>NW_026606077.1:22310000-23510000 GCF_029834395.1 Sorex fumeus | reverse complement strand
GGGAATGGGCGAGGTTCATAGGCAGGCCCTGTGCCTCAGAGCAAGTCCCAGCGAGGTGTGCGGAGAGATGCCCCTGCCCAGGCGCGTTGGGGGTCCCCCACGCCAGGACGGGGGAGGGCGCAGCACCCAGGGTTAGCCGCAGTGCATGAAGATGTGGCTCCGATGCAGAAGATTTCCTTTTTCTCCTATGTTCTCTTCTTTTCTTCTGTGCTAGTGGATAAATGGCGAGCAGAAAGCGAGAAATCAAGCTACAGGGAAAGCAGGAGTTCAATCTGCATTCGCGCTCTTGGAAGACTGGCACACGGAGACAGAATTCAGCATCGATCCCAAGCCCAGTGCGATGAGATGCTGCTGCAGAACAAGGGGCTGACAGGTATTGGGCCTCCCCTGCAGGAGCATCTTGGTTCCCCTCACGGCTGAGCCGCTTTGCTCTTGCCGCTGACTCTCTTTAAACTAAGCTGATACGGTTCATGGGCTGGAGCGATAGCACAGCGATAGCGCGTTTGCCTTGCACGCAGTCAACTAGCCCACTGGAGTTCGGCTCCTCCGCCCGCTCGGAGAGTCCCGCCAGCTACGGAGAGTATCTCGCCGGCAGGGCAGAACCTGGCAAGCCACCCATGACGTACTCAATATGCCAAACACAGTAACAACAAGTCTCAGGATGAAGAGGTACTGGGACCCCTCCAGCCAATCGATGAACAAAGGGAGGACTGTGACTGTGACCTGTGATATGGTCCATCTGACTCGATCTCTCGTTAAATAGTGCTGTCTTCTAGTGATCGATGTTTACCAAGCCTGGAGTGGACCTTGCAAAGCAAAGCAAACTTTATTCCGAAATCTGAAAAATGAGCTGAATAAGATTACTGCATTTTGTTGTAGTAAGAATTTCCTTTCCTTTAAACTGTCATTGTCTTGTGATGTTGTGTGTTTAAAGTAAGTACCATCTTGATTTTAGACTGTCAGCGATTTAAAATAGCTGTTGGCTTGGCAGTTTTTCTGTACAGTCTGGCTACCGGATCTGAGGCAAAAAAGATTTTGATTTCCTCTTATTTCGATAATTGACCATAGTAAAATTGGATAGAAAAGGAGAAAATTAGCACCTCTTTTTCTTTATAGCTGACCACTTTTTCGGTTTTTATTCCTTAGATCAAGGGTTACAAACATGGCTTTTCTATATTATGTAACACCCTAGGCATTTTGACAGCTGGCAGTTTTCCAGTGTGCTTGATTGATTTTCCCCTGTCCAGATTGTCATGTAGATGTGTGGACTCTCTGTGGGACCAACTCCAGGCAATGTGTGTGGAGGATGAGAAGGGTGAGAAAAGAGAATCTTACTATGATTTGTCAGGCAACAGAGTCAGCTCAGCGGAGGGCTGCTTGAGGATTGGGGTCATGAACAAATGTGTTGATTTTTAAAACTGCATCAGAGGTGACAGGGTTAGAACAGTGCTTATGTACACACATGTCCTGTAGAAAATCACTGCCCCTCCTCCAAACTCCCAGAATGCCCATGGCTTCCACCCTTGCCTCATGACCCCTCTAGTGACCCTCATCCTTCTTCCCTCTCTTCCTCTTAAAATCATTTCTGTATTCCAAATCCAGAATATTGTTGTCACTAGATACTTTTCATCCCTTGCTTTTTGTGGGGCCAGGAGTGCCTCCCCAGTGGTGCTCAGGAGGCCTTGGTGATCCCTGGGTGATATGAGGAGCTGAGCCAGTGCTTCTGTGCCAGGGTCCAAGCATGTGATCCAGGCAGGCCCACGTTCTCATGTCCACCCAGGTCATTTCAGCAGCCCTTCAGAGCTGCCTTGGCATGCTCTGGGAAAACTAGCATATCTCACCAAACATCCCCCTTCAAAGTAGTGGAGGCGCGCCCTCTGGCGGATATTTTACTTTCCACAGTTAGCGTCAGAAAAGGACCTTCCTAGTCTTAAAAGCAAGTGGAAACAAAGATAAATGTGACTGCACTAAAGGCAGAAGCTCTGAACTTCAACGAAATGATGACTAGAACATAAGTATAGCACACGAATGGGAGAAATATTTACCCAACATTTTTCTGAGAGCGGTTAATATCCCCTGTGAAGAATTTTGGATATAGCCATTACTATAACATATTGCCACAGTGGTACGCAAATCTTAGTGGTACCTGAGTATAATAAAAAGTTATTAGTTAGATAGAAAAAACGTTCAGAAATGTTTATCAGATGTTACTGAGTAATGAATTCGCTTGTGGAGTTCTAGTCCTACTTTTTGAAGCACTATTAGGTTTCGTATTTGCATCTGGGAATAAGCAGCAATTCATCATTATTATTTTCTCTGTATATTGCTATTATTGTTATTTAATTAGTGATTCACTTTAAGAAATTACAAAAGAAGAATTGCAAAATTAAAAGTGAATTATTTCATTTAGGTAAAATTCACATCATGTTAAATGCCCGGGCCCCAAAGGAACCACAGCTGCTGGTAGTACAAGACTGGAGGGCTGCAGTCAGGCGCGAGGGGCCCTGCTGCCAAGCAGTGGCCTCAGGGCCGAGTTCTCTGTCACTTGTTCTGTCTCTTGTGTTCTATCCCCAGCTGCAACTCCCCACTTCCAAATAACTTAACAATATCCTGTTTCTCAGTAATATAGCATATATATGATCAGCATAATTAAAAAGATGTGCTCATTTTATCTTATGGGTCTACACATTGGAAAATATCCCCATTGTATTTATAATATATAAAAGATATCTTATAACATGTGTATATGTGTATGAATAACCTGATAACTTGTGTATAAAGAATATGGAGAGTATTTTTATTCTCCTAGTGTTATTCTGTCTATATGACAGGATACTCTATATGTAATATACATACTCAACTTTTGGTTTTGGTCCATAGTCTACTAACTTTTGATATGTTGCCAAGGATTAGGCTGAGGTATCATTTTTGTTCCTTTGTAGATTTGGATGCACATCAGGACACTTGAAGAATATGTTTATGAGAGGGATAGCTTGGCTGTGTGTGCATGTCTACTATATTATTAAATCTGGAGAGCAACAGCATAACTTGATATGTAAAGATAAAGAGTATTGATTGTCTTCATGTTTAATAAGAAAACTTTTAAATTTTATATGAGAATGAAATACATTATGTTGTCATGATGACACATTTTGAAGTATGTGTAACAAATGCCTAGCATTTTACAACATGTTGTTTTTATACAGATGATGTTTTCAATATCCTGCCAAGAAGAAGGTTTTAAAATATTGATGCACAGACAAGTACTTTTATCAGAAGATGAAGCACAGAAACTGTGCAAGGAATATGACCATGAAGCTTATTTTGAAGACCTTATAGAAAACATGATCAGGTGAAGTGATTTCAGGTTTAGAAAGTATGATATGTTTCTGAATCATTTAAATATTTTCCTAACCCTGTGTTCTGTTCCCATGGACAAACCTATATAGTCTATAAATATGTGCAGGAGCCTTTTATTTATTTATTTATTTATTTATTTATTTATTTATTTGCTACTATCCTACCCACCTCAAATCACAGCCCAAATTCTATCTACGCTAGTCCCTCTGGTGTGTCATGGAGTAATGGAAAGTCCCAGGTAAAGTTGCTGGAGCTCAGTTGAACCAAATCTAGAAATTCACGGTGTGCCACTTCAAGCAGAGAACTTTCTGATTTTCAAGGAATTTGATAATCATAAAGATTACTGGTCCTAGAAGCAAAATGGAATAACAGAAGTAAGATATCAGAAAACCAAGTCAAATCAAAGGTGGACTCTACAGCCAGCAGGGCACATGCATATCTCATCCAGAGTAGAACAGTAATCTAGGAAGCACCCCTGCAGACCTATGGCCCTTCCCTTGCTTTACCTACTTCCGTCCTCTTGTAAACATTACTCGTATTCCAAGTGAAGGTTGACTTCTGAATCTTGATAAAGGATTACTCTGACACTTTTGATCCGAGTATCACTGAGTCATTGGGTCAGGCTCTGACCTGCCTGCCTGGTTGGCTGAGAACCACCAGAAATGGCCCGTGAGGTCTCTTGAGCATTGAGGGGCAGGGCTGCAAAAGAAAGTAAACAAATAAATGCATGTGTATTGCTTGTAACTAGTTATCTAAGGGGGTCATAATTTCATTATTTTTTTTTCTAACAGTGCTTCATCTTTAGTCCTTGCTTTGTCAAGAAACAATGGTTTCCGGTACTGGAAAGCGATAATGGGACCAAGTTTTGTTGATGAAGCCAGACAATATTTTCCAGGGAGGTTTCATGTTAGAGGTATGAAACATTTTAAATGGGAGGCATTTTAGTATTTTTAATATAAAGTAATGCCTGTTTTTTTTTCTTTTTGGGTCACACCTGGTGATGCTCAGGGGTTACTCCTGGTTTTGCACTCAGGAATTACTCCTGGCGGTGCTCAGAGGACCATATGGGATGCTGGGAATCCAACCTGGGTTGGCCGCGTGCAAGACAAATGCCCTACCCGCTGTGCTATCGCTCCCGATAGCACAACGGTAGGGCGTTTGCCTTACAAACGGCCAACATGGCCGACCCGAGTTTGATTCCTCCGCCCCTCTCGGAGAGCCCGGCAAGCTATCGAGAGGATCTCGCCTGCACGGCAAAGCCTGGCAAGCTCCCCGTGATGTATTTGATATGCCAAACACAGTAACAACAAGGCTCATGACAGAGACGTTACTGGGCCCGCTCGAGCAAATCGATGAACAACGGGAGGACCGTGAATGCCTGTTTATTTATCAAATAAACTAAACATATTCCAAACTTACATCTCTTTCAAGACTGAAATTATTTTTTATGGATTCCTTTCAGGTAGTATCAGCATCAAATTTATTTATGAAGGGTCTACAAATATTTTGTTGGTGTTACATTTTAGAAAGGCTAATAAAGCCATATGTTTCAAATATACCATCTGACATACCCCCAAATTATCCTCAAAAATTGGTTTTATTGTCATATTTATACTTGAGATAACTATAATACAGGAAACTGAACTGCCATTGTGTGATTAGCAAACAAATGTCGAAAAAATTGTAATTTGTGCTTGAGCCCTGCTTGGGAGCATCCATGCCTTCTCTCTTCTTTACCTCTAAGTGTCAATTACCATGTGGTTATCTTTAAAATTTTAAATTAATCACATCTTTCGTGCCTCCTACGAATCTGTCTACATCAGGGGGCTGGAGCGATAGCACAGCGGGTAGGGCGTCTGCCTTGCACGCAGCCAACGTGGCCGACCCGCGTTCGATTCCTCCGCCCCTCTCGGAGAGCCCGGCAAGCTACGAGAGTATTCGATATGCCAGACACAGTAACAACAAAGTCTCCAATGGAGACGTTACTGGGCCCGCTCGAGCAAATCGATGATCAATGGGAGGGCCTAATGTTGCTTGGTAAACTGTAGGTAATCTATAAATAATGTTCCATTGTCTTATGTTGTATTTTGTGATATTGTGCTTTAACAGTTTTAACTTCTTTATCTCAAAGTTTCTGTGATCAATTTGCAATGTAAAGTTTCCCTATCAACCAACTGAATGGGAGCATTTCATTAGAAGTTGCTGAAAGGGAATACAGTATTTCTTCCCCGCTGAATATGCACAGCGGGTAGGGAATTTACCTTGCATGCAGACGAACTGGCCAACTCAGGTTCGACTCTTCCACCCCTCTAGGAGAGCCCGGCAAGCTACCAAGAATATCTCTTCCACATGGCAAAGTCTGGCAAGCTACCCATGACATAATCGATATGCCAAACACAGTTTCACAATGGAGATGTTATTGGCCCCGCCCGAGCCAATCAATGAACAACCGAAGGACAGTGACAATGACAGTAACAGGCCGGGGGCCTGGCCGATGGCGTTGCCGGTGAACGGCCAATGTCCGCATGGACTACAAGTGCAGCCCTGTCGTGTTCTGGGTTTGGTGACTCCTCGCCACGCAGAGAGGGCAGAGCCTCGGGGAGCTGCTGCCACCCCCAAAGGACCACGATCTGGAGAGTTGCTGGGCGTCTGACCCCCAACACGCCTGCCCCCCGGAGGAGCAGCACCCTGACTCGGGTCGGGGCGTGGAGGCCACTGTCTGCACGGCGGTCTGGGGCCCATGGGAACAAGGGCACGCCGTGAGGCTTGGCAGGACACAGGGTCCCCAGGGTGATCTGGGCTGGCCTCTGCCTCATGCCCCCGACTCTTCGGCCGGTCCTGCGAGGCGACCCGGCAGCATAGAGAACTTAGGCAGCGGAGGGTGGCCTGCGAACCTGTTGCCCAAAAAGGAGCCAGGGTGGAGCAGTGTGTGCAGACCCCCCCACTGTGTCCGAGTTGGGCTCCGGTCTGTGGGAGGCTGGAAGAGGGCCAGGGGCCTGGCATATGTTGTTGAAGTTGTGGCTAGAGGCCGGGAATTGCCAGGAAGAAAAAAGCCGCACGTGTCCCAACAGACTCCCCGAAGTGCAGCCCAGTCGTGTCCTGGTTGTGGCAACTCCTCGCCATGGAGAGCAGGCAGAGCCTCGGGGAGCTGCTGCCACCCCCAAAGGATCACGATCTGGAGAGCTGCTGGGCGTCTGACCCCCCAAACGCCTGCCCCCCAGAGGAGCAGCACCCTGACTCGGGTCGGGGCGTGGAGGCCACGGTCTGCATGGCGGTCTGGGGCCCATGGGCACAAGGACACGGTGTGGGGCCTGGCAGGACACAGGGTCCCCTGGGTGCTCTGGGCCAGGCTCTGCTTCATACCGCTGACTCTTAGGCCGACTCGGGAAAGCTGAGCCGGCAGCAGAGACCCCTCAGGCGTCAGAGGGTGGCCTAAGCGGCTGTTTCCCAGAAGGAACCTGGAGCCAGGGTGGAGCAGTCCGTACAGAGATGCCCTCTGTGTCCCAGGGGCGGGTAGAGAGGTGGATCTACCGAAGTACAGCTGATCGGCGTCTGGGGCAGCAGGGGACATGAAGAGGCAAGGATGCCCTGCGGCTCGTTCCCAGCGTGCAGAAAACGGGGGGACGTGGTACAGAGGCATACGCTGGCGGCGGGGGTCCTGTGGCTGGAGCCATTGTCTGCAGAGGACACAGGGCACAAGGTTGGAGCCAGGAGGAGAGAGTAGAGGCCCCTGCTGACATGGGTGGGAGACCCCGGCACCCCCACAGCCTGAGCCCCTCCCCCTCCTCAGGTCCATGAGGCCACAGTAGCCTCTGCCCTCTCCCAGGGCCCCCCCGGCCATTTCTTGGCTCACTGCACTGTCCCCATGGGAGCACTCGGTCCTGAGGTGTCTGGGGAGGCGGGGGATAGTCACCTGGTCAGCTCACTGCTCTCCCGCGGTGAAGATGGGCTCCTGCCAGGGAGGAGGGGCCGTCAGGAGTCATGCACAGCTTCCCAGCCAGCCCTGTCTGAGCCCCAAGACCTGCCCAGCCCGTGCCCGAGGCTCCCTGAGGCACCTGCTTCCGGGGAAAGGCCGGACACACCAGCTCCGGGAACCCAGAGCCCAGTGTCCCTCAGGGACCTGTCGTCCACACTCCTGGGAACCTTGGTCTGTCCTGTGTCCCCCGCCCACCTGGAGGGCAGTTCCACTGCTTCCCACCCTGGTGTGGTTCACTGGGACCCCCAAGGCCTCAGGCTCTGCCTGTCTCCCTCCCGACTCTCCTCCAGTGCCCTCACGGGGCCGCTGTCCACAGGGACATCTTCAACTTGTAGCCTGGCCCGGATGGCCAGGACAGGGAGTGTGCCCTGGCAGAGCCCAGGCGGGAAAGCCAACCCCCTCACCTCGGTGTGTGCAGAGCCTCTCCTCCTCCAGGCAGCCTTCCAGTGCTGAGAAGAAAGGGGGAGTGAGGGCCTGGGCCTCTCAGAAACTCAAGGAGCCTCCCCAGGCCTGGGCTCCTGCAGGGAACTGCAGGCTGGGCTCTCGCCTGATTCAGTCCCAGGGACGCTGAGCCCATTCTCGGTCCCTGTCAGGCCAGCACCCTGGTGCCAGCAGCACCCTGACCAGTCTGTGCACTGTGCTGCCTCACAGAGGCCCTGGGCCCCCTCTGAGGGTCTCTCAGGTCACCACTGTCCTGTTGGCCCCCGTGGAGGCCCCTGTGTGAGTGACCCCTGCCCCCGCAGGTCAGGGGGGAAGAGTGTACTCTCCCCGGAGCTGGGATCCCACAGGGACAGCTATTTCCACACAGTGCTGGAGGGGGTCTCCCACACAGACTCTGGCCCTGAGGTAACTGGGTCCCCCGGAATACCTCGCCCAGTGCCTCACGTCTGCGAGAGAGAGGACTGATGCTCTCATCTGGCCACACGCCCCGTCTGCTTCTTTCAAACACACCTGCCCCCAGTCCCACAGGATGTCTCCAGACTCTTCCTGGTGCTGTTCCTTGACCGCAAACCGAAAACACATTTTTTCACCAAAATCCAAAATAGAATTCCATTAAACCCCGAAAGGTAGGGGTCCTCAATCCAGAGAACCAGCCATTCGGGTAGATGTTCAGGAGTAATAGGAGAATAAGTGTGAGAATCCATGTAGAAGAGATCAGACAAGTATTCGCTTGCCTGTGGCAACTGAGCCAGATTCTCCACGGTACTATCTCTTAAGCTTTCGGCGTTTTTAAGGAATATAATCTGAATATCAATTTTTTAATGATTTTTACACGTTTTATATTCATAAAGTAGTTCACAGGAGTTCATTACAGGTAACATTCAAACACCCATCCAGCCAGTGAGCATCTTCCCACCACAACAAGTGGGAAGTGTGTGAAGGTTGTGGAAATTCATTCTGGGGCTAAATGTAAATTTGAAAGACTTTTCTCTTTGGGAAAAGTCCAGGTAGCGCTCTACTTTCAATATATAGAACTTTCCTTGTTCCTTTCCTCTTTAAATTTTATTTCTTTTCTACTTCCATCATAGTTTTATCAGAACTTGATGTATTATCATAATTTTTGCTTTAAAGGCTGTTATTGATTACCCCTCATACATTGCACCATAAATATGTGTAAGTAGAAACTAATATCAAATTTTCTTTGTAGATTAACTCCTAATTACAACTCTCAGTAAAATGTACTTGATCAATATTTCCTGTTTCGAGTAATATTTTTAAATATTAATTAACAGGTTCACTATCCATTGTAGCACTCTCCTCCCATTTTTCATCAATCTGCTCGAACTGGCACCAGTAATGTCTTCATTGTGAGACTTGTTTTTACTGTTTTTGACATATCAAATACACCATGGACCTTGCCAGGCTCTGTCGTGTGGACAGGATACTCTCGGTAGCTTGCCGGGCTCTCCAAGAGGGATGGAGGAATCAGACCCGGGTCAGCTGCGTGCAAGGTAAACGCCCTACCCACTGGGCTACCGCCTCATGTCCCCTTCCTTAATTCTTGTCTTTATAGAATATTACTGCTACATTTCTTTTTTTTTTTCTTTTTGGGTTACACAGGAGAATGACTTACATCTCTTCTTCTTCCAGTCCTACTGATAGAAGTGCCTTCCATCAGAGGCTGTTCCTGCAGGTTCAGAAGGATTACTAGCTCTTTCATCTCTGCTCTGACTGCAAACACAGTATGTAATTGCACCATTCTCAAACCTCTTTCACGCTCTTGAAAAATAATGTCCGCTAGAGAGATTGTATAAGGTAAGTCACATGTCTCACATGCTGCTGACCTGGGTTCGAGCTCCAAAAATGTATAGTTCTTCTGAGCACCACCAGGCGTGATCCTTGAGTACAGAGCAGGATTAATATTGAGCACTGCTGAATATGCCTGCCACCCAATAAAAGATAAAGTTTTTGGTGCCCAACCAGCTCACAAAGGTGAGGAAGCAGAAGCAGGACCCCACTTTCAACTAAGTGGGTGAGTCTGAGTGGTCTGGAAAGGGCCAAACCGACACTCTGGGGCCAGCAAGCTCCGGCAGTACAAGAAACAGTCCTCCCCTTCTCACATACCTCAGACCTAGCTAACCTTTAGATGTAAACATCCTCCCCTGTTTATCACAGACCCTGGTCTGGCGAAGTCCCGCCCTACAGGATCCCAGTCCTTGACCTCCGGCCCGGAAATTGTAACTGACCATGTTTTCCTTCCTGTTTCTGACCATGTTTTCCTTCCTGTTTCTGGCCATGTTTTCCTTCCTAGAGACTGTAACTCTTTGCCTGGTAACCGGGGCCAAACAATGTATCCTTTAACGCTTGCTCTAATGTGCCTCGGTTTTCTTGTTTTGATTCTTTCTGCTCAGTGGAATTTCCTGGAGGGGTTTACAAGAGGAGAGCGAATGAAGAGAGGCTGTGAAGGCTGCTGGGGCCACTGAGCCTGCCGGGGGCTTGGCCCGCCCTGCTTCTGCGTTCCTCTGCGCCTCTGACCGCTGGACTGTCTCCGTGCACTTTGGTACAACGAAAAGTAAGGCACCCTTGCAATTGAACAGCACTGTCTATTGTTGACTTCCCATCTTTGACTTCACATCTTCTCAGCTTTCAGACAAGACAATTAAGAAAAATTAAAAATTTCTGAGATTTTTGTGTTACATAACTGATTACACCCACATCATTTGCCACTCCTTTAGGCTATTCCTTACATTTTTCTCCAGAGCTTTCCTTTCCTTTCAATTTTCAATGTTTATATTCTTAGGGTAGTTTTTGGGGCTGTCACTTTCCTTTTTTTTTTATGTAGGAGTCCTGCTATTTATGCAGCCACTGATTAGCTGATTGAATTGAGCATGAACGCCACCTTTTTTTTCATAACTTATTTTTTCTTTTATTTATTGAATCACTTTGGGAAAAGTTCCTAAGCTTTTGGGTTTAAGTCTTGGTGATACAATGATCAAACACCTTTCCCTTCACCAGTACTCATTTTTCACCACCAAGAATCCAAATATACCCCCCTCCCAACCCTCCCAATGCCTGTGAAGCAGATGATTTCTTCTTAACTCTTTCCTACATTGATTACATTCATTATTTCGACAAAAGATGCACCATTATTTAGAATCCCCCCCCCCAACAACCAGAATTACTGAAAAGGCATTGTGAAATACTCTTTCCTATAGCTGGTTAACAGAATCATATAACGTTGCGCAGCTGCAATAGTGGCTGCGTGATTTTGGATTTCTGCAAAGAGCCAGATAATTATGAGATTGTTTTCTGTGCGTCTGGTGTTATGGCTGTGCTGGAGAGCTGCTACTGGGGGGCAACTCGTGACCTCGGTAGGGCACGAAAGACGAGCCGGTTCCACCCCCCTTCCCATGCGACTCTAGTTTCCCTGTCACCGCGGACTCATACTTGGCTTTCCTATAAGCGCTGAGGCAGCAGCCACCCTGCTGCTAGGGGGGGGGGGGGTTGGGGGGGAGAAGGCGGAAGGGAGCAACACCCTTTTGCTCCCGGGGAGGCATGGTGCTGTATTTTAACGTATGGTCCATTCACTTTTCTGCTGCAAGCTGCCGGGCTCTGGACTAAGTCCTTTTTCCTCTGGAGCCATGGCCATGCCAGAGAGCCGCTCCTGGGGGGTAACTGGTGACCTTGGTAGGGCGTGAAGGAGGAGCTGGTCTCCCTTCTCATGAGACTGAAGTTGCCCCGTCATGGCCAGCTCATATCTGGATTACAATGAGCTCTGTGGCGGCAGCCACCTTGCTGCTGCGGGGGGGTGGGTGGGTGGGGCGGGGGGCAAGGCAGAAGGGATCAACACCCTTTCCTTCCCAGAGAGGCATGGCGCTGTAGTTTAATGCTTGGTCCATTCACTTTTCTGCTGCAAGCTGCCATGCTCTGGATTAAGCCCTTTTTCCTCTAGAGCCATGGCCGTGCCGGTGAGCCGCTCGTAGGGGGCAACTCGTGACCTAGGTAGGGCGTGAAGGAAGAGACACTACCGCCCCCTTCCCATGTGATTGCAGTTGTGGGGCTCTCACTTTCTTCCACACACTTTGGTTCATCTTCTCTAATATTATGACCTTCATATGAGAAAGGATTCATCTGAAAAATCAGCATCACCTGCGTATATATCCGGACTGTATGTATACCCAGTAGCGTCTGACATACAGGAGGCATGCAAAGCCACCAGGGTTGTTACAGGAATAGAGTACTATATGTGTTTGATTTTGTTTCTCTCCTTATCTAAAAAATGAGAAAGATCCTATGCTTACAAATGTTTCCTGTAAGAGTCGTCAAAAGTGTTCTCAGTTTCTTTCTACTTGTGTTTCTGGATCACATAAAATGTTGTTAGGGTGCGGTGTCAGATCTCCTTGCAGCAACAAGGACCACGTAGAGAATGCAACCCGCAAACAGGTAGTTTCTTGTTTCTGGCTCATCAGGGTCAAGCCGGTTACACAGACACACAGGTCCCGTAGGTCCAGGCCAGACCCCGACCCAGGGTAAGGGAGTAACTTATATGGGCCCTCACTGACCATTACAGCAAAGACCACCATTTTCATAACCAATAGATTTATAAGAATCCATTCTTAACCCATCCTATTTCTACTACTGAAAGTACATTGTTCCTGATCCTAGGAGCTTGAAGGGTAACATTTGGAGAAGTGGTTACATTGGATGAGCAAGTGAGAATATCTTGCAAGGAGTGTGCGGTTACATTTAATGAAAAAGCAGGCTCAGAGCATATCCTGCAGGCACACTTAGTTTTCGCTCTTACCTTGCAACCCACTTCCCTTGTCACCTGCCCCCATTTGCACATACCCTGGGGCACCTGTATCCAGGCAGCAGCCCCCAGGAAAATAGCAACTTGCCGGGCTCTCCAAGAGGGGCGAAGGAATCAAACCTGGCTCGGCAGGGCTGGCTGCTGCGTACAAGGCAAACACCCTACCACCCTACCGCTGTGCTATCGCTCCTGGGATTTGTAATTGGAAGACACAATTTTTTGTACTTCTAGATGGTGTGGGAAGGAAGGCCTGAGCAACATTTAGCAGTGCTCAAAGCTCACTTCTAGCTCTGTGCTCAGGGGTCACTGCTGGTGGTGCTCTGGGACATGTGTGTTGCTGGAGATCAAACTTGGGTCAGCCACATACAAGACAAGCATCTTAACCCCTAAATCTCGGCCCCTAAAGAGAAAGTGTTTTTAATTAGAAGACACGATTTCCAGTGTTTGGCTTTGTAAGAGATATATTTTAAAAAGGTTAATCATAATTACCACCAAGTTTAAGATATTTTAAAATAGTGAGAAAAGACTTTTTTGAAACAACTCTAGGAAAGGAGCACTATGAAAACTGATATTGAGAACTAGTTCCATAATTAATAGTATTTTATGGCCAAATGACCGTGATCATGTAAACATTTCCAGACTTCCATACTTACAAGAACGCTTTCAATTTGAATGTCTCACCACACGAACCAGCAGCAGCATTCCAGCTCTCCTCTTCCTAAAATGGTGCCTCTCCTCACTATCTCCCAGCCTCTGTCTCTTTACTTCAGTCACCACCTTCTGTTTTCACAGTCAGAATTAATTTTGATTCGGCTGTGTTTATGACTTAGGTAACTCACTCTTCTGGGGCCAGAGTGATAGCACATCAGATAGGGCACTCACCCAACCCGGGTTTAATCCGTGGCATCCCCTGTGGTCCTCCAAGCACTGCCAGGAATGAATCCTGAGCACAGAGCCAGAAAGTGTTATGTCCTGGGAAGGTAATTTCGCTCGCACATTGACCAGACCAGATGCCAATGCAAGGCCCCTTGATTGTTAGCTCGAGCTAGGGTCCAAGTCTCATACAACGCAGTGGAGACTTGATAAGGACCCCAACTCCGAATTCTAAGCCATTGATATAGGATTGGGTTACATAGCAGCAGTTTTTGTAGGAACTGGCGATGTGGTTCCAATTTGGATCCCTGTCCAGTCCCGTGACTCCACTGCCTAGGGCCTCTCCACTTTGCTGGGGCCCACTGCCCATGGCCCCTCCTGATAGGCTGTTGCCACAGGGTGGTTTATCTGCCCAGGGTGGTATTTTTTTTTGGCAGTGGGACTTTGTGATGGGTAAAAGCGAGACTTAGGCCTACTGAGTTTTGGTCTTAAATTGGAGTCTGTCATGACTCCACTTCGGCCTCACAAAGGAAGTCCTTCTGAGCACTCCCTGGTGTGACCCCTACTCACCAACTAAAAGACTCTTCTAAATAACTTTCTAGGAAACTAATTTTTTTAGAATTATTAAAAATTATAGTCCGCGAATACTTTGTAGTTGACACTGAAAATAGATATTTTAAGTTAGTACAGCCAATTAAGAATTTCTTTCCTTTTCAAGTATATCTTTCCATGAAAAATCATTAGGACATTAAAATAAATGGAAATCTTAGATGCAGATTTGGAATCACTCTTTCACTCTATTAAAACAGAATTTCAAAATTTGACAAAATATTAACTAATAACATTTCTCACTTAATCACTTAACTTCCCGTTAGTCAACGAGTTGCTCAAGCAGGCGCCAGTAATGTCTCCATTTGTCCCTGTCGCGTGCTAGTGGGCGTTCACGCGGTCTTTTGACAGCCCGTGGAATCTAGTCAGTAACAGCTCTAGTCCAGCGGTCGTCTTTAAATCTCATTACGTGACCAGCCCATCTGATTTTTGACACCTTGGCAAATGAGACAGCGTCCCTGATTCTTGATCGTCCACAGATGTCAGAACTCCGGATTCTTTCTCTCATTTGAGTGAAACGTGATATTCCAAGCATAGCTCTTTCTATTCTTCTTTGGGAGACCTGAATAGCTTTCTCATCCTGTTTGCGTAGGGCCCAGGTCTCTGAGGCATAGGTCAATGCAGGAAGAACAGTGGAATCAAAGAGATGTGCCCGGAGCCGGAGGTTCTTCGTCCTCTTAGCTATTTCTTCGACGTTCCTGAAGGCGTTCCAAGCTGCTCTCTTCCTCATGCACAGCTCGGGTGCCAGGTCATTTGTCTTGTTGACTTCTCAACCTAGGTACACATAGCTGTTGCATTCGGAGATGGTCGTTCCGTTGAGAGTGAATGGGGCATCAGGAACGAGGCTGTTTCTCGTAAACATTGTCTTCGTAAGATTCAGCTGTAGTCCTACCTTTCCACACTCACGGTCAAAGTCGGCCAGCATTTGTGCCGCTTGGCTGATGTTTGGTGTTATTAAAACAATGTCATCAGCAAAGCGGAGGTGGTGTAGTTGCCGACCATCTATCTTCACTCCATTCCTTCCCATTCTAGTCCTCGCATGATTTTCTCGAGGGTGGCACTGAAGGGTTTCGGTGAAATGGTATCACCCTGCCAAACCCCTCTCTTGACATCAACGATCACTTCTTTGTAGAATGGTGAGATCCTGGTAGTGAATCCATAAAAGAGCTCACGGAGGATCTTGATGTATTGGACTTGAATGCCCTGATTGGCTAGGGCTTTAATGACCGCTTCCGTCTGAACAGAATCAAAGGCCTTCTTTAAATCAGTGAACGTTAAACAGAGTGGCATCTTGAACTCCCTAGAAACCGCCATGAGTTTGGTTATCGTGTGGATATGGTCGATGGTGCTGAATCCTTCGCAGAACCCAGCTTGCTCGCATGGTTGTCCTTCATCTAGGGTTCTGCTAATCCTATTAAGGATGACTCGAGTGAACAACTTGTAGATGACAGAAAGTAGGCAGATCGGGCGATAGTTGCCAATGTCATGGATGTCTCCCTACTTGAACAGTAGTAAGGTCCTGCTGGTTATCCATTGGGACGGAACCTTGCATTCAGACAGGTAGCGAGTGAAGAGCCGAGCCAGTGTTTTGATGAGTACTGATGGCAGGTTCTTCAGGTGTTCAGGTCTAACCTTGTCTGGGCCGGGTGCTGTTTGTTTCTTTACCGACAAAATGGCATGTCAGATTTCGGGAGGGAAAACGTTGGGAACGACATATCCATCCTGTGGAATTTGGTATGTTGGCAAGTGGACATGGCTATCGAAAAGATTGGAGTAGAAGTCATGGATAATCTTCTCCATTGCCATTCTGGAGGATGTGAAGGATCCATCAGGACGTCGGAGGGCAGCCATCTTGGTCTTGTAGTTGGCGAAGGACAGGCGGGCGTAACGAATACCTTTCCCAGCTTCTGCCGCATCTACCAGTACTTCTGCTCTTCTCTCTTTGAGGTCTTCCTTGATCGCATCTCTGCACTGCTTTGCGAGCTCGACGTTAGCTTGCGGTTGCCTGGGGCATGCGCCAAACCACGCTGACGATTTTAGCTCAAGAGTTTTTGAAGACAGGCGTTTTTTTTTGTGGATATCTCTCTCTTGGCGTTCCTCGCACAGTCATGGAGGTGCTGAACCAGTCGATCGTATTCCTCACCAATGTTGTCAACAATGGCATCTTCCCATGTTGCCGCAATAGTGCCAAAGAGTTCCCAGTTGGTGGTCGTTCTGGGAGTTCTCTTCTTGAACTTTGCAGCCCTTTCTCCCCGCTCTGTGAAGTAGAATTTTGCACGAAGGAGACGGTGGTCCGATCCCGTTTGGAATTTTGGGACAACAGCGACATCGGTCAGGCAAAACCCTCAATTGAATATGATGTGGTCTATTTCGTTGTGGAATCGTCCACCGGGAGACTCCCATGTCCAACGTTTAGATTCTGCCTTCTGGAACTGTGAGTTACCATGGATGGTCTTGGTCGACATGATGAACTCAGACAGTCTCTCACCCTGTTCGTTCCGTTCTAGGCCATGGGTCCCGATGTGAAGTTCTTCAGCTGATCTTCTCGTTCCTATCTTGGCATTAAAATCACCTACAATGATCTTGTTGAAGGTGTGGTCTTCTTTATAGAACTTCTCCAGCTCCATGTAGAACTTCTCGATTTCTCTGTCATCATAATGAGATGTTGGTGCGTAGACAACGAAGATAGAAACGGCAGGCAGTAAGCCACATCTATTCAAATGTAAACGTCCAATTCGCGTTGTTAGGCATTCAGTGAATCAATACTCTTGGCCAAGTTTGTGTTGAAAAGGATACTGATGCCTCCGACACCTCTTTTATCGCATATTCCGAGGAAAAATTCTTCTACAGTGTCAAAAACTGCATGGTGAGATTCGTGCCTTCTTGTCTCGGTCAGACCAATCATGGCATACTTGATCATTCGCGCTTCTAACATCAGGTCCTCGATGGATTTATCTGATGCTAGTGTACGTGCATTGAAAGTACAGATGATCATTTTTGTCTTCCTTCGTTGTGGCAGCCTAGTATGGCCTTGAGATTTTGTCGGCCTCTCCTTTCTCATCCTTCTCAGTGCTGCCATGTCGGTGAAGTCTTCAGGGTCAGGTGAATGAGACCAGTGTTAGTTACTGGTTTTGGCATATCGAATACACAACGGATAGCTTGCCAGGCTCTTCCGTGCGGGAGGAATAATCTCGGTAGCTTGCCAGTCTTTCCGAGAGGGATAGAGGCTTTGGGAGCGACCTCTAATCACCCTTGTAGTTGTTACATATTTGAACCCTACAAATATGGTACGACAATTCCGGAAGATGGGTATTTAGTGTCTTATGATGTGTTGCGCGGCCCGAAGTGGCTGCACAGGTCCGGAAAGCATCCTGGAGTGTGGTGAACGCTGGGTAGTGGAGGTAGTGTCACTAAAATTTTCTCACTAAAATTGTTTAATATTTGGAGGAAGTCATACAATTTTGATTTAATGTTTCAAAAACTATTTTGGTAGTCTAATCTGATTGCCATCTGCTTAAGTACTTCCATTTTGAGGGAAGCTGGGGAGGCTGTGCCTAGCTACGTCCCTGTAGACCATCTTCACCCTCTAAGACCCATATGGGGACACGCCCCAGGGACAGCTGGCCACTGTGTGGGACACTCACAGCAGCATGCGTAGGTGAAGCTGGATGAAGGGGAGCTGTCGGGTGCATGAGGGAGACAAAGGCAGAGGCCAGGTGTCCTCGGGATTCATTTCCTGTGGCTCCCATCCCAACCTTCGCTCTCTCCCCTTGCACTGGGAGCCCCTGGGGTGCAGTGTCCCTGGCTCACCATGACTCCCCAACACTGCTGCTCTAGACTGTGGATCTAAAGACAGTCCTGGGGTAAGGGTCCTTTCTCAGGGTGCGTTTCCAGGGCAACGCACAGTGTCCCAATGGAAAGGGGCCTTTGTGTACCCCCTCCACGCCCAGACGTTGACGAACACCCCGTGTCCACCTCTGCCCCCGTCTTCACATGCGGCTTCCGGGAGCATCTGCGCCTGGTTCTCCCCCGCACAGGCTCCAGGACATGGCGGGTGTGGGCTGGGACATGGGGCTCTACGCTGTCATGAGGGCAGCAGTGACCCACCTTTTTGGGGGGAGGGTGGCACCGGATTTGTTTCCCAGGAGCTCCAGCTCCAGGAGACTGCTGGGGGGGGTGACGGTCCCCCATCCACCGCCCACCACACACACAAGTTCGCCAGCGCCGCGCAGACATGAGTTACTATTTTCTTGAACATTTAATTGTATTTAATTTTATATTTAATTTTGATAAGTGAGACTCCAGGAGGTAGTGTTTCACGTGCTCTCCTGCGATCCCCAGCAGCAAAAGAGCCGCTGCAGCCTGCTCCGGAAGCTGTCATGCCGGGTCGGCTGTGCTGCACTGGAGAGGGAAGAGGGACCCCTTGGGCTCCGTCCCCGCCTGTGTCCAGGCCAAAATGGCCACCACCTTCTCCTTCTGTGTCCACGAGGCCCGTCCCGGTCACCGTGGATTGTTGGAGCACTAGCCTGCCTCTTGGCCCCCTCGGGGCGCTGGTCCTGGGGGAAGGCCCGGCTCACAGCGGGGGAGGCTGGCAGCTGCATCCCCGGGAGTCTCAGGGGGGGTGTTCCCAGAAGGAAGGAGGGAATGGACGGGCAGTCTTGTCCCTGAGGTGGGCTCTGGCCAGCGGGAGGCTGGGCAGGGCAGACGGAGAGAAAGAACAGGACCTGCATATACAGGGCCGGGGCCGGGGGCCTGGCCGATGGCGTTGCCGGTGAATGTCCAGTGTCCGCATGGACTACAAGTGCAGCCCTTTCGTGCTCTGCGTTTGGTGACTCCTCGCCACGCAGAGAGGCAGAGCGTTGGGGAGCTGCTGCCACCCCCAAAGGACCACGATCTGGAGAGTTGCTGGGCGTCTGACCCCCAACACGCCTGCCCCCCGGAGGAGCAGCACCCTGACTCGGGTCAGGGCGTGGAGGCTACGGTCTGCATGGCGGTCTGGGGCCCATGGGCACAAGGGCACGCCGTGAGGCTTGGCAGGATACAGGGTCCCCAGGGTGATCTGGGCTGGGCTCTGCCTCATGCCCCCGACTCTTCGGCCGGATCCTGTGAGGTGAGCCGGCAGCATAGAGAACTTAGGCACCGGAGGGTGTCCTGCGCACCTGTTGCCCAAAAAGGAGCCAGGGTGGAGCAGTGTGTGCAGACCCCCCCACTGTGTCCGAGTTGGGCTCCGGTCTGTGGGAGGCTGGACGAGGGCCAGGGGCTTGGCAGATGTTGTTGAAGTTGTGGCTAGAGGCCGGGAATAGCCAGGAAGAAAAAAGCCGCACGTGTCCCAACAGACTCCCCAAAGTGCAGCCCAGTCGTGTCCTGGTTGTGGCAACTCTTCGCCATGGAGAGCAGGCAGAGCCTCGGGGATCTGCTGCCACCCTCAAAGGATCACGATCTGGAGAGCTGCTGGGCGTCTGACCCCCCAATCCCCTGCCCCTCAGAGGAGCAGCACCCTGACTCGGGTCGGGGCGTGGAGGCCACGGTCTGCATGGCGGTCTGGGGCCCATGGGCACAAGGACACGCTGTGGGGCCTGGCAGGACACAGGGTCCCCTGGGTGCTCTGGGCCAGGCTCTGCCTCGTACCGCTGACTCTTAGGCCGACTCGGGAAAGCTGAGCCGGCAGCAGAGACCCCTCAGGCGTCAGAGGGTGGCCTAAGCGGTTGTTTCCCAGAAGGAACCTGGAGCCAGGGTGGAGCAGTCCGTAGAGAGATGCCCTCTGTGTCCCAGGGGCGGGTAGAGAGGTGGATCTACCAAAGTACAGCTGATCGGCGCCCGGGGCAGCAGGGGACATGAAGAGGCAAGGATGCCCTGCGGCTCGTTCCCAGCGTGCAGAAAACGGGGGGACGTGGTACAGAGGCATACGCTGGCGGCAGGGGTCCTGTGGTTGGGGCCATTGTCTGCAGAGGACACAGGGCACAAGGTTGGAGCCAGGAGGAGAGAGTAGAGGCCCCTGCTGACATGGGTGGGAGACCCCCGGCACCCCCACAGCCTGAGCCCCTCCGCCTCCTCAGGTCCATGAGGTCACAGTAGCCTCTGCCCTCTCCCAGGGCCCCCCCCGGCCATTTCTTGGCTCACTGCACTGTCCCCATGGGAGCACTCGGTCCTGAGGTGTCTGGGGAGGCGGGGGATAGTCACCTGGTCAGCTCACTGCTCTCCCGCGGTGAAGATGGGCTCCTGCCAGGGAGGAGGGGCCGTCAGGGGTCATGCACAGCTTCCCAGCCAGCCCTGTCTGAGCCCCAAGACCTGCCCAGCCCGTGCCCGAGGCTCCCTGAGGCACCTGCTTCCGGGGAAAGGCCGGACACACCAGCTCCGGGAACCCAGAGCCCAGTGTCCCTCAGGGACCTGTCGTCCACACTCCTGGGAACCTTTGTCTGTCCTGTGTCCCCCGCCCACCTGGAGGGCAGTTCCACTGCTTCCCACCCTGGTGTGGTTCACTGGGACCCCCAAGGCCTCAGGCTCTGCCTGTCTCCCTCCCGACTCTCCTCCAGTGCCCTCACGGGGCCGCTGTCCACAGGGACATCTTCAACTTGTAGCCTGGCCCGGATGGCCAGGACAGGGAGTGTGCCGTGGCAGAGCCCAGGCGGGAAAGCCAATCCCCTAACCTCGGTGTGTGCTGAGCCTCTCCTCCTCCAGGCAGCCTTCCAGTGCTGAGAAGAAAGGGGGAGTGAGGGCCTGGGCCTCTCAGAAACTCAAGGAGCCTCCCCAGGCCTGGGCTCCTGCAGGGAACTGCAGGCTGGGCTCTCGCCTGATTCAGTCCCAGGGACGCTGAGCCCATTCTCAGTCCCTGTCAGGCCAGCACCCTGGTGCCAGCAGCACCCTGACCAGTCTGTGCACTGTGCTGCCTCACAGAGGCCCTGGGCCCCCTCTGAGGTTCTCTCAGGTCACCACTGTCCTGTTGGCCCCCGTGGAGGCCCCTGTATGAGTGACCCCTGCCCCCGCAGGTCAGGGGGGAAGCGTGTACTCTCCCCGGAGCTGGGTTCCCACAGGGACAGCTATTTCTCCCACAGTGCGGGAGGGGGTCTCCAACACAGACTCTGGCCCTGAGGTAACTGGGTCCCCCGGAATACCTCGCCCTGTGCCTCACGTCTGCGAGAGAGAGAGGACTGATGCTCTCTCCTGGCCACACGCCCCGTCTGCTTCTTTCAAACACACCTGCCCTCAGTCCCCCAGGACGTCTCCAGACTCTACCTGGTGCTGTTCCTTGACCCCAAACGGAAAACACATTTTTTCAGCAAAATCCAAAATAGAATTCCATTAAACCCCGAAAGGTAAGGGTCCTCAATCCAGAGAACCAGCCGTTCGGGTAGATGTTCAGGAGTAATAGGAGAATAAGTGTGAGAATCCATGTAGAAGAGATCAGACAAGTATTCGCTTGCCTGTGGCAACTGAGACAGAGAGCAGCAGGCCCGTTTATATACACTCTGCTGACATCACGGAACCCTGCGGAGTCACAAAGGGTCCCGGGCCGGGGAGGGGACCCCATGCATGGCTGCCACCAGGCCTGCCCCACTCGAGGCTGAGTGGTCTCTCTACCCGCCTAGGCCTTAGGTTGCCCTGCCCTCCCTTCCCGCCCTTTACAAGCCCCGAGCCCTGCCTCCTGGGCCTGGCCTTGGTCTCTCAGGAACCCAGTCACCCCCTGCGTCTGCACTTGCCGACTGTCTGCCTCACCGAGCCTCTGACCCTGGCACTTTCCTCTCGGCAGTGTCCTTGTTTCACATCCTCTTTCCTCCAGTCTCTCCCAGCAATGTTCCCACATGAACCTGGGCCTCAAGCATCCAGCCCTCTCCCACTGCGTTGGAGCCTCAAAATCCGCCACATTAGTTTGGTCTTTGTTCAGCCTTTACCAAACATCTTTATTTTTTAAATAAAAACTCTTTCTTTGAAACAAACAAATGAAACAATTATTTTACTATTGTGTACATACACTAGACTCTCAAGTGTAATTATTTGGCATTTTTTTTTTGTTTCTGGGGGGCCACACCTGGTGATGCCCAGGGCTTCTCTTGGCTCTGCATTCAGGAATTACTCCTTGTGGTACTTGAGGACCCATGGAGGATGCCAGGGATCGAAGCCAGATTCTCCACGGTACTATCTCTTAAGCTTTCGGCGTTTTTAAGGAATATAATCTGAATATCAATTTTTTAATGATTTTTACACGTTTTATATTCATAAAGTAGTTCACAGGAGTTCATTACAGGTAACATTCAAACACCCATCCAGCCAGTGAGCATCTTCCCACCACTTCAAGAGGGAAGTGTGTGAAGGTTGTGGAAATTCTTTCTGGGGCTAAATGTCAATTTGTAAGACTTTTCTCTTTGGGAAAAGTCCAGGTAGCGCTCTACTTTCAATATATAGAACTTTCCTTGTTCCTTTCCTCTTTAAATTTTATTTCTTTTCTACTTCCATCATAGTTTTATCAGAACTTAATGTATTATCATAATTTTTGCTTTAAAGGCTGTTATTGATTACCCCTCATACATTCCACCATAAATATGTGTAAGTAGAAACTAATATCAAATTTTCTTTGTAGATTAACTCCTAATTACAACTCTCAGTAAAATGTACTTGATCAATATTTCCTGTTTTGAGTAATATTTTTAAATATTATTTAACAGGTTCACTATCCATTGTAGCACTCTCCTCCCATTTTTCATCAATCTGCTCGAGCTGGCACCAGTAATGTCTTCATTGTGAGACTTGTTGTTACTCTTTTTGACATATCAAATACACCATGGACCTTGCCAGGCTATGCCGTGTGGACAGGATACTCTCGGTAGCTTGCCGGGCTCTCCAAGAGGGATGGAGGAATCAGACCCGGGTCAGCTGCGTGCAAGGTAAACGCCCTACCCACTGTGCTACCGCCTCATGTCCCCTTCCTTAATTCATGTCTTTATAGAATATTACTGCTACATTTCTTTTTTTTTTCTTTTTGGGTTACAAAGGAGAATGACTTACATCGCTTCTTCTGTCAGTCCTACTGATAGAATTGCCTTCCATCAGAGGCTGTTCCTGCAGGTTCAGAAGGATTACTAGCTCTTTCATCTCTGCTCTGACTGCAAACACAGTATGTAATTGCACCATTCTCAAACCTCTTTCACGCTCTTGAAAAATAATGTCCGCTAGAGAGATTGTATAAGGTAAGTCACATGTCTCACATGCTGCTGACCTGGGTTCGAGCTCCAAAAATGTATAGTTCTTCTGAGCACCACCAGGCATGATCCTTGAGTACAGAGCAGGATTAATATTGAGCACTGCTGAATATGCCTGCCACCCAATAAAAGATAAAGTTTTTGGTGCCCAACCAGCTCACAAAGGTGAGGAAGCAGAAGCAGGACCCCACTTTCAACTAAGTGGGTGAGTCTGAGTGGTCTGGAAAGGGCCAAACCGACACTCTGGGGCCAGCAAGCTCCGGCAGTACAAGAAACAGTCCTCCCCTTCTCACATACCTCAGACCTAGCTAACCTTTAGATGTAAACATCCTCCCCTGTTTATCACAGACCCTGGTCTGGCGAAGTCCCGCCCTACAGGATCCCAGTCCTTGACCTCCGGCCCGGAAATTGTAACTGACCATGTTTTCCTTCCTGTTTCTGACCATGTTTTCCTTCCTGTTTCTGGCCATGTTTTCCTTCCTAGAGACTGTAACTCTTTGCCTGGTAACCGGGGCCAAACAATGTATCCTTTAACGCTTGCTCTCCTGTGCCTCGGTTTTCTTGTTTTGATTCTTTCTGCTCAGTGGAATTTCCTGGAGGGGTTTACAAGAGGAGAGCGAATGAAGAGAGGCTGTGAAGGCTGCTGGGGCCACTGAGCCTGCGGGGGGCTTGGCCCGCCCAGCTTCTGCATTCCTCTGCGCTTCTGACCGCTGGACTGTCTCTGTTCACTTTGTTACAACGAAAAGTAAGGCACCCTTGCATTAGAACAGCACTGCCTGTTGTTGACTTCCCAT
Source organism: Sorex fumeus (assembly GCF_029834395.1). Taxonomy (NCBI): domain Eukaryota; kingdom Metazoa; phylum Chordata; class Mammalia; order Eulipotyphla; family Soricidae; genus Sorex; species Sorex fumeus. Next base: position 23,485,943 of record NW_026606077.1, on the reverse strand, counting down.
CTTTGACTTCACATCTTCTCAGCTTTCAGACAAGACAATTAAGAAAAATTAAAAATTTCTGAGATTTTTGTGTTACATAACTGATTACACCCACATCATTTGCCACCCCTTTAGGCTATTCCTTACATTTTTCTCCAGAGCTTTCCTTTCCTTCCAATTTTCAATGTTTATATTCTTAGGGTAGTCTTTGGGGCTGTCACTTTCCTTTTTTTTATGTAGGAGTCCTGCTATTTATGCAGCCACTGATTAGCTGATTGAATTGAGCATGAACTCCACCTTTTTTTTCATAATTTATTTTTTCTTTTATTTATTGAATCACTTTGGGAAAAGTTCCTAAGCATTTGGGTTTAAGTCTTGGTGATACAATGATCAAACACCTTTCCCTTCACCAGTACTCATTTTTCACCACCAAGAATCCAAATATACCCCCCTCCCAACCCTCCCAATGCCTGTGAAGCAGATGATTTCTACTTAACTCTTTTCTACATTGATTACATTCATTATTTCGACAAAAGATGCAACATTATTTAGAATCCCCCCCCCCCCCAACAGCCAGAATTACTGAAAAGGCATTGTGAAATACTCTTTCCTATAGCTGGTTAACAGAATCATATAACGTTGCACAGCTGCAATAGTGGCTGCGTGATTTTGGATTTCTGCAAAGAGCCAGATAATTACGAGATTGTTTTCTGTGCGTCTGGTGTTATGGCTGTGCTGGAGAGCTGCTACTGGGGGGCAACTCGTGACCTCGGTAGGGCACGAAAGACGAGCCGGTTCCACCCCCCTTCCCATGCGACTCTAGTTTCCCTGTCACCGAGGACTCATACTTGGCTTTCCTATAAGCGCTGAGGCAGCAGCCACCCTGCTGCTGGTGGGGGGTGTTGGGGGGGAGAAGGCGGAAGGGAGCAACACCCTTTTGATCCCGGGGAGGCATGGTGCTGTATTTTAACGTATGGTCTATTCACTTTTCTGCTCCAAGCTGCCGGGCTCTGGACTAAGTCCTTTTGCCTCTGGAGTCATGGCCATGCCAGAGAGCCGCTCCTGGGGGGTAACTCGTGACCTCGGTAGGGCGTGAAGGATGAGCTGGTCTCCCTTCTCATGAGACTGCAGTTGCCCCGTCATGGCCAGCTCATATCTGGATTACAATGAGCTCTGAGGCGGCAGCCACCTTGCTGCTGCGGGGGGGTGGGGGGGGTGGGGCGGGGGGCAAGGCAGAAGGGATCAACACCCTTTCCATCCCAGAGAGGCATGGCGCTGTAGTTTAATGCTTGGTCCATTTACTTTTCTGCTGCAAGCTGCCATGCTCTGGATTAAGCCCTTTTTCCTCTAGAGCCATGGCCGTGCCGGTGAGCCGCTCGTAGGGGGCAACTCGTGACCTAGGTAGGGCGTGAAGGAAGAAACACTACCGCCCCCTTCCCATGTGATTGCAGTTGTGGGGCTCTCACTTTCTTCCACACACTTTGGTTCATCTTCTCCAATCCTATGACCTTCATATGAGAAAGGATTCATCTGAAAAATCAGCATCACCTGCGTATATATCCGGACTGTATGTATACCCAGTAGCGTCTGACATACAGGAGGCATGCAAAGCCACCAGGGTTGTTACAGGAATAGAGTACTATATGTGTTTGATTTTGTTTCTCTCCTTATCTAAAAAATGAGAAAGATCCTATGCTTACAAATGTTTCCTGTAAGAGTCGTCAAAAGTGTTCTCAGTTTCTTTCTACTTGTGTTTCTGGATCACATAAAATGTAGTTAGGGTGCGGTGTCAGATCTCCTTGCAGCAACAAGGACCACGTAGAGAATGCAACCCGCAAACAGGTAGTTTCTTGTTTCTGGCTCATCAGGGTCAAGCCGGTTACACAGACACACAGGTCCCGTAGGTCCAGGCCAGACCCCGACCCAGGGTAAGGGAGTAACTTATATGGGCCCTCACTGACCATTACAGCAAAGACCACCATTATCATAACCAATAGATTTATAAGAATCCATTCTTAACCCATCCTATTTCTACTACTGAAAGTACATTGTTCCTGATCCTAGGAGCTTGAAGCGTAACATTTGGAGAAGTGGTTACATTGGATGAGCAAGTGAGCATATCTTGCAAGGAGTGTGCGGTTACATTTAATGAAAACGCAGGCTCAGAGCATATCCTGCAGGCACACTTAGTTACCGCTGTCACCTTGCAACCCACTTTCCTTGTCACCTGCCCCCATTTGCACATACCCTGGGGCACCTGTATCCAGGCAGCAGCTCCCGGGAAAATAGCAACTTGCCGGGCTCTCCAAGAGGGGCGAAGGAATCAAACCTGGCTCGGCAGGGCTGGCTGCTGCGTACAAGGCAAACACCCTACCACCCTACCGCTGTGCTATCGCTCCTGGGATTTGTAATTGGAGGACACAATTTTTTGTACTTCTAGATGGTGTGGGAAGGAAGGCCTGAGCAACATTTAGCAGTGCTCAAAGCTCACTTCTAGCTCTGTGCTCAGGGGTCACTGCTGGTGGTGCTCTGGGACATGTGTGTTGCTGGAGATCAAACTTGGGTCAGCCACATACAAGACCAGCATCTTAACCCCTAAATCTCGGCCCCTAAAGAGAAAGTGTTTTTAATTAGAAGACACGATTTCCAGTGTTTGGCTTTGTAAGAGATATATTTTTAAAAGGTTAATCATAATTACCACCAAGTTTAAGATATTTTAAAATAGTGAGAAAAGACTTTTTTGAAACAACTCTAGGAAAGGAGAACTATGAAAACTGATATTGAGAACTAGTTCCATAATTAAGAGTATTTTATGGCCAAATGACCGTGATCATGTAAACATTTCTAGACTTCCATACTTACAAGAACGCTTTCAATTTGAATGTCTCACCACACGAACCAGCAGCAGCATTCCAGCTCTCCTCCTCCTAAAATGGTGCCTCTCCTCACTATCTCCCAGCCTCTGTCTCTTTACTTCAGTCACCACCTTCTGTTTTCACAGTCAGAATTAATTTTGATTCGGCTGTGTTTATGACTTAGGTAACTCTCTCTTCTGGGGCCAGAGTGATAGCACATCAGATAGGGCACTCACCCAACCCGGGTTTAATCCGTGGCATCCCCTGTGGTCCTCCAAGCACTGCCAGGAATGAATCCTGAGCACAGAGCCAGAAGGTGTTATGTCCTGGGAAGGTAATTTCGCTCGCACATTGACCAGACCAGATGCCAATGCAAGGCCCCTTGATTGTTAGCTCGAGCTAGGGTCCAAGTCTCATACAACGCAGTGGAGACTTGATAAGGACCCCAACTCCGAATTCTAAGCCATTGATATAGGATTGGGTTACATAGCAGCAGTTTTTGTAGGAACTGGCGATGTGGTTCCAATTTGGATTCCGTGACTCCACTGCCTAGGCCCTCTCCACTTGGCTGGGGCCCACTGCCCATGGCCCCTCCTGATAGGCTGTTGCCACAGGGTGGTTTATCTGCCCAGGGTGGTATTTTTTTTTTTGGCAGTGGGACTTTGTGATGGGTAAAAGCGAGACTTAGGCCTGCTGAGTTTTTTGTCTTAAAGTGGAGTCTGTCATGGCTCCACTTCGGCCTCACAAAGGAAGTCCTTCTGAGCACTCCCTGGTGTGACCCCTACTCACCAACTAAAAGACTCTTCTAAATAACTTTCTAGGAAACTAATTTTTTTAGAATTATTAAAAATTATAGTCCGCGTATACTTTGTAGTTGACACTGAAAATAGGTATTTTTAGTTAGTACAGCCAATTAAGAATTTCTTTCCTTTTCAAGTATATCTTTCCATGAAAAATCATTAGGACATTAAAATAAATGGAAATCTTAGATGCAGATTTGGAATCACTCTTTCACTCTATTAAAACAGAATTTCAAAATTTGACAAAATATTAACTAATAACATTTCTCACTTAATCACTTAATCACTTAACTTCCCGTTAGTCGACGAGTTGCTCAAGCAGGCGCCAGTAATGTCTCCATTTGTCCCTGTCGCGTGCTAGTGGGCGGTCACGCGGTCTTTTGACAGCCCGTGGAATCTAGTCAGTAACAGCTCTAGTCCAGCGGTCGTCTTTAAATCTCATTACGTGACCAGCACATCTGATTTTTGACACCTTGGCAAATGAGACAGCGTCCCTGATTCTTGATCGTCGACAGATGTCAGAACACCGGATTCTTTCTCTCATTTGAGTGAAACGTGATATTCCAAGCATAGCTCTTTCTATTCTTTTTTGGAGACCTGAATAGCTTTCTCATCCTGTTTGCGTAGGGCCCAGGTCTCTGAGGCATAGGTCAATGCAGGAAGAACAGTGGAATCAAAGAGATGTGCCCGGAGCCGGAGGTTCTTCGTCCTCTTAGCTATTTCTTCGACGTTCCTGAAGGCGTTCCAAGCTGCTCTCTTCCTCATGCACAGCTCGGGTGCCAGGTCATTTGTCATGTTGACTTCTCAACCTAGGTACACATAGCTGTTGCATTCGGAGATGGTCGTTCCGTTGAGAGTGAATGGGGCATCAGGAACGAGGCTGTTTCTCGTAAACATTGTCTTCGTAAGATTCAGCTGTAGTCCTACCTTTCCACACTCACGGTCAAAGTCGGCCAGCATTTGTGCCGCTTGGCTGATGTTTGGTGTTATTAAAACAATGTCATCAGCAAAGCGGAGGTGGTGTAGTTGCCGACCATCTATCTTCACTCCCATTCCTTCCCATTCTAGTCCTCGCATGATTTTCTCGAGGGTGGCACTGAAGGGTTTCGGTGAAATGGTATCAACCTGCCAAACCCCTCTCTTGACATCAACGATCACTTCTTTGTAGAATGGTGAGATCCTGGTAGTGAATCCATAAAAGAGCTCACGGAGGATCTTGATGTATTGGGCTTGAATGCCCTGATTGGCTAGGGCTTTAATGACCGCTTCCGTCTGAACAGAATCAAAGGCCTTCTTTAAATCAGTGAACGTTAAACAGAGTGGCATCTTGAACTCCCTAGAAACCTCCATGAGTTTGGTTATCGTGTGGATATGGTCAATGGTGCTGAATCCTTCGCAGAACCCAGCTTGCTCGCATGGTTGTCCTTCATCTAGGGTTCTGCTAATCCTATTAAGGATGACTCGAGTGAACAACTTGTAGATGACAGAAAGTAGGCAGATCGGGCGATAGTTGCCAATGTCATGGATGTCTCCCTTCTTGAACAGTAGTACGGTCCTGCTGGTTTTCCATTGGGACGGAACCTTGCATTCAGACAGGTAGCGAGTGAAGAGCCGAGCCAGTGTATTGATGAGTACTGATGGCAGGTTCTTCAGGTGTTCAGGTCTAAACTTGTCTGGGCCGGGTGCTGTTTGTTTCTTTACCGACGAAATGTCGTGTCAGATTTCGGAGGGAGAACTTTGGGAACGACATATCCATCCTGTGGAATTTGGTATGTTGGCAAGTGGACATGGCTTTCGAAAAGATTGGAGTAGAAGTCAAGGATAATCTTCTCCATTGCCATTCTGGAGGATGTGAAGGATCCATCAGGACGTCGGAGGGCAGCCATCTTGGTCTTGTAGTTGGCGAAGGACAGGAGGGCGTAACGAATACCTTTCCCAGCTTCTGCCGCATCTACCAGTACTTCTGCTCTTCTCTCTTTGAGGTCTTCCTTGATCGAATCTCTGCACTTCTTTGCGAGCTCGACGCTAGCTTGCGGTTTCCTGGGGCATGCGCCAAACCACGCTGACGATATTAGCTCAAGAGTTTTTGAAGACAGGCGTTTTTTTTGTGGCTATCTCTCTCTTGGCGTTCCTCGCACAGTCTTGGAGGTGCTGAACCAGTCGATCGTATTCCTCACCAATGTTGTCAACAATGGCATCTTCCCATGTTGCCGCAATAGTGCCAAAGAGTTCCCAGTTGGTGGTCGTTCTGGGAGTTCTCTTCTTGAACTTTGCAGCCCTTTCTCCCCGCTCTGTGAAGTAGAATTTTGCACGAAGGAGACGGTGGTCCGATCCCGTTTGGAATTTTGGGACAACAGCGACATCGGTCAGGCAAAACCCTCAATTGAATATGATGTGGTCTATTTCGTTGTGGAATCGTCCACCGGGAGACTCCCATGTCCAACGTTTAAATTTTGCCTTCTGGAACTGTGAGTTACCATGGATGGTCTTGGTCGACATGATGAACTCAGACAGTCTCTCACCCTGTTCGTTCCGTTCTAGGCCATGGGTCCCGATGTGAAGTTCTACAGCTGATCTTCTCGGTCCTATCTTGGCATTAAAATCACCTACAATGATCTTGTAGAAGGTGTGGTCTTCTTTATAGAACTTCTCCAGCTCCATGTAGAACTTCTCGATTTCTCTGTCATCATAATGAGATGTTGGTGCGTAGACAACGAAGATAGAAACGGCAGGCAGTAAGCCACATCTATTCAAATGTAAACGTCCAATTCGCGTTGTTAGGCATTCAGTGAATCAATACTCTTGGCCAAGTTTGTGTTGAAAAGGATACTGATGCCTCCGACACCTCTTTTATCGCATATTCCGAGGAAAAATTCTTCTCCCGTGTCAAAAACTGCATGGTGAGATTCGTGCCTTCTTGTCTCGGTCAGACCAATGATGGCATACTTGATCATTCACGCTTCTAACATCAGGTCCTCGATGGATTTATCTGATGCTAGCGTACGTGCATTGAAAGTACAGATGATCATTTTTGTCTTCCTTCGTTGTGGCAGCTTAGTATGGCCTTGAGATTTTGTCGGCCTCTCCTTTCTCATCCTTCTCAGTGCTGCCATGTCGGTGAAGCCTTCAGGGTCAGGTGAATGAGACCAGTGTTAGTTACTGGTTTTGGCATATCGAATACACAACGGATAGCTTGCCAGGCTCTTCCGTGCGGGAGGAATACTCTCCGTAGCTTGCCAGTCTTTCCGAGAGGGATAGAGGCTTTTGGAGCGACCTCCAATCACCCTTGTAGGTGTTACATATTTGAACCCTACAAATATGGTACGACAATTCCGGAAGATGGGTATTTAGTGTCTTATGATGTGTTGCGCGGCCCGAAGTGGCTGCACAGGTCCGGAAAGCATCCTGGAGTGTGGCGAACCCTGGGTAGTGGACGTAGTGTCACTAAAATTTTCTCACTAAAATTGTTTAATATTTGGAGGAAGTCATACAATTTTGATTTAATGTTTCAAAAACTTTTTTTTATAGTCTAATCTGATTGCCATTTGCTTAAGTACTTCCATTTTGGGGGAATCTGGGGAGGCTGCGCCTAGCTACGTCCCTGTAGACCATTAATTCATGTCTTTATAGAATAATACTGATACATTTCTTTTTTTTTTCCTTTTTGGGTTACACCTGGTGATGCACAGGGGCTACCCCTGGCTCTGCATTCAGGAATTACTACTGTTGGTTTCTAGAAGTTTCCTGCATCCCGTCTTGGAGCTCACCAATGATTTCCCCAGATGTTGTTACTCCATTGAAATTTCTGCTTCACCTGCCACACTCTTTGCTTCAATCGTTTCTGTTTGTACTTGTCTCAGTTCCACCTCATACGTTGCTGTGCTTTGCTGACTGATTGAGCCAGTGTTTCTCTGAGCTCAGTAGACATCACAGTGTCCCTAAAGTCTTTATGTGTGAGTTTGCAAAGCTAGTTGATACCGATAGAACCTTCTAGGCTATTGTCTTCACTCCCTGGGCTCGGTGGGCTTTTGTGCTGCTTCTTGTTATCTCTGCGGGACGTGCTGATGACCCTCAGACAGGAGATCTCCAAGGAGGTGCTGGCCATCAGCATGGAAGGGATGCTTCCACAGGGCATGCCAGGCAGGCCTGTTGCTGCTAAGAGTGCCGTGGTGGACTGAGCTGGGTGCCGTCCCGGGCCAGCAAGACGGTGCTGACCAAGGTCATGCAGCGCCAGTAGGCGGACTTGCCAGTAGGTCCGGAAAGCGTCCTGGAGTGTGGCGTCGGCTGGGTAGTGGAGGTAGTGTCACTAAAATTTTCTCACTACAATTGTTTAATATGTGGAGGAAGTCCTACCATTTTGATTTAATGTTTCAAAAACTATATTGGTAGTCTAATCTGATTGCCATCTGCATAAGTACTTTCATTTTGAGGGAAGCTGGGGAGGCTGTGCCTAGCTACGTCCCTGTAGACCATCTTCACCCTCTAAGACCCATATGGGGACACGCCCCAGGGACAGCTGGCCACTGTGTGGGACACTCACAGCAACATGCGTAGGTGAAGCTGGAAGAAGGGGTGCTATGGGGTGCATGAGGGAGACAAAGGCAGAGGCCAGGTGTCCTCGGGATTCATTTCCTGTGACTCCCATCCCAACCTTCGCTCTCTCCCCTTGCACTGGGAGCCCCTGGGGTGCAGTGTCCCTGGCTCACCGTGACTCCCCAACACTGCTGCTCTAGACTGTGGATCTAAAGACAGTCCTGGGGAAGGGGTCACTTCTCAGGCTGCGTTTCCTGGGCAACGCACAGTGTCCCATTGGAAAGGGGCCTTTGTGCACCCCCTCCACGCCCAGACGTTGACGCACACCCCGTGTCCACCTCTGCCCCCGTCTTCACATGCGGCTTCTGGGAGCATCTGCGCCTGGTTCTCCCCCGAACAGGCTCCAGGACACGGCGGGGGTGGGCTGGGACAGGGGGCTCTACGCTGTCGTGAGGGCAGCAGTGACCCACCTTTTCGGGGGGAGGGTGGCACTGGATTTGTTTCCCAGGAGCTCCAGCTCCAGGAGACTACTGAGGGGAGGTGACGGTCCCCCATCCCCCGCCCACCCCACACACAAGTTCGCCAGCGCTGCGCAGTCATGAGTTACTATTTTCTTCAACATTTATTTTTATTTTATTTTATCTTTAATTTTGATAAGTGAGACTCCAGGAGGTAGTGTTTCACGTGCTCTCCTGCGATCCCCAGCAGCAAAAGAGCCGCTGCAGCCTGCTCCGGAAGCTGTCATACCGGGGCGGCTGTGCTACACTGGAGAGGGTAGAGGGACCCCTTGGCCTCCGTTCCCGCCTGTGTCCAGCCCGAAATGGCCACCACCTTCTCCTCCTGTATCCACGAGGCCCGTCCCGGCCACCGTGGATTGTTGGAGCACTAGCCTGCCTCTCGGCCCCCTCGGGGCGCTGTTCCTGGGGGAAGGCCCGGCTCACAGCGGGGAAGGCTGGCAGCTGCACCCCCGGGAGTCTCAGGGGGGGTGTTCCTAGATGGAAGGAGGGAACGGATGGGCAGTCTTGTCCCTGAGGTGGGCTCTGGCCTGCGGGAGGCTGGGCAGGGCAGATGGAGAGAAAGAACAGGACCTGCATATACAGGGCCGGGGCCGGGGGCCTGGCCGATGGCGTTGCCGGTGAACGGCCAGTGTCCGCATGGACTACAAGTGCAGCCCTGTCGTTTTCTGGGTTTGGTGATTTATCGCCATGCAGAGAGGGCACAGCCTCGGGGAGCTGCTGCCACTCCCAAAGAACCACGATCTGGACAGATGCTGGGCGTCTGACCCGCCACACGCCTGCCCCCCGGAGGAGCAGCACCCTGACTCGGGTCGGGCCGTGGAGGCCACGGTCTGCACGGCGGTCTGGGGCCCATGGGCACAAGGGCACGCCGTGAGGCTTGGCAGGACACAGGGTCCCCAGGGTGATCTGGGCCGGGCTCTGCCTCATGCCCCCGACTCTTCGGCCGGCTCAGGAAAGCTGAGCCGGCAGCAGAGACCCCTCAGGCGTCAGAGGGTGGCCTAAGCAGCTGTTTCCCAGAAGTAAACTGGAGCCAGGGTGGAGCAATCCGTACAGAGATGCCCTCTGTGTCCGAGGGGCATGTAGAGAGGTGGATCTACTGAAGTACAGCTGAACGGCGCCCGGGGCAGCAGGGGACATGAAGAGGCAAGGATGCCCTGCGGCTCATTCCCAGCGTGCAGAAAACGGGGGGACGTGGTACAGAGGCATACGCTGGCGGCAGGGGTCCTGTGGCTGGAACCATTGTCTGCAGAGGACACAGGGCAAAAGGTTGGAGACAGGAGGAGGGAGTAGAGGCCCCTGCTGACATGGGTGGGAGACCCCCGGCACCCCCACAGCCTGAGCACCTCCCCCTCCTCAGGTCCATGAGGTCACAGTAGCCTCTGCCCACTCCCAGGGCCCCCCCCGCCCATTTCATGTCTCACTGCACTGTCCCCATGGGAGCACTCGGTCCTGAGGTGTCTGGGGAGGCGGGGGATAATCACCTGGTCAGCTCAGGGCTCTCCCGCGGTGAAGATGGGCTCCTGCCAGGGAGGAGGGGCCGTCAGGGATCATGCACAGCTTCCCAGCCAGCCCTGTCTGAGTCACAAGACTTGCCAAGCCCGTGCCTGAGGCTCCCTGAGGCACCTGCTTCCGGGGAAAGGCCGGACACACCAGCTCCGGGAACCCAGAGCCCAGGGTCCCTCAGGGAGCTGCCGTCCTCTCTCCTGGGAACCTTGGTCTGTCCTGTGTCCCCCGCCCACCTGGAGGGCAGTTCCACTGCGTTCCACCCTGGTGTGGTTCACTGGGACCCCCAAGGCCTCAGGCTCTGCCTGTCTCCCTCCCGACTCTCCTCCAGTGCCCTCACGGGGCCGCTGTCCACAGGGACATCTTCAACCTGTGGCCTGGCCCGGATGGCCAGGACAGGGAGTGTCCCCTGGCAGAGCCCAGGCGGGAAAGCCAACCCCCTCACCTCGGTGTGTGCAGAGCCTCTCCTCCTCCAGGCAGGCTTCCAGTGCTGAGAAGAAAGGGGGAGTGAGGGCCTGGGCCTCTCAGAAACTCAAGGAGCCTCCCCAGGCCTGGGCTCCTGCAGGGAACTGCAGGCTGGGCTCTCGCCTGATTCAGTCCCAGGGACGCTGAGCCCATTCTCAGTCCCTGTCAGGCCAGCACCCTGGTGCCAGCAGCACCCTGACCAGTCTGTGCACTGTGCTGCCTCACAGAGGCCCTGGGCCACCTCTGAGGGTCTCTCAGGTCACCACTTTCCTGGTAGCCACCGTGGAAGCCCCTGTGTGAGTGACCCCTGCCCCGTGGGGTCAGTGACCGCAGGTCAGTGGGGAAGCATGTACTCTCCCCGGACCTGGGATCCCACAGGGACAGCCATTTCTCTCACAGTGCTGGAGGGGTTCTCCCTCACAGATTCTGTCCCTGAGGTAAACTGGGTCCCTCAGAATATCTCGCCCTGTCCCTAATGTCTGCGAGAAAGAGGACTGATGCTCTCTCCTGGTCAGACGCCCCGTCTGGTTCTTACAAACACACCTGCCCTCTCTCACCTCCAGGAAGTCTCCAGACTCTACCTGGTGCTGTTCCTTGACTCCAAACGGGCAACAAATGTCTTGAGCAAAAGCCAAAAGAGGATTATTGAAACACTTGAAAAGTAGGGGCCCTCCAGCAGGGAACCAGCCATTCAGGCAGATATGGAAGGATTATGGGAGAATAAGACTGAGACTCCATCTTCATGGTATCAGAGAACTAATGACTTGCCTGTGGCAACTGAGCCAGAGAGCAGTAGGCCCGTTTATATACACTCTGCTGACATCACGGAAGCCTGAGGAGTCACATAGGGTACCGGGCGGGGGAGGGGACCCCATGCATGGCTTCCATCGCCCTTGCCTCACCCAGGTCTGGGTGGTCTCTCCGCCCGCCTTGGTCTCCGGTTTCTCTGCCCTCCCTGTGTGGCCCTTCCCAGCCCGAGCCCTGCCCCCTGGCCTTGGCTTTGTTCTCTCAGGGACCCAGACACCCTGTGTCTGAGCTTTCCGTCTGTTTGCCTCACCGAAACTCTGACCTGGCCACTTTCCTATCGGCAGCGTCCTTGTTTCACGTCCTCTTTCCTGCAGACCCTCCCAGCAAAGTTTCTGTGTGATTCTGGAACTTGAGCTCCCGGCGCTGTCCCTCCGTGTTGGGTCTCGAAATCTTCCACATCAGATTGGGCATGGTTCAGCCTTTACCACCTCTCCTCAGTGATGCTGGGTCCATTGCATCTCTGACACCCACTGCACTCAAGGACCGATAAAATAAATGGAATGCATCCAACCTCAGGCCATGGGGAGGGGCGTTGATGCCTCATTCTCTGTTGATGCAGAAGGTCATTGGCACCATGACTCGGCGTTATTGTGATCCTTTGACAAGCCAGGAAGTCGTTTTCATTGCAGATGTAAACAATCCCCATTTTTATGTTTCTTTGAGGCTGCTTTTTGGTGTCAGCCAGCTATGCTCAGGGCTTCCTCCTGCTCTCCATTCAGAAATCAGCTTTGTTTACAAGAAATTTTGAACTATTTTATTAATGTATTTTTTTATTTAACCACTGTGAGATGCGGGTGTGAGATAGTTCCAAAGTTGTTCATGCTTGATTTTCAGCCCTACAATGTTCCCATACCTGTGACCACCAGTGTACATTTACTAACACCAATATTTCCAGTTTCCCTCCACTGCGCCCCCAAAAGTCTTCTTTTATGAAGGTAATTCCCCCCATACACACACCTTCTCTCTGTTTCTCTATTTGTCTCTTTCTGTTTCTGTGTCTTTCCCTGTATTTCTCTCTGTCTCCTCACTCTTCTTTCTTTACTTTTTGAACATTATGGTTTGAAATACAGATCTCTCTCTCTCTCTCTCTCTCTCTTTCTCTCTTTGTATTTATATTTATACACACACACACATACAGATAGATCATGTATTTGATGGTCAGTATCAGGATATTCATATCTGTTCCATTGGTCTGTGGGTCTCTCTTGATTCCAATACCATGTTCTTTTAATTACTACCACTTCCTAGTAATTTGAAAGTGAGGAAGGTGTTGTCTCCCATCTTCTAATCCCCAAGGATTGCTTTTAGCTATCTGTGGAGGTTTATTTTCCATATAATTTGCAGAATTTTTAATCTATTTGTTTGAAAATAATCATGGGTATCATTACAGGGTATAGGATAAAATTGTTTTCTCCTTTCTCCCTGGGTGCAGGGAGCTTAGGTTTATTGGGTTATACCTCTCACACTGCTCCGGAGACACTCCCATTCCCTTGATTGTTGGAATATATCTCTAAACAGTTTTCGGCTTAAAATTGGATGGTCCTTTCTCCCTGGCCACAGGAAGTTTAGGTTTACTGAGTCATAATTATCACAGTTCTCCCAAGGTGCTCCCATTCCTCTTTGTTTATCTATAACCTCTTTCTTTGTGCTCTGCTTCCCCAATCGGTCAATCACCTGTATCCCCTAATCAGACTCCGTTAACTTGTAAGGTCAGATCCTTCTAAGGACACTGACAGGACTTGTGTTGGTAAGTAAAACATTGCCTTTCTCTTTTCTTTATGTCCTTTTCATAGTGACTTCAGAGCAATGTCCTTTTTGTACAGACACAGGAAGACAGTGAATGGTATGCTTTTGAAACTTGAGGGTTAACTGACTCCAGATATTTGCTCCTATTTCCTTGACTTAAGCCTTAGTTGTCCTTAGTTCCTAGCACCCCAGAAGGAAAGTCCCAACCAGAGACTGGACCGACCCAGGGCAGACACTGTGCTCCCCGGCATCAAAATGGTCCAGGCGAAGTGCCATTAATACTTCACTATAAGTCAAGAGCATGGTCATGGGCAAATTCTGTCTTGATTCAAAGAGTAACAACTGGATTAGGACCCTGCTGTGGTTAGGAAATGCATTTTTAGGAGCTTTTTTGGTAGAGTAATTAGGATTTTCTCAGTATAGTATCATATCATCTGCAAATAGTGAACACTTGACTTCTTGCTTTCCTATATAGATGCTTTTGCTATCTTTTCCTTGCCTAAGTACTATGGCAACCATTTCCCGTACTATATTGAACAGGAGTGGTGAGAATGGGCCAGCTTGTCTTGTGCCTGATCTTAGAGGGAATGCTTTTAATTTTTCCCCATTAAGATTAACTATTGGTATGGGTTTTTCTATATTGAGGAATGTTCCTTCCAATCTCATTTTGTTGAGAGTTTTTGTCATGCTCTATCTTGTCGAATTCTTTCTCTGAATCTATTGGCATTGGTTTTGGTTGTTGTTTTTTTTTTTTTTTTTGAGGGAGGTGTTGTTGTTTGTTTGGTTTTTTGCATGTGTCTAACCATTTTTCCCAGCAGCATTTGTTGGAACAGGCTCTCCTTACTCCATTTCATATACCTAGCCTGTATTATGAATGAACTGCCCTTACATTAGAGGGTTTACCTCTGAGGTCTTAACTCTGTTCAGGTGGTCTGCTTGTTCTAGTTTCATGTGCTTTTGATCACTAAAGTTTTGGGAAAAGACAAGTTTGAGAGCAATCACTCCCATCATTTTCTCAGTAATGCTTGGCTTTTCTGATAACTCTTTCCTTCTCCTTTTCTGTTTGTTTCTTGGGAGAGTGGTGTCTGTTGCACACTGGGCTGTCCACATGACTTATTTCTAGATCTTTGATAAGGGATGCCCCCTGAGATTTCCTGAAGGAGTTAAAAGATATAAGCAGTGCAGAGGATTGACTAGGTACTGACCCATGTGCCTGACAGGCCAGTGCCTTAAGCCCTACACTGTCTTTCTGACCTCTGGTAGTTTTTTGGTTTTATAAGAATTTTAAAAGTATTTTGTATATGTCCAGAGAGATTGCCATAGACATTTAATTTGCGAATGCGTTGTGTCTGTAGGGTGGTCATCTTAACGATGTTGATATTTCAAATGTATGAACATGGAATATGTTACCATCTCCATGTTGTGTTCAATTTCTTTTATAAGTGAAATAAAAGTTTCATCAGATATTTCTTTGATTTGCTTCGTTTAACTGGTTCTGAGATACTTGGGTTTTTAAAGACACAATCATAAATGGGGTAAATTTTTTTTATCTATATCATTACGTGTTTACATAGGAAGCAACTGTTTTAAGTTATTGTTGTTGTTTTGTTTTTTTCGACATGGACTGTGTAACCTGGTATTATACTGTATAGGCTTGTAGTTTCTTGGGGTTTTTATCTTTAGGTTTTTACACGTACAATATCATGTCCTACGTCCACTGCAGCACTGTCCTCGCGATGTCCATTGATTTGCTCCAGCAGGCACCATTAACGTCTCCATTGTGAGACTTGTTTTTACTGGTTGTTTTGCATATCGAATATGCCACAGAGAGCCTGCCAGGCTCTGCCACGCGGGCAGTATACTCTTGGTAACTTGCTGGGCTCTCTGAGAGGGACACAGGACTCTAATCCGGGATGGCCACATCAGCAAGACAAAGCTCCACCACTGTGCTATTACTCCAGCAAGTCATATGTTATTAGTAAATTTTGAGATTTTTTTTTTATTTATATTAGTGAAACACCATGAGGAACAGTTGTAGACTTACAAATGTCTTCCTTATGTCTTTGAGTCTTCTTATTAGGTTCTCTTTCAGCTGGCATCCTTTGGGCTTCTTGGATCTGGATGCCTGCATTCTCAGCTCTGGGAACTTTTTTTTGTCTTTTAAACAATTTTCTTAATGAATTAGTGTGAGGTACAGTTAAACTTACAAACTTTCATGCTTATGTTTTAGTCATACATTGATCGAGTACTCATCCCACCACCAGTACTCATTCTCCACCACCAGTGTTCCATGTATCCCTCCCACCACCCCCACCCCATCCCCATCTCCCCTCTGTGACAGGCGCATTCCCTTTTACTCTCTATTTCTCTCCTTGAGGGTGTTGTGTTTGCAATGCAGATATTAAGTGGCCATCATGTACGCTCTATGGTCTACTTTCAGCACACATCTCCCATCCCTAGCGGGCCCTCCAAGCACCCTTTACTTGATGGTCCCTTCTCTACGTGAACTGCCTTTTCCCCCAGTATGCGGGGACTGCTTCCAAGACGTGGAACAATCCTCCTTGTCCTTATCTCTACTCTCCTTGGCTGTTAGTCTCCCATTGTGTTATTTTATATTTCACAAATGAGTGCAGTCTTTCTAGGTCTGTCCCAGTCGTTCTGACTCATTTCACTTATCATGAGACTTTCCATGTTGATCCACTTCGATGCAAATTTCATGACTCCATTTTTTCTAACAGCTGTGTAGTATTACTTGTGAAGGTGTGCCCCAGTTTCTTTAACCAGTCATCTGTTCTCGGGCACTTGGGTTTTTTCTAGATCCTGGCTATTGTCAACGGTGCTGCAAAGAACTTACTGTTGCAGATGTCATTTCGACTATACTTTCTCTGCATCTCTGGGATATACTCCCAGAAGTGGTATTGCTGAGTTAAATGGGAGCTCAATTTCTCATTTTTTTTGAGAAATATTCATACTAGGGGTATGGTGCCGCCAGCAGGTCAAACTGTGCCTGTGAGTCGAGTGCATCAGCCACCTGATGGCGCCTTCAGATTTTCAGATACCCCACAATTGCTGCATGCCCTTGTCCAGACCTCAAAAACTTAGGGCAAAGTTTGCCAAGAAAGTTAATGGCTGAAAGTTAGGTGTGTGGGAGACACACCCACAAACTACCTCGGGCTCACCTATATAATTAGACGATTGGCCTCTCTGGTTTCTGATCGAACTGCTTAACTGCTATGATCCCAGAGACTCAGAAACAAATCTCAAACACCAATGGCTTTTGGCTGAAGTGCGTCCAATCCCTGCTGTAGGTCACAGGCACTGGGCCACCAGAGGTGGAAATAGGTTTCGTGCTTTGGCCTGTTCCCCTGGAAGCCCAGTGTGCGCCATCCTTCAGATTGTCCTATGAAATAAATAAAAACAGTTATTATTAAATTTTAAAATATTTACATAATAAAAGATTGACAACAAATGAAGCTGCCTGTTCCTGTGTCTCAATGGGAACAAATTGCTGGGCTCTTACTGGACCTGTGAGTCAGATTCACAGACCATCCTAGCCACTGCCTTCAAGGGCATTCTGGCCTTGAGAGAAGGTCTTGCAGCCTCAGCTCTCGCTGTAGGAGTGCTTATCCTAGCTGAGCCCCTGCGAGAGATAAGCTTCATGTGGAACTCGGTCCCTTTGCTACTCAATGGGCCTGTTTGCACCCTCCAACCTCCCATTTTTCCTGTTTCTTTCACAAGTGAATTTCCTGTATGCTAATAGCCGTCAGCCCACAGAAAGTTGCTATCCATCCAACACCACGTATGTTACTTGGTTCAGGGTCTTTGCTGGTAAGGAAACACAGGGCAGGGAAATATGACTCAGTCTGTAATTTAAAGAAACATCATCTTCCTTCTGTTTTCTCTCCTTGGGTCTCTTGATCTTTTCAGGCGCACCTGACTTCCCTCTCTGGATGACAGAGCCCTAGTGAGGAAACACTGTCTAGACTGTTGAGAACAGAAACAGGAAGGGGAAGGGGAAGGGGAAGGGGAAGGGGAAAGGGAAGGGGAAGGGGAAGGGAAAGGAAAGGGAAGGGAAGGGAAGGGAAGGGAAGGGAAGGGAAGGGAAGGGAAGGGAAGGGAAAGGAAGGGAAGGGAAAGGAAGGGAAGGGAAGGGAAGGGAAGGGAAGGGAAGGGAAGGGAAGGGAAGGGAAGGGAAGGGAAGGGAAGGGAAGGGAAGGGAAGAATAAGGGAATGGACTGGAATCTGCCTCCCCGCCCAGAAGCAAGGTGGCCACTGCTTCAGAGATTATTGGAAAGCCAAGTATGAGCCAACGGTGATAGGACACCTGCAGTCTCATGGGAAGGGGGGCAGTACAGGTTCATCCTTCACACCCTCGGGGTCACGAGTTGCCCCCACGAGCGCCTCTCCGGCATAGCCATAGCACCAGATGCAGAGAAACCAATCTCATAATTATCTGGCTCTTTGCAAAATCCAAAATCGCGCAGCCACTATAGCGGCCGCACAACATTATATGATTCTCGTAACTAGCTATAGGAAACAAAGGATTTCACGATGCCTTTTCAGCAATTCTGATTGTTGGTGGGAGGGAATTCTAAACAATAATGGTGCATCTTTTGTCAAAGTAATGAATTTAATCAATGTAGTGAATAGGTAAGTAGAAATCATGTGCCTCACAGGCATTGTGTGGGGTGGGGGGTATATTGGGATTCTTGGTGTTGAAAAATGAGTTCTGGTGAAGGGAATGGTGTTTGATCATTGTATGACCGAGATTTAAACCTGAAAGCTTTGTAACTTTTCCCACATCGATTCAATAAATAAATATAAGAAGAAAAAATAAATAAAATTATGAAAAAAAGTAAGGTGGAGTTCATGTCCAATTCAATCTGTTAATAGGTGGCTTGATAAATAGCAGTGCTGCTAGATTAAAAAAGGAACAAAAGGGAAGGGAAAAGGAAAAGGAGAAAAGAAAAGAAAAGGAAAGAAAAGAAAAGAAAAGAAAAGTTGGTGTTGGTATAAGGAGTCCTGTTCTATTAGTAATGGTAATAGGGCAGAGCTGGGATCCTTGGAGACGCTCTATGGTTCAGAGGGCAGTAGGGCTGAGGTGAGTGAAGAAAGGACATCGCACTCTCACCAGGAGCCGTCATGGCAGTCAATTCCTTGTGCATTTTGTGAAACTGTGACATTTCCTGTAACTCTTGTTGGCTTTCCAAGATCATAGGATCTGATCTGCTGGTCTAACCAAAGCGGCCGCATCTAGTCAGAGCACTGGCGGCTCTGCTGAGAACGGGATGAGACTGAGTGTGAAAAGCAAGTGGTATCTGCAGTGGAACTGGGAATGGGAGGAGCAGTCTGTGGACCTTAAGATGTGCTGCCTGGGCTGTCTTTTCAGGTTTCTAGTGAGTTCTTGCTTCTGCAGATAATCCCTCATGCTGGGAGAGACTGAACTGCATGAAAATTTGGGATGTTAAGTGTCCCAGAGCTTCATGACACCAATGTCGGTTTAGAAATGAGGTGCAGGGTGACAGACAACAGAAAAGACTGCTGAATCCCAAAATGTCACACAGAGGTATTATCTCTTTCATTATCCTCCGTTATTGATTCTCCACAAAGGCAAAGGTAGAGGTTTTCAAGGCCTTGAATGCAGCCGTGAATCAAAGGTACTTGTTTGTGCTCACTCAAAGGGTTCTCCATTGCCACCATAGTGGCCCATAGCGCCCCCTGAGGAACCTCTTGAGAATTAGGCTTATCCGCTTCCAATATATCCCAGAATAACCAATAGGAGGTTTGAGACAGTTTACAAATGTGTGCACACTCAATATAAGAGCTCTGGGAAGAATGTGTTAAAACAAGGACCACGCTTATCTGACACCAAGAGATTTAACAGCAAGAAGGGAGCAGTGGGCAGTGGTAGGGCCCAGAACTGCCCCATCTGTGACCTGGGCTCCTCTGTTGGAGCGTATGGCAGTTGGGTACCTTTCTTAACTGAACCCAAGCACTTCTATTAAGTTCCTGGTAGGATGACGGAAGCTTGGTTCTCACTCTAGGTGGCAGAGCTCATGTCTTCTCAAGTTCAGAGGCTATCTTCATGTTCTCTCTCAAAAGGAACCACCAAATAAAGTAAAGAGGTACAGCACACGGCCCAGTAGGTGCTCTATGAATTCTCTATTATTAAATTTCAGAACCGTGAAACGTGAGTTAAAACAAGAATGTTATGAAAATTAAAGTTGGAAAGGTTATATGACCTATTCTAGATTAGAGTAAGGGTAAAGTCAATGCCTGTTTAAACCTAGCTATGTGTTTCAGCATCAGAAAGGGGGTCTCTTAGAGTATATTTCCAAGGACTCTGAATGATCTAGAAATGGTAATCTAGTCGAATAGCAATTTATTTATTAAAATCATGCATAGCATAGTAAAAAAAACCCAATCTCAGAAAATAAATATCATGTTAAAATAACTGGAAGACCCCGGGTCAGGTAGAAATTCATCTTAAAGTGCATTTGGGAAAGAACCCAAAAAACACTTTCCTTTGTATAATAATAACGCTCTTGCTTGTTTATAACAATGCCTGTTGCAAGCCGGGTAGCCCAGTCACCTCTTCTGGTTCTGCAATGGAGGCATTTATGGGACTCTCCTTTTTTAAGCCATGTTACTCACTTGTGTCTACAATCTCTCATTTCTTACAACAGTGACCAAATGACAAACCCTTGTTTTCTAAGCTGTCTGAAGAACACATAGTGACTGACCCTCAGCCTTCCCTTTGTCTTGGTCATTTTGGCTAGTTGTTGGAAGATGGTGGTTGTGGTAAAAGAACACATTTCTTTTTCTCTTTTTTCTTCTTCAAAGACATAACCTGATTCTGGTAACTATACCTAAAGCATAGAATCTGAAACAGGTACAAACCAGGTAAAAATTGCTCTATTTAATGTCAACTCATATAAAAAATAAAAGTGCACTGAGTCTAGGGGGCGGAGAGATGTACAGAGCAGAAGGTAAATATCTTGCACACAACCAACCCAGATTCAACGCCCTAGAATTGCGAGATGCAGCCGGTCGTAGCCCTGGACATCACCATGAGCACTGACCGGTGTTGCCCTGGAGGCTCCCTGTTAGGGCCCTGCACATCCCCGGAGGCCCTTAGTACTTAGTAATACCAGCATGGCTCCTGTGATTCCAAGCACCTGAGATTCTGAATTCTGGCATTGAATCATCATCTTGATTGACAAAGTGTCTGAGGTTCTGTCACTGAGAATGCCCCGGCTGGACTCCTGAATGTCACTGGGAGTAAATGAATAACAACATAGAAACATTATTTCAGAGTTTCAAAACAAGTGCCTGTTTCAGGAATTATGCCTCTTGTGATTACTGATGGTAAATTTCTGACAGCTTCATTGCTTCACCTTCATTGATCATATTAATGCAAGTAAAATACCAACTAACATTCCGACTGAAACTACATTTACTGATTGATAAAGAAATTCTTTACTGAATCAAATATAGATAGGCATGTATTGACATTTAAATTGCTAAACTGTAATTCACTGAGACCATATACTGAACATGAGTAAACTTGTTTCAAACAATATCATAGGAAAACCAAGTATTTACATAGGATTGGTAATAAGTATTTTGTATTTTATAGCTTCCCATTACTTACTACTCTAAACTATAGTGTTAATAAGTTTGTGGTAATTGTATATAGTTCCCCGAACGAGTGATTTGTTGACTTTTGCCTTCACACTACTGGTCATGAGTCATATGTCACTTGCTTGTCTTTCCACCCTCCATCTTCCACCCTCAACCTGCTTTTCCTTTCCCTACTTATTTATTTAAAAGTATTACCAACCAGTGAATATAGTAAAGAAATATCGTGGCAGCTAGGAACAAAATACTCCAACTGCCTTGAAAATCAGTGCCTAGATTGCAGATGGCTCCTGTTCGGGTTTGCTGCATGTCTTTGAATCTCTGTGCCAGGTGGCATATGTGGTCATCTTCTCCTCCTCTGACTGATTCTAGGCAAGCAGGTTTCTCTGATTTAGAGATGCATAGTATTCTTTTCACAGTATAAATCCATCAGTCTTGCATTTCTAAATAGATGATAGTAGAAATAGGTTCTTTCAGTCTGAGGTTTTAATATTGTGAGTTTCATTATTCTTAGAGCCTCAGTTTTGTAGTCATTGCAGCAGTAATAGCCGTTTCCATAGTCTTGTTCAGATGACATTGAAAATTGGATCTCGGAATCCAGAATATTTGATCTAAAAAAGAAAATGTAAATTAGAAACAACAAAAAATGCTGCTTTGAGTTCCAGTGTGTTTCTGTCATTAAGGTGATGAATTTACAGCGAATTCTAAACTATTTTCTTTATCATCTAACTTTATGAATAAGACTTTTGAATTTAAGATAGATGTTTTGTATATTCTGGTTCAGGTATTTGTAAATGTTCAAGAATTTGTGCGATTTAAAAATGCACTAATTTGGCATCTAAATTTCAGTGGTTGTGTATGAGTGATAATACAGATGCTAAAGAAGCACGAGATGGAAAGAATAAAGTTAAAAATTCTATAACTTAGCTTCATTTTTCTGAATTTTTTCGTGTATTTAGAGGACTAGAAAATATACAAATAAAGCAGGTGCTACAATAATAAAACTGTGATAGAGAAAAATATGGACACTATTGTCTCTGTTTATGGAGAAGGAGGAAGATCAGTGAATATATTTAATTTTGTTATTTTTACCTTTGGGTTACACCAAGCAATTCTTAGGGTTTAGTCCTGATTGTGCTGTATTCAGGGTGCTTCACTCAGATGTAACCCAGGTCCCCTGCATGCCAGGGAAGCTCCCTGCCCGCTGTTATTAATTCTTGTTTGTTTTTTGCCACATTTGCCCAGCAATGCTCAGGGTCACTGCTGTCTCTGTGCCCAGGAATCACTTCTGGTGGTGCACGGTTACCATATCGGGATGGACCTACACCCTGCGCCTGCAAGGCATGTGGCCTCCCTACCTTAGTACCGGCTGTCCTGTCTCCCGGGCCCTCCATGTCCCATCACTCGGCCCCTCCCCCTGTCCCATCTCATGGCCCCCCTGTAGATTGCAGACTACTAGCCATAAGCGTAGATCAGGGAGCCCAGGGGGAAAGATTGAACATGCTCTTTGCCAGAAGGTGCTGAGTGATCCGCAGGAGGGTGCAGTGCACTGAGGGAGGGGTGCAGTGCTCTGAAGGAGGGGTGCAGTGCAGATCCCGGGGTGCACGATCTGAGCTCAGGTGCTCTGTCAGCCAGCTTCCCTGTGCGCTGCGGGGTTGCAGTGTTCTCAGGCGCCCACCAAGGGCTTGGGCTTAAGGCTCGTGACCAGGCTCGCGGGTAGCCCAGGAGAAGGCAGGAAACGTTGGCCCCTCCCATCACCCTGTCCCTTGGCGGGGAAAACATGTGGGGAGAAGGCACCAGAGCCTGGTCCCCCAGGCCGTCCCTGCCAAGTACCAGATCCTCACCACTCACTGCAGCCTCGCCGAGAGGAGGGTGTGTTTTCTCCTCGGGTTGGCTCCTTGGCGATCCCCTGGGTTAGGCAGTGCCTGTCGTCCCAAGGAGCAGTTCCTGAATAGGCCCAGCCTGTTGGGTCCACAGGGACTGGGGGAGGTTCATAGGCAGGCCCTGTGCCTCAGAGCAAGTCCCAGCAAGGTGTGCGGAGAGATGCCCCTGCCCAGGCGCGTTGGGGATCCCCCACGCCAGGACGGGGGAGGGCGCAGCACCCAGGGTTAGCCGCAGTGCATGAAGATGTGGCTCCGATGCAGAAGATTTCCTTTTTCTCCTATGTTCTCTTCTTTTCTTCTGTGCTAGTGGATAAATGGCGAGCAGAAAGCGAGAAATCAAGCTACAGGGAAAGCAGGAGTTCAATCTGCATTCGCGCTCTTGGCAGACTGGCACACGGAGACAGAATTCAGCATCGATCCCAAGCCCAGTGCGATGAGATGCTGCTGCAGAACAAGGGGCTGACAGGTATTGGGCCTCCCCTGCAGGAGCATCTTGGTTCCCCTCACGGCTGAGCCGCTTTGCTCTTGCCGCTGCCTCTGTTTAAACTAAGCTGATACGGTTCATGGGCTGGAGCGATAGCACAGCGATAGCGCGTTTGCCTTGCACGCAGTCAACTGGCCCACTGGAGTTGGGCTCCTCCGCCCGCTCGGAGAGCCCCGCCAGCTACGGAGAGTATCTCGCCGGCAGGGCAGAACCTGGCAAGCCACCCATGACGTACTCAATATGCCAAACACAGTAACAACAAGTCTCAGGATGGAGAGGTACTGGGACCCCTCCAGCCAGTCGATGAACAACGGGAGGACTGTGACTGTGACCTGTGATATGGTCCATCTGACTCGATCTCTCGTTAAATAGTGCTGTCTTCTAGTGATCGATGTTTACCAAGCCTGGAGTGGACCTTGCAAAGCAAAGCAAACTTTATTCCGAAATCTGAAAAATGAGCTGAATAAGATTACTGCATTTTGTTGTAGTAAGAATTTCCTTTCCTTTAAACTGTCATTGTCTTGTGATGTTGTGTGTTTAAAGTAAGGACCATCTTGATTTTAGACTGTCAGCGATTTAAAATAGCTGTTGGCTTGGCAGTTTTCCTGTACAGTCTGGCTACCGGATCTGAGACAAAAAAGATTTTGATGTCCTCTTATTTCGATAATTGTCCATAGTAAAATTGGATAAAAAATGAGAAAATTAGCACCTCTTTTTCTTTATACCTGACCACTTTTTCGGTTTTTATTCCTTAGATCAAGGGTTACAAACATGGCTTTTCTATATTATGTAACACCCTAGGCATTTTGACAGCTCGCAGTTTTCCAGGGTGCTTGATTGATTTTCCCCTGTCCGGATTGTCATGTAGATGTGTGGACTCTCTGTGGGACCAACTCCAGGCAATGTGTGTGGAGGATGAGAAGGGTGAGAAAGGAGAATCTTACTATGATTTGTCAGGCAACAGCGTCAGCTCAGCGGAGGGCTGCTTGAGGATTGGGGTCATGAACAAATGTGTTGATTTTTAAAACTGCATCAGAGGTGACAGGGTTAGAACAGTGCTTATGTACACACATGTCCTGTAGAAAATCACTGCCCCTCCTCCAAACCCCCAGAATGCCCATGGCTTCCACCCTTGCCTCATGACCCCTCTAGTGACCCTCATCCTTCTTCCCTCTCTTCCTCTTAAAATCATTTCTGTATTCCAAATCCAGAATATTGTTGTCACTAGATACTTTTTATCCCTTGCTTTTTGTGGGGCCAGGGGTGCCTCCCCAGTGGTGCTCAGGAGGCCTTGGTGATCCCTGGGTGATCTGAGGAGCTGAGCCAGTTCTTCTGTGCCAGGGTCCAAGCATGTGATCCAGGCAGGCCCACGTTCTCATGTCCACCCAGGTCATTTCAGCAGCCCTTCAGAGCTGCCTTGGCATGCTCTGGGAAAACTAGCATATCTCACCAAACCTCCCCCTTCAAAGTAGTGGAGGCGCGCCCTCTGGCGGATATTTTACTTTCCACAGTTAGCGTCAGAAAAGGACCTTCCTAGTCTTAAAAACAAGTGGAAACAAAGATAAATGTGACTGCACTAAAGGCAGAAGCTCTGAACTTCAACGAAATGATGACCAGAACATAAGTATAGCACACGAATGGGAGAAATATTTACCCAACATTTTTCTGAGAGCGGTTAATATCCCCTGTGAAGAATTTTGGATATAGCCATTACTATAACATATTGCCACAGTGGTACGCAAATCTTAGTGGTACCTGAGTATAATAAAAAGTTATTAGTTAGATAGAAAAAACGTTCAGAAATGTTTATCAGATGTTACTGAGTAATGAATTCGCTTGTGGAGTTCTAGTCCTAGTTTTTGAAGCACTATTAGGTTTCGTATTTGCATTTGGGAATAAGCAGCAATTCATCATTATTATTTTCTCTGTATATTGCTATTATTGTCATTTAATTAGTGATTCACTTTAAGAAATCACAAAAGAAGAATTGCAAAATTAAAAGTGAATTATTTCATTTAGGTAAAATTCACATCATGTTAAATGCCCGGGCCCCAAAGGAACCACAGCTGCTGGTAGTACAAGACTGGAGGACTGCAGTCAGGCGCGAAGGGCCCTGCTGCCAAGCAGTGGCCTCAGGGCCGAGTTCTCTGTCACTTGTTCTGTCTCTTGTGTTCTATGCCCAGCTGCAACTCCCCACTTCCAAATAACTTCACAATATCCTGTTTCTCAGTAATATAGCATATATACGATCAGCATAATTAAAAAGATGTGCTCATTTTATCTTATGGGTCTAAACATCGGAAAATATCCCCATTGTATTTATAATATATAAAAGATATCTTATAACATGTATATATGTGTATGAATAACCTGATAACTTGTGTATAAAGAATATGGAGAGTATTTTTATTCTCCTAGTGTTATTCTGTCTATATGACAGGATACTCTGTATGTAATATACATACTCAACGTTTGGTTTTGGTCCATAGTCTACTAACTTTTGATATGTTGCCAAGGAAAAGTCTGAGGTATCATTTTTGTTCCTTTGTAGATTTGGATGCACATCAGGACACTTGAAGAATATGTTTATAAGAGGGATAGCTTGGCTGTGTGTGCATGTCTACTATATAATTAAATCTGGAGAGCAACAGCATAACTTGATATGTAAAGATAAAGAGTATTGATTGTCTTCATGTTTAATAAGAAAACTTTTAAATTTTATATGAGAATGAAATACATTATGTTGTCATGATAACACATTTTGAAGTATGTGTAACAAATGCCTAGCAGTTTACAACATGTTGTTTTTATACAGATGATGTTTTCAATATCCTGCCAAGAAGAAGGTTTTAAAATATTAATGCAAAGACGAGTACTTTTATCAGAAGATGAAGCACAGAAACTGTGCAAGCAATATGACCATGAAGCTTATTTTGAAGACCTTATAGAAAACATGATCAGGTGAAGTGATTTCAGGTTTAGAAAGTGTGATATGTTTCTGAATCATTTAAATATTTTCCTAACCCTGTATTCTGTTCCCATAGACAAACCTATATAGTCTATAAATATGTGCAGGAGCCTTTTATTTATTTATTTATTTATCTATTTATTTGCTACTATCCTACCCACCTCAAATCACAGCCCAAATTCTATCTACGCTAGTCCCTCTGGTGTGTCATGGAGTAATGGAAAGTCCCAGGTAAAGTTGCTGGAGCTCAGTTGAACCAAATCTAGAAATTCACGGTGTGCCACTTCAAGCAGAGAACTTTCTGATTTTCAAGGAATTTGATAATCATAAAGATTACTGGTCCTAGAAGCAAAATGGAGTAACAGAAGTAAGATATCAGAAAACGAAGTCAAATCAAAGGTGGACTCTACAGCCAGCAGGGCACATGCATATCCCATCCAGAGTAGAACAGTAATCTAGGAAGCACCCCTGCTGACCTATGGCCCTTCCCTTGCTTTCCCTACTTCCGTCCTCTTGTAAACATTACTCATATTCCAAGTGAAGGTTGACTTCTGAATCTTGATAAAGGATTACTCTGACACTTTTGATCCGAGTATCACTGAGTCATTGGGTCAGGCTCTCACCTGCCTGCCTGGTTGGCAGAGAACCACCAGAAATGGCCCGTGAGGTCTCTTGAGCATTGAGGGGCAGGGCTACAAAGGAAAGTAAACAAATAAATGCATGTGTATTGCTTGTAACTAGTTATCTAAGGGGGTCATAAATTCAATATTTTTTTTTCTAACAGTGCTTCATCTTTAGTCCTTGCTTCGTCAAGAAACAATGGTTTCCGGTACTGGAAAGCGATAATGGGACCAAGTTTTGTTGATGAAGCCAGACAATATTTTCCAGGGAGGTTTCATCTTAGAGGTATGAAACATTTTAAATGGGAGGCATTTTAGTATTTTTAATATAAAGTAATGCCTGTTTTTTTTTCTTTTTGGGTCACACCTGGCGATGCTCAGGGGTTACTCCTGGTTTTGCACTCAGGAATTACTCCTGGCGGTGCTCAGAGAACCATATGGGATGCTGGGAATCGAACCTGGGTTGGCCGCTTGCAAGACAAATGCCCTACCCGCTGTGCTATCGCTCCCGATAGCACAACGGTAGGGCGTTTGCCTTACAAAGGGTCAACATGGCCGACCCGAGTTTGATTCCTCCGCCCCTCTCGGAGAGCCCAGCAGGCTACCGAGAGGATCTCGCCTACACGGCAAAGCCTGGCAAGCTCCCCGTGACGTATTTGATATGCCAAACACAGTAACAACAAGTCTCATGACGGAGACGTTACTGGGCCCGCTCGAGCAAATCGATGAACAATGGGAGGACCGTGAATGCCTGTTTATTTATCAAATAAACTAAACATATTCCAAACTTACATCTCTTTCAAGACTGAAATTATTTTTTATGGATTCCTTTCAGATAGTATCAGCATCAAATTTATTTATGAAGGGTCTACAAATATTTTGTTGGTGTTACATTTTAGAAAGGCTAATAAAGCCATATGTTTCAAATATACCATCTGACATACTCCCAAATTATCCTCAAAAATTGGTTTTATTGTCATATTTATACTTGAGATAACTATAATACAGGAAACTGAACTGCCATTGTGTGATTAGCAAACAAATGTCGACAAAATTGTAATTTGTGCTTTAGCCCTGCTTGGGAGCATCCATGCCTTCTCTGTTCTTTACCTCTAAGTGTCAATTACCATGTGGTTATCTTTAAAATTTTAAATTAATCACATCTTTCGTGCCTCCTACGAATCTGTCTACATCAGGGGTGATCTAATGTTTCTTGGTAAACTGTAGGTAATCTATAAATAATGTTCCATTGTCTTATGTTGTATTTTGTGATATTGTGCTTTAACAGTTTTAACTTCTTTATCTCAAAGTTTATGTGATCAATTTGCAATGTAAAGTTTCCCTATCAACCAACTGAATGGGAGCATTTCATTAGAAGTTGCTGAAAGGGAATACAGTATTTCTTCCCCGCTGAATATGCACAGCGGGTAGGGAATTTGCCTTGCATGCAGACGAACTGGCCAACCCAGGTTCGACTCCTCCACCCCTCTAGGAGAGCCCGGCAAGCTACCAAGAATATCTCTTCCACATGGCAAAGTCTGGCAAGCTACCCATGACATAATCGATATGCCAAACACAGTTTCACAATGGAGATGTTATTGGCCCCGCCCGAGCAAATCAATGAACAACCGAAGGACAGTGACCATGACAGTAACAGAATATACTTTAGCAATGATTAAACCTGACATACCACTTGAAGAAAGAGGGAAGCCTTTTTAAATGTGTATATTATTCCCCAAACTTTGTTAATTTTAATCTATAGAAGTGTTGAGAAAATACTTTGATGAGCATTCATACACTTTTTAAAAAAACTTTTATTGGTGAAACACCATGCGGTACAGTTGTACACATACAAATTTTTGTGCTTGGGTTTCCATTATACAGTGATCGAGTACCCATCCCCCCACCAGTGCCCATTTTTCACCACCACTGATCCCAGTATCTCTGCCACCCCCCATCCCTTCCATCCCACCCTGCTTCTGTTGCAGGGCATTCCTTTTTGTGCTCTTTTGCCTTTTGGGTGCTGTGGTTTGCAAAAGAGGCATTGAGTGGCAATTATGTTTGGTTTATAGTCTACTTTCAACATGCATCTCCCATCATGGGAGGATCCTCCCAACACCCTTTATTTGGTGCTCCCTTCTTTCTCTGAGCTGCCTTTTCCCCCAGCATGTGTGACTGGCCTCCAAGCTATGGAGGAGTGAAACTCCTGGTACTTATCTTGGCTATTCTTGGGTGTTAGTCTCCTATTTTGTTACTTTATGTTCCCCATATGAAGAACATTCATACATTTGTGTTTAGATTCAACAGATAATTTTTGTCTATTATAAATTTTAATTTTCTTTTTTCTTCCCTCTTTTCTATGCTTCAGTTATAATTTAAATATTACTGAATTATGTTAAATTCCCTTACAAAGTTGAGAGAGATGGTATTTTTACTTTCATAAATATATTAGTATGGAAAATTGTTGAATGTTTCTTAATTGTGTTTCTATTACTGGTACATCCTTCCATTACTGCATAAATTCCATATAGCCATAACATATTTTGATTTTTAAATTCAATTTTTACATTTCACTGGGGATTTCTTACATTAGTATACTGAAATTTAAGATATTATATGCCTCTCGTTTTTGTACAAAGTTTTAAACCGTAGAGTACTATTTTATTTAAAAATGCATGTGTTGCATCAGGCCAAAATCCATGATACATTGAAGACAAGGTCGGCGAATCCTCCATGATATTGAGACTAATGGTATCTTCAAAGAGGACACTCCACTCACCAAGTGGAAACAGAGACAAACAAATGGGGCTATCTTAAATTTAGAAGCTTCTGCACCTGAAAAGATACCATGACCAGAATACAAAGACAATCTTCCGAATGGGAAAAGTTATTAACCCGATACCTATCTAATAAAGGGTTGATATCAAGGATATACAAAGCACTGGTTGAACTCTACAAGAAGAAAACACCTAACCCCATCAAAACATGGGTTGATGAAATGAACAGAAACTTTCCCAAAGAAGAAATCTGAATGGCTAAGAGGCACATGAGGAAATGCTCCACGTCAGTAATCATCAGGGAGATTCAGACCAAAACAACACTGAGATATTATCTCTCACCACAGAGACGGGTCCACATCCAAAAAAACAAAAGCAACAGGTGTTGGCATGGATGTGGCGAGAAAGGGACTCTGTTTCACTGCTGGTGGGAATGTCGACTGGGTCAGCCCTTTTGGAAAACAGTATAGAAGATTCTCAAAAAATTAGAAATTGAGCTCCCATTTGACCCAGCAATACCACTCCTGGGAATATATCCCAGAGAGGCAAAAAAGTACGGTTGAAATAACAGCTGCACTTGTATGTTCATTGTTGCACTATTCACAATAGCCAAAATCCAGAAAACACCTGAGTGCTCAAGAACAGATGACTGGTTCAAGAAACTTTGTTACATCTACACGATGGATTACTATGCAGCTGTTAGAAAAGATGGAGTCATGAAATTTATATACAAGTGGTACTACATGGAAAGTATCATGCTAAGTGAAATGAGTCAGAAAGAGAGGGACATACAGAGAAAGATTGCTTTCATCTGGGGAATATAAAGTAACAAAATGTGAGATTATCACTTAAGAATAGCTAAGATAAGTACCAGGAGGTTAACTCCATGGCTTGGAGACCAGCCACACATGCACGGAAGAAGACAACTCAGATGCAGAGAGGAGCACCAAGTAAAGGGTGTTGGCAGGATCCTCCCAGGATGGGAGAAGCTTGCTGAAAGTAGAGTATAGACTAAACACGGTTGCCACTCAATGCCTCTTTTGCAAACCACAACACCTAAAAGGAGAGAGAGGGAACAAAAGGGAATGCCCTGCCACAGGGGTGGGGTGGGATGGGGAGGTGGGGTGTGGGAGGGATGCTGGGAGCACTGGGGGTGGGGAATGGGCACTGGTGGAATGATGGGCACTCAGTCATTGTATAACTGAAACCCAAGCACAAAAATGTGTAAGTCTACAACTGTACCTCATGGTGTTTCACTAATAAAAGTTTAAATAAGTATATAAAGAAATAAAAATGCATGTGTGAGGTGGGGCCAGAGAATCAGTCCAATAGTACCAGCTAGAGGGAGGGTGCTTGACTTGAACTCAGGCAACTTGGGTTCAGTCCACTGCATCCGATATGGTCTCTAGAACCCCACCTGGTATGATTCCTGAGCACAGAGTCAGGAGTAAGCCCTGAGCACAACTCGGAGGAAGAAAGGAAGGAAGGGAGGGAGGGATGAATGGAGGGAGGCAAGAAGAGAGGAAAGGAGGGGAGGGAGGTAGAGAAATAAGAAAAGATGTGTGGCTGTGTAAAAAACTCTTTAGCGGTGGCCAGGGCGTGGCCTCGACAGCTCTTCTCCTGCCTGTCAGGTTCCGGGTGACCCGGGGCCGCGCCCCCAGCTGGGGCAGCCCGGACCATGGGGCATATGGTGGAGGAGAAGGGTCAAGACGGTTGATTGATCAGATGCCCTTTATTCCATTCTCCCCACACGTCAGGCTCCCATTCGAATCTGCTCTGCTCCTCATTCACGTCACCCCCTGTCTCTCCGCTCATCTCTGCACTCTCTTTCGCAGCCTGGGCTCTCTCTCTCTCTCTCTCTCCATGTGCCTGCTCCAGTATTCTTCCACATTCTTCTCTCTCTGTCCCCCTTGCTATTCGCTCTGTGGTCCATCTTGCCGACCTGCTCTCTCCCTCTCATTCTCCAACTCTCTTGCCTCTCCAACTCCCCCACACTCTGGGCTGACACTGAACCCAGTCAGGGAGCAAAATCAACATCAGATAGCACTTCCTGAGAGCCCACCAAATTCAAAGAAAACACCACCTAAAAGGTATTTCAAAGTCCTTTCTGACTGCCCCAGGCAAAATACCTCCTAAGGTCTTTTTGTCCTTTCCTCAGTCCAATATCTATCAACATCTTAATACTGGTTTTTTTTGTATGGACACAGTAAGAGATACCATTTAGGCTTGTAGGGCAGCTCTCAGGGGAACAGATTGCCACAGACTCAGACTACAGAGCTCAGGCCATATTAATCATTCCTAACCCTAGCAGGGTCCGAATCTAGTTATTACATTTTGGATCATGTCAGAATTTCTCCATGCCCAAATCCTTAACTTATAGTTAAGCATTATGGCACTTTGGCCAGGCCCATCTCGACGCTAGGGTACTATATAGCTTACCTTTTGCCCTGGCTCCATCCAGTCCCTCATAGGGACCCTGCTTTTGGGGGTGCTAGGAAGTCAGAGCAGCTGAGGCTTAGGTGAGACAACAGATGCCCAGGACGAAAATAACACTGAGAGTCATATTACAAAGGCATAGCATATACTGTCTTCTTGTATCCATACAAAAAGGGCATTGCTCTGAATTAACTATGCAAAGGAACCCTGGGGAGAAGAGAAAAACAATATTTACTAGTCAACAGAGAACTAAGAAAGAAGTTACAAATAAACACAGAGGAATGGGAGTACTGTGATGGGAGCAACCCAATAAATCTAATTTACCTGAGGCTCTGCAGGAAGGACAAAACAGTGTTATCCTACAGGGTTGGACAGGCAACTCAGTTGCCTGAGTGCATGGAGACCTAGGTTTCATCCCAGACTCTATCTGGTCTTCTGAGTCCCTCCAGGAGCAACCCCTGGGCAATGCTCTGGGAGTAGCTCTGAGCACTGCCAGTATAACTCCACACTAAAATCATACTAAACTCACACTAAAATCATAAGTGAAGGTTCAGTACTCTGGAAGCATTTAAACAGCCTTGAGTTTGGTAGATTCTACATCTGCATATCTGCCTTTAGCTTTTTCCCTCTGGGATAGTACATTCATCATTTTCCACCCATTTCTTCTTTACAACTGGTCTATTTAAACTTTCTATCTCCACTACAATTAAGTTTATTAGATCAATTTCAGTTTTCTATGAAATTATGTGTTCAATCCTAATAAAATTTGAAATCTGTTATGATTTGATTTGATTTCCTGCTTCAGTTGTTAGTCCCACTTGAATATTTCTAATTTTGATGTCTTTCAAAGTCAGAAGTTGATATTCTTTTCTTCTAATGCGTTATTTTCAATTTTGGCTAGCACAGCGGGTAGGGCATTCGCCTTACAAGTGGCCAACATGGCCGACCCGAGTTGGATTCCTCCGCCCCTCTCAGAGAGCCAAGGCAAGCTACCGAGAGTATTCGATATGCCAGACACAGTAACAACCAAGTCTCCAATGGAGACGTTACTGTGCCCGCTCGAGCAAATCGACGACTATTTCTAGTGTTAGCTTTAATGTTCTTATAGCTTTGAAGCTGGATTTTTAATTTATTTTCAATCTTTAGCTTTGCCAATAATTCTTTTTATATTTTTTCTGGAGTGGGCCACACCTGGCAATGCTCAGGGCTTCCTCCTGGCTCTACACTCAGGGATCACTTACGGCGGGGGTCAAGACCATATGGGATGCCAGGGATGGAACACAGGTCAGGTGCCTGCAAGGCAAGCACCCAACCTCTGTACTATTGCTTCAACCCCTTTTCAATAAATTTTTATAGGGGCTATGCCCAGCAATTGTTAGGATAAGGGACCACTCCTAGTAATACTTATAAGCTGCAGGCTGAAGTGTGACGCTTGAGTCCATTAGTATTTGGGGGCAACCTGGGCTACACCCAGTGTGGCTCAGTGAGGAGATCTGGGGGAGGGTGGCACCGGATTTGTTTCCCAGGAGCTCCAGCTCCAGGAGACTGCTGGGGGGGGGGTGACGGTCCTCCATCCCCCGCCCACCCCACACACAAGTTCGCCAGTGCCGCGCAGTCATGAGTTACTATTTTCTTGAACATTTATTTTTATTTTATTTTATCTTTAATTTTGATAAGTGAGACTCCAGGAGGTAGTGTTTCACGTGCTCTCCTGCGATCCTCAGCAGCAAAAGAGCCGCTGCAGCGTGCTGAGGGAGCTGTCATGCCGGGGCGGCTGTGCTGCACTGGAGAGGGTAGAAGGACCCCTTGGGCTCCGTCCCCGCCTGTGTCCAGGCCAAAATGGCCACCACCTTCTCCTCCTGTGTCCACAAGGCCCGACCCGGTCACCGTGGATTGTTGGAGCACTAGCCTGCCTCGCGGCCCCCTCAGGGCACTGGTCCTGGGGGAAGGCCCGGCTCACAGCGGGGGAGGCTGGCAGCTGCACCCCCGGGAGTCTCAGGGGGGGGTGTTCCCAGAAAGAAGGAGGGAACGGACGGGCAGTCTTGTCCCTGAGGTGGGCTCTGGCCAGCGGGAGGCTGGGCAGGGCAGACGGAGAGAAAGAACAGGACCGGCATATACAGGGCCGGGGCCAGGGGCCTGGCCGATGGCGTTGCCGGTGAACGGCCAATGTCCGCATGGACTACAAGTGCAGCCCTGTCGTGTTCTGGGTTTGGTGACTCCTCGCCACGCAGAGAGGGCAGAGCCTCGGGGAGCTGCTGCCACCCCCAAAGGACCACGATCTGGAGAGTTGCTGGGCGTCTGACCCCCAACACGCCTGCCCCCCGGAGGAGCAGCACCCTGACTCAGGTCGGGGCGTGGAGGCCACGGTCTGCACGGCGATCTCGGGCCCATGGGCACAAGGGCACGCCGTGAGGCTTGACAGGACACAGGGTTCCCAGGGTGATCTGGGCTGGGCTCTACCTCATGCCCCCGACTCTTCGGCCGGCTCCTGCGAGGTGAGCCGGCAGCATAGAGAACTTAGGCACCGGAGTGTGGCCTGCGCACCTGTTGCCCAAAAAGGAGCCAGGGTGGAGCAGTGTGTGCAGATCCCCCCACTGTGTCCGAGGTGGGCTCCGGTCTGTGGGAGGCTGGACGAGGGCCTGGCAGATGTTGTTGAAGGTGTGGCTAGAGGCCGGGAATGGCCAGGAAGAAAAAAGCCGCACGTGTCCCAACAGACTCCCCGAAGTGCAGCCCAGTCGTGTCCTGGTTGTGGCAACTCCTCGCCATGGAGAGCAGGCAGAGCCTCGGGGAGCTGCTGCCACCCCCAAATGACCACGATCTGGAGAGCTGCTGGGCGTCTGACCCCCAAACGCCTGCCCCCCAAAGGAGCAGCACCCTGACTCGGGTCGGGGCGTGGAGGCCACGGTCTGCATGGCGGTCTGGGGCCCATGGGCACAAGGACACGCTGTGGGGCCTGGCAGGACACAGGGTCCCCTGGGTGCTGTGGGCCAGGCTCTGCCTCATACCGCTGACTCTTAGGCCGACTCCGGAAAGCTGAGCCGGCAGCAGAGACCCCACAGACGTCAGAGGGTGGCCTAAGCGGATGTTTCCCAGAAGGAACCTGGAGCCAGGGTGGAGCAGTCCGTACAGAGATGCCCTCTGTGTCCGAGGGGCGGGTAGAGAGGTGGATCTACTGAAGTACAGCTGATCGGCGCCCGGGGCAGCAGGGGACATGAAGAGGCAAGGATGCCCTGCGGCTCGTTCCCAGCGTGCAGAAAACGGGGGGACGTGGTACAGAGGCATACGCTGGCGGCGGGGGTCCTGTGGCTGGAGCCATTGTCTGCAGAGGACACAGGGCACAAGGTTGGAGCCAGGAGGAGAGAGTAGAGGCCCCTGCTGACATGGGTGGGAGACCCCCGGCACCCCCACAGCCTGAGCCCCTCCCCCTCCTCAGGTCCATGAGGTCACAGTAGCCTCTGCCCTCTCCCAGGGCCTCCCCCGGCCATTTCTTGGCTCACTGCACTGTCCCCATGGGAGCACTCGGTCCTGAGGTGTCTGGGGAGGCGGGGGATAGTCACCTGGTCAGCTCACTGCTCTCCCGCGGTGAAGATGGGCTCCTGCCAGGGAGGAGGGGCCGTCAGGGGTCATGCACAGCTTCCCAGCCAACCATGTCTGAGCCCCAAGACCTGCCCAGCCCGTGCCCGAGGCTCCCTGAGGCACCTGCTTCCGGGGAAAGGCCGGACACACCAGCTCCGGGAACCCAGAGCCCAGTGTCCCTCAGGGACCTGTCGTCCACACTCCTGGGAACCTTGGTCTGTCCTGTGTCCCCCGCCCACCTGGAGGGCAGTTCCACTGCTTCCCACCCTGGTGTGGTTCACTGGGACCCCCAAGGCCTCAGGCTCTGCCTGTCTCCCTCCCGACTCTCCTCCAGTGCCCTCACGGGGCCGCTGTCCACAGGGACATCTTCAACTTGTAGCCTGGCCCGGATGGCCAGGACAGGGAGTGTGCCCTGGCAGAGCCCAGGCGGGAAAGCCAACCCCCTCACCTCGGTGTGTGCAGAGCCTCTCCTCCTCCAGGCAGCCTTCCAGTGCTGAGAAGAAAGGGGGAGTGAGGGCCTGGGCCTCTCAGAAACTCAAGGAGCCTCCCCAGGCCTGGGCTCCTGCAGGGAACTGCAGGCTGGGCTCTCGCCCGATTCACTCCCAGGGTCGCTGACCCCATTCTCAGTCCCTGTCAGGCCAGTACCCTGGTGCCAGCAGCACCCTGACCAGTCTGTGCACTGTGCTGCCTCACAGAGGCCCTCGGCCCCTTCTGAGGGTCTCTCAGGTCACCACTGTCCTGTTGGCCCCCGTGGAGGCCCCTGTGTGAGTGACCCCTGCCCCCGCAGGTAAGGGGGGAACCGTGTACTCTCCCCGGAGCTGGGATCCCACAGGGACAGCTATTTCTCCAACAGTGCGGGAGGGGGTCTCCCACACAGACTCAGGCCCTGAGGTAACTGGGTCCCCCGGAATACCTCGCCCTGTGCCTCACGTCTGCGAGAGAGAGGACTGATGCTCTCATCTGGCCACACGCCCCGTCTGCTTCTTTCAAACACACCTGCCCTCAGTCCCCCAGGACGTCTCCAGACTCTACCTGGTGCTGTTCCTTGACCGCAAACGGAAAACACATTTTTTCAGCAAAATCCAAAATAGAATTCCATTAAACCCCGAAAGGTAGGGGTCCTCAATCCAGAGAACCAGCCATTCGGGTAGATGTTCAGGAGTAATAGGAGAATAAGTGTGAGAATCCATGTAGAAGAGATCAGACAAGTATTCGCTTGCCTGTGGCAACTGAGCCAGAGAGCAGCAGGCCCGTTTATATACACTCTGCTGACATCACGGAACCCTGCGGAGTCACAAAGGGTCCCGGGCCGGGGAGGGGACCCCAAGCATGGCTGCCACCAGCCCTGCCCCACTCAGGCCTGAGTGGTCTCTCTACCCGCCTAGGCCTTAGGTTGCCCTGCCCTCCCTTCCCGCCCTTTACAAGCCCCGAGCCCTGCCTCCTGGGCCTGGCCTTGTTCTCTCAGGAACCCAGTCACCCCCTGCGTCTGCGCTTGCCGTCTGTCTGCCTCACCGAGCCTCTGACCCTGGCACTTTCCTCTCGGCAGTGTCCTTGTTTCACATCCTCTTTCCTCCAGACTCTCCCAGCAATGTTCCCACATGAACCTGGCCCTCTCCCACTGCGTTGGAGCCTCAAAATCCGCCACATCAGTTTGGTCTTTGCTCAGCCTTTACCAAACATCTTTATTTTTAAATAAAAACTCTTTCTTTGAAACAAACAAATGAAACAATTATTTTACTATTGTGTACATACACTAGACTCTCAAAGTGTAATTATTTGGCAATTTTTTTTTGTTTCTGGGGGGCCACACCTGGTGATGCCCAGGGCTTCTCTTGGCTCTGCATTCAGGAATTACTCCTTGTGGTACTTGAGGACCCATTGAGGATGCCAGGGATCGAAGCCAGCTTCTCCACGGTACTATCTCTTAAGCTTTCGGCGTTTTTAAGGAATATAATCTGAATATCAATTTTTTAATGATTTTTACACGTTTTATATTCATAAAGTAGTTCACAGGAGTTCATTACAGGTAACATTCAAACACCCATCCAGCCAGTGAGCATCTTCCCACCACAACAAGAGGGAAGTGTGTGAAGGTTGTGGAAATTCATTCTGGGGCTAAATGTCAATTTGTAAGACTTTTCTCTTTGGGAAAAGTCCAGGTAGCGCTCTACTTTCAATATATAGAACTTTCCTTGTTCCTTTCCTCTTTAAATTTTATTTCTTTTCTACTTCCATCATAGTTTTATCAGAACTTGATGTATTATCATAATTTTTGCTTTAAAGGCTGTTATTGATTACCCCTCATTCATTGCACCATAAATATGTGCAAGTAGAAACTAATATCAAATTTTCTTTGTAGATTAACTCCTAATTACAAATCTCAGTAAAATGTACTTGATCAATAGTTCCTGTTTTGAGTAATATTTTTAAATATTAATTAACAGGTTCACTATCCATTGTTGCACTCTCCTCCCATTTTTCATCAATCTGCTCGAACTGGCACCAGTAATGTCTTCATTGTGAGACTTGTTTTTACTGTTTTTGACATATCAAATACACCATGGACCTTGCCAGGCTCTGTCGTGTGGACAGGATACTCTCGGTAGCTTGCCGGGCTCTCCAAGAGGGATGGAGGAATCAGACCCGGGTCAGCTGCGTGCAAGGTAAACGCCCTACCCACTGTGCTACCGCCTCATGTCCCCTTCCTTAATTCATGTCTTTATAGAATATTACTGCTACATTTCTTTTTTTTTCTTTTTGGGTTACAAAGGAGAATGACTTACATCGCTTCTTCTGTCAGTCCTACTGATAGAAGTGCCTTCCATCAGAGGCTGTTCCTTCAGGTTCAGAAGGATTACTAGCTCTTTCATCTCTGCTCTGACTGCAAACACAGTATGTAATTGCACCATTCTCAAACCTCTTTCACGCTCTTGAAAAATAATGTCTGCTAGAGAGATAGTATAATGCAAGTCACATGTCTCACATGCTCCTGACCTGGGTTCGAGCTTCAAAAATGTATAGTTCTTCTGAGCACCACCAGGCATGATCCTTGAGTACAGAGCAGGATTAATATTGAGCACTGCTGAATATGCCTGCCACCCAATAAAAGATAAAGTTTTTGGTGCCGAACCAGCTCACAAAGGTGAGGAAGCAGAAGCAGGACCCCACTTTCAACTAAGTGGGTGAGTCTGAGTGGTCTGGAAAGGGCCAAACCGACACTCTGGGGCCAGCAAGCTCCGGCAGTACAAGAAACAGTCCTCCCCTTCTCACATACCTCAGATCTAGCTAACCTTTAGATGTAAACATCCTCCCCTATTTATCACAGACCCTGGTCTGGCGAAGTCCCGCCCTACAGGATCCCAGTCCTTGACCTCCGGCCCGGAAATTGTAACTGACCATGTTTTCCTTCCTGTTTCTGACCATGTTTTCCTTCCTGTTTCTGGCCATGTTTTCCTTCCTAGAGACTGTAACTCTTTGCCTGGTAACCGGGGACAAACAATGTATCCTTTAACGCTTGCTCTCCTGTGCCTCGGTTTTCTTGTTTTGATTCTTTCTGCTCAGTGGAATTTCCTGGAGGGGTTTACAAGAGGAGAGCGAATGAAGAGAGGCTGTGAAGGCTGCTGGGGCCACTGAGCCTGCCGGGGGCTTGGCCCGCCCTGCTTCTGCGTTCCTCTGCGCCTCTGACCGCTGGACTGTCTCCGTGCACTTTGGTACAACGAAAAGTAAGGCACCCTTGCATTTGAACAGCACTGCCTATTGTTGACTTCCCATCTTTGACTTCACATCTTCTCAGCTTTCAGACAAGACAATTAAGAAAAATTAAAAATTTCTGAGATTTTTGTGTTACATAACTGATGACACCCACATCATTTGCCACCCCTTTAGGCTATTCCTTACATTTTTCTCCAGAGCTTTCCTTTCCTTCCAATTTTTAATGTTTATATTCTGAGGGTAGTCTTTGGGGCTGTCACTTTCCTTTTTCTTTATGTAGGAGTCCTGCTATTTATGCAGCCACTGATTAGCTGATTGAATTGAGCATGAACTCCACCTTTTTTTTCATAATTTATTTTTCTTTTATTTATAGAATCACTTTGGGAAAAGTTCCTAAGTTTTTGGGTTTAAGTCTTGGTGATACAATGATCAAACACCTTTCCCTTCACCAGTACTCATTTTTCACCACCAAGAATCCAAATATACCCCCCTCCCAACCCTCCCAATGCCTGTGAAGCAGATGATTTCTACTTAACTCGTTTCTACATTGATTACATTCATTATTTCGACAAAAGATGCACCATTATTTAGAATCCCCCCCCCCCCCAACAACCAGAATTACTGAAAAGGCATTGTGAAATACTCTTTCCTATAGCTGGTTAACAGAATCATATAACGTTGCGCAGCTGCGATAGTGGCTGCCTGATTTTGGATTTCTGCAAAGAGCCAGATAATTACGAGATTGTTTACTGTGCGTCTGGTGTTATGGCTGTGCTGGAGAGCTGCTACTGGGGGGCAACTCGTGACCTCGGTAGGGCATGAAAGACGAGCCGGTTCCACCCCCCTTCCCATGCGACTCTAGTTGCCCTGTCACCGCGGACTCATGCTTGGCTTTCCTATAAGCGCTCAGTCAGCAGCCACCCTGCTGCTGGGGGGGGGGGGGGTTGGGGGGGAGAAGGCAGAAGGGAGCAACACCCTTTTGCTCCCGGGGAGGCATGGTGCTGTATTTTAACGTATGGTCCATTCACTTTTCTGCTGCAAGCTGCCGGGCTCTGGACTAAGTCCTTTTGCCTCTGGAGCCATGGCCATGCCAGAGAGCCGCTCCTGGGGGGTAACTCGTGACCTCGGTAGGGCGTGAAGGATGAGCTGGTCTCCCTTCTCATGAGACTGCAGTTGCCCCGTCATGGCCAGCTCATATCTGGATTCCAATAAGCTCTGAGGCGGCAGCCACCTTGCAGCTGCGGGGGGATGGGGGGTTGGGCGGGGGGGCAAGGCAGAAGGGATCAACACCCTTTCCTCCCCAGAGAGGCATGGCGCTGTAGTTTAATGCTTGGTCCATTCACTTTTCTGCTGAAAGCTGCCATGCTCTGGATTAAACCCTTTTTCCTCTAGAGCCATGGCCGTGCCGGTGAGCCGCTCGTTGGGGGCAACTCGTGACCTAGGTAGGGCGTGAAGGAAGAGCCAGTACCGCCCCCTTCCCATGTGATTGCAGTTGTGGGGCTCTCACTTTCTTCCACACACTTTGGTTCATCTTCTCTAATCTTATGACCTTCATATGAGAAAGGATTCATCTGAAAAATCAGCATCACCTGCTTATATATCCGGACTGTATGTATACCCAGTAGCGTCTGACATACAGGAGGCATGCAAAGCCACCAGGGGTGTTACAGGAATAGAGTACTATATGTGTTTGATTTTCTTTCTCTCCTTATCTAAAAAATGAGAAAGATCCTATGCTTACAAAGGTTTCCCGTAAGAGTCGTCAAAAGTGTTCTCAGTTTCTTTCTACTTGTGTTTCTGGATCACATAAAATGTTGTTAGGGTGCGGTGTCAGATCTCCTTGCAGCAACAAGGACCACGTAGAGAATGCAACCCGCAAACAGGTAGTTTATTGTTTCTGGCTCATCAGGGTCAAGCCGGTTACACAGACACACAGGTCCCGTAGGTCCAGGCCAGACCCCGACCCAGGGTAAGGGAGTAACTTATATGGGCCCTCACTGACCATTACAGCAAAGACCACCATTATCATAACCAATAGATTTATAAGAATCCATTCTTAACCCATCCTATTTCTACTACTGAAAGTACATTGTTCCTGATCCTAGGAGCTTGAAGGGTAACATTTGGAGAAGTGGTTACATTGGATGAGCAAGTGAGCATAGCTTGCAAGGTGTATGCAGTTACATTTAATGAAAAAGCAGGCTCAGAGCATATCCTGCAGGCACACTTAGTTATCGCTCTTACCTTGCAACCTACTTCCCTTGTCACCTGCCCCCATTTGCACATACCCTGGGGCACCTGTATCCAGGCAGCAGCCCCCAGGAAAATAGCAACTTGCCGGGCTCTCCAAGAGGGGCGAAGGAATCAAACCTGGCTCGGCCGGGCTGGCTGCTGCGTACAAGGCAAACACCCTACCAACCTACCGCTGTGCTATCGCTCCTGGGATTTGTAATTGGAAGACACAATTTTTTGTACTTCTAGATGGTGTGGGAAGGAAGGCCTGAGCAACATTCAGCAGTGCTCAAAGCTCACTTCTAGCTCTGTGCTCAGGGATCACTGCTGGTGGTGCTCTGGGACATGTGTGTTGCTGGAGATCAAACTTGGGTCAGCCACATACAAGACAAGCATCTTAACCCCTAAATCTCGGCCCCTAAAGAGAAAGAGTTTTTAATTAGAAGACACGATTTCCAGTGTTTGGCTTTGTAAGAGATATATTTTAAAAAGGTAAATCATAATTACCACCAAGTTTAAGATATTTTAAAATAGTGAGAAAAGACTTTTTTGAAACAACTCTAGGAAAGGAGCACTATGAAAACTGATATTGAGAACTAGTTCCATAATTAATAGTATTTTATGGCCAAATGACCGTGATCATGTAAACATTTCCAGACTTCCATACTTACAAGAACGCTTTCAATTTGAATGTCCCACCACACGAACCAGCAGCAGCATTCCAGCTCTCCTCCTCCTAAAATGGTGCCTCTCCTCACTATCTCCCAGCCTCTGTCTCTTTACTTCAGTCACCACCTTCTGTTTTCACAGTCAGAATTAATTTTGATTCGGCTGTGTTTATGACTTAGGTAACTCTCTCTTCTGGGGCCAGAGTGATAGCACATCAGATAGGGCACTCACCCAACCCGGGTTTAATCCGTGGCATCCCCTGTGGTCCTCCAAGCACTGCCAGGAATGAATCCTGAGCACAGAGCCAGAAGGTGTTATGTCCTGGGAAGGTAATTTCGCTCGCACATTGACCAGACCAGATGCCAATGCAAGGCCCCTTGATTGTTAGCTCGAGCTAGGGTCCAAGTCTCATACAACACAGTGGAGACTTGATAAGGACCCCAACTACGAATTCTAAGCCATTGATATAGGATTGGGTTACATAGCAGCAGTTTTTGTAGGAACTGGCGATGTGGTTCCAATTTGGATCCCTGTCCAGTCCCGTGACTCCACTGCCTAGGCCCTCTCCACTTGGCTGGGGCCCACTGCCCATGGCCCCTCCTGATAGGCTGTTGCCACAGGGTGGTTTATCTGCCCAGGGCGGTATTTTTTTTTTGGTAGTGGGACTTTGTGATGGGGAAAAGCGAGACATAGGCCTGCTGAGTTTTGATCTTAAAGTGGAGTCTGTCATGGCTCCACTTCGGCCTCACAAAGGAAGTCCTTCTGAGCACTCCCTGGTGTGACCCCTACTCACCAACTAAAAGACTCTTCTAAATAACTTTCTAGGAAACTAATTTTTTTAGAATTATTAAAAATTATAGTCCGCGTATACTTTGTAGTTGACACTGAAAATAGGCAATTTTAGTTTGTACAGCCAATTAAGAATTTCTTCCTTTTCAAGTATATCTTTCCATGAAAAATCATTAGGACATTAAAATAAATGGAAATCTTAGATGCAGATTTGGAATCACTCTTTCACTCTATTAAAACAGAATTTCAAAATTTGACAAAATATTAACTAATAACGTTTCTCACTTAATCACTTAATCACTTAACTTCCCGTTAGTCGACGAGTTGCTCAAGCAGGCGCCAGTAATGTCTCCATTTGTCCCTGTCGCGTGCTAGTGGGCGGTCACGCGGCCTTTTGACAGCCCGTGGAATCTAGTCAGTAACAGCTCTAGTCCAGCGGTCGTCTTTAAATTTCATTACGTGACCAGCCCATCTGATTTTTGACACCTTGGCAAATGAGACAGCGTCCCTGATTCTTGATCGTCGACAGATGTCAGAACTCCGGATTCTTTCTCTCATTTGAGTGAAACATGATATTCCAAGCATAGCTCTTTCTATTCTTCTTTGGGAGACCTGAATAGCTTTCTCATCCTGTTTGCGTAGGGCCCAGGTCTCTGAGGCATAGGTCAATGCAGGAAGAACAGTGGAATCAAAGAGATGTGCCCGGAGCCGGAGGTTCTTCGTCCTCTTAGCTATTTCTTCGACGTTCCTGAAGGCGTTCCAAGCTGCTCTCTTCCTTATGCACAGCTCGGGTGCCAGGTCATTTGTCATGTTGTCTTCTCAACCTAGGTACACATAGCTGTTGCATTCGGAGTTGGTCGTTCCGTTGAGAGTGAATGGGGCATCAGGAACGAGGCTGTTTCTCGTAAACATTGTCTTCGTAAGATTCAGCTGTAGTTCTACCTTTCCACACTCACGGTCAAAGTCGGCCAGCATTTGTGCCGCTTGGCTGATGTTTGGTGTTATTAAAACAATGTCATCAGCAAAGCGGAGGTGGTGTAGTTGCCGACCATCTATCTTCAC
This sequence comes from Sorex fumeus, assembly GCF_029834395.1. Classification (NCBI taxonomy): domain Eukaryota; kingdom Metazoa; phylum Chordata; class Mammalia; order Eulipotyphla; family Soricidae; genus Sorex; species Sorex fumeus. Next base: position 23,441,889 of record NW_026606077.1, on the reverse strand, counting down.
TCCCATTCCTTCCCATTCTAGTCCTCGCATGATTTTCTCGAGGGTGGCACTGAAGGTTTTCGGTGAAATGGTATCACCCTGCCAAACCCCTCTCTTGACATCAACGATCACTTCTTTGTAGAATGGTGAGATCCTGGTAGTGAATCCATAAAAGAGCTCACGGAGGATCTTGATGTATTGGGCTTGAATGCCCTGATTGGCTAGGGCTTTAATGACCGCTTCCGTCTGAACAGAATCAAAGGCCTTCTTTAAATCAGTGAACGTTAAACAGAGTGGCATCTTGAACTCCCTAGAAACCGCCATGAGTTTGGTTATCGTGTGGATATGGTCGATGGTGCTGAATCCTTCGCAGAACCCAGCTTGCTCGCATGGTTGTCCTTCATCTAGTGTTCTGCTAATCCTATTAAGGATGACTCGAGTGAACAACTTGTAGATGACAGAAAGTAGGCAGATCGGGCGATAGTTGCCAATGTCATGGATGTCTCCCTTCTTGAACAGTAGTACGGTCCTGCTGGTTTTCCATTGGGACGGAACCTTGCATTCAGACAGGTAGCGAGTGAAGAGCCGAGCCAGTGTATTGATGAGTACTGATGGCAGGTTCTTCAGGTGTTCAGGTCTAACCTTGTCTGGGCCGGGTGCTGTTTGTTTCTTTACCGACGAAATGGCGTGTCAGATTTCGGGAGGGAGAACGTTGGGAACGGCATATCCATCCTGTGGAATTTGGTATGTTGGCAAGTGGACATGGCTATCGAAAAGATTGGAGTAGAAGTCATGGATAATCTTCTCCATTGCCATTCTGGAGGATGTGAAGGATCCATCAGGACGTCGGAGGGCAGCCATCTTGGTCTTGTAGTTGGCGAAGGACAGGCGGGCGTAACGAATACCTTTCCCAGCTTCTACCGCATCTACCAGTACTTCTGCTCTTCTCTCTTTGAGGTCTTCCTTGATCGCATCTCTGCACTGCTTTGCGAGCTCCACTTTAGCTTGCGGGTGCCTGGGGCATGCGCCAAACCACGCTGACAATTTTAGCTCAAGAGTTTTTGAAGGCAGGCATTTTTTTTGTGGCTATCTCTCTCTTGGCATTCCTCGCACAGTCGTGGAGGTGCTGAACCAGTCGATCGTATTCCTCACCAATGTTGTCAACAATGGCATCTTCCCATGTTGCCGCAATAGTGCCAAAGAGTTCCCAGTTGGTGGTCGTTCTGGGAGTTCTCTTCTTGAACTTTGCAGCCCTTTCTCCCCGCTCTGTGAAGTAGAATTTTGCACGAAGGACACTGTGGTCCGATCCCGTTTGGAATTTTGGGACAACAGCGACATCGGTCAGGCAAAACCCTCAATTGAATATGATGTGGTCTATTTCATTGTGAAATCGTCCACCGGGAGACTCCCATGTCCAACGTTTAGATTCTGCCTTCTGGAACTGTGAGTTACCATGGATGGTCTTGGTCGACATGATGAACTCAGACAGTCTCTCACCCTGTTCGTTCCGTTCTAGGCCATGGGTCCCGATGTGAAGTTCTTCAGCTGATCTTCTCGGTCCTATCTTGGCATTAAAATCACCCACAATTATCTTGTAGAAGGTGTGGTCTTCTTTATAGAACTTCTCCAGCTCCATGTAGAACTTCTCGATTTCTCTCTCATCATAATGTGATGTTGGTGCGTAGACAACGAAGATAGAAACGGCAGGCAGTAAGCCACATCTATTCAAATGTAAACGTCCAATTCGCGTTGTTAGGCATTCAGTGAATCAATACTCTTGGCTAAGTTTGTGTTGAAAAGGATACTGATGCCTCCGACACCTCTTTTATTGCATATTCCGAGGAAAAATTCTTCTCCAGTGTCAAAAACTGCATGGTGAGATTCGTGCCTTCTTGTCTCGGTCAGACCAATGATGGCATACTTGATCATTCGCGCTTCTAACATCAGGTCCTCGATGGATGTATCTGATGCTAGCGTATGTGCATTGAAAGTACAGATGATCATTTTTGTCTTCCTTCGTTGTGGCAGCCTAGTATGGCCTTGAGATTTTGTCGGCCTCTCCTTTCTTATCCTTCTCAGTGCTGCCAGGTCGGTGAAGCCTTCAGGGTCAGGTGAATGAGACCAGTGTTAGTTACTGGTTTTGGCATATCGAATACACAACGGATAGCTTGCCAGGCTCTTCCGTGCGGGAGGAATACTCTCGGTAGCTTACCAGTCTTTCCGAGAGGGATAGAGGCTTTTGGAGCGACCTCCAATCACCCTTGTAGGTGTTACCTATTTGAACCCTACAAATATGGTACGACAATTCCGGAAGATGGGTATTTAGTGTCTTATGATGTGTTGCGCGGCCCGAAGTGGCTGCACAGGTCCGGAAAGCATCCTGGAGTGTGTTGAACGCTGGGTAGTGGAGGTAGTGTCACTAAAATTTTCTCACTAAAATTGTTTAATATTTGGAGGAAGTCATACAATTTTGATTTAATGTTTCAAAAACTTTTTTTTATATTCTAATCTGATTGCCATTTGCTTAAGTACTTCCATTTTGGGGGAATCTGGGGAGGCTGCGCCTAGCTACGTCCCTGTAGACCATTAATTCATGTCTTTATAGAATAATACTGATACATTTCTTTTTTTTTTCCTTTTTGGGTTACACCTGGTGATGCACATGGGCTACCCCTGGCTCTGCATTCAGGATTTACTACTGTTGGTTTCTAGAAGTTTCCTGCATCCCGTCTTGGAGCTCACCAATGATTTCCCCAGATGTTGTTACTCCATTGAAATTTCTGCTTCACCTGCCACACTCTTTGCTTCAATCATTTCTGTTTGTACTTGTCTCAGTTCCACCTCATACGTTGCTGTGCTTTGCTGACTGATTGAGCCAGTGTTTCTCTGAGCTCAGTAGACATCACAGTGTCCCTAAAGTCTTTATGTGAGAGTTTGCAAAGCTAGTTGATACCGATAGATCCTTCTAGGCTATTGTCTTCACTCCCTGGGCTCGGTGGGCTTTTGTGCTGCTTCTTGTTATCTCTGCGGGACTTGCTGATGACCCTCAGACAGGAGATCTCCAAGGAGGTGCTGGCCATCAGCATGGAAGGGATGCTTCCACAGGGCATGCCAGGCAGGCCTGTTGCTGCTGAGAGTGCCGTGGTGGACTGAGCTGGGTGCCGTCCCGGGCCAGCGAGACGGTGCTGACCAAGGTCATGCAGTGCCAGTAGGCGGACTTGCCAGTAGGTCCGGAAAGCGTCCTTGAGTGTGGCGTCGGCTGGGTAGTGGAGGTAGTGTCACTAAAATTTTCTCACTAAAATTGTTTAATATGTGGAGGAAGTCCTACCATTTTGATTTAATGTTTCAAAAACTATTTTGGTAGTCTAATCTGATTGCCATCTGCTTAAGTACTTCCATTTTGAGGGAAGCTGGGGAGGCTGTGCCTAGCTACGTCCCTGTAGACCATCTTCACCCTCTAAGACCCATATGGGGACACGTCCCAGGGACAGCTGGCCACTGTGTGGGACACTCACAGCAGCATGCGTAGGTGAAGCTGGAAGAAGGGGTGCTATGGGGTGCATGAGGGAGACAAAGGCAGAGGCCAGGTGTCCTCGGGATTCATTTCCTGTGACTCCCATCCCAACCTTCGCTCTTTCCCCTTGCACTGGGAGCCCCTGGGGTGCAGTGTCCCTGGCTCACCGTGACTCCCCAACACTGCTGCTCTAGACTGTGGATCTAAAGACAGTCCTGGGGAAGGGGTCACTTCTCAGGCTGCGTTTCCTGGCCAACGCACAGTGTCCCATTGGAAAGGGGCCTTTGTGCACCCCCTCAATGCCCAGACGTTGACGCACACCCCGTGTCCACCTCTGCCCCCGTCTTCACATGCGGCTTCCGGGAGCATCTGCGCCTGGTTCTCCCCCGAACAGGCTCCAGGACACGGCAGGGGTGGGCTGGGACAGGGGGCTCTACGCTGTCGTGAGGGCAGCAGTGACCCATCTTTTCGGGGGGAGGGTGGCACTGGATTTGTTTCCCAGGAGCTCCAGCTCCAGGAGACTACTGGGGGGAGGTGACGGTCCCCCATCCCCCGCCCACCCCACACACAAGTTCGCCAGCGCCGCGCAGTCATGAGTTACTATTTTCTTGAACATTTATTTTTATTTTATTTTATCTTTAATTTTGATAAGTGAGACTCCAGGAGGTAGTGTTTCACGTGCTCTCCTGCCATCCCCAGCAGCAAAAGAGCCGCTGCAGCCTGCTCCGGAAGCTGTCATACCGGGGCGGCTGTGCTACACTGGAGAGGGTAGAGGGACCCCTTGGCCTCCGTCCCCGCCTGTGTCCAGCCCGAAATGGCCACCACCTTCTCCTCCTGTATCCACGAGGCCCGTCCGGGCCACCGTGGATTGTTGGAGCACTAGCCTGCCTCTTGGCCCCCTCGGGGCGCTGGTCCTGGGGGAAGGCCCGGCTCACAGCGGGGGAGGCTGGCAGCTGCACCCCCGGGAGTCTCAGGGGGGGTGTTCCTAGATGGAAGGAGGGAACGGATGGGCAGTCTTGTCCCTGAGGTGGGCTCTGGCCTGCGGGAGGCTGGGCAGGGCAGACGGAGAGAAAGAACAGGACCGGCATATACAGGGCCGGGGCCGGGGGCCTGGCCGATGGCGTTGCCGGTGAACGGCCAGTGTCCGCATGGACTACAAGTGCAGCCCTGTCGTGTTCTGGGTTTGGTGATTTATCGCCATGCAGAGAGGGCACAGCCTCGGGGAGCTTCTGCCACTCCCAAAGGACCACGATCTGGACAGATGCTGGGCGTCTGACCCGCCACACGCCTGCCCCCCGGAGGAGCAGCACCCTGACTCGGGTCAGGCCGTGGAGGCCACGGTCTGCACGGCGATCTGGGGCCCATGGGCACAAGGGCACGCCGTGAGGCTTGGCAGGACACAGGGTCCCCAGGGTGATCTGGGCCTGGCTCTGCCTCATGACCACGACTCTTCGGCCGGCTCAGGAAAGCTGAGCCGGCAGCAGAGACCCCTCAGGCGTCAGAGGGTGGACGAAGCGGCTGTTTCCCAGAAGTAAACTGGAGCCAGCGTGGAGCAATCCGTACGGAGATGCCCTCTGTGTCCGAGGGGCAGGTAGAGAGGTGGATCTACTGAAGTACAGCTGATCGGCGCCCGGGGCAGCAGGGGACATGAAGAGGCAAGGATGCCCTGCGGCTCGTCCCCAGCGTGCAGAAAACGGGGGGACGTGGTACAGAGGCATACGCTGGCGGCGGGGGTCCTGTGGCTGGAACCATTGTCTGCAGAGGACACAGGGAAAAAGGTTGGAGACAGGAGGAGGGAGTAGAGGCTCCTGCTGACATGGGTGGGAGACCCCCGGCACCCCCACAGCCTGAGCCCCTCCCCCTCCTCAGGTCCATGAGGTCACAGTAGCCTCTGCCCTCTCCCAGGACCCCCCCTGCCCATTTCTTGTCTCACTGCACTGTCCCCATTGGAGCACTCGGTCCTTAGGTGTCTGGGGAGGCGTGGGATAATCACCTGGTCAGCTCAGAGCTCTCCCGCGGTGAAGATGGGCTCCTGCCAGGGAGGAGGGGCCGTCAGGGGTCATGCACAGCTTCCCAGCCAGCCCTGTCTGAGTCCCAAGACTTGCCAAGCCCGTGCCTGAGGCTCCCTGAGGCACCTGCTTCCGGGGAAAGGCCGGACACACCAGCTCCGGGAACCCAGAGCCCAGGGTCCCTCAGGGACCTGCCGTCCTCTCTCCTGGGAACCTTGGTCTGTCCTGTGTCCCCCGCCCACCTGGAGGGCAGTTCCACTGCGTTCCACCCTGGTGTGGTTCACTGGGACCCCCAAGGCCTCAGGCTCTGCCTGTCTCCCTCCCGACTCTCCTCCAGTGCCCTCACGGGGCCGCTGTCCACAGGAACATCTTCAACCTGTGGCCTGGCCCGGATGGCCAGGACAGGGAGTGTCCCCTGGCAGAGCCCAGGCGGGAAAGCCGACCCCCTCACCTCGGTGTGTGCAGAGCCTCTCCTCCTCCAGGCAGGCTTCCAGTGCTGAGAAGAAAGGGGGAGTGAGGGCCTGGGCCTCTCAGAAACTCAAGGAGCCTCCCCAGGCCTGGGCTCCTGCAGGGAACTGCAGGCTGGGCTCTCGCCTGATTCAGTCCCAGCGACGCTGAGCCCATTCTCAGTCCCTGTCAGGCCAGCACCCTGGTGCCAGCAGCACCCTGACCAGTCTGTGCACTGTGCTGTCTCACAGAGGCCCTGGGCCACCTCTGAGTGTCTCTCTGGTCACCACTGTCCTGGTAGCCCCCGTGGAAGCCCCTGTGTGAGTGACCCCTGCCCCGTGGGGTCAGTGACCGCAGGTCAGTGGGGAAGCATGTAATCTCCCCGGACCTGGGATCCCACAGGGACAGCCATTTCTCTCACAGTGCTGGAGGGGTTCTCCCTCACAGATTCTGGCCCTGAGGTAAACTGGGTCCCCCAGAACATCTCGCCCTGTCCGTCATGTCTGCGAGAGAGAGGACTGATGCTCTCTCCTGGTCAGACGCCCCGTCTGGTTCTTACAAACACACCTGCCCTCTCTCACCTCCAGGAAGTCTCCAGACTCTACCTGGTGCTGTTCCTTGACTCCAAACGGGCAACAAATGTCTTGAGCAAAAGCCAAAAGAGGATTATTGAAACACTTGAAAAGTAGGGGCCCTCCAGGCAGGGAACCAGCCATTCAGGCAGATATGGAAGGATTATGGGAGAATAAGACTGAGACTCCATCTTCATGGGATCAGAGAACTAATGACTTGCCTGTGGCAACTGAGCCAGAGAGCAGTAGGCCCGTTTATATACACTCTGCTGACATCACGGAAGCCTGAGGAGTCACATAGGGTACCGGGCGGGGGAGGGGACCCCATGCATGGCTTCCATCGCCCTTGCCTCACCCAGGTCTGGGTGGTCTCTCCACCCGCCTTGGTCTCCGGTTTCTCTGCCCTCCCTGTGTGGCCCTTCCCAGCCCGAGCCCTGCCCCCTGGCCTTGGCTTTGTTCTCTCAGGGACCCAGACACCCTGTGTCTGAGCTTTCCGTCTGTTTGCCTCACCGAAACTCTGACCTGGCCACTTTCCTATTGGCAGCGTCCTTGTTTCACGTCCTCTTTCCTGCAGACCCTCCCAGCAAAGTTTCTGTGTGATTCTGGAACTTGAGCTCCCGGCGCTGTCCCTCCGTGTTGGGTCTCGAAATCTTCCACATCAGGTTGGGCATGGTTCAGCCTTTATCACCTCTCCTCAGTGATGCTGGGTCCATTGCATCTCTGACACCCACTGCACTCAAGGACCGATAAAATAAATGGAATCCATCCAACCTCAGGCGATGGGGAGGGGCGTTGATGCCTCATTCTCTGTTGATGCTGAAGGTCATTGACACCATGATTCGGCGTTATTGTGATCCTTTGACAAGCCAGGAAGTCGTTTTCATTGCAGATGTAAACAATCCCCATTTTTATGTTTCTTTGAGGCTGCTTTTTGGTGTCAGCCACCTATGCTCAGGGCTTCCTCCTGCTCTCCATTCAGAAATCAGCTTTGTTTACAAGAAATTTTGAACTATTTTATTAATGTATTTTTTTATTTAACAACTGTGAGATGCGGGTGTGAGATAGTTCCAAAGTTGTCCATGCTTGATTTTCAACCCTACAATGTTCCCATACCTGTGACCACCAGTGTACATTTACTAACACCAATATTTCCAGTTTCCCTCCACTGCCCCCCCAAAAGTCTTCTTTTATGAAGGTAATTCCCCCCATACACACACCTTCTCTCTGTTTCTCTATTTGTCTCTTTCTGTTTCTGTGTCTTTCCCTGTATTTCTCTCTGTCTCCTCACTCTTTTTTCTTTACTTTTTGAACATTATGGTTTGAAATACAGATCTCTCTCTCTGTCTCTCTCTTTCTCTCTTTGTATTTATATTTATACACACACACACATACAGATAGATCATGTATTTGATGGTCAGTATCAGGATATTCATATCTGTTCCATTGGTCTGTGGGTCTCCCTTGATTCCAATACCATGTTCTTTTAATTACTACCACTTCCTAGTAATTTGAAAGTGAGGAAGGTGTTGTCTCCCATCTTCTAATCCCCAAGGATTGCTTTTAGCTATCTGTGGAGGTTTATTTTCCATATAATTTGCAGAATGTTTAATCTATTTGTTTGAAAATAATCATGGGTATCATTACATGGTATAGGATAAAATTGTTTTCTCCTTTCTCCCTGGGTGCAGGGAGCTTAGGTTTATTGGGTTATACCTCTCACACTGCTCCGGAGACACTCCCATTCCCTTGATTGTTGGAATATATCTCTAAACAGTTTTCGGCTTAAAATTGGATGGTCCTTTCTCCCTGGCCACAGGGAGTTTAGGTTTGCTGAGTCATAATTATCACAGTTCTCCCAAGGTGCTCCCATTCCTCTTTGTTTATCTATAACCTCTTTCTTTGTGCTCTGCTTCCCCAATCGGTCAATCACCTGTATCCCCTAATCAGACTCCGTTAACTTGTAAGGTCAGATCCTTCTAAGGACACTGACAGGACTTGTGTTGGTAAGTAAAACATTGCCTTTCTCTTTTCTTTATGTCCTTTTCATAGTGACTTCAGAGCAATGTCCTTTTTGTACAGACACAGGAAGACAGTGAATGGTATGCTTTTGAAACTTGAGGGTTAACTGACTCCAGATATTTGCTCCTATTTCCTTGACTTAAGCCTTAGTTGTCCTTAGTTCCTAGCACCCCAGAAGGAAAGTGCCAACCAGAGACTGGACCGACCCAGGGCAGACACTGTGCTCCCCGGCATCAAAATGGTCCAGGCGAAGTGCCATTAATACTTCACTATAAGTCAAGAGCATGGTCATGGGCAAATTCTGTCTTGATTCAAAGAGTAACAACTGGATTAGGACCCTGCTGTGGTTAGGAAATGCATTTTTAGGAGCTTTTTTGGTAGAGTAATTAGGATTTTCTCAGTATAGTATCATATCATCTGCAAATAGTGAACACTTGACTTCTTGCTTTCCTATATAGATGCTTTTGCTATCTTTTCCTTGCCTAAGTACTATGGCAACCATTTCCCGTACTATATTGAACAGGAGTGGTGAGAATGGGCCACCTTGTCTTGTGCCTGATCTTAGAGGGAATGCTTTTAATTTTTCCCCATTAAGATTAACTATTGGTATGGGTTTTTCTATATTGAGGAATGTTCCTTCCAATCTCATTTTGTTGAGAGTTTTTGTCATGCTCTATCTTGTCGAATTCTTTCTCTGAATCTATTGGCATGGGTTTTGGTTGTTTTTTTTTTTTTTGGAGGGAGGTGTTGTTGTTTGTTTGTTTTTTTGCATGTCTCTAACCAGTTTTCCCAGCAGCATTTGTTGGAACAGGTTCTCCTTACTCCATTTCATATACCTAGCCTGTATTATGAATGAACTGCCCTTACATAAGAGGGTTTACCTCTGAGGTCTTAACTCTGTTCAGGTGGTCTGCTTGTTCTAGTTTCATGTGCTTTTGATCACTAAAGTTTTGGGAAAAGACAAGTTTGAGAGCAATCACTCCCATCATTTTCTCAGTAATGCTTGGCTTTTCTGATAACTCTTTCCTTCTCCTTTTCTGTTTGTTTCTTGGGAGAGTGGTGTCTGTTGCACACTGGGCTGTCCACATGACTTATTTCTAGATCTTTGATAAGGGATGCCCCCTGAGACTTCCTGAAGGAGTTAAAAGATATAAGCAGTGCAGAGGATTGACTAGGTACTGACCCATGTGCCTGACAGGCCAGTGCCTTAAGCCCTACACTGTCTTTTCTGACCTCTGGTAGTTTTTTGGTTTTATAAGAATTTTAAAAGTGTTTTGTATATGTCCAGAGAGATTGCCATAGACATTTAATTTGCGAATGCATTGTGTCTGTAGGGTGGTCATCTTAACGATGTTGATATTTCCAAGGTATGAACATGGAATATGTTACCATCTCCATGTTGTGTTCAATTTCTTTTATAAGTGAAATAAAAGTTTCATCAGATATTTCTTTGATTTGCTTCCTTTAACTGGTTCTGAGATACTTGGGTTTTTAAAGACACAATCATAAATGGGGTAAATTTTTTTTATCTATATCATTACGTGTTTACATAGGAAGCAACTGTTTTAAGTTATTGTTGTTGTTTTGTTTTTTTCGACATGGACTGTGTAACCTGGTATTATACTGTATAGGCTTGTAGTTTCTTGGGGTTTTTATCTTTAGGTTTTTACACGTACAATATCATGTCATATGTCCACTGCAGCACTGTCCTCGCGATGTCCATTGATTTGCTCCAGCAGGCACCAGTAACGTCTCCATTGTGAGACTTGTTGTTACTGGTTGTTTTGCATATCGAATATGCCACAGAGAGCCTGCCAGGCTCTGCCACGCGGGCAGTATACTCTTGGTAACTTGCTGGGCTCTCTGAGAGGGACACAGGACTCTAAACCGGGATGGCCACATCAGCAAGGCAAAGCCCCACCACTGTGCTATACTCCAGCAAGTCATATGTTATTAGTAAATTTTGAGTTTTTTTTAAATTTATATTAGTGAAACACCATGAGGAACAGTTGTAGACTTACAAATGTCTTCCTTATGTCTTTGAGTCTTCTTATTAGGTTCTCTTTCAGCTGGCATCCTTTGGGCTTCTTGGATCTGGATGCCTGCATTCTCAGCTCTGGGAACTTTTTTTGTCTTTTAAACAATTTTCTTAATGAATTAGTGTGAGGTACAGTTAAACTTACAAACTTTCATGCTTATGTTTTAGTCATACATTGATCGAGTACTCATCCCACCACCAGTACTCATTCTCCACCACCAGTGTTCCATGTATCCCTCCCACCACCCCCACCCCATCCCCATCTCCCCTCTGTGACAGGCGCATTCCCTTTTACTCTCTATTTCTCTCCTTGAGGGTGTTGTGTTTGCAATGCAGATATTAAGTGGCCATCATGCACGCTCTATGGTCTACTTTCAGCACACATCTCCCATCCCTAGCGGGCCCTCCAAGCACCCTTTACTTGATGGTCCCTTCTCTACGTGAACTGCCTTTTCCCCCAGTATGCGGGGACTGCTTCCAAGACGTGGAACAATCCTCCTTGTCCTTATCTCTACTCTCCTTGGCTGTTAGTCTCCCATTGTGTTATTTTATATTTCACAAATGAGTGCAGTCTTTCTAGGTCTGTCCCAGTCGTTCTGACTCATTTCACTTACCATGAGACTTTCCATGTTGATCCACTTCGATGCAAATTTCATGACTCCATTTTTTCTAACAGCTGTGTAGTATTACTTGTGAAGGTGTGCCCCAGTTTCTTTAACCAGTCATCTGTTCTCGGGCACTTGGGTTTTTTCTAGATCCTGGCTATTGTCAACGGTGCTGCAAAGAACTTACTGTTGCAGATGTCATTTCGACTATACTTTTTCTGCATCTCTGGGATATACTCCCAGAAGTGGTATTGCTGAGTTAAATGGGAGCTCAATTTCTCATTTTTTTGAGAAATATTCATACTAGGGGTATGGTGCCGCCAGCAGGTCAAACTGTGCCTGTGAGTCGAGTGCATCAGCCACCTGATGGCGCCTTCAGATTTTCAGATACCCCACAATTGCTGCATGCCCTTGTCCAGACCTCAAAAACTTAGGGCAAAGTTTGCCAAGAAAGTTAATGGCTGAAAGTTAGGTGTGTGGGAGACACACCCACAAACTACCTCGGGCTCACCTATATAATTAGAGGATTGGCCTCTCTGGTTTCTGATCGAACTGCTTAACTGCTATGATCCCAGAGACTCAGAAACAAATCTCAAACACCAATGGCTTTTGGCTGAAGTGCGTCCAATCCCTGCTGTAGGTCACAGGCACTGGGCCACCAGAGGTGGAAATAGGTTTCGTGCTTTGGCCTGTTCCCCTGGCAGCCCAGTGGGCGCCATCCTTCAGATTGTCCTATGAAATAAATAAAAACAGTTATTATTAAATTTTAAAATATTTACATAATAAAAGATTGACAACAAATGAAGCTGCCTGTTCCTGTGTCTCAATGGGAACAAATTGCTGGGCTCTTACTGGACCTGTGAGTCAGATTCCCAGACCATCCTAGCCACTGCCTTCAAGGGCATTCTGGCCTTGAGAGAAGGTCTTGCAGCCTCAGCTCTCGCTGTAGGAGTGCTTATCCTAGCTGAGCCCCTGCGAGAGATAAGCTTCATGTGGAACTCGGTCCCTTTGCTACTCAATGGGCCTGTTTGCACCCTCCATCCTCCCATTTTTCCTGTTTCTTTCACAAGTGAATTTCCTGTATGCTAATAGCCGTCAGCCCACAGAAAGTTGCTATCCATCCAACACCACGTATGTTACTTGGTTCAGGGTCTTTGCTGGTAAGGAAACACAGGGCAGGGAAATATGACTCAGTCTGTAATTTAAAGAAACATCATCTTCCTTCTGTTTTCTCTCCTTGGGTCTCTTGATCTTTTCAGGCGCACCTGACTTCCCTCTCTGGATGACAGAGCCCTAGTGAGGAAACACTGTCTAGACTGTTGAGAACAGAAACAGGAAGGGGAAGGGGAAGGGGAAGGGGAAAGGGAAGGGGAAGGGGAAGGGAAAGGGAAGGGAAGGGAAGGGAAGGGAAGGGAAGGGAAGGGAAGGGAAGGGAAGGGAAGGGAAACGAAGGGATGGGAAAGGAAGGGAAGGGAAGGGAAGGGAAGAATAAGGGAATGGACTGGAATCTGCCTCCCCGCCCAGAAGCAAGGTGGCCACTGCTTCAGAGATTATTGGAAAGCCAAGTATGAGCCAACGGTGATAGGACACCTGCAGTCTCATGGGAAGGGGGGCGGTACAGATTCATCCTTCACACCCTCGGGGTCACGAGTTGCCCCCACGAGCGCCTCTCCGGCATAGCCATAACACCAGATGCAGAGAAACCAATCTCATAATTATCTGGCTCTTTGCAAAATCCAAAATCGCGCAGCCACTATAGCGGCCGCACAACATTATATGATTCTCGTAACTAGCTATAGGAAACAAAGGATTTCACGATGCCTTTTCAGCAATTCTGATTGTTGGTGGGAGGGAATTCTAAACAATAATGGTGCATCTTTTGTCAAAGTAATGAATTTAATCAATGTAGTGAATAGGTAAGTAGAAATCTTGTGCCTCACAGGCATTGTGTGGGGTGGGGGGTATATTGGGATTCTTGGTGTTGAAAAATGAGTTCTGGTGAAGGGAATGGTGTTTGATCATTGTATGACCGAGATTTAAACCTGAAAGCTTTGTAACTTTTCCCACAGCGATTCAATAAATAAATATAAGAAGAAAAAATAAATAAAATTATGAAAAAAAGTAAGGTGGAGTTCATGTCCAATTCAATCCGTTAATAGGTGGCTTGATAAATAGCAGTGCTGCTAGATTAAAAAAGGAACAAAAGGGAAGGGAAAAGGAAAAGGAGAAAAGAAAAGAAAAGGAAAGAAAAGAAAAGAAAAGAAAAGTTGGTGTTGGTATAAGGAGTCCTTTTCTATTAGTAATGCTAATAGGGCAGAGCTGGGATCCTTGGAGACGCTCTATGGTTCAGAGGGCAGTAGGGCTGAGGTGAGTGAAGAAAGGACATCGCACTCTCACCAGGAGCCGTCATGGCAGTCAATTCCTTGTGCATATTGTGAAACTGTGACATTTCCTGTAACTCTTGTTGGCTTTCCAAGATCATAGGATCTGATCTGCTGCTCTAACCAAAGCAGCAGCATCTAGTCAGAGCACTGGCGGCTCTGCTGAGAACGGGATGAGACTGAGTGTGAAAAGCAAGTGGTATCTGCAGTGGAACTGGGAATGGGAGGAGCAGTCTGTGGACCTTAAGATGTGCTGCCTGGGCTGTATTGTCAGGTTTCTAGTGAGTTCTTGCTTCTGCAGATAATCCCTCATGCTGGGAGAGACTGAACTGCATGAAAATTTGGGATGTTGAGAGTCCCAGAGCTTCATGACACCAATGTCAGTTTAGAAATGAGGTGCAGGGTGACAGACAACAGAAAAGACTGCTGAATCCCAAAATGTCACACAGAGGTATTATCTCTTTCATTGTCCTCCGTTATTGATTCTCCACAAAGGCAAAGGTAGAGGTTTTCAAGGCCTTGAATGCAGCCGTGAATCAAAGGTACTTGTTTGTGCTCACTCAAAGGGTTCTCCATTGCCACCATAGTGGCCCATAGCGCCCCCTGAGGAACCTCTTGAGAATTAGGCTTATCCGCTTCCAATATATCCCAGAATAACCAATAGGAGGTTTGAGACAGTTTACAAATGTGTGCACACTCAATATAAGAGCTCTGGGAAGAATGTGTTAAAACAAGGACCACGCTTATCTGACACCAAGAGATTTAACAGCAAGAAGGGAGCAGTGGGCAGTGGTAGGGCCCAGAACTGCCCCATCTGTGACCAGGGCCCCTCTGTTGGAGCGTATGGCAGTTGGGTACCTTTCTTAACTGAACCCAAGCACTTCTATTAAGTTCCTGGTAGGACGACGGAAGCTCGGTTCTCACTCTAGGTGGCAGAGCTCATGTCTTCTCAAGTTCAGAGGCTATCTTCATGTTCTCTCTCAAAAGGAACCACCAAAGAAAGTAAAGAGGTACAGCACACGGCCCAGTAGGTGCTCTATGAATTCTCTATTATTAAATTTCAGAACCGTGAAACGTGAGTTAAAACAAGAAAGGTATGAAAATTAAAGTTGGAAAGGTTATATGACCTATTCTAGATTAGAGTAAGGGTAAAGTCAATGCCAGTTTAAACCTAGCTATGTGTTTCAGCATCAGAAAGGGGGTCTCTTAGAGTATATTTCCAAGGACTCTGAATGATCTAGAAATGGTAATCTAGTCGAATAGAAATTTATTTATTAAAATCATGCATAGCATAGTAAAAGAAATCCAATCTCATGTTAAAATAACTGGAAGACCCCGGGTCAGGTAGAAATTCATCTTAAAGTGCATTTGGGAAAGAACCCAAAAAACACTTTCCTTTGTATAATAATAACGCTCTTCCTTGTTTATAACAATGCCTGTTGCAAGCCGGGTAGCCCTGTCACCTCTTCTGGTTCTGCAATGGAGGCATTTATGGGACTCTCCTTTTTTAAGCCATGTTACTCACTTGTGTCTACAATCTCTCATTTCTTACAACAGTGACCAAATGACAAACCCTTGTTTTCTAAGCTGTCTGAAGAACACATAGTGACTGACCCTCAGCCTTCCCTTTGTCTTGGTCATTTTGGCTAGTTGTTGGAAGATGGTGGTTGTGGTAAAAGAACACATTTCTTTTTCTCTTTTTTCTTCTTCAAAGACATAACCTGATTCTGGTAACTATACCTAAAGCATAGAATCTGAAACAGGTACAAACCAGGTAAAAATTGCTCTATTTAATGTCAACTCATATAAAAAATAAAAGTGCACTGAGTCTAGGGGGCGGAGAGATGTACAGAGCAGAAGGTAAATATCTTGCACACAACCAAGCCAGATTCAACGCCCTAGAATTGCGAGATGCAGCCGGTCGTAGCCCTGGACATCACCATGAGCACTGACCGGTGTTGACCTGGAGGCTCCCTGTCAGGGCCCTGCACATCCCCGGAGGCCCTTAGTACTTAGTAATACCAGCATGGCTCCTGTGATTCCAAGCACCTGAGATTCTGAATTCTGGCATTGAATCATCATCTTGATTGACAAAGTGTCTGAGGTTCTGTCACTGAGAATGCCCCGGCTGGACTCCTGAATGTCACTGGGAGTAAATAAATAACAACATAGAAAACATTATTTCAGAGTTTCAAAACAATTGCCTGTTTCAGGAATTATGCCTCTTGTGATTACTGATGGTAAATTTCTGACAGCTTCATTGCTTCACCTTCATTGATCATATTAATGCAAGTAAAATACCAACTAACATTCCGACTGAAACTACATTTACTGATTGAGAAAGAAATTCTTTACTGAATCAAATATAGATAGGCATGTATTGACATTTAAATTGCTAAATTGTAATTCACTGAGACCATATACTGAACATGAGTAAACTTGTTTCAAATAATATCATAGGAAAACCAAGTATTTACATAGGATTGGTAATAAGTATTTTGTATTTTATAGCTTCCCATTACTTACTACTCTAAACTATAGTGTTAATAAGTTTGTGGTAATTGTATATAGTTCCCCGAACGAGTGATTTGTTGACTTTTGCCTTCACACTACTGGTCATGAGTCATATGTCACTTGCTTGTCTTTCCACCCTCCATCTTCCACCCTCCCCCTGCTTTTCCTTTCCCTACTTATTTATTTAAAAGTATTACCAACCAGTGAATATAGTAAAGAAATATCGTGGCAGCTAGGAACAAAATACTCCAACTGCCTTGAAAATCAGTGCCTAGATTGCAGATGGTTCCTGTTCGGGTTTGCTGCATGTCTTTGAATCTTTGAGCCAGGTGGCATATGTGGTCATCTTCTCCTCCGCTGACTGATTCTAGGCAAGCAGGTTTCTCTGATTTAGAGATGCATAGTATTCTTTTCACAGTATAAATCCATCAGTCTTGCATTTCTAAATAGATGATAGTAGAAATAGGTTCTTTCAGTCTGAGGTTTTAATATTGTGAGTTTCATTATTCTTAGAGCCTCAGTTTTGTAGTCATTACAGCAGTAATAGCCGTTTCCATAGTCTTGTTCAGATGACATTTAAAATTGGATCTCGGAATCCAGAATATTTGATCTAAAAAAGAAAATGTAAATTAGAAACAACAAAAAATGCTGCTTTGAGTTCCAGTGTGTTTCTGTCATTAAGGTGATGAATTTACAGCGAATTCTAAACTATTTTCTTTATCATCTAACTTTATGAATAAGACTTTTGAATTTAAGATAGATGTTTTGTATATTCTGGTTCAGGTATTTGTAAATGTTCAAGAATTTGTGCGATTTAAAAATGCACTAATTTGGCATCTAAATTTCAGTGGTTGTGTATGAGTGATGATACAGATGCTAAAAGAAGCACGAGATGGAAAGAATAAAGTTAAAAATTCTATAACTTAGTTTCATTTTTCTGAATTGTTTCGTGTATTTAGAGGTCTAGAAAATATACAAATAAAGCAGGTGCTACAATAATAAAACTGTGGTAGAGAAAAATATGGACAGTATTGTCTCTGTTTATGGAGAAGGAGGAAGATCAGTGAATATATTTAATTTTGTTATTTTTACCTTTGGGTTACACCAAGCAGATCTTAGGGTTTACTCCTGACTGTGCTGTATTCAGGGTGCTTCACTCAGATGTCACCCAGGTCCTCTGCATGCCAGGGAAGCTCCCTGCCCGCTGATATTAATTCTTGTTTGTTTTTTGCCACATTTGCCCAGCAATGCTCAGGGTCACTGCTGTCTCTGTGCCCAGGAATCACTTCTGGTGGTGCACGGTTACCATATCGGGATGGACCTACACCCTGCGCATGCAAGGCATGTGGCCTCCCTACCTTAGTACCGGCTGTCCTGTCTAACGGGTCCTCCATGTCCCATCACTCGGCCCCTCCCCCTGTCCCATCTCATGGCCCCCCTGTAGATTGCAGACTACTAGCCATAAGCGTAGATCAGGGAGCCCAGGGGGAAAGACTGAACATGCTCTTTGCCAGAAGGTGCTGAGTGATCTGCAGGAGGGTGCAGTGCACTGAGGGAGGGGTGCAGTGCTCTGAAGGAGGGGTGCAGTGCAGATCCCGGGGTGCATGATCTGAGCTCAGGTGCTCTGTCAGCCAGCTTCCCTGTGCGCTGCGGGGTTGCAGTGCTCTCAGGCGCCCACCAAGGGCTTGGGCTTAAGGCTCGTGACCAGGCTCGAGGGTAGCCCAGGAGAAGGCAGGAAACGTTGGCCCCTCCCATCACCCTGTCCCTTGGCGGGGAAAACATGTGGGTAGAAGGCACCAGAGCCTGGTCCCCCAGGCCGTCCCTGCCAAGTACCAGATCCTCACCACTCACTGCAGCCTTGCCGAGAGGAGGGTGTGTTTTCTCCTCGGGTTGGCTCCTTGGCGATCCCCTTGGTTAGGTAGTGCCTGTCGTCCCAAGGAGCAGTTCCTGAATAGGCACCGCCTGTTGGGTCCACAGAGACTGGGGGAGGTTCATAGGCAGGCCCTGTGCCGCAGAGCAAGTCCCAGCGAGGTGTGCGGAGAGATGCCCCAGCCCAGGCGCGTTGGGGGTCCCCCACGCCAGGACGGGGGAGGGCGCAGCACCCAGGGTTAGCCGCAGTACATGAAGATGTGGCTCCGATGCAGAAGATTTCCTTTTTCTCCTATGTTCTCTTCTTTTCTTCTGTGCTAGTGGATAAATGGCGAGCAGAAAGCGAGAAATCAAGCTACAGGGAAAGCAGGAGTTCAATCTGCATTCGCGCTCTTTGCAGACTGGCACACGGAGACAGAATTCAGCATCAATCCCAAGCCCAGGGCGAAGAGATGCTGCTGCAGAACAAGGGGCTGACAGGTATTGGGCCTCCCCTGCAGGAGCATCTTGGTTCCCCTCACGGCTGAGCCGCTTTGCTCTTGCCGCTGCCTCTCTTTAAACTAAGCTGATACGGTTCATGGGCTGGAGCGATAGCACAGCGATAGGGCGTTTGCCTTGCACGCAGTCAACTGGCCCACTGGAGTTGGGCTCCTCCGCCCGCTCGGAGAGCCCCGCCAGCTACGGAGAGTATCTCGCCGGCAGGGCAGAACCTGGCAAGCCACCCATGACGTACTCAATATGCCAAACACAGTAACAACAAGTCTCAGGATGGAGAGGTACTGGGACCCCTCCAGCCAATCGATGAACAACGGGAGGACTGTGACTGTGACCTGTGATATGGTCCATCTGACTCGATCTCTCGTTAAATAGTGCTGTCTTCTAGTGATCGATGTTTACCAAGCCTGGAGTGGACCTTGCAAAGCAAAGCAAACTTTATTCCGAAATCTGAAAAATGAGCTGAATAAGATTACTGCATTTTGTTGTAGTAAGAATTTCCTTTCCATTAAACTGTCATTGTCTTGTGATGTTGTGTGTTTAAAGTAAGGACCATCTTGATTTCAGACTGTCAGCGATTTAAAATAGCTGTTGGCTTGGCAGTTTTTCTGTACAGTCTGGCTACCGGATCTGAGGCAAAAAAGATTTTGATGTCCTCTTATTTCGATAATTGACCATAGTAAAATTGGATAGAAAAGGAGAAAATTAGCACCTCTTTTTCTTTATAGCTGACCACTTTTTCGGTTTTTATTCCTTAGATCAAGGGTTACAAACATGGCTTTTCTATATTTTGTAACACCCTAGGCATTTTGACAGCTGGCAGTTTTCCAGGGTCCTTGATTGATTTTCCCCTGTCCGGATTGTCATGTAGATGTGTGGACTCTCTGTGGGACCAACTCCAGGCAATGTGTGTGGAGGATGAGAAGGGTGAGAAAGGAGAATCTTACTATGATTTGTCAGGCAACAGCGTCAGCTCAGCGGAGGGCTGCTTGAGGATTGGGGTCATGAACAAATGTGTTGATTTTTAAAACTGCATCAGAGGTGACAGGGTTAGAACAGTGCTTATGTACACACATGTCCTGTAGAAAATCACTGCCCCTCCTCCAAACCCCCAGAATGCCCAAGGCTTCCACCCTTGCCTCATGACCCCTCTAGTGACCCTCATCCTTCTTCCCTCTCTTCCTCTTAAAATCATTTCTGTATTCCAAATCCAGAATATTGTTGTCACTAGATACTTTTCATCCCTTGCTTTTTGTGGGGCCAGGGGTGCCTCCCCAGTGGTGCTCAGGAGGCCTTGGTGATCCCTGGGTGATCTGAGGAGCTGAGCCAGTGCTTCTGTGCCAGGGTCCAAGCATGTGATCCAGGCAGGCCTACGTTCTCATGTCCACCCAAGTCATTTCAGCAGCCCTTCAGAGCTGCCTTGGCATGCTCTGGGAAAACTAGCATATCTCACCAAACATCCCCCTTCAAAGTAGTGGAGGCGCGCCCTCTGGCGGATATTTTACTTTCCACAGTTAGCGTCAGAAAAGGACCTTCCTAGTCTTAAAAACAAGTGGAAACAAAGATAAATGTGACTGCACTAAAGGCAGAAGCTCTGAACTTCAACGAAATGATGACCAGAACATAAGTATAGCACACGAATGGGAGAAATATTTACCCAACATTTTTCTGAGAGCGGTTAATATCCCCTGTGAAGAATTTTGGATATAGCCATTACTATAACATATTGCCACAGTGGTACGCAAATCTTAGTGGTACCTGAGTATAATAAAAAGTTATTAGTTAGATAGAAAAAACGTTCAGAAATGTTTATCAGATGTTACTGAGTAATGAATTCGCTTGTGGAGTTCTAGTCCTAGTTTTTGAAGCACTATTAGGTTTCGTATTTGCATCTGGGAATAAGCAGCAATTCATCATTATTATTTTCTCTGTATATTGCTATTATTGTCATTTAATTAGTGATTCACTTTAAGAAATCACAAAAGAAGAATTGCAAAATTAAAAGTGAATTATTTTATTTAGGTAAAATTCACATCATGTTAAATGCCCGGGCCCCAAAGGAACCACAGCTGCTGGTAGTGCAAGACTGGAGGGCTGCAGTCAGGCGCGAAGGGCCCTGCTGCCAAGCAGTGGCCTCAGGGTCGAGTTCTCTGTCACTTGTTCTGTCTCTTGTGTTCTATGCCCAGCTGCAACTCCCCACTTCCAAATAACTTCACAATATCCTGTTTCTCAGTAATATAGCATATATAAGATCAGCATAATTAAAAAGATGTGCTCATTTTATCTTATGGGTCTACACATCGGAAAATATCCCCATTGTATTTATAATATATAAAAGATATCTTATAACATGTATATATGTGTATGAATAACCTGATAACTTGTGTATAAAGAATATGGAGAGTATTTTTATTCTCCTAGTGTTATTCTGTCTATATGACAGGATACTCTATATGTAATATACATACTCAACGTTTGGTTTTGGTCCATAGTCTACTAACTTTTGATATGTTGCCAAGGAAAAGGCTGAGGTATCATTTTTGTTCCTTTGTAGATTTGGATGCACATCAGGACACTTGAAGAATATGTTTATAAGAGGGATAGCTTGGCTGTGTGTGCATGTCTACTATATTATTAAATCTGGAGAGCAACAGCATAAATTGATATGTAAAGATAAAGAGTATTGATTGTCTTCATGTTTAATAAGAAAACTTTTAAATTTTATATGAGAATGAAATACATTATGTTGTCATGATAACACATTTTGAAGTATGTGTAACAAATGCCTAGCAGTTTACAACATGTTGTTTTTATACAGATGATGTTTTCAATATCCTGCCAAGAAGAAGGTTTTAAAATATTGATGCAAAGACAAGTACTTTTATCAGAAGATGAAGCACAGAAACTGTGCAAGCAATATGACCATGAAGCTTATTTTGAAGACCTTATAGAAAACATGATCAGGTGAAGTGATTTCAGGTTTAGAAAGTGTGATATGTTTCTGAATCATTTAAATATTTTCCTAACCCTGTGTTCTGTTCACATGGACAAACCTATATAGTCTATAAATATGTGCAGGAGCCTTTTATTTATTTATTTATTTATTTATTTATTTGCTACTATCCTACCCACCTCAAATCACAGCCCAAATTCTATCTACGCTAGTCCCTCTGGTGTGTCATGGAGTAATGGAAAGTCCCAGGTAAAGTTGCTGGAGCTCAGTTGAACCAAATCTAGAAATTCACGGTGTGCCACTTCAAGCAGAGAACTTTCTGATTTTCAAGGAATTTGATAATCATAAAGATTACTGGTCCTAGAAGCAAAATGGAATAACAGAAGTAAGATATCAGAAAACGAAGTCAAATCAAAGGTGGACTCTACAGCCAGCAGGGCACATGCATATCCCAGCCAGAGTAGAACAGTAATCTAGGAAGCACCCCTGCAGACCTATGGCCCTTCCCTTGCTTTACCTACTTCCGTCCTCTTGTAAACATTACTCGTATTCCAAGTGAAGGTTGACTTCTGAATCTTGATAAAGGATTACTCTGACACTTTTGATCCGAGTATCACTGAGTCATTGGGTCAGGCTCTGACCTGCCTGCCTGGTTGGCTGAGAACCACCAGAAATGGCCCGTGAGGTCTCTTGAGCATTGAGGGGCAGGGCTGCAAAAGAAAGTAAACAAATAAATGCATGTGTATTGCTTGTAACTAGTTATCTAAGGGGGTCATAAATTCAATATTTTTTTTTCGAACAGTGCTTCATCTTTAGTCCTTGCTTTGTCAAGAAACAATGGTTTCCGGTACTGGAAAGCGATAATGGGACCAAGTTTTGTTGATGAAGCCAGACAATATTTTCCAGGGAGGTTTCATGTTAGAGGTATGAAACATTTTAAATGGGAGGCATTTTAGTATTTTTAATATAAAGTAATGCCTGTTTTTTTTTTTCTTTTTGGGTCACACCTGGCGATGCTCAGGGGTTACTCCTGGTTTTGCACTCAGGAATTAATCCTGGCGGTGCTCAGAGAACCATATAGGATGCTGGGAATCGAACCTGGGTTGGCCGCGTGCAAGACAAATGCCCTACCCGCTGTGCTATCGCTCCTGATAGCACAACGGTAGGGCGTTTGCCTTACAAACGGCCAACATGGCCGACCCAAGTTTGATTCCTCCACCCCTCTCGGAGAGCCCGGCAGGCTACCGAGAGGATCTCGCCTGCACGGCAAAGCCTGGCAAGCTCCCCGTGACGTATTTGATATGCCAAACACAGTAACAACAAGTCTCATGACGGAGACGTTACTGGGCCCGCTCGAGCAAATCGATGAACAATGGGAGGACCGTGAATACCTGTTTATTTATCAAATAAACTAAACATATTCCAAACTTACATCTCTTTCAAGACTGAAATTATTTTTTATGGATTCCTTTCAGATAGTATCAGCATCAAATTTATTTATGAAGGGTCTACAAATATTTTGTTGGTGTTACATTTTAGAAAGGCTAATAAAGCCATATGTTTCAAATATACCATCTGACATACTCCCAAATTATCCTCAAAAATTGGTTTTATTGTCATATTTATACTTGAGATAACTATAATACAGGAAACTGAACTGCCATTGTGTGATTAGCAAACAAATGTCGACAAAATTGTAATTTGTGCTTGAGCCCTGCTTGGGAGCATCCATGCCTTCTCTCTTCTTTACCTCTAAGTGTCAATTACCATGTGGTTATCTTTAAAATTTTAAATTAATCACATCTTTCGTGCCTCCTACGAATATGTCTACATCAGGGGTGATCTAATGTTGCTTGGTAAACTGTAGGTAATCTATAAACAATGTTACATTGTCTTATGTTGTATTTTGTGATATTGTGCTTTAACAGTTTTAACTTCTTTATCTCAAAGTTTATGTGATCAATTTGCAATGTAAAGTTTCCCTATCAACCAACTGAATGGGAGCATTTCATTAAAAGTTGCTGAAAGGGAATAAAGTATTTCTTCCCCGCTGAATATACACAGTGGGTAGGGAATTTACCTTGCATGCAGACGAACTGGCCAACCCAGGTTCGACTCCTCCACCCCTCTAGGAGAGCCCGGCAAGCTACCAAGAATATCTCTTCCACATGGCAAAGTCTGGCAAGCTACCCATGACATAATCGATATGCCAAACACAGTTTCACAATGGAGATGTTATTGGCCCCGCCCGAGCAAATCAATGAACAACCGAAGGACAGTGACAGTGACAGTAACAGAATATACTTTAGCAATGATTAAACCTGACGTACCACTTGAAGAAAGAGGGAAGCCTTTTTAAATATGTATATTATTCCCCAAACTTTGTTAATTTTAATCTATAGAAGTGTTGAGAAAATACTTTGATGAGCATTCATACACTTTTTAAAAAAACTTTTATTGGTGAAACACCATGCGGTACAGTTGTACACATACAAATTTTTGTGCTTGGGTTTCCATTATACAGTGACCGAGTACCCATCCCCCCACCAGTGCCCATTTTTCACCACCACTGATCCCAGTATCTCTGCCACCCCCCATCCCTTCCATCCCACCCTGCTTCTGTTGCAGGGCATTCCTTTTTGTGCTCTTTTGCCTTTTGGGTGCTGTGGTTTGCAAAAGAGGCATTGAGTGGCAATTATGTTTGGTTTATAGTCTACTTTC
Organism: Sorex fumeus; assembly: GCF_029834395.1. Taxonomy (NCBI): domain Eukaryota; kingdom Metazoa; phylum Chordata; class Mammalia; order Eulipotyphla; family Soricidae; genus Sorex; species Sorex fumeus. Next base: position 23,417,773 of record NW_026606077.1, on the reverse strand, counting down.
AACATGCATCTCCCATCATGGGAGGATCCTCCCAACACCCTTTATTTGGTGCTCCCTTCTTTCGCTGAGCTGCCTTTTCCCCCAGCATGTGTGACTGGCCTCCAAGCTATGGAGGAGTGAAACTCCTGGTACTTATCTTGGCTATTCTTGGGTGTTAGTCTCCTAGTTTGTTACTTTATGTTCCCCAGATGAAGAACATTCATACATTTGTGTTTAGATTCAACAGATAATTTTTGTCTATTATAAATTTTAATTTTCTTTTTTCTTCCCTCTTTTCTATGCTTCAGTTATAATTTAAATATTACTGAATTATGTTAAATTCCCTTACAAAGTTGAGAGAGATGGTATTTTTACTTTCATAAATATATTAGTATGGAAAATTGTTGAAAGTTTCTTAATGGTGTTTCTATTACTGGTACATCCTTCCATTACTGCATAAATTCCATATAGCCATAACATATTTTGATTTTTTAATTCAATTTTTTACATTTCACTGGGGATTTCTTACATTAGTATACTGAAATTTAAGATATTATATGCCTCTCGTTTTTGTACAAAGTTTTAAACAGTAGAGTACTATTTTATTTAAAAATGCATGTGTTGCATCAGGCCAAAATCCATGATACATTGAAGACAAGGTCGGCGAATCCTCCATGATATTGAGACTAATGGTATCTTCAAAGAGGACACTCCACTCACCAAGTGGAAACAGAGACAAACAAATGGGACTATCTTAAATTAAGAAGCTTCTGCACCTGAAAAGATACCATGACCAGAATACAAAGACAATCTTCCGAATGGGAAAAGTTATTAACCCGTTACCTATCTAATAAAGGGTTGATATCAAGGATATACAAAGCACTGGTTGAACTCTACAAGAAGAAAACACCTAACCCCATCAAAACATGGGTTGATGAAATGAACAGAAACTTTCCCAAAGAAGAAATCTGAATAGCTAAGAGGCACATGAGGAAATGCTCCACGTCAGTAATCATCAGGGAGATTCAGACCAAAACACCAATGAGATATTATCTCTCACCACAGAGACGGGTCCACATCCAAAAAAACAAAAGCAACAGGTGTTGGCATGGATGTGGTGAGAAAGGGACTCTGTTTCGCTGCTGGTGGGAATGTCGACTGGGTCAGCCCTTTTGGAAAACAGTATAGAAGATTCTCAAAAAATTAGAAACTGAGCTCCCATTTGACCCAGCAATACCACTCCTGGGAATATATCCCAGAGAGGCATAAAAATACAGTTGAAATAACATCTGCACTGGTATGTTCATTGCTGCACTATTCACAATAGCCAAAATCCGGAAAACACCTGAGTGCTCAAGAACAGATGACTGGTTCAAGAAACTTTGTTACATCTACACGATGGATTACTATGCAGCTGTTAGAAAAGTTGAAGTCATGAAATTTATATACAAGTGGTACTACATGGAAAGTATCATGCTAAGTGAAATGAGTCAGAAAGAGAGGGACATACAGAGAAAGATTGCTTTCATCTGGGGAATATAAAGTAACAAAATGTGAGATTATCACTTAAGAATAGCCAAGATAAGTACCAGGAGGTTAACTCCATGGCTTGGAGGCCAGCCACACATGCACGGAAGAAGACAACTCAGATGCAGAGAGGAGCACCAAGTAAAGGGTGTTGGCAGGATCCTCCCAGGATGGGAGAAGCTTGCTGAAAGTAGAGTATAGACTAAACACGGTTGCCACTCAATGCCTCTTTTGCAAACCACAACACCTAAAAGGAGAGAGAGGGAACAAAAGGGAATGCCCTGCCACAGGGGTGGGGTGGGATGGGGAGGTGGGGTGTGGGAGGGATGCTGGGAGCACTGGGGGTGGGGAATGGGCACTGGTGGAATGATGGGCACTCAGTCATTGTATCACTGAAACCCAAGCACAAAAATGTGTAAGTCTACAACTGTACCTCATGGTGTTTCACTAATAAAAAATTTAAATAAATATATAAATAAATAAAAATGCATGTGTGAGGTGGGGCCAGAGAATCAGTCCAATAGTACCAGCTAGAGGGAGGGTGCTTGACTTGAACTCAGGCAACTTGGGTTCAGTCCACTGCATCCGATATGGTCTCTAGAACCACATCTGGTATGATTCCTGAGCACAGAGTCAGGAGTAAGCCTTGAGCACAACTCGGAGGAAGAAAGGAAGGAAGGGAGGGAGGGATGAATGGAGGGAGGCAAGAAGTAAGAGAGAAAAGGAGGGGAGGAAGGTAGAGAAATAAGAAAAGATGTGTGGCTGTGTAAAAAACTCTTTAGTGGTGGCCAGGGGGTAGCCTCGACAGCTCTTCTCCTGCCTCTCAGGTTCTGGGTGACCCGGGGCCACGCCCCCAGCTGGGGCAGCCCGGACCATGGGGCATATGGTGGAGGAGAAGGGTCAAGACGGTTGATTGATCAGATGCCATTTATTCCATTCTCCCCACACGTCAGGCTCCCATTGGAATCTGCTCTGCTCCTCATTCACGTCACCCCCTGTCTCTCCGCTCATCTCTGCACTCTCTTTCGCAGCCTGGGCTCTCTCTCTCTCTCCATGTGCCTGCTCCAGTATTCTTCCACATTCTTCTCTCTCTGTCCCCCTTGCTATTCGCTCTGTGGTCCATCTTGACGACCTGCTCTCTCCCTCTCATTCTCCAACTCTCTTGCCTCTCCAACTCCCCTACACTCTGGGCTGACACTGAACCCAGTCAGGGAGCAAAATCAACATCAGATAGCACTTCCTGCGAGCCCACCAAATTCAAAGAAAACACCACCTAAAAGGTATTTCAAAGTCCTTTCTGACTGCCCCAGGCAAAATACCTCCTAAGGTCTTTTTGTCCTTTCCTCAGTCCAATATCTATCAACATCTTAATACTAGTTTTTTTTGTATGGACACAGTAAGAGATACCATTGTGGCTTGTAGGGCAGCTCTCAGGGGAACAGCTTGCCACAGACTCAGACTACAGAGCTCAGGCCATATTAATCATTCCTAACCCTAGCAGGGTCCGAATCTAGTTATTACATTTTGGATCATGTCAGAATTTCTCCATGCCCAAATCCTTAACTTATAGTTAAGCATTATGGCACTTTGGCCAGGCCCATCTCGACGCTAGGGTACTATATAGCTTACCTTTTGCCCTGGCTCCATCCAGTCCCTCATAGGGACCCTGCTTTTGGGGGTGCTAGGAAGTCAGAGCAGCTGAGGCTTAGGTGAGACAACAGATGCCCAGGAGGAAAATAACACTGAGAGTCATATTACAAAGGCATAGCATACACTGTCTTCTTGTATCCATACAAAAAGGACATTGCTCTGAATTAACTATGCAAAGGACTTAGGGAGAAGAGAAAAACAATATTTACTAGTCAACAGAGAACTAAGAAAGAAGTTACAAATAAACACAGAGGAATGGGAGTACTGTGATGGGAGCAACCCAATAAATCTAATTTACCTGAGGCTCTGCAGGAAGGACAAAACAGTGTTATCCTACAGGGTTGGACAGGCAGCTCAGTTGCCTGAGTGCATGGAGACCTAGGTTTCATCCCAGACTCTGTCTGGTCTTCTGAGTCCCTCCAGGAGCAACCCCTGGGCAATGCTCTGGGAGTAGCTCTGAGCACTGCCAGTATAACTCCACACTAAAATCATACTAAACTCACACTAAAATCATAAGTGAAGGTTCAGTACTCTGGAATCATTTAAACAGCCTTGAGTTTGGTAGATTCTACATCTGCATATCTGCCTTTAGCTTTTTCCCTCTGGGATAGTACATTCATCATTTTCCACCCATTTCTTCTTTACAACTAGTCTACTTAAACTTTCTATCTCCACTAGAATTAAGTTTATTAGATCAATTTCAGTTTTCTATGAAATTATGTGTTTAATCCCAATAAAGTTTGAAATCTGTTATGATTTGATTGGATTTCCTGCTTCAGTTGTTAGTCCCACTTGAATATTTCTAATTCTGATGTCTTTCAAAGTCAGAAGTTGATATTCTTTTCTTCTAATGCGTTATTTTCAATTTTGGCTAGCACAGCGGGTAGGGCGTTCGCCTTAAAAGTGGCCAACATGGCCGACCCGAGTTGGATTCCTCCGCCCCTCTCGGAGAGCACGGCAAGCTACCGAGAGTATTCAATATGCCAGACACAGTAACAACAAAGTCTCCAATGGAGACTTTACTGTGCCCGCTCGAGCAAATCGACGACTATTTCTAGTGTTAGCTTTAATGTTCTTATAGCTTTGAAGCTGGATATTTAATTTATTTTCAATCTTTAGCTTTGCCAATAATTATTTTTATATTTTTTCTGGAGTGGGCCACACCTGGCAATGCTCAGGGCTTCCTCCTGGCTCTACACTCAGGGATCACTTACGGCGGGGGTCAAGAAACCATATGGGATGCCAGGGATGGAACACAGGTCAGGGGCCTGCAAGGCAAGCACCCAACCTCTGTATTATTGCTTCATCCCCTTGTCAATAAATTTTTATAGGGGCCATGCCCAGCAATTGTTAGGATAAGGGACCACTCCTAGTAATACTTATAAGCTGCAGGCTGAAGTGTGACGCTTGAGTCCATCAGTATTTGGGGGCAACCTGGGCTACACACAGTGGGGCTCAGTGAGGAGATCAGGTTGTACCTAGATAGAGCAGGGATCCTCACAAATAATAGACATGTGCTATTGGCCTCTTTTGGAGGATATTCCTACCTCCTGAAATAGCTCCCTCATGAGCTTCTCCAGGGGCCTCATGAGCTTCTCCAGGGGCCGTCAGGGGTCATGCACAGCTTCCCAGCCAGCCCTGTCCGAGCCCCAAGACCTTCCCAGCCGGTGCCCTAGGCTCCCTGAGGCACCTGCTTCCGGGGAAAGGCCGGACACACCAGCTCCGGGAACCCAGAGCCCAGGGTCCCTCAGGGATCTGCCGTCCAGTCTCCTGGGAACCTTGGTCTGTCCTGTGTCCCCCGCCCACCTGGAGGGCAGTTCCACTGCTTCCCACCCTGGTGTGGTTCACTGGGACCCCCAAGGCCTCAGGCTCAGCCTGTCTCCCTCCCGACTCTCCTCCAGTGCCCTCACAGGGCCGCTGTCCACAGGGACATCTTCAACTTGTAGCCTGGCCCGGATGGCCAGGACAGGGAGTGTGCCCTGGCAGAGCCCAGGCGGGAAAGCCAACCCCCTCACCTTGGTGTGTGCAGAGCCTCTCCTCCCCCAGGCAGGCTTCCAGTGCTGAGAAGAAAGGGGGAGTGAGGGCCTGGGCCTCTCAGAAACTCAAGGAACCTCCCCAGGCCTGGGCTCCTGCAGGGAATTGCAGGCTGGGCTCTCGCCTGATTCAGTCCCAGGGACGCTGAGCCCATTCTCAGTCCCTGTCAGGCCAGCACCCTGGTGCCAGCAGCACCCTGACCAGTCTGTGCACTGTGCTGCCTCACAGAGGCCCTGGGCCCCCTCTGAGGGTCTCTCAGATCACCACTGTCCTGGTGGCCCCCGTGGAGGCCCCTGTGTGAGTGACCCCTGCCCCCGCAGGTCAGGGGGGAAGCGTGTACTCTCCCTGGAGCTGGGATCCCACAGGGACAGCTATTTCTCCCACAGTGCGGGAGCGGGCCTCCCACACAGACACTGGCCCTGAGGTAACTGGGTCCCCCGGAATACCTCGCCCTGTGCCTCACGTCTGTGAGAGAGAGGACTGATGCTCTCATCTGGCCACACGCCCCGTCTGCTTCTTTCAAACATACCTGCCCTCAGTCCCCCAGGACGTCTCCAGACTCTACCTGGTGCTGTTCCTTGACCGCAAACGGAAAACACATTTTTTCAGCAAAATCCAAAATAGAATTCCATTAAACCCCGAAAGGTAGGGGTCCTCAATCCAGAGAACCAGCCATTCGGGTAGATGTTCAGGAGTAATAGGAGAATAAGTGTGAGAATCCATGTAGAAGAGATCAGACAAGTATTCGCTTGCCTGTGGCAACTGAGCCAGAGAGCAGCAGGCCCGTTTATATACACTCTGCTGACATCACGGAACCCTGCGGAGTCACAAAGGGTCCCGGGCCGGGGAGGGGACCCCATGCATGGCTGCCACCAGCCCTGCCCCACTCAGGCCTGAGTGGTCTCTCTACCCGCCTAGGCCTTAGGTTGCCCTGCCCTCCCTTCCCGCCCTTTACAAGCCCCGAGCCCTGCCTCCTGGGCCTGGCCTTGTTCTCTCAGGAACCCAGTCACCCCCTGCGTCTGCGTTTGCCGTCTGTCTGCCTCACCGAGCCTCTGACCCTGGCACTTTCCTCTCGGCAGTGTCCTTGTTTCACATCGTCTTTCCTCCAGACTCTCCCAGCAATGTTCCCACATGAACCTGGGCCTCGAGCATCCAGCCCTCTCCCACTGCGTTGGAGCCTCAAAATCCGCCACATTAGTTTGGTCTTTGCTCAGCCTTTACCAAACATCTTTATTTTTTAAATAAAAACTCTTTCTTTGAAACAAACAAATGAAACAATTATTTTACTATTTTGTACATACACTAGACTCTCAAAGTTTAATTATTTGGCAATTTTTTTTTGTTTCTAGGGGGCCACACCTGGTGATGCCCAGGGCTTCTCTTGGCTCTGCATTCAGGAATTACTCCTTGTGGTACTTGAGGACCCATGGAGGATGCTAGGGATCGAAGCCAGCTTCTCCACGGTACTATCTCTTAAGCTTTCGGCGTTTTAAAGGAATATAATCTGAATATCAATTTTTTAATGATTTTTACACGTTTTATATTCATAAAGTAGTTCACAGGAGTTCATTACAGGTAACATTCAAACACCCATCCAGCCACTGGGCATCTTCCCACCACAACAAGAGGGAAGTGTGTGAAGGTTGTGGAAATTCATTCTGGGGCTAAATGTCAGTTTGTAAGACTTTTTCTTTGGGAAAAGTCCAGGTAGCGCTCTACTTTCAATATATAGAACTTTCCTTGTTCCTTTCCTCTTTCAATTTTATTTCTATTCTACTTACATCATAGTTTTATCAGAACTTAATGTATTATCATAATTTTTGCTTTAAAGGCTGTTATTGATTACCCCTCATACATTCCACCATAAATATGTGTAAGTAGAAACTAATATCAAATTTCCTTTGTAGATTAACTCCTAATTACAACTCTAAGTAAAATGTACTTGATCAATATTTCCTGTTTTGAGTAATATTTTTAAATATTAATTAACAGGTTCACTATCCATTGTAGCACTCTCCTCCCATTTTTCATCAATCTGCTCGAACTGGCACCAGTAATGTCTTCATTGTGAGAATTGTTGTTACTGTTTTTGACATATCAAATACACCATGGACCTTGCCAGGCTCTGTCGTGTGGACAGGATACTCTCGGTAGCTTGCCGGGCTCTCCAAGAGGGATGGAGGAATCAGACCCGGTTCAGCTGCGTGCAAGGTAAACGCACTACCCACTGTGCTACCGCCTCATGTCCCCTTCCTTAATTCATGTCTTTATAGAATATTACTGCTACATTTCTTTTTTTTTTCTTTTTGGGTTACAAAGGAGAATGACTTACATCGCTTCTTCTGTCAGTCCTACTGATAGAAGTGCCTTCCATCAGAGGCTGTTCCTGCAGGATCAGAAGGATTACTAGCTCTTTCATCTCTGCTCTGACTGCAAACACAGTATGTAATTGCACCATTCTCAAACCTCTTTCACGCTCTTGAAAAATAATGTCCGCTATAGAGTTTGTATAAGGTAAGTCACATGTCTCACATGCTGCTGACCTGGGTTCGAGCTCCAAAAATGTATAGTTCTTCTGAGCACCAGCAGGCATGATCCTTGAGTAGAGAGCAGGATTAATATTGAGCACTGCTGAATATGCCTGCCACCCAATAAAAGATAAAGTTTTTGGTGCCCAACCAGCTCACAAAGGTGAGGAAGCAGAAGCAGGACCCCACTTTCAACTAAGTGGGTGAGTCTGAGTGGTCTGGAAAGGGCCAAACCGACACTCTGGGGCCAGCAAGCTCCGGCAGTACAAGAAACAGTCCTCCCCTTCTCACATACCTCAGACCTAGCTAACCTTTAGATGTAAACATCCTCCCCTGTTTATCACAGACCCTGGTCTGGCGAGGTCCCGCCCTACAGGATCCCAGTCCTTGACCTCCGGCCCGGAAATTGTAACTGACCATGTTTTCCTTCCTGTTTCTGGCCATGTTTTCCTTCCTAGAGACTGTAACTCTTTGCCTGGTAACCGGGGCCAAACAATGTATCCTTTAACGCTTGCTCTCCTGTGCCTCGGTTTTCTTGTTTTGATTCTTTCTGCTCAGTGGAATTTCCTGGAGGGGTTTACAAGAGGAGAGCGAATGAAGAGAGGCTGTGAAGGCTGCTGGGGCCACTGAGCCTGCCGGGGGCTTGGCCCGCCCTGCTTCTGCGTTCCTCTGCGCCTCTGACCGCTGGACTCTCTCCGTGCACTTTGGTACAACGAAAAGTAAGGCACCCTTGCAATTGAACAGCACTGCCTATTGTTGACTTCCCATCTTTGACTTCACATCTTCTCAGCTTTCAGACAAGACAATTAAGAAAAATTAAAAATTTCTGAGATTTTTGTGTTACATAACTGATGACACCCACATCATTTGCCACCCCTTTAGGCTATTCCTTACATTTTTCTCCAGAGCTTTCCTTTCCTTCCAATTTTCAATGTTTATATTCTTAGGGTAGTCTTTGGGGCTGTCACTTTCCTTTTTTTTTTAAGGTAGGAGTCCTGCTATTTATGCAGCCACTGATTAGCTGATTGAATTGAGCATGAAATCCACTTTTTTTTTCATAATTTATTTTTTCTTTTATTTATTGAATCACTTTGGGAAAAGTTCCTAAGCTTTTGGGTTTAAGTCTTGGTGATACAATGATCAAACACCTTTCCCTTCACCAGTACTCATTTTTCACCACCAAGAATCCAAATATACCCCCCTCCCAACCCTCCCAATGCCTGTGAAGCAGATGATTTCTACTTAACTCTTTTCTACATTGATTACATTCATTATTTCGACAAAAGATGCACCATTATTTAGAATCCCCCCCCCCCCCCCAACAACCAGAATTACTGAAAAGGCATTGTGAAATACTCTTTCCTATAGCTGGTTAACAGAATCATATAACGTTGCGCAGCTGCAATAGTGGCTGCGTGATTTTGGATTTCTGCAAAGAGCCAGATAATTACGAGATTGTTTTCTGTGCGTCTGGTGTTATGACTGTGCTGGAGAGCTGCTACTGGGGGGCAAATCGTGACCTCGGTAGGGCATGAAAGACGAGCCGGTTCCACCCCCCTTCCCATGCGACTGTAGTTGCCCTGTCACCGCGGACTCATACTTGGCTTTCCTATAAGCGCTGAGGCAGCAGCCACCCTGCTGCTGGGGGGGGGGGGTTGGGGGGGAGAAGGCGAAAGGGAGCAACACCCTTTTGCTCCCGGGGAGGCATGGTGCTATGTTTTAACCTATGGTCCATTCACTTTTCTGCTGCAAGCTGCCGGGCTCTGGACTAAGTCCTTTTGCCTCTGGAGCCATGGCCATGCCAGAGAGCCGCTCCTGGGGGGTAACTCGTGACTTCGGTAGGGCGTGAAGGATGAGCTGGTCTCCCTTCTCATGAGACTGCAGTTGCCCCGTCATGGCCAGCTCATATCTGGATTACAATAAGCTCTGAGGCGGCAGCCACCTTGCTGCTGCGGGGGTGGGGGGGGGTGGGGGTGGGGCGGGGGGGGCAAGGCAGAAGGGATCAACACCCTTTCCTTCCCAGAGAGGCATGGTGCTGTAGTTTAATGCTTGGTCCATTCACTTTTCTGCTGCAAGCTGCCATTCTCTGGATTAAGTCCTTTTTCCTCGAGAGCCATGGCCGTGCCGGTGAGCCGCTCGTAGGGGGCAACTCGTGACCTAGGTAGGGCGTGAAGGAAGAGCCACTACCGCCCCCTTCCCATGTGATTGCAGTTGTGGGGCTCTCACTTTCTTCCACACACTTTGGTTCATCTTCTCTAATCTTATGACCTTCATATGAGAAAGGATTCATCTGAAAAATCAGCATCACCTGCTTATATATCCGGACTGTATGATACCCAGTAGCGTCTGACATACAGGAGGCATGCAAAGCCACCAGGGGTGTTATAGCAATAGAGTACTATATGTGTTTGATTTTGTTTCTCTCCTTATCTAAAAAATGAGAAAGATCCTATGCTTACAAATGTTTCCTGTAAGAGTCGTCAAAAGTGTTCTCAGTTTCTTTCTACTTGTGTTTCTGGATCACATAAAATGCTGTTAGGGTGCGGTGTCAGATCTCCTTGCAGCAACAAGGACCACGTAGAGAATGCACCCCGTAAACAGGTAGTTTATTGTTTCTGGCTCATCGGGGTCAAGCCGGTTACACAGACACACAGGTCCCGTAGGTCCAGGCCAGACCCCGACCCAGGGTAAGGGAGTAACTTATATGGGCCCTCACTGACCATTACAGCAAAGACCACCATTATCATAACCAATAGATTTATAAGAATCCATTCTTAACCCATCCTATTTCTACTACTGAAAGTACATTGTTCCTGATCCTAGGAGCTTGAAGGGTAACATTTGGAGAAGTGGTTACATTGGATGAGCAAGTGAGCATAGCTTGCAAGGAGTATGCAGTTACATTTAATGAAAAAGCAGCCTCAGAGCATATCCTGCAGGCACACTTAGTTACCGCTGTCACCTTGCAACCCACTTCCCTTGTCACCTGCCCCCATTTGCACATACCCTGGGGCACCTGTATCCAGGCAGCAGCCCCCAGGAAAATAGCAACTTGCCGGGCTCTCCAAGAGGGGCGAAGGAATCAAACCTGGCTCGGCCGGGCTGGCTGCTGCGTACAAGTTAAACACCCTACCACCCTACCGCTGTGCTATCGCTCCTGGGATTTGTAATTGGAAGACACAATTTTTTGTACTTCTAGATGGTGTGGGAAGGCCTGAGCAACATTTAGCAGTGCTCAAAGCTCACTTCTAGCTCTGTGCTCAGGGTTCACTGCTGGTGGTGCTCTGGGACATGTGTGTTGCTGGAGATCAAACTTGGGTCAGCCACATACAAGACAAGCATCTTAACCCCTAAATCTCGGCCCCTACAGAGAAAGTGTTTTTAATTAGAAGACACGATTTCCAGTGTTTGGCTTTGTAAGAGATATATTTTAAAAAGGTTAATCATAATTACCACCAAGTTTAAGATATTTTAAAATAGTGAGAAAAGACTTTTTTGAAACAACTCTAGGAAAGGAGCACTATGAAAACTGATATTGAGAACTAGTTCCATAATTAATAGTATTTTATGGCCAAATGACCGTGATCATGTAAACATTTCCAGACTTCCATACTTACAAGAACGCTTTCAATTTGAATGTCTCACCACACGAACCAGCAGCAGCATTCCAGCTCTCCTCCTCCTAAAATGGTGCCTCTCCTCACTATCTCCCAGCCTCTGTCTCTTTACTTCAGTCACCACCTTCTGTTTTCACAGTCAGAATTAATTTTGATTCGGCTGGGTTTATGACTTAGGTAACTCTCTCTTCTGGGGCCAGAGTGATAGCACATCAGATAGGGCACTCACCCAACCCGGGTTTAATCCGTGGCATCCCCTGTGGTCCTCCAAGCACTGCCAGGAATGAATCCTGAGCACAGAGCCAGAAGGTGTTTTGACCTGGGAAGGTAATTTCGCTCGCACATTGACCAGACCAGATGCCAATGCAAGGCCCCTTGATTGTTAGCTCGAGCTAGGGTCCAAGTCTCATACAACGCAGTGGAGACTTGATAAGGACCCCAACTCCGAATTCTAAGCCATTGATATAGGATTGGGTTACATAGCAGCAGTTTTTGTAGGAACTGGCGATGTGGATCCAATTTGGATCCCGTGACTCCACTGCCTAGGCCCTCTCCACTTGGCTGGGGCCCACTGCCCATGGCCCCTCCTGATAGGCTATTGCCACAGGGTGGTTTATCTGCCCAGGGTGGTATTTTTTTTTTTTTGGCAGTGGAACTTTGTGATGGGGAAAAGCGAGACTTAGGCCTGCTGAGTTTTGGTCTTAAAGTGGAGTCTGTCATGGCTCCACTTCGGCCTCACAAAGGAAGTCCTTCTGAGCACTCCCTGGTGTGACCCCTACTCACCAACTAAAAGACTCTTCTAAATAACTTTCTAGGAAGCTAATTTTTTTAGAATTATTAAAAATTATAGTCCGCGTATACTTTGTAGTTGACACTGAAAATAGGTATTTTTAGTTAGTACAGCCAATTAAGAATTTCTTTCCTTTTCAAGTATATCTTTCCATGAAAAATCATTAGGACATTAAAATAAATGGAAATCTTAGATGCAGATTTGGAATCACTCTTTCACTCTATTAAAACAGAATTTCAAAATTTGACAAAATATTAACTAATAACATTTCTCACTTAATCACTTAATCACTTAACTTCCCGTTAGTCGACGAGTTGCTCAAGCAGGCGCCAGTAATGTCTCCATTTGTCCCTGTCGCATGCTAGTGGGCGGTCACGCGGTCTTTTGACAGCCCGTGGAATCTAGTCAGTAACAGCTCTAGTCCAGCGGTCGTCTTTAAATCTCATTACGTGACCAGCCCATCTGATTTTTGACACCTTGGCAAATGAGACAGCTTCCCTGATTCTTGATCGTCGACAGATGTCAGAACTCCGGATTCTTTCTCTCATTTGAGTGAAACGTGATATTCCAAGCATAGCTCTTTCTATTCTTCTATGGGAGACCTGAATAGCTTTCTCATCCTGTTTGCGTAGGGCCCAGGTCTCTGAGGCATAGGTGAATGCAGGAAGAACAGTGGAATCAAAGAGATGTGCCCGGAGCCGGAGGTTCTTCGTCCTCTTAGCTATTTCTTCGACGTTCCTGAAGGCGTTCCAAGCTGCTCTCTTCCTCATGCACAGCTCGGGTGCCAGGTCATTTGTCATGTTGACTTCTCAACCTAGGTACACATAGCTGTTGCATTCGGAGATGGTCGTTCCGTTGAGAGTGAATGGGGCATCAGGAACGAGGCTGTTTCTCGTAAACATTGTCTTCGTAAGATTCAGCTGTAGTCCTACCTATCCACACTCACGGTCAAAGTCGGCCAGCATTTGTGCCGCTTGGCTGATGTTTGGTGTTATTAAAACAATGTCATCAGCAATGCGGAGGTGGTGTAGTTGCCGACCATCTATCTTCACTCCCATTCCTTCCCATTTTAGTCCTCGCATGATTTTCTCGAGGGTGGCACTGAAGGGTTTCGGTGAAATGGTATCACCCTGCCAAACCCCTCTCTTGACATCAACGAACACTTCTTTGTAGAATGGTGAGATCCTGGTAGTGAATCCATAAAAGAGCTCACGGAGGATCTTGATGTATTGGGCTTGAATGCCCTGATTGGCTAGGGCTTTAATGACCGCTTCCGTCTGAACAGAATCAAAGGCCTTCTTTAAATCAGTGAACGTTAAACAGAGTGGCATCTTGAACTCCCTAGAAACCTCCATGAGTTTGGTTATCGTGTGGATATGGTCGATGGTGCTGAATCCTTCGCAGAACCCAGCTTGCTCGCATGGTTGTCCTTCATCTAGTGTTCTGCTAATCCTATTTAGGATGACTCGAGTGAACAACTTGTAGATGACAGAAAGTAGGCAGATCGGGCGATAGTTGCCAATGTCATGGATGTCTCCCTTCTTGAACAGTAGTACGGTCCTGCTGGTTTTCCATTGGGACGGAACCTTGCATTCAGACAGGTAGCGAGTGAAGAGCCGAGCCAGTGTATTGATGAGTACTGATGGCAGGTTCTTCAGGTGTTCAGGTCTAACCTTGTCTGGGCCGGGTGCTGTTTGTTTCTTTACCGACGAAATGGCGTGTCAGTTTCGGGAGGGAGAACGTTGGGAACGGCATATCCATCCTGTGGAATTTGGTATGTTGGCAAGTGGACATGGCTATCGAAAAGATTGGAGTAGAAGTCATGGATAATCTTCTCCATTGCCATTCTGGAGGATGTGAAGGATCCATCAGGACGTCGGAGGGCAGCCATCTTGGTCTTGTAGTTGGCGAAGGACAGGCGGGCGTAACGAATACCTTTCCCAGCTTCTGCCGCATCTACCAGTACTTCTGCTCTTCTCTCTTTGAGGTCTTCCTTGATCGCATCTCTGCACTGCTTTGCGAGCTCGACGTTAGCTTGTGGTTGCCTGGGGCATGCGCCAAACCACGCTGACGATTTTTGCTCAAGAGTTTTTGAAGGCAGGCGTTTTTTTTGTGGCTATCTCTCTCTTGGCGTTCCTCGCACAGTCATGGAGGTGCTGAACCAGTCGATCGTATTCCTCACCAATGTTGTCAACAATGGCATCTTCCCATGTTGCCGCAATTGAAAGTTACGTGCATTGAAAGTACAGATGATCATTTTTGTCTTCCTTCATTGTGGCAGCCTAGTATGGCCTTGAGATTTTGTCGGCCTCTCCTTTCTCATCCTTCTCAGTGCTGCCGTGTCGGTGAAGCCTTCAGGGTCAGGTGAATGAGACCAGTGTTAGTTACTGGTTTTGGCATATCGAACACACAACGGATAGCTTGCCAGGCTCTTCCGTGCGGGAGGAATACTCTCGGTAGCTTGCCAGTCTTTCCGAGAGGGATAGAGGCTTTTGGAGCGACCTCCAATCACCCTTGTAGGTGTTACATATTTGAACCCTACAAATATGGTACGACAATTCCGGAAGATGGGTATTTAGTGTCTTATGATGTGTTGCGCGGCCCGAAGCGGCTGCACAGGTCCGGAAAGCATCCTGGAGTGTGGCGAACCCTGGGTAGTGGAGGTAGTGTCACTAAAATTTTCTCACTAAAATTGTTTAATATTTGTAGGAAGTCATACAATTTTGATTTAATGTTTCAAAAACTTTTTTTTTTAGTCTAATCTGATTGCCATTTGCTTAAGTACTTCCAGTTTGGGGGAATCTGGGGAGGCTGCGCCTAGCTACGTCCCTGTAGACCATTAATTCATGTCTTTATAGAATAATACTGATACATTTCTTTTTTTTTTCCTTTTTGAGTTACACCTGGTGATGCACAGGGGCTACCCCTGGCTCTGCATTCAGGAATTACTACTGTTGGTTTCTAGAAGTTTCCTGCATCGCGTCTTGGAGCTCACCAATAATTTCCCCAGATGTTGTTACTCCATTGAAATTTCTGCTTCACCTGCCACACTCTTTGCTTCAATCGTTTCTGTATGTGCTTGTCTCAGTTCCACCTCATACGTTGCTGTGCTTTGCTGACTGATTGAGCCAGTGTTTCTCTGAGCTCAGTAGACATCACAGTGTCCCTAAAGTCTTTATGTGAGAGTTTGCAAAGCTAGTTGATACCGATAGAAACTTCTAGGCTATTGTCTTCACTCCCTGGGCTCGGTGGGCTTTTGTGCTGCTTCTTGTTATCTCTGCGGGACGTGCTGATGACCCTCAGACAGGAGATCTCCAAGGAGGTGCTGGCCATCAGCATGGGAGGGATGCTTCCACAGGGCATGCCAGGCAGGCCTGTTGCTGCTGAGAGTGCCGTGGTGGACTGAGTTGGGTGCTGTCCCGGGCCAGCGAGACGGTGCTGACCAAGGTCATGCAGCGCCAGTAGGCGACTTGCCAGTAGGTCTGGAAAGCGTCCTGGAGTGTGGAGACGGCTGGGTAGTGGAGGTAGTGTCACTACAATTTTCTCACTAAAATTGTTTAATATGTGGAGGAAGTCCTACCATTTTGATTTAATGTTTCAAAAACTATTTTGGTAGTCTAATCTGATTGCCATCTGCTTAAGTACTTCCATTTTGAGGGAAGCTGGGGAGGCTGTGCCTAGCTACGTCCCTGTAGACCATCTTCACCCTCTAAGACCCATATGGGGACACGCCCCAGGGACAGCTGGCCACTGTGTGGGACACTCACAGCAGCATGCATAGGTGAAGCTGGAAGAAGGGGTGCTATGGGGTGCATGAGGGAGACAAAGGCAGAGGCCAGGTGTCCTCGGGATTCATTTCCTGTGACTCCCATCCCAACCTTCGCTCTCTCCCCTTGCACTGGGAGCCCCTGGGGTGCAGTGTCCCTGGCTCACCGTGACTCCCCAACACTGCTGCTCTAGACTGTGGATCTAAAGACAGTCCTGGGGAAGGGGTCACTTCTCAGGGTGCGTTTCCTGGGCAACGCACAGTGTCCCATTGGAAAGGGGCCTTTGTGCACCCCCTCCACGCCCAGACGTTGACGCACACCCCGTGTCCACCTCTGCCCCCGTCTTCACATGCGGCTTCCGGGAGCATCTGCGCCTGGTTGTTCCCCGCACAGGCTCCAGGACACGGCGGGGGTGGGCTGGGACAGGGGGCTCTACGCTGTCGTGAGGGCAGCAGTGACCGACCTTTTCGGGGGGAGGGTGGCACTGGATTTGTTTCCCAGGAGCTCGAGCTCCAGGAGACTGCTGGGGGGAGGTGATGGTCCCCCATCCCCCGCCCACCCCACACACAAGTTCGCCAGCGCCGCGCAGTAATGAGTTACTATTTTCTTCAACATTTATTTTTATTTTATTTTATCTTTAATTTTGATAAGTGAGACTCCAGGAGGTAGTGTTTCACGTGCTCTCCTTCGATCCCCAGCAGCAAAAGAGCCGCTGCAGCCTGCTCCGGAAGCTGTCATGCCGGGGCGGCTGTGCTACACTGGAGAGGGTAGAGGGACCCCTTGGCCTCTGTCCCCGCCTGTGTCCAGCCCTAAATGGCCACCACCTTCTCCTCCTGTATCCACGAGGCCCGTCCTGGCCACCGTGGATTGTTGGAGCACTAGCCTGCCTCTCGGCCCCCTCGGGGCGCTGGTCCTGGGGGAAAGCCCGGCTCACAGCGGGGGAGGCTGGCAGCTGCACCCCCGGGAGTCTCAGGGGGGGTGTTCCCAGATGGAATGAGGGAACGGATGGGCAGTCTTGTCCTTGAGGTAGGCTCTGGCCTGTGGGAGGCTGGGCAGGGCAGACGGAGAGAAAGAACAGGACCGGCATATACAGGGCCGGGGCCGGGGGCCTGGCCGATGGCGTTGCCGGTGAACGGCCAGTGTCCGCATGGACTACAAGTGCAGCCCTGTTGTGTTCTGGGTTTGGTGATTCCTCGCCATGCAGAGAGGGCACAGCCTCGAGGAGCTGCTGCCACTCCCAAAGGACCACGATCTGGACAGATGCTGGGCGTCTGACCCCCCAAACGCCGGCCCCCCGGAGGAGCAGCACCCTGACTGTGGTCGGGCCGTGGAGGCCACGGTCTGCACGGCGGTCTGGGGCCCATGGGCACAAGGGCACGCCGTGAGGCTTGGCAGGACACAGGGTCCCCAGGGTGATCTGGGCCGGGCTCTGCCTCATGCCCCCGACTCTTCGGCCGGCTCAGGAAAGCTGAGCCGGCAGCAGAGACTCCTCAGGCGTCAGAGGGTGGCCTAAGCGGCTGTTTCCCAGAAGTAAACTGGAGCCAGGGTGGAGCAATCCGTACAGAGATGCCCTCTGTGTCCGAGGGGCAGGTACAGAGGTGGATCTACTGAAGTACAGCTGATCGGCGCCCGGGGCAGCAGGGGACATGAAGCGGCAAGGATGCCCTGCGGCTCGTCCCCAGCGTGCAGAAAACGGGGGGACGTGGTACAGAGGCGTACGCTGGCGGCGGGGGTCCTGTGGCTGGAGCCATTGTCTGCAGAGGACACAGGGCAAAAGGTTGGAGCCAGGAGGAGGGAGTAGAGGCCCCTGCTGACATGGGTGGGAGACCCCCGGCACCCCCACAGCCTAAGCCCCACCCCCTCCTCAGGTCCATGAGGTCACAGTAGCCTCTGCCCTTTCCCAGGGCCCCCCCCCCCGCCCATTTGTTGTCTAACTGCACTGTCCCCATGGGAGCACTCGGTCCTGAGGTGTCTGGGGAGGCGGGGGATAGTCACATGGTCAGCTCAGGGCTCTCCCGCGGTGAAGATGGGCTCCTGCCAGGGAGGAGGGGCCGTCAGGGGTCATGCACAGCTTCCCAGCCAGCCCTGTCTGAGTCCCAAGACTTGCCAAGCCCGTGCCCGAGGCTCCCTGAGGCACCTGCTTCCGGGGAAAGGCCGGACACACCAGCTCCGGGAACCCAGAGCCCAGGGTCCCTCAGGGATCTGCCGTCCTCTCTCCTGGGAACCTTGGTCTGTCCTGTGTCCCCCGCCCACCTGGAGGGCAGTTCCACTGCTTTCCACCCTGGTGTGGTTCACTGGGACCCCCAAGGCCTCAGGCTCTGCCTGTCTCCATCCCGACTCTCCTCCAGTGCCCTCACGGGGCCGCTGTTCACAGGGACATCTTCAACCTGTGGCCTGGCCCGGATGGCCAGGACAGGGAATGTCCCCTGGCAGAGCCCAGGCGGGAAAGCCGACCCCCTCACCTCGGTGTGTTCAGAACCTCTCCTCCTCCAGGCAGGCTTCCAGTGCTGAGAAGAAAGGGGGAGTGAGGGCCTGGGCCTCTCAGAAACTCAAGGAGCCTCCCCAGGCCTGGGCTCCTGCAGGGAACTGCAGGCTGGGCTCTCGCCTGATTCAGTCCCAGGGACGCTGAGCCCATTCTCAGTCCCTGTCAGGCCAGCACCCTGGTGCCAGCAGCACCCTGACCAGTCTGTGCACTGTGCTGCCTCACAGAGGCCCTGGGCCACCTCTGAGGGTCTCTCAGGTCACCACTGTCCTGGTAGACCCCGTGGAAGCCCCTGTGTGAGTGACCCCTGCCCCGTGGGGTCAGTGACCGCAGGTCAGTGGGGAAGCATGTACTCTCCCCGGACCTGGGATCCCACAGGGACAGCCATTTCTCTCACAGTGCTGGAGGGGTTCTCCCTCACAGATTCTGGCCCTGAGGTAAACTGGGTCCCCCAGAACATCTCGCCCTGTCCCTCATGTCTGCGAGAGAGAGGACTGATGCTCTCTCCTGGTCAGACGCCCCGTCTGGTTCTTACAAACACACCTGCCCTCTCTCACCTCCAGGAAGTCTCCAGACTCTACCTGGTGCTGTTCCTTGACTCCAAACGGGCAATAAATGTCTTGAGCAAAAGCCAAAAGAGGATTATTGAAACACTTGAAAAGTAGGGGCCCTCAAGGCAGAGAACCAGCCATTCAGGCAGATATGGAAGGATTATGGGAGAATAAGACTGAGACTCCATCTTCATGGGATCAGAGAACTAATGACTTGCCTGTGGCAACTGAGCCAGAGAGCAGTAGGCCCGTTTATATACACTCTGCTGACATCACAGAAGCCTGAGGAGTCACAGAGGGTACCGGGCGGGGGAGGGGACCCCATGCATGGCTTCCATCGCCCTTGCCTCACCCAGGTCTGGGTGGTCTGTCCGCCCGCCTTGGTCTCCGGTTTCTCTGCCCTCCCTGTGTGGCCCTTCCCAGCCCTAGCCCTGCCCCCTGGCCTTGGCTTTGTTCTCTCAGGGACCCAGACACCCTGTGTCTGAGCTTTCCGTCTGTTTGCCTCACCGAAACTCTGACCTGGCCACTTTCCTATCGGCAGCGTCCTTGTTTCACGTCCTCTTTCCTGCAGACCCTCCCAGCAAAGTTTCTGTGTGATTCTGGAACTTGAGCTCCCGGCGCTGTCCCTCCGTGTTGGGTCTCGAAATCTTCCACATCAGGTTGGGTATGGTTCAGCCTTTACCACCTCTCCTCAGTGATGCTGGGTCCATTGCATCTCTGACACCCACTGCACTCAAGGACCGATAAAATAAATGGAATCCATCCAACCTCAGGCCATGGGGAGGGGCGTTGATGCCTCATTCTCTGTTGATGCTGAAGGTCATTGACACCATGATTCGGCGTTATTGTGATCCTTTGACAAGCCAGGAAGTCGTTTTCATTGCAGATGTAAACAATCCCCATTTTTATGTTTCTTTGCGCCTGCTTTTTGGTGTCAGCCAGCTATGCTCAGGGCTTCCTCCTGCTCTCCATTCAGAAATCAGCTTTGTTTTCAAGAAATTTTGAACTATTTTATGAATGTATTTTTTTTATTTAACCACTGTGAGATGCGGGTGTGAGATAGTTCCAAAGTTGTTCATGCTTGATTTTCAACCCTACAATGTTCCCATACCTGTGACCACCAGTGTACATTTACTAACACCAATATTTCCAGTTTCCCTCCACTGCCCCCCCCCAAAAGTCTTCTTTTATGAAGGTAATTCCCCCCATACACACACCTTCTCTCTGTTTCTCTATTTGTCTCTTTCTGTTTCTGTGTCTTTCCCTGTATTTCTCTCTGTCTCCTCGTCTCCTCACTCTTCTTTCTTTACTTTTTGAACATTATGGTTTGAAATACAGATCTCTCTCTCTCTCTCTCTCTCTCTCTCTCTCTTTCTCTCTTTGTATTTATATTTATACACACACACACATACAGATAGATCATGTATTTGATGGTCAGTATCAGGATATTCATATCTGTTCCATTGGTCTGTGGGTCTCTCTTGATTCCAATACCATGTTCTTTTAATTACTACCACATCCTAGTAATTTGAAGGTGAGGAAGGTGTTGTCTCCCATCTTCTAATCCCCAAGGATTGCTTTTAGCTATCTGTGGAGGTTTATTTTCCATATAATTTGCAGAATGTTTAATCTATTTGTTTGAAAATAATCATGGGTATCATTACAGGGTATAGGATAACATTGTTTTCTCCTTTCTCCCTGGGTGCAGGGAGCTTAGGTTTATTGGGTTATACCTCTCACACTACTCCGGAGACACTCCCATTCCCTTGATTGTTGGAATATATCTCTAAACAGTTTTCGGCTTAAAATTGGATGGTCCTTTCTCCCTGGCCACAGGAAGTTTAGGTTTACTGAGTCATAATTATCACAATTCTCCCAAGGTGCTCCCATTCCTCTTTGTTTATCTATAACCTCTTTCTTTGTGCTCTGCTTCCCCAATCGGTCAATCACCTGTATCCCCTAATCAGACTCCGTTAACTTGTAAGGTCAGATCCTTCTAAGGACACTGACAGGACTTGTGTTGGTAAGTAAAACATTGCCTTTCTCTTTTCTTTATGTCCTTTTCATAGTGACTTCAGAGCAATGTCCTTTTTGTACAGACACAGGAAGACAGTGAATGGTATGCTTTTGAAACTTGAGGGTTAACTGACTCCAGATATTTGCTCCTATTTCCTTGACTTAAGCCTTAGTTGTCCTTCGTTCCTAGCACCCCAGAAGGAAAGTCCCAACCAGAGACTGGACCGACCCAGGGCAGACACTGTGCTCCCCGGCATCAAAATGGTCCAGGAGAAGTGCCATTAATACTTCACTATATGTCAAGAGCATGGTCATGGGCAAATTCTGTCTTGATTCAAAGAGTAACAACTGGATTAGGACCCTGCTGTGGTTAGGAAATGCATTTTTAGGAGCTTTATTGGTAGAGTAATTAGGATTTTCTCAGTATAGTATCATATCATCTGCAAATAGTGAACACTTGACTTCTTGCTTTCCTATATAGATGCTTTTGCTATCTTTTCCTTGCCTAAGTACTATGGCAACCATTTCCAGTACTATATTGAACAGGAGTGGTGAGAATGGGCCACCTTGTCTTGTGCCTGATCTTAGAGGGAATGCTTTTAATTTTTCCCCATTAAGATTAACTATTGGTATGGGTTTTTCTATATTGAGGAATGTTCCTTCCAATCTCATTTTGTTGAGAGTTTTTGTTATGCTCTATCTTGTCGAATTCTTTCTCTGAATCTATTGGCATGGGTTTTGGTTGTTTTTTTTTTTTTGAGGGAGGTGTTGTTGTTTGTTTGTTTTTTTGCATGTGTCTAACCAGTTTTCCCAGCAGCATTTGTTGGAACAGGCTCTCCTTACTCCATTTCATATCCCTAGCCTGTATTATGAATGAACTGCCCTTACATTAGAGGGTTTACCTCTGAGGTCTTAACTCTGTTCAGGTGGTCTGCTTGTTCTAGTTTCATGTGCTTTTGATCACTAAAGTTTTGGGAAAAGACAAGTTTGAGAGCAATCACTCCCATCATTTTCTCAGTAATGCTTGGCTTTTCTGATAACTCTTTCCTTCTCCTTTTCTGTTTGTTTCTTGGGAGATTGGTGCCTGTTGCACACTGGGCTGTCCACATGACTTATTTCTAGATCTTTGATAAGGGATGCCCCCAGAGATTTCCTGAAGGAGTTAAAAGATATAAGCAGTGCAGAGGATTGACTAGGTACTGATCCATGTGCCTGACAGGCCAGTGCCTTAAGCCCTACACTGTCTTTCTGACCTCTGGTAGTTTTTTGGTTTTATAAGAATTTTAAAAGTATTTTGTATATGTCCAGAGAGATTGCCATAGACATTTAATTTGCGAATGCATTGTGTCTGTAGGTTGGTCATCTTAACGATGTTGATATTTCCAAGGTATGAACATGGAATATGTTACCATCTCCATGTTGTGTTCAATTTCTTTTATAAGTGAAATAAAAGTTTCATCAGATATTTCTTTGATTTGCTTCGTTTAACTGGTTCTGAGATACTTGGGTTTTTAAAGACACAATCATAAATGGGGTAAATTTTTTTTATCTATATCATTACGTGTTTACATAGGAAGCAACTCGTTTAAGTTATTGTTGTTGTTCTGTTTTTTTCGACATGTACTGTGTAACCTGGTATTATACTGTATCGGCTTGTAGTTTCTTGGGGTTTTTATCTTTAGGTTTTTACACGTACAATATCATGTCATATGTCCACTGCAGCACTGTCCTCGCGATGTCCATTGATTTGCTCCAGCAGGCACCAGTAACGTCTCCATTGTGAGATTTGTTGTTACTGGTTGTTTTGCATATCGAATATGACACAGAGAGCCTGCCAGGCTCTGCCACGCGGGCAGTATACTCTTGGTAACTTGCTGGGCTCTCTGAGAGGGTCACAGGACTCTAATCCGGGATGGCCACATCCGCAAGGCAAAGCGCCACCACTGTGCTATTACTCCAGGAAGTCATATGTTATTAGTAAATTTTGAGTTTTTTTTAAATTTATATTAGTGAAACACCATGAGGAACAGTTGTAGACTTACAAATGTCTTCCTTATGTCTTTGAGTCTTCTTATTAGGTTCTCTTTCAGCTGGCATCCTTTGGGCTTCTTGGATCTGGATGCCTGCATTCTCAGCTCTGGGAACTTTTTTTTTGTCTTTTAAAAAATTTTCTTAATGAATTAGTGTGAGGTACAGTTAAACTTACAAACTTTCATGCTTATGTTTTAGTCATACATTGATCGAGTACTCATCCCACCACCAGTACTCATTCTCCACCACCAGTGTTCCATGTATCCCTCCCACCACCCCCACCCCATCCCCATCTCCCCTCTGTGACAGGCGCATTCCCTTTTACTCTCTATTTCTCTCCTTCAGGGTGTTGTGTTTGCAATGCAGATATTAAAGTGGCCATCATGTACGCTCTATGGTCTACTTTCAGCACACATCTCCCATCCCTAGCGGGCCCTCCAAGCACCCTTTACTTGATGGTCCCTTCTCTACGTGAACTGCCTTTTCCCCCAGTATGCGGGGACTGCTTCCAAGACGTGGAACAATCCTCCTTGTCCTTATCTCTACTCTCCTTGGCTGTTAGTCTCCCATTGTGTTATTTTATATTTCACAAATGAGTGCAGTCTTTCTAGGTCTGTCCCAGTTTTTCTGACTCATTTCACTTACCATGAGACTTTCCATGTTGATCCACTTCGATGCAAATTTCATGACTCCATTTTTTCTAACAGCTGTGTAGTATTACTTGTGAAGGTGTGCCCCAGTTTCTTTAACCAGTCATCTGTTCTCGGGCACTTGGGTTTTTTCTAGATCCTGGCTATTGTCAACGGTGCTGCAAAGAACTTACTGTTGCAGATGTCATTTCGACTATACTTTTTCTGCATCTCTGGGATATACTCCCAGAAGTGGTATTGCTGAGTTAAATGGGAGCTCAATTTCTCATTTTTTTGAGAAATATTCATACTAGGGGTATGGTGCCGCCAGCAGGTCAAACTGTGCCTGTGAGTCGAGTGCATCAGCCACCTGATGGCGCCTTCAGATTTTCAGATACCCCACAATTGCTGCATGCCCTTGTCCAGACCTCAAAAACTTAGGGCAAAGTTTGCCAAGAAAGTTAATGGCTGAAAGTTAGGTGTGTGGGAGACACACCCACAAACTACCTCGGGCTCACCTATATAATTAGAGGATTGGCCTCTCTGGTTTCTGATCGAACTGCTTAACTGCTATGATCCCAGAGACTCAGAAACAAATCTCAAACACCAATGGCTTTTGGCTGAAGTGCGTCCAATCCCTGCTGTAGGTCACAGGCACTGGGCCACCAGAGGTGGAAATAGGTTTCGTGCTTTGGCCTGTTCCCCTGGCAGCCCAGTGGGCGCCATCCTTCAGATTGTCCTATGAAATAAATAAAAACAGTTATTATTAAATTTTAAAATATTTACATAATAAAAGATTGACAACAAATGAAGCTGCCTGTTCCTGTGTCTCAATGGGAACAAATTGCTGGGCTCTTACTGGACCTGTGAGTCAGATTCCCAGACCATCCTAGCCACTGCCTTCAAGGGCATTCTGGCCTTGAGAGAAGGTCTTGCAGCCTCAGCTCTCGCTGTAGGAGTGCTTATCCTAGCTGAGCCCCTGCGAGAGATAAGCTTCATGTGGAACTCGTTCCCTTTGCTACTCAATGGGCCTGTTTGCACCCTCCATCCTCCCATTTTTCCTGTTTCTTTCACAAGTGAATTTCCTGTATGCTAATAGCCGTCAGCCCACAGAAAGTTGCTATCCATCCTACACCACGTATGTTACTTGGTTCAGGGTCTTTGCTGGTAAGGAAACACAGGGCAGGGAAATATGACTCAGTCTGTCATTTAAAGAAACATCATCTTCCTTCTGTTTTCTCTCCTTGGGTCTCTTGATCTTTTCAGGCGCACATGACTTCCCTCTCTGGATGACAGAGCCGTAGTGAGGAAACACTGTCTAGACTGTTGAGAACAGAAACAGGAAGGGGAAGGGGAAGGGGAAGGGGAAAGGGAAGGGGAAGGGGAAGGGAAAGGGAAGGGAAGGGAAGGGAAGGGAAGGGAAGGGAAGGGAAGGGAAGGGAAGGGAAGGGAAAGGAAGGGAAGGGAAGGGAAGGGAAGGGAAGAATAAGGGAATGGACTGGAATCTGCCTCCCCGCCCAGAAGCAAGGTGGCCACTGCTTCAGAGATTATTGGAAAGCCAAGTATGAGCCAACGGTGATAGGACACCTGCAGTCTCATGGGAAGGGGGACGGTACAGGTTCATCCTTTACACCCTCGGGGTCACGAGATGCCCCCACGAGCGCCTCTCCGGCATAGCCATAACACCAGATGCAGATAAACCAATTTCATAATTATCTGGCTCTTTGCAAAATCCAAAATCGCGCAGCCACTATAGCGGCCGCACAACATTATATGATTCTCGTAACTAGCTATAGGAAACAAAGGATTTCACGATGCCTTTTCAGCAATTCTGATTGTTGGTGGGAGGGAATTCTAAACAATAATGGTGCATCTTTTGTCAAAGTAATGAATGTAATCAATGTAGTGAAGAGGTAAGTAGAAATCATGTGCCTCACAGGCATTGTGTGGGGTGGGGGGTATATTGGGATTCTTGGTGTTGAAAAATGAGTTCTGGTGAAGGGAATGGTGTTTGATCATTGTATGACCGAGATTTAAACCTGAAAGCTTTGTAACTTTTCCCACAGCGATTCAATAAATAAATATAAGAAGAAAAAATAAATAAAATTATGAAAAAATGTAAGGTGGAGTTCATGTCCAATTCAATCCGTTAATAGGTGGCTTGATAAATAGCAGTGCTGCTAGATTAAAAAAGGAACAAAAGGGAAGGGAAAAGGAAAAGGAGAAAAGAAAAGGAAAGAAAAGAAAAGAAAAGAAAAGAAAAGAAAAGAAAAGAATAGTTGGTGTTGGTATAAGGAGTCCTGTTCTATTAGTAATGGTAATAGGGCAGAGCTGGGATCCTTGGAGACGCTCTATTGTTCAGAGGGCAGTAGGGCTGAGGTGAGTGAAGAAAGGACATCGCACTCTCACCAGGAGCCGTCATGGCAGTCAATTCCTTGTGCATATTGTGACACTGTGACATTTCCTGTAACTCTTGCTGGCTTTCCAAGATCATAGGATCTGATCTGCTGCTCTAACCAAAGCAGCAGCATCTAGTCAGAGCACTGGCGGCTCTGCTGAGAACGGGATGAGACTGAGTGTGAAAAGCAAGTGGTATCTGCAGTGGAACTGGGAATGGGAGGAGCAGTCTGTGGACCTTAAGATGTGCTGCCTGGGCTGTATTGTCAGGTTTCTAGTGAGTTCTTGCTTCTGCAGATAACCCCTCATGCTGGGAGAGACTGAACTGCATGAAAATTTGGGATGTTGAGAGTCCCAGAGCTTCATGACACCAATGTCGGTTTAGAAATGAGTTGCAGGGTGACAGACAACAGAAAAGACTGCTGAATCCCAAAATGTCACACAGAGGTATTATCTCTTTCATTATCCTCCGTTATTGATTCTCCACAAAGGCAAAGGTAGAGGTTTTCAAGGCCTTGAATGCAGCCGTGAATCAAAGGTACTTGTTTGTGCTCACTCAAAGGGTTCTCCATTGCCACCATAGTGGGCCATAGCGCCCCCTGAGGAACCTCTTGAGAATTAGGCTTATCCGCTTCCAATATATCCCAGAATCACCAATAGGAGGTTTGAGACAGTTTACAAATGTGTGCACACTCAATATAAGAGCTCTGGGAAGAATGTGTTAAAACAAGGACCACGCTTATCTGACACCAAGAGATTTAACAGCAAGAAGGGAGCAATGGGCAGTGGTAGGGCCCAGAACTGCCCCATCTGTGACCAGGGCCCCTCTGTTGGAGCGTATGGCAGTTGGGTACCTTTCTTAACTGAACCCAAGCACTTCTATTAAGTTCCTGGTAGGACGACGGAAGCTCGGTTCTCACTCTAGGTGGCAGAGCTCATGTCTTCTCAAGTTCAGAGGCTATCTTCATGTTCTCTCTCAAAAGGAACCACCAAAGAAAGTAAAGAGGTACAGCACACGGCCCAGTAGGTGCTCTATGAATTCTCTATTATTAAATTTCAGAACCGTGAAACGTGAGTTAAAACAAGAAAGGTATGAAAATTAAAGTTGGAAAGGTTATATGACCTACTCTAGATTAGAGTAAGGGTAAAGTCAATGCCAGTTTAAACCTAGCTATGTGTTTCAGCATCAGAAAGGGGGTCTCTTAGAGTATATTTCCAAGGACTCTGAATGATCTAGAAATGGTAATCTAGTCGAATAGCAATTTATTTATTAAAATCATGCATAGCATAGTAAAAAAAACCCAATCTCAGAAAATAAATATCATGTTAAAATAACTGGAAGACCCCGGGTCAGGTAGAAATTCATCTTAAAGTGCATTTGGGAAAGAACCCAAAAAACACTTTCCTTTGTATAATAATAACGCTCTTGCTTGTTTATAACAATGCCTGTTGCAAGCCGGGTAGCCCTGTCACCTCTTCTGGTTCTGCAATGGAGGCATTTATGGGACTCTCCTTTTTTAAGCCATGTTACTCACTTGTGTCTACAATCTCTCATTTCTTACAACAGTGACCAAATGACAAACCCTTGTTTTCTAAGCTGTCTGAAGAACACATAGTGACTGACCCTCAGCCTCCCCTTTGTCTTGGTCATTTTGGCTAGTTGTTGGAAGATGGTGGTTGTGGTAAAAGAACACATTTCTTTTTCTCTTTTTTCTTCTTCAAAGACATAACCTGATTCTGGTAACTATACCTAAAGCATAGAATCTGAAACAGGTACAAACCAGGTAAAAATTGCTCTATTTAATGTCAACTCATATAAAAAATAAAAGTGCACTGAGTCTAGGGGGCGGAGAGATGTACAGAGCAGAAGGTAAATATCTTGCACACAACCAACCCAGATTCAACGCCCTAGAATTGCGAGATGCAGCCGGTCGTAGCCCTGGACATCACCATGAGCACTGACCGGTGTTGCCCTGGAGGCTCCCTGTCAGGGCCCTGCACATCCCCGGAGGCCCTTAGTACTTAGTAATACCAGCATGGCTCCTGTGATTCCAAGCACCAGAGATTCTGAACTCTGGCATTGAATCATCATCTTGATTGACAAAGTGTCTGAGGTTCTGTCACTGAGAATGCCCCGGCTGGACTCCTGAATGTCACTGGGAGTAAATAAATAACAACATAGAAAACATTATTTCAGAGTTTCAAAACAATTGCCTGTTTCAGGAATTATGCCTCTTGTGATTACTGATGGTAAATTTCTGACAGCTTCATTGCTTCACCTTCATTGATCATATTAATGCAAGTAAAATACCAACTAACATTCCGACTGAAACTACATTTACTGATTGAGAAAGAAATTCTTTACTGAATCAAATATAGATAGGCATGTATTGACATTTAAATTGCTAAATTGTAATTCACTGAGACCATATACTGAACATGAGTAAACTTGTTTCAAATAATATCATAGGAAAACCAAGTATTTACATAGGATTGGTAATAAGTATTTTGTATTTTATAGCTTCCCATTACTTACTACTCTAAACTATAGTGTTAATAAGTTTGTGGTAATTGTATATAGTTCCCCGAACGAGTGATTTGTTGACTTTTGCCTTCACACTACTGGTCATGAGTCATATGTCACTTGCTTGTCTTTCCACCCTCCATCTTCCACCCTCCCCCTGCTTTTCCTTTCCCTACTTATTTATTTAAAAGTATTACCAACCAGTGAATATAGTAAAGAAATATCGTGGCAGCTAGGAACAAAATACTCCAACTGCCTTGAAAATCAGTGCCTAGATTGCAGATGGTTCCTGTTCGGGTTTGCTGCATGTCTTTGAATCTCTGAGCCAGGTGGCATATGTGGTCATCTTCTCCTCCGCTGACTGATTCTAGGCAAGCAGGTTTCTCTGATTTAGAGATGCATAGTATTCTTTTCACAGTATAAATCCATCAGTCTTGCATTTCTAAATAGATGATAGTAGAAATAGGTTCTTTCAGTCTGAGGTTTTAATATTGTGAGTTTCATTATTCTTAGAGCCTCAGTTTTGTAGTCATTACAGCAGTAATAGCCGTTTCCATAGTCTTGTTCAGATGACATTTAAAATTGGATCTCGGAATCCAGAATATTTGATCTAAAAAAGAAAATGTAAATTAGAAACAACAAAAAATGCTGCTTTGAGTTCCAGTGTGTTTCTGTCATTAAGGTGATGAATTTACAGCGAATTCTAAACTATTTTCTTTATCATCTAACTTTATGAATAAGACTTTTGAATTTAAGATAGATGTTTTGTATATTCTGGTTCAGGTATTTGTAAATGTTCAAGAATTTGTGCGATTTAAAAATGCACTAATTTGGCATCTAAATTTCAGTGGTTGTGTATGAGTGATGATACAGATGCTAAAAGAAGCACGAGATGGAAAGAATAAAGTCAAAAATTCTATAACTTAGCTTCATTTTTCTGAATTTTTTCGTGTATTTAGAGGTCTAGAAAATATACAAATAAAGCAGGTGCTACAATAATAAAACTGTGATAGAGAAAAATATGGACACTGTTGTCTCTGTTTATGGAGAAGGAGGAAGATCAGTGAATATATTTAATTTTGTTATTTTTACCTTTGGGTTACACCAAGCAGATCTTAGGGTTTACTCCTGACTGTGCTGTATTCAGGGTGCTTCACTCAGATGTCACCCAGTTCCTCTGCATGCCAGGGAAGCTCCCTGCCCGCTGATATTAATTCTTGTTTGTTTTTTGCCACATTTGCCCAGCAATGCTCAGGGTCACTGCTGTCTCTGTGCCCAGGAATCACTTCTGGTGGTGCACGGTTACCATATCGGGATGGACCTACACCCTGCGCCTGCAAGGCATGTGGCCTCCCTACCTTAGTACCGGCTGTCCTGTCTCCCGGGCCCTCCATGTCCCATCACTCGGCCCCTCCCCCTGTCCCATCTCATGGCCCCACTGTAGATTGCAGACTACTAGCCATAAGCGTAGATCAGGGAGCCCAGGGGGAAAGACTGAACATGCTCTTTGCCAGAAGGTGCTGAGTGATCCGCAGGAGGGTGCAGTGCACTGAGGGAGGGGTGCAGTGCTCTGAAGGAGGGGTGCAGTGCAGATCCCGGGGTGCATGATCTGAGCTCAGGTGCTCTGTCAGCCAGCTTCCCTGTGCGCTGTGGGGTTGCAGTGTTCTCAGGCGCCCACCAAGGGCTTGGGCTTAAGGCTCGTGACCAGGCTCGAGGGTAGCCCAGGAGAAGGCAGGAAACGTTGGCCCCTCCCATCACCCTGTCCCTTGGCGGGGAAAACATGTGGGGAGAAGGCACCAGAGCCTGGTCCCCCAGGCCGTCCCTGCCAAGTACCAGATCCTCACCACTGACTGCAGCCTCGCCGAGAGGAGGGTGTGTTTTCTCCTCGGGTTGGCTCCTTGGCGATCCCCTTGGTTAGGTAGTGCCTGTCGTCCCAAGGAGCAGTTCCTGAATAGGCCCCGCCTGTTGGGTCCACAGAGACTGGGGGAGGTTCATAGGCAGGCCCTGTGCCGCAGAGCAAGTCCCAGCGAGGTGTGCGGAGAGATGCCCCTGCCTAGGCGCGTTGGGGGTCCCCCACGCCAGGACGGGGGAGGGCGCAGCACCCAGGGTTAGCCGCAGTGCATGAAGATGTGGCTCCGATGCAGAAGATTTCCTTTTTCTCCTATGTTCTCTTCTTTTCTTCTGTGCTAGTGGATAAATGGCGAGCAGAAAGCGAGAAATCAAGCTACAGGGAAAGCAGGAGTTCAATCTGCATTCGCGCTCTTGGGAGACTGGCACACGGAGACAGAATTCAGCATCAATCCCAAGCCCAGGGCGAAGAGATGCTGCTGCAGAACAAGGGGCTGACAGGTATTGGGCCTCCCCTGCAGGAGCATCTTGGTTCCCCTCACGGCTGAGCCGCTTTGCTCTTGCCGCTGCCTCTCTTTAAACTAAGCTGATACGGTTCATGGGCTGGAGCGATAGCACAGCGATAGGGCGTTTGCCTTGCACGCAGTCAACTGGCCCACTGGAGTTGGGCTCCTCCGCCCACTCGGAGAGCCCCGCCAGCTACGGAGAGTATCTCGCCCGGAGGGCAGAACCTGGCAAGCCACCCATGACGTACTCAATATGCCAAACATAGTAACAACAAGTCTCAGGATGGAGAGGTACTGGGACCCTTCCAGCCAATCGATGAACAACGGGAGGACTGTGACTGTGACCTGTGATATGGTCCATCTGACTCGATCTCTCGTTAAATAGTGCTGTCTTCTAGTGATCGATGTTTACCAAGCCTGGAGTGGACCTTGCAAAGCAAAGCAAACTTTATTCCGAAATCTGAAAAATGAGCTGTATAAGATTACTGCATTTTGTTGTAGTAAGAATTTCCTTTCCATTAAACTGTCATTGTCTTGTGATGTTGTGTGTTTAAAGTAAGGACCATCTTGATTTTAGACTGTCATCGATTTAAAATAGCTGTTGGCTTGGCAGTTTTTCTGTACAGTCTGGCTACCGGATCTGAGGCAAAAAAGATTTTGATGTCCTCTTATTTCGATAATTGACCATAGTAAAATTGGATAGAAAAGGAGAAAATTAGCACCTCTTTTTCTTTATAGATGACCACTTTTTCGGTTTTTATTCCTTAGATCAAGGGTTACAAACATGGCTTTTCTATATTTTGTAACACCCTAGGCATTTTGACAGCTGGCAGTTTTCCAGGGTGCTTGATTGATTTTCCCCTGTCCGGATTGTCATGTAGATGTGTGGACTCTCTGTGGGACCAACTCCAGGCAATGTGTGTGGAGGATGAGAAGGGTGAGAAAGGAGAATCTTACTATGATTTGTCAGGCAACAGCGTCAGCTCAGCGGAGGGCTGCTTGAGGATTGGGGTCATGAACAAATGTGTTGATTTTTAAAACTGCATCAGAGGTGACAGGGTTAGAACAGTGCTTATGTACACACATGTCCTGTAGAAAATCACTGCCCCTCCTCCAAACCCCCAGAATGCCCAAGGCTTCCACCCTTGCCTCATGACCCCTCTAGTGACCCTCATCCTTCTTCCCTCTCTTCCTCTTAAAATCATTTCTGTATTCCAAATCCAGAATATTGTTGTCACTAGATACTTTTCATCCCTTGCTTTTTGTGGGGCCAGGGGTGCCTCCCCAGTGGTGCTCAGGAGGCCTTGGTGATCCCTGGGTGATCTGAGGAGCTGAGCCAGTGCTTCTGTGCCAGGGTCCAAGCATGTGATCCAGGCAGGCCCACGTTCTCATGTCCACCCAGGTCATTTCAGCAGCCCTTCAGAGCTGCCTTGGCATGCTCTGGGAAACCTAGCATATCTCACCAAACATCCCCCTTCAAAGTAGTGGAGGCGCGCCCTCTGGCGGATATTTTACTTTCCACAGTTAGCGTCAGAAAAGGACCTTCCTAGTCTTAAAAACAAGTGGAAACAAAGATAAATGTGACTGCACTAAAGGCAGAAGCTCTGAACTTCAACGAAATGATGACCAGAACATAAGTATAGCACACGAATGGGAGAAATATTTACCCAACATTTTTCTGAGAGCGGTTAATATCCCCTGTGAAGAATTTTGGATATAGCCATTACTATAACATATTGCCACAGTGGTACGCAAATCTTAGTGGTACCTGAGTATAATAAAAAGTTATTAGTTAGATAGAAAAAACGTTCAGAAATGTTTATCAGATGTTACTGAGTAATGAATTCGCTTGTGGAGTTCTAGTCCTAGTTTTTGAAGCACTATTAGGTTTCGTATTTGCATCTGGGAATAAGCAGCAATTCATCATTATTATTTTCTCTGTATATTGCTATTATTGTCATTTAATTAGTGATTCACTTTAAGAAATCACAAAAGAAGAATTGCAAAATTAAAAGTGAATTATTTCATTTAGGTAAAATTCACATCATGTTAAATACCCGGGCCCAAAAGGAACCACAGCTGCTGGTAGTGCAAGACTGGAGGGCTGCAGTCAGGCGCGAAGGGCCCTGCTGCCAAGCAGTGGCCTCAGGGCCGAGTTCTCTGTCACTTGTTCTGTCTCTTGTGTTCTATCCCCAGCTGCAACTCCCCACTTCCAAATAACTTAACAATATCCTGTTTCTCAGTAATATAGCATATATACGATCAGCATAATTAAAAAGATGTGCTCATTTTATCTTATGGGTCTACACATCGGAAAATATCCCCATTGTATTTATAATATATAAAAGATATCTTATAACATGTATATATGTGTATGAATAACCTGATAACTTGTGTATAAAGAATATGGAGAGTATTTTTATTCTCCTAGTGTTATTCTGTCTATATGACAGGATACTCTATATGTAATATACATACTCAACTTTTGGTTTTGGTCCATAGTCTACTAACTTTTGATATGTTGCCAAGGAAAAGGCTGAGGTATCATTTTTGTTCCTTTGTAGATTTGGATGCACATCAGGACACTTGAAGAATATGTTTATGAGAGGGATAGCTTGGCTGTGTGTGCATGTCTACTATATTATTAAATCTGGAGAGCAACAGCATAACTTGATATGTAAAGATAAAGAGTATTGATTGTCTTCATGTTTAATAAGAAAACTTTTAAAATTATATGAGAATGAAATACATTATGTTGTCATGATAACACATTTTGAAGTATGTGTAACAAATGCCTAGCATTTTACAACATGTTGTTTTTATACAGATGATGTTTTCAATATCCTGCCAAGAAGAAGGTTTTAAAATATTGATGCAAAGACAAGTACTTTTATCAGAAGATGAAGCACAGAAACTGTGCAAGGAATATGACCATGAAGCTTATTTTGAAGACCTTATAGAAAACATGATCAGGTGAAGTGATTTCAGGTTTAGAAAGTATGATATGTTTCTGAATCATTTAAATATTTTCCTAACCCTGTGTTCTGTTCCCATGGACAAACCTATATAGTCTATAAATATGTGCAGGAGCCTTTTATTTATTTATTTATTTATTTATTTATTTATTTGCTACTATCCTACCCACCTCAAATCACAGCCCAAATTCTATCTACGCTAGTCCCTCTGGTGTGTCATGGAGTAATGGAAAGTCCCAGGTAAAGTTGCTGGAGCTCAGTTGAACCAAATCTAGAAATTCACGGTGTGCCACTTCAAGCAGAGAACTTTCTGATTTTGAAGGAATTTGATAATCATAAAGATTACTGGTCCTAAGCAAAATGGAATAACAGAAGTAAGATATCAGAAAACGAAGTCAAATCAAAGGTGGACTCTACAGCCAGCAGGGCACATGCATATCCCAGCCAGAGTAGAACAGTAATCTAGGAAGCACCCCTGCAGACCTATGGCCCTTCCCTTGCTTTACCTACTTCCGTCCTCTTGTAAACATTACTCGTATTCCAAGTGAAGGTTGACTTCTGAATCTTGATAAAGGATTACTCTGACACTTTTGATCCGAGTATCACTGAGTCATTGGGTCAGGCTCGGACCTGCCTGCCTGGTTGGCTGAGAACCACCAGAAATGGCCCGTGAGGTCTCTTGAGCATTGAGGGGCAGGGCTGCAAAAGAAAGTAAACAAATAAATGCATGTGTATTGCTTGTAACTAGTTATCTAAGGGGGTCATAATTTCAATAATTTTTTTTTCTAACAGTGCTTCATCTTTAGTCCTTGCTTTGTCAAGAAACAATGGTTTCCGGTACTGGAAAGCGATAATGGGACCAAGTTTTGTTGATGAAGCCAGACAATATTTTCCAGGGAGTTTTCATGTTAGAGGTATGAAACATTTTAAATGGGAGGCATTTTAGTATTTTTAATATAAAGTAATGCCTGTTTTTTTTTTCTTTTTGGGTCACACCTGGCGATGGTCAGGGGTTACTCCTGGTTTTGCACTCAGGAATTACTCCTGGCGGTGCTCAGAGGACCATATGGGATGCTGGGAATCGAACCTGGGTTGGCCGCGTGCAAGACAAATGCCCTACCCGCTGTGCTATCGCTCCCGATAGCACAACAGTAGGGCGTTTGCCTTACAAACGGCCAACATGGCCGACCCGAGTTTGATTCCTCCGCCCCTCTCGGAGAGCCCGGCAGGCTACCGAGAGGATCTCGCCTGCACGGCAAAGCCTGGCAAGCTCCCCGTGACGTATTTGA
Source organism: Sorex fumeus (assembly GCF_029834395.1). Classification (NCBI taxonomy): domain Eukaryota; kingdom Metazoa; phylum Chordata; class Mammalia; order Eulipotyphla; family Soricidae; genus Sorex; species Sorex fumeus. The sequence continues at coordinate 23,382,633 of NW_026606077.1, read as the reverse complement.
TATGCCAAACACAGTAACAACAAGTCTCATGACGGAGACGTTACTGGGCCCGCTCGAGCAAATCGATGAACAACGGGAGGACCGTGAATGCCTGTTTATTTATCAAATAAACTAAACATATTCCAAACTTACATCTCTTTCAAGACTGAAATTATTTTTTATGGATTCCTTTCAGATAGTATCAGCATCAAATTTATTTATGAAGGGTCTACAAATATTTTGTTGGTGTTACATTTTAGAAAGGCTAATAAAGCCATATGTTTCAAATATACCATCTGACATACTCCCAAATTATCCTCAAAAATTGGTTTTATTGTCATATTTATACTTGAGATAACTATAATACAGGAAACTGAACTGCCATTGTGTGATTAGCAAACAAATGTCGACAAAATTGTAATTTGTGCTTGAGCCCTGCTTGAGAGCATCCATGCCTTCTCTCTTCTTTACCTCTAAGTGTCAATTACCATGTGGTTATCTTTAAAATTTTAAATTAATCACATCTTTCGTGCCTCCTACGAATCTGTCTACATCAGGGGTGATCTAATGTTGCTTGGTAAACTGTAGGTAATCTATAAACAATGTTCCATTGTCTTATGTTGTATTTTGTGATATTGTGCTTTAACAGTTTTAAATTCTTTATCTCAAAGTTTATGTGATCAATTTGCAATGTAAAGTTTCCCTATCAACCAACTGAATGGGAGCATTTCATTAGAAGTTGCGGAAAGGGAATACAGTATTTCTTCCCCGCTGAATATACACAGCGGGTAGGGAATTTGCCTTGCATGCAGACGAACTGGCCAACCCAGGTTCGACTCCTCCACCCCTCTAGGAGAGCCCGGCAAGCTACCAAGAATATCTCTTCCACATGGCAAAGTCTGGCAAGCTACCCATGACATAATCGATATGCCAAACACAGTTTCACAATGGAGATGTTATTGGCCCCGCCCGAGCAAATCAATGAACAACCGAAGGACAGTGACAATGACAGTAACAGAATATACTTTAGCAATGATTAAACCTGACATACCACTTGAAGAAAGAGGGAAGCCTTTTTAAATGTGTATATTATTCCCCAAACTTTGTTAATTTTAATCTATAGAAGTGTTGAGAAAATACTTTGATGAGCATTCATACACTTTTTAAAAAAACATTTATTGGTGAAACACCATGAGGTACAGTTGTACACATACAAATTTTTGTGCTTGGGTTTCCATTATACAGTGATCGAGTACCCATCCCCCCACCAGTGCCCATTTTTCACCACCACTGATCCCAGTATATCTGCCACCCCCCCATCCCTTCCATCCCACCCTGCTTCTGTTGCAGGGCATTCCTTTTTGTGCTCTTTTGCCTTTTGGGTGCTGTGGTTTGCAAAAGAGGCATTGAGTGGCAATTATGTTTGGTTTATAGTCTACTTTCAACATGCATCTCCCATCATGGGAGGATCCTCCCAACACCCTTTATTTGGTGCTCCCTTCTTTCTCTGAGCTGCCTTTTCCCCCAGCATGTGTGACTGGCCTCCAAGCTATGGAGGAGTGAAACTCCTGGTACTTATCTTGGCTATTCTTGGGTGTTAGTCTCCTATTTTGTTACTTTATGTTCCCCAGATGAAGAACATTCATACATTTGTGTTTAGATTCAACAGATAATTTTTGTCTATTATAAATTTTAATTTTCTTTTTTCTTCCCTCTTTTCTATGCTTCGGTTATAATTTAAATATTACTGAATTATGTTAAATTCCCTTACAAAGTTGAGAGAGATGGTATTTTTACTTTCATAAATATATTAGTATGGAAAATTGTTGAAAGTTTCTTAATGGTGTTTCTATTACTGGTACATCCTTCCATTACTGCATAAATTCCATATAGCCATAACATATTTTGATTTTTTTAATTCAATTTTTACATTTCACTGGGGATTTCTTACATTAGTATACTGAAATTTAAGATATTATTTGCCTCTCGTTTTTGTACAAAGTTTTAAACAGTAGAGTACTATTTTATTTAAAAATGCATGTGTTGCATCAGACCAAAATCCATGATACATTGAAGACAAGGTCGGCGAATCCTCCATGATATTGAGACTAATGGTATCTTCAAAGAGGACACTCCACTCACCAAGTGGAAACAGAGACAAACAAATGGGGCTATCTTAAATTAAGAAGCTTCTGCACCTGAAAAGATACCATGACCAGAATACAAAGACAATCTTCCGAATGGGAAAAGTTATTAACCCGATACCTATCTGATAAAGGGTTGATATCAAGGATATACAAAGCACTGGTTGAACTCTACAAGAAGAAAACACCTAACCCCATCAAAACATGGGGTGATGAAATGAACAGAAACTTTCCCAAAGAAGAAATCTGAATGGCTAAGAGGCACATGAGGAAATGCTCCACGTCAGTAATCATCAGGGAGATTCAGACCAAAACACCAATGAGATATTATCTCTCACCACAGAGCCGAGTCCACATCCAAAAAAACAAAAGCAACAGGTGTTGGCATGGATGTGGCGAGAAAGGGACTCTGTTTCACTGCTGGTGGGAATTTCGACTGGGTCAGCCCTTTTGGAAAACAGTATAGAAGATTCTCAAAAAATTAGAAATTGAGCTCCCATTTGACCCAGCAATACCACTCCTGGGAATATATCCCAGAGAGGCAAAAAAGTACGGTTGAAATTACATCTGCACTGGTATGTTCATTGCTGCACTATTCACAATAGCCAAAATCCGGAAAACACCTGAGTGCTCAAGAACAGATGACTGGTTCAAGAAACTTTGTTACATCTACACGATGGATTACTACGCAGCTGTTAGAAAAGATGGAGTCATGAAATTTATATACAAGTGGTACTACATGGAAAGTATCATGCTAAGTGAAATGAGTCAGAATGAGACGGACATACAGAGAAAGATTGCTTTCATCTGGGGAATATAAAGTGACAAAATGTGAGATTATCACTTAAGAATAGCCAAGATAAGTACCAGGAGGTTAACTCCATGGCTTGGAGGCCAGCCACACATGCACGGAAGAAGACAACTCAGATGCAGAGAGGAGCACCAAGTAAAGGGTGTTGGCAGGATCCTCCCAGGATGGGAGAAGCTTGCTGAAAGTAGAGTATAGACTAAACACGGTTGCCACTCAATGCCTCTTTTGCAAACCACAACACCTAAAAGGAGAGAGAGGGAACAAAAGGGAATGCCCTGCCACAGGGGTGGGGTGGGATGGGGAGGTGGGGTGTGGGAGGGATGCTGGGAGCACTGGGGGTGGGGAATGGGCACTGGTGGAATGATGGGCACTCAGTCATTGCATAACTGAAACCCAAGCACAAAAATGTGTAAGTCTACAACTGTACCTCATGGTGTTTCACTAATAAAAATTTAAATAAATATATAAAGAAATAAAAATGCATGTGTGAGGTGGGGCCAGAGAATCAGTCCAATAGTACCAGCTAGAGGGAGGGCGCTTGACTTGAACTCAGGCAACTTGGGTTCAGTCCACTGCATCCGATATGGTCTCTAGAACCACATCTGGTATGATTCCTGAGCACAGAGTCAGGAGTAAGCCTTGAGCACAACTCGGAGGAAGAAAGGAAGGAAGGGAGGGAGGGATGAATGGAGGGAGGCAAGAAGTAAGAGAGGAAAGGAGGGGAGGAAGGTAGAGAAATAAGAAAAGATGTGTGGCTGTGTAAAAAACTCTTTAGTGGTGGCCAGGGGGTGGCCTCGACAGCTCTTCTCCTGCCTCTCAGGTTCTGGGTGACCCGGGGCCGCGCCCCCAGCTGGGGCAGCCCGGACCATGGGGCATATGGTGGAGGAGAACGGTCAAGACGGTTGATTGATCAGATGCCATTTATTCCATTCTCCCCACACGTCAGGCTCCCATTCGAATCTGCTCTGCTCCTCATTCACGTCACCCCCTGTCTCTCCGCTCATCTCTGCACTCTCTTTCGCAGCCTGGGCTCTCTCTCTCTCTCTCCATGTGCCTGCTCCAGTATTCTTCCACATTCTTCTCTCTCTGTCCCCCTTGCTATTCGCTCTGTGGTCCATCTTGCCGACCTGCTCTCTCCCTCTCATTCTCCAACTCTCTTGCCTCTCCAACTCCCCCACACTCTGGGCTGACACTGAACCCAGTCAGGGAGCAAAATCAACATCAGATAGCACTTCCTGAGAGCCCACCAAATTCAAAGAAAACACCACCTAAAAGGTATTTCAAAGTCCTTTCTGACTGCCCCAGGCAAAATACCTCCTAAGGTCTTTTTGTCCTTTCCTCAGTCCAATATCTATCAACATCTTAATACTAGTTTTTTTGTATGGACACAGTAAGAGATACCATTGAGGCTTCTAGGGCAGCTCTCAGGGGAACAGCTTGCCACAGACTCAGACTACAGAGCTCAGGCCATATTAATCATTCCTAACCTTGGCAGGGTCCGAATCTAGTTATTACATTTTGGATCATGTCAGAATTTCTCCATGCCCAAATCCTTAACTTATAGTTAAGCATTATGGCACTTTGGCCAGGCCCATCTCGACGCTAGGGTACTATATAGCTTACCTTTTGCCCTGGCTCCATCCAGTCCCTCATAGGGACCCTGCTTTTGGGGGTGCTAGGAAGTCAGAGCAGCTGAGGCTTAGGTGAGACAACAGATGCCCAGGAGGAAAATAACACTGAGAGTCATATTACAAAGGCATAGCATACACTGTCTTCTTGTATCCATACAAAAAGGACATTGCTCTGAATTAACTATGCAAAGGACTTAGGGAGAAGAGAAAAACAATATTCACTAGTCAACAGAGCACTAAGAAAGAAGTTACAAATAAACACAGAGGAATGGGAGTACTGTGATGGGAGCAACCCAATAAATCTAATTTACCTGAGGCTCTGCAGGAAGGACAAAACAGTGTTATCCTACAGGGTTGGACAGGCAACTCAGTTGCCTGAGTGCGTGGAGACCTAGGTTTCATCCCAGACTCTATCTGGTCTTCTGAGTCCCTCCAGGAGCAACCCCTGGGCAATGCTCTGGGAGTAGCTCTGAGCACTGCCAGTATAACTCCACACTAAAATCACACTAAACTCACACTAAAATCATAAGTGAAGGTTCAGTACTCTGGAAGCATTTAAACAGCCTTGAGTTTGGTAGATTCTACATCTGCATATCTGCCTTTAGCTTTTTCCCTCTGGGATAGTACATTCATCATTTTCCACCCATTTCTTCTTTACAACTAGTCTACTTAAACTTTCTATCTCCACTAGAATTAAGTTTATTAGATCAATTTCAGTTTTCTATGAAATTATGTGTTTAATCCCAATAAAGTTTGAAATCTGTTATTATTTTATTTGACTTCCTGCTTCAGTTGTTAGTCCCACTTGAATATTTCTAATTTTGATGTCTTTCAAAGTCAGAAGTTGATATTCTTTTCTTCTAATGCGTTATTTTCAATTTTGGCTAGCACAGCGGGTAGGGCATTCGCCTTACAAGTGGCCAACATGGCCGGCCCGAGTTGGATTCCTCCGCCCCTCTCAGAGAGCCAAGGCAAGCTACCGAGAGTATTCGATATGCCAGACACAGTAACAACCAATTCTCCAATGGAGACGTTACTGTGCCCGCTCGAGCAAATCGACGACTATTTCTAGTGTTAGCTTTAATGTTCTTATAGCTTTGAAGCTGGATTTTTAATTTATTTTTAATCTTTAGCTTTGCCAATAATTCTTTTTATATTTTTTCTGGAGTGGGCCACACCTGGCAATGCTCAGGGCTTCCTCCTGGCTCTACACTCAGGGATCACTTACGGCGGGGGTCAAGAAACCATATGGGATGCCAGGGATGGAACACAGGTCAGGGGCCTGCAAGGCAAGCACCCAACCTCTGTATTATTGCTTCATCCCCTTATAAATTTTTATAGGGGCCATGCCCAGCAATTGTTAGGATAAGGGACCACTCCTAGTAATAATTATAAGCTGCAGGCTGAAGTGTGACGCTTGAGTCCATCAGTATTTGGGGGCAACCTGGGCTACACACAGTGGGGCTCAGTGAGGAGATCAGGTAGTACCTAGATAGAGCAGGGATCCTCACAAATAATAGACATGTGCTATTGGCCTCTTTTGGAGGATATTCCTACCTCCTGAAATAGCTCCCTCATGAGCTTCTCCAGGGGCCTCATGAGCTTCTCAAGGGGCCGTCAGGGGTCATGCACAGCTTCCCAGCCAGCCCTGTCCGAGCCCCAAGACCTTCCCAGCCCGTGCCCGAGGCTCCCTGAGGCACCTGCTTCCGGGGAAAGGCCGGACACACCAGCTCCGGGAACCCAGAGCCCAGTGTCCCTCAGGGATCTGCCGTCCAGTCTCCTGGGAACCTTGGTCTGTCCTGTGTCCCCCGCCCACCTGGAGGGCAGTTCCACTGCTTCCCACCCTGGTGTGGTTCACTGGGACCCCCAAGGCCTCAGGCTCTGCCTGTCTCCCTCCCGACTCTCCTCCAGTGCCCTCACGGGGCCGCTGTCCACAGGGACATCTTTAACTTGTAGCCTGGCCCGGATGGCCAGGACAGGGAGTGTGCCCTGGCAGAGCCCAGGCGGGAAAGCCAACCCCCTCACCTTGGTGTGTGCAGAGCCTCTCCTCCTCCAGGCAGCCTTCCAGTGCTGAGAAGAAAGGGGGAGTGAGGGCCTGGGCCTCTCAGAAACTCAAGGAACCTCCCCAGGCCTGGGCTCCTGCAGGGAATTGCAGGCTGGGCTCTCGCCTCATTCAGTCCCAGGGACGCTGAGCCCATTCTCAGTCCCTGTCAGGCCAGCACCCTGGTGCCAGCAGCACCCTGAGCAGTCTGTGCACTGTGCTGCCTCACAGAGGCCCTGGGCCCCCTCTGAGGGTCTCTCTGGTCACCACTGTCCTGTTGGCCCCCGTGGAGGCCCCTGTGTGAGTGACCCCTGCCCCCACAGGTCAGGGGGGAAGCGTGTACTCTTCCCGGAGCTGGGATCCCACAGGGACAGCTATTTCTCCCACAGTGCGGGAGGGGGTCTCCCACACAGACTCTGGCCCTGAGGTAACTGGGTCCCCCGGAATACCTCGCCCTGTGCCTCACATCTGCGAGAGAGAGAGGACTGATGCTCTCTCCTGGCCACAGGCCCCGTCTGCTTCTTACAAACACACCTACCCTCAGTCCCCCAGTACATCTCCAGACTCTACCTGGTGCTGTTCCTTGACCGAAAACGGGCAACACATTTTTTCAGCAAAATCCAAAATAGAATTCCATTAAACCCCGAAAAGTAGGGGTCCTCAATCCAGAGAACCAGCCATTCGGGTAGATGTTCAGGAGTAATAGGAGAATAAGTGTGAGAATCCATGTAGAAGAGATCAGACAAGTATTCGCTTGCCTGTGGCAACTGAGCCAGAGAGCAGCAGGCCCGTTTATATACACTCTGCTGACATCACGGAACCCTGCGGAGTCACAAAGGGTCCCGGGCCGGGGAGGGGACCCCATGCATGGCTGCCACCAGCCCTGCCCCACTCAGGCCTGAGGGGTCTCTCTACCCGCCTAGGCCTTAGGTTGCCCTGCCCTCCCTTCCCGCCCTTTACAAGCCCCGAGCCCTGCCTCCTGGGCCTGGCCTTGTTCTCTCAGGAACCCAGTCACCCCCTGCGTCTGCGCTTGCCGTCTGTCTGCCTCACCGAGCCTCTGACCCTGGCACTTTCCTCTCGGCAGTGTCCTTGTTTCACATCCTCTTTCCTCCAGACTCTCCCAGCAATGTTCCCACATGAACCTGGGCCTCGAGCATCCAGCCCTCTCCCACTGCGTTGGAGCCTCAAAATCCGCCACATTAGTTTGGTCTTTGCTCAGCCTTTACCAAACATCTTTTTTTTTAAATAAAATCTCTTTCTTTGAAACAAACAAATGAAACAATTATTTTACTATTGTGTACATACACTAGACTCTCAAAGTGTAATTATTTGGCAATTTTTTTTTTGTTTCTGGGGGGCCACACCTGGTGATGCCCAGGGCTTCTCTTGGCTCTGCATTCAGGAATTACTCGTTGTGGTACTTGAGGACCCATGGAGGATGCCAGGGTTCGAAGCCAGCGTCTCCACGGTACTATCTCTTAAGCTTTCGGCGTTTTTAAGGAATATAATCTGAATATCAATTTTTTAATGATTTTTACACGTTTTATATTCATAAAGTAGTTCACAGGAGTTCATTACAGGTAACATTCAAACACCCATCCAGCCAGTGAGCATCTTCCCACCACAACAAGAGGGAAGTGTGTGAAGGTTGTGGAAATTCATTCTGGGGTTAAATGTCAATTTGTAAGACTTTTCTCTTTGGGAAAAGTCCAGGTAGCGCTCTACTTTCTATATATAGAACTTTCCTCGTTCCTTTCCTCTTTAAATTTAATTTCTTTTCTACTTCCATCATAGTTTTATCAGAACTTAATGTATTATCATAATTTTTGCTTTAAAGGCTGTTATTGATTACCCCTCATACATTCTACCATAAATATGTGTCAGTAGAAGCTAATATCAAATTTTCTTTGTAGATTAACTCCTAATTACAACTCTCAGTAAAATGTACTTGATCAATATTTCCTGTTTTGAGTAATATTTTTAAATATTATTTAACAGGTTCACTATCCACTGTAGCACTCTCCTCCCATTTTTCATCAATCTGCTCGAGCTGGCACCAGTAATGTCTTCATTGTGAGACTTGTTGTTACTGTTTTTGACATATCAAATACACCATGGACCTTGCCAGGCTCTGCCGTGTGGACAGGATACTCTCGGTAGCTTGCCGGGCTCTCCAAGAGGGATGGAGGAATCAGACCCGGTCAGCTGCGTGCAAGGTAAACGCCCTACCCACTGTGCTACCGCCTCATGTCCCCTTCCTTAATTCATGTCTTTATAGAATATTACTGCTACATTTCTTTTTTTTTTCTTTTTGGGTTACAAAGGAGAATGACTTACATCGCTTCTTCTGTCAGTCCTACTGATAGAAGTGCCTTCCATCCGAGGCTGTTCCTGCAGGTTCAGAAGGATTACTAGCTCTTTCATCTCTGCTCTGACTGCAAACACAGTATGTAATTGCACCATTCTCAAACCTCTTTCACGCTCTTGAAAAATAATGTCCGCTAGAGAGATTGTATAAGGTAAGTCACATGTCTCACATGCTGCTGACCTGGGTTCGAGCTCCAAAAATGTATAGTTCTTCTGAGCACCACCAGGCATGATCCTTGAGTACAGAGCAGGATTAATATTGAGCACTGCTGAATATGCCTGCCACCCAATAAAAGATAAAGTTTTTGGTGCCCAACCAGCTCACAAAGGTGAGGAAGCAGAAGCAGGACCCCACTTTCAACTAAGTGGGTGAGTCTGAGTGGTCTGGAAAGGGCCAAACCGACACTCTGGGGCCAGCAAGCTCCGGCAGTACAAGAAACAGTCCTCCCCTTCTCACATACCTCAGACCTAGCTAACCTTTAGATGTAAACATCCTCCCCTGTTTATCACAGACCCTGGTCTGGCGAAGTCCTGCCCTACAGGATCCCAGTCCTTGACCTCCGGCCCGGAAATTGTAACTGACCATGTTTTCCTTCCTGTTTCTGGCCATGTTTTCCTTCCTAGAGACTGTAACTCTTTGCCTGGTAACCGGGGCCAAACAATGTATCCTTTAACGCTTGCTCTCCTGTGCCTCGGTTTTCTTGTTTTGATTCTTTCTGCTCAGTGGAATTTCCTGGAGGGGTTTACAAGAGGAGAGCGAATGAAGAGAGGCTGTGAAGGCTGCTGGGGCCACTGAGCCTGCCGGGGGCTTGGCTCGCCCTGCTTCTGCGTTCCTCTGCGCCTCTGACCGCTGGACTGTCTCCGTGCACTTTGGTACAACGAAAAGTAAGGCACCCTTGCAATTGAACAGCACTGCCTATTGTTGACTTCCCATCTTTGACTTCACATCTTCTCAGCTTTCAGACAAGACAATTGAGAAAAATTAAAAATTTCTGAGATTTTTGTGTTACATAACTGATTACACCCACATCATTTGCCACCCCTTTAGGCTATTCCTTACATTTTTCTCCAGAGGTTTCCTTTCCTTCCAATTTTCAATGTTTATATTCTGAGGGTAGTCTTTGGGGCTGTCACTTTCCTTTTTTTTATGTAGGAGTCCTGCTATTTATGCAGCCACTGATTAGCTGATTGAATTGAGCATGAACTCCACCTTTTTTTTCATAATTTATTTTTTCTTTTATTTATTGAATCACTTTGGGAAAAGTTCCTAAGCTTTTGGGTTTAAGTCTTGGTGATAAAATGATCAAACACCTTTCCCTTCACCAGTACTCATTTTTCACCACCAAGAATCCAAATATACCCCCCTCCCAACCCTCCCAATGCCTGTGAAGCAGATGATTTCTACTTAACTCTTTTCTACATTGATTACATTCATTATTTCGACAAAAGATGCACCATTATTTAGAATCCTCCCCCCCAACAACCAGAATTACTGAAAAGGCATTGTGAAATACTCTTTCCTATAGCTGGTTAACAGAATCATATAACGTTGCGCAGCTGCAATAGTGGCTGCGTGATTTTGGATTTCTGCAAAGAGCCAGATAATTACGAGATTGTTTTCTGTGTGTCTGGTGTTATGGCTGTGCTGGAGAGCTGCTACTGGGGGGCAACTCGTGACCTCGGTAGGGCATGAAAGACGAGCCGGTTCCACCCCCCTTCCCATGTGACTGTAGTTGCCCTGTCACCGCGGACGCATACTTGGCTTTCCTATAAGCGCTGAGGCAGCAGCCACCCTGCTGCTGGGGGGGGGGGGTTGGGGGGAAGAAGGCGGAAGGGAGCAACACCCTTTTGCTCCCGGGGAGGCATGGTGCTGTATTTTAACGTATGGTCCATTCACTTTTCTGCTGCAAGCTGCCGGGCTCTGGACTAAGTCCTTTTGCCTCTGGAGCCATGGCCATGCCAGAGAGCCGCTCCTGGGGGGTAACTCGTGACCTCGGTAGGGCGTGAAGGATGAGCTGGTCTCCCTTCTCATGAGACTGCAGTTGCCCTGTCATGGCCAGCTCATATCCTGATTCCAATAAGCTCTGAGGCGGCAGCCACCTTACTGCTCGGCGGGGGGGGGGGGGGGGGGGGGGGGCAAGGCGGAAGGGATCAACACCCTTTCCTTCCCAGAGAGGCATGGCGCTGTAGTTTAATGCTTGGTCCATTCACTTTTCTGCTGCAAGCTGCCATGCTCTGGATTAAGCCCTTTTTCTCTAGAGCCATGGCCGTGCCGGTGAGCCGCTCGTAGGGGGCAACTCGTGACCTAGGTAGGGCGTGAAGGAAGAGCCAGTACCGCCCCCTTCCCATGTGATTGCAGTTGTGGGGCTCTCACTTTCTTCCACACACTTTGGTTCATCTTCTCTAATCTTATGACCTTCATATGGGAAAGGATTCATCTGAAAAATCAGCATCACCTGCTTATATATCCGGACTGTATGTATACCCAGTAGCGTCTGACATACAGGAGGCATGCAAAGCCACCAGGGGTGTTACAGGAATAGAGTACTATATGTGTTTGATTTTGTTTCTCTCCTTATCTAAAAAATGAGAAAGATCCTATGCTTACAAATGTTTCCTGTAAGAGTCGCCAAAAGTGTTCTCAGTTTCTTTCTACTTGTGTTTCTGGATCACATAAAATGTTGTTAGGGTGCGGTGTCAGATCTCCTTGCAGCAACAAGGACCAGGTAGAGAATGCAACCCGCAAACAGGTAGTTTATTGTTTCTGGCTCATCAGGGTCAAGCCGGTTACACAGACACACAGGTCCCGTAGGTCCAGGCCAGACCCCGACCCAGGGTAAGGGAGTAACTTATATGGGCCCTCACTGACCATTACAGCAAAGACCACCATTATCATAACCAATAGATTTATAAGAATCCATTCTTAACCCATCCTATTTCTACTACTGAAAGTACATTGTTCCTGATCCTAGGAGCTTGAAGGGTAACATTTGGAGAAGTGGTTACATTGGATGAGCAAGTGAGCATAGCTTGCAAGGAGTATGCAGTTACATTTAATGAAAAAGCAGCCTCAGAGCATATCCTGCAGGCACACTTAGTTACCGCTGTCACCTTGCAACCCACTTCCCTTGTCACCTGCCCCCATTTGCACATACCCTGGGGCACCTGTATCCAGGCAGCAGCCCCCAGGAAAATAGCAACTTGCCGGGCTCTCCAAGAGGGGCGAAGGAATCAAACCTGGCTCGGCCGGGCTGGCTGCTGCGTACAAGTTAAACACCCTACCACCCTACCGCTGTGCTATCGCTCCTGGGATTTGTAATTGGAGGACACAATTTTTTGTACTTCTAGATGGTGTGGGAAGGAAGGCCTGAGCAACATTTAGCAGTGCTCAAAGCTCACTTCTAGCTCTGTGCTCAGGGGTCACTGCTGGTGGTGCTCTGGGACATGTGTGTTGCTGGAGATCAAACTTGGGTCAGCCACATACAAGACAAGCATCTTAACCCCTAAATCTCGGCCCCTAAAGAGAAAGTGTTTTTAATTAGAAGACACGATTTCCAGTGTTTGGCTTTGTAAGAGATATATTTTAAAAACGTTAATCATAATTACCACCAAGTTTAAGATATTTTAAAATAGTGAGAAAAGACTTTTTTGAAACAACTCTAGGAAAGGAGCACTATGAAAACTGATATTGAGAACTAGTTCCCTAATTAATAGTATTTTATGGCCAAATGACCGTGATCATGTAAACATTTCCAGACTTCCATACTTACAAGAACGCTTTCAATTTGAATGTCTCACCACACGAACCAGCAGCAGCATTCCAGCTCTCCTCCTCCTAAAATGGTGCCTCTCCTCACTATCTCCCAGCCTCTGTCTCTTTACTTCAGTCACCACCTTCTGTTTTCACAGTCAGAATTAATTTTGATTCGGCTGTGTTGATGACTTAGGTAACTCTCTCTTCTGGGGCCAGAGTGATAGCACATCAGATAGGGCACTCACCCAACCCGGGTTTAATCCGTGGCATCCCCTGTGGTCCTCCAAGCACTGCCAGGAATGAATCCTGAGCACAGAGCCAGAAGGTGTTATGTCCTGGGAAGGTAATTTCGCTCGCACATTGACCAGACCAGATGCCAATGCAAGGCCCCTTGATTGTTAGCTCGAGCTAGGGTCCAAGTCTCATACAACGCAGTGGAGACTTGATAAGGACCCCAACTCCGAATTCTAAGCCATTGATATAGGATTGGGTTACATAGCAGCAGTTTTTGTAGGAACTGGCGATGTGGTTCCAATTTGGATCCCGTGACTCCGCTGCCTAGGCCCTCTCCACTTGGCTGGGGCCCACTGCCCATGGCCCCTACTGATAGGCTGTTGCCACAGGGTGGTTTATCTGCCCAGGGCGGTATTTTTTTTTTGGCAGTGGGACTTTGTGATGGGGAAAAGTGAGACTTAGGCCTGCTGAGTTTTGGTCTTAAAGTGGAGTCTGTCATGGCTCCACTTCGGCCTCACAAAGCAAGTCCTTCTGAGCACTCCCTGGTGTGACCCCTACTCACCAACTAAAAGACTCTTCTAAATAACTTTCTAGGAAGCTAATTTTTTTAGAATTATTAAAAATTATAGTCCGCGTATACTTTGTAGTTGACACTGAACATAGGTATTTTTAGTTAGTACAGCCAATTAAGAATTTCTTTCCTTTTCAAGTATATCTTTCCATGAAAAATCATTAGGACATTAAAATAAACGGAAATCTTAGATGCAGATTTGGAATCACTCTTTCACTCTATTAAAACAGAATTTCAAAATTTGACAAAATATTAACTAATAACATTTCTCACTTAATCACTTAATCACTTAACTTCCCGTTAGTCGACGAGTTGCTCAAGCAGGCGCCAGTAATGTCTCCATTTGTCCCTGTCGCGTGCTAGTGGGCGGTCACGCGGTCTTTTGACAGCCCGTGGAATCTAGTCAGTAACAGCTCTAGTCCAGCGGTCGTCTTTAAATCTCATTACGTGACCAGCCCATCTGATTTTTGACACCTTGGCAAATGAGACAGCGTCCCTGATTCTTGATCGTCGACAGATGTCAGAACTCCGGATTCTTTCTCTCATTTGAGTGAAACGTGATATTCCAAGCATAGCTCTTTCTATTCTTCTTTGGGAGACCTGAATAGCTTTCTCATCCTGTTTGCGTAGGGCCCAGGTCTCTGAGGCATAGGTCAATGCAGGAAGAACAGTGGAATCAAAGAGATGTGCCCGGAGCCGGAGGTTCTTCGTCCTCTTAGCTATTTCTTCGACGTTCCTGAAGGCGTTCCAAGCTGCTCTCTTCCTCATGCACAGCTCGGGTGCCAGGTCATTTGTCATGTTGACTTCTCAACCTAGGTACACATAGCTGTTGCATTCGGAGATGGTCGTTCCGTTGAGAGTGAATGGGGCATCAGGAACGAGGCTGTTTCTCGTAAACATTGTCTTCGTAAGATTCAGCTGTAGTCCTACCTTTCCACTCTCACGGTCAAAGTCGGCCAGCATTTGTGCAGCTTGGCTGATGTTTGGTGTTATTAAAACAATGTCATCAGCAAAGCGGAGGTGGTGTAGTTGCCGACCATCTATCTTCACTCCCATTCCTTCCCATTCTAGTCCTCGCATGATTTTCTCGAGGGTGGCACTGAAGGGTTTCGGTGAAATGGTATCACCCTGCCAAACCCCTTTCTTGACATCAACGATCACTTCTTTGTAGAATGGTGAGATCCTGGTAGTGAATCCATAAAAGAGCTCACGGAGGATCTTGATGTATTGGGCTTGAATGCCCTGATTGGCTAGGGCTTTAATGACCGCTTCCGTCTGAACAGAATCAAAGGCCTTCTTTAAATCAGTGAACGTTAAACAGAGTGGCATCTTGAACTCCCTAGAAACCTCCATGAGTTTGGTTATCGTGTGGATATGGTCGATGGTGCTGAATCCTTCGCAGAACCCAGCTTGCTCGCATGGTTGTCCTTCATCTAGTGTTCTGCTAATCCTATTAAGGATGACTCGAGTGAACAACTTGTAGATGACAGAAAGTAGGCAGATCGGGCGATAGTTGCCAATGTCATGGATGTCTCCCTTCTTGAACAGTAGTACGGTCCTGCTGGTTTTCCATTGGGACGGAACCTTGCATTCAGACAGGTAGCGAGTGAAGAGCCGAGCCAGTGTATTGATGAGTACTGATGGCAGGTTCTTCAGGTGTTCAGGTCTAACCTTGTCTGGGCCGGGTGCTGTTTGTTTCTTTACCGACGAAATGGCCTGTCAGTTTCGGGAGGGAGAACGTTGGGAACGGCATATCCATCCTGTGGAATTTGGTATGTTGGCAAGTGGACATGGCTATCGAAAAGATTGGAGTAGAAGTCATGGATAATCTTCTCCATTGCCATTCTGGAGGATGTGAAGGATCCATCAGGACGTCGGAGGGCAGCCATCTTGGTCTTGTAGTTGGCGAAGGACAGGCGGGCGTAACGAATACCTTTCCCAGCTTCTGCCGCATCTACCAGTACTTCTGCTCTTCTCTCTTTGAGGTCTTCCTTGATCGCATCTCTGCACTGCTTTGCGAGCTAGACGTTAGCTTGTGGTTGCCTGGGGCATGCGCCAAACCACGCTGACGATTTTAGCTCAAGAGTTTTTGAAGGCAGGCGTTTTTTTTGTGGCTATCTCTCTCTTGGCGTTCCTCGCACAGTCATGGAGGTGCTGAACCAGTCGATCGTATTCCTCACCAATGTTGTCAACAATGGCATCTTCCCATGTTGCCGCAATAGTGCCAAAGAGTTCCCAGTTGGTGGTCGTTCTGGGAGTTCTCTTCTTGAACTTTGCCGCCCTTTCTCCCCGCTCTGTGAAGTAGAATTTTGCACGAAGGAGACGGTGGTCCGATCCCGTTTGGAATTTTGGGACAACAGCGACATCGGTCAGGCAAAACCCTCAATTGAATATGATGTGGTCTATTTCGTTGTGGAATCGTCCACCGGGAGACTCCCATGTCCAACGTTTAGATTCTGCCTTCTGGAACTGTGAGTTACCATGGATGGTCTTGGTCGACATGATGAACTCAGACAGTCTCTCACCCTGTTCGTTCCGTTCTAGGCCATGGGTCCCGATGTGAAGTTCTTCAGCTGATCTTCTCGGTCCAATCTTGGCATTAAAATCACCCACAATGATCTTGTAGAAGGTGTGGTCTTCTTTATAGAACTTCTCCAGCTCCATGTAGAACTTCTCGATTTCTCTGTCATCATAATGAGATGTTGGTGCGTAGACAACGAAGATAGAAACGGCAGGCAGTAAGCCACATCTATTCAAATGTAAACGTCCAATTCGCGTTGTTAGGCATTCAGTGAATCAATACTCTTGGCCAAGTTTGTGTTGAAAAGGATACTGATGCCTCCGACACCTCTTTTATCGCATATTCCGAGGAAAAATTCTTCTCCAGTGCAAACACTGCATGGTGAGATTCGTGCTTTCTTGTCTTGGTCAGACCAATGATGGCATACTTGATCATTCGCGCTTCTAACATCAGGTCCTCGATGGATGTATCTGATGCTAGCGTACGTGCATTGAAAGTACAGATGATCATTTTTGTCTTCCTTCGTTGTGGCAGCCTAGTATGGCCTTGAGATTTTGTCGGCATCTCCTTTCTCATCCTTCTCAGTGCTGCCACGTCGGTGAAGCCTTCAGGGTCAGGTGAATGAGACCACTGTTAGTTACTGGTTTTGGCATATCGAATACACAACGGATAGCTTGCTAGGCTCTTCCGTGCAGGAGGAATACTCTCGGTGGCTTGCCTGTCTTTCCGAGAGGGATAGAGGCTTTTGGAGTGACCTCCAATCACCCTTGTAGGTGTTACGTATTTGAACCCTACAAATATGGTACGACAATTCTGGAAGATGGGTATTTAGTGTCTTATGATGTGTTGCGTGGCCCGAAGTGGCTGCACAGGTCCGGAAAGCATCCTGGAGTGTGGTGAACGCTGGGTAGTGGAGGTAGTGTCACTAAAATTTTCTCACTAAAATTGTTTAATATTTGGAGGAAGTCATACAATTTTGATTTAGTGTTTCAAAAACTATTTTGGTAGTCTAATCTGATTGCCATCTGCTTAAGTACTTCCATTTTGAGGGAAGCTGGGGAGGCTATGCCTAGCTACGTCCCTGTAGACCATCTTCACCCTCTAAGACCCATATGGGGACACGCCCCAGGGACAGCTGGCCACTGTGTGGGACACTCACAGCAGCATGCGTAGGTGAAGCTGGAAGAAGGGGAGCTGTGGGGTGCATGAGGGAGACAAAGGCAGAGGCCAGGTGTCCTCGGGATTCATTTCCTGTGGCTCCCATCCCAACCTTCGCTCTCTCCCCTTGCACTGGGAGCCCCTGGGGTGCAGTGTCCCTGGCTCACCATGACTCCCCAACACTGCTGCTCTAGACTGTGGATCTAAAGACAGTCCTGGGGAAGGGGTCATTTCTCAGGGTGCGTTTCCAAGGGTAACGCACAGTGTCCCATTGGAAAGGGGCCTTTGTGCACCCCCTCCACGCCCAGATGTTGACGAACACCCCGTGTCCACCTCTGCCCCCGTCTTCACATGCGGCTTCCGGGAGCATCTGCGCCTGGTTCTCCCCCGCACAGGCTCCAGGACATGGCGGGGGTGGGCTGGGACAGGGGGCTCTACGCTGTCGTGAGGGCAGCAGTGACCCACCTTTTCGGGGGGAGGGTGGCACCGGATTTGTTTCCCAGGAGCTCCAGCTCCAGGAGACTGCTGGATGGGGGGTGACGGTCCCCCATCCCCCGCCCACCACACACACAAGTTCGCCAGCGCCGCGCAGACATGAGTTACTATTTTCTTGAACATTTATTTTTATTTTATTTTATCTTTAATTTTGATAAGTGAGACTCCAGGAGGTAGTGTTTCACGTGCTCTCCTGCGATCCCCAGCAGCAAAAGAGCCGCTGCAGCCTGCTCCGGAAGCTGTCATGCCGGGGCGGCTGTGCTGCACTGGAGAGGGTAGAGGGAACCCTTGGTCTCCGTTCCCGCCTGTGTCCAGGCCAAAATGGCCACCACCTTCTCCTTCTGTGTCCACGAGGCCCGTCCCGGTCACCGTGGATTGTTGGAGCACTAGCCTGCCTCTCGGCCCCCTCAAGGCGCTGGTCCTGGGGGAAGGCCCGGCTCACAGCGGGGGAGGCTGGCAGCTGCACCCCCGGGAGTCTCAGGGGGGGTGTTCCCAGAAGGAAGGAGGGAACGGACGGGCAGTCTTGTCCCTGAGGTGGGCTCTGACCAGCGGGAGGCTGGGCAGGGCAGACGGAGAGAAAGAACAGGACCGGCCTATACAGGGCCGGGGCTGGGGGCCTGGCCGATGGCGTTGCCGGTGAACGGCCAGTGTCCGCATGGACTACAAGTGCAGCCCTGTCGTGTTCTGGGTTTGGTGACTCCTCGCCACGCAGAGAGGGCAGAGCCTCGGGGAGCTGCTGCCACCCCCAAAGGACCACGATCTGGAGAGTTGCTGGGCGTCTGACCCCCAACACGCCTGCCCCCCGGAGGAGCAGCACCCTGACTCGGGTCGGGGCATGGAGGCCACGGTCTGCACGGCGGTCTGGGGCCCATGGGAACAAGGGCACGCCGTGAGGCTTGGCAGGACACAGGGTCCCCAGGGTGATCTGGACTGGCCTCTACCTCATGCCCCCGACTCTTCGGGCGGTCCTGCAAGGTGACCCGGCAGCATAGAGAACTTAGGCACCGGAGGGTGGCCTGCGCACCTGTTGCCCAAAAAGGAGCCAGGGTGGAGCAGTGTGTGCAGACCCCCCCACTGTGTCCGAGTTGGGCTACTGTGGGAGGCTGGACGAGCAGTGTGTGCAGACCCCCCCACTGTGTCCGAGTTGAGTCTGTGGGAGGCTGGACGAGGGCCAGGGGCCTGGCAGATGTTGTTGAAATTGTGGCTAGAGGCCGGGAATAGCCAGGAAGAAAAAAGCCGCACGTGTCCCAACAGACTCCCCGAAGTGCAGCCCAGTCGTGTCCTGGTTGTGGCAACTCCTCGCCATGGAGAGCAGGCAGAGCCTCGGGGAGCTGCTGCCACCCCCAAAGGATCACGATCTGGAGAGCTGCTGGGCGTCTGACCCCCCAAACGCCTGCACCCAGAGGAGCAGCACCCTGACTCGGGTCGGGGCGTGGAGGCCACGGTCTGCATGGCGGTCTGGGGCCCATGGGCACAAGGACACGCTGTGGGGCCTGGCAGGACACAGGGTCCCTTGGGTGCTCTGGGCCAGGCTCTGCCTCATACCGCTGACTCTTAGGCCGACTCGGGAAAGCTGAGCCGGCAGCAGAGACCCCTCAGGCATCAGAGGGTGGCCTAAGCGGCTGTTTCCCAGAAGGAACCTGGAGCCAGGGTGGAGCAGTCCGTACAGAGATGCCCTCTGTGTCCCAGGGACGGGTAGAGAGGTGGATCTACTGAAGTACAGCTGATCGGCACCCGGGGCAGCAGGGGACATGAAGAGGCAAGGATGCCCTACGGCTCGTTCCCAGCGTGCAGAAAACGGGGGGACGTGGTACAGAGGCATACGCTGGCGGCGGGGGTCCTGTGGCTGGAGCCATTGTCTGCAGAGGACACAGGGAACAAGGTTGGAGCCAGGAGGAGAGAGTAGAGGCCCCTGCTAACATGGGTGGGAGACCCCCGGCACCCCCACAGCCTGAGCCCCTCCCCTCCTCAGGTCCATGAGGTCACAGTAGCCTCTGCCCTCTCCCAGGGCCCCCCCGGCCATTTCTTGGCTCACTGCACTGTCCCCATGGGAGCACTCGGTCGTGAGGTGTCTGGGGAGGCGGGGGATAGTCACCTGGTCAGCTCACTGCTCTCCCGCGGTGAAGATGGGCTCCTGCCAGGGAGGAGGGGCCGTCAGGGGTCATGCACAGCTTCCCAGCGAGCCCTGTCTGAGCCCCAAGACCTGCCCAGCCCGTGCCCGAGGCTCCCTGAGGCACCTGCTTCCGGGGAAAGGCCGGACACACCAGCTCCGGGAACCCAGAGCCCAGTGTCCCTCAGGGACCTGTCGTCCACACTCCTGGGAACCTTGGTCTGTCCTGTGTCCCCCGCCCACCTGGAGGGCAGATCCACTGCTTCCCACCCTGGTGTGGTTCACTGGGACCCCCAAGGCCTCAGGCTCTGCCTGTCTCCCTCCCGACTCTCCTCCAGTGCCCTCACGGGGCCGCTGTCCACAGGGACATCTTCAACTTGTAGCCTGGCCCGGATGGCCAGGACAGGGAGTGTGCCCTGGCAGAGCCCAGGCGGGAAAGCCAACCCCCTCACCTCGGTGTGTGCAGAGCCTCTCCTCCTCCAGGCAGCCTTCCAGTGCTGAGAAGAAAGGGGGAGTGAGGGCCTGGGCCTCTCAGAAACTCAAGGAGCCTCCCCAGGCCTGGGCTCCTGCAGGGAACTGCAGGCTGGGCTCTCGCCTGATTCAGTCCCAGGGACGCTGAGCCCATTCTCAGTCCCTGTCAGGCCAGCACCCTGGTGCCAGCAGCACCCTGACCAGTCTGTGCACTGTGCTGCCTCACAGAGGCCCTGGGCCCCCTCTGAGGGTCTCTCAGGTCACCACTGTCCTGTTGGCCCCCGTGGAGGCCCCTGTGTGAGTGACCCCTGCCCCCGCAGGTCAGGGGGGAAGCGTGTACTCTCTCCGGAGCTGGGATCCCACAGGGACAGCTATTTCTCCTACAGTGCGGGAAGGGGTCTCCCACACAGACTCTGGCCCTGAGGTAACTGGGTCCCCCGGAATACCTCGCCCTGTGCCTCACGTCTGCGAGAGAGAGGACTGATGCTCTCATCTGGCCACACGCCCCGTCTGCTTCTTTCAAACACACCTGCCCTCAGTCCCCCAGGACGTCTC
Source organism: Sorex fumeus (assembly GCF_029834395.1). Lineage (NCBI taxonomy): Eukaryota > Metazoa > Chordata > Mammalia > Eulipotyphla > Soricidae > Sorex > Sorex fumeus. The sequence continues at coordinate 23,361,791 of NW_026606077.1, read as the reverse complement.
CAGACTCTACCTGGTGCTGTTCCTTGACCGCAAACGGAAAACACATTTTTTCAGCAAAATCCAAAATAGAATTCCATTGAACCCCGAAAGGTAGGGGTCCTCAATCCAGAGAACCAGCCATTCGGGTAGATGTTCAGGAGTAATAGGAGAATAAGTGTGAGAATCCATGTAGAAGAGATCAGACAAGTATTCGCTTGCCTGTGGCAACTGAGCCAGAGAGCAGCAGGCCCGTTTATATACACTCTGCTGACATCACAGAACCCTGCGGAGTCACAAAGGGTCCCGGGCCGGGGAGGGGACCCCATGCATGGCTGCCACCAGCCCTGCCCCACTCAGGCCTGAGTGGTCTCTCTACCCGCCTAGGCCTTAGGTTGCCCTGCCCTCCCTTCCCCCCCTTTACAAGCCCCGAGCCCTGCCTCCTGGGCCTGGCCTTGTTCTCTCAGGAACCCAGTCACCCCCTGCGTCTGCGCTTGCCGTCTGTCTGCCTCACCGAGCCTCTGACCCTGGCACTTTCCTCTCGGCAGTGTCCTTGTTTCACATCCTCTTTCCTCCAGACTCTCCCAGCAATGTTCCCACATGAACCTGGGCCTCGAGCATCCAGCCCTCTCCCACTGCGTTGGAGCCTCAAAATCCGCCACATTAGTTTGGTCTTTGCTCAGCCTTTACCAAACATTTTTATGTTTTAAATAAAAACTCTTTCTTTGAAATAAACAAATGAAACAATTATTTTACTATAGTGTACATACACTAGACTCTCAAAGTGTAATTATTTGGCAATTTTTTTTTGTTTCTGGGGGGCCACACCTGGTGATGCCCAGGGCTTCTCTTGGCTCTGCATTCAGGAATTACTCCTTGTGGTACTTGAGGACCCATGGAGGATGCCAGGGATCGAAGCCAGCTTCTCCACTGTACTGTATCTTAAGCTTTCGGCGTTTTTAAGGTATATAATCTGAATACCAATTTTTTAATGATTTTTACACGTTTTATATTCATAAAGTAGTTCACAGGAGTTCATTACAGGTAACATTCAAACACCCATCCAGCCAGTGAGCATCTTCCCACCACAACAAGAGGGAAGTGTGTGAAGGTTGTGGAAATTCATTCTGGGGCTAAATGTCAATTTGTAAGACTTTTCTCTTTGGGAAAAGTCCAGGTAGCGCTCTACTTTCAATATATAGAACTTTCCTTTTTCCTTTCCTCTTTAAATTTTATTTCTTTTCTACTTCCATCATAGTTTTATCAGAACTTAATGTATTATCATAATTTTTGCTTTAAAGGCTGTTATTGATTACCCCTCATACATTCTACCATAAATATGTGTAAGTAGAAGCTAATATCAATTTTTCTTTGTAGATTAACTCCTAATTACAACTCTCAGTAAAATGTACTTGATCAATATTTCCTGTTTTGAGTAATATTTTTAAATATTATTTAACAGGTTCACTATCCACTGTAGCACTCTCCTCCCATTTTTCATCAATCTGCTCGAGCTGGCACCAGTAATGTCTTCATTGTGAGACTTGTTGTTACTGTTTTTGACATATCAAATACACCATGGACCTTGCCAGGCTCTGCCGTGTGGACAGGATACTCTCGGTAGCTTGCCGGGCTCTCCAAGAGGGATGGAGGAATCAGACTCGGTCAGCTGCGTGCAAGGTAAACGCCCTACCCACTGTGCTACCGCCTCATGTCCCCTTCCTTAATTCATGTCTTTATAGAATATTACTGCTACATTTCTTTTTTTTTTCTTTTTGGGTTACAAAGGAGAATGACTTACATCGCTTCTTCTTCCAGTCCTACTGATAGAAGTGCCTTCCATCAGAGGCTGTTCCTGCAGGTTCAGAAGGATTACTAGCTCTTTCATCTCTGCTCTGACTGCAAACACAGTATGTAATTGCACCATTCTCAAACCTCTTTCACGCTCTTGAAAAATAATGTCCGCTAGAGAGATTGTATAAGGTAAGTCACATGTCTCACATGCTGCTGACCTGGGTTCGAGCTCCAAAAATGTATAGTTCTTCTGAGCACCACCAGGCATGATCCTTGAGTACAGAGCAGGATTAATATTGAGCACTGATGAATATGCCTGCCACCCAATAAAAGATAAAGTTTTTGGTGCCCAACCAGCTCACAAAGGTGAGGAAGCAGAAGCAGGACCCCACTTTCAACTAAGTGGGTGAGTCTGAGTGGTCTGGAAAGGGCCAAACCGACACTCTGGGGCCAGCAAGCTCCGGCAGTACAAGAAACAGTCCTCCCCTTCTCACATACCTCAGACCTAGCTAACCTTTAGATGTAAACATCCTCCCCTGTTTATCACAGACCCTGGTCTGGCGAAGTCCTGCCCTAAAGGATCCCAGTCCTTGACCTCCGGCCCGGAAATTGTACCTGACCATGTTTTCCTTCCTATTTCTGACCATGTTTTCCTTCCTGTTTCTGGCCATGTTTTCCTTCCTAGAGACTGTAACTCTTTGCCTGGTAACCGGGGCCAAACAATGTATCCTTTAACGCTTGCTCTCCTGTGCCTCGGTTTTCTTGTTTTGATTCTTTCTGCTCAGTGGAATTTCCTGGAGGGGAGCGAATGAAGAGAGGCTGTGAAGGCTGCTGGGGCCTCTGAGCCTGCCGGGGGCTTGGCCCGCCCTGCTTCTGTGTTCCTCTGCGCCTCTGACCGCTGGACTGTCTCCGTGCACTTTGGTACAACGAAAAGTAAGGCACCCTTGCAATTGAACAGCACTGCCTATTGTTGACTTCCCATCTTTGACTTCACATCTTCTCAGCTTTCAGACAAGACAATTGAGAAAAATTAAAAATTTCTGAGATTTTTGTGTTACATAACTGATTACACCCACATCATTTGCCACCCCTTTAGGCTATTCCTTACATTTTTCTCCAGAGCTTTCCTTTCCTTCCAATTTTCAATGTTTATATTCTGAGGGTAGTCTTTGGGGCTGTCACTTTCCTTTTTTTTTATGTAGGAGTCCTGCTATTTATGCAGCCACTGATTAGCTGATTGAATTGAGCATGAACTCCACCTTTTTTTCATAATTTATTTTTTCTTTTATTTATTGAATCACTTTGGGAAAAGTTCCTAAGCTTTTGGGTTTAAGTCTTGGTGATAAAATGATCAAACACCTTTCCCTTCACCAGTACTCATTTTTCACCATCAAGAATCCAAATATACCCCCCTCCCAACCCTCCCAATGCCTGTGAAGCAGATGATTTCTACTTAACTCTTTTCTACATTGATTACATTCATTATTTCGACAAAAGATGCACCATTATTTAGAATCCTCCCCCCCAACAACCAGAATTACTGAAAAGGCATTGTGAAATACTCTTTCCTATAGCTGGTTAACAGAATCATATAACGTTGCGCAGCTGCAATAGTGGCTGCGTGATTTTGGATTTCTGCAAAGAGCCAGATAATTACGAGATTGTTTTCTGTGCATCTGGTGTTATGGCTGTGCTGGAGAGCTGCTACAGGGGGGCAACTCGTGACCTCGGTAGGGCATGAAAGACGAGCCGGTTCCACCCCCCTTCCCATGCGACTGTAGTTGCCCTGTCACCGCGGACTCATACTTGGCTTTCCTATAAGCACTGAGGCAGCAGCCACCCTGCTGCTGGAGGGGGGGGGGGTTGGGGGGGAGAAGGCGGAAGGGAGCAACACCCTTTTGCTCCCGGGGAGGCATGGTGCTGTATTTTAACGTATGGTCCATTCACTTTTCTGCTGCAAGCTGCCGGGCTCTGGACTAAGTCCTTTTGCCTCTGGAGCCATGGCCATGCCAGAGAGCCGCTCCTGGGGGGTAACTCGTGACCTCGGTAGGGCGTGAAGGATGAGCTGGTCTCCCTTCTCATGAGACTGCAGTTGCCCCGTCATGGCCAGCTCATATCCTGATTCCAATAAGCTCTGAGGCGGCAGCCACCTTACTGCTCGGCGGGGGGGGGGGGGGGGGGGGGGCAAGGCGGAAGGGATCAACACCCTTTCCTTCCCAGAGAGGCATGGCGCTTTAGTTTAATGCTTGGTCCATTCACTTTTCTGCTGCAAGCTGCCATGCTCTGGATTAAGCCCTTTTTCTCTAGAGCCATGGCCGTGCCGGTGAGCCGCTCGTAGGGGGCAACTCGTGACCTAGGTAGGGCGTGAAGGAAGAGCCAGTACCGCCCCCTTCCCATGTGATTGCAGTTGTGGGGCTCTCACTTTCTTCCACACACTTTGGTTCATCTTCTCTAATCTTATGACCTTCATATGGGAAAGGATTCATCTGAAAAATCAGCATCACCTGCTTATATATCCGGACTGTATGTATACCCAGTAGCGTCTGACATACAGGAGGCATGCAAAGCCACCAGGGGTGTTACAGGAATAGAGTACTATATGTGTTTGATTTTGTTTCTCTCCTTATCTAAAAAATGAGAAAGATCCTATGCTTACAAATGTTTCCTGTAAGAGTCGTCAAAAGTGTTCTCAGTTTCTTTCTACTTGTGTTTCTGGATCACATAAAATGTTGTTAGGGTGCGGTGTCAGATCTCCTTGCAGCAACAAGGACCAGGTAGAGAATGCAACCCGCAAACAGGTAGTTTATTGTTTCTGGCTCATCAGGGTCAAGCCGGTTACACAGACACACAGGTCCCGTAGGTCCAGGCCAGACCCCGAACCAGGGTAAGGGAGTAACTTATATGGGCCCTCACTGACCATGACAGCAAAGACCACCATTATCATAACCAATAGATTTATAAGAATCCACTCTTAACCCATCCTATTTCTACTACTGAAAGTATATTGTTCCTGATCCTAGGAGCTTGAAGGGTAACATTTGGAGAAGTGGTTACATTGGATGAGCAAGTGAGCATAGCTTGCAAGGAGTATGCAGTTACATTTAATGAAAACGCAGGCTCAGAGCATATCTTGCATGCACACTTAGTAATCGCTCTTACCTTGCAACCCACTTCCCTTGTCACCTGCCCCCATTTGCACATACCCTGGGGCACCTGTATCCAGGCAGCAGCCCCCAGGAAAATAGCAACTTGCCGGGCTCTCCAAGAGGGGCGAAGGAATCAAACCTGGCTCGGCCGGGCTGGCTGCTGCGTACAAGGCAAACACCCTACCAACCTACCGCTGTGCTATCGCTCCTGGGATTTGTAATTGGAAGACACAATTTTTTGTACTTCTAGATGGTGTGGGAAGGAAGGCCTGAGCAACATTTAGCAGTGCTCAAAGCTCACTTCTAGCTCTGTGCTCAGGGGTCACTGCTGGTGGTGCTCTGGGACATGTGTGTTGCTGGAGATCAAACTTGGGTCAGCCACATACAAGACAAGCATCTTAACCCCTAAATCTCGGCCCCTAAAGAGAAAGTGTTTTTAATTAGAAGACACGATTTCCAGTGTTTGGCTTTGTAAGAGATATATTTTAAAAAGGTTAATCATAATTACCACCAAGTTTAAGATATTTTAAAATAGTGAGAAAAGACTTTTTTGAAACAACTCTAGGAAAGGAGCACTATGAAAACTGATATTGAGAACTAGTTCCATAATTAATAGTATTTTATGGCCAAATGACCGTGATCATGTAAACATTTCCAGACTTCCATACTTACAAGAACTCTTTCAATTTGAATGTCTCACCACACGAACCAGCAGCAGCATTCCAGCTCTCCTCCTCCTAAAATGGTGCCTCTCCTCACTATCTCCCAGCCTCTGTCTCTTTACTTCAGTCACCACCTTCTGTTTTCACAGTCAGAATTAATTTTGATTCGGCTGTGTTTATGACTTAGGTAACTCTCTCTTCTGGGGCCAGAGTGATAGCACATCAGATAGGGCACTCACCCAACCCGGGTTTAATCCGTGGCATCCCCTGTGGTCCTCCAAGCACTGCCAGGAATGAATCCTGAGCACAGAGCCAGAAGGTGTTATGTCCTGGGAAGGTAATTTCGCTCGCACATTGACCAGACCAGATGCCAATGCAAGGGCCCTTGATTTTTAGCTCGAGCTAGGGTCCAAGTCTCATACAACGCAGTGGAGACTTGATAAGGACCCCAACTCCGAATTCTAAGCCATTGATATAGGATTGGGTTACATAGCAGCAGTTTTTGTAGGAACTGGCGATGTGGTTCCAATTTGGATCCCGTGACTCCACTGCCTAGGCCCTCTCCACTTGGCTGGGGCCCACTGCCCATGGCCCCTACTGATAGGCTGTTGCCACAGGGTGGTTTATCTGCCCAGGGTGGTATTTTTTTTTTGGCAGTGGGACTTTGTGATGGGGAAAAGTGAGACTTAGGCCTGCTGAGTTTTGGTCTTAAAGTGGAGTCTGTCATGGCTCCACTTCGGCCTAACAAAGCATGTCCTTCTGAGCACTCCCTGGTGTGACCCCTACTCACCAACTAAAAGACTCTTCTAAATATCTTTCTAGGAAACTAATTTTTTTAGAATTATTAAAAATTATAGTCCGCGTATACTTTGTAGTTGACACTGAAAATAGGTATTTTTAGTTAGTACAGCCAATTAAGAATTTCTTTCCTTTTCAAGTATATCTTTCCATGAAAAATCATTAGGACATTAAAATAAATGGAAATCTTAGATGCAGATTTTGAATCACTCTTTCACTCTATTAAAACAGAATTTCAAAATTTGACAAAATATTAACTAATAACATTTCTCACTTAATCACTTAATCACTTAACTTCCCGTTAGTCGACGAGTTGCTCAAGCAGGTGCCAGTAATTTCTCCATTTGTCCCTGTCGCGTGCTAGTGGGCGGTCACGCGGTCTTTTGACAGCCCGTGGAATCTAGTCAGTAACAGCTCTAGTCCAGCGGTCGTCTTTAAATCTCATTACGTGACCAGCCCATCTGATTTTTGACACCTTGGCAAATGAGACAGCGTCCCTGATTCTTGATCGTCGACAGATGTCAGAACTCCGGATTCTTTCTCTCATTTGAGTGAAACGTGATATTCCAAGCATAGCTCTTTCTATTCTTCTTTGGGAGACCTGAATAGCTTTCTCATCCTGTTTGCGTAGGGCCCAGGTCTCTGAGGCATAGGTCAATGCAGGAAGAACAGTGGAATCAAAGAGATGTGCCCGGAGCCGGAGGTTCTTCGTCCTCTTAGCTATTTCTTCGACGTTCCTGAAGGCGTTCCAAGCTGCTCTCTTCCTCATGCACAGCTCGGGTGCCAGGTCATTTGTCATGTTGACTTCTCAACCTAGGTACACATAGCTGTTGCATTCGGAGATGGTCGTTCCGTTGAGAGTGAATGGGGCATCAGGAACGAGGCTGTTTCTCGTAAACATTGTCTTCGTAAGATTCAGCTGTAGTCCTACCTTTCCACTCTCACGGTCAAAGTCGGCCAGCATTTGTGCAGCTTGGCTGATGTTTGGTGTTATTAAAACAATGTCATCAGCAAAGCGGAGGTGGTGTAGTTGCCGACCATCTATCTTCACTCCCATTCCTTCCCATTCTAGTCCTCGCATGATTTTCTCGAGGGTGGCACTGAAGAGTTTCGGTGAAATGGTATCACCCTGCCAAACCCCTCTCTTGACATCAACGATCACTTCTTTGTAGAATGGTGAGATCCTGGTAGTGAATCCATAAAAGAGCTCACGGAGGATCTTGATGTATTGGGCTTGAATGCCCTGATTGGCTAGGGCTTTAATGACCGCTTCCGTCTGAACAGAATCAAAGGCCTTCTTTAAATCAGTGAACGTTAAACAGAGTGGCATCTTGAACTCCCTAGAAACCTCCATGAGTTTGGTTATCGTGTGGATATGGTCGATGGTGCTGAATCCTTCGCAGAACCCAGCTTGCTCGCATGGTTGTCCTTCATCTAGTGTTCTGCTAATCCTATTAAGGATGACTCGAGTGAACAACTTGTAGATGACAGAAAGTAGGCAGATCGGGCGATAGTTGCCAATGTCATGGATGTCTCCCTTCTTGAACAGTAGTACGGTCCTGCTGGTTTTCCATTGGGACGGAACCTTGCATTCAGACAGGTAGCGAGTGAAGAGCCGAGCCAGTGTATTGATGAGTACTGATGGCAGGTTCTTCAGGTGTTCAGGTCTAACCTTGTCTGGGCCGGGTGCTGTTTGTTTCTTTACCGACGAAATGGCGTGTCAGATTTCGGGAACGGCATATCCATCCTGTGGAATTTGGTATGTTGGCAAGTGGACATGGCTATCGAAAAGATTGGAGTAGAAGTCATGGATAATCTTCTCCATTGCCATTCTGGACGATGTGAAGGATCCATCAGGACGTCGGAGGGCAGCCATCTCGGTCTTGTAGTTGGCGAAGGACAGGCGGGAGTAACGAATACCTTTCCCAGCTTCTGCCGCATCTACCAGTACTTCTGCTCTTCTCTCTTTGCGGTCTTCCTTGATCGCATCTCTGCACTGCTTTGTGAGCTCGACGTTAGCTTGCGGTTGCCTGGGGCATGCGCCAAACCACGCTGACGATTTTAGCTCAAGAGTTTTTGAAGACAGGCGTTTTTTTTGTGGCTATCTCTCTCTTGGCGTTCCTCGCACAGTCATGGAGGTGCTGAACCAGTCGATCGTATTCCTCACCAATGTTGTCAACAATGGCATCTTCCCATGTTGCCGCAATAGTGCCAAAGAGTTCCCAGTTGGTGGTCGTTCTGGGAGTTCTCTACTTGAACTTTGCCGCCCTTTCTCCCCGCTCTGTGAAGTAGAATTTTGCACGAAGGAGACGGTGTTCCGATCCCGTTTGGAATTTTGGGACAACAGCGACATCCGTCAGGCAAAACCCTCAATTGAATATGATGTGGTCTATTTCGTTGTGGAATCGTCCACCGGGAGACTCCCATGTCCAACGTTTAGATTCTGCCTTCTGGAACTGTGAGTTACCATGGATGGTCTTGGTCGACATGATGAACTCAGACAGTCTCTCACCCTGTTCGTTCCGTTCTAGGCCATGGGTCCCGATGTGAAGTTCTTCAGCTGATCTTCTCGGTCCTATCTTGGCATTAAAATCACCCACAATGATCTTGTAGAAGGTGTGGTCTTCTTTATAGAACTTCTCCAGCTCCATGTAGAACTTCTCGATTTCTCTGTCATCATAATGAGATGTTGGTGCGTAGACAACGAAGATAGAAACGGCAGGCAGTAAGCCACATCTATTCAAATGTAAACGTCCAATTCGCGTTGTTAGGCATTCAGTGAATCAATACTCTTGGCCAAGTTTGTGTTGAAAAGGATACTGATGCCTCCGACACCTCTTTTATCGCATATTCCGAGGAAAAATTCTTCTCCAGTGTCAAAAACTGCATGGTGAGATTCGTGCCTTCTTGTCTCGGTCAGACCAATGATGGCATACTTGATCATTCGCGCTTCTAACATCAGGTCCTCGATGGATGTATCTGATGCTAGCGTACGTGCATTGAAAGTACAGATGATCATTTTTGTCTTCCTTCGTTGTGGCAGTCTAGTATGGCCTTGAGATTTTGTCGGCCTCTCCTTTCTCATCCTTCTCAGTGCTGCCATGTCGGTGAAGCCTTCAGGGTCAGATGAATGAGACCAGTGTTAGTTACTGGTTTTGGCATATCGAATACACAACGGATAGCTTGCCAGGCTCTTCCGTGCGGGAGGAATACTCTCGGTAGCTTGCCAGTCTTTCCGAGAGGGATAGAGGCTTTTGGAGCGACCTCCAATCACCCTTGTAGGTGTTACATATTTGAACCCTACAAATATGGTACGACAATTCCGGAAGATGGGTATTTAGTGTCTTATGATGTGTTGCGCGGCCCGAAGCGGCTGCACAGGTCCGGAAAGCATCCTGTAGTGTGGTGAACCCTGGGTAGTGGAGGTAGTGTCACTAAAATTTTCTCACTAAAATTGTTTAATATTTGGAGGAAGTCATACAATTTTGATTTAGTGTTTCAAAAACTTTTTTTGTAGTCTAATCTGATTGCCATTTGCTTAAGTACTTCCATTTTGGGGGAATCTGGGGAGGCTGCGCCTAGCTACGTCCCTGTAGACCATTAATTCATGTCTTTATAGAATAATACTGATACATTTCTTTTTTTTTCCTTTTTGGGTTACACCTGGTGATGCACAGGGGCTACCCCTGGCTCTGCATTCAGGAATTACTACTGTTGGTTTCTAGAAGTTTCCTGCATCCGGTCTTGGAGCTCACCAATGATTTCCCCAGATGTTGTTACTCCATTGAAATTTCTGCTTCACCTGCCACACTCTTTGCTTCAATCGTTTCTGTTTGTACTTGTCTCAGTTCCACCTCATACGTTGCTGTGCTTTGCTGACTGATTGAGCCAGTGTTTCTCTGAGCTCAGTAGATATCGCAGTGTCCCTAAAGTCTTTATGTGAGAGTTTGCAAAGCTAGTTGATACCGATAGAACCTTCTAGGCTATTGTCTTCACTCCCTGGGCTCGGTGGGCTTTTATGCTGCTTCTTGTTATCTCTGCGGGACGTGCTGATGACCCTCAGACAGGAGATCTCCAAGGAGGTGCTGGCCATCAGCATGGAAGGGATGCTTCCACAGGGCATGCAAGGCAGGCCTGTTGCTGCTGAGAGTGCCGTGGTGGACTGAGCTGGGTGCCGTCCCGGGCCAGCGAGACGGTGCTGACCAAGGTCATGCAGCGCCAGTAGGCGGACTTGCCAGTAGGTCCGGAAAGCGTCCTGGAGTGTGGCGATGGCTGGGTAGTGGAGGTAGTGTCACTAAAATTTTCTCACTAAAATTGTTTAATATGTGGAGGAAGTCCTACCATTTTGATTTAATGTTTCAAAAACTATTTTGGTAGTCTAATCTGATTGCCATCTGCTTAAGTACTTCCATTTTGAGGGAAGCTGGGGAGGCTGTGCCTAGCTACGTCCCTGTAGACCATCTTCACCCTCTAAGACCCATATGGGGACACGCCCCAGGGACAACTGGGCACTGTGTGGGACACTCACAGCAGCATGCGTAGGTGAAGCTGGAAGAAGGGGTGCTATGGGGTGCATGAGGGAGACAAAGGCAGAGGCCAGGTGTCCTCGGGATTCATTTCCTGTGACTCCCATCCCAACCTTCGCTCTCTCCCCTTGCACTGGGAGCCCCTGGGGTGCAGTGTCCCTGGCTCACCGTGACTCCCCAACACTGCTGCTCTAGACTGTGGATCTAAAGACAGTCCTTTGGAAGGGGTCACTTCTCAGGGTGGGTTTCCTGGGCAGCGCGCAGTGTCCCATTGGAAAGGGGCCTTTGAGCACCCCCTCCACGCTCAGACGTTGACGCACACCCCGTGTCCACCTCTGCCCCCGTCTTCACATGCGGCTTCCGGGAGCATCTGCGCCTGGTTCTCCCACGCACAGGCTCCAGGACACGGCGGGGGTGGGCTGGGACAGGGGGCTCTACGCTGTCGTGAGGGCAGCAGTGACCCACCTTTTCGGGGGAAGGGTGGCACTGGATTTGTTTCCCAGGAGCTCCAGCTCCAGGAGACTACTGGGTGGAGGTGACGGTCCCCCATCCCCTGCCCACCCCACACACAAGTTCGCCAGCGCCGCGCAGTCATGAGTTACTATTTTCTTCAACATTTATTTTTATTTTATTTTATCTTTAATTTTGATAAGTGAGACTCCAGGAGGTAGTGTTTCACGTGCTCTCCTGCGATCCCCAGCAGCAAAAGAGCCGCTGCAGCCTGCTCCAGAAGCTGTCATGCCGGGGCGGCTGTGCTAAACTGGAGAGGGTAGAGGGACCACTTGGGCTCCGTCCCCGCCTGTGTCCAGCCCGAAATGGCCACCACCTTCGACTCCTGTATCCACGAGGCCCGTCCCGGCCACCGTGGATTGTTGGAGCACTAGCCTGCCTCTCGGCCCCCTCGGGGTGCTGGTCCTGGGGGAAGGCCCGGTTCACAGCGGGGGAGGCTGGCAGCTGCACCCCCGGGAGTCTCAGTGGGGGTGTTCCCAGATGGAAGGAGGGACCGGATGGGCAGTCTTGTCCTTGAGGTAGGCTCTGGCCTGTGGGAGGCTGGGCAGGGCAGACGGAGAGAAAGAACAGGACCGGCATATACAGGGCCGGGGCCGGGAGCCTGGCTGATGGCGTTGCCGGTGAACGGCCAGTGTCCGCATGGACTACAAGTGCAGCCCTGTCGTTTTCTGGGTTTGGTGATTCCTCGCCATGCAGAGAGGGCACAGCCTCGGGGAGCTGCTGCCACTCCCAAAGGACCACGATCTGGACAGATGCTGGGCGTCTGACCCCCCACACGCCTGCCCCGCGGAGGAGCAGCACCCTGACTCGGGTCGGGCCGTGGAGGCCACGGTCTGCACGACGGTCTGGGGCCCATGGGCACAAGGGCACGCCGTGAGGCTTGGCAGGACACAGGGTCCCCAGGGTGATCTGGGCCGGGCTCTGCCTCATGCCCCCGACTCTTCAGCCGGCTCAGGAAAGCTGAGCTGGCAGCAGAGACCCCTCAGGCGTCAGAGGGTGGCCTAAGCGGCTGTTTCCCAGAAGTAAACTGGAGCCAGGGTGGAGCAATCCGTACAGAGATGCCCTCTGTGTCCCAGGGGCAGGTAGAGAGGTGGATCTACTGAAGTACAGCTGATCGGCGCCCGGAGCAGCAGGGGACATGAAGAGGCAAGGATGCCCTGCGGCTCGTCCCCAGCGTGCAGAAAACGGGGGGACGTGGTACAGAGGCATACGCTGGCGGCGGGGGTCCTGTGGCTGGAGCCATTGTCTGCAGAGGACACAGGGCAAAAGGTTGGAGCCAGGAGGAGGGAGTAGAGGCCCCTGCTGACATTGGTGGGAGACCCCCGGCACCCCCACAGCCTGATCCCCTCCCCCTCCTCAGGTCCATGAGGTCACAGTAGCCTCTGTACTCTCCCAGGGCCCCCCCCGCCCATTTCTTGTCTCACTGCACTGTCCCCATGGGAGCACTCGGTCCTGAGGTGTCTGGGGAGGCGGGGGATAGTCAACTGGTCAGCTCAGGGCTCTCCTGCGGTGAAGATGGGCTCCTGCCAAGGAGGAGGGGCCGTCAGGGGTCATGCACAGCTTCCCAGCCAGCCCTGTCTGAGTCCCAAGACTTGCCAAGCCTGTGCCCGAGGCTCCCTGAGGCACCTGCTTCCGGGGAAAGGCCGGACACACCAGCTCCGGGAACCCAGAGCCCAGGGTCCCTCAGGGACCTGCCGTCCTCTCTCCTGGGAACCTTGGTCTGTCCTGTGTCCCCCGCCCACCTGGAGGGCAGTTCCACTGCTTTCAACCCTGGTGGGGTTCACTGGGACCCCCAAGGCCTCAGGCTCTGCCTGTCTCCCTCCCGACTCTCCTCCAGTGCCCTCACGGTGCGGCTATCCACAGGGACATCTTCAACCTGTGGCCTGGCCCTGATGGCCAGGACAGGGAGTGTGCCGTGGCAGAGCCCAGGCGGGAAAGCCAACCCCCTCACCTCGGTTTGTGCAGAGCCTCTCCTCCTCCAGGCAGCCTTCCAGTGCTGAGAAGAAAGGGGGAGTGAGGGCCTGGGCCTCTCAGAAACTCAAGGAGGCTCCCCAGGCCTGGGCTCCTGTAGGGAACTGCAGGCTGGGCTCTCGCCTGATTCAGTCCCAGGGACGCTGAGCCCATTCTCAGTCCCTGTCAGGCCAGCACCCTGGTGCCAGCAGCACCCTGACCAGTCTGTAAACTGTGCTGCCTCACAGAGGCCCTGGGCCACCTCTGAGGGTCTCTCAGGTCACCACTGTCCTGGTAGCCCCCGTGGAAGCCCCTGTGTGAGTGACCCCTGCCCCGTGGGGTCAGTGACCGCAGGTCAGTGGGGAAGCATGTACTTTCCCCGGACCTGGGATCCCACAGGGACAGCCATTTCTCTCACAGTGCTGGAGGGGTTCTCCCTCACAGATTCTGGCCCTGAGGTAAACTGGGTCCCCCAGAACATCTCGCCCTGTCCCTCATGTCTGTGAGAGAGAGGACTGATGCTCTCTCCTGGTCAGACGCCCCGTCTGGTTCTTACAAACACACCTGCCCTCTCTCCCCCAGGAAGTCTCCAGACTCTACCTGGTGCTGTTCCTTGACTGCAAACGGGCAACAAATGTCTTGAGCAAAAGCCAAAAGAGGATTATTGAAACACTTGAAAAGTAGGGGCCCTCCAGGCAGAGAACCAGCCATTCAGGCAGATATGGAAGGATTATGGGAGAATAAGACTGAGACTCCATCTTCATGGGATCAGAGAACTAATGACTTGCCTGTGGCAACTGAGCCAGAGAGCAGTAGGCCCATTTATATACACTCTGCTGACATCACGGAAGTCTGAGGAGTCACATAGTGTACCGGGCGGGGGAGGGGACCCCATGCATGGCTTCCATCGCCCTTGCCTCACCCAGGTCTGGGTGGTCTCTCTGCCCGCCTTGGTCTCCGGATTTTCTGCCTTCCCTGTGTGGCCCTTCCCAGCCCGAGCCCTGCCCCCTGGCCTTGGCTTTGTTCTCTCAGGGACCCAGACACCCTGTGTCTGAGCTTTCCGTCTGTTTGCCTCACCGAAACTCTGACCTGGCCGCTTTCCTATCGGCAGCGTCCTTGTTTCACGTCCTCTTTCCTGCAGACCCTCCCAGCAAAGTTTCTGTGTGATTCTGGAACTTGAGCTCCCGGCGCTGTCCCTCCGTGTTGGGTCTCGAAATCTTTCACATCAGGTTGGGCATAGTTCAGCCTTTACCACCTCTCCTCAGTGATGCTGGGTCCATTGCATCTCTGACACCCACTGCACTCAAAGACCGATAAAATAAATGGAATCCATCCAACCTCAGGCCATGGGGAGGGGCGTTGATGCCTCATTCTCTGTTGATGCTGAAGGTTATTGACACCATGATTCGGCGTTATTGTGATCCTTTGACAAGCCAGGAAGTCGTTTTCATTGCAGATGTAAACAATCCCCATTTTTATGTTTCTTTGAGGCTGCTTTTTGGTGTCAGCCAGCTATGCTCAGGGCTTCCTCCTGCTCTCCATTCAGAAATCAGCTTTGTTTCCAAGAAATTTTGATCTATTTTATTAATGTATTTTTTTATTTAACCACTGTGAGATGCGGGTGTGAGATAGTTCCAAAGTTGTTCATGCTTGATTCTCAACCCTACAATGTTCCCATACCTGTGACCACCAGTGTACATTTACTAACACCAATATTTCCAGTTTCCCTCCACTGCCCCCCCAAAAGTCTTCTTTTATGAAGGTAATTCCCCCCATACACACACCTTCTCTCTGTTTCTCTATTTGTCTCTTTCTGTTTCTGTGTCTTTCCCTGTATTTCTCTCTGTCTCCTCACTCTTCTTTCTTTACTTTTTGAACATTATGGTTTGAAATACAGATCTCTCTCTCTCTCTCTTTCTCTCTTTGTATTTATATTTATACACACACACACACACATACAGATAGATCATGTATTTGATGGTCAGTGTCAGGATATTCATATCTGTTCCATTGGTCTGTGGGTCTCTCTTGATTCCAATACCATGTTCTTTTTATTACTACCACTTCCTAGTAATTTGAAGGTGAGGAAGGTGTTGTCTTTTTTTTTTTTTTTTGAGGGAGGTGTTGTTGTTTGTTTGGTTTTTTGCATGTGTCTAACCAGTTTTCCCAGCAGCATTTGTTGGAACAGGCTCTCCTTACTCCATTTCATATACCTAGCCTGTATTATGAATGAACTGCCCTTACATTAGAGGGTTTACCTCTGAGGTCTTAACTCTGTTCATGTGGTCTGCTTGTTCTAGTATCATGTGCTTTTGATCACTAAAGTTTTGGGAAAAGACAAGTTTGAGAGCAATCACTCCCATCATTTTCTCAGCAATGCTTGGCTTTTCTGATAACTCTTTCCTTCTCCTTTTCTGTTTGTTTCTTGGGAGATTGGTGTCTGTTGCACACTGGGCTGTCCACATGACTTATTTCTAGATCTTTGATAAGGGATGCCCCCTGAGATTTCCTGAAGGAGTTAAAAGATATAAGCAGTGCAGAGGATTGACTAGGTACTGACCCATGTGCCTGACAGGCCAGTGCCTTAAGCCCTACACTGTCTTTCTGACCTCTGGTAGTTTTTTGGTTTTATAA
The DNA here is from genome assembly GCF_029834395.1 of Sorex fumeus. Classification (NCBI taxonomy): domain Eukaryota; kingdom Metazoa; phylum Chordata; class Mammalia; order Eulipotyphla; family Soricidae; genus Sorex; species Sorex fumeus. Next base: position 23,345,795 of record NW_026606077.1, on the reverse strand, counting down.
GAATTTTAAACGTATTTTGTATATGTCCAGAGAGATTGCCATAGACATTTAATTTGCGAATGCATTGTGTCTGTAGGTTGGTCATCTTAACGATGTTGATATTTCCAAGGTATGAACATGGAATATGTTACCATCTCCATGTTGTGTTCAATTTCTTTTATAAGTGAAATAAAAGTTTCATCAGATATTTCTTTGATTTGCTTCGTTTAACTGGTTCTGAGATACTTGGGTTTTTAAAGACACAATCATAAATGGGGTAAATTTTTTTTATCTATATCATTACGTGTTTACATAGGAAGCAACTGTTTTAAGTTATTGTTGTTTTGTTTTTTTCGACATGGACTGTGTAACCTGGTATTATACTGTATAGGCTTGTAGTTTCTTGGGGTTTTTATCTTTAGGTTTTTACACGTACAATATCATGTCATATGCCCACTGCAGCACTGTCCTCGCGATGTCCATTGATTTGCTCCACCAGGCACCAGTAACGTCTCCATTGTGAGACTTGTTGTTACTGGTTGTTTTGCATATCGAATATGCCACAGAGAGCCTGCCAGGCTCTGCCACGCGGGCAGTATACTCTTGGTAACTTGCTGGGCTCTCTGAGAGGGACACAGGACTCTAATCCGGGATGGCCACATCAGCAAGGCAAAGCCCCACCACTGTGCTATTACTCCAGCAAGTCATATGTTATTAGTAAATTTTGAATTTTTTTTGAATTTATACTAGTGAAACACCATGAGGAACAGTTGTAGACTTACAAATGTCTTCCTTATGTCTTTGAGTCTTCTTATTAGGTTCTCTTTCAGCTGGCATCCTTTGGGCTTCTTGGATCTGGATGCCTGCATTCTCAGCTCTGGGAACTTTTTTTTTGTCTTTTAAACAATTTTCTTAATGAATTAGTGTGAGGTACAGTTAAACTTACAAACTTTCATGCTTATGTTTTAGTCATACATTGATTGAGTACTCATCCCACCACCAGTACTCATTCTCCACCACCAGTGTTCCATGTATCCCTCCCACCACCCCCACCCCAGCCCCATCTCCCCTCTGTGACAGGCGCATTCCCTTTTACTCTCTATTTCTCTCCTTGAGGGTGTTGTGTTTGCAATGCAGATATTAAATGGCCATCATGCACGCTCTATGGTCTACTTTCAGCACACATCTCCCATCCCTAGCGGGCCCTCCAAGCACCCTTTACTTGATGGTCCCTTCTCTACGTGAACTGCCTTTTCCCCCAGTATGCGGGGACTGCTTCCAAGACGTGGAACAATCCTCCTTGTCCTTATCTCTACTCTCCTTGGCTGTTAGTCTCCCATTGTGTTATTTTATATTTCACAAATGAGTGCAGTCTTTCTAGGTCTGTCCCAGTCGTTCTGACTCATTTCACTTACCATGAGACTTTCCATGTTGATCCACTTCGATGCAAATTTCATGACTCCATTTTTTCTAACAGCTGTGTAGTATTACTTGTGAAGGTGTGCCCCAGTTTCTTTAAGCAGTCATCTGTTCTCGGGCACTTGGGTTTTTTCTAGATCCTGGCTATTGTCAACGGTGCTGCAAAGAACTTACTGTTGCAGATGTCATTTCGACTATACTTTTTCTGCATCTCTGGGGTATACTCCCAGAAGTGGTATTGCTGAGTTAAATGGGAGCTCAATTTCTCATTTTTTTGAGAAATATTCATACTAGGGGTATGGTGCCGCCAGCAGGTCAAACTGTGCCTGTGAGTCGAGTGCATCAGCCACCTGATGGCGCCTTCAGATTTTCAGATACCCCACAATTGCTGCATGCCCTTGTCCAGACCTCAAAAACTTAGGGCAAAGTTTGCCAAGAAAGTTAATGGCTGAAAGTTAGGTGTGTGGGAGACACACCCACAAACTACCTCGGGCTCACCTATATAATTAGAGGATTGGCCTCTCTGGTTTCTGATTGAACTGCTTAACTGATCCCAGAGACTCAGAAACAAATCTCAAACACCAATGGCTTTTGGCTGAAGTGCGTCCAATCCCTGCTGTAGGTCACAGGCACTGGGCCACCAGAGGTGGAAATAGGTTTCGTGCTTTGGCCTGTTCCCCTGGCAGCCCAGTGGGCGCCATCCTTCAGATTGTCCTATGAAATAAATAAAAACAGTTATTATTAAATTTTAAAATATTTACATAATAAAAGATTGACAACAAATGAAGCTGCCTGTTCCTGTGTCTCAATGGGAACAAATTGCTGGGCTCTTACTGGACCTGTGAGTCAGATTCCCAGACCATCCTAGCCACTGCCTTCAAGGGCATTCTGGCCTTGAGAGAAGGTCTTGCAGCCTCAGCTCTCGCTGTAGGAGTGCTTATCCTAGCTGAGCCCCTGCGAGAGATAAGCTTCATGTGGAACTCGGTCCCTTTGCTACTCAATAGGCCTGTTTGCACCCTCCATCCTCCCATTTTTCCTGTTTCTTTCACAAGTGAATTTCCTGTATGCTAATAGCCGTCAGCCCACAGAAAGTTGCTATCCATCCAACACCACGTATGTTACTTGGTTCAGGGTCTTTGCTGGTAAGGAAACACAGGGCAGGGAAATAAGACTCAGTCTGTAATTTAAAGAAACAACATCTTCCTTCTGTTTTCTCTCCTTGGGTCTCTTGATCTTTTCAGGCGCACCTGAATTCCCACTCTGGATGACAGAGCCCTAGTGAGGAAACACTGTCTAGACTGTTGAGAACAGAAACAGGAAGGGGAAGGGGAAGGGGAAGGGGAAAGGTAAGGGGAAGGGAAAGGGAAGGGAAGGGAAGGGAAGGGAAGGGAAGGGAAGGGAAAGGAAGGGAAAGGAAGGGAAGGGAAGGGAAGGGAAGAATAAGGGAATGGACTGGAATCTGCCTCCCCGCCCAGAAGCAAGGTGGCCACTGCTTCAGAGATTATTGGAAAGCCAAGTATGAGCCAACGGTGATAGGACACCTGCAGTCTCATGGGAAGGGGGGCGGTACAGGTTCATCCTTCACACCCTCGGGGTCACGAGTTGCCCCCACGGGCGCCTCTCCGGCATAGCCATAACACCAGATGCACAGAAACCAATCTCATAATTATCTGGCTCTTTGCAAAATCCAAAATCGCGCAGCCACTATAGCGGCCGCACAACATTATATGATTCTCGTAACTAGCTATAGGAAACAAAGGATTTCACGATGCCTTTTCAGCAATTCTGATTGTTGGTGGGAGGGAATTCTAAACAATAATGGTGCATCTTTTGTCAAAGTAATGAATTTAATCAATGTAGTGAATAGGTAAATAGAAATCATGTGCCTCACAGGCATTGTGTGGCGTGGGGGGTATATTGGGATTCTTGGTGTTGAAAAATGAGTTCTGGTGAAGGGAATGGTGTTTGATCATTGTATGACCGAGATTTAAACCTGAAAGCTTTGTAACTTTTCCCACAGCGATTCAATAAATAAATATAAGAAGAAACAATAAATAAAATTATGAAAAAAAGTAAGGTGGAGTTCATGTCCAATTCAATCCGTTAATAGGTGGCTTGATAAATAGCAGTGCTGCTAGATTAAAAAAGGAACAAAAGGGAAGGGAAAAGGAAAATGAGAAAAGAAAAGAAAAGGAAAGAAAAGAAAAGAAAAGAATAGTTGGTGTTGGTATAAGGAGTCCTGTTCTATTAGTAATGGTAATAGGGCAGAGCTGGGATCCTTGGAGACACTCTATGGTTCAGAGGGCAGTAGGGCTGAGGTGAGTGAAGAAAGGACATCGCACTCTCACCAGGAGCCGTCATGGCAGTCAATTCCTTGTGCATATTGTGAAACTTTGACATTTCCTGTAACTCTTGTTGGCTTTCCAAGATCATAGGATCTGATCTGCTGCTCTAACCAAAGCAGCAGCATCTAGTCAGAGCACTGGCGGCTCTGCTGAGAACGGGATGAGACTGAGTGTGAAAAGCAAGTGGTATCTGCAGTGGAACTGGGAATGGGAGGAGCAGTCTGTGGACCTTAAGATGTGCTGCCTGGGCTGTCTTGTCAGGTTTCTAGTGAGTTCTTGCTTCTGCAGATAATCCCTCATGCTGGGAGAGACTGAACTGCATGAAAATTTGGGATGTTGAGAGTCCCAGAGCTTCATGACACCAATGTCAGTTTAGAAATGAGTTGCAGGGTGACAGACAACAGAAAAGACTGCTGAATCCCAAAATGTCACACAGAGGTATTATCTCTTTCATTATCCTCCGTTATTGATTCTCCACAAAGGCAAAGGTAGAGGTTTTCAAGGCCTTGAATGCAGCCGTGAATCAAAGGTACTTGTTTGTGCTCACTCAAAGGGTTCTCCATTGCCACCATAGTGGGCCATAGCGCCCCCTGAGGAACCTCTTGAGAATTAGGCTTATCCGCTTCCAATATATCCCAGAATCACCAATAGGAGGTTTGAGACAGTTTACAAATGTGTGCACACTCAATATAAGAGCTCTGGGAAGAATGTGTTAAAACAAGGACCACGCTTATCTGACACCAAGAGATTTAACAGCAAGAAGGGAGCAGTGGGCAGTGGTAGGGCCCAGAACTGCCCCATCTGTGACCTGGGCTCCTCTGTTGGAGCGTATGGCAGTTGGGTACCTTTCTTAACTGAACCCAAGCACTTCTATTAAGTTCCTGGTAGGACGACGGAAGCTCGGTTCTCACTCTAGGTGGCAGAGCTCATGTCTTCTCAAGTTCAGAGGCTATCTTCATGTTCTCTCTCAAAAGGAACCACCAAAGAAAGTAAAGAGGTACAGCACACGGCCCAGTAGGTGCTCTATGAATTCTCTATTATTAAATTTCAGAACCGTGAAATGTGAGTTAAAACAAGAAAGGTATGAAAATTAAAGTTGGAAAGGTTATATGACCTATTCTAGATTAGAGTAAGGGTAAAGTCAATGCCAGTTTAAACCTAGCTATGTGTTTCAGCATCAGAAAGGGGGTCTCTTAGAGTATATTTCCAAGGACTCTGAATGATCTAGAAATGGTAATCTAGTCGAATAGCAATTTATTTATTAAAATCATGCATAGCATAGTAAAAAAAATCCAATCTCAGAAAATAAATATCATGTTAAAATAACTGGAAGACCCCGGGTCAGGTAGAAATTCATCTTAAAGTGCATTTGGGAAAGAACCCAAAAAACACTTTCCTTTGTATAATAATAACGCTCTTGCTTGTTTATAACAATGCCTGTTGCAAGCCGGGTAGCCCTGTCACCTCTTCTGGTTCTGCAATGGAGGCATTTATGGGACTCTCCTTTTTTAAGCCATGTTACTCACTTGTGTCTACAATCTCTCATTTCTTACAACAGTGACCAAATGACAAACCCTTGTTTTCTAAGCTGTCTGAAGAACACATAGTGACTGACCCTCAGCCTTCCCTTTGTCTTGGTCATTTTGGCTAGTTGTTGGAAGATGGTGGTTGTGGTAAAAGAACACATTTCTTTTTCTCTTTTTTCTTCTTCAAAGACATAACCTGATTCTGGTAACTATACCTAAAGCATAGAATCTGAAACAGGTACAAACCAGGTAAAAATTGCTCTATTTAATGTCAACTCATATAAAAAATAAAAGTGCACTGAGTCTAGGGGGCGGAGAGATGTACAGAGCAGAAGGTAAATATCTTGCACACAACCAACCCAGATTCAACGCCCTAGAATTGCGAGATGCAGCCGGTCGTAGCCCTGGACATCACCATGAGCACTGACCGGTGTTGCCCTGGAGGCTCCCTGTCAGGGCCCTGCACATCCCCGGAGGCCCTTAGTACTTAGTAATACCAGCATGGCTCCTGTGATTCCAAGCACCTGAGATTCTGAATTCTGGCATTGAATCATCATCTTGATTGACAAAGTGTCTGAGGTTCTGTCACTGAGAATGCCCCGGCTGGACTCCTGAATGTCACTGGGAGTAAATAAATAACAACATAGAAAACATTATTTCAGAGTTTCAAAACAATTGCCTGTTTCAGGAATTATGCCTCTTGTGATTACTGATGGTAAATTTCTGACAGCTTCATTGCTTCACCTTCATTGATCATATTAATGCAAGTAAAATACCAACTAACATTCCGACTGAAACTACATTTACTGATTGAGAAAGAAATTCTTTACTGAATCAAATATAGATAGGCATGTATTGACATTTAAATTGCTAAATTGTAATTCACTGAGACCATATACTGAACATGAGTAAACTTGTTTCAAATAATATCATAGGAAAACCAAGTATTTACATAGGATTGGTAATAAGTATTTTGTATTTTATAGCTTCCCATTACTTACTACTCTAAACTATAGTGTTAATAAGTTTGTGGTAATTGTATATAGTTCCCCGAACGAGTGATTTGTTGACTTTTGCCTTCACACTACTGGTCATGAGTCATATGTCACTTGCTTGTCTTTCCACCCTCCATCTTCCACCCTCCCCCTGCTTTTCCTTTCCCTACTTATTTATTTAAAAGTATTACCAACCAGTGAATATAGTAAAGAAATATCATGGCAGCTAGGAACAAAATACTCCAACTGCCTTGAAAATCAGTGCCTAGATTGCAGATGGTTCCTGTTCGGGTTTGCTGGATGTCTTTGAATCTCTGAGCCAGGTGGCATATGTGGTCATCTTCTCCTCCTCTGACTGATTCTAGGCAAGCAGGTTTCTCTGATTTAGAGATGCATAGTATTCTTTTCACAGTATAAATCCATCAGTCTTGCATTTCTAAATAGATGATAGTAGAAATAGGTTCTTTCAGTCTGAGGTTTTAATATTGTGAGTTTCATTATTCTTAGAGCCTCAGTTTTGTAGTCACTACAGCAGTAATAGCCGTTTCCATAGTCTTGTTCAGATGACATTTAAAATTGGATCTCGGAATCCAGAATATTTGATCTAAAAAAGAAAATGTAAATTAGAAACAACAAAAAATGCTGCTTTGAGTTCCAGTGCGTTTCTCTCATTAAGGTGATGAATTTACAGCGAATTCTAAACTATTTACTTTATCATCTAACTTTATGAATAAGACTTTTGAATTTAAGATAGATGTTTTGTATATTCTGGTTCAGGTATTTGTAAATGTTCAAGAATTTGTGCGATTTAAAAATGCACTAATTTGGCATCTAAATTTCAGTGGTTGTGTATGAGTGATAATACAGATGCTAAAAGAAGCACGAGATGGAAAGAATAAAATTAAAAATTCTATATCTTAGCTTCATTTTTCTGAATTTTTTCGTGTATTTAGAGGACTAGAAAATATACAAATAAGGCAGGTGCTACAATAATAAAACTGTGATAGAGAAAAATATGGACACTATTGTCTCTGTTTATGGAGAAGGAGGAAGATCAGTGAATATATTTAATTTTGTTATTTTTACCTTTGGGTTACACCAAGAAGTTCTTAGGGTTTACTCCTGACTGTGCTGTATTCAGGGTACTTCACTCAGATGTCACCCAGGTCCCCTGCATGCCAGGGAAGCTCCCTGCCCGCTGTTATTAATTCTTGTTTGTTTTTTGCCACATTTGCCCAGCAATGCTCAGGGTCACTGCTGTCTCTGTGCCCAGGAATCACTTCTGGTGGTGTACGGTTACCATATCGGGATGGACCTACACACTGCGCCTGCAAGGCATGTGGCCTCCCTACCTTAGTACCGGCTGTCCTGTCTCCCGGGCCGTCCATGTCCCATCACTCGGCCCCTCCCCCTGTCCCATCTCATGGCTCCCCTGTAGAGTGCAGACTACTAGCCATAAGCGTAGATCAGGGAGCCCAGGGGGAAAGACTGAACATGCTCTTTGCCAGAAGGTGCTGAGTGATCTGCAGGAGGGTGCAGTGCACTGAGGGAGGGGTGCAGTGCTCTGAAGGAGGGGTGCAGTGCAGATCCCGGGGTGCATGATCTGAGCTCAGGTGCTCTCTCAACCCGCTTCCCTGTGCGCTGCGTGGTTGCAGTGTTCTCAGGCGCCCACCAAGGGCTTGGGCTTAAGGCTCGTGACCAGGCTCGAGGGTAGCCCAGGAGAAGGCAGGAAACGTTGGCCCCTCACATCACCCTGTCCCTTGGCGGGGAAAACATGTGGGGAGAAGGCACCAGAGCCTGGTCCCCCAGGCCGTCCCTGCCAAGTACCAGATCCTCACCACTCACTGCAGCCTCGCTGAGAGGAGGGTGTGTTTTCTCCTCGGGTTGGCTCCTTGGCGATCCCCTGGGTTAGGCAGTGCCTGTCGTCCCAAGGAGCAGTTCCTGAATAGGCCCCGCCTGTTGGGTCCACAGGGACTGGGGGAGGTTCATAGGCAGGCCCTGTGCCTCAGAGCAAGTCCCAGCGAGGTGTGCGGAGAGATGCCCCTGCCCAGGCGCGTTGGGGGTCCCCCAAGCCAGGACGGGGGAGGGCGCAGCACCCAGGGTTAGCCGCAGTGCAGGAAGATGTGGCTCCGATGCAGAAGATTTCCTTTTTCTCCTATGTTCTCTTCTTTTCTTCTGTGCTAGTGGATAAATGGCGGGCAGAAAGCGAGAAATCAAGCTACAGGGAAAGCAGGAGTTCAATCTGCATTCGCGCTCTTGGCAGACTGGCACACGGAGACAGAATTCAGCATCAATCCCAAGCCCAGGGCGATGAGATGCTGCAGCAGAACAAGGGGCAGACAGGTATTGGGCCTCCCCTGCAGGAGCATCTTGGTTCCCCTCACGGCTGAGCCGCTTTGCTCTTGCCGCTGCCTCTCTTTAAACTAAGCTGATACGGTTCATGGGCTGGAGCGATAGCCCAGCGATAGGGTGGTTGCCTTGCACGCAGTCAACTGGCCCACTGGAGTTCGGCTCCTCCGCCCGCTTGGAGAGCCCCGCCAGCTACGGAGAGTATCTCGCCGGCAGGGCAGAACCTGGCAAGCCACCCATGACGTACTCAATATGCCAAACACAGTAACAACAAGTCTCAGGATGGAGAGGTACTGGGACCCCTCCAGCGAATCGATGAACAACGGGAGGACTGTGACTGTGACCTGTGATATGGTCCATCTGACTCGATCTCTCGTTAAATAGTGCTGTCTTCTAGTGATCGATGTTTACCATGTCTGGAGTGGACCTTGCAAAGCAAAGCAAACTTTATTCCGAAATCTGAAAAATGAGCTGAATAAGATTACTGCATTTTGTTGTAGTAAGAATTTCCTTTCCATTAAACTGTCATTGTCTTGTGAAGTTGTGTGTTTAAAGTAAGGACCATCTTGATTTTAGACTGTCAGCGATTTAAAATAGCTGTTGGCTTGGCAGTTTTTCTGTACAGTCTGGCTACCGGATCTGAGGCAAAAAAGATTTTGATGTCCTCTTATTTCGATAATTGACCATAGTAAAATTGGATAGAAAAGGAGAAAATTAGCACCTCTTTTTCTTTATAGCTGACCACTTTTTCGGTTTTTATTCCTTAGATCAAGGGTTACAAACATGGCTTTTCTATATTATGTAACACCCTAGGCATTTTGACAGCTGGCAGTTTTCCAGGGTGCTTGATTGATTTTCCCCTGTCCGGATTGTCATGTAGATGTGTGGACTCTCTGTGGGACCAACTCCAGGCAATGTGTGTGGAGGATGAGAAGGGTGAGAAAAGAGAATCTTACTATGATTTGTCAGGCAACAGCGTCAGCTCAGCGGAGGGCTGCTTGAGGATTGGGGTCATGAACAAATGTGTTGATTTTTAAAACTGCATCAGAGGTGACAGGGTTAGAACAGTGCTTATGTACACACATGGCCTGTAGAAAATCACTGCCCCTCCTCCAAACTCCCAGAATGCCCATGGCTTCCACCCTTGCCTCATGACCCCTCTAGTGACCCTCATCCTTCTTCCCTCTCTTCCTCTTAAAATCATTTCTGTATTCCAAATCTAGAATATTGTTGTCACTAGCTACTTTTCATCCCTTGCTTTTTGTGGGGCCAGGGGTGCCTTCCCAGTGGTGCTCAGGAGGCCTTGGTGATCCCTGGGTGATCTGAGGAGCTGAGCCAGTGCTTCTGTGCCAGGGTCCAAGCATGTGATCCAGGCAGGCCCACGTTCTCATGTCCACCCAGGTCATTTCAGCAGCCCTTCAGAGCTGCCTTGGCATGCTCTGGGAAAACTAGCATATCTCACCAAACATCCCCCTTCAAAGTAGTGGAGGCGCGCCCTCTGGCGGATATTTTACTTTCCACAGTTAGCGTCAGAAAAGGACCTTCCTAGTCTTAAAAACAAGTGGAAACAAAGATAAATGTGACTGCACTAAAGGCAGAAGCTCTGAACTTCAACGAAATGATGACCAGAACATAAGTATAGCACACGAATGGGAGAAATATTTACCCAACATTTTTCTGAGAGCGGTTAATATCCCCTGTGAAGAATTTTGGATATAGCCATTACTATAACATATTGCCACAGTGGTACGCAAATCTTAGTGGTACCTGAGTATAATAAAAAGTTATTAGTTAGATAGAAAAAACGTTCAGAAATGTTTATCAGATGTTACTGAGTAATGAATTCGCTTGTGGAGTTCTAGTCCTAGTTTTTGAAGCACTATTAGGTTTCGTATTTGCATTTGGGAATAAGCAGCAATTCATCATTATTATTTTCTCTGTATATTGCTATTATTGTCATTTAATTAGTGATTCACTTTAAGAAATCACAAAAGAAGAATTGAAAAATTAAAAGTGAATTATTTCATTTAGGTAAAATTCACATCATGTTAAATGCCCGGGCCCCAAAGGAACCACAGCTGCTGGTAGTGCAAGACTGGAGGGCTGCAGTCAGGCGCGAAGGGCCCTGCTGCCAAGCAGTGGCCTCAGGGCCGAGTTCTCTGTCACTTGTTCTGTCTCTTGTGTTCTATGCCCAGCTGCAACTCCCCACTTCCAAATAACTTCACAATATCCTGTTTCTCAGTAATATAGCATGTATACGATTAGCATAATTAAAAAGATGTGCTCATTTTATCTTATGGGTCTACACATCGGAAAATATCCCCATTGTATTTATAATATATAAAAGATATCTTATAACATGTATATATGTGTATGAATAACCTGATAACTTGTGTATAAAGAATATGGAGAGTATTCTTATTCTCCTAGTGTTATTCTGTCTATATGACAGGATACTCTATATGTAATATACATACTCAACTTTTGGTTTTGGTCCATAGTCTACTAACTTTTGATATGTTGCCAAGGAAAAGGCTGAGGTATCATTTTTGTTCCTTTGAAGATTTGGATGCACATCAGGACACTTGAAGAATATGTTTATGAGAGGGATAGCTTGGCTGTGTGTGCATGTCTACTATATTATTAAATCTGGAGAGCAACAGCATAACTTGATATGTAAAGATAAAGAGTATTGATTGTCTTCATGTTTAATAAGAAAACTTTTAAATTTTATATGAGAATGAAATACATTATATTGTCATGATAACACATTTTGAAGTATGTGTAACAAATGCCGAGCAGTTTACAACATGTTGTTTTTATACAGATGATGTTTTCAATATCCTGCCAAGAAGAAGGTTTTAAAATGTTGATGCAAAGACAAGTACCTTTATCAGAAGACGAAGCACAGAAACTGTGCAAGGAATATGACCATGAAGCTTATTTTGAAGACCTTATAGAAAACATGATCAGGTGAAGTGATTTCAGGTTTAGAAAGTATGATATGTTTCTGAATCATTTAAATATTTTCCTAACCCTGCATTCTGTTCCCATGGACAAACCTTTATAGTCTATAAATATGTGCAGGAGCCTTTTATTTATTTATTTATTTATTTATTTATTTGCTACTATCCTACCCACCTCAAATCACAGCCCAAATTCTATCTACGCTAGTCCCTCTGGTGTGTCATGGAGTAATGGAAAGTCCCAGGTAAAGTTGCTGGAGCTCAGTTGAACCAAATCTAGAAATTCACGGTGTGCCACTTCAAGCAGAGAACTTTCTGATTTTCAAGGAATTTGATAATCATAAAGATTACTGGTCCTAGAAGCAAAATGGAATAACAGAAGTAAGATATCAGAAAACGAAGTCAAATCAAAGGTGGACTCTACAGCCAGCAGGGCACATGCATATCCCAGCCAGAGTAGAACAGTAATCTAGGAAGCACCCCTGCAGACCTATGGCCCTTCCCTTGCTTTACCTACTTCCGTCCTCTTGTAAACATTACTCGTATTCCAAGTGAAGGTTGACTTCTGAATCTTGATAAAGGATTACTCTGACACTTTTGATCCGAGTATCACTGAGTCATTGGGTCAGGCTCTGACCTGCCTGCCTGGTTGGCTGAGAACCACCAGAAATGGCCCGTGAGGTCTCTTGGGCATTGAGGGGCAGGGCTGCAAAAGAAAGTAAACAAATAAATGCGTGTGTATTGCTTGTAACTAGTTATCTAAGGGGGTCATAAATTCAATATTTTTTTTTCTAACAGTGCTTCATCTTTAGTCCTTGCTTTGTCAAGAAACAATGGTTTCCGGTACTGGAAAGCGATAATGGGACCAAGTTTTGTTGATGAAGCCAGACAATATTTTCCAGGGAGGTTTCATGTTAGAGGTATGAAACATTTTAAATGGGAGGCATTTTAGTATTTTTAATATAAAGTAATGCCTGTTTTTTTTTCTTTTTGGGTCACACCTGGCGATGCTCAGGGGTTACTCCTGGTTTTGCACTCAGGAATTACTCCTGGCGGTGCTCAGAGGACCATATGGGATGCTGGGAATCCAACCTGGGTTGGCCGCGTGCAAGACAAATGCCCTACCCGCTGTGCTATCGCTCCCGATAGCACAACGGTAGGGCGTTTGCCTTACAAACGGCCAACATGGCCGACCCGAGTTTGATTCCTCCGCCCCTCGCGGAGAGCCCAGCAAGCTACCGAGAGGATCTCGCCTGCACGGCAAAGCCTGGCAAGCTCCCCGTGACGTATTTGATATGCCAAACACAGTAACAACAAGTCTCATGACAGAGACGTTACTGGACCCGCTCAAGCAAATCGATGAACAACGGGAGGACCGTGAATGCCTGTTTATTTATCAAATAAACTAAACATATTCCAAACTTACATCTCTTTCAAGACTGAAATTATTTTTTATGGATTCCTTTCAGATAGTATCAGCATCAAATTTATTTATGAAGGGTCTACAAATATTTTGTTGGTGTTACATTTTAGAAAGGCTAATAAAGCCATATGTTTCAAATATACCATCTGACATACCCCCAAATTATCCTCAAAAATTGGTTTTATTGTCATATTTATACTTGAGATAACTATAATACAGGAAACTGAACTGCCATTGTGTGATTAGCAAACAAATGTCGACAAAATTGTAATTTGTGCTTGAGCCCTGCTTGGGAGCATCCATGCCTTCTCTCTTCTTTACCTCTAAGTGTCAATTACCATGTGGTTATCTTTAAAATTTTAAATTAATCACATCTTTCGTGCCTCCTACGAATCTGTCTACATCAGGGGGCTGGAGCGATAGCACAGCGGGTAGGGCGTCTGCCTTGTACGCAGCCAACGTGGCCGACCCGCGTTCGATTCCTCCGCCCCTCTCGGAGAGCCCGGCAAGCTACGAGAGTATTCGATATGCCAGACACAGTAACAACAAAGTCTCCAATGGAGACGTTACTGGGCCCGCTCGAGCAAATCGATGATCAACGGGAAGGCCTAATGTTGCTTGGTAAACTGTAGGTAATCTATAAAGAATGTTCCATTGTCTTATGTTGTATTTTGTGATATTGTGCTTTAACAGTTTTAACTTCTTTATCTCAAAGTTTCTGTGATCAATTTGCAATGTAAAGTTTCCCTATCAACCAACTGAATGGGAGCATTTCATTAGAAGTTGCTGAAAGGGAATACAGTATTTCTTCCCCGCTGAATATGCACAGCGGGTAGGGAATTTGCCTTGCATGCAGACGAACTGGCCAACCAAGGTTCGACTCCTCCACCCCTCTAGGAGAGCCCGGCAAGCTACCAAGAATATCTCTTCCACATGGCAAAGTCTGGCAAGCTACCCATGACATAATCGATATGCCAAACACAGTTTCACAATGGAGATGTTATTGGCCCCGCCCGAGCAAATCAATGAACAACCGAAGGACAGTGACAATGACAGTAACAGAATATACTTTAGCAATGATTAAACCTGACGTACCACTTGAAGAAAGAGGGAAGCCTTTTTAAATGTGTATATTATTCCCCAAACTTTGTTAATTTTAATCTATAGAAGTGTTGAGAAAATACTTTGATGAGCATTCATACACTTTTTAAAAAAACTTTTATTGGTGAAACACCATGCGGTACAGTTGTACACATACAAATTTTTGTGCTTGGGTTTCCATTATACAGTGACCGAGTACCCATCCCCCCACCAGTGCCCATTTTTCACCACCACTGATCCCAGTATCTCTGCCACCCCCCATCCCTTCCATCCCACCCTGCTTCTGTTGCAGGGCATTCCTTTTTGTTCTCTTTTGCCTTTTGGGTGCTGTGGTTTGCAAAAGAGGCATTGAGTGGCAATTATGTTTGGTTTATAGTCTACTTTCAACATGCATCTCCCATCATGGGAGGATCCTCCCAACACCCTTTATTTGGTGCTCCCTTCTTTCTCTGAGCTGCCTTTTCCCCCAGCATGTGTGACTGGCCTCCAAGCTATGGAGGAGTGAAACTCCTGGTACTTATCTTGGCTATTCTTGGGTGTTAGTCTCCTATTTTGTTACTTTATGTTCCCCAGATGAAGAACATTCATACATTTGTGTTTAGATTCAACAGATAATTTTTGTCTATTATAAATTTTAATTTTCTTTTTTCTTCCCTCTTTTCTATGCTTCAGTTATAATTTAAATATTACTGAATTATGTTAAATTCCCTTACAAAGTTGAGAGAGACGGTATTTTTACTTTCATAAATATATTAGTATGGAAAATTGTTGAAAGTTTCTTAATGGTGTTTCTATTACTGGTACATCCTTCCATTACTGCATAAATTCCATATAGCCATAACATATTTTGATTTTTTAATTCAATTTTTACATTTCACTGGGGATTTCTTACATTAGTATACTGAAATTTAAGATATTATATGCCTCTCGTTTTTGTACAAAGTTTTAAACAGTAGAGTACTATTTTATTTAAAAATGCATGTGTTGCATCAGGCCAAAATCCATGATACATTGAAGACAAGGTCGGCGAATCCTCCATGATATTGAGACTAATGGTATCTTCAAAGAGGACACTCCACTCACCAAGTGGAAACAGAGACAAACAAATGGGACTATCTTAAATTAAGAAGCTTCTGCACCTGAAAAGATACCATGACCAGAATACAAAGACAATCTTCCGAATGGGAAAAGTTATTAACCCGATACCTATCTAATAAAGGGTTGATATCAAGGATATACAAAGCACTGGTTGAACTCTACAAGAAGAAAACACCTAACCCCATCAATACATGGGGTGATGAAATGAACAGAAACTTTCCCAAAGAAGAAATCTGAATGGCTAAGAGGCACATGAGGAAATGCTCCACGTCAGTAATCATCAGGGAGATTCAGACCAAAACAACACTGAGATATTATCTCTCACCACAGAGACAGGTCCACATCCAAAAAAACAAAAGCAACAGGTGTTGGCATGGATGTGGCGAGAAAGGGACTCTGTTTCACTGCTGGTGGGAATGTCGACTGGGTCAGCCCTTTTGGAAAACAGTATAGAAGATTCTCAAAAAATTAGAAATTGAGCTCCCATTTGACCCAGCAATACCACTCCTGGGAATATATCCCAGAGAGGCATTAAAAATACGGTTGAAATAACATCTGCACTTGTATGTTCATTGCTGCACTATTCACAATAGCCAAAATCCGGAAAACACCTGAGTGCTCAAGAACAGATGACTGGTTGAAGAAACTTTGTTACATCTACACGATGGATTACTATGCAGCTGTTAGAAAAGTTGAAGTCATGAAATTTATATACAAGTGGTACTACATGGAAAGTATCATGCTAAGTGAAATGAGTCAGAAAGAGAGGGACATACAGAGAAAGATTGCTTTCATCTGGGGAATATAAAGTAACAAAATGTGAGATTATCACTTAAGAATAGCCAAGATAAGTACCAGGAGGTTAACTCCATGGCTTGGAGGCCAGCCACACATGCACGGAAGAAGACAACTCAGATGCAGAGAGGAGCACCAAGTAAAGGGTGTTGGCAGGATCCTCCCAGGATGGGAGAAGCATGCTGAAAGTAGACTATAGACTAAACACGGTTGCCACTCAATGCCTCTTTTGCAAACCACAACAACTAATAGGAGAGAGAGGGAACACAAGGGAATGCCCTGCCACAGGGGTGGGGTGGGATGGGGAGGTGGGGTGTGGGAGGGATGCTGGGAGCACTGGGGGTGGGGAATGGGCACTGGTGGAATGATGGGCACTCAGTCATTGTATAACTGAAACCCAAGCACAAAAATGTGTAAGTCTACAACTGTACCTCATGGTGTTTCACTAATAAAAAATTTAAATAAATATATAAATAAATAAAAATGCATGTGTGAGGTGGGGCCAGAGAATCAGTCCAATAGTACCAGCTAGAGGGAGGGTGCTTGACTTGAACTCAGGCAACTTGGGTTCAGTCCACTGCATCCGATATGGTCTCTAGAACCCCACCTGGTATGATTCCTGAGCACAGAGTCAGGAGTAAGCCCTGAGCACAACTCGGAGGAGGAAAGGAAGGAAGGGAGGGAGGGATGAATGGAGGGAGGCAAGAAGTAAGAGAGGAAAGGAGGGGAGGAAGGTAGAGAAATAAGAAAAGATGTGTGGCTGTGTAAAAAACTCTTTAGTGGTGGCCAGGGGGTGGCCTCGACAGCTCTTCTCCTGCCTCTCAGGTTCTGGGTGACCCGGGGCCGCGCCCCCAGCTGGGGCAGCCCGGACCATGGGGCATATGGTGGAGGAGAAGGGTCAAGACGGTTGATTGATCAGATGCCATTTATTCCATTCTCCCCACACGTCAGGCTCCCATTCGAATCTGCTCTGCTCCTCATTCACGTCACCCCCTGTCTCTCCGCTCATCTCTGCACTCTCTTTCGCAGCCTGGACTCTCTCTCTCTCTCTCCATGTGCCTGCTCCAGTATTCTTCCACATTCTTCTCTCTCTGTCCCCCTTGCTATTCGCTCTGTGGTCCATCTTGCCGACCTGCTCTCTCCCTCTCATTCTCCAACTCTCTTGCCTCTCCAACTCCCCCACACTCTGGGCTGACACTGAACCCAGTCAGGGAGCAAAATCAACATCAGATAGCACTTCCTGAGAGCCCACCAAATTCAAAGAAAACACCACCTAAAAGGTATTTCAAAGTCCTTTCTGACTGTCCCAGGCAAAATACCTCCTAAGGTCTTTTTGTCCTTTCCTCAGTCCAATATCTATCAACATCTTAATACTAGTTTTTTTTGTATGGACACAGTAAGAGATACCATTGAGGCTTGTAGGGCAGCTCTCAGGGGAACAGCTTGCCACAGACTCAGACTACAGAGCTCAGGCCATATTAATCATTCCTAACCCTAGCAGGGTTCGAATCTAGTTATTACATTTTGGATCATGTCAGAATTTCTCCATGCCCAAATCCTTAACTTATAGTTAAGCATTATGGCACTTTGGCCAGGCCCATCTCGACGCTAGGGTACTATATAGCTTACATTTTGCCCTGGCTCCATCCAGTCCCTCATAGGGACCCTGCTTTTGGGGGTGCTAGGAAGTCAGAGCAGCTGAGGCTTAGGTGAGACAACAGATGCCCAGGAGGAAAATAACACTGAGAGTCATATTACAAAGGCATAGCATACACTGTCTTCTTGTATCCATACAAAAAGGACATTGCTCTGAATTAACTATGCAAAGGACTTAGGGAGAAGAGAAAAACAATATTTACTAGTCAACAGAGCACTAAGAAAGAAGTTACAAATAAACACAGAGGAATGGGAGTACTGTGATGGGAGCAACCCAATAAATCTAATTTACCTGAGGCTCTGCAGGAAGGACAAAATAAGGTTATCCTACAGGGTTGGACAGGCAGCTCAGTTGCCTGAGTGCATGGAGACCTAGGTTTCATCCCAGACTCTGTCTGGTCTTCTGAGTCCCTCCAGGAGCAACCCCTGGGCAATGCTCTGGGAGTAGCTCTGAGCACTGCCAGTATAACTCCACACTAAAATCATACTAAACTCACACTAAAATCATAAGTGAAGGTTCAGTACTCTGGAATCATTTAAACAGCCTTGAGTTTGGTAGATTCTACATCTGCATATCTGCCTTTAGCTTTTTCCCTCTGGGATAGTACATTCATCATTTTCCACCCATTTCTTCTTTACAACTAGTCTACTTAAACTTTCTATCTCCACTAGAATTAAGTTTATTAGATCAATTTCAGTTTTCTATGAAATTATGTGTTTAATCCCAATAAAGTTTGAAATCTGTTATGATTTGATTTGATTTCCTGCTTCAGTTGTTAGTCCCACTTGAATATTTCTAATTCTGATGTCTTTCAAAGTCAGAAGTTGATATTCTTTTCTTCTAATGCGTTATTTTCAATTTTGGCTAGCACAGCGGGTAGGGCGTTCGCCTCACAAGTGGCCAACATGGCCGACCCGAGTTGGATTCCTCCGCCCCTCTCGGAGAGCCCGGCAAGCTACCGAGAGTATTCAATATGCCAGACACAGTAACAACAAAGTCCCCAATGGAGACTTTACTGTGCCCGCTCGAGCAAATCGACGACTATTTCTAGTGTTAGCTTTAATGTTCTTATAGCTTTGAAGCTGGATTTTTAATTTATTTTCAATCTTTAGCTTTGCCAATAATTCTTTTTATATTTTTTCTGGAGTGGGCCACACCTGGCAATGCTCAGGGCTTCCTCCTGGCTCTACACTCAGGGATCACTTACAGCGGGGGTCAAGAAACCATATGGGATGCCAGGGATGGAACACAGGTCAGGGGCCTGCAAGGCAAGCACCCAAACTATGTATTATTGCTTCATCCCCTTGTCAATAAATTTTTATAGGGGCCATGCCCAGCAATTGTTAGGATAAGGGACCACTCCTAGTAATACTTATAAGCTGCAGGCTGAAGTGTGACGCTTGATTCCATCAGTATATGGGGGCAACCTGGGCTACACACAGTGGGGCTCAGTGAGGAGATCAGGTAGTACCTAGATAGAGCAGGGATCCTCACAAATAATAGACATGTGCTATTGGCCTCTTTTGGAGGATATTCCTACCTCCTGAAATAGCTCCCTCATGAGCTTCTCCAGGGGCCTCATGAGCTTCTCCAGGGGCCGTCAGGGGTCATGCACAGCTTCACAGCCAGCCCTGTCCAAGCCCCAAGACATTCCCAGCCCGTGCCCGAGGCTCCCTGAGGCACCTGCTTCCGGAGAAAGGCCGGACACACCAGCACCGGGAACCCAGAGCCCAGTGTCCCTCAGGGACCTGCCGTCCAGTCTCCTGGTAACCTTGGTCTCTCCTGTGTCCCCCGCCCACCTGGAGGGCAGTTCCACTGCTTCCCACCCTGGTGTGGTTCACTGGGACCTCCAAGGCCTCAGGCTCTGCCTGTCTCCCTCCCGACTCTCCTCCAGTGCCCTCACGGGGCCGCTGTCCACAGGGACATCTTCAACTTGTAGCCTGGCCCGGATGGCCAGGACAGGGAGTGTGCCCTGGCAGAGCCCAGGCGGGAAAGCCAACCCCCTCACCTCGGTGTGTGCAGAGCCTCTCCTCCTCCAGGCAGCCTTCCAGTGCTGAAAAGAAAGGGGGAGTGAGGGCCTGGGCCTCTCAGAAACTCAAGGAACCTCCCCAGGCCTGGGCTCCTGCAGGGAATTGCAGGCTGGGCTCTCGCCTGATTCAGTCCCAGGGACGCTGAGCCCATTCTCAGTCCCTGTCAGGCCAGCACCCTGGTGCCAGCAGCACCCTGACCAGTCTGTGCACTGTGCTGCCTCACAGAGGCCCTGGGCCCCCTCTGAGGGTCTTTCAGGTCACCACTGTCCTGTTGGCCCCCGTGGAGGCCCCTATGTGAATGACCCCTGCCCCCACAGGTCAGGGGGGAAGCGTGTACTCTCCCCGGAGCTGGGATCCCACAGGGACAGCTATTTCTCCCACAGTGTGGGAGGGGGTCTCCCACACAGACTCTGGCCCTGAGGTAACTGGGTCCCCCGGAATACCTCGCCCTGTGCCTCACGTCTGCGAGAGAGAGAGGACTGATGCTCTCTCCTGGCCACACGCCCCGTCTGCTTCTTACAAACAAACCTACCCTCAGGCCCCCAGGACATCTCCAGACTCTACCTGGTGCTGTTCCTTGACCGCAAACGGGCAACACATTTTTTCAGCAAAATCCAAAATAGAATTCCATTAAACCCCGAAAGGTAGGGGTCCTCAATCCAGAGAACCAGCCATTAGGGTAGATGTTCAGGAATAATAGGAGAATAAGTGTGAGAACCCATCTAGAAGATATCAGACAAGTATTCGCTTGCCTGTGGCAACTGAGCCAGAGAGCAGCAGGCCCGTTTATATACACTCTGCTGACATCACGGAACCCTGCGGAGTCACAAAGGGTCCCGGGCCGGGGAGGGGACCCCATGCATGGCTGCCACCAGCCCTGCCCCACTCAGGCCTGAGTGGTCTCTCTACCCGCCTAGGCCTTAGGTTGCCCTGCCCTCCCTTCCCGCCCCTTCTAAGCCCCGAGCCCTGCCTCCTGGTCCTGGCCTTGTTCTCTCAGGTACCCAGTAAACCCCTGCGTCTGTGCTTGCCGTCTGTCTGCCTCACCGAGCCTCTGACCCTGGCACTTTCCTCTCGGCAGTGTCCTTGTTTCACATCCTCTTTCCTCCAGACTCTCCCAGCAAAGTTCCCACATGAACCTGGGCCTTGAGCATCCAGCCCTCTCCCACTGCGTTGGAGCCTCAAAACCCCCCTCATCATTTTGGTCTTTGCTCAGCCTTTACCAAACATCTTTATTTTTTAAATAAAAACTCTTTCTTTGAAAGAAACAAATGAAACAATTATTTTACTATTGTGTACATACACTAGACTCTCAAAGTGTAATTATTTGGCAATTTTTTTTTGTTTCTGGGGGGCCACACCTGGTGATGCCCAGGGCTTCTCTTGGCTCTGCATTCAGGAATTACTCCTTGTGGTTCTTGAGGACCCATGGAGGATGCCAGGGATCGGAGCCAGCTTCTCCACGGTACTATCTCTTAAGCTTTCGGCGTTTTTAAGGAATATAATCTGAATATCAATTTTTTAATGATTTTACACGTTTTATATTCATAAAGTAGTTCACAGGAGTTCTTTACAGGTAAAAATCAAAAACCCATCTAGCCAGTGAGCATCTTCCCACCACAACAAGAGGGAAGTGTGTGAAGGTTGTTGAAATTCATTCTGGGGCTAAATGTCAATTTGTAAGACTTTTCTCTTTGGGAAAAGTCCAGGTAGCGCTCTACTTTCAATATATAGAACTTTCCTTGTTCCTTTCCTCTTTAAATTTTATTTCTTTTCTACTTCCATCACAGTTTTATCAGAACTTAATGTATTATCATAATTTTTGCTTTAAAGGCTGTCATTGATTACCCCTCATACATTCCACCATAAATATGTGTAAGTAGAAGTTAATATCAAATTTTCTTTCTAGATTAACTCCTAATTACAACTCTCAGTAAAATGTACTTGATCAATATTTCCTGTTTTGAGTAATATTTTTAAATATTATTTAACAGGTTCACTATCCATTGTAGCTCTCTCCTCCCATTTTTCATCAATCTGCTCGAGCGGGCACCAGTAATGTCTTCATTGTGAGACTTGTTGTTACTGTTTTTGACATATCAAATACACCACGAGGACCTTGCCAGGCTCCGCCTTGTGGACAGAATACTCTCGGTAGCTTGCCGGGCTCTCCAAGAGGGATGGAGGAATCAGACCCGGGTCAGCTGCGTGCAAGGTAAACGCCGTACCCACTGTGCTATTGCCTCATGTACCCTTCATTAATTCATGTCTTTATGGAATATTACTGCAACATGTCTTTTTTTATTCTTTTTGGGTTACACCTTGCAATGCACAGGAGCTACCCCTGGCTCTACATTCAGGAATTACTCCTGGCGGTGCTCGGGAGACCATCTAGGATGCTGGGAATTGAACCCGGGTCAGCCGCATGCAGTGCAAACGTCCTACCCGCTGTGCTATCTCTCGCACAGCGGGTAGGCCGTTTGCCTTACATGCAGCCGAGCCAGCCAACCCGAGTTTGATTCCTCCGCCCCTCTCAGAGAGCCCAGCAAGCTACCAGAGTATCTCGCCCGCACGGACAAGCTTGGCAAGCTACCCACGATGTATTCGCTATGCCAAACACAGTAACAACAAGTCACGATGGGGATGTTATTGGGCCCACTAGAGCGAATCGGTGAACAACGGAAGGACAGTGCTACAGTGCTACTGCTACATGAGACAGATTGTCTTAATTGAAAGCATTACCCAAAACTGTGTTTTGAAATGTAAGTTGCTGTGTCTTTGTTCTTACTCTTTTGGAGGAGTGACACTAAAAGCAGAAAATGAACAAGAGTCATGTCTTTGTTTTGTGAAATGAGAGGGAAAAGAATTCACGTGAAGTATAGACCTCAAGAACACTCTCAGAAAGATCACTTTTCGAAAAGTGAAAGCGGAAGTACTGCAAATTATGAGTGCTACTAGTGATTTTGAAAACCCTGAGTCTTATTTGTACAAGAGCAAATAAGTTTCTTTGAGGAAGTAGGAGAATGACTTTAGATGTTGGGGAACAGTTTTCTTCAAAGTACCCAGAGACGTTGCGCACCAACTCCAGGCAGACTGGGAAAAAGGATGACGGGCACTCAGAGAAACACCCTCCAGGAGCAGCTGATGGCTGTTCACTTTCTTGCCAAATACACACATATTTTAGAGAAGGTCTCGGCTTACAAGAACGTGCAATCACATGAAGTTCAGCTTGATTGGCCTATCATCTTTTCTTCTCTGCGTTGCTCCAGTAGAATCCCAATTATGGCTAGGATGACCTGCTAAGCTTAGGTGGCAGTTTCTGTGTCTTTGGCGTATGTGACTAGCAGGTTGAGTGGGGCTCAAGGCTCAACAGCCCATGCTGACACCCTGTTCTTGCCAAGTTTGCCAAATACTTGCTCTTGTGGTGCTTCGCTTCTGGGCCGCTTTGCAAGGTCAGGTCTTATCTACTCCAGTGCCCGTCGCCATGATCCACATCTAGATAGTTCCACACTGTACAAAGTTCCCTCTTAACACTGCTTTTCACTGTCCCATATGTTCTGATATATCCTATCTTTATTCTCCTTTATTTTCAGGAATCTTCTGATTTCTTCTCATTGACCAAGAGTTCTTTGCTGCTTTTGTCTTCCTGTTCTTTGGGGATTCTGGTGATTCTTATATTGTTCCTCTTCAACTCATCCTGTAGTTCTCTGGTGTGCTGTCTATAGCTTTTGGGATTTTCTTCCACCTTCTATTGGTTTCTAGAATTTTCCTGCATCCCGTCTTGGAGCTCACCAATGATTTCCCCAGACGTTGTTACTCCATTGAAATTTCTGCTTCACATGCCACACTCTTTGCTTCAATCGTTTCTGTTTGTACTTGTCTCAGTTCCACCTCATACTTTGCTGTGCTTTGCTGACTGATTGAGCCAGTGTTTCTGTGAGCACAGTAGACATCACATCATCAGAAACTCAGTAGACATCACATCATCAGAAACTCAAGGATCCTCCCCAGGCCTGGGCTCCTGTAGGGAACTGCAGGCTGGGCTCTCGCCTGATTCAGTCCCAGGGACGCTGACCCCATTCTCAGTCCCTGACAGGTCAGCACCCTGGTGCCAGCAGCACCCTGACCAGTCTGTGCACTGTGCTGCCTCACAGAGGCCCTGGGCCACCTCCGAGGGTCTCTCAGGTCACCACTGTCCTGGTGGCCCCCGTGAAGGCCCCTATGTTAGTGACCCCTGCCCCGTGGGTTCAGTGACCGTAGGTCAGTGGGGAAGCATGTACTCTCCCCGGACCTGGGATCCCACAGGGACAGCCATTTCTCTCACAGTGCTGGAGGGGTTCTCCCTCACAGATTCTGGCCCTGAGGTAAACTGGGTCCCCCAGAACATCTCGCCCTGTCCCTCATGTCTGCGAGACAGAGGACTGATGCTCTCTCCTGGTCAGACGCCCCGTCTTGTTCTTACAAACACACCTGCCCTCTCTACCCCTGGAAGTCTCCAGACTCTACCTGGTGCTGTTCCTTGACTGCAAACGGGCAACAAATGTCTTGAGCAAAAGCCAAAAGAGGATCATTAAAACACTTGAAAAGTAGGGGCCCTCAAGGCAGAGAACCAGCCATTCAGAAAGATGTTGAAGGATTATGGGAGAATAAGACTGAGACTCCATCTTCATGGGATCAGAGAGCTAATGACTTGCCTGTGGCAACTGAGTCAGAGAGCAGTAGGCCCGTTTATATACACTCTGCTGACATCACGGAAGCCTGAGGAGTCACAGAGGGTCCCGGGTGGGGGAGGGGACCCCATGCATGGCTTCCATTGCTCTTGCCTCACCCAGGTCTGGGTGGTTTCTCTGCCCGCCTTGGTCTCCGGTTTCTCTGCCCTCCCTGTGTGGCCCGTCCCAGCCCGAGCCCTGCCCCCTGGCCTTGGCTTTGTTCTCTCAGGGACCCAGACACCCTGTGTCTGAGCTTTCCGTCTGTTTGCCTCACCGAAACTCTGACCTGGCCACTTTCCTATCGGCAGCGTCCTTGTTTCACGTCGTCTTTCCTGCAGACCCTCCCAGCAAAGTTCCTGTGTGATTCTGGAACTTGAGCTCCCGGCGCTGTCCCTCGGTGTTGGGTCTCGAAATCTTCCACATCAGGTTGGGCATGGTTCAGCCTTTACCACCTCTCCTCAGTGATGCTGGGTCCATTGCATCTCTGACACCCACTGCACTCAAGGACAGATAAAATAAATGGAATGCATCCAACCTCAGGCCATGGGGAGGGGCGTTGATGCCTCATTCTCTGTTGATGCTGAAGGTGATTGGCACCATGACTCGGCGTTATTCTGATCCTTTGACAAGCCAGGAAGTCGTTTTCATTGCAGATGTAAACAATCCCCATTTTTATGTTTCTTTGAGGCCACTTTTTGGTGTCAGCCAGCTATGCTCAGGGCTTCCTCCTCCTCTGCATTCAGAAATCAGCTTTGTTTACAAGAAATTTTGAACTATTTTATAAATGTATTTTTTTTATTTAACCACTGTGAGATGCGGGTGTGAGATAGTTCCAAAGTTGTTCATGCTTGATTTTCAGCCCTACAATGTTCCCATACCTGTGACCACTAGTGTACATTTACTTACACCAATATTTCCAGTTTCCCTCCACTGCCCCCCCCCCAAAAGTCTTCTTTCATGAAGGTAATTCCCTCCCCCCCACACACACCTTCTCTCTGTTTCTCTATTTGTCTCTTTCTATTTCTGTGTCTTTCCCTGTATTTCTCTCTGTCTCCTCACTCTTCTTTCTTTCCTTTTTGGACATTATGGTATGAAATACAGATCTCTCTCTCTCTCTTTCTATTTATATTTATATATACACACACATACAGGTAGATCATGTATTTGATGGTCAGTATCAGGATATTCATATCTTTTCCATTGGTCTGTGGGTCTCTCTTGATTCCAATACCATGTTCTTTTAATTACTACCTCATCCTAGTAATTTGAAGGTGAGGAAGGTGCTGTCTCCCATCTTCTAATACCCAAGGATTGCTTTTAGCTTTCTGTGGAGGTTTATTTTCCATATAATTTGCAGAATGTTTAATCTATTTTTTTGAAAAAAATCATGGGTATCATTACAGGGTATTGGATAACATTGGTTTCTCCTTTCTCCCTGGGTGCAGGGAGCTTAGGTTTATTGGGTTATACCTATCACACTGCTCCGGAGACACTCCCATTCCCTTGATTGTTGGAATATATCTCTAAACAGTTTTCGGCTTAAAATTGGATGGTCCTTTCTCCCTGGCCACAGGGAGTTTAGGTTTACTGAGTCATAATTATCACAGTTCTCCCAAGGTGCTCCCATTCCTCTTTGTTTATCTATAACCTCTTTCTTTGTGCTCAGCTTCCCCAATCGGTCAATCACCTGTATCCCCTAATCAGACTCCGTTAACTTGTAAGGTCAGATCTTTCTAAGGACACTGACAGGACTTGTGTTGGTAAGTAAAACATTGCCTTTCTCTTTTCTTTATGTCCTTTTCATAATGACTTCAGAGCAATGTCCTTTTTGTACAGACACAGGAAGACAGTGAATGGTATGCTTTTGAAACTTGAGGGTTAACTGACTCCAGATATTTGCTCCTATTTCCTTGACTTAAGCCTTAGTTGTCCTTAGTTCCTAGCACCCCAGAAGGAAAGTCCCAACCAGAGACTGGACCGACCCAGGGCAGACACTATGCTCCCCGGCATCAAAATGGTCCAGGCGAAGTGCCATTAATACTTCACTATAAGTCAAGAGCATGGTCATGGGCAAATTCTGTCTTGATTCAAAGAGTAACAACAGGATTAGGACCCTGCTGTGGTTAGGAAATGCATTTTTAGGAGCTTTTTTGGTAATTAGGATTTTCTCTGTATAGTATCATATCATCTGCAAATAGTGAACACTTGACTTCTTGCTTTCCTATATAGATGCTTTTGTTATCTTTTTCTTGCCTAAGTACTATGGCAACCATTTCCTGTACTATATTGAACAGGAGTGATGAGAATGGGCCACCTTGTCTTGTGCCTGATCTTAGAGGCAATGCTTTTAATTTTTCCCCATTAAGATTAATTATTGCTATGGGTTTTTCTATATTGAGGAATGTTCCTTCTAATCTCATTTTGTTGAGAGTTTTTGTCATGCTCTATCTTGTCGAATTCTTTCTCTGAATCTACTGGCATGGGTTTTGGTTGGTTTTTTTTTTTTGAGGGAGGTGTTGTTGTTTGTTTGGTTTTTTGCATGTGTCTAACCAGTTTTCCCAGCAGCATTTGTTGGAACAGGCTCTCCTTACTCCATTTCATATACCTAGCCTGTATTATGAATGAACTGCCCTTACATTAGAGGGTTTACCTCTGAGGTCTTAACTCTGTTCAGGTGGTCTGCTTGTTCTAGTATCATGTGCTTTTGATCACTAAAGTTTTGGGAAAAGACAGGTTTGAGAGCAATCACTCCCATCATTTTCTCAGCAATGCTTGGCTTTTCTGATAACTCTTTCCTTCTCCTTTTCTGTTTGTTTCTTGGGAGAGTGGTGTCTGTTGCACACTGGGCTGTCCACATGACTTATTTCTAGATCTTTGATAAGGGATGCCCCCAGAGATTTCCTGAAGGAGTTAAAAGATATAAGCAGTGCAGAGGATTGACTAGGTACTGACCCATGTGCCTGACAGGCCAGTGCCTTAAGCCCTACACTGTCTTTCTGACCTCTGGTAGTTTTTTGGTTTTATAAGAATTTTAAAAGTATTTTGTATATGTCCAGAGAGATTGCCATAGACATTTAATTTGCGAATGCATTGTGTCTGTGGGTTGGTCATCTTAACGATGTTGATATTTCCAAGGTATGAACATGGAATATGTTACCATCTCCATGTTGTGTTCAATTTCTTTTATAAGTGAAATAAAAGTTTCATCAGATATTTCTTTGATTTGCTTCGTTTAACTGGTTCTGAGATACTTGGGTTTTTAAAGACACAATCATAAATGGGGTAAATTTTTTTTATCTATATCATTACGTGTTTACATAGGAAGCAACTGTTTTAAGTTATTGTTGTTGTTTTATTTTTTTCGACATGGACTGTGTAACCTGGTATTATACTGTATAGGCTTGTAGTTTCTAGGGGTTTTTATCTTTAGGTTTTTACACGTACAATATCATGTCATATGCCCACTGCAGCACTGTCCTCGCGATGTCCATTGATTTGCTCCAGCAGGCACCAGTAACGTCTCCATTGTGAGACTTGTTGTTACTGGTTGTTTTGCATATCGAATATGCCACAGAGAGCCTGCCAGGCTCTGCCACGCGGGCAGTATACTCTTGGTAACTTGCTGGGCTCTCTGAGAGGGACACAGGACTCTAATCCGGGATGGCCACATCAGCAAGGCAAAGCCCCACCACTGTGCTATTACTCCAGCAAGTCATATGTTATTAGTAAATTTTGAGTTTTTTTCTTTAATTTATATTAGTGAAACACCATGAGGAACAGTTCTAGACTTACAAATGTCTTCCTTATGTCTTTGAGTCTTCTTATTAGGTTCTCTTTCATCTGGCATCCTTTGGGCTTCTTGGATCTGGATGCCTGCATTCTCAGCTCTGGGAACTTTTTATTTTGTCTTTTAAACAATTTTCTTAATGAATTAGTGTGAGGTACAGTTAAATTTACAAACTTTCATGCTTATGTTTTAGTCATACATTGATCGAGTACTCATCCCACCACCAGTACTCATTCTCCACCACCAGTGTTCCATGTATCCCTCCCACCACCCCCACCCCATCCCCATCTCCCCTCTGTGACAGGCGCATTCCCTTTTACTCTCTATTTCTCTCCTTGAGGGTGTTGTGTTTGCAATGCAGATATTACGTGGCGATCATGCACGCTCTATGGTCTACTTTCAGCACACATCTCCCATCCCTAGCGGGCCCTCCAAGCACCCTTTACTTGATGGTCCCTTCTCTACGTGAACTGCCTTTTCCCCCAGTATGCGAGGACTGCTTCCAAGACGTGGAACAATCCTCCTTGTCCTTATCTCTACTCTCCTTGACTGTTAGTCTCCCATTGTGTTATTTTATATTTCACAAATGAGTGCAGTCTTTCTAGGTCTGTCCCAGTCTTTCTGACTCATTTCACTTACCATGAGACTTTCCATGTTGATCCACTTCGATGCAAATTTCATGACTCCATTTTTTCTAACAGCTGTGTAGTATTACTTGTGAAGGTGTGCCCCAGTTTCTTTAACCAGTCATCTGTTCTCGGGCACTTGGGTTTTTATTAGATCCTGGCTATTGTCAACGGTGCTGCAAAGAACTTACTGTTGCAGATGTCATTTCGACTATACTTTTTCTGCATCTCTGGGATATACTCCCAGAAGTGGTATTGCTGAGTTAAATGGGAGCTCAATTTCTCATTTTTTTGAGAAATATTCATACTAGGGGTATGGTGCCGCCAGCAGGTCAAACTGTGCCTGTGAGTCGAGTGCATCAGCCACCTGATGGCGCCTTCAGATTTTCAGATACCCCACAATTGCTGCATGCCTTTGGCCAGACCTCAAAAACTTAGGGCAAAGTTTGCCAAGAAAGTTAATGTCTGAAAGTTAGGTGTGTGGGAGACACACCCACAAACTACCTCGGGCTCACCTATATAATTAGAGGATTGGCCTCTCTGGTTTCTGATCGAACTGCTTAACTGCTATGATCCCAGAGACTCAGAAACAAATCTCAAACACCAATGGCTTTTGGCTGAAGTGCGTCCAATCCCTGCTGTAGGTCACAGGCACTGGGCCACCAGAGGTGGAAATAGGTTTCGTGCTTTGGCCTGTTCCCCTGGCAGCCCAGTGGGCGCCATCCTTCAGATTGTCCTATGAAATAAATAAAAACAGTTATTATTAAATTTTAAAATATTTACATAATAAAAGATTGACAACAAATGAAGCTGCCTGTTCCTGTGTCTCAATGGGAACAAATTGCTGGGCTCTTACTGGACCTGTGAGTCAGATTCCCAGACCATCCTAGCCACTGCCGTCAAGGGCATTCTGGCCTTGGCAGAAGGTCTTGCAGCCTCAGCTCTCGCTGTAGGAGTGCTTATCCTAGCTGAGCCCCTGCGAGAGATAAGCTTCATGTGGAACTCGGTCCCTTTGCTACTCAATGGGCCTGTTTGCACCCTCCATCCTCCCATTTTTCCTGTTTCTTTCACAAGTGAATTTCCTGTATGCTAATAGCCGTCAGCCCACAGTAAGTTTCTATCCATCCAACACCACGTATGTTCCTTGGTTCTGGGTCTTTGCTGGTAAGGAAACACAGGGCAGGGAAATTTGACTCAGTCTGTAATTTAAAGAAACATCATCTTCCTTCTGTTTTCTCTCCTTGGGTCTCTTGATCTTTTCAGGCGCACCTGACTTCCCTCTCTAGATGACAGAGCCCTAGTGAGGAAACACTGTCTAGACTGTTGAGAACAGAAACAGGAAGGGGAAGGGGAAGGGGAAGGGGAAGGGGAAGGGGACGGGGAAGGGAAAGGGAAGGGAAGGGAAGGGAAGGGAAGGGAAGGGAAGGGAAGGGAAGGGAAGGGAAGGAAAGGGAAGGGAAGAATAAGGGAACGGACTGGAATCTGCCTCCCCGCCCAGAAGCAAGGTGGCCACTGCTTCAGAGATTATTGGAAAGCCAAGTATGAGCCAACGGTGATAGGGCACCTGCAGTCTCATGGGAAGGGGGACGGTACAGGTTCATCCTTTACACCCTCTGGGTCACGAGATGCCCCCACGAGCGCCTCTCCGGCACAACCATAACACCAGATGCACAGAAACCAATCTCATAATTATCTGGCTCTTTGCAAAATCCAAAATCGCGCAGCCACTATAGCGGCCGCACAACATTATATGATTCTCGTAACTAGCTATAGGAAACAAAGGATTTCACGATGCCTTTTCAGCAATTCTGATTGTTGGTGGGAGGGAATTCTAAACAATAATGGTGCATCTTTTGTCAAAGTAATGAATGTAATCAATGTAGTGAAGAGGTAAGTAGAAATCATGTGCCTCACAGTCATTGTGTGCGGTGGGGGGTATATTGGGATTCTTGGTGTTGAAAAATGAGTTCTGGTGAAGGGAATGGTGTTTGATCATTGTATGACCGAGATTTAAACCTGAAAGCTTTGTAACTTTTCCCACAGCGATTCAATAAATAAATATAAGAAGAAAAAATAAATAAAATTATGAAAAAAAGTAAGGTGGAGTTCATGTCCAATTCAATCCGTTAATAGGTGGCTTGATAAATAGCAGTGCTGCTAGATTAAAAAAGGAACAAAAGGGAAGGGAAAAGGAAAATGAGAAAAGAAAAGAAAAGGAAAGAAAAGAAAAGAAAAGAAAAGAAAAGAATAGTTGGTGTTGGTATAAGGAATCCTGTTCTATTAGTAATGGTAATAGGGCAGAGCTGGGATCCTTGGAGACACTCTATGGTTCAGAGGGCAGTAGGGCTGAGGTGAGTGAAGAAAGGACATCGCACTCTCACCAGGAGCCGTCATGGCAGTCAATTCCTTGTGCATATTGTGAAACTGTGACATTTCCTGTAACTCTTGTTGGCTTTCCAAGATCATAGGATCTGATCTGCTGCTCTAACCAAAGCAGCAGCATCTAGTCAGAGCACTGGCGGCTCTGCTGAGAACGGGATGAGACTGAGTGTGAAAAGCAAGTGGTATCTGCAGTGGAACTGGGAATGGGAGGAGCAGTCTGTGGACCATAAGATGTGCTGCCTGGGCTGTCTTGTCAGGTTTCTAGTGAGTTCTTGCTTCTGCAGATAATCCCTCATGCTGGGAGAGACTGAACTGCATGAAAATTTGGGATGTTGAGAGTCCCAGAGCTTCATGACACCAATGTCGGTTTAGAAATGAGGTGCAGGGTGACAGACAACAGAAAAGACTGCTGAATCCCAAAATGTCACACAGAGGTATTATCTCTTTCATTATCCTCCGTTATTGATTCTCCACAAAGGCAAAGGTAGAGGTTTTCAAGGCCTTGAATGCAGCCGTGAATCAAAGGTACTTGTTTGTGCTCACTCAAAGGGTTCTCCATTGCCACCATAGTGGCCCATAGCGCCCCCTGAGGAACCTCTTGAGAATTAGGCTTATCCGCTTCCAATATATCCCAGAATAACCAATAGGAGGTTTGAGACAGTTTACAAATGTGTGCACACTCAATATAAGAGCTCTGGGAAGAATGTGTTAAAACAAGGACCACGCTTATCTGACACCAAGAGATTTAACAGCAAGAAGGGAGCAGTGGGCAGTGGTAGGGCCCAGAACTGCCCCATCTGTGACCTGGGCTCCTATGTTAGAGGGTATGGCAGTAGGGTACCTTTCTTAACTGAACCCAAGCACTTCTATTAAGTTCCTGGTAGGACGACGGAAGCTTGGTTCTCACTCTAGGTGGCAGAGCTCATGTCTTCTCAAGTTCAGAGGCTATCTTCATGTTCTCTCTCAAAAGGAACCACCAAAGAAAGTAAAGAGGTACAGCACACGGCCCAGTAGGTGCTCTATGAATTCTCTATTATTAAATTTCAGAACCGTGAAACGTGAGTTAAAACAAGAAAGGGATGAAAATTAAAGTTGGAAAGGTTATATGACCTATTCTAGATTAGAGTAAAGGTAAAGTCAATGCCAGTTTAAACCTAGCTATGTGTTTCAGCATCAGAAAGGGGGTCTCTTAGAGTATATTTCCAAGGACTCTGAATGATCTAGAAATGGTAATCTAGTCGAATAGCAATTTATTTATTAAAATCATGCATAGCATAGTAAAAAAAACCCAATCTCAGAAAATAAATATCATGTTAAAATAACTGGAAGACCCCGGGTCAGGTAGAAATTCATCTTAAAGTGCATTTGGGAAAGAACCCAAAAAACACTTTCCTTTGTATAATAATAACGCTCTTCCTTGTTTATAACAATGCCTGTTGCAAGCCGGGTAGCCCTGTCACCTCTTCTGGTTCTGCAATGGAGGCATTTATGGGACTCTCCTTTTTTAAGCCATGTTACTCACTTGTGTCTACAATCTCTCATTTCTTACAACAGTGACCAAATGACAAACCCTTGTTTTCTAAGCTGTCTGAAGAACACATAGTGACTGACCCTCAGCCTCCCCTTTGTCTTGGTCATTTTGGCTAGTTGTTGGAAGATGGTGGTTGTGGTAAAAGAATACGTTTCATTTTCTCTTTTTTCTTCTTCAAAGACATAACCTGATTCTGGTAACTATACCTAAAGCATAGAATCTGAAACAGGTACAAACCAGGTAAAAATTGCTCTATTTAATGTCAACTCATATAAAAAATAAAAGTGCACTGAGTCTAGGGGGCGGAGAGATGTACAGAGCAGAAGGTAAATATCTTGCACACAACCAACCCAGATTCAACGCCCTAGAATTGCGAGATGCAGCCGGTCGTAGCCCTGGACATCACCATGAGCACTGACCGGTGTTGCCCTGGAGGCTCCCTGTTAGGGCCCTGCACATCCCCGGAGGCCCTTAGTACTTAGTAATACCAGCATGGCTCCTGTGATTCCAAGCACCTGAGATTCTGAATTCTGGCATTGAATCATCATCTTGATTGACAAAGTGTCTGAGGTTCTGTCACTAAGAATGCCCCGGCTGGACTCCTGAATATCACTGGGAGTAAATAAATAACAACTTAAATCACTTAACTTCCCGTTAGTCGTCGATTTGCTCGAGCGGGCTCCAGTAACGTCTCCATTTGTCCCTGTCGCGTGCTAGTGTAGCCCAATGGCATCTCTTCGCTCCGGGAAC
Organism: Sorex fumeus; assembly: GCF_029834395.1. Taxonomy (NCBI): domain Eukaryota; kingdom Metazoa; phylum Chordata; class Mammalia; order Eulipotyphla; family Soricidae; genus Sorex; species Sorex fumeus. The sequence goes on along the minus strand of NW_026606077.1, from coordinate 23,312,330 downwards.
ATGGAGGGCCTCAAACCGATCGTTCATGACCTTGACAAAGAAGTCTGACCATCTGGTAGGTGGGCGGCCACGCGGTCTCTTGACATCCCGTGGAATCCAATCAGTAACAGCTCTAGTCCAACGGTCGTCTTTAAATCTCATTACGTGACCAGCCCATCTGATTTTCGACACCTTGGCAAATGAGACAGCGTCCCTGATCCTACAACTACAACTGGTCTCATTCACCTGACCCTGAAGGCTTCACCGACATGGCAGCACTGAGAAGGATGAGAAAGGAGAGGCCGACAAAATCTCAAGGCCGACCTAGGCTGCCACAACGAAGGAAGACAAAAATGATCGTCCGTACTTTCAATGCACGTACGCTAGCATCAGATGCATCCATCGAGGACCTGATGGTACAAGCGCGAATGATCAAGTACGACATCATTGGTCTGACCGAGACAAGAAGACACGAATCTCACCATGCCATTTTCGACACTGGAGAAGAATTGTTCCTCGGAACATGCGATAAAAGAGGTGTTGGAGGCGTCGGTGTCCTTGTCAACACAAACTTGGCCAAGAGCATTGATTCATTCGAATGCCTAACAAACCGAATCGGACGTTTACATTTGAATAGATGTGGCTCACTGTCTGCAGTTTCTATCTTCGTTGTCTACGCACCAACATCTCATTATGATGAAAGAGAAATCGAGAAGTTCTACATGGAGCTACAGAAGTTATATAAAGAAGACCACACCTTCTACAAGATCATTGTGGGTGATTTTAATGCCAAGATAGGACCGAGAAGATCAGCTGAAGAACTTCACATCGGGACCCATGGCCTAGAATGGAACGAACAGGGTGAGAGACTGTCTGAGTTCACAAGACCATTCATGGTAACTCACAGTTCCAGAAGGCAGAATCTAAACGATGGACATGGGAGTCTCCCGGTGGACGATTCCACAACGAAATAGACCACATCATATTCAATCGACGGTTTTGCCTGACTGATGTCGCTGTTGTCCCAAAATTTCGAACGGGATCGGACCACCGTCTCCTTCGTGCAAAATTCTACTTCACAGAGCGGGGAGAAAGGGCTGCAAAGTTCAAAAAGAGAACTCCCAGAACGACCACCAACTGGGAACTCTTTGGTACTATTGCGGCAACATGGGAAGATGCCATTGTTGACAACTTTGACGAGGAATACGATCGACTGGTTCAGCACCTCCATGAATGTGCGAGGAACGCCAAGAGAGAGATAGCCACAAAAAGTCGCCTATCTTCGAAAACTCTTGAGCTAATTCGCCAGCGTGGTTTGGCGCATGCCTCAGGCAACCGCAAGCTAACGTCCGAGCTTGCAAAGCAGTGCAGAGATGCGATCAAGGAAGACCTCAAAGAGAGAAGAGCAGAAGTACTGGTAGATGCGGCAGAAGCCGGGAAAAGTATTCGTAACGCCCGCCTGTCCTTCGCCAACTATAAGACCAAGATGACTGCCCTCCGACGTCCTGATGGATCCATCACATCCTCCAGAACGGCAATGGAGAAGATTATCCATGACTTCTACTCAAATCTCTTCGATAGCCATGTCCACTTGCCGACATATCAAATTCCACAGGATGGGTATGTCGTTCCCAACGTTCTCCCTTCCGAAATCCAACACGCCATTTCGTCAGTAAAGAAGCAAACAGCACCCGGCCCAGACAAGGTCAGACCTGAACACCTGAAGAACCTGCCGTCAGTACTCATCAATACACTGGCTCGGCTATTCACTCGCTACCTGTCTGAATGCAAGGTTCCATCTCAATGGAAAACCAGCAGGACCGTACTACTGTTCAAGAAGGGAGACATCCATGACTTTGGCAACTATCGCCCGATCTGCCTATTGTCTGTCATCTACAAGTTGTTCACTCGAGTCATCCTGAATAGGATTGGCAGAACACTAGATGAAGGACAACCATGTGAGCAAGCAGGGTTCCGCAAAGGATTCAGCACCATCGACCATATCCACACAATAACCAAACTCATTGAGGTTTCTCGGGAGTTCAAGATGCCGCTCTGCTTACGGAAGCGGTCATTGAAGCCCTAGCCAGTCAGGGCATTCAAGCCCAATACATCAGGATCCTCCGTGAGCTGTATTGCGGATTCACTACCAGGATCTCACCATTCTACAAAGAAGTGATCGTTGATGTCAAGAGAGGGGTGCGGCAGGGTGATACCATTTCACCAAAACTCTTCAGTGCCACTCTCGAGAACATCATGCGACGACTGGAATGGGAAGGAATGGGAGTGAAGATAGATGGTCGGCAACTACACCACCTCCGCTTTGCTGATGACATTGTTTTAATAACACCAAACATCAGCCAAGCGGCACAAATGCTGGCCGACTTTGACCGTGAGTGTGGAAAGGTAGGACTACAGCTGAATCTTACGAAGACAATGTTTATGAGAAACAGCCTTGTTCCTGACACCCCATTCGCTCTCAATGGAACGACCATCTCCGAATGCAACAGCTATGTGTACCTAGGTCGAGAGGTCAACATGACAAATGACCTGGCACCCGAGCTGCGCAGGAGGAAGAGAGCGGCTTGGAACGCCTTCAAGAACGTCGAAGAAATAGCTAAGAGGACGAAGAACCTCCGGCTCCGGGCACATCTCTTTGATTCCACTGTTCTTCCTGCATTAACATATGCCTCAGAGACCTGGGCCCTACGCAAACAAGATGAGAACGCCATTCAGGTCTCCCAAAGAAGAATAGAAAGAGCTCTGCTTGGAATATCACGTTTCACTCAAATGAGAGAACGAATCCGGAGTTCTGACATCCATCGGCGATCAAGGATCAGGGACGCTGTCTCATTTGCCAAGGTGTCGAAAATAACAACATAGAAAACATTATTTCAGAGTTTCAAAACAATTGCCTGTTTCAGGATTTATGCCTCTTGTGATTACTGATGGTAAATTTCTGACAGCTTCATTGCTTCACCTTCATTGATCATATTAATGCAAGTAAAATACCAACTAACAATCCGACTGAAACTACATTTACTGATTGATAAAGAAATTCTTTACTGAATCAAATATAGATAGACATGTATTGACATTTAAATTGCTAAATTGTAATTCACTGAGACCATATACTGAACATGAGTAAACTTGTTTCAAACAATATCATAGGAAAACCAAGTATTTACATAGGATTGGTAATAAGTATTTTGTATTTTATAGCTTCCCATTACTTACTACTCTAAACTATAGTGTTAATAAGTTTGTGGTAATTGTATATAGTTCCCCGAACGAGTGATTTGTTGACTTTTGCCTTCACACTACTGGTCATGAGTCATATGTCACTTACTTGTCTTTCCACCCTCCATCTTCCACCCTCCCCCTGCTTTTCCTTTCCCTACTTATTTATTTAAAAGTATTACCAACCAGTGAATATAGTAAAGAAATATCGTGGCAGCTAGGAACAAAATACTCCAACTGCCTTGAAAATCAGTGCCTAGATTGCAGATGGCTCCTGTTCGGGTTTGCTGCATGTCTTTGAATCTCTGTGCCAGGTGGCATATGTGGTCATCTTCTCCTCCGCTGACTGATACTAGGCAAGTAGGTTTCTCTGATTTAGAGATGCATAGTATTCTTTTCACAGTATAAATCCATCAGTCTTGCATTTCTAAATAGATGATAGTAGAAATAGGTTCTTTCAGTCTGAGGTTTTAATATTGTGAGTTTCATTATTCTTAGAGCCTCAGTTTTGTAGTCATTACAGCAGTAATAGCCGTTTCCATAGTCTTGTTCAGATGACATTTAAAATTGGATCTCGGAATCCAGAATATTTGATCTAAAAAAGAAAATGTAAATTAGAAACAACAAAAAATGCTGCTTTGAGTTCCAGTGTGTTTCTGTCATTAAGGTGATGAATTTACAGCGCATTCTAAACTATTTTCTTTATCATCTAACTTTATGAATAAGACTTTTGAATTTAAGATAGATGTTTTGTATATTCTGGTTCAGGTATTTGTAAATGTTCAAGAATTTGTGCGATTTAAAAATGCACTAATTTGGCATCTAAATTTCAGTGGTTGTGTATGAGTGATAATACAGATGCTAAAAGAAGCACGAGATGGAAAGAATAAAGTTAAAAATTCTATAACTTAGCTTCATTTTTCTGAATTTTTTCGTGTATTTAGAGGACTAGAAAATATAAAAATAAAGCAGGTGCTACAATAATAAAACTGTGATAGAGAAAAATATGGACAGTATTGTCTCTGTTTATGGAGAAGGAGGAAGATCAGTGAATATATTTAATTTTGTTATTTTTACCTTTGGGTTACACCAAGCAGTTCTTAGGGTTTAGTCCTGACTGTGCTGTATTCAGGGTGCTTCACTCAGATGTCACCCAGGTAACCTGCATGCCAGGGAAGCTCCCTGCCCGCTGTTATTAATTCTTGTTTGTTTTTTGCCACATTTGCCCAGCAATGCTCAGGGTCACTGCTGTCTCTGTGCCCAGGAATCACTTCTGGTGGTGCACGGTTACCATATCGGGATGGACCTACACACTGCGCCTGCAAGGCATGTGGCCTCCCTACCTTAGTACCGACTGTCCTGTCTCCCGGGCCATCCATGTCCCATCACTCGGCCCCTCCCCCTGTCCCATCTCATGGCCCCCCTGTAGATTGCAGACTACTAGCCATAAGCGTAGATCAGGGAGCCCAGGGGGAAAGACTGAACATGCTCTTTGCCAGAAGGTGCTGAGTGATCCGCAGGAGGGTGCAGTGCACTGAGGGAGGGGTGCAGTGCTCTGAAGGAGGGGTGCAGTGCAGATCCCGGGGTGCATGATCTGAGCTCAGGTGCTCTCTCAGCCAGCTTCCCTGTGCGCTGCGGGGTTGCAGTGTTCTCAGGCGCCCACCAAGGGCTTGGGCTTAAGGCTCGTGACCAGGCTCTAGGGTAGCCCAGGAGAAGGCAGGAAACGTTGGCCCCTCCCATCACCCTGTCCCTTGGCGGGGAAAACATGTGGGTAGAAGGCACCAGAGACTGGTCCCCCAGGCAGTCCCTGCCAAGTACCAGATCCTCACCACTCACTGCAGCCTCCCCGAGAGGAGGGTGTGTATTCTCCTCGGGTTGGCTCCTTGGCGATCCCCTGGGTTAGGCAGTGCCTGTCGTCCCAAGGAGCAGTTCCTGAATAGGCCCCGCCTGTTGGGTCCACAGGGACTGGGGGAGGTTCATAGGCAGGCCCTGTGCCTCAGAGCAAGTCCCAGCGAGGTGTGCGGAGAGATGCCCCTGCCCAGGCGAGTTGGGGGTCCCCCACGCCAGGACGGGGGAGGGCGCAGCACTCAGGGTTAGCCGCAGTGCATGAAGATGTGGCTCCGATGCAGAAGATTTCCTTTTTCTCCTATGTTCTCTTCTTTTCTTCTGTGCTAGTGGATAAATGGCGAGCAGAAAGCGAGAAATCAAGCTACAGGGAAAGCAGGAGTTCAATCTGCATTCACGCTCTTGGCAGACTGGCACACGGAGACAGAATTCAGCATCAATCCCAAGCCCAGGGCGATGAGATGCTGCTGCAGAACAAGGGGCTGACAGGTATTGGGCCTCCCCTGCAGGAGCATCTTGGTTCCCCTCACGGCTGAGCCGCTTTGCTCTTGCCGCTGCCTCTCTTTAAACTAAGCTGATACGGTTCATGGGCTGGAGCGATAGCACAGCGATAGGGCGTTTGCCTTGCACGCAGTCAACTGGCCCACTGGAGTTGGGCTCCTCCGCCCACTCGGAGAGCCCCGCCAGCTATGGAGAGTATCTCGCCCGCAGGGCAGAACCTGGCAAGCCACCCATGACGTAATCAATATGCCAAACACAGTAACAACAAGTCTCAGGATGGAGAGGTACTGGGACCCCTCCAGCCAGTCGATGAACAACGGGAGGAATTTGACTGTGACCTGTGATATGGTCCATCTGACTCGATCTCTCGTTAAATAGTGCTGTCTTCTAGTGATCGATGTTTACCAAGCCTGGAGTGGACCTTGCAAAGCAAAGCAAACTTTATTCCGAAATCTGAAAAATGAGCTGAATAAGATTACTGCATTTTGTTGTAGTAAGAATTTCCTTTCCATTAAACTGTCATTGTCTTGTGAAGTTGTGTGTTTAAAGTAAGGACCATCTTGATTTTAGACTGTCAGCGATTTAAAATAGCTGTTGGCTTGGCAGTTTTCCTGTACAGTCTGGCTACCGGATCTGAGACAAAAAAGATTTTGTTGTCCTCTTATTTCGATAATTGACCATAGTAAAATTGGATAGAAAAGGAGAAAATTAGCACCTCTTTTTCTTTATAGCTGACCACTTTTTCGGATTTTATTCCTTAGATCAAGGGTTTCAAACATGGCTTTTCTCTATTATGTAACACCCGAGGCATTTTGACAGCTGGCAGTTTTCCAGGGTGCTTGATTGATTTTCCCCTGTCCGGATTGTCATGTAGATGTGTGGACTCTCTGTGGGACCAACTCCAGGCAATGTGTGTGGAGGATGAGAAGGGTGAGAAAGGAGAATCTTACTATGATTTGTCAGGCAACAGCGTCAGCTCAGCGGAGGGCTGCTTGAGGATTGGGGTCATGAACAAATGTGTTGATTTTTAAAACTGCATCAGAGGTGACAGGGTTAGAACAGTGCTTATGTACACACATGTCCTGTAGAAAATCACTGCCCCTCCTCCAAACCCCCAGAATGCCCAAGGCTTCCACCCTTGTCTCATGACCCCTCTAGTGACCCTCATCCTTCTTCCCTCTCTTCCTCTTAAAATCATTTCTGTATTCCAAATCCAGAATATTGTTGTCACTAGATACTTTTCATCCCTTGCTTTTTGTGGGGCCAGGGGTGCCTCCCCAGTGGTGCTCAGGAGGCCTTGGTGATCCCTGGGTGATCTGAGGAGCTGAGCCAGTGCTTCTGTGCCAGGGTCCAAGCATGTGATCCAGGCAGGCCCACGTTCTCATGTCCACCCAGGTCATTTCAGCAGCCCTTCAGAGCTGCCTTGGCATGCTCTGGGAAAACTAGCATATCTCACCAAACATCCCCCTTCAAAGTAGTGGAGGCGCGCCCTCTGGCGGATATTTTACTTTCCACAGTTAGCGTCAGAAAAGGACCTTCCTAGTCTTAAAAACAAGTGGAAACAAAGATAAATGTGACTGCACTAAAGGCAGAAGCTCTGAACTTCAACGAAATGATGACCAGAACATAAGTATAGCACACGAATGGGAGAAATATTTACCCAACATTTTTCTGAGAGCGGTTAATATCCCCTGTGAAGAATTTTGGATATAGCCATTACTATAACATATTGCCACAGTGGTACGCAAATCTTAGTGGTACCTGAGTATAATAAAAAGTTATTAGTTAGATAGAAAAAACGTTCAGAAATGTTTATCAGATGTTACTGAGTAATGAATTCGCTTGTGGAGTTCTAGTCCTAGTTTTTGAAGCACTATTAGGTTTCGTATTTGCATTTGGGAATAAGCAGCAATTCATCATTATTATTTTCTCTGTATATTGCTATTATTGTCATTTAATTAGTGATTCACTTTAAGAAATCACAAAAGAAGAATTGCAAAATTAAAAGTGAATTATTTCATTTAGGTAAAATTCACATCATGTTAAATGCCCGGGCCCCAAAGGAACCACAGCTGCTGGTAGTGCAAGACTGGAGGGCTGCAGTCAGGCGCGAAGGGCCCTGCTGCCAAGCAGTGGCCTCAGGGCCGAGTTCTCTGTCACTTGTTCTGTCTCTTGTGTTCTATCCCCAGCTGCAACTCCCCACTTCCAAATAACTTCACAATATCCTGTTTCTCAGTAATATATCATATATACGATCAGCATAATTAAAAAGATGTGCTCATTTTATCTTATGGGTCTACACATCGGAAAATATCCCCATTGTATTTATAATATATAAAAGATATCTTATAACATGTATATATGTGTATGAATAACCTGATAACTTGTGTATAAAGAATATGGAAAGTATTTTTATTCTCCAAGTGTTATTCTGTCTATATGACAGGATACTCTATATGTAATATACATACTCAACGTTTGGTTTTGGTCCATAGTCTACTAACTTTTGATATGTTGCCAAGGAAAAGTCTGAGGTATCATTTTTGTTCCTTTGTAGATTTGGATGCACATCAGGACACTTGAAGAATATGTTTATAAGAGGGATAGCTTGGCTGTGTGTGCATGTCTACTATATTATTAAATCTGGAGAGCAACAGCATGACTTGATATGTAAAGATAAAGAGTATTGATTGTCTTCATGTTTAATAAGAAAACTTTTAAATTTTATATGAGAATGAAATACATTATGTTGTCATGATAACACATTTTGAAGTATGTGTAACAAATGCCTAGCAGTTTACAACATGTTGTTTTTATACAGATGATGTTTTCAATATCCTGCCAAGAAGAAGGTTTTAAAATATTGATGCAAAGACGAGTACTTTTATCAGAAGATGAAGCACAGAAACTGTGCAAGCAATATGACCATGAAGCTTATTTTGAAGACCTTATAGAAAACATGATCAGGTGAAGTGATTTCAGGTTTAGAAAGTGTGATATGTTTCTGAATCATTTAAATAATTTCCTAACCCTGTATTCTGTTCCCATGGACAAACCTATATAGTCTATAAATATGTGCAGGAGCCTTTTATTTATTTATTTATTTATTTATTTATTTGCTACTATCCTACCCACCTCAAATCACAGCCCAAATTCTATCTACGCTAGTCCCTCTGGTGTGTCATGGAGTAATGGAAAGTCCCAGGTAAAGTTGCTGGAGCTCAGTTGAACCAAATCTAGAAATTCACGGTGTGCCACTTCAAGCAGAGAACTTTCTGATTTTCAAGGAATTTGATAATCATAAAGATTACTGGTCCTAGAAGCAAAATGGAATAACAGAAGTAAGATATCAGAAAACGAAGTCAAATCAAAGGTGGACTCTACAGCCAGCAGGGCACATGCATATCCCATCCAGAGTAGAACAGTAATCTAGGAAGCACACCTGCAGACCTATGGCCCTTCCCTTGCTTTACCTACTTCCGTCCTCTTGTAAACATTACTCATATTCCAAGTGAAGGTTGACTTCTGAATCTTGATAAAGGATTACTCTGACACTTTTGATCCGAGTATCACTGAGTCATTGGGTCAGGCTCTGACCTGCCTGCCTGGTTGGCTGAGAACCACCAGAAATGGCCCGTGAGGTCTCTTGAGCATTGAGGGGCAGGGCTGCAAAAGAAAGTAAACAAATAAATGCATGTGTATTGCTTGTAACTAGTTATCTAAGGGGGTCATAAATTCAATATTTTTTTTTCTAACAGTGCTTCATCTTTAGTCCTTGCTTTGTCAAGAAACAATGGTTTCCGGTACTGGAAAGAGATAATGGGACCAAGTTTTGTTGATGAAGCCAGACAATATTTTCCTGGGAGGTTTCATGTTAGAGGTATGAAACATTTTAAATGGGAGGCATTTTAGTATTTTTAATATAAAGTAATGCCTTTTTTTTTTCTTTTTGGGTCACACCTGGCGATGCTCAGGGGTTACTCCTGGTTTTGCACTCAGGAATTACTCCTGGCGGTGCTCAGAGAACCATATGGGCTGCTGGGAATCGAACCTGGGTTGGCCGCGTGCAAGACAAATGCCCTACCCGCTGTGCTATCGCTCCTGATAGCACAACAGTAGGGCGTTTGCCTTACAAAGGGCCAACATGGCCGACCCGAGTTTGATTCCTCCGCCCCTCTCGGAGAGCCCAGCAAGCTACCGAGAGGATCTCACCTGCACAGCAAAGCCTGGCAAGCTCCCCGTGACGTATTTGATATGCCAAACACAGTAACAACAAGTCTCATGACGGAGACGTTACTGGGCCCGCTCGAGCAAATCGATGAACAACGGGAGGACCGTGAATGCCTGTTTATTTATCAAATAAACTAAACATATTCCAAACTTACATCTCTTTCAAGACTGTAATTATTTTTTATGGATTCCTTTCAGATAGTATCAGCATCAAATTTATTTATGAATGGTCTACAAATATTTTGTTGGTGTTACATTTTAGAAAGGCTAATAAAGCCATATGTTTCAAATATACCATCTGATATACTCCCAAATTATCCTCAAAAATTGGTTTTATTGTCATATTTATACTTGAGATAACTATAATAGAGGAAACGGAACTGCCATTGTGTGATTAGCAAACAAATGTCGACAAAATTGTAATTTGTGCTTTAGCCCTGCTTGGGACCATCCATGCCTTCTCTCTTCTTTACCTCTAAGTGTCAATTACCATGTGGTTATCTTTAAAATTTTAAATTAATCACATCTTTCGTGCCTCCTACGAATCTGTCTACATCAGGGGTGATCTAATGTTGCTTGGTAAACTGTAGGTAATCTATAAATAATGTTCCATTGTCTTATGTTGTATTTTGTGATATTGTGCTTTAACAGTTTTAACTTCTTTATCTCAAAGTTTCTGTGATCAATTTGCAATGTAAAGTTTCCCTATCAACCAACTGAATGGGAGCATTTCATTAGAAGTTGCTGAAAGGGAATACAGTATTTCTTCCCCGCTGAATATGCACAGCGGGTAGGGAATTTGCCTTGCATGCAGACGAACTGGCCAACCAAGGTTCGACTCCTCCACCCCTCTAGGAGAGCCCGGCAAGCTACCAAGAATATCTCTTCCACATGGCAAAGTCTGGCAAGCTACCCATGACATAATCGATATGCCAAACACAGTTTCACAATGGAGATGTTATTGGCCCCGCCCGAGCAAATCAATGAACAACCGAAGGACAGTGACAATGACAGTAACAGAATATAACTTTAGCAATGATTAAACCTGACGTACCACTTGAAGAAAGAGGGAAGCCTTTTTAAATGTGTATATTATTCCCCAAACTTTGTTAATTTTAATCTATAGAAGTGTTGAGAAAATACTTTGATGAGCATTCATACACTTTTTAAAAAAACTTTTATTGGTGAAACACCATGCGGTACAGTTGTACACATACAAATTTTTGTGCTTGGGTTTCCATTATACAGTGACCGAGTACCCATCCCCCCACCAGTGCCCATTTTTCACCACCACTGATCCCAGTATCTCTGCTACCCCCCATCCCTTCCATCCCACCCTGCTTCTGTTGCAGGGCATACCTTTTTGTTCTCTTTTGCCTTTTGGGTGCTGTGGTTTGCAAAAGAGGCATTGAGTGGCAATTATGTTTGGTTTATAGTCTACTTTCAACATGCATCTCCCATCATGGGAGGATCCTCCCAACACCCTTTATTTGGTGCTCCCTTCTTTCTCTGAGCTGCCTTTTCCCCCAGCATGTGTGACTGGCCTCCAAGCTATGGAGGAGTGAAACTCCTGGTACTTATCTTGGCTATTCTTGGGTGTTAGTCTCCTATTTTGTTACTTTATGTTCCCCAGATGAAGAACATTCATACATTTGTGTTTAGATTCAACAGATAATTTTTGTCTATTATAAATTTTAATTTTCTTTTTTCTTCCCTCTTTTCTATGCTTCAGTTATAATTTAAATATTACTGAATTATGTTAAATTCCCTTACAAAGTTGAGAGAGATGGTATTTTTACTTTCATAAATATATTAGTATGGAAAATTGTTGAAAGTTTCTTAATGGTGTTTCTATTACTGGTACATCCTTCCATTACTGCATAAATTCCATATAGCCATAACATATTTTGATTTTTTAATTCAATTTTTACATTTCACTGGGGATTTCTTACATTAGTATACTGAAATTTAAGATATTATATGCCTCTCGTTTTTGTACAAAGTTTTAAACAGTAGAGTACTATTTTATTTAAAAATGCATGTGTTGCATCAGGCCAAAATCCATGATACATTGAGGACAAGGTCGGCGAATGCTCCATGATATTGAGACTAATGGTATCTTCAAAGAGGACACTCCACTCACCAAGTGGAAACAGAGACAAACAAATGGGACTATCTTAAATTAAGAAGCTTCTGCACCTGAAAAGATACCATGACCAGAATACAAAGACAATCTTCCGAATGGGAAAAGTTATTAACCCGATACCTATCTAATAAAGGGTTGATATCAAGGATATACAAAGCACTGGTTGAACTCTACAAGAAGAAAACACCTAACCCCATCAAAACATGGGGTGATGAAATGAACAGAAACTTTCCCAAAGAAGAAATCTGAATGGCTAAGAGGCACATGAGGAAATGCTCCACGTCAGTAATCATCAGGGAGATTCAGACCAAAACAACACTGAGATATTATCTCTCACCACAGAGACGGGTCCACATCCAAAAAAAACAAAAGCAACAGGTGTTGGCATGGATGTGGCGAGAAAGGGACTCTGTTTCACTGCTGGTGGGAATGTCGACTGGGTCAGCCCTTTTGGAAAACAGTATAGAAGATTCTCAAAAAATTAGAAATTGAGCTCCCATTTGACCCAGCAATACCACTCCTGGGAATATATCCCAGAGAGGCAAAAAAGTACGGTTGAAATAACATCTGCACTTGTATGTTCATTGCTGCACTATTCACAATAGCCAAAATCCGGAAAACACCTGAGTGCTCAAGAACAGATGACTGGTTCAAGAAACTTTGTTACATCTACACGATGGATTACTATGCAGCTGTTAGAAAAGATGGAGTCATGAAATTTATATACAAGTGGTACTACATGGAAAGTATCATGCTAAGTGAAATGAGTCAGAAAGAGAGGGACATACAGAGAAAGATTGCTTTCATCTGGGGAATATAAAGTAAGAAAATGTGAGATTATCACTTAAGAATAGCCAAGATAAGTACTAGGAGGTTAACTCCATGGCTTGGAGACCAGCCACACATGCACGGAAGAAGACAACTCAGATGCAGAGAGGAGCACCAAGTAAAGGGTGTTGGCAGGATCCTCCCAGGATGGGAGAAGCTTGCTGAAAGTAGAGTATAGACTAAACACGGTTGCCACTCAATGCCTCTTTTGCAAACCACAACACCTAAAAGGAGAGAGAGGGAACAAAAGGGAATGCCCTGCCACAGGGGTGGGGTGGGATGGGGAGGTGGGGTGTGGGAGGGATGCTGGGAGCACTGGGGGTGGGGAATGGGCACTGGTGGAATGATGGGCACTCAGTCATTGCATAACTGAAACCCAAGCACAAAAATGTGTAAGTCTACAACTGTACCTCATGGTGTTTCACTAATAAAAATTTAAATAAATATATAAAGAAATAAAAATGCATGTGTGAGGTGGGGCCAGAGAATCAGTCCAATAGTACCAGCTAGAGGGAGGGCGCTTGACTTGAACTCAGGCAACTTGGGTTCAGTCCACTGCATCCGATATGGTCTCTAGAACCCCACCTGGTATGATTCCTGAGCACAGAGTCAGAAGAAAGCCCTGAGTACAACTCGGAGGAGGAAAGGAAGGAAGGGAGGGAGGGATGAATGGAGGGAGGCAAGAAGTAAGAGAGGAAAGGAGGGGAGGAAGGTAGAGAAATAAGAAAAGATGTGTGGCTGTGTAAAAAACTCTTTAGTGGTGGCCAGGGCGTGGCCTCGACAGCTCTTCTCCTGCCTCTCAGGTTCTGGGTGACCCGGGGCCGCGCCCCCAGCTGGGGCAGCCCGGACCATGGGGCATATGGTGGAGGAGAAGGGTCAAGACGGTTGATTGATCAGATGCCATTTATTCCATTCTCCCCACACGTCAGGCTCCCATTCAAATCTGCTCTGCTCCTCATTCACGTCACCCCCCTGTCTCTCCGCTCATCTCTGCACTCTCTTTCGCAGCCTGGGCTCTCTCTCTCTCTCTCTCCATGTGCCTGCTCCAGTATTCTTCCACATTCTTCTCTCTCTGTCCCCCTTGCTATTCGCTCTGTGGTCCATCTTGCCGACCTGCTCTCTCTCTCTCATTCTCCAACTCTCTTGCCTCTCCAACTCCCCCACACTCTGGGCTGACACTGAACCCAGTCAGGGAGCAAAATCAACATCAGATAGCACTTCCTGCGAGCCCACCAAATTCAAAGAAAACACCACCTAAAAGGTATTTCAAAGTCCTTTCTGACTGCCCCAGGCAAAATACCTCCTAAGGTCTTTTTGTCCTTTCCTCAGTCCAATATCTATCAACATCTTAATACTAGTTTTTTTTGTATGGACACAGTAAGAGATACCATTGAGGCTTGTAGGGCAGCTCTCAGGGGAACAGCTTGCCACAGACTCAGACCACAGAGCTCAGGCCATATTAATCATTCCTAACCCTAGCAGGGTCCAAATCTAGTTATTACATTTTGGATCATGTCAGAATTTCTCCATGCCCAAATCCTTAACTTATAGTTAAGCATTATGGCACTTTGGCCAGGCCCATCTCGACGCTAGGGTACTATATAGCTTACCTTTTGCCCTGGCTCCATCCAGTCCCTCATAGGGACCCTGCTTTTGGGGGTGCTAGGAAGTCAGAGCAGCTGAGGCTTAGGTGAGACAACAGATGCCCAGGAGGAAAATAACACTGAGAGTCATATTACAAAGGCATAGCATATACTGTCTTCTTGTATCCATACAAAAAGGGCATTGCTCTGAATTAACTATGCAAAGGACTTAGGGAGAAGAGAAAAACAATATTTACTAGTCAACAGAGAACTAAGAAAGAAGTTACAAATAAACACAGAGGAATGGGAGTACTGTGATGGGAGCAACCCAATAAATCTAATTTACCTGAGGCTCTGCAGGAAGGACAAAACAGTGTTATCCTACAGGGTTGGACAGGCAACTCAGTTGCCTGAGTGCATGGAGACCTAGGTTTCATCCCAGACTCTATCTGGTCTTCTGAGTCCCTCCAGGAGCAACCCCTGGGCAATGCTCTGGGAGTAGCTCTGAGCACTGCCAGTATAACTCCACACTAAAATCATACTAAACTCACACTAAAATCATAAGTGAAGGTTCAGTACTCTGGAAGCATTTAAACAGCCTTGAGTTTGGTAGATTCTACGTCTGCATATCTGCCTTTAGCTTTTTCCCTCTGGGATAGTACATTCATCATTTTCAACCCATTTCTTCTTTACACCTGGTCTATTTAAACTTTCTTTCTCCACTAGAATTAAGTTTATTAGATCAATTTCAGTTTTCTATGAAATTATTTGTTCAATCCCAATAAAATTTGAAATCTGTTATGATTTTATTTGATTTCCTGCTTCAGTTGTTAGTCCCACTTGAATATTTCTAATTTTGATGTCTTTCAAAGTCAGAAGTTGATATTCTTTTCTTCTAATGCGTTATTTTCAATTTTGGCTAGCACAGCGGGTAGGGCATTCGCCTTACAAGTGGCCAACATGGCCGACCCGAGTTGGATTCCTCCTCCCCTCTCAGAGAGCCCGGCAAGCTACCGAGAGTATTCGATATGCCAGACACAGTAACAACCAAGTCTCCAATGGAGACGTTACTGTGCCCGCTCGAGCAAATCGACGACTATTTCTAGTGTTAGCTTTAATGTTCTTATAGCTTTGAAGCTGGATTTTTAATTTATTTTCAATCTTTAGCTTTGCCAATAATTCTTCTTATATTTTTTCTGGAGTGGGCCACACCTGGCAATGCTCAGGGCTTCCTCCTGCCTCTACACTCAGGGATCACTTACGGCGGGGGTCAAGACCATATGGGATGCCAGGGATGGAACACAGGTCAGGTGCCTGCAAGGCAAGCACCCAACCTCTGTACTATTGCTTCAACCCCTTGTCAATAAATTTTTATAGGGGCTATGCCCAGCAATTGTTAGGATAAGGGACCACTCCTAGTAATACTTATAAGCTGCAGGCTGAAGTGTGATGCTTGAGTCCATCAGTATTTGGGGGCAAACTGGGCTACACCCAGTGGGGCTCAGTGAGGAGATCTGGGGGAGGGTGGCACCGGATTTGGATTTGTTTCCCAGGAGCTCCAGCTCCAGGAGACTGCTGGGGGGGGGGGTGACGGTCCCCCATCCCCCGCCCACCCCAAACACAAGTTCGCCAGCGCCGCGCAGTCATGAGTTACTATTTTCTTGAACATTTATTTTTATTTTATTTTATCTTTAATTTTGATAAGTGAGACTCCAGGAGGTAGTGTTTCACGTGCTCTCCTGCGATCCCCAGCAGCAAAAGAGCCGCTGCACCCTGCTCAGGGAGCTGTCATGCCGGGGCGGCTATGCTGCACTGGAGAGGGTAGAAGGACCCCTTGGGCTCCGTCCCCGCCTGTGTCCAGGCCAAAATGGCCACCACCTTCTCCTCCTGTGTCCACAAGGCCCGTCCCGGTCACAGTGGATTGTTGGAGCACTAGCCTGCCTCTCAGCCCCCTCAGGGCGCTGGTCCTGGGGGAAAGCCCGGCTCACAGCGGGGGAGGCTGGCAGCTGCACCTCCGGGAGTCTCAGGGGGGGTGTTCCCAGAAGGAAGGAGGGAACGGACGGGCATTCCTGTCCCTGAGGTGGGCTCTGGCCAGCGGGAGGCTGGGCAAGGCAGACGGAGAGAAAGAACAGGACCGGCCTATACAGGGCCGGGGCTGGGGGCCTGGCCGATGATGTTGCTGGTGAACGGCCAGTGTCCGCATGGACTACAAGTGCAGCCCTGTCGTGTTCTGGGTTTGGTGACTCCTCGCCACGCAGACAGGGCAGAGCCTCGGGGAGCTGCTGCCACCCCCAAAGGACCACGATCTGGAGTGTTGCTGGGCGTCTGACCTCCAACACGCCTGCCCCCCGGAGGAGCAGCACCCTGACTCGGGTCGGGGCGTGGAGGCCACGGTCTGCACGGCGGTCTGGGGCCCATGGGCACAAGGGCACGCCGTGAGGCTTGGCAGGACACAGGGTCCACAGGGTGATCTGGGCTGGGCTCCGCCTCATGCCCCCGACTATTCGGCCGGCTCCTGCGAGGTGAGCCGGCAACATAGAGAACTTAGGCACCGGAGGGTGGCCTGCGCACCTGTTGCCCAAAAAGGAGCCAGGGTGGAGCAGTGTGTGCAGACCCCCCCACTGTGTCCGAGTTGGGCTACGGTCTTTGGGAGGCTGGACGAGGGCCAGGGGCCTGGCAGATGTTGTTGAAGTTGTGGCTAGAGGCCGGGAATAGCCAGGAAGAAAAAAGCCGCACGTGTCCCAACAGACTCCCCGAAGTGCAGCCCAGTCGTGTCCTGGTTGTGGCAACTCCTCGCCATGGAGAGCAGGCAGATCCTCGGGGAGCTGCTGCCACCCCCAAAGGATCACGATCTGGAGAGCTGCTGGCCGTCTGACCCCCCAATCGCCTGCCCCCCAGAGGAGCAGCACCCTGACTCGGGTCTGGGCGTGGAGGCCACGGTCTGCATGGCGGTCTGGGGCCCATGGGCACAAGGACCCGCTGTGGGGCCTGGCAGGACACAGCGTCCCCTGGGTGCTCTGGGCCAGGCTCTGCCTCATACCGCTGATTCTTAGGCCGACTCGGGAAAGCTGAGCCGGCAGCAGAGACCCCTCAGGCGTCAGAGGGTGGCCTAAGCGGCTGTTTCCCAGAAGTAAACTGGAGCCAGGGTGGAGCAATCCGTACATAGATGCCCTCTGTCTCCGAGGGGCAGGTAGAGAGGTGGATCTACTGAAGTACAGCTGATCGGCGCCCGGGGCAGCAGGGGACATGAAGAGGCAAGGATGCCCTGCGGCTTGTCCCCAGCGTGCAGAAAACGGGGGGACGTGGTACAGAGGCATACGCTGGCGGCGGGGGTCCTGTGGCTGGAGCCATTGTCTGCAGAGGACACAGGGCAAAAGGTTGGAGCCAGGAGGAAGGAGTAGAGGCCCCTGCTGACATGGGTGGGAAACCTCCGGCACCCCCACAGCCTGAGCCCCACCCCCTCCTCAGGTCCATGAGGTCACAGTAGCCTCTGCCCTCTCCCAGGGCCCCCCCCCCCGCCCATTTCTTGTCTCACTGCACTGTCCCCATGGGAGCACTCGGTCCTGAGGTGTCTGGGGAAGCGGGGGTAGTCACCTGGTCAGCTCAGGGCTCTCCCGCGGTGAAGATGGGCTCCTGCCATGGAGGAGGGGCCGTCAGGGGTCATGCACAGCTTCCCAGCCAGCCCTGTCTGAGTCCCAAGACTTGCCAAGCCCATGCCCGAGGCTCCCTGAGGCACCTGCTTCCGGGGAAAGGCCGGACACACCAGCTCTGGGAACCCAGAGCCCAGGGTCCCTCAGGGACCTGCCGTCCTCTCTCCTGGGAACCTTGGTCTGTCCTGTGTCCCCCGCCCACCTGGAGGGCAGTTCCACTGCTTCCCACCCTGGTGTGGTTCACTGGGACCCCCAAGGCCTCAGGCTCTGCCTGTCTCCCTCCCGACTCTCCTCCAGTGCCCTCACGGGGCCGCTGTTCACAGGGACATCTTCAACCTGTGGCCTGGCCCGGATGGCCAGGACAGGGAGTGTGCCCTGGCAGAGCCCAGGCGGGAAAGCCGACCCCCTCACCTCGGTGTGTGCAGAGCCTCTCCTCCTCCAGGCAGGCTTCCAGTGCTGAGAAGAAAGGGGGAGTGAGGGCCTGGGCCTCTCAGAAACTCAAGGAGCCTCCCCAGGCCTGGGCTCCTGCAGGGAACTGCAGGCTGGGCTCTCGCCTGATTCAGTCCCAGGGACGCTGAGCCCATTCTCAGTCCCTGTCAGGCCAGCACCCTGGTGCCAGCAGCACCCTGACCAGTCTGTGCACTGTGCTGCCTCACAGAGGCCCTGGGCCACCTCTGAGGGTCTCTCAGGTCACCACTGTCCTGGTAGCCCCCGTGGAAGCCCCTGTGTGAGTGACCCCTGCCCCGTGGGGTCAGTGACCGCAGGTCAGTGGGGAAGCATGTACTCTCCCCGGACCTGGGATCCCACAGGGACAGCCATTTCTCTCACAGTGCTGGAGGGGTTCTCCCTCACAGATTCTGGCCCTGAGGTAAACTGGGTCCCCCAGAACATCTCGCCCTGTCGCTCATGTCTGCGAGAGAGAGGACTGATGCTCTCTCCTGGTCAGACGCCCCGTCTGGTTCTTACAAACACACCTGCCCTCTCTCACCTCCAGGAAGTCTCCAGACTCTACCTGGTGCTGTTCCTTGACTCCAAACGGGCAACAAATTTCTTGAGCAAAAGCCAAAAGAGGATTATTGAAACACTTGAAAAGTAGGGGCCCTCAAGGCAGAGAACCAGCCATTCAGGCAGATATGGAAGGATTATGGGAGAATAAGACTGAGACTCCATCTTCATGGGATCAGAGAACTAATGACTTGCCTGTGGCAACTGAGCCAGAGAGCAGTAGGCCCGTTTATATACACTCTGCTGACATCACGGAAGCCTGAGGAGTCACAGAGGGTCCCGGGCGGGGGAGGGGACCCCATGCATGGCTTCCATCGCCCTTGCCTCACCCAGGTCTGGGTGGTCTGTCCGCCGCCTTGGTCTCCGGTCTCTCTGCCCTCCCTGTGTGGCCCTTCCCAGCCCGAGCCCTGCCCCCTGGCCTTGGCTTTGTTCTCTCAGGGACCCAGACACCCTGTGTCTGAGCTTTCCGTCGGTTTGCCTCACCGAAACTCTGACCTGGCCACTTTCCTATCGGCAGCGTCCTTGTTTCACGTCCTCTTTCCTGCAGACCCTCCCAGCAAAGTTCCTGTGTGATTCTGGAACTTGAGCTCCCGGCGCTGTCCCTCGGTGTTGGGTCTCGAAATCTTCCACATCAGGTTGGGCATGGTTCAGCCTTTACCACCTCTCCTCAGTGATGCTGGGTCCATTGCATCTCTGACACCCACTGCACTCAAGGAACGATAAAATAAATGGAATCCATCCAACCTCAGGCCATGGGGAGGGGCGTTGATGCCTCATTCTCTGTTGATGCTGAAGGTCATTGACACCATGATTCGGCGTTATTGTGATCCTTTGACAAGCCAGGAAGTCGTTTTCATTGCAGATGTAAACAATCCCCATTTTTATGTTTCTTTGCGCCTGCTTTTTGGTGTCAGCCAGCTATGCTCAGGGCTTCCTCCTGCTCTCCATTCAGAAATCAGCTTTGTTTACCAGAAATTTTGAACTATTTTATTAATGTATTTTTTTATTTAACCACTGTGAGATGCGGGTGTGAGATAGTTCCAAAGTTGTTCATGCTTGATTTTCAAACCTACAATGTTCCCATACCTGTGACCACCAGTGTACATTTACTAACACCAATATTTCCAGTTTCCCTCCACTGCCCCCCCAAAAGTCTTCTTTTATGAAGGTAATTCCCCCCATACACACACCTTCTCTCTGTTTCTCTATTTGTCTCTTTCTGTTTCTGTGTCTTTCCCTGTATTTCTCTCTGTCTCCTCACTCTTCTTTCTTTACTTTTTGAACATTATGGTTTGAAATACAGATCTCTCTCTCTCTCTCTTTCTCTCTTTGTATTTATATTTATACACACACACATACAGATAGATCATGTATTTGATGGTCAGTATCAGGATATTCATATCTGTTCCATTGGTCTGTGGGTCTCTCTTGATTCCAATACCATGTTCTTTTAATTATTACCACATCCTAGTAATTTGAAGGTGAGGAAGGTGTTGTCTCCCATCTTCTAATCCCCAAGGATTGCTTTTAGCTATCTGTGGAGGTTTATTTTCCATATAATTTGCAGAATGTTTAATCTATTTGTTTGAAAATAATCATGGGTATCATTACAGGGTATAGGATAACATTGTTTTCTCCATTCTCCCTGGGTGCAGGGAGCTTAGGTTTATTGGGTTATACCTCTCACACTGCTCCGGAGACACTCCCATTCCCTTGATTGTTGGAATATATCTCTAAACAGTTTTCGGCTTAAAATTGGATGGTCCTTTCTCCCTGGCCACAGGAAGTTTAGGTTTACTGAGTCATAATTATCACAGTTCTCCCAAGGTGCTCCCATTCCTCTTTGTTTATCTATAACCTCTTTCTTTGTGCTCAGCTTCCCCAATCGGTCAATCACCTGTATCCCCTAATCAGACTCCGTTAACTTGTAAGGTCAGATCCTTCTAAGGACACTGACAGGACATGTGTTGGTAAGTAAAACATTGCCTTTCTCTTTTCTTTATGTCCTTTTCATAATGACTTCAGAGCAATGTCCTTTTTGTACAGACACAGGAAGACAGTGAATGGTATGCTTTTGAAACTTGAGGGTTAACTGACTCCAGATATTTGCTCCTATTTCCTTGACTTAAGCCTTAGTTGTCCTTAGTTCCTAGCACCCCAGAAGGAAAGTCCCAACCAGAGACTGGACCGACCCAGGGCAGACACTGTGCTCCCCGGCATCAAAATGGTCCAGGCGAAGTGCCATTAATACTTCACTATAAGTCAAGAGCATGGTCATGGGCAAATTCTGTCTTGATTCAAAGAGTAACAACTGGATTAGGACCCTGCTGTGGTTAGGAAATGCATTTTTAGGAGCTTTTTTGGTAGAGTAATTAGGATTTTCTCAGTATAGTATCATATCATCTGCAAATAGTGAACACTTGACTTCTTGCTTTCCTATATAGATGCTTTTGCTATCTTTTCCTTGCCTAAGTACTATGGCAACCATTTCCCGTACTATATTGAACAGGAGTGGTGAGAATGGGCCACCTTGTCTTGTGCCTGATCTTTGAGGGAATGCTTTTAATTTTTCCCCATTAAGATTAACTATTGGTATGGGTTTTTCTATATTGAGGAATGTTCCTTCCAATCTCATTTTGTTGAGAGTTTTTGTTATGCTCTATCTTGTCGAATTCTTTCTCTGAATCTATTGGCATGGGTTTTGGTTGTTTTTTTTTTTTTGAGGGAGGTGTTGTTGTTTGTTTGGTTTTTTGCATGTGTCTAACCAGTTTTCCCAGCAGCATTTGTTGGAACAGGCTCTCCTTACTCCATTTCATATACCTAGCCTGTATTATGAATGAACTGCCCTTACATTAGAGGGTTTACCTCTGAGGTCTTAACTCTGTTCAGGTGGACTGCTTGTTATAGTATCATGTGCTTTTGATCACTAAAGTTTTGGGAAAAGACCAGTTTGAGAGCAATCACTCCCATCATTTTCTCAGCAATGCTTGGCTTTTCTGATAACTCTTTCCTTCTCCTTTTCTGTTTGTTTCTTGGGAGAGTGGTGTCTGTTGCACACTGGGCTGTCCACATGACTTATTTCTAGATCTTTGATAAGGGATGCCCCCAGAGATTTCCTGAAGGAGTTAAAAGATATAAGCAGTGCAGAGGATTGACTAGGTACTGACCCATGTGCCTGACAGGCCAGTGCCTTAAGCCCTACACTGTCTTTCTGACCTCTGGTAGTTTTTTGGTTTTATAAGAATTTTAAAAGTATTTTGTATATGTCCAGAGAGATTGCCATAGACATTTAATTTGCGAATGCATTGTGTCTGGAGGTTGGTCATCTTAACGATGTTGATATTTCCAAGGTATGAACATGGAATATGTTACCATCTCCATGTTGTGTTCAATTTCTTTTATAAGTGAAATAAAAGTTTCATCAGATATTTCTTTGATTTGCTTCGTTTAACTGGTTCTGAGATACTTGGGTTTTTAAAGACACAATCATAAATGGGGTAAATTTTTTTTTATCTATATCATTACGTGTTTACATAGGAAGCAACTGTTTTAAGTTATTGTTGTTGTTTTGTTTTTTTCGACATGGACTGTGTAACCTGGTATTATACTGTATCGGCTTGTAGTTTCTTGGGTTTTTTATCTTTAGGTTTTTACACGTACAATATCATGTCATATGTCCACTGCAGCACTGTCCTCGCGATGTCCGTTGATTTGCTCCAGCAGGCACCAGTAACGTCTCCATTGTGAGACTTGTTGTTACTGGTTGTTTTGCATATCGAATATGCCACAGAGAGCCTGCCAGGCTCTGCCACGCGGGCAGTATACTCTTGGTAACTTGCTGGGCTCTCTGAGAGGGACACAGGACTCTAAGCCGGGATGGCCACATCAGCAAGGCAAAGCCCCACCACTGTGCTATACTCCAGCAAGTCATATGTTATTAGTAAATTTTGAGTTTTTTTTTAAATTTATATTAGTGAAACACCATGAGGAACAGTTGTAGACTTACAAATGTCTTCCTTATGTCTTTGAGTCTTCTTATTAGGTTCTCTTTCAGCTGGCATCCTTTGGGCTTCTTGGATCTGGATGCCTGCATTCTCAGCTCTGGGAACTTTTTATTTTGTCTTTTAAACAATTTTCTTAATGAATTAGTGTGAGGTACAGTTAAACTTACAAACTTTCATGCTTATGTTTTAGTCATACATTGATCGAGTACTCATCCCACCACCAGTACTCATTCTCCACCACCAGTGTTCCATGTATCCCTCCCACCACCCCCACCCCATCCCCATCTCCCCTCTGTGACAGGCGAATTCCCTTTTACTCTCTATTTCTCTCCTTGAGGGTGTTGTGTTTGCAATGCAGATATTAAGTGGCCATCATGCACGCTCTATGGTCTACTTTCAGCACACATCTCCCATCCCTAGCGGGCCCTCCAAGCACCCTTTACTTGATGGTCCCTTCTCTACGTGAACTGCCTTTTCCCCCAGTATGCGGGGACTGCTTCCAAGACGTGGAACAATCCTCCTTGTCCTTATCTCTACTCTCCTTGGCTGTTAGTCTCCCATTGTGTTATTTTATATTTCACAGATGAGTGCAGTTTTCTAGGTCTGTCCCAGTCTTTCTGACTTATTTCACTTACCATGAGACTTTCCATGTTGATCCACTTCGATGCAAATTTCATGACTCCATTTTTTCTAACAGCTGTGTAGTATTACTTGTGAAGGTGTGCCCCAGTTTCTTTAACCAGTCATCTGTTCTCGGGCACTTGGGTTTTTTCTAGATCCTGGCTATTGTCAACGGTGCTGCAAAGAACTTACTGTTGCAGATGTCATTTCGACTATACTTTTTCTGCATCTCTGGGATATACTCCCAGAAGTGGTATTGCTGAGTTAAATGGGAGCTCAATTTCTCATTTTTTTGAGAAATATTCATACTAGGGGTGTGGTGCCGCCAGCAGGTCAAACTGTGCCTGTGAGTCGAGTGCATCAGCCACCTGATGGCGCCTTCAGATTTTCAGATACCCCACAATTGCTGCATGCCTTTGGCCAGACCTCAAAAACTTAGGGCAAAGTTTGCCAAGAAAGTTAATGGCTGAAAGTTAGGTGTGTGGGAGACACACCCACAAACTACCTCGGGCTCACCTATATAATTAGAGGATTGGCCTCTCTGGTTTCTGATTGAACTGCTTAACTGCTATGATCCCAGAGACTCAGAAACAAATCTCAAACACCAATGGCTTTTGGCTGAAGTGCGTCCAATCCCTGCTGTAGGTCACAGGCACTGGGCCACCAGAGGTGGAAATAGGTTTCGTGCTTTGGCCTGATCCCCTGGCAGCCCAGTGGGCGCCATCCTTCAGATTGTCCTATGAAATAAATAAAAACAGTTATTATTAAATTTTAAAATATTTACATAATAAAAGATTGACAACAAATGAAGCTGCCTGTTCCTGTGTCTCAATGGGAACAAATTGCTGGGCTCTTACTGGACCTGTGAGTCAGATTCCCAGACCATCCTAGCCACTGCCGTCAAGGGCATTCTGGCCTTGAGAGAAGGTCTTGCAGCCACAGCTCTCGCTGTAGGAGTGCTTATCCTAGCTGAGCCCCTGCGAGAGATAAGCTTCATGTGGAACTCGGTCCGTTTGCTACTCAATGGGCCTGTTTGCACCCTCCATCCTCCCATTTTTTCCTGTTTCTTACACAAGTGAATTTCCTGTATGCTAATAGCCGTCAGCCCACAGTAAGTTGCTATCCATCCAACACCACGTATGTTCCTTGGTTCAGGGTCTTTGCTGGTAAGGAAACACAGGCAGGGAAATATGACTCAGTCTGTAATTTAAAGAAACATCATCTTCCTTCTGTTTTCTCTCCTTGGGTCTCTTGATCTTTTCAGGCGCACCTGACTTCCCTCTCTGGATGACAGAGCCCTAGTGAGGAAACACTGTCTAGACTGTTGAGAACAGAAACAGGAAGGGGGAGGGGAAGGGGAAGGGGAAGGGGAAGGGAAAGGGAAAGGGAAAGGGAAGGGAAGGGAACGGAACGGAACGGAACGGACTGGAATCTGCCTCCCCGCCCAGAAGCAAGGTGGCCACTGCTTCAGAGATTATTGGAAAGCCGAGTATGAACCAACGGTGATAGGGCACCTGCAGTCTCATGGGAAGGGGGACGGTACAGGTTCATCTTTTACACCCTCGGGGTCACGAGATGCCCCCACGAGCGCCTCTCTGGCACAGCCATAACACCAGATGCACAGAAACCAATCTCATAATTATCTGGCTCTTTGCAAAATCCAAAATCGCTCAGCCACTATAGCGGCCGCACAACATTATATGATTCTCGTAACTAGCTATAGAAAACAAAGGATTTCACGATGCCTTTTCAGCAATTCTGATTGTTGGTGGGAGGGAATTCTAAACAATAATGGTGCATCTTTTGTCAAAGTAATGAATGTAATCAATGTAGTGAAGAGGTAAGTAGAAATCATGTGCCTCACAGGCATTGTGTGGGGTGGGGGGTATATTGGGATTCTTGGTGTTGAAAAATGAGTTCTGGTGAAGGGAATGGTGTTTGATCATTGTATGACCGAGATTTAAACCTGAAAGCTTTGTAGCTTTTCCCACAGCGATTCAATAAATAAATATAAGAAGAAAAAATAAATAAAATTATGAAAAAAAGTAAGGTGGAGTTCATGTCCAATTCAATCCGTTAATAGGTGGCTTGATAAATAGCAGTGCTGCTAGATTAAAAAAGGAACAAAAGGGAAGGGAAAAGGAAAAGGAGAAAAGAAAAGAAAAGGAAAGAAAAGAAAAGAAAAGAAAAGAAAAGAAAAGAATAGTTCGTGTTGGTATAAGGAGTCCTGTTCTATTAGTAATGGTAATAGGGCAGAGCTGGGATCCTTGGAGACGCTCTATGGTTCAGAGGGCAGTAGGGCTGAGGTGAGTGAAGAAAGGACATCGCACTCTCACCAGGAGCCGTCATGGCAGTCAATTCCTTGTGCATATTGTGAAACTGTGACATTTCCTGTAACTCTTGTTGGCTTTCCAAGATCATAGGATCTGATCTGCTGCTCTAACCAAAGCAGCAGCATCTAGTCAGAGCACTGGCGGCTCTGCTGAGAACGGGATGAGACTGAGTGTGACAAGCAAGTGGTATCTGCAGTGGAACTGGGAATGGGAGGAGCAGTCTGTGGACCTTAAGATGTGCTGTCTGGGCTGTATTGTCAGGTTTCTAGTGAGTTCTTGCTTCTGCAGATAACCCCTCATGCTGGGAGAGACTGAACTGCATGAAAATTTGGGATGTTGAGAGTCCCAGAGCTTCATGACACCAATGTCGGTTTAGAAATGAGGTGCAGGGTGACAGACAACAGAAAAGACTGCTGAATCCCAAAATGTCACACAGAGGTATTATCTCTTTCATTATCCTCCGTTATTGATTCTCCACAAAGGCAAAGGTAGAGGTTTTCAAGGCCTTGAATGCAGCCGTGAATCAAAGGTACTTGTTTGTGCTCACTCAAAGGGTTCTCCATTGCCACCATAGTGGCCTATAGCGCCCCCTGAGGAACCTCTTGAGAATTAGGCTTATCCGCTTCCAATATATCCCAGAATAACCAATAGGAGGTTTGAGACAGTTTACAAATGTGTGCACACTCAATATAAGAGCTCTGGGAAGAATGTGTTAAAACAAGGACCACGCTTATCTGACACCAAGAGATTTAACAGCAAGAAGGGAGCAGTGGGCAGTGGTAGGACCCAGAACTGCCCCATCTGTGACCTGGGCTCCTCTGTTGGAGCGTATGGCAGTTGAGTACCTTTCTTAACTGAACCCAAGCACTTCTATTAAGTTCCTGGTAGAACGACGGAAGCTCGGTTCTCACTCTAGGTGGCAGAGCTCATGTCTTCTCAAGTTCAGAGGCTATCTTCATGTTCTCTCTCAAAAGGAACCACCAAAGAAAGTAAAGAGGTACAGCACACGGCCCAGTAGGTGCTCTAT
Source organism: Sorex fumeus (assembly GCF_029834395.1). NCBI lineage: Eukaryota > Metazoa > Chordata > Mammalia > Eulipotyphla > Soricidae > Sorex > Sorex fumeus. The sequence continues at coordinate 23,285,338 of NW_026606077.1, read as the reverse complement.
GAATTCTCTATTATTAAATTTCAGAACCGTGAAACGTGAGTTAAAACAAGAAAGGTATGAAAATTAAAGTTGGAAATTTCATATGACCTATTCTAGATTAGAGTAAGGGTAAAGTCAATGCCAGTTTAAACCTAGCTATGTGTTTCAGCATCAGAAAGGGGGTCTCTTAGAGTATATTTCCAAGGACTCTGAATGATCTAGAAATGGTAATCTAGTCGAATAGCAATTTATTTATTAAAATCATGCATAGCATAGTAAAAAAAACCCAATCTCAGAAAATAAATATCATGTTAAAATAACTGGAAGACCCCGGGTCAGGTAGAAATTCATCTTAAAGTGCATTTGGGAAAGAACCCAAAAAACACTTTCCTTTGTATAATAATAACGCTCTTGCTTGTTTATAACAATGCCTGTTGCAAGCCGGGTAGCCCTGTCACCTCTTCTGGTTCTGCAATGGAGGCATTTATGGGACTCTCCTTTTTTAAGCCATGTTACACACTTGTGTCTACAATCTCTCATTTCTTACAACAGTGACCAAATGACAAACCCTTGTTTTCTAAGCTGTCTGAAGAACACATAGTGACTGACCCTCAGCCTTCCCTTTGTCTTGGTCATTTTGGCTAGTTGTTGGAAGATGGTGGTTGTGGTAAAAGAACACATTTCTTTTTCTCTTTTTTCTTCTTCAAAGACATACCCTGATTCTGGTAACTATACCTAAAGCATAGAATCTGAAACAGGTACAAACCAGGTAAAAATTGCTCTATTTAATGTCAACTCATATAAAAAATAAAAGTGCACTGAGTCTAGGGGGCGGAGAGATGTACAGAGCAGAAGGTAAATATCTTGCACACAACCAACCCAGATTCAACGCCCTAGAATTGCGAGATGCAGCCGGTCGTAGCCCTGGACATCACCATGAGCACTGACCGGTGTTGCCCTGGAGGCTCCCTGTCAGGGCCCTGCACATCCCCGGAGGCCCTTAGTACTTAGTAATACCAGCATGGCTCCTGTGATTCCAAGCACCTGAGATCTGAATTCTGGCATTGAATCATCATCTTGATTGACAAAGTGTCTGAGGTTCTGTCACTGAGAATGCCCCGGCTGGACTCCTGAATGTCACTGGGAGTAAATAAATAACAACATAGAAAACATTATTTCAGAGTTTCAAAACAATTGCCTGTTTCAGGAATTATGCCTCTTGTGATTACTGATGGTAAATTTCTGACAGCTTCATTGCTTCACCTTCATTGATAATATTAATGCAAGTAAAATACCAAAAAACATTCCGACTGAAACTACATTTACTGATTGAGAAAGAAATTCTTTACTGAATCAAATATAGATAGGCATGTATTGACATTTAAATTGCTAAATTATAATTCACTGAGTCCATATACTGAACATGAGTAAACTTGTTTCAAATAATATCATAGGAAAACCAAGTATTTACATAGGATTGGTAATAAGTATTTTGTATTTTATAGCTTCCCATTACTTACTACTCTAAACTATAGTGTTAATAAGTTTGTGGTAATTGTATATAGTTACCGAACGAGTGATTTGTTGAATTTTGCCTTCACACTACTGGTCATGAGTCATATGTCACTTGCTTGTCTTTCCAACCTCCATCTTCCACCCTCCCCCTGCTTTTCCTTTCCCTACTTATTTATTTAAAAGTATTACCAACCAGTGAACATAGTAAAGAAATATCGTGGCAGCTAGGAAAAAAATACTCCAACTGCCTTGAAAATCAGTGCCTAGATTGCAGATGGTTCCTGTTCGGGTTTGCTGCATGTCTTTGAATCTCTGAGCCAGGTGGCATATGTGGTCATCTTCTCCTCCGCTGACTGATTCTAGGCAAGCAGGTTTCTCTGATTTAGAGATGCATAGTATTCTTTTCACAGTATAAATCCATCAGTCTTGCATTTCTAAATAGATGATAGTAGAAATAGGTTCTTTCAGTCTGAGGTTTTAATATTGTGAGTTTCATTATTCTTAGAGCCTCAGTTTTGTAGTCATTACAGCAGTAATAGCCATTTCCATAGTCTTGTTCAGATGACATTTAAAATTGGATCTCGGAATCCAGAATATTTGATCTAAAAAAGAAAATGTAAATTAGAAACAACAAAAAATGCTGCTTTGAGTTCCAGTGTGTTTCTGTCATTAAGGTGATGAATTTACAGCGAATTCTAAACTATTTTCTTTATCATCTAACTTTATGAATAAGACTTTTGAATTTAAGATAGATGTTTTGTATATTCTGGTTCAGGTATTTGTAAATGTTCAAGAATTTGTGCGATTTAAAAATGCACTAATTTGGCATCTAAATTTCAGTGGTTGTGTATGAGTGATAATACAGATGCTAAAAGAAGCACGAGATGAAAAGAATAAAGTTAAAAATTCTATAACTTAGCTTCATTTTTCTGAATTTTTTCGTGTATTTAGAGGACTAGAAAATATACAAATAAAGCAGGTGCTACAATAATAAAACTGTGATAGAGAAAAATATGGACACTGTTGTCTCTGTTTATGGAGAAGGAGGAAGATCAGTGAGTATATTTAATTTTGTTATTTTTACCTTTGGGTTACACCAAGCAGTTCTTAGGGTTTAGTCTTGACTGTGCTGTTTTCAGGGTGCTTCACTCAGATGTCACCCAGGTCCCCTGCATGCCAGGGAAGCTCCCTGCCCGCTGTTATTAATTCTTGTTTGTTTTTTGCCACATTTGCCCAGCAATGCTCAGGGACACTGCTGCCTCTGTGCCCAGGAATCACTTCTGGTGGTGCACGGTTACCATATCGGGATGGACCTACACCCTGCGCCTGCAAGGCATGTGGCCTCCCTACCTTAGTACCGGCTGTCCTGTCTCCCGGGCCCTCCATGTCCCATCACTCGGCCCCTCCCCCTGTCCCATCTCATGGCCCTCCTGTAGATTGCAGACTACTAGCCATAAGCGTAGATCAGGGAGCCCAGGGGGAAAGACTGAACATGCTCTTTGCCAGAAGGTGCTGAGTGATCCGCAGGAGGGTGCAGTGCACTGAGGGAGGGGTGCAGTGCTCTGAAGGAGGGGTGCAGTGCAGATCCCGGGGTGCATGATCTGAGCTCAGGTGCTCTGTCAGCCAGCTTCCCTGTGCGCTGCGGGGTTGCAGTGTTCTCAGGCGCCCACCAAGGGCTTGGGCTTAAGGCTCGTGACCAGGCTCGAGGGTAGCCCAGGAGAAGGCAGGAAACGTTGGCCCCTCCCATCACCCTGTCCCTTGGGGGGGAAAACATGTGGGGAGAAGGCACCAGAGCCTGGTCCCCCAGGTCGTCCCTGCCAAGTACCAGATCCTCACCACTCACTGCAGCCTCGCCGAGAGGAGGGTGTGTTTTCTCCTCGGGTTGGCTCCTTGGCGATCCCCTGGGTTAGGCAGTGCCTGTCGTCCCAAGGAGCAGTTCCTGAATAGGCCCCGCCTGTTGGGTCCACAGGGACTGGGGGAGGTTCATAGGCAGGCCCTCTGCCTCAGAGCAAGTCCCATCGAGGTGTTCGGAGAGATGCACCTGCCCAGGCGCGTTGGGGGTCCCCCACGCCAGGACGGGGGAGGGCGCAGCACCCAGGGTTAGCCGCAGTGCATGAAGATGTGGCTCCGATGCAGAAGATTTCCTTTTTCTCCTATGTTCTCTTCTTTTCTTCTGTGCTAGTGGATAAATGGCGAGCAGAAAGCGAGAAATCAAGCTACAGGGAAAGCAGGAGTTCAATCTGCATTCGCGCTCTTGGGAGACTGGCACACGGAGACAGAATTCAGCATCAATCCCAAGCCCAGGGCGATGAGATGCTGCTGCAGAACAAGGGGCTGACAGGTATTGGGCCACCCCTGCAGGAGCATCTTGGTTCCCCTCACGGCTGAGCCGCTTTGCTCTTGCCGCTGCCTCTCTTTAAACTAAGCTGATACGGTTCATGGGCTGGAGCGATAGCACAGCGATAGGGCGTTTGCCTTGCACGCAGTCATCTGGCCCACTGCAGTTGGGCTCCTCCGCCCGCTCGGAGAGCCCCGCCAGCTACGGAGAGTATCTCGCCGGCAGGGCAGAACCTGGGAAGCCACCCATGACATACTCAATATGCCAAACACAGTAACAACAAGTCTCAGGATGGAGAGGTACTGGGACCCCTCCAGCCAATCGATGAACAACGGGAGGACTGTGACTGTGACCTGTGATATGGTCCATCTGACTCGATCTCTCGTTAAATAGTGCTGTCTTCTAGTGATCGATGTTTACCAAGCCTGGAGTGGACCTTGCAAAGCAAAGCAAACTTTATTCCGAAATCTGAAAAATGAGCTGAATAAGATTACTGCATTTTGTTGTAGTAAGAATTTCCTTTCCTTTAAACTGTCATTGTCTTGTGATGTTGTGTGTTTAAAGTAAGGACCATCTTGATTTTAGACTGTCAGCGATTTAAAAGAGCTGTTGGCTTGGCAGTTTTCCTGTACAGTCTGGCTACCGGATCTGAGGCAAAAAAGATTTTGATGTCCTCTTATTTCGATAATTGACCATAGTAAAATTGGATAGAAAAGGAGAAAATTAGCACCTCTTTTTCTTTATAGCTGACCACTTTTTCGGTTTTTATTCCTTAGATCAAGGGTTACAAACATGGCTTTTCTCTATTATGTAACACCCTAGGCATTTTGACAGCTGGCAGTTTTCCAGGGTGCTTGATTGATTTTCCCCTGTCCGGATTGTCATGTAGATGTGTGGACTCTCTGTGGGACCAACTCCAGGCAATGTGTGTGGAGGATGAGAAGGGTGAGAAAGGAGAATCTTACTATGATTTGTCAGGCAACAGCGTCAGCTCAGCGGAGGGCTGCTTGAGGATTGGGGTCATGAACAAATATGTTGATTTTTAAAACTGCATCAGAGGTGACAGGGTTAGAACAGTGCTTATGTACACACATGGCCTGTAGAAAATCACTGCCCCTCCTCCAAACTCCCAGAATGCCCATGGCTTCCACCCTTGCCTCATGACCCCTCTAGTGACCCTCATCCTTCTTCCCTCTCTTCCTCTTAAAATCATTTCTGTATTCCAAATCTAGAATATTGTTGTCACTAGATACTTTTCATCCCTTGCTTTTTGTGGGGCCAGGGGTGCCTCCCCAGTGGTGCTCAGGAGGCCTTGGTGATCCCTGGGTGATCTGAGGAGCTGAGCCAGTGCTTCTGTGCCAGGGTCCAAGCATGTGATCCAGGCAGGCCCACGTTCTCATGTCCACCCAGGTCATTTCAGCAGCCCTTCAGAGCTGCCTTGGCATGCTCTGGGAAAACTAGCATATCTCACCAAACATCCCCCTTCAAAGTAGTGCAGGCGCGCCCTCTGGCGGATATTTTACTTTCCACAGTTAGCGTCAGAAAAGGACCTTCCTAGTCTTAAAAACAAGTGGAAACAAAGATAAATGTGACTGCACTAAAGGCAGAAGCTCTGAACTTCAACGAAATGATGACCAGAACATAAGTATAGCACACGAATGGGAGAAATATTTACCCAACATTTTTCTGAGAGCGGTTAATATCCCCTGTGAAGAATTTTGGATATAGCCATTACTATAACATATTGCCACAGTGGTACGCAAATCTTAGTGGTACCTGAGTATAATAAAAAGTTATTAGTTAGATAGAAAAAACGTTCAGAAATGTTTATCAGATGTTACTGAGTAATGAATTCGCTTGTGGAGTTCTAGTCCTAGTTTTTGAAGCACTATTAGGTTTCGTATTTGCATCTGGGAATAAGCAGCAATTCATCATTATTATTTTCTCTGTATATTGCTATTATTGTCATTTAATTAGTGATTCACTTTAAGAAATCACAAAAGAAGAATTGCAAAATTAAAAGTGAATTATTTCATTTAGGTAAAATTCACATCATGTTAAATGCCCGGGCCGCAAAGAAACCACAGCTGCTGGTAGTGCAAGACTGGAGGGCTGCAGTCAGGCGCGAAGGGCCCTGCTGCCAAGCAGTGGCCTCAGGGCCGAGTTCTCTGTCACTTGTTCTGTCTCTTGTGTTCTATGCCCAGCTGCAACTCCCCACTTCCAAATAACTTCACAATATCCTGTTTCTCAGTAATATAGCATATATACGATCAGCATAATTAAAAAGATGTGCTCATTTTATCTTATGGGTCTACACATCGGAAAATATCCCCATTGTATTTATAATATATAAAAGATATCTTATAACATGTATATATGTGTATGAATAACCTGATAACTTGTGTATAAAGAATATGGAGAGTATTTTTATTCTCCTAGTGTTATTCTGTCTATATGACAGGATACTCTATATGTAATATACATACTCAACGTTTGGTTTTGGTCCATAGTCTACTAACTTTTGATATGTTGCCAAGGAAAAGTCTGAGGTATCATTTTTGTTCCTTTGTAGATTTGGATGCACATCAGGACACTTGAAGAATATGTTTATAAGAGGGATAGCTTGGCTGTGTGTGCATGTCTACTATATTATTAAATCTGGAGAGCAACAGCATAACTTGATATGTAAAGATAAAGAGTATTGATTGTCTTCATGTTTAATAAGAAAACTTTTAAATTTTATATGAGAATGAAATACATTATGTTGTCATGATAACACATTTTGAAGTATGTGTAACAAATGCCTAGCAGTTTACAACATGTTGTTTTTATACAGATGATGTTTTCAATATCCTGCCAAGAAGAAGGTTTTAAAATATTGATGCAAAGACGAGTACTTTTATCAGAAGATGAAGCACAGAAACTGTGCAAGCAATATGACCATGAAGCTTATTTTGAAGACCTTATAGAAAACATGATCAGGTGAAGTGATTTCAGGTTTAGAAAGTGTGATATGTTTCTGAATCATTTAAATAATTTCCTAACCCTGTATTCTGTTCCCATGGACAAACCTATATAGTCTATAAATATGTGCAGGAGCCTTTTATTTATTTATTTATTTATTTATTTATTTGCTACTATCCTACCCACCTCAAATCACAGCCCAAATTCTATCTACGCTAGTCCCTCTGGTGTGTCATGGAGTAATGGAAAGTCCCAGGTAAAGTTGCTGGAGCTCAGTTGAACCAAATCTAGAAATTCACGGTGTGCCACTTCAAGCAGAGAACTTTCTGATTTTCAAGGAATTTGATAATCATAAAGATTACTGGTCCTAAGCAAAATGGAATAACAGAAGTAAGATATCAGAAAACGAAGTCAAATCAAAGGTGGACTCTACAGCCAGCAGGGCACATGCATATCCCATCCAGAGTAGAACAGTAATCTAGGAAGCACCCCTGCAGACCTATGGCCCTTCCCTTGCTTTACCTACTTCCGTCCTCTTGTAAACATTACTCGTATTCCAAGTGAAGGTTGACTTCTGAATCTTGATAAAGGATTACTCTGACACTTTTGATCCGAGTATCACTGAGTCATTGGGTCAGGCTCTGACCTGCCTGCCTGGTTGGCTGAGAACCACCAGAAATGGCCCGTGAGGTCTCTTGAGCATTGAGGGGCAGGGCTGCAAAAGAAAGTAAACAAATAAATGCATGTGTATTGCTTGTAACTAGTTATCTAAGGGGGTCATAAATTCAATATTTTTTTTTCTAAAAGTGCTTCATCTTTAGTCCTTGCTTTGTCAAGAAACAATGGTTTCCGGTACTGGAAAGCGATAATGGGACCAAGTTTTGTTGATGAAGCCAGACAATATTTTCCAGGGAGGTTTCATGTTAGAGGTATGAAACATTTTAAATGGGAGGCATTTTAGTATTTTTAATATAAAGTAATGCCTGTTTTTTTTTTCTTTTTGGGTCACACCTGGCGATGCTCAGGGGTTACTCCTGGTTTTGCACTCAGGAATTACTCCTGGCGGTGCTCAGAGAACCATATAGGATGCTGGGAATCGAACCTGGGTTGGCCGCGTGCAAGACAAATGCCCTACCCGCTGTGCTATCGCTCCCGATAGCACAACGGTAGGGTGTTTGCCTTACAAACGGCCAACATGGCCGACCCGAGTTTGATTCCTCCGCCCCTCTCGGAGAGCCCGGCAGGCTACCTAGAGGATCTCGCCTGCACGGCAAAGCCTGGCAAGCTCCCCGTGACGTATTTGATATGCCAAACACAGTAACAACAAGTCTCATGACGGAGACGTTACTGGGCCCGCTCGAGCAAATCGATGAACAACGGGAGGACCGTGAATGCCTGTTTATTTATCAAATAAACTAAACATATTCCAAACTTACATCTCTTTCAAGACTGAAATTATTTTTTATGGATTCCTTTCAGATAGTATCAGCATCAAATTTATTTATGAATGGTCTACAAATATTTTGTTGGTGTTACATTTTAGAAAGGCTAATAAAGCCATATGTTTCAAATATACCATCTGACATACCCCCAAATTATCCTCAAAAATTGGTTTTATTGTCATATTTATACTTGAGATAACTATAATACAGGAAACTGAACTGCCATTGTGTGATTAGCAAACAAATGTCGACAAAATTGTAATTTGTGCTTGAGCCCTGCTTGGGAGCATCCATGCCTTCTCTCTTCTTTACCTCTATTTGTCAATTACCATGTGGTTATCTTTAAAATTTTAAATTAATCACATCTTTCGTGCCTCCTACGAATCTGTCTACATCAGGGGTGATCTAATGTTGCTTGGTAAACTGTAGGTAATCTATAAACAATGTTCCATTGTCTTATGTTGTATTTTGTGATATTGTGCTTTAACAGTTTTCACTTCTTTATCTCAAAGTTTATGTGATCAATTTGCAATGTAAACTTTCCCTATCTACCAACTGAATGGGAGCATTTCATTAGAAGTTGCTGAAATGGAATACAGTATTTCTTCCCCGCTGAATATACACAGCGGGTAGGGAATTTGCCTTGCATGCAGACGAACTGGCCAACCCAGGTTCGACTCCTCCACCCCTCTAGGAGAGCCCGGCGAGCTACCAAGAATATCTCTTCCACATGGCAAAGTCTGGCAAGCTACCCATGACATAATCGATATGCCAAACACAGTTTCACAATGGAGATGTTATTGGCCCCGCCCGAGCAAATCAATGAACAACCGAAGGACAGTGACAATGACAGTAACAGAATATACTTTAGCAATGATTAAACCTGACGTACCACTTGAAGAAAGAGGGAAGCCTTTTTAAATGTGTATATTATTCCCCAAACTTTGTTAATTTTAATCTATAGAAGTGTTGAGAAAATACTTTGATGAGCATTCATACACTTTTTAAAAAATCTTTTATTGGTGAAACACCATGAGGTACAGTTGTAAACATACAAATTTTTGTGCTTGGGTTTCCATTATACAGTGATCGAGTACCCATCCCCCCACCAGTGCCCATTTTTCACCACCACTGATCCCAGTATCTCTGCCACCCCCCATCCCTTCCATCCCACCCTGCTTCTGTTGCAGGGCATTCCTTTTTGTTCTCTTTTGCCTTTTGGGTGCTGTGGTTTGCAAAAGAGGCATTGAGTGGCAATTATGTTTGGTTTATAGTCTACTTTCAACATGCATCTCCCATCATGGGAGGATCCTCCCAACACCCTTTATTTGGTGCTCCCTTCTTTCGCTGAGCTGCCTTTTCCCCCAGCATGTGTGACTGGCCTCCAAGCTATGGAGGAGTGAAACTCCTGGTACTTATCTTGGCTATTCTTGGGTGTTAGTCTCCTATTTTGTTACTTTATGTTCCCCAGATGAAGAACATTCATACATTTGTGTTTAGATTCAACAGATAATTTTTGTCTATTATAAATTTTAATTTTCTTTTTTCTTCCCTCTTTTCTATGCTTCAGTTATAATTTAAATATTACTGAATTATGTTAAATTCCCTTACAAAGTTGAGAGAGATGGTATTTTTACTTTCATAAATATATTAGTATGGAAAATTGTTGAAAGTTTCTTAATGGTGTTTCTATTACTGGTACATCCTTCCATTACTGCATAAATTCCATATAGCCATAACATATTTTGATTTTTTAATTCAATTTTTACATTTCACTGGGGATTTCTTACATTAGTATACTGAAATTTAAGATATTATATGCCTCTCGTTTTTGTACAAAGTTTTAAACAGTAGAGTACTATTTTATTTAAAAATGCATGTGTTGCATCAGGCCAAAATCCATGATACATTGAAGACAAGGTCGGCGAATCCTCCACGATATTGAGACTAATGGTATCTTCAAAGAGGACACTCCACTCACCAAGTGGAAACAGAGACAAACAAATGGGGCTATCTTAAATTAAGAAGCTTCTGCACCTGAAAAGATACCATGACCAGAATACAAAGACAATCTTCCGAATGGGAAAAGTTATTAACCCGATACCTATCTAATAAAGGGTTGATATCAAGGATATACAAAGCACTGGTTGAACTCTACAAGAAGAAAACACCTAACCCCATCAAAACATGGGGTGATGAAATGAACAGAAACTTTCCCAAAGAAGAAATCTGAATGGCTAAGAGGCACATGAGGAAATGCTCCACGTCAGTAATCATCAGGGAGATTCAGACCAAAACAACAATGAGATATTATCTCTCACCACAGAGACGGGTCCACATCCAAAAAAACAAAAGCAACAGGTGTTGGCATGGATGTGGCGAGAAAGGGACTCTGTTTCACTGCTGGTGGGAATGTCGACTGGGTCAGCCCTTTTGGAAAACAGTATAGATGATTCTCAAAAAATTAGAAATTGAGCTCCCATTTGACCCAGCAATACCACTCCTGGGAATATATCCCAGAGAGGCAAAAAAGTACAGTTGAAATAACATCTGCACTGGTATGTTCATTGCTGCACTATTCACAATAGCCAAAATCCGGAAAACACCTGAGTGCTCAAGAACAGATGACTGGTTCAAGAAACTTTGTTACATCTACACGATGGATTACTATGCAACAGTTAGAAAAGATGAAGTCATGACATTTATATACAAGTGGTACTACATGGAAAGTATCATGCTAAGTGAAATGAGTCAGAAAGAGAGGGACATACAGAGAAAGATTGCTTTCATCTGGGGAATATAAAGTAACAAAATGTGAGATTATCACTTAAGAATAGCCGAGATAAGTACCAGGAGGTTAACTCCATGGCTTGGAGGCCAGCCACACATGCACGGAAGAAGACAACTCAGATGCAGAGAGGAGCACCAAGTAAAGGGTGTTGGCAGGATCCTCCCAGGATGGGAGAAGCATGCTGAAAGTAGAGTATAGACTAAACACGGTTGCCACTCAATGCCTCTTTTGCAAACCACAACACCTAAAAGGAGAGAGAGGGAACACAAGGGAATGCCCTGCCACAGGGTTGGGGTGGGATGGGGAGGTGGGGTGTGGGAGGGATGCTGGGAGCACTGGGGGTGGGGAATGGGCACTGGTGGAATGATGGGCACTCAGTCATTGTATAACTGAAACCCAAGCACAAAAATGTGTAAGTTTACAACTGTATCTCATGGTGTTTCACTAATAAAAATTTAAATAAATATATAAAGAAATAAAAATGCATGTGTGAGGTGGGGCCAGAGAATCAGTCCAATAGTACCAGCTAGAGGGAGGGCGCTTGACTTGAACTCAGGCAACTTGGGTTCAGTCCACTGCATCCGATATGGTCTCTAGAACCCCACCTGGTATGATTCCTGAGCACAGAGTCAGGAATAAGCCCTGAGCACAACTCGGAGGAAGAAAGGAAGGAAGGGAGGGAGGGATGAATGGAGGGAGGCAAGAAGTAAGAGAGGAAAGGAGGGGAGGAAGGTAGAGAAATAAGAAAAGATGTGTGGCTGTGTAAAAAACTCTTTAGTGGTGGCCAGGGGGTGGCCTCGACAGCTCTTCTCCTGCCTCTCAGGTTCTGGGTGACCAGGGGCCGCGCCCCCAGCTGGGGCAGCCCGGACCATGGGGCATATGGTGGAGGAGAAGGGTCAAGACGGTTGATTGATCAGATGCCATTTATTCCTTTCTCCCCACACGTCAGGCTCCCATTCGAATCTGCTCTGCTCCTCATTCACGTCACCCCCTGTCTCTCCGCTCATCTCTGCACTCTCTTTCGCAGCCTGGGCTCTCTCTCTCTCTCCATGTGCCTGCTCCAGTATTCTTCCACATTCTTCTCTCTCTGTCCCCCTTGCTATTCTCTCTGTGGTCCATCGTGCCGACCTGCTCTCTCTCTCTCATTCTCCAACTCTCTTGCCTCTCCAACTCCCCCACACTCTGGGCTGACACTGAACCCAGTCAGGGAGCAAAATCAACATCAGATAGCACTTCCTGCGAGCCCCCCAAATTCAAAGAAAACACCACCTAAAAGGTATTTCAAAGTCCTTTCTGACTGCCCCAGGCAAAATACCTCCTAAGGTCTTTTTGTCCTTTCCTCAGTCCAATATCTATCAACATCTTAATACTAGTTTTTTTTGTATGGACACAGTAAGAGATACCATTGAGGCTTGTAGGGCCGCTCTCAGGGGAACAGCTTGCCACAGACTCAGACTACAGAGCTCAGGCCATATTAATCATTCCTAACCCTAGCAGGGTCCGAACCTAGTTATTACATTTTGGATCATGTCAGAATTTCTCCATGCCCAAATCTTTAACTTATAGTTAAGCATTATGGCACTTTGGCCAGGCCCATCTCGACGCTAGGGTACTATATAGCTTACCTTTTGCCCTGGCTCCATCCAGTCCCTCATAGGGACCCTGCTTTTGGGGGTGCTAGGAAGTCAGAGCAGCTGAGGCTTAGGTGAGACAACAGATGCCCAGGAGGAAAATAACACTGAGAGTCATATTACAAAGCCATAGCATACACTGTCTTCTTGTATCCATACAAAAAGGACATTGCTCTGAATTAACTATGCAAAGGACTTAGGGAGAAGAGAAAAACAATATTTACTAGTCAACAGAGCACTAAGAAAGAAGTTACAAATAAACACAGAGGAATGGGAGTACTGTGATGGGAGCAACCCAATAAATCTAATTTACCTGAGGCTCTGCAGGAAGGACAAAACAGTGTTATCCTACAGGGTTGGACAGGCAGCTCAGTTGCCTGAGTGCATGGAGACCTAGGTTTCATCCCAGACTCTGTCTGGTCTTCTGAGTCCCTCCAGGAGCAACAACTGGGCAATGCTCTGGGAGTAGCTCTGAGCACTGCCAGTATAACTCCACACTAAAATCATACTAAACTCACACTAAAATCATAAGTGAAGGTTCAGTACTCTGGAAGCATTTAAACAGCCTTGAGTTTGGTAGATTCTACATCTGCATATCTGCCTTTAGCTTTTTCCCTCTGGGATAGTACATTCATCATTTTCCACCCATTTCTTCTTTACAACTGGTCTATTTAAACTTTCTATCTCCACTAGAATTAAGTTTATTAGATCAATTTCAGTTTTCTATGAAATTATGTGTTCAATCCCAATAGAATTTGAAATCTGTTATTATTTTATTTGATTTCCTGCTTCAGTTGTTAGTCCCACTTGAATATTTCTAATTTTGATGTCTTTCAAAGTCAGAAGTTGATATTCTTTTCTTCTAATGCGTTATTTTCAATTTTGGCTAGCACAGCGGGTAGGGCATTCGCCTTACAAGTGGCCAACATGTCCGACCCGAGTTGGATTCCTCCACCCCTCTCGGAGAGCCCGGCAAGCTCCCGAGAGTATTCGATATGCCAGACACAGTAACAACAAAGTCTCCAATGGAGAAGTTACAGTGCCCGCTCGAGCAAATCGACGACTATTTCTAGTGTTAGCTTTAATGTTCTTATAGCTTTGAAGCTGGATATTTAATTTATTTTCAATCTTTAGCTTTGCCAATAATTATTTTTATATTTTTTCTGGAGTGGGCCACACCTGGCAATGCTCAGGGCTTCCTCCTGGCTCTACACTCAAGGATCACTTACGGCGGGTGTCAAGAAACCATATGGGATGCCAGGGATGGAACACAGGTCAGGTGCCTGCAAGGCAAGAACCCAACCTCTGTACTATTGCTTCAACCCCTTGTCAATAAATTTTTATAGGGGCCATGCCCAGCAATTTTTAGGATAAGGGACCACTCCTAGTAATACTTCTAAGCTGCAGGCTGAAGTGTGACGCTTGAGTCCATCAGTATTTGGGGGCAAACTGGGCTACACCCAGTGTGGCTCAGTGAGGAGATCTGGGGGAGAGGGGCACCGGATTTGTTTCCCAGGAGCTCCAGCTCCAGGATACTGCTGGGGGGGGTGACGGTCCCCCATCCCCCGCCCACCACACACACAAGTTCGCCAGCGCCGCACAGTCATCAGTTACTATTTTCTTGAACATTTATTTTTATTTTATTTTATCTTTAATTTTGATAAGTGAGACTCCAGGAGGTAGTGTTTCACGTGCTCTCCTGCGATCCCCAGCAACAAAAGAGCCGCTGCAGCCTGCTCCGGGAGCTGTCATGCTGGGGCGGCTGTGCTGCACTGGAGAGGGTAGAAGGAACCCTTGGGCTCCATCCCCGCCTGTGTTCAGGCCAAAATGGCCACCACCTTCTCCTCCTGTGTCCACGAGGCCCGTCCCGGTCACCGTGGATTGTTGGAGCACTAGCCTGCCTCTCGGCCCCCTCGGGGCGCTGGTCCTGGGGGAAGGCCCGGCTCACAGCGGGGGAGGCTGGCAGCTGCACCCCCGGGAGTCTCAGGGGGGGTGTTCCCAGATGGAAGGAGGGAACGGACGGGCAGTCTTGTCCCTGAGGTGTGCTCTGTCCAGCGGGAGGCTGGGCAGGGCAGACGGAGAGAAAGAACAGGACCGGCATATACAGGGCCGGGGCCGGGGGCCTGGCCGATGGCGTTGCCGGTGAATGGCCAGTGTCCGCATGGACTACAAGTGCAGCCCTGTCGTGTTCTGGGTTTGGTGACTCCTTCCCATGCAGAGAGGGCAGAGCCTCGGGGAGCTGCTGCCACCCCCAAAGGACCACGATCTGGAGAGTTGCTGGGCGTCTGACCCCGCACACGCCTGCCCCCCGGAGGAGAAGCACCCTGACTCGGGTCGGTGCGTGGAGGCCACGATCTGCACGGCGGTCTCGGGACCATGGGCACAAGGGCACGCCGTGAGGCTTGGCAGGACACAGGGTCCCCATGGTGATCTGGGCCGGGCTCTGCATCATCCCCCCGACTCTTCGGCCGGCTCCTGCGAGGTGAGCCGACAGCATAGAGACCTTAGGTACCGGAGGGTGGCATGCGCACCTGTTGCCCAAAAAGGAGCCAGGGTGGAGCAGTGAATGCAGACACCCCCACTGTGTCCGAGGTGGGCTCCGGTCTGTGGGAGGCTGGACGAGGGCCAGGGGCCTGGCAGATGTTGTTGAAGGTGTGGCTAGAAGCCGGGAATGGCCAGGAAGAAAAAAGCAGCAAGTGTCCCAACAGACTACCCGAAGTCCAGCCCAGTCGTGTCCTGGTTGTGGCAACTCCTCGCCATGGAGAGCAGGCAGAGTCTCGGGGAGCTGCTGCCACCCCCAAAGTACCACGATCTGGATTGCTGCTGGGCGCCTGACCCCCCACACGCCTGCCCCCCAGAGGAGCAGCACACTGACTCGGGTCGGGGCGGGGAGGCCACGGTCTGCATGGCGGTCTGGGGCCCATGGGCACAAGGACACGCTGTGGGGCCTGGCAGGACACAGGGTCCCCTGGGTGCTCTGGGCCAGGCTCTGCCTCGTACCGCTGACTCTTAGGCCGACTCGGGAAAGCTGAGCCGGCAGCAGAGACCCCTTAGGCGTCAGAGGGTGGCCTAAGCGGCTGTTTCCCAGAAGGAACCTGGAGCCAGGGTGGAGCAGTCCTTACAGAGATGCCCTCTGTGTCCCAGGGGCGGGTAGAGAGGTGGATCTACCGAAGTACAGCTGATCGACGCCCGGGGCAGTAGGGGACATGAAGAGGTAAGGATGCCCTGCGGCTCGTCCCCAGCGTGCAGAAAACGGGGGGACGTGGTACAGAGGCATACGCTGGCGGCGGGGTTCCTGTGGCTGGAGCCATTGTCTGCAGAGGACACAGGGCACAAGGTTGGAGCCAGTAGGAGAGAGTAGAGGCCCCTGCTGACATGGGTGGGAGACCCCCGGCACCGCCACAGCCTGAGCCCCTCTGCGTCCTCAGGTCCATGAGGTCACAGTAGCCTTTGCCCTCTCCCAGGGCCCCACCCCCGCCCATTTCGTGGATCACTGCACTGTCCCCATTGGAGCACTCGGTCCTGAGGTGTCTGGGGAGGCGGGGGATAGTCACCTGGTCAGCTCAGGGCTCTCCCGCGGTGAAGATTGGTTCCTGCCTGGGAGGAGGGGCCGTCAGGGGTCATGCACAGCTTCCCAGCCAGCCCTGTCCGAGCCCCAAGACCTGCCCAGCCCATGCCCGAGGCTCCCTGAGGCACCTGCTTCCGGGGAAAGGCCGGACACACCAGCTCCGGGAACCCAGAGCCCAGTGTCCCTCAGGGACCTGTCGTCCACTCTCCTGGGAACCTTGGTCTGTCCTGTGTCCCCCGCCCACCTGGAGGGCAGTTCCACTGCTTCCCACCATGGTGTGGTTCACTGGGACCCCCAACGCCTGAGGCTCTGCCTGTCTCCCTCCCGACTCTCCTCCAGTGCCCTCACGGGGCCGTTGTCCACAGGGACATCTTCAACATGTGGCCTGGCCCGGATGGCCAGGACAGGGAGTGTCCCCTGGCAGAGCCCAGGCGGGAAAGCCAACGCCCTCACCTCGGTGTGTGCAGAGCCTCTCCTCCTCCAGGCAGCCTTCCAGTGCTGAGAAGAAAGGTTGAGTGTGGGTCTGGGCCTCTCAGAAACTCAAGGAGCCTCCCCAGGCCTGGGCTCCTGCAGGGAACTGCAGGCTGGGCTCTCGCTTGATTCAGTCCCAGGGACGCTGAGCCCATTCTCAGTCCCTGTCAGGCCAGCACCCTGGTGCCTGCAGCACCCTGACCAGTCTGTGCACTGTGCTGCCTCACAGAGGCCCTGGGCCCTCTCTGAGGGTCTCTTAGGTAACCACTGTCCTGTGTGACCCCGTGGAGGCCCCTGTGTGAGTGACCCCTGCCCCCGCAGGTCAGGGGGGAAGCGTTTACTCTCCCCGGAGCTGGGATCCCACAGGGACAGCTATTTCACCCACAGTGCGGGAGGGGGTCTCCCAGACAGACTCTGGCCCTGGTAACTGGGTCCCCCGGAATACCTAGCCCTTTGCCTCACGTCTGCTAGAGAGAGGACTGATGCTCTCTCCTGGCACACGCCCCGTCTACTTCTTACAAACACACCTGCCCTCAGTCCCCCAGGACGTCTCCAGACTCTACCTGGTGCTGTTCCTTGACCGCAAACGCAAAACACATTTTTTCAGCAAAATCCAAAATAGAATTCGACTAAACCCCGAAAGGTAGGGGTCCTCAATTCAGAGAACCAGCCATTCGGGTAGATGTTCAGGAATAATAGGAGAATAAGTGTGAGAATCCATCTAGAAGAGATCAGACAAGTGTTCGCTTGCCTGTGGCAACTGAGTCAGAGAGCAGCAGGCCCGTTTATATACACTCTGCTGACATCACGGAACCCTGCGGAGTCACAAAGGGTCCCGGGCCGGGGAGGGGACCCCATGCATGGCTGCCACCAGCCCTGCCCCACTCAGGCCTGAGTGGTGTCTCTACCCGCCTAGGCCTTAGGTTGCCCTGCCCTCCCTTCCCGCCCTTTATAAGCCCCGAGCCCTGCCTCCTGGGCCTGGCCTTGTTCTCTCAGGAACCCAGTCACCCCCTGCGTCTGCGCTTGCCGTCTGTCTGCCTCACCGAGCCTCTGACCCTGGCACTTTCCTCTCGGCAGTGTCCTTGTTTCACATCCTCTTTCCTCCAGACTCTCCCAGCAGAGTTCCCACATGAACCTGGGCCTCGAGCATCCAGCCCTCTCCCACTGCGTTGGAGCCTCAAAATCCCCCACATCAGTTTGGTCTTTGCTCAGCCTTTACCAAACATCTTTATTTTTTAAATTAAAACTCTTTCTTTGAAACAAACAAATGAAACAATTATTTTACTATTGTGTACATACACTAGACTCTCAAAGTGTAATTATTTGGCAATTTTTTTTTTGTTTCTGGGGGGCCACACCTGGTGATGCCCAGGGCTTCTCTTGGCTCTGCATTCAGGAATTACTCCTTGTGGTACTTGAGGACCCATGGAGGATGCCAGGGATCGAAGCCAGCTTCTCCACGGTACTATCTCTTAAGCTTTCGGCGTTTTTAAGGAATATAATCTGAATATCAATTTTTTAATGATTTTTACACGTTTTATATTCATAACGTAGTTCACAGGAGTTCATTACAGGTAACATTCAAACACCCATCCAGCCAGTGAGCATCTTCCCACCACAACAAGAGGGAAGTGTGTGAAGGTTGTGGAAATTCATTCTGGGGCTAAATGTCAATTTGTAAGACTTTTCTCTTTGGGAAAAGTCCAGGTAGCGCTCTACTTTCAATATATAGAACTTTCCTTGTTCCTTTCCTCTTTAAATTTTATTTCTTTTCTACTTCCATCATAGTTTTATCAGAACTTAATGTATTATCATAATTTTTGCTTTAAAGGCTGTTATTGATTACCCCTCATACATTCCACCATAAATATGTGTAAGTAGAATCTAATATCAATTTTTCTTTGTAGATTAACTCCGAAATACAACTCTCAGTAAAATGTACTTGATCAATATTTCCTATTTTGAGTAATATTTTTAAATATTATTTAACAGTTTCACTATCCACTGTAGCACTGTCCTCCCATTTTTCATCAATCTGCTCGAGCGGGCACCAGTAATGTCTTCATTGTGAGACTTGTTGTTACTGTTTTTGACATATCAAATACACCATGGACCTTGCCAGGCTCTACCGTGTGGACAGGATACTCTCGGTAGCTTGCCGGGCTCTCCAAGAGGGATGGAGGAATCAGACCCGGGTCAGCTGCGTGCAAGGTAAACGCCCTACCCACTGTGCTACCGCCTCATGTCCCCTTCCTTAATTCATGTCTTTATAGAATATTACTGCTACATTTCTTTTTTTTTCTTTTTGGGTTACACAGGAGAATGACTTACATCGCTTCTTCTGTCAGTCCTACTGATAGAAGTGCCTTCCATCAGAGGCTGTTCCTGCAGGTTCAGAAGGATTACTAGCTCTTTCATCTCTGCTCTGACTGCAAACACAGTATGTAATTGCACCATTCTCAAACCTCTTTCACGCTCTTGAAAAATAATGTCCGCTAGAGAGATTGTATAAGGTAAGTCACATGTCTCACATGCTGCTGACCTGGGTTCGAGCTCCAAAAATCTATAGTTCTTCTGAGCACCACCAGGCATGATCCTTGAGTACAGAGCAGGATTAATATTGAGCACTGCTGAATATGCCTGCCACCCAATAAAAGATAAAGTTTTTGGTGCCCAACCAGCTCACAAAGGTGAGGAAGTAGAAGCAGGACCCCACTTTCAACTAAGTGTGTGAGTCTGAGTGGTCTGGAAAGGGCCAAACCGACACTCTGGGGTCAGCAAGCTCCGGTAGTACAAGAAACAGTCCTCCCCTTCTCACATACCTCAGACCTAGCTAACCTTTAGATGTAAACATCCTCCCCTGTTTATCACAGACCCTGGTCTGGCGAAGTCCCGCCCTACAGGATCCCAGTCCTTGACCTCCGGCCCGGAAATTGTAACTGACCATGTTTTCCTTCCTGTTTCTGACCATGTTTTCCTTCCTGTTTCTGGCCAAGTTTTCCTTCCTAGAGACTGTAACTCTTTGCCTGGTAACCGGGGCCAAACAATGTATCCTTTAACGCTTGCTCTCCTGTGCCTCGGTTTTCTTGTTTTGATTCTTTCTGCTCAGTGGAATTTCCTGGAGGGGTTTACAAGAGGAGAGCGAATGAAGAGAGGCTGTGTAGGCTGCTGGGGCCACTGAGCCTGCCGGGGCTTGGCCCGCCCTGCTTCTGCGTTCCTCTGCGCCTCTGACCGCTGGACTGTCTCCGTGCACTTTGGTACAACGAAAAGTAAGGCACCCTTGCAATTGAACAGCACTGCCTATTGTTGACTTCCCATCTTTGACTTCACATCTTCTCAGCTTTCAGACAAGACAATTGAGAAAAATTAAAAATTTCTGAGATTTTTGTGTTACATAACTGATTACACCCACATCACTTGCCACCCCTTTAGGCTATTCCTTACATTTTTCTCCAGAGCTTTCCTTTCCTTCCAATTTTCAATGTTTATATTCTTAGGGTAGTCTTTGGGGCTGTCACTTTCCTTTTTTTTTATGTAGGAGTCCTGCTATTTATGCAGCCACTGATTAGCTGATTGAATTGAGCATGAACTCCACCTTTTTTTTCATAATTTATTTTTTCTTTTATTTATTGAATCACTTTGGGAAAAGTTCCTAAGCTTTTGGGTTTAAGTCTTGGTGATACAATGATCAAACACCGTTCCCTTCACCAGTACTCATTTTTCACCACCAAGAATCCAAATATACCCCCCTCCCAACCCTCCCAATGCCTGTGAAGCAGATGATTTCTACTTAACTCTTTTCTACATTGATTACATTCATTATTTCGACAAAAGATGCACCATTATTTAGAATCCCCCTCCCAACAACCAGAATTACTGAAAAGACATTGTGAAATACTCTTTCCTATAGCTGGTTAACAGAATCATATAACGTTGCGCAGCTGCAATAGTGGCTGCATGATTTTTTATTTCTGCAAAGAGCCAGATAATTACGAGATTGTTTTCTGTGCGTCTGGTGTTATGGCTGTGCTGGAGAGCTGCTACTGGGGGACAACTTGTGACCTCGGTAGGGCATGAAAGACGAGCCGGTTCCACCCTCTTCCCATGCGACTGTAGTTGCCCTGTCACCGCGGACTCATACTTGGC
Organism: Sorex fumeus; assembly: GCF_029834395.1. Lineage (NCBI taxonomy): Eukaryota > Metazoa > Chordata > Mammalia > Eulipotyphla > Soricidae > Sorex > Sorex fumeus. The sequence continues at coordinate 23,264,493 of NW_026606077.1, read as the reverse complement.
TTTCCTATAAGCGCTGAGGCAGCAGCCACCCTGCTGCTGGGGGGGGGGGGGGGGTTGGGGGGGGAGAAGGCGGAAGGGAGCAACACCCTTTTGCTCCCGGGGAGTCATGGTGCTGTATTTTAACGTATGGTCCATTCACTTTTCTGCTGCAAGCTGCCGGGCTCTGGACTAAGTCCTTTTGCCTCTGGAACCATGGCCATGCCAGAGAGCCGCTCCTGGGGGGTAACTCGTGACCTCGGTAGGGCGTGAAGGATGAGCTGTTCTCCCTTCTCATGAGACTGCAGTTGCCCCGTCATGGCCAGCTCATATCTGGATTACAATAAGCTCTGAGGCAGCAGCCACCTTGCTGCTGCGGGGGGGCGGTGTGGGGCGGGGGGGCAAGGCAGAAGGGATCAACACCCTTTCCTTCCCAGAGAGGCATGGCGCTGTAGTTTAATGCTTGGTCCATTTACTTTTCTGCTGCAAGCTGCCATGCTCTGGATTAAGCCCTTTTTCCTCTAGAGCCATGCCCGTGCCGGTGAGCCGCTCGTAGGGGGCAACTCGTGACCTAGGTAGGGCGTGAAGGAAGAGCCACTACCGCCCCCTTCCCATGTGATTGCAGTTGTGGGGCTCTCACTTTCTTCCACACACTTTGGTTCATCTTCTCTAATCTTATGACCTTCATATGAGAAAGGATTCATATGAAAAATCAGCATCACCTGCTTATATATCCGGACTGTATGTATACCCAGTAGCGTCTGACATACAGGAGGCATGCAAAGCCACCAGGGGTGTTACAGGAATAGAGTACTATATGTGTTTGATTTTGTTTCTCTCCTTATCTAAAAAATGAGAAAGATCCTATGCTTACAAATGTTTCCTGTAAGAGTCGTCAAAAGTGTTCTCAGTTTCTTTCTACTTGTGTTTCTGGATCACATAAAATGTTGTTAGGGTGCAGTGTCAGATCTCCTTGCAGCAACAAGGACCACGTAGAAAATGCAACCCGCAAACAGGTAGTTTATTGTTTCTGGCTCATCAGGGTCAAGCCGGTTACACAGACACACAGGTCCCATAGGTCCAGGCCAGACCCCGACCCAGGGTAAGGGAGTAACTTATATGGGCCCTCACTGACCATTACAGCAAAGACCACCATTATCATAACCAATAGATTTATAAGAATCCATTCTTAACCCATCCTATTTCTACTACTGAAAGTACATTGTTCCTGATCCTAGGAGCTTGAAGGGTAACATTTGGAGAAGTGGTTACATTGGATGAGCAAGTGAGCATATCTTGCAAGGAGTATGCAGTTACATTTAATGAAAAAGCAGGCTCAGAGTATATCCTGCAGGCACACTTAGTTATCGCTCTTACCTTGCAACCCACTTCCCTTGTCACCTGCCCCCATTTGCACATACCCTGGGGCACCTGTATCCAGGCAGCAGCCCCCAGGAAAATAGCAACTTGCCGGGCTCTCCAAGAGGGGCGAAGGAATCAAACCTGGCTCGGCCGGGCTGGCTGCTGCGTACAAGGCAAACACCCTACCAACCTACCGCTGTGCTATCGCTCCTGGGATTTGTAATTGGAAGACACAATTTTTTGTACTTCTAGATGGTGTGGGAAGGAAGGCCTGAGCAACATTTAGCAGTGCTCAAAGCTCACTTCTAGCTCTGTGCTCAGGGGTCACTGCTGGTGGTGCTCTGGGACATGTGTGTTGCTGGAGATCAAACTTGGGTCAGCCACATACAAGACAAGCATCTTAACCCCTAAATCTCGGCCCCTAAAGAGAAAATGTTTTTAATTAGAAGACACGATTTCCAGTGTTTGGCTTTGTAAGAGATATATTTTAAAAAGGTTAATCATAATTACCACCAAGTTTAAGATATTTTAAAATAGTGAGAAAAGACTTTTTTGAAACAACTCTAGGAAAGGAGCACTCTGAAAACTGATATTGAGAACTAGTTCCATAATTAATAGTATTTTATGGCCAAATGACCGTGATCATGTAAACATTTCCAGACTTCCATACTTACAAGAACGCTTTCAATTTGAATGTCCCACCACACGAACCAGCAGCAGCATTCCAGCTCTCCTCCTCCTAAAATGGTGCCTCTCCTCACTATCTCCCAGCCTCTGTCTCTTTACTTCAGTCACCACCTTCTGTTTTCACAGTCAGAATTAATTTTGATTCGGCTGTGTTTATGACTTAGGTAACTCTTTCTTCTGGGGCCAGAGTGATAGCACATCAGATAGGGCACTCACCCAACCCGGGTTTAATCCGTGGCATCCCCTGTGGTCCTCCAAGCACTGCCAGGAATGAATCCTGAGCACAGAGCCAGAAGGTGTTATGTCCTGGGAAGGTAATTTCGCTCGCACATTGACCAGACCAGATGCCAATGCAAGGCCCCTTGATTGTTAGCTCGAGCTAGGGTCCAAGTCTCATACAACGCAGTGGAGACTTGATAAGGACCCCAACTCCGAATTCTAAGCCATTGATATAGGATTGGGTTACATAGCAGCAGTTTTTGTAGGAACTGGCGATGTGGTTCCAATTTGGATCCCTGTCCAGTCCCGTGACTCCACTGCCTAGGCCCTGTCCACTTGGCTGGGGCCCACTGCCCATGGCCCCTACTGATAGGCTGTTGCCACAGGGTGGTTTATCTGCCCAGGGTGGTATTTTTTTTTTTTTTGGCAGTGGGACTTTGTGATGGGGAAAAGCGAGACTTAGGCCTGCTGAGTTTTGGTCTTAAAGTGGAGTCTGTCATGGCTCCACTTCGGCCTCACAAAGGAAGTCCTTCTGAGCACTCCCTGGTGTGACCCCTACTCACCAACTAAAAGACTCTTCTAAATTACTTTCTAGGAAACTAATTTTTTTAGAATTATTAAAAATTATAGTCCGCGTATACTTTGTAGTTGACACTGAAAATAGGTATTTTTAGTTAGTACAGCCAATTAAGAATTTCTTTCCTTTTCAAGTATATCTTTCCATGAAAAATCATTAGGACATTAAAATAAATGGAAATCTTAGATGCAGATTTGGAATCACTCTTTCACTCTATTAAAACAGAATTTCAAAATTTGACAAAATATTAACTAATAACATTTCTCACTTAATCACTTAATCACTTAACTTCCCGTTAGTCGACGAGTTGCTCAAGCAGGCGCCAGTAATGTCTCCATTTGTCCCTGTCGCGTGCTAGTGGGCGGTCACGAGGTCTTTTGACAGCCCGTGGAATCTAGTCAGTAACAGCTCTAGTCCAGCGGTCGTCTTTAAATCTCATTACGTGACCAGCCCATCTGATTTTTGACACCTTGGCAAATGAGACAGCGTCCCTGATTCTTGATCGTGGACAGATGTCAGAACTCCGGATTCTTTCTCTCATTTGAGTGAAACGTGATATTCCAAGCATAGCTCTTTCTATTCTTCTTTGGGAGACCTGAATAGCTTTCTCATCCTGTTTGCGTAGGGCCCAGGTCTCTGAGGCATAGGTCAATGCAGGAAGAACAGTGGAATCAAAGAGATGTGCCCGGAGCCGGAGGTTCTTCATCCTCTTAGCTATTTCTTCGACGTTCCTGAAGGCGTTCCAAGCTGCTCTCTTCCTCATGCACAGCTCGGGTGCCAGGTCATTTGTCATGTTGACTTCTCAACCTAGGTACACATAGCTGTTGCATTCGGAGATGGTCGTTCCGTTGAGAGTGAATGGGGCATCAGGAACGAGGCTGTTTCTCGTAAACATTGTCTTCGTAAGATTCAGCTGTAGTCCTACCTTTCCACACTCACGGTCAAAGTCGGCCAGCATTTGTGCCGCTTGGCTGATGTTTGGTGTTATTAAAACAATGTCATCAGCAAAGCGGAGGTGGTGTAGTTGCCGACCATCTATCTTCACTCCCATTCCTTCCCATTCTAGTCCTCGCATGATTTTCTCGAGGGTGGCACTGAAGGGTTTCGGTGAAATGGTATCACCCTGCCAAACCCCTCTCTTGACATCAACGATCACTTCTTTGTAGAATGGTGAGATCCTGGTAGTGAATCCATAAAAGAGCTCACGGAGGATCTTGATGTATTGGGCTTGAATGCCCTGATTGGCTAGGGCTTTAATGACCGCTTCCGTCTGAACAGAATCAAAGGCCTTCTTTAAATCAGTGAACGTTAAACAGAGTGGCATCTTGAACTCCCTAGAAACCTCCATGAGTTTGGTTATCGTGTGGATATGGTCGATGGTGCTGAATCCTTCGCAGAACCCAGCTTGCTCGCATGGTTGTCCTTCATCTAGTGTTCTGCTAATCCTATTAAGGATGACTCGAGTGAACAACTTGTAGATGACAGAAAGTAGGCAGATCGGGCGATAGTTGCCAATGTCATGGATGTCTCCCTTCTTGAACAGTAGTACGGTCCTGCTGGTTTTCCATTGGGACGGAACCTTGCATTCAGACAGGTAGCGAGTGAAGAGCCAAGCCAGTGTATTGATGAGTACTGATGGCAGGTTCTTCAGGTGTTCAGGTCTAACCTTGTCTGGGCCGGGTGCTGTTTGTTTCTTTACCGACGAAATGGCGTGTCAGATTTCGGGAGGGAGAACGTTGGGAACGGCATATCCATCCTGTGGAATTTGGTATGTTGGCAAGTGGACATGGCTATCGAAAAGATTGGAGTAGAAGTCATGGATAATCTTCTCCATTGCCATTCTGGACGATGTGAAGGATCCATCAGGACGTCGGAGGGCAGCCATCTTGGTCTTGTAGTTGGCGAAGGACAGGCGGGCGTAACGAATACCTTTCCCAGCTTCTGCCGCATCCACCAGTACTTCTGCTCTTCTCTCTTTGAGGTCTTCCTTGATCGCATCTCTGCACTGCTTTGCGAGCTCGAAGTTAGCTTGCGGTTGCCTGGGGCATGCGCCAAACCACGCTGACGATTTTAGCTCAAGAGTTTTTGAAGACAGGCGTTTTTTTTGTGGCTATCTCTCTCTTGGCGTTCCTCGCACAGTCATGGAGGTGCTGAACCAGTTGATCGTATTCCTCACCAATGTTGTCAACAATGGCATCTTCCCATGTTGCCGCAATAGTGCCAAAGAGTTCCCAGTTGGTGGTCGTTCTGGGAGTTCTCTTCTTGAACTTTGCAGCCCTTTCTCCCCACTCTGTGAAGTAGAATTTTGCACGAAGGAGACGGTGGTCCGATCCCGTTTGGAATTTTGGGACAACAGCGACATCGGTCAGGCAAAACCCTCAATTGAATATGATGTGGTCTATTTCGTTGTGGAATCGTCCACCGGGAGACTCCCATGTCCAACGTTTAGATTCTGCCTTCTGGAACTGTGAGTTACCATGGATGGTCTTGGTCGACATGATGAACTCAGACAGTCTCTCACCCTGTTCGTTCCGTTCTAGGCCATGGGTCCCGATGTGAAGTTCTTCAGCTGATCTTCTCGGTCCTATCTTGGCATTAAAATCACCCACAATGATCTTGTAGAAGGTGTGGTCTTCTTTATAGAACTTCTCCAGCTCCATGTAGAACTTCTCGATTTCTCTGTCATCATAATGAGATGTTGGTGCGTAGACAACGAAGATAGAAACGGCAGGCAGTAAGCCACATCTATTCAAATGTAAACGTCCAATTCGCGTTGTTAGGCATTCAGTGAATCAATACTCTTGGCCAAGTTTGTGTTGAAAAGGATACTGATGCCTCCGACACCTCTTTTATCGCATATTCCGAGGAAAAATTCTTCTCCAGTGTCAAAAACTGCATGGTGAGATTCGTGCCTTCTTGTCTCGGTCAGACCAATGATGGCATACTTGATCATTCGCGCTTCTAACATCAGGTCCTCGATGGATGTATCTGATGCTAGCGTACGTGCATTGAAAGTACAGATGATCATTTTTGTCTTCCTTCGTTGTGGCAGCCTAGTATGGCCTTGAGATTTTGTCGGCCTCTCCTTTCTCATCCTTCTCAGTGCTGCCATGTCGGTGAAGCCTTCAGGGTCAGGTGAATGAGACCAGTGTTAGTTACTGGTTTTGGCATATCGAATACACAACGGATTGCTTCCAGTTTCTTCCGTGCGGGAGGAATACTCTCGGTAGCTTGCCAGTCTTTCCGAGAGGGATAGAGGCTTTTGGAGCGACCTCTAATCACCCTTGTAGGTGTTACATATTTGAACCCTGCAGATATGGTACGACAATTCCGGAAGATGGGTATTTAGTGTCTTATGATGTGTTGCGCGGCCCGAAGTGGCTGCACAGGTCCGGAAAGCATCCTGGAGTGTGGTGAACGCTGGGTAGTGGAGGTAGTGTCACTAAAATTTTCTCAATAAAATTGTTTAATATTTGGAGGAAGTCATACAATTTTGATTTAGTGTTTCAAAAACTATTTTGGTAGTCTAATCTGATTGCCATCTGCTTAAGTACTTCCATTTTGAGGGAAGCTGGGGAGGCTGTGCCTAGCTACGTCCCTGTAGACCATCTTCACCCTCTAAGACCCATATGGGGACACGCCCCAGGGACAGCTGGCCACTGTGTGGGACACTCACAGCAGCATGCGTAGGTGAAGCTGGAAGAAGGGGAGCCGTGGGGTGCATGAGGGAGACAAAGGCAGAGGCCAGGTGTCCTCGGGATTCATTTCCTGTGGCTCCCATCCCAACCTTCGCTCTCTTCCCTTGCACTGGGAGCCCCTGGGGTGCAGTGTCCCTGGCTCACCATGACTCCCCAACACTGCTGCTCTAGACTGTGGATCTAAAGACAGTCCTGGGGAAAGGGTCATTTCTCAGGGTGCGTTTCCAGGGCAACGCACAGTGTCCCAATGGAAAGGGGCCTTTGTGCACCCCCTCCACGCCCAGACGTTGACGAACACCCCGTGTCCACCTCTGCCCCCGTCTTCACATGCGGCTTCCGGGAGCATCTGTGCCTGGTTCTCCCCCGCACAGGCTCCAGGACATGGCGGGGGTGGGCTGGGACATGGGGCTCTTTGCTGTCGTGAGGGCAGGAGTGACCCACCTTTTCGGGGGGAGGGTGGCACCGGATTTGTTTCCCAGGAGCTCCAGCTCCAGGAGACTGCTTAGGGGGGGTGACGGTCACCCATCCCCCGCCCACCACACACACAAGTTCGCCAGCGCCGCGCAGACATGAGTTACTATTTTCTTGAACATTTAATTTTATTTTATTTTATATTTAATTTTGATAAGTGAGACTCCAGGAGGTAGTGTTTCACGTGCTCTCCTGCGATCCCCAGTAGCAAAAGAGCCGCTGCAGCCTGCTCCGGAAGCTGTCATGCCGGGGCGGCTGTGCTGCACTGGAGAGGGTAGACGGACCCCTTGGGCTCCGTCCCCGCCTGTGTCCAGGCCAAAATGGCCACCACCTTCTACTTCTGTGTCCACGAGGCCCATCCCGGTCACCGTGGATTGTTGGAGCACTAGCCTGCCTCTCGGCCCCCTCAGGGCGCTGGTCCTGGGGGAAGGCCCGGCTCACAGCGGGGGAGGCTGGCAGCTGCACCCCCGGGAGTCTCAGGGGGGGTGTTCCCAGAAGGAAGGAGGGAACGGACGGGCAGTCTTGTCCCTGAGGTGGGCTCTGGCCAGCGGGAGGCTGGGCAGGGCAGACGGAGAGAAAGAACAGGACCGGCCTATACAGGGCCGGGGCCGGGGGCCTGGCCGATGGCGTTGCCGGTGAATGGCCAGTGTCCGCATGGACTACAAGTGCAGCCCTGTCGTGTTCTGCGTTTGGTGACTCCTCGCCACGCAGAGAGGGCAGAGCCTAGGGGAGCTGGTGCCACCACCAAAGGACCACGATCTGGAGAGTTGCTGGGCGTCTGACCCCCAAAACGCCTGCCCCCCGGAGGAGCAGCACCCTGACTCGGATCGGGGCGTGGAGGCCACGGTCTGCATGGCGGTCTGGGGCTCATGGGCACACGGGCACGCCGTGAGGCTTGGCAGGACACAGGGGTCCCCAGGGTGATCTGGGCTGGGCTCTGCCTCATGCCCCCGACTCTTTGGCCGGCTCCTCCGAGGTGAGCCGGCAGCATAGAGAACTTAGGCACCGGAGGGTGGCCTGCGCACCTGTTGCCCAAAAAGGAGCCAGGGTGGAGCAGTGTGTGCAGACCCCCCCACTGTGTCCGAGTTGGGCTCCGGTCTGTGGGAGGCTGGACGAGGGCCAGGGGCCTGGCAGATGTTGTTGAAGTTGTGGCTAGAGGCCGGGAATAGCCAGGAAGTAAAAAGCCTCACGTGTCCCAACAGACTCCCCGAAGTGCAGCCCAGTCGTGTCCTGGTTGTGGCAACTCCTCGCCATGGAGAGCAGGCAGAGCTTCGGGGAGCTGCTGCCACCCCCAAAGGATCACGATCTGGAGAGCTGCTGGGCGTCTGACCCCCCAAACGCCTGCCCCCCAGAGGAGCAGCACCCTGACTCGGGTCGGGGCGTGGAGGCCACGGTCTGCATGGCGGTCTGGGGCCCATGGGCACAAGGACACGCTGTGGGGCCTGGCAGGACACAGGGTCCCCTGGGTGCTCTGGGCCAGGCTCTGCCTCATACCGCTGACTCTTAGGCCGACTCGGGAAAGCTGAGCCGGCAGCAGAGACCCCTCAGGCGTCAGAGGGTGGCCTAAGCGGCTGTTTCCCAGAAGGAACCTGGAGCCAGGGTGGAGCAGTCCGTACAGTGATGCCCTCTGTGTCCCAGGGGCGGGTAGAGAGGTGGATCTTCTGAAGTACAGCTGATCGGCGCCCGGGGCAGCAGGGGACATGAAGAGGCAAGGATGCCCTGCGGCTCGTTCCCAGCGTGCAGAAAATGGGGGGACGTGGTACAGAGGCATACGCTGGCGGCAGGGGTCCTGTGGCTGGAGCCATTGTCTGCAGAGGACACAGGGCACAAGGTTGGAGCCAGGAGGAGAGAGTAGAGGCCCCTGCTGACATGGGTGGGAGACCCCCGGCACCCCCACAGCCTGAGCCCCTCCGCCTCCTTAGGTCCATGAGGTCACAGTAGCCTCTGCCCTCTCCCAGGGCCCCCCTGGCCATTTCTTGGCTCATGGCACTGTCCCCATGGGAGCACTCGGTCCTGAGGTGTCTGGGGAGGCGGCGGATAGTCACCTGGTCAGCTCACTGCTCTTCCGCGGTGAAGATGGGCTCCTGCCTGGGAGGAGGGGCCGTCAGGGGTCATGCACAGCTTCCCAGCCAGCCCTGTCTGAGCCCCAAGACCTGCCCAGCCCGTGCCCGAGGCTCCCTGAGGCACCTGCTTCCGGGGAAAGGCCGGACACACCAGCTCCGGGAACCCAGAGCCCAGTGTCCCTCAGGGACCTGTCGTCCACACTCCTGGGAACCTTGGTCTGTCCTGTGTCCCCCGCCCACCTGGAGGGCAGTTCCACTGCTTCCCACCCTGGTGTGGTTCACTGGGACCCCCAAGGCCTCAGGCTCTGCCTGTCTCCCTCCCGACTCTCCTCCAGTGCCCTCACGGGGCCGCTGTCCACAGGGACATCTTCAACTTGTAGCCTGGCCCGGATGGCCAGGACAGGGAGTGTGCCCTGGCAGAGCCCAGGCGGGAAAGCCAACCCCCTCACCTCGGTGTGTGCAGAGCCTCTCCTCCTCCAGGCAGCCTTCCAGTGCTGAGAAGAAAGGGGGAGTGAGGGCCTGGGCCTCTCAGAAACTCAAGGAGCCTCCCCAGGCCTGGGCTCCTGCAGGGAACTGCAGGCTGGGCTCTCGCCTGATTCAGTCCCAGGGACGCTGAGCCCATTCTCAGTCCCTGTCAGGCCAGCACCCTGGTGCCAGCAGCACCCTGACCAGTCTGTGCACTGTGCTGCCTCACAGAGGCCCTGGGCCCCCTCTGAGGGTCTCTCAGGTCACCACTGTCCTGTTGGCCCCCGTGGAGGCCCCTGTGTGAGTGACCCCTGCCCCCGCAGGTCAGGGGGGAAGCGTGTACTCTCCCCGGAGCTGGGATCCCACAGGGACAGCTATTTCTCCCACAGTGCGGGAGGGGGTCTCCCACACAGACTCTGGCCCTGAGGAAACTGGGTCCCCCGGAATACCTCGCCCTGTGCCTCACGTCTGCGAGAGTGAGGACTGATGCTCTCATCTGGCCACACGCCCCGTCTGCTTCTTTCAAACACACCTGCCCTCAGTCCCCCAGGACGTCTCCAGACTCTACCTGGTGCTGTTCCTTGACCGCAAACGGAAAACACATTTTTTCAGCAAAATCCAAAATAGAATTCCATTAAACCCGAAAGGTAGGGGTCCTCCATCCAGAGAACTAGCCATTCGGGTAGATGTTCAGGAGTAATAGGAGAATAAGTGTGAGAATCCATGTAGAAGAGATCAGACAAGTATTCGCTTGCCTGTGGCAACTGAGCCAGAGAGCAGCAGGCCCGTTTATATACACTCTGCTGACATCACGGAACCCTGCGGAGTCACAAAGGGTCCCGGGCCGGGGAGGGGACCCCATGCATGGCTGCCACCAGCCCTGCCCCACTCAGGCCTGAGTGGTCTCTCTACCCGCCTAGGCCTTAGGTTGCCCTGCCCTCCCTTCCCGCCCTTTACAAGCCCCAGCCCTGCCTCCTGGGTCTGGCCTTGTTCTCTCAGGAACCCAGTCACCCCCTGCGTCTGCGCTTGCCGTCTGTCTGCCTCACCGAGCCTCTGACCCTGACACTTTCCTCTCGGCAGTGTCCTTGTTTCACATCCTCTTTCCTCCAGACTCTCCCAGCAATGTCCCCACATGAACCTGGGCCTCGAGCATCCAGCCCTCTCCCACTGCGTTGGAGCCTCAAAATCCGCCACATTAGTTTGGTCTTTGCTCAGCCTTTACCAAACATCTTTATTTTTTAAATAAAAACTCTTTCTTTGAAACAAACAAATGAAACAATTATTTTACTATTGTGTACATACACTAGACTCTCAAAGTGTAATTATTTGGCAATTTTTTTTTGTTTCTGAGGGGCCACACCTGGTGATGCCCAGGGCTTCTCTTGGCTCTACATTCAGGAATTACTCCTTGTGGTACTTGAGGACCGATGGAGGATGCCAGGGATCGAAGGCAGTTTCTCCACGGTACTATCTCTTAAGCTTTCGGCATTTTTAAGGAATATAATCTGAATATCAATTTTTAATTATTTTTACACGTTTTATATTCATAAAGTAGTTCACAGGAGTTCATTACAGGTAATATTCAAACACCCATCCAGCCAGTGAGCATCTTCCCACCACCACAAGAGGAAAGTGTATGAAGATTGTGGAAATTCATTCTGGGGCTAAATGTCAATTTGTAAGACTTTTCTCTTTGGGAAAAGTCCAGGTAGCGCTCTACTTTCAATATATAGAACTTTCCTTGTTCCTGTCCTCTTTAAATTTTATTTCTTTTCTACTTCCATCATAGTTTTATCAGAACTTAATGTATTATAATAATTTTTGGTTTAAAGGCTGTTGTTGATTACCCCTCATACATTCCACCATAAATATGTGTAAGTAGAAACTAATATCAATTTTTCTTTGTAGATTAACTCCTAATTACAACTCTAAGTAAAATGTACTTGATCAATATTTCCTGTTTTGAGTAATATTTTTAAATATTATTTAACAGGTTCACTATCCATTGTAGCACTCTTCTCCCATTTTTCATCAATCTTCTCGAGCGGGCACCAGTAATGTCTTCATTGTGAGACTTGTTGTTACTGTTTTTGACATATCAAATACACCATGGACCTTGCCAGGCTCTGCTGTGTGGACATGATACTCTCGGTAGCTTGCCGGTCTCTTCAAGAGGGATGGAGGAATCAAACCCGGGTCAGCTGCGTGCAAGGTAAACGCCCTACCCAATGTGCTAACGCCTCATGTCCCCTTCATTAATTCATGTCTTTATAGAATATTACTGCAACATTTTTTTTTCTTTTTGGGTTACACCTGGCAATGTACAGGGGCTACCCCTGGCTCTGCATTCAGGAATTACTTCTGGCGGTGCTCGGGAGACCATCTAGGATGCTGGGAATTGAATCCGGGTCAGCCGCATGCAGTGCAAACGTCCTACCCGCTGTGCTATCTCTCGCACAGCGGGTAGGGCGTTTGCCTTACATGCAGCCGAGCCAGCCAACCCGAGTTTGATTCCTCGGCCCCTCTCAGAGAGCCCAGCAAGCTACCAGAGTATTTTGCCCGCACGGACAAGCTTGGCAAGCTACCCACGACATATTCGCTATGCCAAACACAGTAACAACAAGTCACGATGGGGACGTTATTGGGCCCACTAGAGCGAATCGGTGAACAACGGAAGGACAGTGCTACAGTGCTACTGCTACATGAGACAGATTGTCTTAATTGAAAGCATTACCCAAAACTGTGTTTTGAAATGTAAGTTGCTGTGTCTTTGTTCTTACTCTTTTGGAGGAGTGACACTAAAAGCAGAAAATGAACAAGAGTCATGTCTTTTTTTTGTGAAATGAGAGGGAAAAGAATTCACGTGAAGTATAGACCCCAAGAACACTCTCAGAAAGGTCACTTTTAGAAAAGTGAAAGCTGAAGTTCTGCAAATTATGAGTGCTACTAGTGAATTTGAAAACCCTGAGTCTTATTTGTACAAGAGCAAATAAGTTTCTTTGAGGAAGTAGGAGAATGACTTTAGATGTTGGGGAACAGTTTTCTTCAAAGAACCCAGAGACGTTGCGCACCAGGTCAAGGCAGACGTGGGATCAAGGATGATGGACACTCAGAGAAACACCCTCTGGGAGCAGCTGATGGCTGTTCGCTTTATTGCCAAATACACACATATTTTATAGAACTTCTCGGCTTACAAGAACGTCCAATCGCACGAAGTTCAGCATGATTGTCCTATCATCTTTTCTTCTCTGCTTTGCTCCAGTAGAATCCCAATTAAGGCTAGGATGACCTGCTTAGCGTAGGTGACAGTTTCTGTGTCTTTGGCGCATGTGACTAGGAGATTGAGTGAGGCTCAAGGCTCAACAGCCCGTGCTGACATCCTTTCTTGCCAAGTTTGCCAAATACTTGCTCTTGTGATGCTTCGCTTGTGGGCCACTTTGCAAGTTCAAGTCTTATCTACTCCAGTGCCCGTCGCCATAGTCCACATCTAGATAGTTCCACACTGTACAAATTTCCTTCATAACACTGATTTTCGCTGTCCCATATGTTCTGATATATCCTATCTTTATTCTCCTTTATTTTCAGGACTCTTCTGATTTCTTCTCATTGACCTATATTTCTTTGCTGCTTTTGTCTTCCTCTTCTTTGGGGATTCTGGTGATTCTTCTATTGTTTCTCTTCAACACATCCTGTACTTCTCTGGTGTGCTGCCTATCGCTTTTGGGATTTCCTTCCACCTTCTGTTGGTTTCTAGAAGTTTCCTGCATCCCGTCTTGGAGCTCACCAATGATTTCCCCAGATGTTGTCACTCCATTGAAATTTCTGCTTCACCTGCCACACTCTTTGCTTCAATCGTTTCTGTTTGTACTTGTCTCAGTTCCACCTCATACTTTGCAGTGCTTTGCTGACTGATTGAGCCACTGTTTCTCTGAGCTCAGTAGACATCACATCATCAGAAACTCAGTAGACATCACATCATCAGAAAGTCAAGGAGCCTCCCCAGGCCTGGGCTCCTGCAGGGAACTGCAGGCTGGGCTCTCGCTTGATTCAGTCCCAGGGATGCTGACCCCATTCTCAGTCCCTGTCAGGTCAGCACTCTGGTGCCAGCAGTACCCTGACCAGTCTGTGCACTGTGCTGCCTCACAGAGGCCCTGGGCCACCTCTGAGGGTCTCTCAGGTCACCACTGTCCTGGTGGCCCCCGTGGAGGCCCCTGTGTGAGTGATCCCTGCCCCGTGGGGTCAGTGACCGCAGGTCAGTGGGGAAGCATGTACTCTCCCCGGACCTGGGATCCCACAGGGACAGCCATTTCTCTCACAGTGCTGGAGGGGTTCTCCCTCACAGATTCTGGCCCTGAGGTAAACTGGGTCCCCCAGAACATCTCGCCCTGTCCCTCATTTCTGCGAGAGAGAGGACTGATGCTCTCTCCTGGTCAGACGCCCCGTCTGGTTCTTACAAACACACCTGCCCTCTCTCCCCCAGGAAGTCTCCAGACTGTACCTGGTGCTGTTCCTTGACTGCAAACGGGCAACAAATGTCTTGAGCAAAAGCCAAAAGAGGATCATTAAAACACTTGAAAAGTAGGGGCCCTCAAGGCAGAGAGCCAGACATTCAGGCATATATTGAAGGATTATGGGAGAATAAGACTGAGACTCCATCTTCATGGGATCAGAGAACTAATGACTTGCCTGTGGCAACTGAGCCAGAGAGCAGTAGGCCAGTTTATATACACTCTGCTGACATCACGGAAGCCCGAGGAGTCACAGAGGGTCCCGGGCGAGGGAGGGGACCCCATTAATGGCTTCCATTGGTCTTGCCTCACCCAGGTCTGGGTGGTCTCTCCGCCCGCCTTGGTCTCTGGTTTCTCTGCCCTCCCTGGGTGGCCCTTCCCAGCCTGAGCCCTGCCCCCTGGCCTTGGCTTTGTTCTCTCAGGGACCCAGACACCCTGTGTCTGAGCTTTCCGTCTGTTTGCCTCACCGAAACTCTGACCTGGCCACTTTCCTATCGGCAGCGTCCTTGTTTCACGTCCTCTTTCCTGCAGACCCTCCCAGCAAAGTTCCTGTGTGATTCTGGAACTTGAGCTCCAGGCGCTGTCCCTCCATGTTGGGTCTCGAAATCTTCCACATCAGGTTGGGCATGGTTCAGCCTTTACCACCTCTCCTCAGTGATGCTGGGTCCATTGCATCTCTGACACCCACTGCACTCGAGGACCGATAAAATAAATGGAATGCATCCAACCTCAGGCTATGGGGAGGGGCGTTGATGCCTCATTCTCTGTTGATGCTGAAGGTCATTGACACCATGATTCGGCGTTATTGTGATCCTTTGACAAGCCAGGAAGTCGTTTTCATTGCAGATGTAAATAATCCCCATTTTTATGTTTCTTTGAGGCTGCTTTTTGGTGTCAGCCAGCTATGCTCAGAGCTTCCTCCTGCTCTGCATTCAGAAATCAGCTTTGTTTACAAGAAATTTTGAACTATTTTATTAATGTATTTTTTTATTTAACCACTGTGAGATGCGGGTGTGAGATAGTTCCAAAGTTGTTCATGCTTGATTTTCAGCCCTACAATGTTCCCATACCTGTGACCACCAGTGTACATTTACTAACACCAATATTTCCAGTTTCCCTCCACTGCCCCCCCCAAAAGTCTTCTTTTATGAAGGTAATTCTCCCCCCACACACACCTTCTCTCTGTTTCTCTATTTGTCTCTTTCTGTTTCTGTGTCTTTCCCTGTATTTCTCTCTGTCTCCTCACTCTTCTTTCTTTACTTTTTGGACATTATAGTTTAAAATACAGATCTCTCTCTCTCTCTCTCTCTCTCTCTCTCTCTCTCTCTTTGTATTTATATTTATACACACACACACATACAGATAGATCATGTATTTGATGGTCAGTATCAGGATATTCATATCTGCTCCATTGGTCTGTGGGTCTCTCTTGATTCCAATACCATGTTCTTTTTATTACTACCACTTCCTAGTAATTTGAAGGTGAGGAAGGTGTTGTCTCCCATCTTCTAATCCCCAAGGATTGCTTTTAGCTATCTGTGGAGGTTTATTTTCCATATAATTTGCAGAATGTTTAATCTATTTGTTTGAAAAAATCATGGGTATCATTACAGGGTATAGGATAACATTGTTTTCTCCTTTCTCCCTGGGTGCAGGGAGCTTAGGTTTATTGGGTTATACCTATCACACTGCTCCGGAGACACTCCCATTCCCTTGATTGTTGGAATATATCTCGAAACAGTTTTCGGCTTAAAATTGGATGGTCCTTTCTCCCTGGCCACAGGGAGTTTAGGTTTACTGAGTCATAATTATCACAGTTCTCCCAAGGTGCTCCCATTCCTCTTTGTTTATCTATAACCTCTTTCTTTGTGCTCTGCTTCCCCAATAGGTCAATCATCTGTATCCCCTAATCAGACTCCGTTAACTTATAAGGTCAGATCCTTCTAAGGACACTGACAGGACTTGTGTTGGTAAGTAAAACATTGCCTTTCTCTTTTCTTTATGTCCTTTTCATAGTGACTTCAGAGCAATGTCCTATTTGTACAGACATAGGAAGACAGTGAATGGTATGCTTTTGAAACTTGAGGGTAAACTGACTCCAGATATTTGCTCCTATTTCCTTGACTTAAGCCTTAGTTGTCCTTAGTTCCTAGTACCCCAGAAGGAAAGTCCCAACCAGAGACTGGACCGACCCAGGGCAGACACTGTGCTCCCCGGCATCAAAATGGTCCAGGCGAAGTGCCATTAATACTTCACTATAAGTCAAGAGCATGGTCATGGGCAAATTCTGTCTTGATTCAAAGAGTAACAACTGGATTAGGAACCTGCTGTGGTTAGGAAATGCATTTTTAGGAGCTTTTTTGGTAGAGTAATTAGGATTTTCTCAGTATAGTATCATATCATCTGCAAATAGTGAACACTTGACTTCTTGCTTTCCTATATAGATGCTTTTGCTCTCTTTTCCTTGCCTAAGTACTATGGCAACCATTTCCCGTACTATATTGAACAGGAGTGGTGAGAATGGGCCACCCTGTCTTGTGCCTGATCTTAGAGGGAATGCTTTTAATTTTTCCCCATTAAGATTAATTATTGCTATGGGTTTTTCTATATTGAGGAATGTTCCTTCTAATCTCATTTTGTTGAGAGTTTTTGTCATGCTCTATCTTGTCGAATTCTTTCTCTGAATCTATTGGCATGGGTTTTGGTTGTTTTTTTTTTTGGAGGGAGGTGTTGTTGTTTGTTTGGTTTTTCGCATGTGTCTAACCAGTTTTCCCAGCAGCATTTGTTGGAACAGGCTCTCCTTACTCCATTTCATATACCTAGCCTGTATTATGAATGAACTGCCCTTACATTAGAGGGTTTACCTCTGAGGTCTTAACTCTGTTCATGTGGTCTGCTTGTTCTAGTATCATGTGCTTTTGATCACTAAAGTTTTGGGAAAAGACAAGTTTGAGAGCAATCACTCCCATCATTTTCTCAGCAATGCTTGGCTTTTCTGATAACTCTTTCCTTCTCCTTTTCTGTTTGTTTCTTGGGAGAGTGGTGTCTGTTGCACACTGGGCTGTCCACATGACTT
The DNA here is from genome assembly GCF_029834395.1 of Sorex fumeus. Classification (NCBI taxonomy): domain Eukaryota; kingdom Metazoa; phylum Chordata; class Mammalia; order Eulipotyphla; family Soricidae; genus Sorex; species Sorex fumeus. Next base: position 23,247,391 of record NW_026606077.1, on the reverse strand, counting down.
ATTTCTAGATCTTTGAAAAGGGATGCCCCCTGAGATTTCCTGAAGGAGTTAAAAGATATAAGCAGTGCAGAGGATTGACTAGGTACTGACCCATGTGCCTGACAGGCCAGTGCCTTAAGCCCTACACTGTCTTTCTGACCTCTGGTAGTTTTTTGGTTTTATAAGAATTTTAAAAGTATTTTGTATATGTCCAGAGAGATTGCCATAGACATTTAATTTGCGAATGCATTGTGTCTGTAGGTTGGTCATCTTAACGATGTTGATATTTCCAAGGTATGAACATGGAATATGTTACCATCTCCATGTTGTGTTCAATTTCTTTTATAAGTGAAATAAAAGTTTCATCAGATATTTCTTTGATTTGCTTCGTTTAACTGGTTCTGAGATACTTGGGTTTTTAAAGACACAATCATAAATGGGGTAAATTTTTTTTTATCTATATCATTACGTGTTTACATAGGAAGCAACTGTTTTAAGTTATTGTTGTTGTTTTGTTTTTTTCGACATGGACTGTGTAACCTGGTATTATACTGTATCGGCTTGTAGTTTCTTGGGTTTTTTATCTTTAGGTTTTTACACGTACAATATCATGTCATATGTCCACTGCAGCACTGTCCTCGCGATGTCCGTTGATTTGCTCCAGCAGGCACCAGTAACGTCTCCATTGTGAGACTTGTTGTTACTGGTTGTTTTGCATATCGAATATGCCACAGAGAGCCTGCCAGGCTCTGCCACGCGGGCAGTATACTCTTGGTAACTTGCTGGGCTCTCTGAGAGGGACACAGGACTCTAAGCCGGGATGGCCACATCAGCAAGGCAAAGCCCCACCACTGTGCTATACTCCAGCAAGTCATATGTTATTAGTAAATTTTGAGTTTTTTTTTAAATTTATATTAGTGAAACACCATGAGGAACAGTTGTAGACTTACAAATGTCTTCCTTATGTCTTTGAGTCTTCTTATTAGGTTCTCTTTCAGCTGGCATCCTTTGGGCTTCTTGGATCTGGATGCCTGCATTCTCAGCTCTGGGAACTTTTTATTTTGTCTTTTAAACAATTTTCTTAATGAATTAGTGTGAGGTACAGTTAAACTTACAAACTTTCATGCTTATGTTTTAGTCATACATTGATCGAGTACTCATCCCACCACCAGTACTCATTCTCCACCACCAGTGTTCCATGTATCCCTCCCACCACCCCCACCCCATCCCCATCTCCCCTCTGTGACAGGCGAATTCCCTTTTACTCTCTATTTCTCTCCTTGAGGGTGTTGTGTTTGCAATGCAGATATTAAGTGGCCATCATGCACGCTCTATGGTCTACTTTCAGCACACATCTCCCATCCCTAGCGGGCCCTCCAAGCACCCTTTACTTGATGGTCCCTTCTCTACGTGAACTGCCTTTTCCCCCAGTATGCGGGGACTGCTTCCAAGACGTGGAACAATCCTCCTTGTCCTTATCTCTACTCTCCTTGGCTGTTAGTCTCCCATTGTGTTATTTTATATTTCACAGATGAGTGCAGTTTTCTAGGTCTGTCCCAGTCTTTCTGACTTATTTCACTTACCATGAGACTTTCCATGTTGATCCACTTCGATGCAAATTTCATGACTCCATTTTTTCTAACAGCTGTGTAGTATTACTTGTGAAGGTGTGCCCCAGTTTCTTTAACCAGTCATCTGTTCTCGGGCACTTGGGTTTTTTCTAGATCCTGGCTATTGTCAACGGTGCTGCAAAGAACTTACTGTTGCAGATGTCATTTCGACTATACTTTTTCTGCATCTCTGGGATATACTCCCAGAAGTGGTATTGCTGAGTTAAATGGGAGCTCAATTTCTCATTTTTTTGAGAAATATTCATACTAGGGGTGTGGTGCCGCCAGCAGGTCAAACTGTGCCTGTGAGTCGAGTGCATCAGCCACCTGATGGCGCCTTCAGATTTTCAGATACCCCACAATTGCTGCATGCCTTTGGCCAGACCTCAAAAACTTAGGGCAAAGTTTGCCAAGAAAGTTAATGGCTGAAAGTTAGGTGTGTGGGAGACACACCCACAAACTACCTCGGGCTCACCTATATAATTAGAGGATTGGCCTCTCTGGTTTCTGATCGAACTGCTTAACTGCTATGATCGCAGAGACTCAGAAACAAATCTCAAACACCAATGGCTTTTGGCTGAAGTGCGTCCAATCCCTGCTGTAGGTCACAGGCACTGGGCCACCAGAGGTGGAAATAGGTTTCGTGCTTTGGCCTGATCCCCTGGCAGCCCAGTGGGCGCCATCCTTCAGATTGTCCTATGAAATAAATAAAAACAGTTATTATTAAATTTTAAAATATTTACATAATAAAAGATTGACAACAAATGAAGCTGCCTGTTCCTGTGTCTCAATGGGAACAAATTGCTGGGCTCTTACTGGACCTGTGAGTCAGATTCCCAGACCATCCTAGCCACTGCCGTCAAGGGCATTCTGGCCTTGAGAGAAGGTCTTGCAGCCACAGCTCTCGCTGTAGGAGTGCTTATCCTAGCTGAGCCCCTGCGAGAGATAAGCTTCATGTGGAACTCGGTCCGTTTGCTACTCAATGGGCCTGTTTGCACCCTCCATCCTCCCATTTTTTCCTGTTTCTTACACAAGTGAATTTCCTGTATGCTAATAGCCGTCAGCCCACAGTAAGTTGCTATCCATCCAACACCACGTATGTTCCTTGGTTCAGGGTCTTTGCTGGTAAGGAAACACAGGCAGGGAAATATGACTCAGTCTGTAATTTAAAGAAACATCATCTTCCTTCTGTTTTCTCTCCTTGGGTCTCTTGATCTTTTCAGGCGCACCTGACTTCCCTCTCTGGATGACAGAGCCCTAGTGAGGAAACACTGTCTAGACTGTTGAGAACAGAAACAGGAAGGGGGAGGGGAAGGGGAAGGGGAAGGGGAAGGGAAAGGGAAAGGGAAAGGGAAGGGAAGGGAACGGAACGGAACGGAACGGACTGGAATCTGCCTCCCCGCCCAGAAGCAAGGTGGCCACTGCTTCAGAGATTATTGGAAAGCCGAGTATGAACCAACGGTGATAGGGCACCTGCAGTCTCATGGGAAGGGGGACGGTACAGGTTCATCTTTTACACCCTCGGGGTCACGAGATGCCCCCACGAGCGCCTCTCTGGCACAGCCATAACACCAGATGCACAGAAACCAATCTCATAATTATCTGGCTCTTTGCAAAATCCAAAATCGCTCAGCCACTATAGCGGCCGCACAACATTATATGATTCTCGTAACTAGCTATAGAAAACAAAGGATTTCACGATGCCTTTTCAGCAATTCTGATTGTTGGTGGGAGGGAATTCTAAACAATAATGGTGCATCTTTTGTCAAAGTAATGAATGTAATCAATGTAGTGAAGAGGTAAGTAGAAATCATGTGCCTCACAGGCATTGTGTGGGGTGGGGGGTATATTGGGATTCTTGGTGTTGAAAAATGAGTTCTGGTGAAGGGAATGGTGTTTGATCATTGTATGACCGAGATTTAAACCTGAAAGCTTTGTAGCTTTTCCCACAGCGATTCAATAAATAAATATAAGAAGAAAAAATAAATAAAATTATGAAAAAAAGTAAGGTGGAGTTCATGTCCAATTCAATCCGTTAATAGGTGGCTTGATAAATAGCAGTGCTGCTAGATTAAAAAAGGAACAAAAGGGAAGGGAAAAGGAAAAGGAGAAAAGAAAAGAAAAGGAAAGAAAAGAAAAGAAAAGAAAAGAAAAGAAAAGAATAGTTCGTGTTGGTATAAGGAGTCCTGTTCTATTAGTAATGGTAATAGGGCAGAGCTGGGATCCTTGGAGACGCTCTATGGTTCAGAGGGCAGTAGGGCTGAGGTGAGTGAAGAAAGGACATCGCACTCTCACCAGGAGCCGTCATGGCAGTCAATTCCTTGTGCATATTGTGAAACTGTGACATTTCCTGTAACTCTTGTTGGCTTTCCAAGATCATAGGATCTGATCTGCTGCTCTAACCAAAGCAGCAGCATCTAGTCAGAGCACTGGCGGCTCTGCTGAGAACGGGATGAGACTGAGTGTGACAAGCAAGTGGTATCTGCAGTGGAACTGGGGATGGGAGGAGCAGTCTGTGGACCTTAAGATGTGCTGTCTGGGCTGTATTGTCAGGTTTCTAGTGAGTTCTTGCTTCTGCAGATAACCCCTCATGCTGGGAGAGACTGAACTGCATGAAAATTTGGGATGTTGAGAGTCCCAGAGCTTCATGACACCAATGTCGGTTTAGAAATGAGGTGCAGGGTGACAGACAACAGAAAAGACTGCTGAATCCCAAAATGTCACACAGAGGTATTATCTCTTTCATTATCCTCCGTTATTGATTCTCCACAAAGGCAAAGGTAGAGGTTTTCAAGGCCTTGAATGCAGCCGTGAATCAAAGGTACTTGTTTGTGCTCACTCAAAGGGTTCTCCATTGCCACCATAGTGGCCTATAGCGCCCCCTGAGGAACCACTTGAGAATTAGGCTTATCCGCTTCCAATATATCCCAGAATAACCAATAGGAGGTTTGAGACAGTTTACAAATGTGTGCACACTCAATATAAGAGCTCTGGGAAGAATGTGTTAAAACAAGGACCACGCTTATCTGACACCAAGAGATTTAACAGCAAGAAGGGAGCAGTGGGCAGTGGTAGGACCCAGAACTGCCCCATCTGTGACCTGGGCTCCTCTGTTGGAGCGTATGGCAGTTGAGTACCTTTCTTAACTGAACCCAAGCACTTCTATTAAGTTCCTGGTAGAACGACGGAAGCTCGGTTCTCACTCTAGGTGGCAGAGCTCATGTCTTCTCAAGTTCAGAGGCTATCTTCATGTTCTCTCTCAAAAGGAACCACCAAAGAAAGTAAAGAGGTACAGCACACGGCCCAGTAGGTGCTCTATGAATTCTCTATTATTAAATTTCAGAACCGTGAAACGTGAGTTAAAACAAGAAAGGTATGAAAATTAAAGTTGGAAATTTCATATGACCTATTCTAGATTAGAGTAAGGGTAAAGTCAATGCCAGTTTAAACCTAGCTATGTGTTTCAGCATCAGAAAGGGGGTCTCTTAGAGTATATTTCCAAGGACTCTGAATGATCTAGAAATGGTAATCTAGTCGAATAGCAATTTATTTATTAAAATCATGCATAGCATAGTAAAAAAAACCCAATCTCAGAAAATAAATATCATGTTAAAATAACTGGAAGACCCCGGGTCAGGTAGAAATTCATCTTAAAGTGCATTTGGGAAAGAACCCAAAAAACACTTTCCTTTGTATAATAATAACGCTCTTGCTTGTTTATAACAATGCCTGTTGCAAGCCGGGTAGCCCTGTCACCTCTTCTGGTTCTGCAATGGAGGCATTTATGGGACTCTCCTTTTTTAAGCCATGTTACTCACTTGTGTCTACAATCTCTCATTTCTTACAACAGTGACCAAATGACAAACCCTTGTTTTCTAAGCTGTCTGAAGAACACATAGTGACTGACCCTCAGCCTTCCCTTTGTCTTGGTCATTTTGGCTAGTTGTTGGAAGATGGTGGTTGTGGTAAAAGAACACATTTCTTTTTCTCTTTTTTCTTCTTCAAAGACATACCCTGATTCTGGTAACTATACCTAAAGCATAGAATCTGAAACAGGTACAAACCAGGTAAAAATTGCTCTATTTAATGTCAACTCATATAAAAAATAAAAGTGCACTGAGTCTAGGGGGCGGAGAGATGTACAGAGCAGAAGGTAAATATCTTGCACACAACCAACCCAGATTCAACGCCCTAGAATTGCGAGATGCAGCCGGTCGTAGCCCTGGACATCACCATGAGCACTGACCGGTGTTGCCCTGGAGGCTCCCTGTCAGGGCCCTGCACATCCCCGGAGGCCCTTAGTACTTAGTAATACCAGCATGGCTCCTGTGATTCCAAGCACCTGAGATCTGAATTCTGGCATTGAATCATCATCTTGATTGACAAAGTGTCTGAGGTTCTGTCACTGAGAATGCCCCGGCTGGACTCCTGAATGTCACTGGGAGTAAATAAATAACAACATAGAAAACATTATTTCAGAGTTTCAAAACAATTGCCTGTTTCAGGAATTATGCCTCTTGTGATTACTGATGGTAAATTTCTGACAGCTTCATTGCTTCACCTTCATTGATAATATTAATGCAAGTAAAATACCAAAAAACATTCCGACTGAAACTACATTTACTGATTGAGAAAGAAATTCTTTACTGAATCAAATATAGATAGGCATGTATTGACATTTAAATTGCTAAATTATAATTCACTGAGTCCATATACTGAACATGAGTAAACTTGTTTCAAATAATATCATAGGAAAACCAAGTATTTACATAGGATTGGTAATAAGTATTTTGTATTTTATAGCTTCCCATTACTTACTACTCTAAACTATAGTGTTAATAAGTTTGTGGTAATTGTATATAGTTACCGAACGAGTGATTTGTTGAATTTTGCCTTCACACTACTGGTCATGAGTCATATGTCACTTGCTTGTCTTTCCAACCTCCATCTTCCACCCTCCCCCTGCTTTTCCTTTCCCTACTTATTTATTTAAAAGTATTACCAACCAGTGAACATAGTAAAGAAATATCGTGGCAGCTAGGAAAAAAATACTCCAACTGCCTTGAAAATCAGTGCCTAGATTGCAGATGGTTCCTGTTCGGGTTTGCTGCATGTCTTTGAATCTCTGAGCCAGGTGGCATATGTGGTCATCTTCTCCTCCGCTGACTGATTCTAGGCAAGCAGGTTTCTCTGATTTAGAGATGCATAGTATTCTTTTCACAGTATAAATCCATCAGTCTTGCATTTCTAAATAGATGATAGTAGAAATAGGTTCTTTCAGTCTGAGGTTTTAATATTGTGAGTTTCATTATTCTTAGAGCCTCAGTTTTGTAGTCATTACAGCAGTAATAGCCATTTCCATAGTCTTGTTCAGATGACATTTAAAATTGGATCTCGGAATCCAGAATATTTGATCTAAAAAAGAAAATGTAAATTAGAAACAACAAAAAATGCTGCTTTGAGTTCCAGTGTGTTTCTGTCATTAAGGTGATGAATTTACAGCGAATTCTAAACTATTTTCTTTATCATCTAACTTTATGAATAAGACTTTTGAATTTAAGATAGATGTTTTGTATATTCTGGTTCAGGTATTTGTAAATGTTCAAGAATTTGTGCGATTTAAAAATGCACTAATTTGGCATCTAAATTTCAGTGGTTGTGTATGAGTGATAATACAGATGCTAAAAGAAGCACGAGATGAAAAGAATAAACTTAAAAATTCTATAACTTAGCTTCATTTTTCTGAATTTTTTCGTGTATTTAGAGGACTAGAAAATATACAAATAAAGCAGGTGCTACAATAATAAAACTGTGATAGAGAAAAATATGGACACTGTTGTCTCTGTTTATGGAGAAGGAGGAAGATCAGTGAGTATATTTAATTTTGTTATTTTTACCTTTGGGTTACACCAAGCAGTTCTTAGGGTTTAGTCTTGACTGTGCTGTTTTCAGGGTGCTTCACTCAGATGTCACCCAGGTCCCCTGCATGCCAGGGAAGCTCCCTGCCCGCTGTTATTAATTCTTGTTTGTTTTTTGCCACATTTGCCCAGCAATGCTCAGGGACACTGCTGCCTCTGTGCCCAGGAATCACTTCTGGTGGTGCACGGTTACCATATCGGGATGGACCTACACCCTGCGCCTGCAAGGCATGTGGCCTCCCTACCTTAGTACCGGCTGTCCTGTCTCCCGGGCCCTCCATGTCCCATCACTCGGCCCCTCCCCCTGTCCCATCTCATGGCCCTCCTGTAGATTGCAGACTACTAGCCATAAGCGTAGATCAGGGAGCCCAGGGGGAAAGACTGAACATGCTCTTTGCCAGAAGGTGCTGAGTGATCCGCAGGAGGGTGCAGTGCACTGAGGGAGGGGTGCAGTGCTCTGAAGGAGGGGTGCAGTGCAGATCCCGGGGTGCATGATCTGAGCTCAGGTGCTCTGTCAGCCAGCTTCCCTGTGCGCTGCGGGGTTGCAGTGTTCTCAGGCGCCCACCAAGGGCTTGGGCTTAAGGCTCGTGACCAGGCTCGAGGGTAGCCCAGGAGAAGGCAGGAAACGTTGGCCCCTCCCATCACCCTGTCCCTTGGGGGGGAAAACATGTGGGGAGAAGGCACCAGAGCCTGGTCCCCCAGGTCGTCCCTGCCAAGTACCAGATCCTCACCACTCACTGCAGCCTCGCCGAGAGGAGGGTGTGTTTTCTCCTCGGGTTGGCTCCTTGGCGATCCCCTGGGTTAGGCAGTGCCTGTCGTCCCAAGGAGCAGTTCCTGAATAGGCCCCGCCTGTTGGGTCCACAGGGACTGGGGGAGGTTCATAGGCAGGCCCTGTGCCTCAGAGCAAGTCCCAGCGAGGTGTGCGGAGAGATGCCCCTGCCCAGGCGCGTTGGGGGTCCCCCACGCCAGGACGGGGGAGGGCGCAGCACCCAGGGTTAGCCGCAGTGCATGAAGATGTGGCTCCGATGCAGAAGATTTCCTTTTTCTCCTATGTTCTCTTCTTTTCTTCTGTGCTAGTGGATAAATGGCGAGCAGAAAGCGAGAAATCAAGCTACAGGGAAAGCAGGAGTTCAATCTGCATTCGCGCTCTTGGCAGACTGGCACACGGAGACAGAATTCAGCATCAATCCCAAGCCCAGGGCGATGAGATGCTGCTGCAGAACAAGGGGCTGACAGGTATTGGGCCACCCCTGCAGGAGCATCTTGGTTCCCCTCACGGCTGAGCCGCTTTGCTCTTGCCGCTGCCTCTCTTTAAACTAAGCTGATACGGTTCATGGGCTGGAGCGATAGCACAGCGATAGGGCGTTTGCCTTGCACGCAGTCATCTGGCCCACTGCAGTTGGGCTCCTCCGCCCGCTCGGAGAGCCCCGCCAGCTACGGAGAGTATCTCGCCGGCAGGGCAGAACCTGGGAAGCCACCCATGACATACTCAATATGCCAAACACAGTAACAACAAGTCTCAGGATGGAGAGGTACTGGGACCCCTCCAGCCAATCGATGAACAACGGGAGGACTGTGACTGTGACCTGTGATATGGTCCATCTGACTCGATCTCTCGTTAAATAGTGCTGTCTTCTAGTGATCGATGTTTACCAAGCCTGGAGTGGACCTTGCAAAGCAAAGCAAACTTTATTCCGAAATCTGAAAAATGAGCTGAATAAGATTACTGCATTTTGTTGTAGTAAGAATTTCCTTTCCTTTAAACTGTCATTGTCTTGTGATGTTGTGTGTTTAAAGTAAGGACCATCTTGATTTTAGACTGTCAGCGATTTAAAAGAGCTGTTGGCTTGGCAGTTTTCCTGTACAGTCTGGCTACCGGATCTGAGGCAAAAAAGATTTTGATGTCCTCTTATTTCGATAATTGACCATAGTAAAATTGGATAGAAAAGGAGAAAATTAGCACCTCTTTTTCTTTATAGCTGACCACTTTTTCGGTTTTTATTCCTTAGATCAAGGGTTACAAACATGGCTTTTCTCTATTATGTAACACCCTAGGCATTTTGACAGCTGGCAGTTTTCCAGGGTGCTTGATTGATTTTCCCCTGTCCGGATTGTCATGTAGATGTGTGGACTCTCTGTGGGACCAACTCCAGGCAATGTGTGTGGAGGATGAGAAGGGTGAGAAAGGAGAATCTTACTATGATTTGTCAGGCAACAGCGTCAGCTCAGCGGAGGGCTGCTTGAGGATTGGGGTCATGAACAAATGTGTTGATTTTTAAAACTGCATCAGAGGTGACAGGGTTAGAACAGTGCTTATGTACACACATGGCCTGTAGAAAATCACTGCCCCTCCTCCAAACTCCCAGAATGCCCATGGCTTCCACCCTTGCCTCATGACCCCTCTAGTGACCCTCATCCTTCTTCCCTCTCTTCCTCTTAAAATCATTTCTGTATTCCAAATCTAGAATATTGTTGTCACTAGATACTTTTCATCCCTTGCTTTTTGTGGGGCCAGGGGTGCCTCCCCAGTGGTGCTCAGGAGGCCTTGGTGATCCCTGGGTGATCTGAGGAGCTGAGCCAGTGCTTCTGTGCCAGGGTCCAAGCATGTGATCCAGGCAGGCCCACGTTCTCATGTCCACCCAGGTCATTTCAGCAGCCCTTCAGAGCTGCCTTGGCATGCTCTGGGAAAACTAGCATATCTCACCAAACATCCCCCTTCAAAGTAGTGCAGGCGCGCCCTCTGGCGGATATTTTACTTTCCACAGTTAGCGTCAGAAAAGGACCTTCCTAGTCTTAAAAACAAGTGGAAACAAAGATAAATGTGACTGCACTAAAGGCAGAAGCTCTGAACTTCAACGAAATGATGACCAGAACATAAGTATAGCACACGAATGGGAGAAATATTTACCCAACATTTTTCTGAGAGCGGTTAATATCCCCTGTGAAGAATTTTGGATATAGCCATTACTATAACATATTGCCACAGTGGTACGCAAATCTTAGTGGTACCTGAGTATAATAAAAAGTTATTAGTTAGATAGAAAAAACGTTCAGAAATGTTTATCAGATGTTACTGAGTAATGAATTCGCTTGTGGAGTTCTAGTCCTAGTTTTTGAAGCACTATTAGGTTTCGTATTTGCATCTGGGAATAAGCAGCAATTCATCATTATTATTTTCTCTGTATATTGCTATTATTGTCATTTAATTAGTGATTCACTTTAAGAAATCACAAAAGAAGAATTGCAAAATTAAAAGTGAATTATTTCATTTAGGTAAAATTCACATCATGTTAAATGCCCGGGCCCCAAAGAAACCACAGCTGCTGGTAGTGCAAGACTGGAGGGCTGCAGTCAGGCGCGAAGGGCCCTGCTGCCAAGCAGTGGCCTCAGGGCCGAGTTCTCTGTCACTTGTTCTGTCTCTTGTGTTCTATGCCCAGCTGCAACTCCCCACTTCCAAATAACTTCACAATATCCTGTTTCTCAGTAATATAGCATATATACGATCAGCATAATTAAAAAGATGTGCTCATTTTATCTTATGGGTCTACACATCGGAAAATATCCCCATTGTATTTATAATATATAAAAGATATCTTATAACATGTATATATGTGTATGAATAACCTGATAACTTGTGTATAAAGAATATGGAGAGTATTTTTATTCTCCTAGTGTTATTCTGTCTATATGACAGGATACTCTATATGTAATATACATACTCAACGTTTGGTTTTGGTCCATAGTCTACTAACTTTTGATATGTTGCCAAGGAAAAGTCTGAGGTATCATTTTTGTTCCTTTGTAGATTTGGATGCACATCAGGACACTTGAAGAATATGTTTATAAGAGGGATAGCTTGGCTGTGTGTGCATGTCTACTATATTATTAAATCTGGAGAGCAACAGCATAACTTGATATGTAAAGATAAAGAGTATTGATTGTCTTCATGTTTAATAAGAAAACTTTTAAATTTTATATGAGAATGAAATACATTATGTTGTCATGATAACACATTTTGAAGTATGTGTAACAAATGCCTAGCAGTTTACAACATGTTGTTTTTATACAGATGATGTTTTCAATATCCTGCCAAGAAGAAGGTTTTAAAATATTGATGCAAAGACGAGTACTTTTATCAGAAGATGAAGCACAGAAACTGTGCAAGCAATATGACCATGAAGCTTATTTTGAAGACCTTATAGAAAACATGATCAGGTGAAGTGATTTCAGGTTTAGAAAGTGTGATATGTTTCTGAATCATTTAAATAATTTCCTAACCCTGTATTCTGTTCCCATGGACAAACCTATATAGTCTATAAATATGTGCAGGAGCCTTTTATTTATTTATTTATTTATTTATTTATTTATTTGCTACTATCCTACCCACCTCAAATCACAGCCCAAATTCTATCTACGCTAGTCCCTCTGGTGTGTCATGGAGTAATGGAAAGTCCCAGGTAAAGTTGCTGGAGCTCAGTTGAACCAAATCTAGAAATTCACGGTGTGCCACTTCAAGCAGAGAACTTTCTGATTTTCAAGGAATTTGATAATCATAAAGATTACTGGTCCTAAGCAAAATGGAATAACAGAAGTAAGATATCAGAAAACGAAGTCAAATCAAAGGTGGACTCTACAGCCAGCAGGGCACATGCATATCCCATCCAGAGTAGAACAGTAATCTAGGAAGCACCCCTGCAGACCTATGGCCCTTCCCTTGCTTTACCTACTTCCGTCCTCTTGTAAACATTACTCGTATTCCAAGTGAAGGTTGACTTCTGAATCTTGATAAAGGATTACTCTGACACTTTTGATCCGAGTATCACTGAGTCATTGGGTCAGGCTCTGACCTGCCTGCCTGGTTGGCTGAGAACCACCAGAAATGGCCCGTGAGGTCTCTTGAGCATTGAGGGGCAGGGCTGCAAAAGAAAGTAAACAAATAAATGCATGTGTATTGCTTGTAACTAGTTATCTAAGGGGGTCATAAATTCAATATTTTTTTTTTCTAAAAGTGCTTCATCTTTAGTCCTTGCTTTGTCAAGAAACAATGGTTTCCGGTACTGGAAAGCGATAATGGGACCAAGTTTTGTTGATGAAGCCAGACAATATTTTCCAGGGAGGTTTCATGTTAGAGGTATGAAACATTTTAAATGGGAGGCATTTTAGTATTTTTAATATAAAGTAATGCCTGTTTTTTTTTTCTTTTTGGGTCACACCTGGCGATGCTCAGGGGTTACTCCTGGTTTTGCACTCAGGAATTACTCCTGGCGGTGCTCAGAGAACCATATGGGATGCTGGGAATCGAACCTGGGTTGGCCGCGTGCAAGACAAATGCCCTACCCGCTGTGCTATCGCTCCCGATAGCACAACGGTAGGGTGTTTGCCTTACAAACGGCCAACATGGCCGACCCGAGTTTGATTCCTCCGCCCCTCTCGGAGAGCCCGGCAGGCTACCGAGAGGATCTCGCCTGCACGGCAAAGCCTGGCAAGCTCCCCGTGACGTATTTGATATGCCAAACACAGTAACAACAAGTCTCATGACGGAGACGTTACTGGGCCCGCTCGAGCAAATCGATGAACAACGGGAGGACCGTGAATGCCTGTTTATTTATCAAATAAACTAAACATATTCCAAACTTACATCTCTTTCAAGACTGAAATTATTTTTTATGGATTCCTTTCAGATAGTATCAGCATCAAATTTATTTATGAAGGGTCTACAAATATTTTGTTGGTGTTACATTTTAGAAAGGCTAATAAAGCCATATGTTTCAAATATACCATCTGACATACCCCCAAATTATCCTCAAAAATTGGTTTTATTGTCATATTTATACTTGAGATAACTATAATACAGGAAACTGAACTGCCATTGTGTGATTAGCAAACAAATGTCGACAAAATTGTAATTTGTGCTTGAGCCCTGCTTGGGAGCATCCATGCCTTCTCTCTTCTTTACCTCTAAGTGTCAATTACCATGTGGTTATCTTTAAAATTTTAAATTAATCACATCTTTCGTGCCTCCTACGAATCTGTCTACATCAGGGGGCTGGAGCGATAGCACAGCGGGTAGGGCGTCTGCCTTGCACGCAGCCAACGTGGCCGACCCGCGTTCGATTCCTCCACCCCTCTGGGAGAGCCCGGCAAGCTACGAGACTATTCGATATGCCAGACACAGTAACAACAAAGTCTCCAATGGAGACGTTACTGGGCCCGCTCGAGCAAATCGATGATCAACGGGAGGGCCTAATGTTGCTTGGTAAACTGTAGGTAATCTATAAATAATGTTCCATTGTCTTATGTTGTATTTTGTGATATTGTGCTTTAACAGTTTTAACTTCTTTATCTCAAAGTTTCTGTGATCAATTTGCAATGTAAAGTTTCCCTATCAACCAACTGAATGGGAGCATTTCATTAGAAGTTGCTGAAAGGGAATACAGTATTTCTTCCCCGCTGAATATGCACAGCGGGTAGGGAATTTGCCTTGCATGCAGACGAACTGGCCAACCCAGGTTCGACTCCTCCACCCCTCTAGGAGAGCCCGGCAAGCTACCAAGAATATCTCTTCCACATGGCAAAGTCTGGCAAGCTACCCATGACATAATCGATATGCCAAACACAGTTTCACAATGGAGATGTTATTGGCCCCGCCCGAGCAAATCAATGAACAACCGAAGGACAGTGACAATGACAGTAACAGAATATACTTTAGCAATGATTAAACCTGACGTACCACTTGAAGAAAGAGGGAAGCCTTTTTAAATGTGTATATTATTCCCCAAAATTTGTTAATTTTAATCTATAGAAGTGTTGAGAAAATACTTTGATGAGCATTCATACACTTTTTAAAAAAACTTTTATTGGTGAAACACCATGCGGTACAGTTGTACGCATACAAATTTTTGTGCTTGGGTTTCCATTATACAGTGATCGAGTACCCATCCCCCCACCAGTGCCCATTTTTCACCACCACTGATCCCAGTATCTCTGCCACCCCCCATCCCTTCCATCCCACCCTGCTTCTGTTGCAGGGCATTCCTTTTTGTTCTCTTTTGCCTTTTGGGTGCTGTGGTTTGCAAAAGAGGCATTGAGTGGCAATTATGTTTGGTTTATAGTCTACTTTCAACATGCATCTCCCATCATGGGAGGATCCTCCCAACACCCTTTATTTGGTGCTCCCTTCATTCTCTGAGCTGCCTTTTCCCCCAGCATGTGTGACTGGCCTCCAAGCTATGGAGGGGTGAAACTCCTGGTACTTTTCTTGGCTATTCTTGGGTGTTAGTCTCCTATTTTGTTACTTTATGTTCCCCAGATGAAGAACATTCATACATTTGTGTTTAGATTCAACAGATAAGTTTTGTCTATTATAAATTTTAATTTTCTTTTTTTTCCCTCTTTTCTATGCTTCAGTTATAATTTAAATATTACTGAATTATGTTAAATTCCCTTACAAAGTTGAGAGAGATGGTATTTTTACTTTCATAAATATATTAGTATGGAAAATTGTTGAAAGTTTCTTAATGGTGTTTCTATTACTGGTACATCCTTCCATTACTGCATAAATTCCATATAGCCATAACATATTTTGATTTTTTAATTCAATTTTTACATTTCACTGGGGATTTCCTACATTAGTATACTGAAATTTAAGATATTATATGCCTCTCGTTTTTGTACAAAGTTTTAAACAGTAGAGTACTATTTTATTTAAAAATGCATGTGTTGCATCAGGCCAAAATCCATGATACATTGAAGACAAGGTCGGCGAATCCTCCATGATATTGAGACTAATGGTATCTTCAAAGAGGACACTCCACTCACCAAGTGGAAACAGAGACAAACAAATGGGACTATCTTAAATTAAGAAGCTTCTGCACCTGAAAAGATACCATGACCAGAATACAAAGACAATCTTCCGAATGGGAAAAGTTATTAACCCGATACCTATCTAATAAAGGGTTGATATCAAGGATATACAAAGCACTTGTTGAACTCTACAAGAAGAAAACACCTAACCCCATCAAAACATGGGGTGATGAAATGAACAGAAACTTTCCCAAAGAAGAAATCTGAATGGCTAAGAGGCACATGAGGAAATGCTCCACGTCAGTAATCATCAGGGAGATTCAGACCAAAACAACAATGAGATATTATCTCTCACCACAGAGACGGGTCCACATCCAAAAAAACAAAAGCAACAGGTGTTGGCATAGATGTGGCGAGAAAGGGACTCTGTTTCACTGCTGGTGGGAATGTCGACTGGGTCAGCCCTTTTGGAAAACAGTATAGAAGATTCTCAAAAAATTAGAAATTGAGCTCCCATTTGACCCAGCAATACCACTCCTGGGAATATATCCCAGAGAGGCAAAAAAGTACGGTTGAAATAACATCTGCACTTGTATGTTCATTGCTGCACTATTCACAATAGCCAAAATCCGGAAAACACCTGAGTGCTCAAGAACAGATGACTGGTTCAAGAAACTTTGTTACATCTACACGATGGATTACTATGCAGCTGTTAGAAAAGATGGAGTCATGAAATTTATATACAAGTGGTACTACATGGAAAGTATCATGCTAAGTGAAATGAGTCAGAAAGAGAGGGACATACAGAGAAAGATTGCTTTCATCTGGGGAATATAAAGTAACAAAATGTGAGATTATCACTTAAGAATAGCCAAGATAAGTACCAGGAGGTTAACTCCATGGCTTGGAGACCAGCCACACATGCACGGAAGAAGACAACTCAGATGCAGAGAGGAGCACCAAGTAAAGGGTGTTGTCAGGATCCTCCCAGGATGGGAGAAGCTTGCTGAAAGTAGAGTATAGACTAAACACGGTTGCCACTCAATGCCTCTTTTGCAAACCACAACACCTAAAAGGAGAGAGAGGGAACACAAGGGAATGCCCTGCCACAGGGGTGGGGTGGGATGGGGAGGTGGGGTGTGGGAGGGATGCTGGGAGCACTGGGGGTGGGGAATGGGCACTGGTGGAATGATGGGCACTCAGTCATTGTATAACTGAAACCCAAGCACAAAAATGTGTAAGTCTACAACTGTACCTCATGGTGTTTCACTAATAAAAATTTAAATAAATATATAAAGAAATAAAAATGCATGTGTGAGGTGGGGCCAGAGAATCAGTCCAATAGTACCAGCTAGATGGAGGGCGCTTGACTTGAACTCAGGCAACTTGGGTTCAGTCCACTGCATCCGATATGGTCTCTAGAACCCCACCTGGTATGATTCCTGAGCACAGAGTCAGGAGTAAGCCCTGAGCACAACTCGGAGGAAGAAAGGAAGGAAGGGAGGGAGGGATGAATGGAGGGAGGCAAGAAGTAAGAGAGGAAAGGAGGGGAGGAAGGTAGAGAAATAAGAAAAGATGTGTGGCTGTGTAAAAAACTCTTTAGTGGTGGCCAGGGCGTGGCCTCGACAGCTCTTCTCCTGCCTCTCAGGTTCTGGGTGACCCGGGGCCGCGCCCCCAGCTGGGGCAGCCCGGACCATGGGGCATATGGTGGAGGAGAAGGGTCAAGACGGTTGATTGATCAGATGCCATTTATTCCATTCTCCCCACACGTCAGGCTCCCATTCGAATCTGCTCTGCTCCTCATTCACGTCACCCCCTGTCTCTCCGCTCATCTCTGCACTCTCTTTCGCAGCCTGGGCTCTCTCTCTCTCTCTCTCTCTCTCTCTCTCTCTCTCTCTCTCTCTCTCTCTCTCCATGTGCCTGCTCCAGTATTCTTCCACATTCTTCTCTCTCTGTCCCCCTTGCTATTCGCTCTGTGGTCCATCTTGCCGACCTGCTCTCTCTCTCTCATTCTCCAACTCTCTTGCCTCTCCAACTCCCCCACACTCTGGGCTGACACTGAACCCAGTCAGGGAGCAAAATCAACATCAGATAGCACTTCCTGAGAGCCCACTAAATTCAAAGAAAACACCACCTAAAAGGTATTTCAAAGTCCTTTCTGACTGCCCCAGGCAAAATACCTCCTAAGGTCTTTTTGTCCTTTCCTCAGTCCAATATCTATCAACATCTTAATACTAGTTTTTTTTTGTATGGACACAGTAAGAGATACCATTGAGGCTTGTAGGGCAGCTCTCAGGGGAACAGCTTGCCACAGACTCAGACTACAGACCTCAGGCCATATTAATCATTCCTAACCCTAGCAGGGTCCGAATCTAGTTATTACATTTTGGATCATGTCAGAATTTCTCCATGCCCAAATCCTTAACTTATAGTTAAGCATTATGGCACTTTGGCCAGGCCCATCTCGACGCTAGGGTACTATATAGCTTACCTTTTGCCCTGGCTCCATCCAGTCCCTCATAGGGACCCTGCTTTTGGGGGTGCTAGGAAGTCAGAGCAGCTGAGGCTTAGGTGAGACAACAGATGCCCAGGAGGAAAATAACACTGAGAGTCATATTACAAAGGCATAGCATATACTGTCTTCTTGTATCCATACAAAAAGGGCATTGCTCTGAATTAACTATGCAAAGGACTTAGGGAGAAGAGAAAAACAATATTTACTAGTCAACAGAGAACTAAGAAAGAAGTTACAAATAAACACAGAGGAATGGGAGTACTGTGATGGGAGCAACCCAATAAATCTAATTTACCTGAGGCTCTGCAGGAAGGACAAAACAGTGTTATCCTACAGGGTTGGACAGGCAACTCAGTTGCCTGAGTGCATGGAGACCTAGGTTTCATCCCAGACTCTATCTGGTCTTCTGAGTCCCTCCAGGAGCAACCCCTGGGCAATGCTCTGGGAGTAGCTCTGAGCACTGCCAGTATAACTCCACACTAAAATCATACTAAACTCACACTAAAATCATAAGTGAAGGTTCAGTACTCTGGAAGCATTTAAACAGCCTTGAGTTTGGTAGATTCTACATCTGCATATCTGCCTTTAGCTTTTTCCCTCTGGGATAGTACATTCATCATTTTCCACCCATTTCTTCTTTACAACTGGTCTATTTAAACTTTCTATCTCCACTAGAATTAAGTTTATTAGATCAATTTCAGTTTTCTATGAAATTATGTGTTCAATCCCAATAAAATTTGAAATCTGTTAGGATTTGATTTGATTTCCTGCTTCAGTTGTTAGTCCCACTTGAATATTTCTAATTTTGATGTCTTTCAAAGTCAGAAGTTGATATTCTTTTCTTCTAATGCGTTATTTTCAATTTTGGCTAGCACAGCGGGTAGGGCGTTCGCCTTACAAGTGGCCAACATGGCCGACCCGAGTTGGATTCCTCCGCCCCTCTCAGAGAGCCCGGCAAGCTACCGAGAGTATTCGATATGCCAGACACAGTAACAACCAAGTCTTCAATGGAGACGTTACTGTGCCCGCTCGAGCAAATCGACGACTATTTCTAGTGTTAGCTTTAATGTTCTTATAGCTTTGAAGCTGGATTTTTAATTTATTTTCAATCTTTAGCCTTGCCAATAATTCTTTTTATATTTTTTCTGGAGTGGGCCACACCTGGCAATGCTCAGGGCTTCCTCCTGGCTCTACACTCAGGAATCACTTACGGCGGGGGTCAAGACCATATGGGATGCCAGGGATGGAACACAGGTCAGGTGCCTGCAAGGCAAGCACCCAACCTCTGTACTATTGCTTCAACCCCTTGTCAATAAATTTTTATAGGGGCTATGCCCAGCAATTGTTAGGATAAGGGACCACTCCTAGTAATACTTCTAAGCTGCAGGCTGAAGTGTGACGCTTGAGTCCATCAGTATTTGGGGGCAACCTGGGATACACCCAGTGGGGCTCAGTGAGGAGATCTGGGGGAGGGTGGCACCGGATTTGTTTCCCAGGAGCTCCAGCTCCAGGAGACTGCTGGGGGGGGTGACGGTCCCCCATCCCCCGCCCACCCCAAACACAAGTTCGCCAGCGCCGCGCAGTCATGAGTTACTATTTTCTTGAACATTTATTTTTATTTTATTTTATCTTTAATTTTGATACGTGAGACTGCAGGAGGTAGTGTTTCACGTGCTCTCCTGCGATCCCCAGCAGCAAAAGAGCCGCTGCAGCCTGCTCAGGGAGCTGTCATGCCGGGGCGGCTGTGCTGCAATGGAGAGGGTAGAAGGACCCCTTGGGCTCCGTGCCCGCCTGTGTCCAGGCCAAAATGGCCACCACCTTCTCCTCCTGTGTCCACAAGGCCAGTCCCGGTCACCGTGGATTGTTGGAGCACTAGCCTGCCTCTCGGCCCCCTCAGGGCCCTGGTCTAGGGGAAGGCCCGGCTCACAGCGGGGGAGGCTGGCAGCTGCACCGCCGGGAGTCTCAGGGGGGGTGTTCCCAGAAGGAAGGAGGGAACGGACGGGCAGTCCTGTCCCTGAGGTGGGCTCTGGCAGCGGGAGGCTGGGCAAGGCAGACGGGAGAAAGAACAGAACCGGCCTATACAGGGCCGGGGCTGGGGGCCTGGCCGATGGCGTTGCCGGTGAACGGCCAGTGTCCGCATGGACTACAAGTGCAGCCCTGTCGTGTTCTGGGTTTGGTGACTCCTCACCACGCAGAGAGGGCAGAGCCTCGGGGAGCTGCTGCCACCCCCAAAGGACCACGATCTGGAGAGTTGCTGGGCGTCTGACCCCCAACACGCCTGCCCCCCGGAGGATCAGCACCCTGACTCGGGTCGGGGCGTGGAGGCCACGGTCTGCACGGCGGTCTGGGGCCCATGGGCACAAGGGCACGCCGTGGGGCCTGGCAGGACACAGGTTCCCCTGGGTGCTCTGGGCCAGACTCTGCCTCATACCGCTGACTCTTAGGCCGACTCGGGAAAGCTGAGCCGGCAGCAGAGACCCCTCAGGCGTCAGAGGGTGGCCTAAGCGGCTGTTTCCCAGAAGGAACCTGGAGGCAGGGTGGAGCAATCCGTACAGAGATGCCCTCTGTGTCCCAGGGGCGGGTACAGAGGTGGATCTACCGAAGTACAGCTGATCGGCGCCCGGGGCAGCAGGGGACATGAAGAGGCAAGGATGCCCTGCGGCTCGTTCCCAGCGTGCAGAAAATGGGGGGACGTGGTACCGAGACATACGCTGGCGGTGGGGGTCCTGTGGCTGGAACCATTTTCTGCAGAGGACACAGGGCACAAGGTTGGAGCAAGGAGGAGAGAGTAGAGGCCCCTGCTGACATGGGTGGGAGACCCCCGGCACCGCCACAGCCTGAGCCCCTCTGCGTCCTCAGGTCCATGAGGTCACAGTAGCCTCTGCCCTCTCCCAGGGCCCCCCTGGCCATTTCTTGGCTCACTGCACTGTCCCCATGGGAGCACTCGGTCGTGAGGTGTCTGGGGAGGCGGGGGATAGTCACCTGGTCAGCTCACTGCTCTCCCGCGGTGAAGATGGGCTCCTGCCAGGGAGGAGGGGCCGTCAGGGGTCATGCACAGCTTCCCAGCCAGCCCTGTCTGAGCCCCAAGACCTGCCCAGCCCGTGCCCGAGGCTCCCTGAGGCACCTGCTTCCGGGGAAAGGCCGGACACACCAGCTCCGGGAACCCAGAGCCCAGTGTCCCTCAGGGACCTGTCGTCCACACTCCTGGGAACCTTGGTCTGTCCTGTGTCCCCCGCCCACCTGGAGGGCAGTTCCACTGCTTCCCACCCTGGTGTGGTTCACTGGGACCCCCAAGGCCTCAGGCTCTGCCTGTCTCCCTCCCGACTCTCCTCCAGTGCCCTCAAGGGGCCGCTGTCCACAGGGACATCTTCAACTTGTAGCCTGGCCCGGATGGCCAGGACAGGGAGTGTGCCCTGGCAGAGCCCAGGCGGGAAAGCCAACCCCCTCACCTCGGTGTGTGCAGAGCCTCTCCTCCTCCAGGCAGCCTTCCAGTGCTGAGAAGGAAAGGGGAGTGAGGGCCTGGGCCTCTCAGAAACTCAAGGAGCCTCCCCAGGCCTGGGCTCCTGCAGGGAACTGCAGGCTGGGCTCTCGCCTGATTCAGTCCCAGGGACGCTGACCCCATTCTCAGTCCCTGTCAGGCCAGCACCCTGGTGCCAGCAGCACCCTGACCAGTCTGTGCACTGTGCTGCCTCACAGAGGCCCTGGGCCCCCTCTGAGGGTCTCTCAGGTCACCACTGTCCTGTTGGCCCCCGTGGAGGCCCCTGTGTGAGTGACCCCTGCCCCCGCAGGTCAGGGGGGAAGCGTGTACTCTTCCCGGAGCTGGGATCCCACAGGGACAGCTATTTCTCCCACAGTGCGGGAGGGGGTCTCCCACACAGACTCTGGCCCTGAGGTAACTGGGTCCCCCGGAATACCTCGCCCTGTGCCTCACGTCTGCGAGAGAGAGGACTGATGCTCTCATCTGGCCACACGCCCCGTCTGCTTCTTTCAAACACACCTGCCCTCAGTCCCCCAGGACGTCTCCAGACTCTACCTGGTGCTGTTCCTTGACCGCAAACGGAAAACACATTTTTTCAGCAAAATCCAAAATAGAATTCCATTAAACCCCGAAAGGTAGGGGTCCTCAATCCAGAGAACCAGCCATTCGGGTAGATGTTCAGGAGTAATAGGAGAATAAGTGTGAGAATCCATGTAGAAGAGATCAGACAATTATTCGCTTGCCTGTGGCAACTGAGCCAGAGAGCAGCAGGCCAGTTTATATACACTCTGCTGACCTCACGGAACCCTGCGGAGTCACAAAGGTTCCCGGGCCGGGGAGGGGACCCCATGCATGGCTGCCACCAGCCCTGCCCCACTCGGGCCTGAGTGGTCTCTCTACCCGCCTAGGCCTTAGGTTGCCCTGCCCTCCCTTCCCGCCTTTTACAAGCCCCGAGCCCTGCCTCCTGGGCCTGGCCTTGTTCTCTCAGAAACCCAGTCACCCCCTGCATCTGCGCTTGCCGTCTGTCTGCCTCACCAAGCCTCTGACCCTGGCACTTTCCTCTCGGCAGTGTCCTTGTTTCACATCCTCTTTCCTCCAGACTCTCCCAGCAATGTTCCCACATGAACCTGGGCCTCGAGCATCCAGCCCTCTCCCACTGCGTTGGAGCCTCAAAATCCCCCTCATCATTTTGGTCTTTTCTCAGCCTTTACCAAACATCTTTATTTTTTAAATAAAAACTCTTTCTTTGAAAGAAACAAATGAAACAATTATTTTACTATTGTGTACATACACTATACTCTCAAAGTGTAATTATTTGGCAATTTTTTTTTGTTTCTGGGGGGCCACACCTGGTGATGCCCAGGGCTTCTCTTGGCTCTGCATTCAGGAATTACTCCTTGTGGTACTTGAGGACCCATGGAGGATGCCAGGGATCGAAGCCAGCTTCTCCACGGTACTATCTCTTAAGCTTTCGGCGTTTTTAAGGTATATAATCTGAATATCAATTTTTTAATGATTTTTACACGTTTTATATTCATAAAGTAGTTCACAGGAGTTCATTACAGGTAACATTCAAACACCCATCCAGCCAGTGAGCATCTTCCCACCACAACAAGAGGGAAGTGTGTGAAGGTTGTGGAAATTCATTCTGGGGCTAAATGTCAATTTGTAAGACTTTTCTCTTTGGGAAAAGTCCAGGTAGCGCTCTACTTTCAATATATAGAACTTTCCTTGTTCCTTTCCTCTTTAAATTTTATTTCTTTTCTACTTCCATCATAGTTTTATCAGAACTTAATGTATTATCATAATTTTTGCTTTAAAGGCTGTTATTGATTACCCCTCATACATTCCACCATAAAAATGTGTAAGTAGAAACTAATATCAAATTTTCTTTGTAGATTAACTCCTAATTACAACTCTCAGTAAAATGTACTTGATCAATATTTCCTGTTTTGAGTAATATTTTTAAATATTATTTAACAGGTTCACTATCCACTGTAGCACTCTCCTCCCATTTTTCATCAATCTGCTCGAGCTGGCACCAGTAATGTCTTCATTGTGAGACTTGTTGTTACTGTTTTTGACATATCAAATACACCATGGACCTTCCCAGGCTCTGCCGTGTGGACAGGATACTCTCGGTAGCTTGCCGGGCTCTCCAAGAGGGATGGAGGAATCAGACCCGGGTCAGCTGCGTGCAAGGTAAACGCCCTACCCACTGTGCTACCGCCTCATGTCCCCTTCCTTAATTCATGTCTTTATAGAATATTACTGCTACATTTCTTTTTTTTTTCTTTTTGGGTTACAAAGGAGAATGACTTACATCGCTTCTTCTGTCAGTCCTACTGATAGAAGTGCCTTCCATCAGAGGCTGTTCCTGCAGGTTCAGAAGGATTACTAGCTCTTTCATCTCTGCTCTGACTGCAAACACAGTATGTAATTGCACCATTCTCAAACCTCTTTCACGCTCTTGAAAAATAATGTCTGCTAGAGATATTGTATAAGGTAAGTCACATGTCTCACATGCTGCTGACCTGGGTTCGAGCTCCAAAAACCTATAGTTCTTCTGAGCACCACCAGACATGATCCTTGAGTACAGAGCAGGATTAATATTGAGCACTGCTGAATATGCTTGCCACCCAATAAAAGATAAAGTTTTTGGTGCCCAACCAGCTCACAAAGGTGAGGAAGCAGAAGCAGGACCCCACTTTCAACTAAGTGGGTGAGTCTGAGTGGTCTGGAAAGGGCCAAACCGACACTCTGGGGCCAGCAAGCTCCGGCAGTACAAGAAACAGTCCTCCCCTTCTCACATACCTCAGACCTAGCTAACCTTTAGATGTAAATATCCTCCCCTGTTTATCACAGACCCTGGTTTGGCGAAGTCCCGCCCTACAGGATCCCAGTCCTTGACCTCCGGCCCGGAAATTGTACCTGACCATGTTTTCCTTCCTGTTTCTGACCATGTTTTCCTTCCTGTTTCTGGCCATGTTTTCCTTCCTAGAGACTGTAACTCTTTGCCTGGTAACCGGGGCCAAACAATGTATCCTTTAACGCTTGCTCTCCTGTGCCTCGGTTTTCTTGTTTTGATTCTTTCTGCTCAGTGGAATTTCCTGGAGGGGTTTACAAGAGGAGAGCGAATGAAGAGAGGCTGTGAAGGCTGCTGGGGCCACTGAGCCTGCCGGGGGCTTGGCCCGCCCTGCTTCTGCGTTCCTCTGCGCCTCTGACCGCTGGACTGTCTCCGTGCACTTTGGTACAACGAAAAGTAAGGCACCCTTGCAATTGAACAGCACTGCCTATTGTTGACTTCCCATCTTTGACTTCACATCTTCTCAGCTTTCAGACAAGACAATTGAGAAAAATTAAAAATTTCTGAGATTTTTGTGTTACATAACTGATTACACCCACATCATTTGCCACCCCTTTAGGCTATTCCATATATTTTTCTCCAGAGGTTTCCTTTCCTTCCAATTTTCAATGTTTATATTCTGAGGGTAGTCTTTGGGGCTGTCACTTTCCTTTTTTTTTATGTAGGAGTCCTGCTATTTATGCAGCCACTGATTAGCTGATTGAATTGAGCATGAACTCCACCTTTTTTTTTCATAATTTATTTTTTCTTTTATTTATTGAATCACTTTGGGAAAAGTTCCTAAGCTTTTGGGTTTAAGTCTTGGTGATACAATGATCAAACACCTTTCCCTTCACCAGTACTCATTTTTCACCACCAAGAATCCAAATATACCCCCCTACCAACCCTCCCAATGCCTGTGAAGCAGATGATTTCTACTTAACTCGTTTCTACATTGATTACATTCATTATTTCGACAAAAGATGCACCATTATTTAGAATCCCCCCCCCCCCAACAACCAGAATTCCTGAAAAGGCATTGTGAAATACTCTTTCCTATAGCTGGTTAACAGAATCATATAACGTTGCGCAGCTGCAATACTGGCTGCGTGATTTTGGATTTCTGCAAAGAGCCAGATAATTACGAGATTGTTTTCTGTGCGTCTGGTGTTATGGCTGTGCTGGAGAGCTGCTACTGGGGGGCAACTCGTGACCTCGGTAGGGCATGAAAGACGAGCCGGTTCCACCCCCCTTCCCATGCGACTGTAGTTGCCCTGTCACCGCGGACTCATACTTGGCTTTCCTATAAGCGCTGAGGCAGCAGCCACCCTGCTGCTGGGGGGGGGGGGTTGGGGGGGAGAAGGCGGAAGGGAGCAACACCCTTTTGCTCCCGGGGAGGCATGGTGCTGTATTTTAACGTATGGTCCATTCACTTTTCTGCTGCAAGCTGCCGGGCTCTGGACTAAGTCCTTTTGCCTCTGGAGCTATGGCCATGCCAGAGAGCCGCTCCTGGGGGGTAACTCGTGACCTCGGTAGGGCGTGAAGGATGAGCTGGTCTCCCTTCTCATGAGACTGCATTTGCCCCGTCATGGCCAGCTCATATCCTGATTCCAATAAGCTCTGAGGCGGCAGCCACCTTACTGCTCGGGTGGGGGGGGGGGGAGGGGGGCAAGGCGGAAGGGATCAACACCCTTTCCTTCCCAGAGAGGCATGGCGCTGTAGTTTAATGCTTTGTCCATTCACTTTTCTGCTGCAAGCTGCCATGCTCTGGATTAAGCCCTTTTTCCTCTAGAGCCATGGCTGTGCCGGTGAGCCGCTCGTAGGGGGCAACTCGTGACCTAGGTAGGGCGTGAAGGAAGAGCCAGTACCGCCCCCTTCCCATGTGATTGCAGTTGTGGGGCTCTCACTTTCTTCCACACACTTTGGTTCATCTTCTCTAATCTTATGACCTTCATATGAGAAAGGATTCATCTGAAAAATCAGCATCACCTGCTTATATATCCGGACTGTATGTATACCCAGTAGCGTCTGACATACAGGAGGCATGCAAAGCCACCATGGGTGTTATAGGAATAGAGTACTATATGTGTTTGATTTTGTTTCTCACCTTATCTAAAAAATGAGAAAGATCCTATGCTTACAAATGTTTCCTGTAAGAGTCGTCAAAAGTGTTCTCAGTTTCTTTCTACTTGTGTTTCTGGATCACATAAAATGTTGTTAGGGTGCGGTGTCAGATCTCCTTGCAGCAACAAGGACCACGTAGAGAATGCAACCCGCAAAAAGGTAGTTTATTGTTTCTGGCTCATCAGGGTCAAGCCGGTTACACAGACACACAGGTCCCGTAGGTCCAGGCCAGACCCCGACCCAGGGTAAGGGAGTAACTTATATGGGCCCTCACTGACCATTACAGCAAAGACCACCATTATCATAAGCAATAGATTTATAAGAATCCATTCTTAACCCATCCTATTTCTACTACTGAAAGTACATTGTTCCTGATCCTAGGAGCTTGAAGGGTAACATTTGGAGAAGTGGTTACATTGGATGAGCAAGTGAGCATAGCTTGCAAGGAGTATGCAGTTACATTTAATGAAAAAGCAGGCTCAGAGCATATCCTGCAGGCACACTTAGTTACCGCTGTCACCTTGCAACCCACTTCCCTTGTCACCTGCCCCCATTTGCACATACCCTGGGGCACCTGTATCCAGGCAGCAGCCCCCAGGAAAATAGCAACTTGTCGGGCTCTCCAAGAGGGGCGAAGGAATCAAACCTGGCTCGGCCGGGCTGGCTGCTGCGTACAAGGCAAACACCCTACCACCCTACCGCTGTGCTATCGCTCCTGGGATTTGTAATTGGAAGACACAATTTTTTGTACTTCTAGATGGTGTGGGAAGGAAGGCCTGAGCAACATTTAGCAGTGCTCAAAGCTCACTTCTAGCTCTGTGCTCAGGGGTCACTGCTGGTGGTGCTCTGGGACATGTGTGTTGCTGGAGATCAAACTTGGGTCAGCCACATACAAGACAAGCATCTTAACCCCTAAATCTCGGCCCCTAAAGAGAAAATGTTTTTAATTAGAAGACACGATTTCCAGTGTTTGGCTTTTTAAAAGATATATCTTAAAAAGGTTAATCATAATTACCACCAAGTTTAAGATATTTTAAAATAGTGAGAAAAGACTTTTTTGAAACAACTCTAGGAAAGGAGCACTATGAAAACTGATATTGAGAACTAGTTCCATAATTAATAGTATTTTATGGCCAAATGACCGTGATCATGTAAACATTTCCAGACTTCCATACTTACAAGAACGCTTTCAATTTGAATGTCCCACCACACGAACCAGCAGCAGCATTCCAGCTCTCCTCCTCCTAAAATGGTGCCTCTCCTCACTATCTCCCAGCCTCTGTCTCTTTACTTCAGTCACCACCTTCTGTTTTCACAGTCAGAATTAATTTTGATTCGGCTGTGTTTATGACTTAGGTAACTCTCTCTTCTGGGGCCAGAGTGATAGCACATCAGATAGGGCACTCACCCAACCCGGGTTTAATCCGTGGCATCCCCTGTGGTCCTCCAAGCACTGCCAGGAATGAATCCTGAGCACAGAGCCAGAAGGTGTTATGTCCTGGGAAGGTAATTTCGCTCGCACATTGAACAGACCAGATGCCAATGCAAGGCCCCTTGATTGTTAGCTCGAGCTAGGGTCCAAGTCTCATACAACGCAGTGGAGACTTGATAAGGACCCCAACTCCGAATTCTAAGCCATTGATATAGGATTGGGTTACATAGCAGCAGTTTTTGTAGGAACTGGCGATGTGGTTCCAATTTGGATCCTGTGACTCCACTGCCTAGGCCCTCTCCACTTGGCTGGGGCCCACTGCCCATGGCCCCTACTGATAGGCTGTTGCCACAGGGTGGTTTATCTGCCCAGGGTGGTTTTTTTTTTTTTTTTGGCAGTGGGACTTTGTGATGGGGAAAAGCGAGACTTAGGCCTGCTGAGTTTTGGTCTTAAAGTGGAGTCTGTCATGGCTCCACTTCGGCCTCACAAAGGAAGTCCTTCTGAGCACTCCCTGGTGTGACCCCTACTCACCAACTAAAAGACTCTTCTAAATAACTTTCTAGGAAGCTAATTTTTTTAGAATTATTAAAAATTATAGTCCGCGTATACTTTGTAGTTGACACTGAAAATAGGTATTTTTAGTTAGTACAGCCAATTAAGAATTTTTTTCCTTTTCAAGTATATCTTTCCATGAAAAATCATTAGGACATTAAAATAAATGGAAATCTTAGATGCAGATTTGGAATCACTCTTTCACTCTATTAAAACAGAATTTCAAAATTTGACAAAATATTAACTAATAACATTTCTCACTTAATCACTTAATCACTTAACTTCCCGTTAGTCGACGAGTTGCTCAAGCAGGCGCCAGTAATGTCTCCATTTGTCCCTGTCGCGTGCTAGTGGGCGGTCACGCGGTCTTTTGACAGCCCGTGGAATCTAGTCAGTAACAGCTCTAGTCCAGCGGTCGTCTTTAAATCTCATTACGTGACCAGCCCATCTGATTTTTGACACCTTGGCAAATGAGACAGCGTCCCTGATTCTTGATTGACGACAGATGTCAGAACTCCGGATTCTTTCTCTCATTTGAGTGAAACGTGATATTCCAAGCATAGCTCTTTCTATTCTTCTTTGGGAGACCTGAATAGCTTTCTCATCCTCTTTGCGTAGGGCCCAGGTCTCTGAGGCATAGGTCAATGCAGGAAGAACAGTGGAATCAAAGAGATGTGCCCGGAGCCGGAGGTTCTTCGTCCTCTTAGCTATTTCTTCGAAGTTCCTGAAGGCGTTCCAAGCTGCTCTCTTCCTCATGCACAGCTCGGGTGCCAGGTCATTTGTCATGTTGACTTCTCAACCTAGGTACACATAGCTGTTGCATTCGGAGATGGTCGTTCCGTTGAGAGTGAATGGGGCATCAGGAACGAGGCTGTTTCTCGTAAACATTGTCTTCGTAAGATTCAGCTGTAGTCCTACCTTTCCACACTCACGGTCAAAGTCGGCCAGCATTTGTGCCGCTTGGCTGATGTTTGGTGTTATTAAAACAATGTCATCAGCAAAGCGGAGGTGGTGTAGTTGCCGACCATCTATCTTCACTCCCATTCCTTCCCATTCTAGTCCTCGCATGATTTTCTCGAGGGTGGCACTGAAGGGTTTCGGTGAAATGGTATCACCCTGCCAAACCCCTCTCTTGACATCAACGATCACTTCTTTGTAGAATGGTGAGATCCTGGTAGTGAATCCATAAAAGAGCTCACGGAGGATCTTGATGTATTGGGCTTGAATGCCCTGATTGGCTAGGGCTTTAATGACCGCTTCCGTCTGAACAGAATCAAAGGCCTTCTTTAAATCAGTGAACGTTAAACAGAGTGGCATCTTGAACTCCCTAGAAACCTCCATGAGTTTGGTTATCGTGTGGATATGGTCGATGGTGCTGAATCCTTCGCAGAACCCAGCTTGCTCGCATGGTTGTCCTTCATCTAGTGTTCTGCTAATCCTATTAAGGATGACTCGAGTGAACAACTTGTAGATGACAGAAAGTAGGCAGATCGGGCGATAGTTGCCAATGTCATGGATGTCTCCCTTCTTGAACAGTAGTACGGTCCTGCTGGTTTTCCATTGGGACGGAAACTTGCATTCAGACAGGTAGCAAGTGAAGAGCCGAGCCAGTGTATTGATGAGTACTGATGGCAGGTTCTTCAGGTGTTCAGGTCTAACCTTGTCTGGGCCGGGTGCTGTTTGTTTCTTTACCGACGAAATGGCGTGTCAGATTTCGGGAGGGAGAACGTTGGGAACGGCATATCCATCCTGTGGAATTTGGTATGTTGGCAAGTGGACATGGCTATCGAAAAGATTGGAGTAGAAGTCATGGATAATCTTCTCCATTGCCATTCTGGAGGATGTGAAGGATCCATCAGGACGTCGGAGGGCAGCCATCTTGGTCTTGTAGTTGGCGAAGGACAGGCGGGCGTAACGAATACCTTTCCCAGCTTCTGCCGCATCTACCAGTACTTCTGCTCTTCTCTCTTTGAGGTCTTCCTTGATCGCATCTCTGCACTGCTTTGCGAGCTCGACGTTAGCTTGCGGTTGCCTGGGGCATGCGCCAATCCACGCTGACGATTTTAGCTCAAGAGTTTTTGAAGACAGGCGTTTTTTTTTTGTGGCTATCTCTCTCTTGGCGTTCCTCGCACAGTCATGGAGGAGCTGAACCAGTCGATCGTATTCCTCACCAATGTTGTCAACAATGGCATCTTCCCATGTTGCCGCAATAGTGCCAAAGAGTTCCCAGTTGGTGGTCGTTCTGGGAGTTCTCTTCTTGAACTTTGCAGCCCTTTCTCCCCGCTCTGTGAAGTAGAATTTTGCACGAAGGAGACGGTGGTCCGATCCCGTTTGGAATTTTGGGACAACAGCGACATTGGTCAGGCAAAACCCTCAATTGAATATGATGTGGTCTATTTCGTTGTGGAATCGTCCACCGGGAGACTCCCATGTCCAACGTTTAGATTCTGCCTTCTGGAACTGTGAGTTACCATGGATGGTCTTGGTCGACATGATGAACTCAGACAGTCTCTCACCCTGTTCGTTCCGTTCTAGGCCATGGGTCCCGATGTGAAGTTCTTCAGCTGATCTTCTCGGTCCTATCTTGGCATTAAAATCACCCACAATGATCTTGTAGAAGGTGTGGTCTTCTTTATAGAACTTCTCCAGCTCCATGTAGAACTTCTCGATTTCTCTGTCATCATAATGAGATGTTGGTGCGTAGACAACGAAGATAGAAACGGCAGGCAGTAAGCCACATCTATTCAAATGTAAACGTCCAATTCGCGTTGTTAGGCATTCAGTGAATCAATACTCTTGGCCAAGTTTGTGTTGAAAAGGATACTGATGCCTCCGACACCTCTTTTATCGCATATTCCGAGGAAAAATTCTTCTCCAGTGTCAAAAACTGCATGGTGAGATTCGTGCCTTCTTGTCTCGGTCAGACCAATGATGGCATACTTGATCATTCGCGCTTCTAACATCAGGTCCTCGATGGATTTATCTGATGCTAGCGTACGTGCATTGAAAGTACAGATGATCATTTTTGTCTTCCTTCGTTGTGGCAGCCTAGTATGGCCTTGAGATTTTGTCGGCCTCTCCTTTCTCATCCTTCTCAGTGCTGCCACGTCGGTGAAGCCTTCAGGGTCAGGTGAATGAGACCAGTGTTAATTACTGGTTTTGGCATATCGAATACACAACGGATAGCTTGCCAGGCTCTTCCGTGCGGGAGGAAAACTCTCGGTAGCTTGCCCGTCTTTCCGAGAGGGATAGAGGCTTTTGGAGCGAGCTCCAATCACCCTTGTAGGTGTTACGTATTTGAACCCTACAAATATGGTACGACAATTCCGGATGATGGGTATTTAGTGTCTTATGATATGTTGTGCGGCCCGAAGCGACTGCACAGGTCCGGAAAGCATCCTGGAGTGTGGCGAACGCTGGGTAGTGGAGGTAGTGTCACTAAAATTTTCTCACTAAAATTGTTTAATATTTGGAGGAAGTCATACAATTTTGATTTAGTGTTTCAAAAACTATTTTGGTAGTCTAATCTGATTGCCATCTTCTTAAGTACTTCCATTTTGAGGCAAGCTGGGGAGGCTGTGCTAGCTACGTCCCTGTAGACCATCTTCACCCTCTAAGACCCATATGGGGACACGCCCCAGGGACAGCTGGCCACTGTGTGGGACACTCACAGCAGCATGCGTAGGTGAAGCTGGAAGAAGGGGAGCTGTGGGGTGCATGAGGGA
Source organism: Sorex fumeus (assembly GCF_029834395.1). Lineage (NCBI taxonomy): Eukaryota > Metazoa > Chordata > Mammalia > Eulipotyphla > Soricidae > Sorex > Sorex fumeus. The sequence continues at coordinate 23,215,410 of NW_026606077.1, read as the reverse complement.
GACAAAGGCAGAGGCCAGGTGTCCTCGGGATTCATTTCCTGTGGCTCCCATCCCAACCTTCGCTCTCTCCCCTTGCACTGGGAGCCCCTGGGGTGCAGTGTCCCTGGCTCACCATGACTCCCCAACACTGCTGCTCTAGACTGTGGATCTAAAGACAGTCCAGGGGAAGGGGTCATTTCTCAAGGTGCGTTTCCAGGGCAACGCACAGTGTCCCATTGGAAATGGGCCTGTGTGCACCCCCTCCACGCCCAGATGTTGACGAACACCCCGTGTCCACCTATGCCCCCGTCTTCACATGCGGCTTCCGGGAGCATCTGCGCCTGGTTCTCCCCCGCACAGGCTCCAGGACATGGCGGGGGTGGGCTGGGACAGGGGGCTCTACGCTGTCGTGAGGGCAGCAGTGACCCACCTTTTCGGGGGGAGGGTGGCACCGGATTTGTTTCCCAGGAGCTCCAGCACCAGGAGACTGCTGGATGGGGGGTGACGGTCCCCCATCCCCCGCCCACCACACACACAAGTTCGCCAGCGCCGCGCAGACATGAGTTACTATTTTCTTGAACATTTATTTTTATTTTATTTTATCTTTAATTTTGATAAGTGAGACTCCAGGAGGTAGTGTTTCACGTGCTCTCCTGCGATCCCCAGCAGCAAAAGAGCCGCTGCAGCCTGCTCCGGAAGCTGTCATGCCGGGGCGGCTGTGCTGCACTGGAGAGGGTAGAGGGACCCCTTGGGCTCCGTCCCCGCCTGTGTCCAGGCCAAAATGGCCACCACCTTCTCCTTCTGTGTCCACGAGGCCCGTCCCGGTCACCGTGGATTGTTGGAGCACTAGCCTGCCTCTCGGCCCCCTCGGGGCGCTGGTCCTGGGGGAAGGCCCGGCTCACAGCGGGGGAGGCTGGCAGCTGCACCCCCGGGAGTCTCAGGGGGGGGTGTTCCCAGAAGGAAGGAGGGAACGGACGGGCAGTCTTGTCCCTGAGGTGGGCTCTGGCCAGCGGGAGGCTGGGCAGGGCAGACGGAGAGAAAGAACAGGACCGGCCTATACAGGGCCGGGGCTGGGGGCTTGGCCGATGGCGTTGCCGGTGAACGGCCAGTGTCCGCATGGACTACAAGTGCAACCCTGTCGTGTTCTGGGTTTGGTGACTCCTCGCCACGCAGAGAGGGCAGAGCCTCGGGGAGCTGCTGCCACCCCCATAGGACCACAATCTGGAGAGTTGCTGGGCGTCTGACCCCCAACACGCCTGACCCCCGGAGGAGCAGCACCCTGACTCGGGTCGGGGCGTGGAGGCCACGGTCTGCACGGCGGTCTGGGGCCCATGGGCACAAGGGCACGCCGTGAGGCTTGGCAGGACACAGGGTCCCCAGGGTGATCTGGGCTGGGCTCTGCCTCATGCCCGCGACTCTTCGGCGGGCTCCTGCGAGGTGAGCCGGCAACATAGAGAACTTAGGCACCGGAGGGTGGCCTGCGCACCTGTTGCCCAAAAAGGAGCCAGGGTGGAGCAGTGTGTGCAGACCCGCCCTCTGTGTCCGAGTTGGGCTCCGGTCTGTGAGAGGCTGGACGAGGGCCAGGGGCCTGGCAGATGTTGTTGAAGTTGTGGCTAGAGGCCGGGAATAGCCAGGAAGAAAAAAGCCGCACGTGTCCCAACAGACTCCCCGAAGTGCAGCCCAGTCGTGTCCTGGTTGTGGCAACTCCTCGCCATGGAGAGCAGGCAGAGCCTCGGGGAGCTGCTGCCACCCCCAAGGATCACGATCTGGAGAGCTGCTGGGCGTCTGACCCCCCAAACGCCTGCCCCCCAGAGGAGCAGCACCCTGACTCAGGTCGGGGCGTGGAGGCCACGGTCTGCATGGCGGTCTGGGGCCCATGGGCACAAGGACACGCTGTGGGGCCTGGCAGGACACAGGGTCCCTTGGGTGCTCTGGGCCAGGCTCTGCCTCATACCGCTGACTCTTAGGCCGACTCGGGAAAGCTGAGCTGGCAGCAGAGACCCCACAGGCATCAGAGGGTGGCCTAAGCGGCTGTTTCCCAGAAGGAACCTGGAGCCAGGGTGAAGCAGTCCGTACAGAGATGCCCTCTGTGTCCCAGGGGCGGGTAGAGAGGTGGATCTACTGAAGTACAGCTGATCGGCATCCGGGGCAGCAGGGGACATGAAGAGGCAAGGATGCCCTGCGGATCGTTCCCAGCGTGCAGAAAACGGGGGGACGTGGTACAGAGGCATACGCTGGCGGCGGGGGTCCTGTGGCTGGAGCCATTGTCTGCAGAGGACACAGGGCACAAGGTTGGAGCCAGGAGGAGAGAGTAGAGGCCCCTGCTGACATGGGTGGGAGACCCCCGGCACCGCCACAGCCTGAGCCCCTCTGCGTCCTCAGGTCCATGAGGTCACAGTAGCCTCTGCCCTCTCCCAGGGCCCCCCTGGCCATTTCTTGGCTCACTGCACTGTCCCCATGGGAGCACTCGGTCGTGAGGTGTCTGGGGAGGCGGGGGATAGTCACCTGGTCAGCTCACTGCTCTCCCGCGGTGAAGATGGGCTCCTGCCAGGGAGGAGGGGCCGTCAGGGGTCATGCACAGCTTCCCAGCCAGCCCTGTATGAGCCCCAAGACCTGCCCAGCCCGTGCCCGAGGCTCCCTGAGGCACCTGCTTCCGGGGAAAGGCCGGACACACCAGCTCCGGGAACCCAGAGCCCAGTGTCCCTCAGGGATCTGTCGTCCACACTCCTGGGAACCTTGGTCTGTCCTGTGTCCCCCGCCCACCAGGAGGGCAGTTCCACTGCTTCCCACCCTGGTGTGGTTCACTGGGACCCCCAACGCCTCAGGCTCTGCCTGTCTCCCTCCCGACTCTCCTCCAGTGCCCTCACGGGGCCGCTGTCCACAGGGACATCTTCAACTTGTAGCCTGGCCCGGATGGCCAGGACAGGGAGTGTGCCCTGGCAGAGCCCAGGCGGGAAAGCCAACCCCCTCACCTCGGTGTGTGCAGAGCCTCTCCTCCTCCAGGCAGCCTTCCAGTGCTGAGAAGAAAGGGGGAGTGAGGGCCTGGGCCTCTCAGAAACTTAAGGAGCCTCCCCATGCCTGGGCTCCTGCAGGGAACTGCAGGCTGGGCTCTCGCCTGATTCAGTCCCAGGGACGCTGACCCCATTCTCAGTCCCTGTCAGGCCAGCACCCTGGTGCCAGCAGCACCCTGACCAGTCTGTGCACTGTGCTGCCTCACAGAGGCCCTGGGCCCCCTCTGAGGGTCTCTCAGGTCACCACTGTCCTGTTGGCCCCCGTGGAGGCCTCTGTGTGAGTGACCCCTGCCCCCGCAGGTCAGGGGGGAAGCGTGTACTCTCCCCGGAGCTGGGATCCCACAGGGACAGCTATTTCTCCCACAGTGCGGGAGGGGGTCTCCCACACAGACTCTGGCCCTGAGGTAACTGGGTCCCCCGGAATACCTCGCCCTGTGCCTCACGTCTGCGAGAGAGAGGACAGATGCTCTCATCTGGCCACACGCCCCGTCTGCTTCTTTCAAACACACTTGCCCTCAGTCCCCCAGGACGTCTCCAGACTCTACCTGGTGCTGTTCCTTGACCGCAAACGGAAAACACATTTTTTCAGCAAAATCCAAAATAGAATTCCATTAAACCCCGAAAGGTAGGGGTCCTCAATCCAGAGAACCAGCCATTCGGGTAGATGTTCAGGAGTAATAGGAGAATAAGTGTGAGAATCCATGTAGAAGAGATCAGACAAGTATTCGCTTGCCTGTGGAAACTGAGCCAGAGAGCAGCAGGCCCGTTTATATACACTCTGCTGACATCACGGAACCCTGCGGAGTCACAAAGGGTCCCGGGCCGGGGAGGGGACCCCATGCATGGCTGCCACCAGCCCTGTCCCACTCAGGCCTGAGTGGTCTCTCTACCCGCCTAGGCCTTAGGTTGCCCTGCCCTCCCTTCCCGCCCTTTACAAGCCCCGAGCCCTGCCTCCTGGGCCTGGCCTTGTTCTCTCAGGAACCCAGTCACCCCCTGCGTCTGCGCTTGCCGTCTGTCTGCCTCACCGAGCCTCTGACCCTGGCACTTTCCTCTCGGCAGTGTCCTTGTTTCACATCCTCTTTCCTCCAGACTCTCCCAGCAGAGTTCCCACATGAACCTGGGCCTCGAGCATCCAGCCCTCTCCCACTGCGTTGGAGCCTCAAAATCCCCCACATCAGTTTGGTCTTTGCTCAGCCTTTACCAAACTTCTTTATTTTTTAAATAAAAACTCTTTCTTTGAAAGAAACAAATGAAACAATTATTTTACTATTGTGTACATACACTAGACTCTCAAAGTGTAATTATTTGGCAATTTTTTTTTGTTTCTGGGGGGCCACACCTGGTGATGCCCAGGGCTTCTCTTGGCTCTGCATTCAGGAATTACTCCTTGTGGTACTTGAGGACCCATGGAGGATGCCAGGGATCGAAGCCTGCTTCTCCACAGTACTATCTCTTAAGCTTTCGGCGTTTTTAAGGTATATAATCTGAATATCAATTTTTTAATGATTTTTACACGTTTTGTATTCATAAAGTAGTTCACAGGAGTTCATTACAGGTAACATTCAAACACCCATCCAGCCAGTGAGCATCTTCCCACCACAACAAGAGGGAAGTGTGTGAAGGTTGTGGAAATACATTCTGGGGCTAAATGTCAGTTTTAAGACTTTTCTCTTTGGGAAAAGACCAGGTAGCGATCTACTTTCAATATATAGAACTTTCCTTGTTCCTTTCCTCTTTAAATTTTATTTCTTTTCTACTTCCATCATAGTTTTATCAGAACTTAATGTATTATCATAATTTTTGCTTTAAAGGCTGTTATTGATTACCCCTCATACATTCCACCATAAATATGTGTAAGTAGAAGCTAATATCAATTTTTCTTTGTAGATTAACTCCTAATTACAACTCTCAGTAAAATGTACTTGATCAATATTTCCTGTTTTGAGTAATATTTTTAAATATTATTTAACAGGTTCACTATCCACTGTAGCACTCTCCTCCCATTTTTCATCAATCTGCTCGAGCTGGCACCAGTAATGTCTTCATTGTGAGACTTGTTGTTACTGTTTTTGACATATCAAATACACCATGGACCTTCCCAGGCTCTGCCGTGTGGACAGGATACTCTCGGTAGCTTGCCGGGCTCTCCAAGAGGGATGGAGGAATCAGACCCGGGTCAGCTGCGTGCAAGGTAAACGCCCTACCCACTGTGCTACCGCCTCATGTCCCCTTCCTTAATTCATGTCTTTATAGAATATTACTGCTACATTTCTTTTTTTTTTTTTGGGTTACACAGGAGAATGACTTACATTGCTTCTTGTGTCAGTCCTACTGATAGAAGTGCCTTCCATCCGAGGCTGTTCCTGCAGGTTCAGAAGGATTACTAGCTCTTTCATCTCTGCTCTGACTGCAAACACAGTATGTAATTGCACCATTCTCAAACCTCTTTCACGCTCTTGAAAAATAATATCCGCTAGAGAGATTGTATAAGGTAAGTCACATGTCTCACATGCTGCTGACCTGGGTTCGAGCTCCAAAAATGTATAGTTCTTCTGAGCACCACCAGGCATGATCCTTGAGTACAGAGCAGGATTAATATTGAGCACTGCTGAATATGCCTGCCACCCAATAAAAGATAAAGTTTTTGGTGCCCAACCAGCTCACAAAGGTGAGGAAGCAGAAGCAGGACCCCACTTTCAACTAAGTGGGTGAGTCTGAGTGGTCTGGAAAGGGCCAAACCGACACTCTGGGGCCAGCAAGCTCCGGCAGTACAAGAAACAGTCCTCCCCTTCTCACATACCTCAGACCTAGCTAACCTTTAGATGTAAACATCCTCCCCTGTTTATCACAGACCCTGGTCTGGCGAAGTCCCGCCCTACAGGATCCCAGTCCTTGACCTCCGGCCGGGAAATTGTAACTGACCATGTTTTCCTTCCTGTTTCTGGCCATGTTTTCCTTCCTAGAGACTGTAACTCTTTGCCTGGTAACCGGGGCCAAACAATGTATCCTTTAACGCTTGCTCTCCTGTGCCTCGGTTTTCTTGTTTTGATTCTTTCTGCTCAGTGGAATTTCCTGGAGGGGTTTACAAGAGGAGAGCGAATGAAGAGAGGCTGTGAAGGCTGCTGGGGCCACTGAGCCTGCCGGGGGCTTGGCCCGCCCTGCTTCTGCGTTCCTCTGCGCCTCTGACCGCTGGATTGTCTCCGTGCACTTTGGTACAACGAAAAGTAAGGCACCCTTGCAATTGAACAGCACTGCCTATTGTTGACTTCCCATCTTTGACTTCACATCTTCTCAGCTTTCAGACAAGACAATTGAGAAAAATTAAAAATTTCTGAGATTTTTGTGTTACATAACTGATTACACCCACATCATTTGCCACCCCTTTAGGCTATTCCTTACATTTTTCTCCAGAGCTTTCCTTTCCTTCCAATTTTCAATGTTTATATTCTGAGGGTAGTCTTTGGGGCTGTCAATTTCCTTTTTTTTATGTAGGAGTCCTGCTATTTATGCAGCCACTGATTAGCTGATTGAATTGAGCATGAACTCCACCTTTTTTTTCATAATTTATTTTTTCTTTTATTTATTGAATCACTGTGGGAAAAGTTCCTAAGCTTTTGGGTTTAAGTCTTGGTGATACAATGATCAAACACCTTTCCCTTCACCAGTACTCATTTTTCACCATCAAGAATCCAAATATACCCCCCTCTCAACCCTCCCAATGCCTGTTAAGCAGATGATTTCTACTTAACTCTTTTCTACATTGATTACATTCATTATTTCGACAAAAGATGCACCATTATTTAGAATCCTCCCCCCCAACAACCAGAATTACTGAAAAGGCATTGTGAAATACTCTTTCCTATAGCTGGTTAACAGAATCATATAACGTTGCGCAGCTGCAATACTGGCTGCGTGATTTTGGATTTCTGCAAAGAGCCAGATAATTACGAGATTGTTTTCTGTGCGTCTGGTGTTATGGCTGTGCTGGAGAGCTGCTACTGGGGGGCAACTCGTGACCTCGGTAGGGCATGAAAGACGAGCCGGTTCCACCCCCCTTCCCATGCGACTGTAGTTGCCCTGTCACCGCGGACTCATACTTGGCTTTCCTATAAGCGCTGAGGCAGCAGCCACCCTGCTGCTGGAGGGGGGGGGGGGGGTTGGGGGGGAGAAGGCAGAAGGGAGCAACACCCTTTTGCTCCCGGGGAGGCATGGTGCTGTATTTTAACGTATGGTCCATTCACTTTTCTGCTGCAAGCTGCCGGGCTCTGGACTAAGTCCTTTTGCCTCTGGAGCCATGGCCATGCCAGAGAGCCGCTCCTGGGGGGTAACTCGTGACCTCGGTAGGGCGTGAAGGATGAGCTGGTCTCCCTTCTCATGAGACTGCAGTTGCCCCGTCATGGCCAGCTCATATCCTGATTCCAATAAGCTCTGAGGCGGCAGCCACCTTACTGCTCGGGGGGGGGGGGGGGGGGGGGGCAAGGCGGAAGGGATCAACACCCTTTCCTTCCCAGAGAGGCATGGCGCTGTAGTTTAATGCTTGGTCCATTCACTTTTCTGCTGCAAGCTGCCATGATCTGGATTAAGCCCTTTTTCCTCTAGAGCCATGGCCGTGCCGGTGAGCCGCTCGTAGGGGGCAACTCGTGACCTAGGTAGGGCGTGAAGGAAGAGCCAGTACCGCCCCCTTCCCATGTGATTGCAGTTGTGGGGCTCTCACTTTCTTCCACACACTTTGGTTCATCTTCTCTAATCTTATGACCTTCATATGGGAAAGGATTCATCTGAAAAATCAGCATCACCTGCTTATATATCCGGACTGTATGTATACCCTTTAGCGTCTGACATACAGGAGGCATGCAAAGCCACCAGGGGTGTTACAGGAATAGAGTACTATATGTGTTTGATTTTGTTTCTCTCCTTATCTAAAAAATGAGAAAGATCCTATGCTTACAAATGTTTCCTGTAAGAGTCGTCAAAAGTGTTCTCAGTTTCTTTCTACTTGTGTTTCTGGAACACATAAAATGTTGTTAGGGTGCGGTGTCAGATCTCCTTGCTGCAACAAGGACCACGTAGAGAATGCAACCCGCAAACAGGTAGTTTATTGTTTCTGGCTCATCAGGGTCAAGCCGGTTACACAGACACACAGGTCCCGTAGGTCCAGGCCAGACCCCGACCCAGGGTAAGGGAGTAACTTATATGGGCCCTCACTGACCATTACAGCAAAGACCACCATTATCATAACCAATAGATTTATAAGAATCCATTCTTAACCCGTCCTATTTCTACTACTGAAAGTACATTGTTCCTGATCCTAGGAGCTTGAAGGGTAACATTTGGAGAAGTGGTTACATTGGATGAGCAAGTGAGCATAGCTTGCAAGGAGTATGCAGTTACATTTAATGAAAACGCAGGCTCAGAGCATATCCTGCAGGCACACTTAGTAATCGCTCTTACCTTGCAACCCACTTCCCTTGTCACCTGTTCCCATTTGCACATACCCTGGGGCACCTGTATCCAGGCAGCAGCCCCCAGGAAAATAGCAACTTGCCGGGCTCTCCAAGAGGGGCGAAGGAATCAAACCTGGCTCGGCCGGGCTGGCTGCTGCGTACAAGGCAAACACCCTACCAACCTACCGCTGTGCTATCGCTCCTGGGATTTGTAATTGGAAGACACAATTTTTTGTACTTCTAGATGGTGTGGGAAGAAAGGCCTGAGCAACATTTAGCAGTGCTCAAAGCTCACTTCTAGCTCTGTGCTCAGGGGTCACTGCTGGTGGTGCTCTGGGACATGTGTGTTGCTGGAGATCAAACTTGGGTCAGCCACATACAAGACAAGCATCTTAACCCCTAAATCTCGGCCCCTAAAGAGAAAGTGTTTTTAATTAGAAGACACGATTTCCAGTGTTTGGCTTTGTAAGAGATATATTTTAAAAAGGTTAATCATAATTACCACCAAGTTTAAGATATTTTAAAATAGTGAGAAAAGACTTTTTTGAAACAACTCTAGAAAAGGAGCACTATGAAAACTGATATTGAGAACTAGTTCCATAACTAATAGTATTTTATGGCCAAATGACCGTGATCATGTAAACATTTCCAGACTTCCATACTTACAAGAACGCTTTCAATTTGAATGTCTCACCACACGAACCAGCAGCAGCATTCCAGCTCTCCTCCTCCTAAAATGGTGCCTCTCCTCACTATCTCCCAGCCTCTGTCTCTTTACTTCAGTCACCACCTTCTGTTTTCACAGTCAGAATTAATTTTGATTCGGCTGTGTTTATGACTTAGGTAACTCTCTCTTCTGGGGCCAGAGTGATAGCACATCAGATAGGGCACTCACCCAACCCGGGTTTAATCCGTGGCATCCCCTGTGGTCCTCCAAGCACTGCCAGGAATGAATCCTGAGCACAGAGCCAGAAGGTGTTATGTCCTGGGAAGGTAATTTCGCTCGCACATTGACCAGACCAGATGCCAATGCAAGGGCCCTTGATTGTTAGCTCGAGCTAGGGTCCAAGTCTCATACAACGCAGTGGAGACTTGATAAGGACCCCAACTCCGAATTCTAAGCCATTGATATAGGATTGGGTTACATAGCAGCAGTTTTTGTAGGAACTGGCGATGTGGTTCCAATTTGGATCCCGTGACTCTGCTGCCTAGGCCCTCTCCACTTGGCTGGGGCCCACTGCCCATTGCCCCTACTGATAGGCTGTTGCCACAGGGTGGTTTATCTGCCCAGGGTGGTATTTTTTTTTTTGGCAGTGGGACTTTGTGATGGGGAAAAGCGAGACTTAGGCCTGCTGAGTTTTGGTCTTAAAGTGGAGTTTGTCATGGCTCCACTTCGGCCTCACAAAGGAAGTCCATCTGAGCACTCCCTGGTGTGACCCCTACTCACCAACTAAAAGACTCTTCTAAATAACTTTCTAGGAAGCTAATTTTTTTAGAATTATTAAAAATTATAGTCCGCGTATACTTTGTAGTTGACACTGAAAATAGGTATTTTTAGTTAGTACAGCCAATTAAGAATTTCTTTCCTTTTCAAGTATATCTTTCCATGAAAAATCATTAGGACATTAAAATAAATGGAAATCTTAGATGCAGATTTGGAATCACTCTTTCACTCTATTAAAACAGAATTTCAAAATTTGACAACATATTAACTAATAACATTTCTCACTTAATCACTTAATCACGTAACTTCCCGTTAGTCAACGAGTTGTTCAAGCAGGCGCCAGTAATGTCTCCATTTGTCCCTGTCGCGTGCTAGTGGGCGGTCACGCGGTCTTTTGACAGCCCGTGGAATCTAGTCAGTAACAGCTCTAGTCCAGCGGTCGTCTTTAAATCTCATTACGTGACCAGCCCATCTGATTTTTGACACTTTGGCAAATGAGACAGCGTCCCTGATTCTTGATCGTCGACAGATGTCAGAACTCCGGATTCTTTCTCTCATTTGAGTGAAACGTGATATTCCAAGCATAGCTCTTTCTATTCTTCTTTGGGAGACCTGAATAGCTTTCTCATCCTGTTTGCGTAGGGCCCAGGTCTCTGAGGCATAGGTCAATGCAGGAAGAACAGTGGAATCAAAGAGATGTGCCCGGAGCCGGAGGTTCTTCGTCCTCTTAGCTATTTCTTCGACGTTCCTGAAGGCGTTCCAAGCTGCTCTCTTCCTCATTTATAGCTCGGGTGCCAGGTCATTTGTCATGTTGACTTCTCAACCTAGGTACACATAGCTGTTGCATTCGGAGATGGTCGTTCCGTTGAGAGTGAATGGGGCATCAGGAACGAGGCTGTTTCTCGTAAACATTGTCTTCCTAAGATTCAGCTGTAGTCCTACCTTTCCACACTCACGGTCAAAGTCGGCCAGCATTTGTGCCGCTTGGCTGATGTTTGGTGTTATTAAAACAATGTCATCAGCAAAGCGGAGGTGGTGTAGTTGCCGACCATCTATCTTCACTCCCATTCCTTCCCATTCTAGTCCTCGCATGATTTTCTCGAGGGTGGCACTGAAGGGTTTCGGTGAAATGGTATCACCCTGCCAAACCCCTCTCTTGACATCAACGATCACTTCTTTGTAGAATGGTGAGATCCTGGTAGTGAATCCATAAAAGAGCTCACGGAGGATCTTGATGTATTGGGCTTGAATGCCCTGATTGGCTAGGGCTTTAATGACCGCTTCCGTCTGAACAGAATCAAAGGCCTTCTTTAAATCAGTGAACGTTAAACAGAGAGGCCTCTTGAACTCCCTAGAAACCTCCATGAGTTTGGTTATCGTGTGGATATTGTCGATGGTGCTGTATCGTTCGCAGAATCCAGCTTGCTCGCATGGTTGTCCTTCATCTAGTGTTCTGCTAATCCTATTAAGGATGACTCGAGTGAACAACTTGTAGATGACAGAAAGTAGGCAGATCGGGCGATAGTTGCCAATGTCATGGATGTCTCCCTTCTTGAACAGTAGTACGGTCCTGCTGGTTTTCCATTGGGACGGAACCTTGAATTCAGACAGGTAGCGAGTGAAGAGCCGAGCCAGTGTATTGATGAGTACTGATGGCAGGTTCTTCAGGTGTTCAGGTCTAACCTTGTCTGGGCCGGGTGCTGTTTGTTTCTTTACCGATGAAATGGCGTGTCAGATTTCGGGAACGGCATATCCATCCTGTGGAATTTGGTATGTTGGCAAGTGGACATGGCTATCGAAAAGATTGGAGTAGAAGTCATGGATAATCTTCTCCATTGCCATTCTGGAGGATGTGAAGCATCCATCAGGACGTCGGAGGGCAGCCATCTTGGTCTTGTAGTTGGCGAAGGACAGGCGGGCGTAACGAATACCTTTCCCAGCTTCTGCCGCATCCACCAGTACTTCTGCTCTTCTCTCTTTGAGGTCTTCCTTGATCGCATCTCTGCACTGCTTTGCGAGCTCGACGTTAGCTTGCGGTTGCCTGGGGCATGCGCCAAACCACGCTGACGATTTTAGCTCAAGAGTTTTTGTAGGCAGGCGTTTTTTTTGTGGCTATCTCTCTCTTGGCGTTCCTCGCACAGTCTTGGAGGTGCTGAACCAGTCGATCGTATTCCTCACCAATGTTGTCAACAATGGCATCTTCCCATGTTGCCGCAATAGTGCCAAAGAGTTCCCAGTTGGTGGTCGTTCTGGGAGTTCTCTTCTTGAACTTTGCAGCCCTTTCTCCCCGCTCTGTGAAGTAGAATTTTGCACGAAGGAGACGGTGGTCCGATCCCGTTTGGAATTTTGGGACAACAGCGACATCGGTCAGGCAAAACCCTCAATTGAATATGATGTGGTCTATTTCGTTGTGGAATCGTCCACCGGGAGACTCCCATGTCCAACGTTTAGATTCTGCTTTCTGGAACTGTGAGTTACCATGGATGGTCTTGGTCGACATGATGAACTCAGACAGTCTCTCACCCTGTTCGTTCCGTTCTAGGCCATGGGTCCCGATGTGAAGTTCTTCAGCTGATCTTCTCGGTCCTATCTTGGCATTAAAATCACCCACAATGATCTTGTAGAAGGTGTGGTCTTCTTTATAGAACTTCTCCAGCTCCATGTAGAACTTCTCGATTTCTCTGTCATCATAATGAGATGTTGGTGCGTAGACAACGAAGATAGAAACGGCAGGCAGTAAGCCACATCTATTCAAATGTAAACGTCCAATTCGCGTTGTTAGGCATTCAGTGAATCAATACTCTTGGCCAAGTTTGTGTTGAAAAGGATACTGATGCCTCCGACACCTCTTTTATCGCATATTCCGAGGAAAAATTCTTCTCCAGTGTCAAAAACTGCATGGTGAGATTCGTGCCTTCTTGTCTCGGTCAGACCAATGATGGCATACTTGATGATTCGCGCTTCTAACATCAGGTCCTCGATGGATGTATCTGATGCTAGCGTACGTGCATTGAAAGTACAGATGATCATTTTTGTCTTCCTTCGTTGTGGCAGCCTAGTATGGCCTTGAGATTTTGTCGGCCTCTCCTTTCTCATCCTTCTCAGTGCTGCCATGTCGGTGAAGCCTTCAGGGTCAGGTGAATGAGTCCAGTGTTAGTTACTGGTTTTGGCATATCGAATACACAACGGATAGCTTGCCAAGCTCTTCCGTGCGGGAGGAATACTCTCGGTAGCTTGCCAGTCTTTCCGAGAGGGATAGAGGCTTTTGGAGCGACCTCCAATCACCCTTGTAGGTGTTACCTATTTGAACCCTACAAATATGGTACGACAATTCCGGAAGATGGGTATTTAGTGTCTTATGATGTGTTGCCCGGCCCGAAGCGGCTGCACAGGTCCGGAAAGCATCCTGGAATGTGGCGAACCCTGGGTAGTGGAGGTAATTTCACTAAAATTTTCTCACTAAAATTGTTTAATATTTGGAGGAAGTCATAAAATTTTGATTTAATGTTTCAAAAACTTTTTTTTATAGTCTAAACTGATTGCCATTTGCTTAAGTACTTCCATTTTGGGGGAATCTGCGGAGGCTGCGCCTAGCTACGTCCCTATAGACCATTAATTCATGTCTTTATAGAATAATACTGATACATTTCTTTTTTTTTTCCTTTTTGGGTTACACCTGGTGATGCACAGGGGCTACCCCTGGCTCTGCATTCAGGAATTACTACTGTTGGTTTCTAGAAGTTTCCTGCATCCGGTCTTGGAGCTCACCAATGATTTCCCCAGATGTTGTTACTCCATTGAAATTTCTGCTTCACCTGCCACACTCTTTGCTTCAATCGTTTCTGTTTGTACTTGTCTCAGTTCCACCTCATACGTTGCTGTGCTTTGCTGACTGATTGAGCCAGTGTTTCTCTGAGCTCAGTAGACATCACAGTGTCCCTAAAGTCTTTATGTGAGAGTTTGCAAAGCTAGTTGATACCGATAGAACCTTCTAGGCTATTGTCTTCACTCCCTGGGCTCGGTGGGCTTTTGTGCTGCTTCTTGTTATCTCTGCGGGACGTGCTGATGACCCTCAGACAGGAGATCTCCAAGGAGGTGCTGGCCATCAGCATGGAAGGGCTGCTTCCACAGGGCATGCCAGGCAGGCCTGTTGCTGCTGAGAGTGCCGTGGTGGACTGAGCTGGGTGCTGTCCCGGGCCAGCGAGACGGTGCTGACCAAGGTCATGCAGCGCCAGTAGGCGGACTTGCCAGTAGGTCCGGAAAGCGTCCTGGAGTGTGGCGACGGCTGGGTAGTGGAGGTAGTGTCACTACAATTTTCTCACTAAAATTGTTTAATATGTGGAGGAAGTCCTACCATTTTGATTTAATGTTTCAAAACCTATTTTGGTAGTCTAATCTGATTGCCATCTGCTTAAGTACTTCCATTTTGAGGGAAGCTGGGGAGGCTGTGCCTAGCTACGTCCCTGTAGACCATCTTCACCCTCTAAGACCCATATGGGGACAAGCCCCAGGGACAGCTGGCCACTGTGTGGGACACTCACAGCAGCATGCGTAGGTGAAGCTGGAAGAAGGGGTGCTATGGGGTGCATGAGGGAGACAAAGGCAGAGGCCAGGTGTCCTCGGGATTCATTTCCTGTGACTCCCATCCCAACCTTCGCTCTCTCCCCTTGCACTGGGAGCCCCTGGGGTGCAGTGTCCCTGGCTCACCGTGACTCCCCAAAACTGCTGCTCTAGACTGTGGATCTAAAGACAGTCCTGGGGAAGGGGTCACTTCTCAGGGTGCGTTTCCTGGGCAACGCACAGTGTCCCATTGGAAAGGGGCCTTTGTGCACACCCTCCATAGCCCAGACGTTGACGCACACCCCGTGTCCACCTCTGCCCCCGTCTTCACATGCGGCTTCCGGGAGCATCTGCGCCTGGTTCTCCCACGCACAGGCTCCAGGACACGGCGGGGGTGGGCTGGGACAGGGGGCTCTACGCTGTCGTGAGGGCAGCAGTGACCCACCTTTTCGGGGGGAGGGTGGCACTGGATTTGTTTCCCAGGAGCTCCAGCTCCAGGAGACTGCTGGGGGGAGGTGACGGTCCCCCATCCCCCGCCCACCCCACACACAAGTTCGCCAGCGCCGCGCAGTCATGAGTTACTATTTTCTTCAACATTTATTTTTATTTTACTTTATCTTTAATTTTGATAAGTGAGACTCCAGGAGGTAGTGTTTCACGTGCTCTCCTGCGATCCCCAGCAGCAAAAGAGCCACTGCAGCCTGCTCCGGAAGCTGTCATGCCGGGGCGGCTGTGCTACACTGCAGAGGGTAGAGGGACCCCTTGGCCTCTGTCCCCGCCTGTGTCCAGCCCGAAATGGCCACCACCTTCTCCTCCTGTATCCACGAGGCCCGTCCCGGGCACCGTGGATTGTTGGAGCACTAGCCTGCCTCTCGGCCCCCTCGGGGCGCTGGTCCTGGGGGTAGGCCCGGCTCACAGCGGGGGAGGCTGGCAGCTGCACCCCCGGGAGTCTCAGGGGGGGTGTTCCCAGATGGATGGAGGGAACGGATGGGCAGTCTTGTCCTTGAGGTAGGCTCTGGCCTGTGGGAGGCTGGGCAGGGCAGACGGAGAGAAAGAACAGGACCGGCATACACAGGGCCGGGGCCGGGGGCCTGGCCGATGGCGTTGCCGGTGAACGGCCATTGTCCGCATGGACTACAAGTGCAGCCCTGTCGTGTTCTGGGTTTGGTGATTCCTCGCCATGCAGAGAGGGCACAGCCTCGGGGAGCTGCTGGCACTCCCAAAGGACCACGATCTGGACAGATGCTGGGCGTCTGACCCCCCACATGCCTGCCCCCCGGAGGAGCAGCACCCTGACTCGGGTCGGGGCGTGGAGGCCACCGTCTGCACGGCAGTCTGGGGCCCATGGGCACAAGGGCACGCCGTGAGGCTTGGCAGGACACAGGGTCCCCAGGGTGATCTGGGCCGGGCTCTGCCTCATGCCCCCGACTCTTCGGCCGGCTCAGGAAAGCTGAGCCGGAAGCAGAAACCCCTCAGACGTCAGAGGGTGGCCTAAGCGGCTGTTTCCCAGAAGTAAACTGGAGCCAGGTTGGAGCAATCCGTACAGAGATGCCCTCTGTGTCCGAGAGGAAGGTATAGAGGTGGATCTACTGAAGTACAGCTGATCGGCGCCCGGGGCAGCAGGGGACATGAAGAAGCAAGGATGCTCTGCGGCTCGTCCAAGGCGTGCAGAAAACGGGGGGACGTGGTACAGAGGCATACGCTGGCGGCGGGGGTCCTGTGGCTGGAGCCATTGTCTGCAGAGGACACAGGGCAAAAGGTTGGAGCCAAGAGGAGGGAGTAGAGGCCCCTGCTGACATGGGTGGGAGACCCCCGGCACCCCCACAGCCTGAGCACCTCCCCCTCCTCAGGTCCATGAGGTCACAGTAGCCTCTGCCCTCTCCCAGGGCCCCACCCCCGCCCATTTCTTGTCTCACTGCACTGTCCCCATGGGAGCAATCGGTCCTGAGGTGTCTGGGGAGGCGGGGGATAGTCACCTCGTCAGCTCATGGCTCTCCCGCGGTGAAGATGGGCTCCTGCCTGGGAGGAGGGGCCGTCAGGGGTCATGCACAGCTTCCCAGCCAGCCCTGTCTGAGTCCCAAGACTAGCCAAGCCCGTGCCCGAGGCTCCCTGAGACACCTGCTTCCGGGGAAAGGCCGGACACACCAGCTCCGGGAACCCAGAGCTCAGGGTCCCTCAGGGACCTGCCGTCCTCTCTCCTGGGAACCTTGGTCTGTCCTGTGTCCCCCGCCCACCTGGAGGGCAGTTCCACTGCTTTCCACCCTGGTGTGGTTCACTGGGACCCCCAAGGCCTCAGGCTCTGCCTGTCTCCCTCCCGACTCTCCTCCTGTGCCCTCACGGGGCCGCTGTCCACAGGGACATCTTCAACCTGTGGCCTGGCCCGGATGGCCAGGACAGGGAGTGTCCCCTGGCAGAGCGCAGGCGGGAAAGCCGACCCCCTCACCTCGGTGTGTGCAGAGCCTCTCCTCCTCCAGGCAGCCTTCCAGTGCTGAGAAGAAAGGGGGAGTGAGGGCCTGGGCCTCTCAGAAACTCAAGGAGCCTCCCCAGGCCTGGGCTCCTGTAGGGAACTGCAGGTTGGGCTCTCGCCTGATTCAGTCCCAGGGACGCTGAGCCCATTCTCAGTCCCTGTCAGGCCAGCACCCTGGTGCCAGCAGCACCCTGACCAGTCTGTGCACTGTGCTGCCTCACAGAGGCCCTGGGCCACCTCTGAGGGTCCCTCAGGTCACCACTGTCCTGGTAGCCCCCGTGGAAGACCCTGAGTGAGTGACCCCTGCCCCGTGGGGTCAGTGACCGCAGGTCAGTGGGGAAGCATGTACTGTCCCCGGACCTGGGATCCCACAGGGACAGCCATTTCTCTCACAGTGCTGGAGGGGTTCTCCCTCACAGATTCTGGCCCTGAGGTAAACTGGGTCCCCCAGAACATCTCGCCCTGTCCCTCATGTCTGCGAGAGAGAGGACTGATGCTCTCTCCTGGTCAGACGCCCCGTCTGGTTCTTACAAACACACCTGCCCTCTCTCACCTCCAGGAAGTCTCCAGACTCTACCTGGTGCTGTTCCTTGACTCCAAACGGGCAACAAATGTCTTGAGCAAAAGCCAAAAGAGGATTATTGAAACACTTGAAAAGTAGGGGCCCTCCAGGCAGAGAACCAGCCATTCAGGCAGATATGGAAGGATTATGGGAGAATAAGACTGAGACTCCATCTTCATGGGATCAGAGAACTAATGACTTGCCTGTGGCAACTGAGCCAGAGAGCAGTAGGCCCGTTTATATACACTCTGCTGACATCACAGAAGCCTGAGGAGTCACATAGCGTACCGGGCGGGGGAGGGGACCCCATGCATGGCTTCCATCGCCCTTGCCTCACCCAGGTCTGGGTGGTCTCTCCGCCCGCCTTGGTCTCCGGTTTCTCTGCCCTCCCTGTGTGGCCCTTCCCAGCCCGAGCCCTGCCCCCTGGCCTTGGCTTTGTTCTCTCAGGGACCCAGACACCCTGTGTCTGAGCTTTCCGTCTGTTTGCCTCACCGAAACTCTGACCTGGCCACTTTCCTATCGGCAGCGTCCTTGTTTCACGTCCTCTTTCCTGCAGACCCTCCCAGCAAAGTTTCTGTGTGATTCTGGAACTTGAGCTCCCGGCGCTGTCCCTCGGTGTTGGGTCTCGAAATCTTCCATATCAGGTTGGGCATGGTTCAGCCTTTACCACCTCTCCTCAGTGATGCTGGGTCCATTGCATCTCTGACACCCACTGCACTCAAGGACCGATAAAATAAATGGAATCCATCCAACCTCAGGCCATGGGGAGGGGCGTTGATGCCTCATTCTCTGTTGATGCTGAAGGTCATTGACACCATGATTCGGCGTTATTGTGATCCTTTGACAAGCCAGGAAGTCGTTTTCATTGCAGATGTAAACAATCCCCATTTTTATGTTTCTTTGCGCCTGCTTTTTGGTGTCAGCCAGCTATGCTCAGGGCTTCCTCCTGCTCTCCATTCAGAAATCAGCTTTGTTTACAAGAAATTTTGAACTATTTTATTAATGTATTTTTTTATTTAACCACTGTGAGATGCGGGTGTGAGATAGTTCCAAAGTTGTTCATGCTTGATTTTCAACCCTACAATGTTCCCATACCGGTGACCACCAGTGTACATTTACTAACACCAATATTTCCAGTTTCCTTCCACTGCCCCCCCAAAAGTCTTCTTTTATGAAGGTAATTCCCCCCATACACACACCTTCTCTCTGTTTCTCTATTTGTCTCTTTCTGTTTCTGTGTCTTTCCCTGTATTTCTCTCTGTCTCCTCACTCTTCTTTCTTTACTTTTTGAACATTATGGTTTGAAATACAGATCTCTCTCTCTCTCTCTCTTTCTCTCTTTGTATTTATATTTATACACACACACATACAGGTAGATCATATATTTGATGGTCAGTATCAGGATATTCATATCTCTTCCATTGGTCTGTGGGTCTCTCTTGATTCCAATACCATGTTCTTTTAATTACTACCACTTCCTAGTAATTTGAAAGTGAGGAAGGTGTTGTCTCCCATCTTCTAGTCCCCAAGGATTGCTTTTAGCTATCTGTGGAGGTTTATTTTCCATATAATTTGCAGAATGTTTAATCTATTTGTTTGAAAATAATCATGGGTATCATTACAGGGTATAGGATAAAATTGTTTTCTCCTTTCTCCCTGGGTGCAGGGAGCTTAGGTTTATTGGGTTATACCTCTCACACTGCTCCGGAGACACTCCCATTCCCTTGATTGTTGGAATATATCTCTAAACAGTTTTCGGCTTAAAATTGGATGGTCCTTTCTCCCTGGCCACAGGAAGTTTAGGTTTGCTGAGTCATAATTATCACAGTTCTCCCAAGGTGCTCCCATTCCTCTTTGTTTATCTATAACCTCTTTCTTTGTGCTCTGCTTCCCCAATCGGTCAATCACCTGTATCCCCTAATCAGACTCCGTTAACTTGTAAGGTCAGATCCTTCTAAGGACACTGACAGGACTTGTGTTGGTAAGTAAAACATTGCCTTTCTCTTTTCTTTATGTCCTTTTCATAGTGACTTCAGAGCAATGTCCTTTTTGTACAGACACAGGAAGACAGTGAATGGTATGCTTTTGAAACTTGAGGGTTAACTGACTCCAGATATTTGCTCCTATTTCCTTGAATTAAGCCTTAGTTGTCCTTAGTTCCTAGCACCCCAGAAGGAAAGTCCCAACCAGAGACTGGACCGACCCAGGGCAGACACTGTGCTCCCCGGCATCAAAATGGTCCAGGCGAAGTGCCATTAATACTTCACTATAAGTCAAGAGCATGGTCATGGGCAAATTCTGTCTTGATTCAAAGAGTAACAACTGGATTAGGACCCTGCTGTGGTTAGGAAATGCATTTTTAGGAGCTTTTTTGGTAGAGTAATTAGGATTTTCTCAGTATAGTATCATATCATCTGCAAATAGTGAACACTTGACTTCTTGCTTTCCTATATAGATGCTTTTGCTATCTTTTCCTTGCCTAAGTACTATGGCAACCATTTCCCGTACTATATTGAACAGGAGTGGTGAGAATGGGCCACCTTGTCTTGTGCCTGATCTTAGAGGGAATGCTTTTAATTTTTCCCCATTAAGATTAACTATTGCTATGGGTTTTTCTATATTGAGGAATGTTCCTTCCAATCTCATTTTGTTGAGAGTTTTTGTCATGCTCTATCTTGTCGAATTCTTTCTCTGAATCTATTGGCATGGGTTTTGGTTGTTTTTTTTTTGAGGGAGGTGTTGTTGTTTGTTTGTTTTTTTGCATGTGTCTAACCAGTTTTCCCAGCAGCATTTGTTGGAACAGGCTCTCCTTACTCCATTTCATATACCTAGCCTGTATTATGAATGAACTGCCCTTACATTAGAGGGTTTACCTCTGAGGTCTTAACTCTGTTCAGGTGGTCTGCTTGTTCTAGTTTTATGTGCTTTTGATCACTAAAGTTTTGGGAAAAGACCAGTTTGAGAGCAATCACTCCCATCATTTTCTCAGCAATGCTTGGCTTTTCTGATAACTCTTTCCTTCTCCTTTTCTGTTTGTTTCTTGGGAGAGTGGTGTCTGTTGCACACTGGGCTGTCCACATGACTTATTTCTAGATCTTTGATAAGGGATGCCCCCTGAGATTTCCTGAAGGAGTTAAAAGATATAAGCAGTGCAGAGGATTGACTAGGTACTGACCCATGTGCCTGACAGGCCAGTGCCTTAAGCCCTACACTGTCTTTCTGACCTCTGGTAGTTTTTTGGTTTTATAAGAATTTTAAAAGTATTTTGTATATGTCCAGAGAGATTGCCATAGACATTTAATTTGCGAATGCATTGTGTCTGGAGGTTGGTCATCTTAACGATGTTGATATTTCCAAGGTATGAACATGGAATATGTTACCATCTCCATGTTGTGTTCAATTTCTTTTATACGTGAAATAAAAGTTTCATCAGATATTTCTTTGATTTGCTTCGTTTAACTGGTTCTGAGATACTTGGGTTTTTAAAGACACAATGATAAATGGGGTAAATTTTTTTTTATCTATATCATTACGTGTTTACATAGGAAGCAACTGTTTTAAGTTATTGTTGTTGTTTTGTTTTTTTCGACATGGACTGTGTAACCTGTTATTATACTGTATAGGCTTGTAGTTTCTTGGGGTTTTTATCTTTAGGTTTTTACACGTACAATATCATGTCATATGTCCACTGCAGCACTGTCCTCGCGATGTCCGTTGATTTGCTCCAGCAGGCACCAGTAACGTCTCCATTGTGAGACTTGTTGTTACTGGTTGTTTTGCATATCGAATATGCCACAGAGAGCCTGCCAGTCTCTGCCACGCGGGCAGTATACTCTTGGTAACTTGCTGGGCTCTCTGAGAGGGACACAGGACTCTAAACCGGGATGGCCACATCAGCAAGGCAAAGCCCCACCACTGTGCTATACTCCAGCAAGTCATATGTTATTAGTAAATTTTGAGTTTTTTTTTAAATTTATATTAGTGAAACACCATGAGGAACAGTTGTAGACTTACAAATGTCTTCCTTATGTCTTTGAGTCTTCTTATTAGGTTCTCTTTCAGCTGGCATCCTTTGGGCTTCTTGGATCTGGATGCCTGCATTCTCAGCTCTGGGAACTTTTTATTTTGTCTTTTAAACAATTTTCTTAATGAATTAGTGTGAGGTACAGTTAAACTTACAAACTTTCATGCTTATGTTTTAGTCATACATTGATCGAGTACTCATCCCACCACCAGTACTCATTCTCCACCACCAGTGTTCCATGTATCCCTCCCACCACCCCCACCCCATCCCCATCACCCCTCTGTGACAGGCGCATTCCCTTTTACTCTCTATTTCTCTCCTTGAGGGTGTTGTGTTTGCAATGCAGATAATAAGTGGCCATCATGCACGCTCTATGGTCTACTTTCAGCACACATCTCCCATCCCTAGCGGGCCCTCCAAGCACCCTTTACTTGATGGTCCCTTCTCTACGTGAACTGCCTTTTCCCCCAGTATGCGGGGACTGCTTCCAAGACGTGGAACAATCCTCCTTGTCCTTATCTCTACTCTCCTTGGCTGTTAGTCTCCCATTGTGTTATTTTATATTTCACAAATGAGTGCAGTCTTTCTAGGTCTGTCCCAGTCGTTCTGACTCATTTCACTTACCATGAGACTTTCCATGTTGATCCACTTCGATGCAAATTTCATGACTCCATTTTTTCTAACAGCTGTGTAGTATTACTTGTGAAGGTGTGCCCCAGTTTCTTTAACCAGTCATCTGTTCTCGGGCACTTGGGTTTTTTCTAGATCCTGGCTATTGTCAACGGTGCTGCAAAGAACTTACTGTTGCAGATGTCATTTCGACTATACTTTTTCTGCATCTCTGGGATATACTCCCAGAAGTGGTATTGCTGAGTTAAATGGGAGCTCAATTTCTCATTTTTTTGAGAAATATTCATACTAGGGGTATGGTGCCGCCAGCAGGTCAAACTGTGCCTGTGAGTCGAGTGCATCAGCCACCTGATGGCGCCTTCAGATTTTCAGATACCCCACAATTGCTGCATGCCCTTGTCCAGACCTCAAAAACTTAGGGCAAAGTTTGCCAAGAAAGTTAATGGCTGAAAGTTAGGTGTGTGGGAGACACACCCACAAACTACCTCGGGCTCACCTATATAATTAGAGGATTGGCCTCTCTGGTTTCTGATCGAACTGCTTAACTGCTATGATCCTAGAGACTCAGAAACAAATCTCAAACACCAATGGCTTTTGGCTGAAGTGCGTCCAATCCCTGCTGTAGGTCACAGGCACTGGGCCACCAGAGGTGGAAATAGGTTTCGGCTTTGGCCTGTTCCCCTGGCAGCCCAGTGGGCTCCATCCTTCAGATTGTCCTATGAAATAAAAACAGTTATTATTAAATTTTAAAATATTTACATAATAAAAGATTGACAACAAATGAAGCTGCCTGTTCCTGTGTCTCAATGGGAACAAATTGCTGGGCTCTTACTGGACCTGTGAGTCAGATTCCCAGACCATCCTAGCCACTGCCTTCAAGGGCATTCTGGCCTTGAGAGAAGGTCTTGCAGCCTCAGCTCTCGCTGTAGGAGTGCTTATCCTAGCTGAGCCCCTGCGAGAGATAAGCTTCATGTGGAACTCGGTCCCTTTGCTACTCAATGGGCCTGTTTGCACCCTCCATCCTCCCATTTTTCCTGTTTCTTTCACAAGTGAATTTCCTGTATGCTAATAGCCGTCAGCCCACAGAAAGTTGCTATCCATCCAACACCACGTATGTTACTTGGTTCAGGGTCTTTGCTGGTAAGGAAACACAGGGCAGGGAAATATGACTCAGTCTGTCATTTAAAGAAACATCTTCTTCCTTCTGTTTTCTCTCCTTGGGTCTCTTGATCTTTTCAGGCGCACCTGACTTCCCTCTTTGGATGACAGAGCCCTAGTGAGGAAACAGTGTCTAGACTGTTGAGAACAGAAACAGGAAGGGGAAGGGGAAGGGGAAGGGGAAAGGGAAGGGGAAGGGGAAGGGAAAGGGAAGGGAAGGGAAGGGAAGGGAAGGGAAGGGAAGGGAAGGGAAGGGAAGCTAAGGGAAAGGAAGGGAAGGGAAAGGAAGGGAAGGGAAGGGAAGGGAAGGGAAGGGAAGGGAAGGGAAGAATAAGGGAATGGACTGGAATCTGCCTCCCCGCCCAGAAGCAAGGTGGCCACTGCTTCAGAGATTATTGGAAAGCCAAGTATGAGCCAACGGTGATAGGACACCTGCAGTCTCATGGGAAGGGGGGCGGTACAGGTTCATCCTTCACACCCTCGGGGTCACGAGTTGCCCCCACGAGCGCCTCTCCGGCATAGCCATAACACCAGATGCAGAGAAACCAATCTCATAATTATCTGGCTCTTTGCAAAATCCAAAATCGCGCAGCCACTATAGCGGCCGCACAACATTATATGATTCTCGTAACTAGCTATAGAAAACAAAGGATTTCACGATGCTTTTTCAGCAATTCTGATTGTTGGTGGGAGGGAATTCTAAACAATAATGGTGCATCTTTTGTCAAAGTAATGAATTTAATCAATGTAGTGAATAGGTAAGTAGAAATCATGTGCCTCACAGGCATTGTGTGGGGTGGGGGGTCTATTGGGATTCTTGGTGTTGAAAAATGAGTTCTGGTGAAGGGAATGGTGTTTGATCATTGTATGACCGAGATTTAAACCTGAAAGCTTTGTAACTTTTCCCACAGCGATTCAATAAATAAATATAAGAAGAAAAAATAAATAAAATTATGAAAAAATGTGAGGTGGAGTTCATGTCCAATTCAATCCGTTAATAGGTGGCTTGATAAATAGCAGTGCTGCTAGATTAAAAAAGGAACAAAAGGGAAGGGAAAAGGAAAAGGAGAAAAGAAAAGGAAAGAAAAGAAAAGAAAAGAAAAGAAAAGAAAAGAATAGTTGGTGTTGGTATAAGGAGTCCTGTTCTATTAGTAATGGTAATAGGGCAGAGCTGGGATCCTTGGAGACGCTCTATGGTTCAGAGGGCAGTAGGGCTGAGGTGAGTGAAGAAAGGACATCGCACTCTCACCAGGAGCCGTCATGGCAGTCAATTCCTTGTGCATATTGTGAAACTGTGACATTTCCTGTAACTCTTGTTGGCTTTCCAAGATCATAGGATCTGATCTGCTGCTCTAACCAAAGCAGCAGCATCTAGTCAGAGCACTGGCGGCTCTGCTGAGAACGGGATGAGACTGAGTGTGAAAAGCAAGTGGTATCTGCAGTGGAACTGGGAATGGGAGGAGCAGTCTGTGGACCTTAAGATGTGCTGCCTGGGCTGTATTGTCAGGTTTCTAGTGAGTTCTTGCTTCTGCAGATAATCCCTCATGCTGGGAGAGACTGAACTGCATGAAAATTTGGGATGTTGAGAGTCCCAGAGCTTCATGACACCAATGTCGGTTTAGAAATGAGTTGCAGGGTGACAGACAACAGAAAAGACTGCTGAATCCCAAAATGTCACACTGAGGTATTATCTCTTTCATTATCCTCCGTTATTGATTCTCCACAAAGGCAAAGGTAGAGGTTTTCAAGGCCTTGAATGCAGCCGTGAATCAAAGGTACTTGTTTGTGCTCACTCAAAGGGTTCTCCATTGCCACCATAGTGGCCCATAGCGCCCCCTGAGGAACCTCTTGAGAATTAGGCTTATCCGCTTCCAATATATCCCAGAATCACCAATAGGAGGTTTGAGACAGTTTACAAATGTGTGCACACTCAATATAAGAGCTCTGGGAAGAATGTGTTAAAACAAGGACCACGCTTATCTGACACCAAGAGATTTAACAGCAAGAAGGGAGCAGTGGGCAGTGGTAGGGCCCAGAACTGCCCCATCTGTGACCAGGGCCCCTCTGTTGGAGCGTATGGCAGTTGGGTACCTTTCTTAACTGAACCCAAGCACTTCTATTAAGTTCCTGGTAGGACGACTTAAGCTCGGTTCTCACTCTAGGTGGCAGAGCTCATGTCTTCTCAAGTTCAGAGGCTATCTTCATGTTCTCTCTCAAAAGGAACCACCAAAGAAAGTAAAGAGGTACAGCACACGGCCCAGTAGGTGCTCTATGAATTCTCTATTATTAAATTTCAGAACCGTGAAACGTGAGTTAAAACAAGAAAGGTATGAAAATTAAAGTTGGAAAGGTTATATGACCTATTCTAGATTAGAGTAAGGGTAAAGTCAATGCCAGTTTAAACCTAGCTATGTGTTTCAGCATCAGAAAGGGGGTCTCTTAGAGTATATTTCCAAGGACTCTGAATGATCTAGAAATGGTAATCTAGTCGAATAGCAATTTATTTATTAAAATCATGCATAGCATAGTAAAAAAAATCCAATCTCAGAAAATAAATATCATGTTAAAATAACTGGAAGACCCCGGGTCAGGTAGAAATTCATCTTAAAGTGCATTTGGGAAAGAACCCAAAAAACACTTTCCTTTGTATAATAATAACGCTCTTGCTTGTTTATAACAATGCCTGTTGCAAGCCGGGTAGCCCTGTCACCTCTTCTGGTTCTGCAATGGAGGCATTTATGGGACTCTCCTTTTTTAAGCCATGTTACTCACTTGTGTCTACAATCTCTCATTTCTTACAACAGTGACCAAATGACAAACCCTTGTTTTCTAAGCTGTCTGAAGAACACATAGTGACTGACCCTCAGCCTTCCCTTTGTCTTGGTCATTTTGGCTAGTTGTTGGAAGATGGTGGTTGTGGTAAAAGAACACATTTCTTTTTCTCTTTTTTCTTCTTCAAAGACATAACCTGATTCTGGTAACTATACCTAAAGCATAGAATCTGAAACAGGTACAAACCAGGTAAAAATTGCTCTATTTAATGTCAACTCATATAAAAAATAAAAGTGCACTGAGTCTAGGGGGCGGAGAGATGTACAGAGCAGAAGGTAAATATCTTGCACACAACCAACCCAGATTCAACGCCCTAGAATTGCGAGATGCAGCCGGTCGTAGCCCTGGACATCACCATGAGCACTGACCGGTGTTGCCCTGGAGGCTCCCTGTCAGGGCCCTGCACATCCCCGGAGGCCCTTAGTACTTAGTAATACCAGCATGGCTCCTGTGATTCCAAGCACCAGAGATTCTGAACTCTGGCATTGAATCATCATCTTGATTGACAAAGTGTCTGAGGTTCTGTCACTGAGAATGCCCCGGCTGGACTCCTGAATGTCACTGGGAGTAAATAAATAACAACATAGAAAACATTATTTCAGAGTTTCAAAACAATTGCCTGTTTCAGGAATTATGCCTCTTGTGATTACTGATGGTAAATTTCTGACAGCTTCATTGCTTCACCTTCATTGATCATATTAATGCAAGTAAAATACCAACTAACATTCCGACTGAAACTACATTTACTGATTGAGAAAGAAATTCTTTACTGAATCAAATATAGATAGGCATGTATTGACATTTAAATTGCTAAATTGTAATTCACTGAGACCATATACTGAACATGAGTAAACTTGTTTCAAACAATATCATAGGAAAACCAAGTATTTACATAGGATTGGTAATAAGTATTTTGTATTTTATAGCTTCCCATTACTTACTACTCTAAACTATAGTGTTAATAAGTTTGTGGTAATTGTATATAGTTCCCCGAACGAGTGATTTGTTGAATTTTGCCTTCACACTACTGGTCATGAGTCATATGTCACTTGCTTGTCTTTCCACCCTCCATCTTCCACCCTCCCCCTGCTTTTCCTTTCCCTACTTATTTATTTAAAAGTATTACCAACCAGTGAATATAGTAAAGAAATATCGTGGCAGCTAGGAACAAAATACTCCAACTGCCTTGAAAATCAGTGCCTAGATTGCAGATGGCTCCTGTTCGGGTTTGCTGCATGTCTTTGAATCTCTGAGCCAGGTGGCATATGTGGTCATCTTCTCCTCCTCTGACTGATTCTAGGCAAGCAGGTTTCTCTGATTTAGAGATGCATAGTATTCTTTTCACAGTATAAATCCATCAGTCTTGCATTTCTAAATAGATGATAGTAGAAATAGGTTCTTTCAGTCTGAGGTTTTAATATTGTGAGTTTCATTATTCTTAGAGCCTCAGTTTTGTAGTCATTACAGCAGTAATAGCCGTTTCCATAGTCTTGTTCAGATGACATTTAAAATTGGATCTCGGGATCCAGAATATTTGATCTAAAAAAGAAAATGTAAATTAGAAACAACAAAAAATGCTGCTTTGAGTTCCAGTATGTTTCTGTCATTAAGGTGATGAATTTACAGCGAATTCTAAATTATTTTCTTTATCATCTAACTTTATGAATAAGACTTTTGAATTTAAGATAGATGTTTTGTATATTCTGGTTCAGGTATTTGTAAATGTTCAAGAATTTGTGCAATTTAAAAATGCACTAATTTGGCATCTAAATTTCAGTGGTTGTGTATGAGCGATAATACAGATGCTAAAAGAAGCACGAGATGGAAAGAATAAAGTTAAAAATTCTATAACTTAGCTTCATTTTTCTGAATTTTTTCGTGTATTTAGAGGACTAGAAAATATACAAATAAAGCAGGTGCTACAATAATAAAACTGTGATAGAGAAAAATATGGACACTATTGTCTCTGTTTATGGAGAAGGAGGAAGATCAGTGAATATATTTAATTTTGTTATTTTTACCTTTGGGTTACACCAAGCAGTTCTTAGGGTTTAGTCCTGACTGTGCTGTATTCAGAGTGCTTCACTCAGATGTCACCCAGGTCCCCTGCATGCCAGGGAAGCTCCCTGCCCGCTGTTATTAATTCTTGTTTGTTTTTTGCCACATTTGCCCAGCAATGCTCAGGGTCACTGCTGTCTCTGTGCCCAGGAATCACTTCTGGTGGTGCACGGTTTCCATATCGGGATGGACCTACACCCTGCGCCTGCAAGGCATGTGGCCTCCCTACCTTAGTACCGGCTGTCCTGTCTCCCGGGCCCTCCATGTCCCATCACTCGGCCCCTCCCCCTGTCCCATCTCATGGCTCACCTGTAGATTGCAGACTACTAGCCATAAGCGTAGATCAGGGAGCCCAGGGGGAAAGACTGAACATGCTCTTTGCCAGAAGGTGCTGAGTGATCCGCAGGAGGGTGCAGTGCACTGAGGGAGGGGTGCAGTGCTCTGAAGGAGGGGTGCAGTGCAGATCCCGGGGTGCATGATCTGAGCTCAGGTGCTCTGTCAGCCAGCTTCCCTGTGCGC
The DNA here is from genome assembly GCF_029834395.1 of Sorex fumeus. Classification (NCBI taxonomy): domain Eukaryota; kingdom Metazoa; phylum Chordata; class Mammalia; order Eulipotyphla; family Soricidae; genus Sorex; species Sorex fumeus. The sequence continues at coordinate 23,186,722 of NW_026606077.1, read as the reverse complement.
TGCGTGGTTGCAGTGTTCTCAGGCGCCCACCAAGGGCTTGGGCTTAAGGCTCGTGACCAGGCTCGAGGGTAGCCCAGGAGAAGGCAGGAAACGTTGGCCCCTCCCATCACCCTGTCCCTTGGCGGGGAAAACATGTGGGGAGAAGGCACCAGAGCCTGGTCCCCCAGGCCGTCCCTGCCAAGTACCAGATCCTCACCACTCACTGCAGCCTCGCCGAGAGGAGGGTGTGTTTTCTCCTCGGGTTGGCTCCTTGGCGATCCCCTGGGTTAGGCAGTGCCTGTAGTCCCAAGGAGCAGTTCCTGAATAGGCCCCGCCTGTTGGGTCCACAGAGACTGGGGGAGGTTCATAGGCAGGCCCTGTGCCGCAGAGCAAGTCCCAGCGAGGTGTGCGGAGAGATGCCCCTGCCCAGGCGCGTTGGGGGTCCCCCACGCCAGGACGGGGGAGAGCGCAGCACCCAGGGTTAGCCGCAGTGCATGAAGATGTGGCTCCGATGCAGAAGATTTCCTTTTTCTCCTATGTTCTCTTCTTTTCTTCTGTGCTAGTGGATAAATGGCGAGCAGAAAGCGAGAAATCAAGCTACAGGGAAAGCAGGAGTTCAATCTGCATTCGCGCTCTTGGCAGACTGGCACACGGAGACAGAATTCAGCATCAATCCCAAGCCCAGGGCGATGAGATGCTGCTGCAGAACAAGGGGCTGACAGGTACTGGGCCTCCCCTGCAGGAGCATCTTGGTTCCCCTCACGGCTGAGCCACTTTGCTCTTGCCGCTGCTTCTCTTTAAACTAAGCTGATACGGTTCATGGGCTGGAGCGATAGCACAGCGATAGGGCGTTTGCCTTGCACGCAGTCAACTGGCCCACTGGAGTTCGGCTCCTCCGCCCGCTCGGAGAGCCCCGCCAGCTACGGAGAGTATCTCGCCCGCAGGGCAGAACTTGGCAAGCAACCCATGACGTACTCAATATGCCAAACATAGTAACAACAAGTCTCAGGATGGAGAGGTACTGGGACCCTTCCAGCAAATCGATGAACAACGGGAGGACTGTGACTGTGACCTGTGATATGGTCCATCTGACTCGATCTCTCGTTAAATAGTGCTGTCTTCTAGTGATCGATGTTTACCAAGCCTGGAGTGGACCTTGCAAAGCAAAGCAAACTTTATTCCGAAATCTGAAAAATGAGCTGAATAAGATTACTGCATTTTGTTGTAGTAAGAATTTCCTTTCCATTAAACTGTCATTGTCTTGTGATGTTGTGTGTTTAAAGTAAGGACCATCTTGATTTTAGACTGTCATCGATTTAAAATAGCTGTTGGCTTGGCAGTTTTTCTGTACAGTCTGGCTACCGGATCTGAGGCAAAAAAGATTTTGATGTCCTCTTATTCCGATAATTGACCATAGTAAAATTGGATAGAAAAGGAGAAAATTAGCACCTCTTTTTCTTTATAGCTGACCACTTTTTCGGTTTTTATTCCTTAGATCAAGGGTTACAAACATGGCTTTTCTCTATTATGTAACACCCTAGGCATTTTGACAGCTGGCAGTTTTCCAGGGTGCTTGATTGATTTTCCCCTGTCCGGATTGTCATGTAGATGTGTGGACTCTCTGTGGGACCAACTCCAGGATATGTGTGTGGAGGATGAGAAGGGTGAGAAAGGAGAATCTTACTATGATTTGTCAGGCAACAGCGTCAGCTCAGCGGAGGGCTGCGTGAGGATTGGGGTCATGAACAAATGTGTTGATTTTTAAAACTGCATCAGAGGTGACAGGGTTAGAACAGTGCTTATGTACACACATGTCCTGTAGAAAATCACTGCCCCTCCTCCAAACCCCCAGAATGCCCAAGGCTTCCACCCTTGCCTCATGACCCCTCTAGTGACCCTCATCCTTCTTCCCTCTCTTCCTCTTAAAATCATTTCTGTATTCCAAATCCAGAATATTGTTGTCACTAGATACTTTTCATCCCTTGCTTTTTGTGGGGCCAGGGGTGCCTCCCCAGTGGTGCTCAGGAGGCCTTGGTGATCCCTGGGTGATCTGAGGAGCTGAGCCAGTGCTTCTGTGCCAGGGTCCAAGCATGTGATCCAGGCAGGCCCACGTTCTCATGTCCACCCAAGTCATTTCAGCAGCCCTTCAGAGCTGCCTTGGCATGCTCTGGGAAAACTAGCATATCTCACCAAACATCCCCCTTCAAAGTAGTGGAGGCGCGCCCTCTGGCGGATATTTTACTTTCCACAGTTAGCGTCAGAAAAGGACCTTCCTAGTCTTAAAAACAAGTGGAAACAAAGATAAATGTGACTGCACTAAAGGCAGAAGCTCTGAACTTCAACGAAATGATGACCAGAACATAAGTATAGCACACGAATGGGAGAAATATTTACCCAACATTTTTCTGAGAGCGGTTAATATCCCCTGTGAAGAATTTTGGATATAGCCATTACTATAACATATTGCCACAGTGGTACGCAAATCTTAGTGGTACCTGAGTATAATAAAAAGTTATTAGTTAGATAGAAAAAACGTTCAGAAATGTTTATCAGATGTTACTGAGTAATGAATTCGCTTGTGGAGTTCTAGTCCTAGTTTTTGAAGCACTATTAGGTTTCGTATTTGCATCTGGGAATAAGCAGCAATTCATCATTATTATTTTCTCTGTATATTGCTATTATTGTCATTTAATTAGTGATTCACTTTAAGAAATCACAAAAGAAGAATTGCAAAATTAAAAGTGAATTATTTCATTTAGGTAAAATTCACATCATGTTAAATGCCCGGGCCCCAAAGGAACCACAGCTGCTGGTAGTGCAAGACTGGAGGGCTGCAGTCAGGCGCGAAGGGCCCTGCTGCCAAGCAGTGGCCTCAGGGCCGAGTTCTCTGTCACTTGTTCTGTCTCTTGTGTTCTATGCCCAGCTGCAACTCCCCACTTCCAAATAAATTCACAATATCCTGTTTCTCAGTAATATAGCATATATATGATCAGCATAATTAAAAAGATGTGCTCATTTTATCTTATGGGTCTACACATTGGAAAATATCCCCATTGTATTTATAATATATAAAAGATATCTTATAACATGTGTATATGTGTATGAATAACCTGATAACTTGTGTATAAAGAATATGGAGAGTATTTTTATTCTCCTAGTGTTATTCTGTCTATATGACAGGATACTCTATATGTAATATACATACTCAACTTTTGGTTTTGGTCCATAGTCTACTAACTTTTGATATGTTGCCAAGGAAAAGGCTGAGGTATCATTTTTGTTCCTTTGTAGATTTGAATGCACATCAGGACACTTGAAGAATATGTTTATGAGAGGGATAGCTTGGCTGTGTGTGCATGTCTACTATATTATTAAATCTGGAGAGCAACAGCATAACTTGATATGTAAAGATAAAGAGTATTGATTGTCTTCATGTTTAATAAGAAAACTTTTAAATTTTATATGAGAATGAAATACATTATGTTGTCATGATAACACATTTTGAAGTATGTGTAACAAATGCCTAGCAGTTTACAACATGTTGTTTTTATACAGATGATGTTTTCAATATCCTGCCAAGAAGAAGGTTTTAAAATATTGATGCAAAGACAAGTACTTTTATCAGAAGATGAAGCACAGAAACTGTGCAAGGAATATGACCATGAAGCTTATTTTGAAGACATTTATAGAAAACATGATCAGGTGAAGTGATTTCAGGTTTAGAAAGTATGATATGTTTCTGAATCATTTAAATATTTTCCTAACCCTGTGTTCTGTTCCCATGGACAAACCTTTATAGTCTATAAATATGTGCAGGAGCCTTTTATTTATTTATTTATTTATTTATTTATTTCTTTATTTATTTGCTACTATCCTACCCACCTCAAATCACAGCCCAAATTCTATCTACGCTAGTCCCTCTGGTGTGTCATGGAGTAATGGAAAGTCCCAGGTAAAGTTGCTGGAGCTCAGTTGAACCAAATCTAGAAATTCACGGTGTGCCACTTCAAGCAGAGAACTTTCTGATTTTCAAGGAATTTGATAATCATAAAGATTACTGGTCCTAAGCAAAATGGAATAACAGAAGTAAGATATCAGAAAACGAAGTCAAATCAAAGGTGGACTCTACAGCCAGCAGGGCACATGCATATCCCAGCCAGAGTAGAACAGTAATCTAGGAAGCACCCCTGCAGACCTATGGCCCTTCCCTTGCTTTACCTACTTCCGTCCTCTTGTAAACATTACTCGTATTCCAAGTGAAGGTTGACTTCTGAATCTTGATAAAGGATTACTCTGACACTTTTGATCCGAGTATCACTGAGTCATTGGGTCAGGCTCTGACCTGCCTGCCTGGTTGGCTGAGAACCACCAGAAATGGCCCGTGAGGTCTCTTGAGCATTGAGGGGCAGGGCTGCAAAAGAAAGTAAACAAAAAAATGCATGTGTATTGCTTGTAACTAGTTATCTAAGGGGGTCATAATTTCAATAATTTTTTTTTTCTAACAGTGCTTCATCTTTAGTCCTTGCTTTGTCAAGAAACAATGGTTTCCGGTACTGGAAAGCGATAATGGGACCAAGTTTTGTTGATGAAGCCAGACAATATTTTCCAGGGAGGTTTCATGTTAGAGGTATGAAACATTTTAAATGGGAGGCATTTTAGTATTTTTAATATAAAGTAATGCCTGTTTTTTTTCTTTTTGGGTCACACCTGGTGATGCTCAGGGGTTACTCCTGGTTTTGCACTCAGGAATTACTCCTGGCGGTGCTCAGAGGACCATATGGGATGCTGGGAATCCAACCTGGGTTGGCCGCGTGCAAGACAAATGCCCTACCCGCTGTGCTATCGCTCCTGATAGCACAATGGTAGGGCGTTTGCCTTAGAAACGGCCAACATGGCCGACCCGAGTTTGATTCCTCCGCCCCTCTCGGAGAGCCCGGCAGGCTACCGAGAGGATCTCGCCTGCACGGCAAAGCCTGGCAAGCTCCCCGTGACGTATTTGATATGCCAAACACAGTAACAACAAGTCTCATGACGGAGACGTTACTGGGCCCGCTCGAGCAAATCGATGAACAACCGGAGGACCGTGAATGCCTGTTTATTTATCAAATAAACTAAACATATTCCAAACTTACATCTCTTTCAAGACTGAAATTATTTTTTATGGATTCCTTTCAGATAGTATCAGCATCAAATTTATTTATGAAGGGTCTACAAATATTTTGTTGGTGTTACATTTTAGAAAGGCTAATAAAGCCATATGTTTCAAATATACCATCTGACATACCCCCAAATTATCCTCAAAAATTGGTTTTATTGTCATATTTATACTTGAGATAACTATAATACAGGAAACTGAACTGCCATTGTGTGATTAGCAAACAAATGTCGACAAAATTGTAATTTGTGCTTGAGCCCTGCTTGGGAGCATCCATGCCTTCTCTCTTCTTTACCTCTAAGTGTCAATTACCATGTGGTTATCTTTAAAATTTTAAATTAATCACATCTTTCGTGCCTCCTACGAATCTGTCTACATCAGGGGTGATCTAATGTTGCTTGGTAAACTGTAGGTAATCTATAAACAATGTTCCATTGTCTTATGTTGTATTTTGTGATATTGTGCTTTAACAGTTTTAACTTCTTTATCTCAAAGTTTATGTGATCAATTTGCAATGTAAAGTTTCCCTATCAACCAACTGAATGGGAGCATTTCATTAGAAGTTGCTGAAAGGGAATACAGTATTTCTTCCCCGCTGAATATACACAGTGGGTAGGGAATTTGCCTTGCATGCAGACGAACTGGCCAACCCAGGTTCGACTCCTCCACCCCTCTAGGAGAGCCCGGCAAGCTACCAAGAATATCTCTTCCACATGGCAAAGTCTGGCAAGCTACCCATGACATAATCGATATGCCAAACACAGTTTCACAATGGAGATGTTATTGGCCCCGCCCGAGCAAATCAATGAACAACCGAAGGACAGAGACAATGACAGTAACAGAATATACTTTAGCAATGATTAAACCTGACATACCACTTGAAGAAAGAGGGAAGCCTTCTTAAATGTGTATATTATTCCCCAAACTTTGTTAATTTTAATCTATAGAAGTGTTGAGAAAATACTTTGATGAGCATTCATACACTTTTTAAAAAAACATTTATTGGTGAAACACCATGAGGTACAGTTGTACACATACAAATTTTTGTGCTTGGGTTTCCATTATACAGTGATCGAGTACCCATCCCCCCACCAGTGCCCATTTTTCACCACCACTGATCCCAGTATCTCTGCCACCCCCCATCCCTTCCATCCCAACCTGCTTCTGTTGCAGGGCATTCCTTTTTGTGCTCTTTTGCCTTTTGGGTGCTGTGGTTTGCAAAAGAGGCATTGAGTGGCAATTATGTTTGGTTTATAGTCTACTTTCAACATGCATCTCCCATCATGGGAGGATCCTCCCAACACCCTTTATTTGGTGCTCCCTTCTTTCTCTGAGCTGCCTTTTCCCCCAGCATCTGTGACTGGCCTCCAAGCTATGGAGGAGTGAAACTCCTGGTACTTATCTTGGCTATTCTTGGGTGTTAGTCTCCTAGTTTGTTACTTTATGTTCCCCAGATGAAGAACATTCATACATTTGTGTTTAGATTCAACAGATAATTTTTGTCTATTATAAATTTTAATTTTCTTTTTTCTTCCCTCTTTTCTATGCTTCGGTTATAATTTAAATATTACTGAATTATGTTAAATTCCCTTACAAAGTTGAGAGAGATGGTATTTTTACTTTCATAAATATATTAGTATGGAAAATTGTTGAAAGTTTCTTAATGGTGTTTCTATTACTGGTACATCCTTCCATTACTGCATAAATTCCATATAGCCATAACATATTTTGATTTTTTTAATTCAATTTTTACATTTCACTGGGGATTTCTTACATTAGTATACTGAAATTTAAGATATTATATGCCTCTCGTTTTTGTACAAAGTTTTAAACAGTAGAGTACTATTTTATTTAAAAATGCATGTGTTGCATCAGGCCAAAATCCATGATACATTGAAGACAAGGTCGGCGAATCCTCCATGATATTGAGACTAATGGTATCTTCAAAGAGGACACTCCACTCAACAAGTGGAAACAGAGACAAACAAATGGGGCTATCTTAAATTAAGAAGCTTCTGCACCTGAAAAGATACAATGACCAGAATACAAAGACAATCTTCCGAATGGGAAAAGTTATTAACCCGATACCTATCTGATAAAGGGTTGATATCAAGGATATACAAAGCACTGGTTGAACTCTACAAGAAGAAAACACCTAACCCCATCAAAAAATGGGGTGATGAAATGAACAGAAACTTTCCCAAAGAAGAAATCTGAATGGCTAAGAGGCACATGAGGAAATGCTCCACGTCAGTAATCATCAGGGAGATTCAGATCAAAACAACAATGAGATATTTTCTCTCACCACAGAGACGGGTCCACATCCAAAAAAACAAAAGCAACAGGTGTTGGCATGGATGTGGCGAGAAAGGGACTCTGTTTCACTGCTGGTGGGAATGTCGACTGGTTCAGCCCTTTTGGAAAACAGTATAGAAGATTCTCAAAAAATTAGAAATTGAGCTCCCATTTGACCCAGCAATACCACTCCTGGGAATATATCCCAGAGAGGCAAAAAAGTACGGTTGAAATAACATCTGCACTTGTATGTTCATTGCTGCACTATTCACAATAGCCAAAATCCGGAAAACACCTGAGTGCTCAAGAACAGATGACTGGTTCAAGAAACTTTGTTACATCTACACGATGGATTACTATGCAGCTGTTAGAAAAGATGGAGTCATGAAATTTATATACAAGTGGTACTACATGGAAAGTATCATGCTAAGTGAAATGAGTCAGAATGAGAGGGACATACAGAGAAAGATTGCTTTCATCTGGGGAATATAAAGTAACAAAATGTGAGATTATCACTTAAGAATAGCCAAGATAAGTACCAGGAGGTTAACTCCATGGCTTGGAGGCCAGCCACACATGCACGGAAGAAGACAACTCAGATGCAGAGAGGAGCACCAAGTAAAGGGTGTTGGCAGGATCCTCCCAGGATGGGAGAAGCTTGCTGAAAGTAGAGTATAGACTAAACACGGTTGCCACTCAATGCATCTTTTGCAAACCACAACACCTAAAAGGAGAGAGAGGGAACAAAAGGGAATGCCCTGCCACAGGGGTGGGGTGGGATGGGGAGGTGGGGTGTGGGAGGGATGCTGGGAGCACTGGGGGTGGGGAATGGGCACTGGTGGAATGATGGGCACTCAGTCATTGTATAACTGAAACCCAAGCACAAAAATGTGTAAGTCTACAACTGTACCTCATGGTGTTTCACTAATAAAAATTTAAATAAATATATAAAGAAATAAAAATGCATGTGTGAGGTGGGGCCAGAGAATCAGTCCAATAGGACCAGCTAGAGGGAGGGCGCTTGACTTGAACTCAGGCAACTTGGGTTCAGTCCACTGCATCCGATATGGTCTCTAGAACCCCACCTGGTATGATTCCTGAGCACAGAGTCAGGAGTAAGCCCTGAGCACAACTCGGAGGAGGAAAGGAAGGAAGGGAGGGAGGGATGAATGGAGGGAGGCAAGAAGTAAGAGAGGAAAGGAGGGGAGGAAGGTAGAGAAATAAGAAAAGATGTGTGGCTGTGTAAAAAACTCTTTAGTGGTGGCCAGGGGGTGGCCTCGACAGCTCTTCTCCTGCCTCTCAGGTTCTGGGTGACCCGGGGCCGCGCCCCCAGCTGGGGCAGCCCGGACCATGGGGCATATGGTGGAGGAGAAGGGTCAAGACGGTTGATTGATCAGATGCCATTTATTCCATTCTCCCCACACGTCAGGCTCCCATTCGAATCTGCTCTGCTCCTCATTCACGTCACCCCCTGTCTCTCCGCTCATCTCTGCACTCTCTTTCGCAGCCTGGGCTCTCTCTCTCTCTCTCCATGTGCCTGCTCCAGTATTCTTCCACATTCTTCTCTCTCTGTCCCCCTTGCTATTCTCTCTGTGGTCCATCTTGCCGACCTGCTCTCTCCCTCTCATTCTCCAACTCTCTTGCCTCTCCATCTCCCCCACACTCTGGGCTGACACTGAACCCAGTCAGGGAGCAAAATCAACATCAGATAGCACTTCCTGAGAGCCCACCAAATTCAAAGAAAACACCACCTAAAAGGTATTTCAAAGACCTTTCTGACTGCCCCAGGCAAAATACCTCCTAAGGTCTTTTTGTCCTTTCCTCAGTCCAATATCTATCAACATCTTAATACTAGTATTTTTTGTATGGACACAGTAAGAGATACCATTGAGCTTGTAGGGCAGCTCTCAGGGGAACAGCTTGCCACAGACTCAGACTACAGAGCTCAGGCCATATTAATCATTCCTAACCCTAGCAGGGTCCGAATCTAGTTATTACATTTTGGATCATGTCAGAATTTCTCCATGCCCAAATCCTTAACTTATAGTTAAGCATTATGGCACTTTGGCCAGGCCCATCTCGACGCTAGGGTACTATATAGCTTACCTTTTGCCCTGGCTCCATCCAGTCCCTCATAGGGACCCTGCTTTTGGGGGTGCTAGGAAGTCAGAGCAGCTGAGGCTTAGGTGAGACAACAGATGCCCAGGAGGAAAATAACACTGAGAGTCATATTACAAAGGCATAGCATACACTGTCTTCTTGTATCCATACAAAAAGGGCATTGCTCTGAATTAACTATGCAAAGGACTTAGGGAGAAGAGAAAAACAATATTTACTAGTCAACAGAGCACTAAGAAAGAAGTTACAAATAAACACAGAGGAATGGGAGTACTGTGATGGGAGCAACCCAATAAATCTAATTTACCTGAGGCTCTGCAGGAAGGACAAAACAGTGTTATCCTACAGGGTTGGACAGGCAACTCAGTTGCCTGAGTGCATGGAGACCTAGGTTTCATCCAAGACTCTATCTGGTCTTCTGAGTCCCTCCAGGAGCAACCCCTGGGCAATGCTCTGGGAGTAGCTCTGAGCACTGCCAGTATAACTCCACACTAAAATCATACTAAACTCACACTAAAATCATAAGTGAAGGTTCAGTACTCTGGAAGCATTTAAACAGCCTCGAGTTTGGTAGATTCTACATCTGCATATCTGCCTTTAGCTTTTTCCCTCTGGGATAGTACATTCATCATTTTCCACCCATTTCTTCTTTTCAACTGGTCTATTTAAACTTTCTATCTCCACTAGAATTAAGTTTATTAGATCAATTTCAGTTTTCTATTAAATTATGTGTTCAATCCTAATAAAATTTGAAATCTGTTATGATTTGATTTGATTTCCTGCTTCAGTTGTTAGTCCCACTTGAATATTTCTAATTTTGATGTCTTTCAAAGTCAGAAGTTGATATTCTTTTCTTCTAATGCGTTATTTTCAATTTTGGCTAGCACAGCGGGTAGGGCATTCGCCTTACAAGTGGCTAACATGGCCGACCCGAGTTGGATTCCTCTGCCCCTCTCAGAGAGCCAAGGCAAGCTACCGAGAGTATTCGATATGCCAGACACAGTAACAACCAAGTCTCCAATGGAGACGTTACTGTGCCCGCTCGAGCAAATCGACGACTATTTCTAGTGTTAGCTTTAATGTTCTTATAGCTTTGAAGCTGGATTTTTAATTTATTTTCAATCTTTAGCTTTGCCAATAATTCTTTTTATATTTTTTCTGGAGTGGGCCACACCTGGCAATGCTCAGGGCTTCCTCCTGGCTCTACACTCAGGGATCACTTACGGCGGGGCTCAAGACCATATGGGATGCCAGGGATGGAACACAGGTCAGGTGCCTGCAAGGCAAGCACCCAACCTCTGTACTATTGCTTCAACCCCTTGTCAATAATTTTTTATAGGGGCTATGCCCAGCAATTGTTAGGATAAGGGACCACTCCTAGTAATACTTATAAGCTGCAGGCTGAAGTGTGACGCTTGAGTCCATCAGTATTTGGGGGCAACCTGGGCTACACACAGTGGGGCTCAGTGAGGAGATCTGGGGGAGGGTGGCACCGGATTTGTTTCCCAGGAGCTCCAGCTCCAGGAGACTGCTGGGGGGGGGTGACGGTCCCCCATCCCCCGCCCACCCCACACACAAGTTCGCCAGCGCCGCGCAGTCATGAGTTACTATTTTCTTGAACATTTATTTTTATTTTATTTTATCTTTAATTTTGATAAGTGAGACTCCAGGAGGTAGTGTTTCACGTGCTCTCCTGCGATCCCCAGCAGCAAAAGAGCCGCTGCAGCCTGCTCAGGGAGTTGTCATGCCAGGGCGGCTGTGCTGCACTGGAGAGGGTAGAAGGACCCCTTGGGCTCCGTCCCCGCCTGTGTCCAGGCCAAAATGGCCACCACCTTCTCCTCCTGTGTCCACAAGGCCCGTCCCGGTCACCGTGGATTGTTGGAGCACTAGCCTGCCTCTCGGCCCCCTCAGGGCGCTGGTCCTGGGGGAAGGCCCGGCTCACAGCGGGGGAGGCTGGCAACTGCACCCCCGGGAGTCTCGGGGGGGTGTTCCCAGAAGGAAGGAGGGAACGGACGGGCAGTCTTGTCCCTGAGGTGGGCTCTGGCCAGCGGGAGGCTGGGCAGGGCAGACGGAGAGAAAGAACAGGACCGGCATATACAGGGCCGGGGCCGGGGGCCTGCCGATGGCGTTGCCGGTGAACGGCCAGTGTCCGCATGGACTACAAGTGCAGCCCTGTCGTGTTCTGGGTTTGGTGACTCCTCGCCACGTAGAGAGGGCAGAGCCTCGGGGAGCTGCTGCCACCCCCAAAGGACCACGATCTGGAGAGTTACTGCGCGTCTGACCCCCAACACGCCTTCCCCCCGGAGGAGCAGCACCCTGACTCGGGTCGGGGCGTGGAGGCCACGGTCTGCACGGCGGTCTGGGGCCCATGGGCACAAGGGCACGCCGTGAGGCTTGGCAGGACACAGGGTCCCCAGGGTGATCTGGGCTGGGCTCTACCTCATGCCCCCGACTCTTCGGCCAGCTCCTGCGAGGTGAGCCGGCAACATAGAGAACTTAGGCACCGGAGGGTGGCCTGCGCACCTGTTGCCCAAAAAGGAGCCAGGGTGGAGCAGTGTGTGCAGACCCCCCCACTGTGTCCGAGGTGGGCTCCGGTCTGTGGGAGGCTGGACGAGGGCCAGGGGCCTGGCAGATGTTGTTGAAGGTGTGCCTAGAGGCCGGGAATGGCCAGGAAGAAAAAAGCCGCACGTGTCCCAACAGACTCCCCGAAGTGCGGCCCAGTCGTGTCCTGGTTGTGGCAACTCCTCGCCATGGAGAGCAGGCAGAGCCTCGGGGAGCTGCTGCCACCCCCAAATGACCACGATCTGGAGAGCTGCTGGGCGCCTGACCCCCCAAACGCCTGCCCCCCAAAGGAGCAGCACCCTGACTCGGGTCGGGGTGTGGAGGCCACGGTCTGCATGGCGGTCTGGGGCCCATGGGCACAAGGACACGCAGTGGGGCCTGGCAGGACACAGGGTCCCCTGGGTGCTCTGGGCCAGGCTCTGCCTCATACCGCTGACTCTTAGGCCGACTCGGGAAAGCTGAGCCGGCAGCAGAGACCCCTCAGGCGTCAGAGGGTGGCCTAAGCGGCTGTTTCCCAGAAGGAACCTGGAGCCAGGGTGGAGCAGTCCGTACAGAGATGCCCTCTGTGTCCCAGGGGCGGGTAGAGAGGTGGATCTACTGAAGTACAGCTGATCGGCGTCCGGGGCAGCAGGGGACATGAAGAGGCAAGGATGCCCTGCGGCTCGTTCCCAGCGTGCAGAAAACGGGGGGACGTGGTACAGAGGCATACGCTGGCGGCGGGGGTCCTGTGGCTGGAGCCATTGTCTGCAGAGGACACAGGGCACAAGGTTGGAGCCAGGAGGAGAGAGTAGAGGCCCCTGCTGACATGGGTGGGAGACCCCCGGCACCCCCACAGCCTGAGCCCCTCCCCCTCCTCAGGTCCATGAGGTCACAGTAGCCTCTGCCCTCTCCCAGGGCCCTCCCCGGCCATTTCTTGGCTCACTGCACTGTCCCCATGGGAGCACTCGGTCCTGAGGTGTCTGGGGAGGCGGGGGATAGTCACCTGGTCAGCTCACTGCTCTCCCGCGGTGAAGATGGGCTCCTGCCAGGGAGGACGGGCCGTCAGGGGTCATGCACAGCTTCCCAGCCAGCCCTGTCTGAGCCCCAAGACCTGCCTAGCCCGTGCCCGAGGCTCCCTGAGGCACCTGCTTCCGGGGAAAGGCCGGACACACCAGCTCCGGGAACCCTGAGCCCAGTGACCCTCAGGGACCTGTCGTCCACACTCCTGGGAACCTTGGACTGTCCTGTGTCCCCCGCCCACCTGGAGGGCAGTTCCACTGCTTCCCACCCTGGTGTAGTTCACTGGGACCCCCAAGGCCTCAGGCTCTGCCTGTCTCCCTCCCGACTCTCCTCCAGTGCCCTCACGGGGCCGCTGTCCACAGGGACATCTTCAACTTGTAGCCTGGCCCGGATGGCCAGGACAGGGAGTGTGCCCTGGCAGAGCCCAGGCGGGAAAGCCAACCCCCTCACCTCGGTGTGTGCAGAGCCTCTCCTCCTCCAGGCAGCCTTCCAGTGCTGAGAAGAAAGGGGGAGTGAGGGCCTGGGCCTCTCAGAAACTCAAGGAGCCTCCCCAGGCCTGGGCTCCTGCAGGGAACTGCAGGCTGGGCTCTCGCCTGATTCACTCCCAGGGTCGCTGACCCCATTCTCAGTCCCTGTCAGGCCAGTACCCTGGTGCCAGCAGCCCCCTGACCAGTCTGTGCACTGTGCTGCCTCTCAGAGGCCCTGGGCCCCTTCTGAGGGTCTCTCAGGTCACCACTGTCCTGTTGGCCCCCGTGGAGGCCCCTGTGTGAGTGACCCCTGCCCCCGCAGGTAAGGGGGGAAGCGTGTACTCTCCCCGGAGCTGGGATCCCACAGGGACAGGTATTTCTCCCACAGTGCGGGAGGGGGTCTCCCACACAGACTCAGGCCCTGAGGTAACTGGGTCCCCCGGAATACCTCGCCCTGTGCCTCACGTCTGCAAGAGAGAGGACTGATGCTCTCATCTGGCCACACGCCCCGTCTGCTTCTTTCAAACACACCTGCCCTCAGTCCCCCAGGACATCTCCAGACTCTACCTGGTGCTGTTCCTTGACCGCAAACGGAAAACACATTTTTTCAGCAAAATCCAAAATAGAATTCCATTAAACCCCGAAAGGTAGGGGTCCTCAATCCAGAGAACCAGCCATTCGGGTAGATGTTCAGGAGTAATAGGAGAATAAGTGTGAGAATCCATGTAGAAGAGTTCAGACAAGTATTCGCTTGCCTGTGGCAACTGAGCCAGAGAGCAGCAGGCCCGTTTATATACACTCTGCTGACATCACGGAACCCTGCGGAGTCACAAAGGGTCCCGGGCCGGGGAGGGGACCCCAAGCATGGCTGCCACCAGCCCTGCCCCACTCAGGCCTGAGTGGTCTCTCTACCCGCCTAGGCCTTAGGTTGCCCTGCCCTCCCTTCCCGCCCTTTACAAGCCCCGAGCCCTGCCTCCTGGGCCTGGCCTTGTTCTCTCAGGAACCCAGTCACCCCCTGCGTCTGCGCTTGCCGTCTGTCTGCCTCACCGAGCCTCTGACCCTGGTACTTTCCTCTCGGCAGTGTCCTTGTTTCACATCCTCTTTCCTCCAGACTCTCCCAGCAATGTTCCCACATGAACTTAGGCCTCGAGCATCCAGCCCTCTCCCACTGCGTTGGAGCCTCAAAATCCGCCACATTAGTTTGGTCTTTGCTCAGCCTTTACCAAACAACTTTATTTTTTAAATAAAAACTCTTTCTTTGAAACAAACAAATGAAACAATTATTTTACTATTGTGTACATACACTAGACTCTCAAAGTGTAATTATTTGGCATTTTTTTTTTGTTTCTGGGGGGCCACACCTGGTGATGCCCAGGGCTTCTCTTGGCTCTGCATACAAGAATTACTCCTTGTGGTACTTGAGGACCCATGGAGGATGCCAGGGATCGAAGCCAGCTTCTCCACTGTACTGTATCTTAAGCTTTCGGCGTTTTTAAGGAATATAATCTGAATATCAATTTTTTAATGATTTTTACACGTTTTATATTCATAAAGTAGTTCACAGGAGTTCATTACAGGTAACATTCAAACACCCATCCAGCCAGTGAGCATCTTCCCACCACAACAAGAGGGAAGTGTTTGAAGGTTGTGGAAATTTATTCTGGGGCTAAATGTCAATTTGTAAGACTTTTCTCTTTGGGAAAAGTCCAGGTAGCGCTCTACTTTCAATATATAGAACTTTCCTTGTTCCTTTCCTCTGTAAATTTTATTTCTTTTCTACTTCCATCATAGTTTTATCAGAACTCAATGTATTATCATAATTTTTGCTTTAAAGGCTGTTATTGATTACCCCTCATACATTGCACCATAAATATGTGTAAGTAGAAAATAATATCAAATTTTCTTTGTAGATTAACTCCTAATTACAACTCTCAGTAAAATATACTTGATCAATATTTCCTGTTTCGAGTAATATTTTTAAATATTAATTAACAGGTTCACTATCCATTGTAGCACTCTCCTCCCATTTTTCATCAATCTGCTCGAACTGGCACCAGTAATGTCTTCATTGTGAGACTTGTTGTTACTGTTTTTGACATATCAAATACACCATGGACCTTGCCAGGCTCTGCCGTGTGGACAGGATACTCTCGGTAGCTTGCCGGGCTCTCCAAGAGGGATGGAGGAATCAGACCCGGGTCAGCTGCGTGCATGGTAAACGCCCTACCCACTGTGCTACCGCCTCATGTCCCCTTCCTTAATTCATGTCTTTATAGAATATTACTGCTACATTTCTTTTTTTTTTCTTTTTGGGTTACACAGGAGAATGACTTACATCACTTCTTCTTCCAGTCCTACTGATAGAAGTGCCTTCCATCAGAGGCTGTTCCTG
This sequence comes from Sorex fumeus, assembly GCF_029834395.1. NCBI lineage: Eukaryota > Metazoa > Chordata > Mammalia > Eulipotyphla > Soricidae > Sorex > Sorex fumeus. The sequence goes on along the minus strand of NW_026606077.1, from coordinate 23,170,755 downwards.
CAGGTTCAGAAGGATTACTAGCTCTTTCATCTCTGCTCTGACTGCAAACACAGTATGTAATTGCAACATTCTCAAACCTCTTTCACACTCTTGAAAAATAATGTACGCTAGAGAGATTGTATAAGGTAAGTCACATGTCTCACATGCTGCTGACCTGAGTTCGAGCTCCAAAAATGTATAGTTCTTCTGAGCACCACCAGGCATGATCCTTGAGTACAGAGCAGGATTAATATTGAGCACTGCTGAATATGCCTGCCACCCAATAAAAGATAAAGTTTTTGGTGCCCAACCAGCTCACAAAGGTGAGGAAGCAGGAGCAGGACCCCACTTTCAACTAAGTGGGTGAGTCTGAGTGGTCTGGAAAGGGCCAAACCGACACTCTGGGGCCAGCAAGCTCCGGCAGTACAAGAAACAGTCCTCCCCTTCTCACATACCTCAGACCTAGCTAACCTTTAGATGTAAACATCCTCCCCTGTTTATCACAGACCCTGGTCTGGCGAAGTCCCGCCCTACAGGATCCCAGTCCTTGACCTCCGGCCGGGAAATTGTAACTGACCATGTTTTCCTTCCTGTTTCTGACCATGTTTTCCTTCCTAGAGACTGTAACTCTTTGCCTGGTAACCGGGGCCAAACAATGTATCCTTTAACGCTTGCTCTCCTGTGGAATTTCCTGGAGGGGTTTACAAGAGGAGAGCGAATGAAGAGAGGCTGTGAAGGCTGCTGGGGCCACTGAGCCTGCCGGGGGCTTGGCCCGCCCTGCTTCTGCGTTCCTCTGCGCCTCTGACCGCTGGACTGTCTCCGTGCACTTTGGTACAACGAAAAGTAAGGCACCCTTCCATTTGAACAGCACTGCCTATTGTTGACTTCCCATCTTTGACTTCACATCTTCTCAGCTTTCAGACAAAACAATTAAGAAAAATTAAAAATTTCTGAGATTTTTGTGTTACATAACTGATTACACCCACATCATTTGCCACCCCTTTAGGCTATTTCTTACATTTTTCTCCAGAGCTTTCCTTTCCTTCCAATTTTCAATGTTTATATTCTTAGGGTAGTTTTTGGGGCTGTCACTTTCCTTTTTTTAATGTAGGAGTCCTGCTACTTATGCAGCCACTGATTAGCTGATTGAATTGAGCATGAACTCCACCTTTTTATTCATAATTTATTTTTTCTTTTATTTATTGAATCACTTTGGGAAAAGTTCCTAAGCTTTTGGGTTTAAGTCTTGGTGATACAATGATCAAACACCTTTCCCTTCACCAGTACTGATTTTTCACCACCAAGAATCCAAATATACCCCCCTCCCAACCCTCCCAATGCCTGTGAAGCAGATGATTTCTACTTAACTCTTTTCTACATTGATTACATTCATTATTTCGACAAAAGATGCACCATTATTTAGAATCCCCCCCCCCCAACAACCAGAATTACTGAAAAGGCATTGTGAAATACTCTTTCCTATAGCTGGTTAACAAAATCATATAACGTTGCGCAGCTGCAATAGTGGCTGCGTGATTTTGGATTTCTGCAAAGGGCCAGATAATTAAGAGATTGTTATCTGTGCGTCTGGTGTTATGGCTGTGCTGGAGAGCTGCTACTGGGTGGCAACTCGTGACCTCGGTAGGGCATGAAAGACGAGCCGGTTCCACCCCCCTTCCCATGCGACTGTAGTTGCCCTGTCACCGCGGACTCATACTTGGCTTTCCTATAAGCGCTGAGGCAGCAGCCACCCTGCTTCTGGGGGGGGGGGTTTGGGGGGGAGAAGGCGGAAGGGAGCAACACCCTTTTGCTCCCGGGGAGGCATGGTGCTGTATTTTAACGTATGGTCCATTCACTTTTCTGCTGCAAGCTGCCGGGCTCTGGACTAAGTCCTTTTGCCTCTGGAGCCATGGCCATGCCAGAGAGCCGCTCCTGGGGGGTAACTCGTGACCTCGGTAGGGCGTGAAGGATGAGCTGGTCTCCCTTCTCATGAGACTGCAGTTGCCCTGTCATGGCCAGCTCATATCTGGATTCCAATAAGCTCTGAGGCGGCAGCCACCTTGCTTCTGCGCGGGGGGGGGGGGGGGGGGGGCGGGGGGCCAAGGCGGAAGGGATCAACACCCTTTCCTTCCCAGAGAGGCATGGCGCTGTAGTTTAATGCTTGGTCCATTCACTTTTCTGCTGCAAGCTGCCATGCTCTGGATTAAGCCCTTTTTCCTCTAGAGCCATGGCCGTGCAGGTGAGCCGCTCGTAGGGGGCAACTCGTGACCTAGGTAGGGCGTGAAGGAAGAGCCAGTACCGCCCCCTTCCCATGTGATTGCAGTTGTGGGGCTCTCACTTTCTTCCACACACTTTGCTTCATCTTCTCCAATCCTATGACCTTCATATGAGAAAGGATTCATCTGAAAAATCAGCATCACCTGCTTATATATACGGACTGTATGTATACCCAGTAGCGTCTGACATACAGGAGGCATGCAAAGCCACCAGGGGTGTTACAGGAATAGAGTACTATATGTGTTTGATTTTGTTTCTATCCTTATCTAAAAAATGAGAAAGATCCTATGCTTACAAATGTTTCCTGTAAGAGTCGTCAAAAGTGTTCTCAGTTTCTTTCTACTTGTGTTTCTGGATCACATAAAATGTTGTTAGGGTGCGGTGTCAGATCTCCTTGCAGCAACAAGGACCACGTAGAGAATGCAACCCGCAAACAGGTAGTTTATTGTTTCTGGCTCATCAGGGTCAAGCCGGTTACACAGACACACAGGTCCCGTAGGTCCAGGCCAGACCCCGACCCAGGGTAAGGGAGTAACTTATATGGGCCCTCACTGACCATTACAGCAAAGACCACCATTATCATAACCAATAGATTTATAAGAATCCATTCTTAACCCATCCTATTTCTACTACTGAAAGTACATTGTTCCTGATACTAGGAGCTTGAAGGGTAACATTTGGAGAAGAGGTTACATTGGATGAGCAAGTGAGCATATCTTGCAAGGAGTATGCGGTTACATTTAATGAAAAAGCAGGCTCAGAGCATATCCTGCAGGCACACGTAGTTACCGCTGTCACCTTGCAACCCACTTCCCTTGTCACCTGCCCCCATTTGCACATACCCTGGGGCACCTGTATCCAGGCAGCAGCCCCCAGGAAAATAGCAACTTGCCGGGCTCTCCAAGAGGGGCGAAGGAATCAAACCTGGCTCGGCTGAGCTGGCTGCTGCGTACAAGGCAAACACCCTACCACCCTACCGCTGTGCTATCGCTCCTGGGATTTGTAATTGGAGGACACAATTTTTTGTACTTCTAGATGGTGTGGGAAGGAAGGCCTGAGCAACATTTAGCAGTGCTCAAAGCTCACTTCTAGCTCTGTGCTCAGGGGTCACTGCTGGTGGTGCTCTGGGACATGTGTGTTGCTGGAGATCAAACTTGGGTCAGCCACATACAAGACAAGCATCTTAACCCCTAAATCTCGGCCCCTAAAGAGAAAGTCTTTTTAATTAGAAGACACGATTTCCAGTGTTTGGCTTTGTAAGAGATATATTTTAAAAAGGTTAATCATAATTACCACCAAGTTTAAGATATTTTAAAATAGTGAGAAAAGACTTTTTTGAAACAACTCTAGGAAAGGAGCACTATGAAAACTGATATTGAGAACTAGTTCCATAATTAATAGTATTTTTTGGCCAAATGACCGTGATCATGTAAACATTTCCAGACTTCCATACTTACAAGAACGCTTTCAATTTGAATGTCTCACCACACGAACCAGCAGCAGCATTCCAGCTCTCCTCCTCCTAAAATGGTGCCTCTCCTCACTATCTCCCAGCCTCTGTCTCTTTACTTCAGTCACCACCTTCTGTTTTCACAGTCAGAATTAATTTTGATTCGGCTGTGTTGATGACTTAGGTAACTCTCTCTTCTGGGGCCAGAGTGATAGCACATCAGATAGCGCACTCACCCAACCCGGGTTTAATCCGTGGCATCCCCTGTGGTCCCCTAAGCACTGCCAGGAATGAATCCTGAGCACAGAGCCAGAAGGTGTTATGTCCTGGGAAGGTAATTTCGCTCGCACATTGACCAGACCAGATGCCAATGCAAGGCCCCTTGATTGTTAGCTCGAGCTAGGGTCCAAGTCTCATACAACGCAGTGGAGACTTGATAAGGACCCCAACTCCGAATTCTAAGCCATTGATATAGGATTGGGTTACATAGCAGCAGTTTTTGTAGGAACTGGCGATGTGGTTCCAATTTGGATCCCTGTCCAGTCCCGTGACTCCACTGCCTAGGCCCTCTCCACTTGGCTGGGGCCCACTGCCCATGGCCCCTACTGATAGGCTGTTGCCACAGGGTGGTTTATCTGCCCAGGGTGGTATTTTTTTTTTTGGCAGTGGGACTTTGTGATGGGGAAAAGCGAACTTAGGCCTGCTGAGTTTTGGTCTTAAAGTGGAGTCTGTCATGGCTCCACTACGGCCTCACAAAGGAAGTCCTTCTGAGCACTCCCTGGTGTGACCCCTACTCACCAACTAAAAGACTCTTTCAAATAACTTTCTAGGAAACTAATTTTTTTAGAATTATTAAAAATTATAGTCCGCGTATACTTTGTAGTTGACACTGAAAATAGGTATTTTTAGTTAGTACAGCCAATTAAGAATTTCTTTCCTTTTCAAGTATATCTTTCCATGAAAAATCATTAGGACATTAAAATAAATGGAAATCTTAGATGCAGATTTGGAATCACTCTTTCACTCTATTAAAACAGAATTTCAAAATTTGACAAAATATTAACTAATAACATTTCTCACTTAATCACTTAATCACTTAACTTCCCGTTAGTCGACGAGTTGCTCAAGCAGGCGCCAGTAATGTCTCCATTTGTCCCTGTCGCGTGCTAGTGGGCGGTCACGCGGTCTTTTGACAGCCCGTGGAATCTAGTCAGTAACAGCTCTAGTCCAGCGGTCGTCTTTAAATCTCATTACGTGACCAGCCCATCTGATTTTTGACACCTTGGCAAATGAGACAGCTTCCCTGATTCTTGATCGTCGACAGATGTCAGAACTCCGGATTCTTTCTCTCATTTGAGTGAAACATGATATTCCAAGCATAGCTCTTTCTATTCTTCTTTGGGAGACCTGAATAGCTTTCTCATCCTGTTTGCGTAGGGCCCAGGTCTCTGAGGCATAGGTCAATGCAGGAAGAACAGTGGAATCAAAGAGATGTGCCCGGAGCCGGAGGTTCTTCGTCCTCTTAGCTATTTCTTCGACGTTCCTGAAGGCGTTCCAAGCTGCTCTCTTCCTTATGCACAGCTCGGGTGCCAGGTCATTTGTCATGTTGTCTTCTCAACCTAGGTACACATAGCTGTTGCATTCGGAGATGGTCGTTCCGTTGAGAGTGAATGGGGCATCAGGAACGAGGCTGTTTCTCGTAAACATTGTCTTCGTAAGATTCAGCTGTAGTCCTACCTTTCCACACTCACGGTCAAAGTCGGCCAGCATTTGTGCCGCTTGGCTGATGTTTGGTGTTATTAAAACAATGTCATCAGCAAAGCGGAGGTGGTGTAGTTGCCGACCATCTATCTTCACTCCCATTCCTTCCCATTCTAGTCCTCGCATGATTTTCTCGAGGGTGGCACTGAAGGGTTTCGGTGAAATGGTATCACCCTGCCAAACCCCTCTCTTGACATCAACGATCACTTCTTTGTAGAATGGTGAGATCCTGGTAGTGAATCCATAAAAGAGCTCACGGAGGATCTTGATGTATTGGGCTTGAATGCCCTGATTGGCTAGGGCTTTAATGACCGCTTCCGTCTGAACAGAATCAAAGGCCTTCTTTAAATCAGTGAACGTTAAACAGAGTGGCATCTTGAACTCCCTAGAAACCGCCATGAGTTTGGTTAACGTGTGGATATGGTCGATGGTGCTGAATCCTTCGCAGAACCCAGCTTACTCGCATGGTTGTCCTTCATCTAGTGTTCTGCTAATCCTATTAAGGATGACTCGAGTGAACAACTTGTAGATGACATAAAGTAGGCAGATCGGGCGATAGTTGCCAATGTCATGGATGTCTCCCTTCTTGAACAGTAGTACGGTCCTGCTGGTTTTCCATTGGGACGGAACCTTGCATTCAGACAGGTAGCGAGTGAAGAGCCGAGCCAGTGTATTGATGAGTACTGATGGCAGGTTCTTCAGGTGTTCAGGTCTAACCTTGTCTGGGCCGGGTGCTGTTTGTTTCTTTACCGACGAAATGGCGTGTCAGATTTCGGGAGGGAGAACGTTGGGAACGGCATATCCATCCTGTGGAATTTGGTATGTTGGCAAGTGGACATGGCTATCGAAAAGATTGGAGTAGAAGTCATGGATAATCTTCTCCATTGCCATTCTGGAGGATGTGAAGGATCCATCAGGACGTCGGAGGGCAGCCATCTTGGTCTTGTAGTTGGCGAAGGACAGGCGGGCGTAACGAATACCTTTCCCAGCTTCTACCGCATCTACCAGTACTTCTGCTCTTCTCTCTTTGAGGTCTTCCTTGATCGCATCTCTGCACTGCTTTGCGAGCTCCACGTTAGCTTGCGGGTGCCTGGGGCATGCGCCAAACCACGCTGACGATTTTAGCTCAAGAGTTTTTGAAGGCAGGCATTTTTTTTGTGACTATCTCTCTCTTGCCGTTCCTCGCACAGTCGTGGAGGTGCTGAACCAGTCGATCGTATTCCTCACCAATGTTGTCAACAATGGCATCTTCCCATGTTGCCGCAATAGTGCCAAAGAGTTCCCAGTTGGTGGTTGTTCTGGGAGTTCTCTTCTTGAACTTTGCAGCCCTTTCTCCCCGCTCTGTGAAGTAGAATTTTGCACAAAGGACACGGTGGTCCGATCCCGTTTGGAATTTTGGGACAACAGCGACATCGGTCAGGCAAAACCCTCAATTGAATATGATGTGGTCTATTTCGTTGTGGAATCGTCCACCGGGAGACTCCCATGTCCAACGTTTAGATTCTGCCTTCTGGAACTGTGAGTTACCATGGATGGTCTTGGTCGACATGATGAACTCAGACAGTCTCTCACCCTGTTCGTTCCGTTCTAGGCCATGGGTCCCGATGTGAAGTTCTTCAGCTGATCTTCTCGGTCCTATCTTGGCATTAAAATCACCCACAATGATCTTGTAGAAGGTGTGGTCTTCTTTATAGAACTTCTCCAGCTCCATGTAGAACTTCTCGATTTCTCTCTCATCATAATGAGATGTTGGTGCGTAGACAACGAAGATAGAAACGGCAGGCAGTAAGCCACATCTTTTCAAATGTAAACGTCCAATTCGCGTTGTTAGGCATGCAATGAATCAATACTCTTGGCCAAGTTTGTGTTGAAAAGGATACTGATGCCTCCGACACCTCTTTTATCGCATATTCCGAGGAAAAATTCTTCTCCAGTGTCAAAAACTGCATGGTGAGATTCGTGCCTTCTTGTCTCGGTCAGACCAATGATGGCATACTTGATCATTCGCGCTTCTAGCATCAGGTCCTCGATGGATTTATCTGATGCTAGCGTACGTGCATTGAAAGTACAGATGATCATTTTTCTCTTCCTTCGTTGTGGCAGCCTAGTATGGCCTTGAGATTTTGTCGGCCTCTCCTTTCTCATCCTTCTCAGTGCTGCCACGTCGGTGAAGCCTTCAGGGTCAGGTGAATGAGACCAGTGTTAGTTACTGGTTTTGGCATATTGAATACAAAACAGATAGCTTGCCAGGCTCTTGCGTGCGGGAGGAATACTCTCGGTAGCTTGCCAGTCTTTCCGAGAGGGATAGAGGCTTTTGGAGCGACCTCCAATCACCCTTGTAGGTGTTACCTATTTGAACCCTACAAATATGGTACGACAATTCCGGAAGATGGGTATTTAGTGTCTTATGATGTGTTGCGCGGCCCGAAGTGGCTGCACAGGTCCGGAAAGCATCCTGGAGTGTGGTGAACGCTGGGTAGTGGAGGTAGTGTCACTAAAATTTTCTCACTAAAATTGTTTAATATTTGGAGGAAGTCATACAATTTTGATTTAATGTTTCAAAAACTATTTTGGTAGTCTAATCTGATTGCCATCTGCTTAAGTACTTCCATTTTGAAGGAAGCTGGGGAGGCTGTGCCTAGCTACGTCCCTGTAGACCATCTTCACCCTCTAAGACCCATATGGGGACACGCCCCAGGGACAGCTGGCCACTGTGTGGGACACTCACAGCAGCATGCGTAGGTGAAGCTGGAAGAAGGGGAGCCGTGGGGTGCATGAGGGAGACAAAGGCAGAGGCCAGGTGTCCTCGGGATTCATTTCCTGTGGCTCCCATCCCAACCTTCGCTCTCTCCCCTTGCACTGGGAGCCCCTGGGGTGCAGTGTCCCTGGCTCACCATGACTCCCCAACACTGCTGCTCTAGACTGTGGATCTAAAGACAGTCCTGAGGAAGGGTTCATTTCTCAGGGTGCGTTTCCGGGGCAACGCACAGTGTCCCATTGGAAAGGGGCCTTTGTGCACCCCCTCCACGCCCAGATGTTGACGAACACCCCGTGTCCACCTCTGCCCCCGTCTACACATGCGGCTTCCGGGAGCATCTGCGCCTGGTTCTCCCCCGCACAGGCTCCAGGACATGGCGGGGGTGGGCTGGGACAGGGGGCTCTACGCTGTCGTGAGGGCAGCAGTGACCCACCTTTTCGGGGGGAGGGTGGCACCGGATTTGTTTCCCAGGAGCTCCAGCTCCAGGAGACTGCTGGGGGGGGGGGGTGACGGTCTCCCATCCCCCGCCCACCACACACTCAAGTTCGCCAGCGCCGCGCAGACATGAGTTACTATTTTCTTGAACATTTATTTTTATTTTATTTTATCTTTAATTTTGATAAGTGAGACTCCAGGAGGTAGTGTTTAACGTGCTCTCCTGCGATCCCCAGCAGCAAAAGAGCCGCTGCAGCCTGCTCCGGAAGCTGTCATGCCGGGGCGGCTGTGCTGCACTGGAGAGGGTAGAGGGACCCCTTGGGCTCCGTCCCCGCCTGTGTCCAGACCAAAATGGCCACCACCTTCTCCTTCTGTGTCCACGAGGCCCGTCCCGGTCACCGTGGATTGTTGGAGCACTAGCATGCCTCTCGGCCCCCTCGGGGCGCTGGTCCTGGGGGAAGGCCCGGCTCACAGCGGGGGAGGCTGGCAGCTGCACCCCCGGGAGTCTCAGGGGGGGTGTTATCAGAAGAAAGGAGGGAACGGACGGGCAGTCTTGTCCCTGAGGTGGGCTCTGGCCAGCGGGAGGCTGGGCAGGGCAGACGGAGAGAAAGAACAGGACCGGCCTATACAGGGCCGGGGCCGGGGGCCTGGACGATGGCGTTGCCGGTGAACGGCCAGTGTCCGCATGGACTACAAGTACAGCCCTGTCGTGTTCTGGGTTTGGAGACATCTCTCCACGCAGAGAGGGAAGAGCCTCGGGGAGCTGCTGCCACCCCCAAAGGACCACGATCTGGAGAGTTGCTGGGCGTCTGACCCCCAACACGCCTGCCCCCCAGAGGAGCAGCACCCTGACTCGGGTCGGGGCGTGGAGGCCACGGTCTGCACGGCGGTCTGGGGCCCATGGGCACAAGGGCACGCCGTGAGTCTTGGCAGGACACAGGGTCCCCAGGGTGATCTGGGCTGGGCTCTGCCTCATGCCCCCGACTCTTCGGCCGGCTCCTGCCAGGTGAGCCGGAAACATAGAGAACTTAGGCACCGGAGGGTGGCCTGCGCACCTGTTGCCCAAAAAGGAGCCAGGGTGGAGCAGTGTGTGCAGACCCCCCCACTGTGTCCGAGTTGGGCTCCGGTCTGTGGGAGGCTGGACGAGGGCCAGGGGCCTGGCAGATGTTGTTGAAGTTGTGGCTAGAGGCCGGGAATAGCCAGGAAGAAAAAAGCCGCACGTGTCCCAACAGATTCCCCGAAGTGCAGCCCAGTCGTGTCCTGGTTGTGGCAACTCCTCGCCATGGAGAGCAGGCAGAGCCTCGGGAGCTGCTGCCACCCCCAAAGGATCACGATCTGGAGAGCTGCTGGGCGTCTGACCCCCCAAACGCCTGCCCCCCAGAGGAGGAGCACCCTGACTCGGGTCGGGGCGTGGAGGCCACGGTCTGCATGGCGGTCTTGGGCCCATGGGCACAAGTACACGCTGTGGGGCCTGGCAGGACACAGGGTCCCCTGGTTGCTCTGGGCCAGGCTCTGCCTCATACCGCTGACTCTTAGGCCGACTCGGGAAAGCTGAGCCGGCAGCAGAGACCCCTCAGGCGTCAGAGGGTGGCCTAAGCGGCTGTTTCCCAGAAGGAACCTGGATCCAGGGTGGAGCAGTCCGTACAGAGATGCCCTCTGTGTCCCAGGGGCGGGTAGAGAGGTGGATCTACTGAAGTACAGCTGATCAGCCCTCGGGGCAGCAGGGGACATAAAGAGGCAAGGATGCCCTGAGGCTCATTCCCAGCGTGCAGAAAAAGGGGGGACATGGTACAGAGGCATACGCTGGCGGCTGGGGTCCTGTGGCTGGAGCCATTGTCTGCAGAGGACACAGGGCACAAGGTTGGAGCCCGGAGGAGAGAGTAGAGGCCCCTGCTGACATGGGTGGGAGACCCCCGGCACCCCCACAGCCTGAGCCCCTCACCCTCCTCAGGTCCATGAGGTCACAGTAGCCTCTGCCCTCTCCCAGGGCCCCCCTCCGGCCATTTCTTGGCTCACTGCACTGTCCCCATGGGAGCACTCGGGCCTGAGGTGTCTGGGGAGGCGGGGGATAGTCACCTGGTCAGCTCACTGCTCTCCCGCGGTGAAGATGGGCTCCTGCCATGGAGGAGGGGCCGTCAGGGGTAATGCACAGCTTCCCAGCCAGCCCTGTCTGAGCCCCAAGACCTGCCCAGCCCGTGCCCGAGGCTCCCTGAGGCACCTGCTTTCGGGGAAAGGCCGGACACACCAGCTCCGGGAACCCAGAGCCCAGTGTCCCTCAGGGACCTGTCGTCCATACTCCTGGGAACCTTGGTCTGTCCTGTGTCCCCCGACCACCTGGAGGGCAGTTCCACTGCTTCCCACCCTGGTGTGGTTCACTGGGACCCCCAAGGCCTCAGGCTCTGCCTGTCTCCCTCCCGACTCTTCTCCAGTGCCCTCACGGGGCCGCTGTCCACAGGGACATCTTCAACTTGTAGCCTGGCCCGGATAGCCAGGACAGGGAGTGTGCCCTGGCAGAGCCCAGGTGGGAAAGCCAACCCCCTCACCTCGGTGTGTGCAGAGCCTCTCCTCCTCCAGGCAGCCTTCCAGTGCTGAGAAGAAAGGGGGAGTGAGGGCCTGGGCCTCTCAGAAACTCAAGGAGCCTCCCCAGGCCTGGGTTCCTACAGGGAACTGCAGGCTGGGCTCTCGCCTGATTCAGTCCCAGGGACGCTGAGCCCATTCTCAGTCCCTGTCAGGCCAGCACCCTGGTGCCAGCAGCACCCTGACCAGTCTGTGCACTGTGCTGCCTCACAGAGGCCCTGGGCCCCCTCTGAGGGTCTCTCAGGTCACCACTGTCCTGTTGGCCCCCGTGGAGACCCCTGTGTGAGTGACCCCTGCCCCCGCAGGTCAGGGGAGTAGTGTGTACTCTCCCCGGAGCTGGGATCCCACAGGGACAGCTATTTCTCCCACAGTGCGGGAGGGGGTCTCCCACACAGACTCCGGCCCTGAGGTAACTGGTTCCCCCGGAATACCTCGCCCTGTGCCTCACGTCTGCGAGAGAGAGGACTGATGCTCTCATCTGGCCACACGCCCCGTCTGCTTCTTTCAAACACACCTGCCCTCAGTCCCCCAGGTCGTCTCCAGACTCTACCTGGTGCTGTTCCTTGACCGCAAACGGAAAACACATTTTTTCAGCAAAATCCAAAATAGAATTCCATTAAACCCCGAAAGGTAGGGGTCCTCAATCCAGAGAACCAGCCATTCGGGTAGATGTTCAGGAGTAATAGGAGAATAAGTGTGAGAATCCATGTAGAAGAGATCAGACAAGTATTCGCTTGCCTGTGGCAACTGAGCCAGAGAGCAGCAGGCCTGTTTATATACACTCTGCTGACATCACGGAACCCTGCGGAGTCACAAAGGGTCCCGGGCCGGGGAGGGGACCCCATGCATGGCTGCCACCAGCCCTGTCCCACTCAGGCCTGAGTGGTCTCTCTACCCGCCTAGGCCTTAGGTTGCCCTGCCCTCCCTTCCCGCCCTTTACAAGCCCCGAGCCCTGCCTCCTGGGTCTGGCCTTGTTCTCTCAAGAACCCAGTCACCCCCTGCGTCTGCGCTTGCCGTCTGTCTGCCTCACCGAGCCTCTGACCCTGACACTTTCCTCTCGGCAGTGTCCTTGTTTCACATCCTCTTTCCTCCAGACTCTCCCAGCAATGTTCCCACATGAACCTGGGCCTCGAGCATCCAGCTCTCTCCCACTGCGTTTGAGCCTCAAAATCCGCCACATTAGTTTGGTCTTTGCTCAGCCTTTTCCAAACATCTTTATTTTTTAAATAAAAACTCTTTCTTTGAAACAAACAAATGAAACAATTATTTTACTATTGTGTACATACACTAGACTCTCAAAGTGTAGTTATTTGGCAATTTTTTTTTGTTTCTGAGGGGCCACACCTGGTGATGCCCAGGGCTTCTCTTGGCTCTGCATTCAGGAATTACTCCTTGTGGTACTTGAGGACCCATGGAGGATGCCAGGGATCGAAGCCAGCTTCTCCACGGTACTATCTCTTAAGCTTTCGGCGTTTTTAAGGAATATAATCTGAATATCAATTTTTAATGATTTTTACACGTTTTATATTCATAAAGTAGTTCACAGGAGTTCATTACAGGTAATATTCAAACACCCATCCAGCCAGTGAGCATCTTCCCACCACAACAAGAGGGAAGTGTGTGAAGATTGTGGAAATTCATTCTGGGGCTAAATGTCAATTTGTAAGACTTTTCTCTTTGGGAAAAAACCAGGTAGCGCTCTACTTTCAATATATAGAACTTTCCTTGTTCCTTTCCTCTTTAAATTTTATTTCTTTTCTACTTCCATCATAGTTTTATCAGAACTTAATGTATTATCATAATTTTTGCTTTAAAGGCTGTTATTGATTACCCCTCATACATTCCACCATAAATATGTGTAAGTAGAAGCTAATATCAATTTTTCTTTGTAGATTAACTCCTAATTATAACTCTCAGTAAAATTTACTTGATCAATATTTCCTGTTTTGAGTAATATTTTTAAATATTATTTAACAGGTTCACTATCCACTGTAGCACTCTCCTCCCATTTTTCATCAATCTGCTCGAGCTGGCACCAGTAATGTCTTCATTGTGAGACTTGTTGTTACTGTTTTTGACATATCAAATACACCATGGACCTTGCCAGGCTCTGCCGTGTGGACAGGATACTCTCGGCAGCTTGCCGGGCTCTTCAAGAGGGATGGAGGAATCAGACCCGGGTCAGCTACGTGCAAGGTAAACGCCCTACCCACTGTGCTAACGCCTCATGTCCCCTTCATTAATTCATGTCTTTATCGAATATTACTGCAACAATTTTTTTTTCTTTTTGGGTTACACCTGGCAATGCACAGGGGCTACCCCTGGCTCTGCATTCAGGAATTACTCCTGGCGGTGCTCGGGAGACCATCTAGGATGCTGGGAATTGAACCCGGGTCAGCCGCATGCAGTGCAAACGTCCTACCCGCTGTGCTATCTCTCGCACAGCGGGTAGGGCGTTTGCCTTACATGCAGCCGAGCCAGCCAACCCGAGTTTGATTCCTCGGCCTCTCTCAGAGAGCCCAGCAAGCTACCAGAGTATCTTGCCTGCACGGACAAGCTTGGCAAGCTACCCACGACATATTCGCTATGCCAAACACAGTAACAACAAGTCACGATGGGGACGTTATTGGGCCCACTAGAGCGAATCGGTGAACAACGGTAGGACAGTGCTACAGTGCTACTGCTACATGAGACAGATTGTCTTAATTGAAAGCATTACCCAAAACTGTGTTTTGAAATGTAAGTTGCTGTGTCTTTGTTCTTACTCTTTTGGAGGAGTGACACTAAAAGCAGAAAATGAACAAGAGTCATGTCTTTGTTTTGTGAAATGAGAGGGAAAAGAATTCACGTGAAGTATAGACCTCAAGAACACTCTCAGAAAGATCACTTTTCGAAAAGTGAAAGCTGTAGTACTGCAAATTATGAGTGCTACTAGTGATTTTGAAAACCCTGAGTCTTATTTGTACAAGAGCAAATAAGTTTCTTTGAGGAAGTAGGAGAATGACTTTAGATGTTGGGGAACAGTTTTCTTCAAAGAACCCAGAGACGTTGCGCACCAGGTCAAGGCAGACGTGGGATCAAGGATGATGGACACTCAGAGAAACACCCTCTGGGAGCAGCTGATGGCTGTTCGCTTTATTGCCAAATACACACATATTTTATAGAACTTCTCGGCTTACAAAAACGTCCAATCGCACGAAGTTCAGCATGATTGTCCTATCATCTTTTCTTCTCTGCTTTGCTCCAGTAGAATCCCAATTAAGGCTAGGATGACCTGCTTAGCGTAGGTGACAGTTTCTGTTTCTTTGGCGCATGTGACTAGGAGATTGAGTGAGGCTCAAGGCTCAACAGCCCGTGCTGACATCCTTTCTTGCCAAGTTTGCCAAATACTTGCTCTTGTGATGCTTCGCTTGTGGGCCACTTTGCAAGTTCAAGTCTTATCTACTCCAGTGCCCGTCGCCATAGTCCACATCTAGATAGTTCCACACTGTACAAATTTCCTTCATAACACTGATTTTCGCTGTCCCATATGTTCTGATAAATCCTATCTTTATTCTCCTTTATTTTCAGGACTCTTCTGATTTCTTCTCATTGACCTATAGTTCTTTGCTGCTTTTGTCTTCCTCTTCTTTGGGGATTCTGGTGATTCTTCTATTGTTTCTCTTCAACACATCCTGTACTTCTCTGGTGTGCTGTCTATCGCTTTTGGGATTTCCTTCCACCTTCTGTTGGTTTCTAGAAGTTTCCTGCATCCCGTCTTGGAGCTCACCAATGATTTCCCCAGATGTTGTCACTCCATTGAAATTTCTGCTTCACCTGCCACACTCTTTGCTTCAATCGTTTCTGTTTGTACTTGTCTCAGTTCCACCTCATACTTTGCAGTGCTTTGCTGACTGATTGAGCCAGTGTTTCTCTGAGCTCAGTAGACATCACATCATCAGAAACTCAGTAGACATCACATCATCAGAAAGTCAAGGAGCCTCCCCAGGCCTGGGCTCCTGCAGGGAACTTCAGGCTGGGCTCTCGCTTGATTCAGTCCCAGGGACGCTGACCCCATTCTCAGTCCCTGTCAGGTCAGCACCCTGGTGCCAGCAGTACCCTGACCAGTCTGTGCACTGTGCTGCATCACAGAGGCCCTGGGCCACCTCTGAGGGTCTCTCAGGTCACCACTGTCCTGGTGGCCCCCGTGGAGGCCCCTGTGTGAGTGACCCCTGCCCCGTGGGGTCAGTGACCGCAGGTCAGTGGGGAAGCATGTACTCTCCCCGGACCTGGGATCCCACAGGGACAGCCATTTCTCTCACAGTGCTGGAGGGGTTCTCCCTCACAGATTCTGGCCCTGAGGTAAACTGGGTCCCCCAGAACATCTCGCCCTGTCCCTCATGTCTGCGAGAGAGAGGACTGATGCTCTCTCCTGGTCAGACGCCCCGTCTGGTTCTTACAAACACACCTGCCCTCTCTCACCTCCAGGAAGTCTCCAGACTCTACCTGGTGCTGTTCCTTGACTCCAAACGGGCAACAAATGTCATGAGCAAAAGCCAAAAGAGGATTATTGAAACACTTGAAAAGTAGGGGCCCTCCAGGCAGGGAACCAGCCATTCAGGCAGATATGGAAGGATTATGGGAGAATAAGACTGAGACTCCATCTTCATGGGATCAGAGAACTAATGACTTGCCTGTGGCAACTGAGCCAGAGAGCAGTAGGCCCGTTTATATACACTCTGCTGACATCACGGAAGCCTGAGGAGTCACATAGGGTACCGGGCGGGGGAGGGGACCCCATGCATGGCTTCCATCGCCCTTGCCTCACCCAGGTCTGGGTGGTCTGTCCGCCCGCCTTGGTCTCCGGTTTCTCTGCCCTCCCTGTGTGGCCCTTCCCAGCCCGAGCCCTGCCCCCTGGCCTTGGCTTTGTTCTCTCAGGGACCCAGACACCCTGTGTCTGAGCTTTCTGTCTGTTTGCCTCACCGAAACTCTGACCTGGCCACTTTCCTATCGGCAGCGTCCTTGTTTCACGTCCTCTTTCCTGCAGACCCTCCCAGCAAAGTTTCTGTGTGATTCTGGAACTTGAGCTCCCGGCGCTGTCCCTCCATGTTGGGTCTCGAAATCTTCCACATCAGGTTGGGCATGGTTCAGCCTTTACCACCTCTCCTCAGTGATCCTGGGTCCATTGCATCTTTGACACCCACTGCACTCAAGGACCGATAAAATAAATGGAATGCATCCAACCTCAGGCCATGGGGAGGGGCGTTGATGCCTCATTCTCTGTTGATGCTGAAGGTCATTGACACCATGATTTGGCGTTATTGTGATCCTTTGACAAGCCAGGAAGTCGTTTTCATTTCCCCATTTTTATGTTTCTTTGAGGCTACTTTTTGGTGTCAGCCAGCTATGCTCAGGGCTTCCTCCAGCTCTGCATTCAGAAATCAGCTTTGTTTACAAGAAATTTTGAACTATTTTATTAATGTATTTTTTTATTTAACCACTGTGAGATGCGGGTGTGAGATAGTTCCAAAGATGTTCATGCTTGATTTTCAGCCCTACAATGTTCCCATACCTGTGACCACCAGTGTACATTTACTAACACCAATATTTCCAGTTTCCCTCCACTGCCCCCCCCAAAAGTCTTCTTTTATGAAGGTAATTCCCCCCCCACACACACCTTCTCTCTGTTTCTCTATTTGTCTCTTTCTGTTTCTGTGTCTTTCCCTGTATTTCTCTCTGTCTCCTCACTCTTCTTTCTTTACTTTTTGGACATTATAGTTTAAAATACAGATCTCTCTCTCTCTCTCTCTCTCTTTGTATTTATATTTATATACACACACACACACATACAGATAGATCATGTATTTGATGGTCAGTGTCAGGATATTCATATCTGTTCCATTGGTCTGTGGGTCTCTCTTGATTCCAATACCATGTTCTTTTTATTACTACCACTTCCTAGTAATTTGAAGGTGAGGAAGGTGTTGTCTCCCATCTTCTAATCCCCAAGCATTGCTTTTAGCTATCTGTGGAGGTTTATTTTCCATATAATTTGCAGAATGTTTAATCTATTTGTTTGAAAAAATCATGGGTATCATTACAGGGTATAGGATAACATTGTTTTCTCCTTTCTCCCTGGGTGCAGGGAGCTTAGGTTTATTGGGTTATACCTATCACACTGCTCCGGAGACACTTCCATTCCCTTGATTGTTGGAATATATCTCTAAACAGTTTTCGGTTTAAAATTGGATGGTCCTTTCTCCCTGGCCACAGGGAGTTTAGGTTTACTGAGTCATAATTATCACAGTTCTCCCAAGTTGCTCCCATTCCTCTTTGTTTATCTATAACCTCTTTCTTTGTGCTCTGCTTCCCCAATAGGTCAATCACCTGTAACCCCTAATCAGACTCCGTTAACTTGTAAGGTCAGATCCTTCTAAGGACACTGACAGGACTTGTGTTGGTAAGTAAAACATTGCCTTTCTCTTTTCTTTATGTCCTTTTCATAGTGACTTCAGAGCAATGTCCTTTTTGTACAGAAACAGGAAGACAGTGAATGGCATGCTTTTGAAACTTGAGGGTAAACTGACTCCAGATATTTGCTCCTATTTCCTTGACTTAAGCCTTAGTTGTCCTTAGTTCCTAGTACCCCAGAAGGAAAGTCCCAACCAGAGACTGGACCGACCCAGGGCAGACACTGTGCTCCCCGGCATCAAAATGGTCCAGGCGAAGTGCCATTAATACTTCACTATAAGTCAAGAGCATGGTCATGAGCAAATTCTGTCTTGATTCAAAGAGTAACAACTGGATTAGGAACCTGCTGTGGTTAGGAAATGCATTTTTAGGAGCTTTTTTGGTAGAGTAATTAGGATTTTCTCAGTATACTATCATATCATCTGCAAATAGTGAACACTTGACTTCTTGCTTTCCTATATAGATGCTTTTGCTATCTTTTCCTTGCCTAAGTACTATGGCAACCATTTCCCGTACTATATTGAACAGGAGTGGTGAGAATGGGCCACCCTGTCTTGTGCCTGATCTTAGAGGGAATGCTTTAAATTTTTCCCCATTAAGATTAATTATTGCTATGGGTTTTTCTATATTGAGGAATGTTCCTTCTAATCTCATATTGTTGAGAGTTTTTGTCATGCTCTATCTTGTCGAATTCTTTCTCTGAATCTATTGGCATGGGTTTTGGTTGTTTTTTTTTTTTTTTGGAGGGAAGTTTTGTTGTTTGTTTGGTTTTTCGCATGTGTCTATCCAGTTTTCCCAGCAGCATTTGTTGGAACAGGCTCTCCTTACTCCATTTCATATACCTAGCCTGTATTATGAATGAACTGCCCTTACATTAGAGGGTTTACCTCTGAGGTCTTAACTCTGTTCATGTGGTCTGCTTGTTCTAGTATCATGTGCTTTTGATCACTAAAGTTTTGGGAAAAGACCAGTTTGAGAGCAATCACTCCCATCATTTTCTCAGCAATGCTTGGCTTTTCTGATAACTCTTTCCTTCTCCTTTTCTGTTTGTTTCTTGGGAGAGTGGTGTCTGTTGCACACTGGGCTGTCCACATGACTTATTTCTAGATCTTTGAAAAGGGATGCCCCCTGAGATTTCCTGAAGGAGTTAAAAGATATAAGCAGTGCAGAGGATTGACTAGGTACTGACCCATGTGCCTGACAGGCCAGTGCCTTAAGCCCTACACTGTCTTTCTGACCTCTGGTAGTTTTTTGGTTTTATAAGAATTTTAAAAGTATTTTGTATATGTCCAGAGAGATTGCCATAGACATTTAATTTGCGAATGCATTGTGTCTGTAGGTTGGTCATCTTAACGATGTTGATATTTCCAAGGTATGAACATGGAATATGTTACCATCTCCATGTTGTGTTCAATTTCTTTTATAAGTGAAATAAAAGTTTCATCAGATATTTCTTTGATTTGCTTCGTTTAACTGGTTCTGAGATACTTGGGTTTTTAAAGACACAATCATAAATGGGGTAATTTTTTTTTATCTATATCATTACGTGTTTACATAGGAAGCAACTGTTTTAAGTTATTGTTGTTGTTTTGTTTTTTTCGACATGGACTGTGTAACCTGGTATTATACTGTATCGGCTTGTAGTTTCTTGGGTTTTTTTATCTTTAGGTTTTTACACGTACAATATCATGTCATATGTCCACTGCAGCACTGTCCTCGCGATGTCCGTTGATTTGCTCCAGCAGGCACCAGTAACGTCTCCATTGTGAGACTTGTTGTTACTGGTTGTTTTGCATATCGAATATGCCACAGAGAGCCTGCCAGTCTCTGCCACGCGGGCAGTATACTCTTGGTAACTTGCTGGGCTCTCTGAGAGGGACACAGGACTCTAAGCCGGGATGGCCACATCAGTAAGGCAAAGCCCCACCACTGTGCTATACTCCAGCAAGTCATATGTTATTAGAAAATTTTGAGTTTTTTTTAAATTTATATTAGTGAAACACCATGAGGAACAGTTGTAGACTTACAAATGTCTTCCTTATGTCTTTGAGTCTTCTTATTAGGTTCTCTTTCAGCTGGCATCCTTTGGGCTTCTTGGATCTGGATGCCTGCATTCTCAGCTCTGGGAACTTTTTATTTTGTCTTTTAAACAATTTTCTTAATGAATTAGTGAGAGGTACAGTTAAACTTACAAACTTTCATGCTTATGTTTTAGTCATACATTGATCGAGTACTCATCCCACCACCAGTACTCATTCTCCACCACCAGTGTTCCATGTACCCCTCCCACCACCCCCACCCCATCCCCATCTCCCCTCTGTGACAGGCGCATTCCCTTTTACTCTCTATTTCTCTCCTTGAGGGTGTTGTGTTTACAATGCAGATATTACGTGGCGATCATGCACGCTCTATGGTCTACTTTCAGCACACATCTCCCATCCCTAGAGGGTCCTCCAAGCACCCTTTACTTGATGGTCCCTTCTCTACGTGAACTGCCTTTTCCCCCAGTATGCGAGGACTGCTTCCAAGACGTGGAACAATCCTCCTTGTCCTTATCTCTACTCTCCTTGACTGTTAGTCTCCCATTGTGTTATTTTATATTTCACAAATGAGTGCAGTCTTTCTAGGTCTGTCCCAGTCTTTCTGACTCATTTCACTTACCATGAGACTTTCCATGTTGATCCACTTCGATGCAAATTTCATGACTCCATTTTTTCTAACAGCTGTGTAGTATTACTTGTGAAGGTGTGCCCCAGTTTCTTTAACCAGTCATCTGTTCTCGGGCACTTGGGTTTTTTCTAGATCCTGGCTATTGTCAACGGTGTGCAAAGAACTTACTGTTGCAGATGTCATTTCGACTATACTTTTTCTGCATCTCTGGGATATACTCCCAGAAGTGGTATTGCTGAGTTAAATGGGAGCTCAATTTCTCATTTTTTTTAAAGAAATATTCATACTAGGGGTATGGTGCCGCCAGCAGGTCAAACTGTGCCTGTGAGTCGAGTGCATCAGCCACCTGATGGCGCCTTCAGATTTTCAGATACCCCACAATTGCTGCATGCCTTTGGCCAGACCTCAAAAACTTAGGGCAAAGTTTGCCAAGAAAGTTAATGGCTGAAAGTTAGGTGTGTGGGAGACACACCCACAAACTACCTCGGGCTCACCTATATAATTAGAGGATTGGCCTCTCTGGTTTCTGATCGAACTGCTTAACTGCTATGATCCCAGAGACTCAGAAACAAATCTCAAACACCAATGGCTTTTGGCTGAAGTGCGTCCAATCCCTGCTGTAGGTCACAGGCACTGGGCCACCACAGGTGGAAATAGGTTTCGTGCTATGGCCTGTTCCCCTGGAAGCCCAGTGGGCGCCATCCTTCAGATTGTCCTATGAAATAAATAAAAACAGTTATTATTAAATTTTAAAATATTTACATAATAAAAGATTGACAACAAATGAAGCTGCCTGTTCCTGTGTCTCAATGGGAACAAATTGCTGGGCTCTTACTGGACCTGTGAGTCAGATTCCCAGACCATCCTAGCCACTGCCGTCAAGGGCATTCTGGCCTTGGCGGAAGGTCTTGCAGCCTCAGCTCTCGCTGTAGGAGTGCTTATCCTAGCTGAGCCCCTGCGAGAGATAAGCTTCATGTGGAACTCGGTCCCTTTGCTACTCAATGGGCCTGTTTACACCCTCCATCCTCCCATTTTTTCCTGTTTCTTACACAAGTGAATTTCCTGTATGCTAAGAGCCGTCAGCCCAGAGTAAGTTGCTATCCATCCAACACCACGTATGTTCCTTGGTTCAGGGTCTTTGCTGGTAAGGAAACACAGGCAGGGAAATATGACTCAGTCTGTAATTTAAAGAAACATCATCTTCCTTCTGTTTTCTCTCCTTGGGTCTCTTGATCTTTTCAGGCGCACCTGACTTCCCTCTCTGGATGACAGAGCCCTAGTGAGGAAACACTGTCTAGACTGTTGAGAACAGAAACAGGAAGGGGGAGGGGAAGGGGAAGGGGAAGGGGAAGGGAAAGGGAAAGGGAAAGGGAAGGGAAGGGAAGGGAAGGGAACGGAACGGAACGGAACGGAACGGACTGGAATCTGCCTCCCCGCCCAGAAGCAAGGTGGCCACTGCTTCAGAGATTATTGGAAAGCCAAGTATGAGCCAACGGTGATAGGACACCTGCAGTCTCATGGGAAGGGGGGCGGTACAGGTTCATCCTTCACACCCTCGGGGTCACGAGTTGCCCCCACGAGCGCCTCTCCGGCATAGCCATAACACCAGATGCAGAGAAACCAATCTCATAAGTATCTGGCTCTTTGCAAAATCCAAAATCGCGCAGCCACTATAGCGGCCGCACAACATTATATGATACTCGTAACTAGCTATAGGAAACAAAGGATTTCACGATGCCTTTTCAGCAATTCTGATTGTTGGTGGGAGGGAATTCTAAACAATAATGGTGCATCTTTTGTCAAAGTAATGAATTTAATCAATGTAGTGAATAGGTAAGTAGAAATCATGTGCCTCACAGGCATTGTGTGGGGTGGGGGGTATATTGGGATTCTTGGTGTTGAAAAATGAGTTCTGGTGAAGGGAATGGTGTTTGATCATTGTATGACCGAGATTTAAACCTGAAAGCTTTGTAACTTTTCCCACAGCGATTCAATAAATAAATATAAGAAGAAAAAATAAATAAAATTATGAAAAAAAGTAAGGTGGAGTTCATGTCCAATTCAATCCGTTTATAGGTGGCTTGATAAATAGCAGTGCTGCTAGATTAAAAAAGGAACAAAAGGGAAGGTAAAAAGAAAAGGAGAAAGGAAAAGAAAAGGAAAGAAAAGAAAAGAAAAGAAAAGAATAGTTGGTGTTGGTATAAGGAGTCCTGTTCTATTAGTAATGCTAATAGGGCAGAGCTGGGATCCTTCGAGACCCTCTATGGTTCAGAGGGCAGTAGGGCTGAGGTGAGTGAAGAAAGGACATCGCACTCTCACCAGGAGCCGTCTTTGCAGTCAATTCCTTGTGCATATTGTGACACTGTGACATTTCCTGTAACTCTTGTTGGCTTTCCAAGATCATAGGATCTGATCTTCTGCTCTAACCAAAGCAGCAGCATCTAGTCAGAGCACTGGCGGCTCTGCTGAGAACGGGATGAGACTGAGTGTGACAAGCAAGTGGTATCTGCAGTGGAACTGGGAATGGGAGGAGCAGTCTGTGGACCTTAAGATGTGCTGTCTGGGCTGTATTGTCAGGTTTCTAGTGAGTTCTTGCTTCTGCAGATAACCCCTCATGCTGGGAGAGACTGAACTGCATGAAAATTTGGGATGTTGAGAGTCGCAGAGCTTCATGACACCAATGTCGGTTTAGAAATGAGTTGCAGGGTGACAGACAACAGAAAAGACTGCTGAATCCCAAAATGTCACACAGAGGTATTATCTCTTTCATTATCCTCCGTTATTAATTCTCCACAAAGGCAAAGGTAGAGGTTTTCAAGGCCTTGAATGCAGCCGTGAATCAAAGGTACTTGTTTGTGCTCACTCAAAGGGTTCTCCATTGCCACCATAGTGGGCCATAGCGCCCCCTGAGGAACCTCTTGAGAATTAGGCTTATCCGCTTCCAATATATCCCAGAATAACCAATAGGAGGTTTGAGACAGTTTACAAATGTGTGCACACTCAATATAAGAGCTCTGGGAAGAATGTGTTAAAACAAGGACCACGCTTATCTGACACCAAGAGATTTAACAGCAAGAAGGGAGCAGTGGGCAGTGGTAGGGCCCAGAACTGCCCCATCTGTGACCTGGGCTCCTCTGTTGGAGCGTATGGCAGTTGGGTACCTTTCTTAACTGAACCCAAGCACTTCTATTAAGTTCCTGGTAGGACGACGGAAGCTTGGTTCTCACTCTAGGTGGCAGAGCTCATGTCTTCTCAAGTTCAGAGGCTATCTTCATGTTCTCTCTCAAAAGGAACCACCAAAGAAAGTAAAGAGGTACAGCACACGGCCCAGTAGGTGCTCTATGAATTCTCTATTATTAAATTTCAGAACCGTGAAACGTGAGTTAAAACAAGAAAGGTATGAAAATTAAAGTTGGAAAGGTTATATGACCTATTCTAGATTAGAGTAAGGGTAAAGTCAATGCCAGTTTAAACCTAGCTATGTGTTTCAGCATCAGAAAGGGGGTCTCTTAGAGTATATTTCCAAGGACTCTGAATGATCTAGAAATGGTAATCTAGTCGAATAGCAATTTATTTATTAAAATCATGCATAGCATAGTAAAAGAAATCCAATCTCATGTTAAAATAACTGGAAGACCCCGGGTCAGGTAGAAATTCATCTTAAAGTGCATTTGGGAAAGAACCCAAAAAACACTGTCCTTTGTATAATAATAACGCTCTTCCTTGTTTATAACAATGCCTGTTGCAAGCCGGGTAGCCCTGTCACCTCTTCTGGTTCTGCAATGGAGGCATTTATGGGACTCTCCTTTTTTAAGCCATGTTACTCACTTGTGTCTAAATCTCTCATTTCTTACAACAGTGACCAAATGACAAACCCTTGTTTTCTAAGCTGTCTGAAGAACACATAGTGACTGACCCTCAGGCTCCCCTTTGTCTTGGTCATTTTGGCTAGTTGTTGGAAGATGGTGGTTGTGGTAAAAGAACACATTTCTTTTTCTCTTTTTTCTTCTTCAAAGACATAACCTGATTCTGGTAACTATACCTAAAGCATAGAATCTGAAACAGGTACAAACCAGGTAAAAATTGCTCTATTTAATGTCAACTCATATAAAAAATAAAAGTGCACTGAGTCTAGGGGGCGGAGAGATGTACAGAGCAGAAGGTAAATATCTTGCACACAACCAACCCAGATTCAACGCCCTAGAATTGCGAGATGCAGCCGGTCGTAGCCCTGGACATCACCATGAGCACTGACCGGTGTTGCCCTGGAGGCTCCCTGTCAGGGCCCTGCACATCCCCGGAGGCCCTTAGTACTTAGTAATACCAGCTTGGCTCCTGTGATTCCAAGCCCCAGAGATTCTGAACTCTGGCATTGAATCATCATCTTGATTGACAAAGTGTCTGAGGTTCTGTCACTGAGAATGCCCCGGCTGGACTCCTGAATGTCACTGGGAGTAAATAAATAACAACATAGAAAACATTATTTCAGAGTTTCAAAACAATTGCCTGTTTCAGGAATTATGCCTCTTGTGATTACTGATGGTAAATTTCTGACAGCTTCATTGCTTCACCTTCATTGATCATATTAATGCAAGTAAAATACCAACTAACATTCCGACTGAAACTACATTTACTGATTGATAAAGAAATTCTTTACTGAATCAAATATAGATAGGCATGTATTGACATTTAAATTGCTAAATTGTAATTCACTGAGACCATATACTGAACATGAGTAAACTTGTTTCAAATAATATCATAGGAAAACCAAGTATTTACATAGGATTGATAATAAGTATTTTGTATTTTATAGCTTCCCATTACTTACTACTCTAAACTATAGTGTTAATAAGTTTGTGGTAATTGTATATAGTTCCCCGAACGAGTGATTTGTTGAATTTTGCCTTCACACTACTGGTCATGAGTCATATGTCACTTGCTTGTCTTTCCACCCTCCATCTTCCACCCTCCCCCTGCTTTTCCTTTCCCTACTTATTTATTTAAAAGTATTACCAACCAGTGAATATAGTAAAGAAATATCGTGGCAGCTAGGAACAAAATACTCCAACTGCCTTGAAAATCAGTGCCTAGATTGCAGATGGTTCCTGTTCGGGTTTGCTGCATGTCTTTGAATCTCTGAGCCAGGTGGCATATGTGGTCATCTTCTCCTCCTCTGACTGATTCTAGGCAAGCAGGTTTCTCTGATTTAGAGATGCATAGTATTCTTTTCACAGTATAAATCCATCAGTCTTGCATTTCTAAATAGATGATAGTAGAAATAGGTTCTTTCAGTCTGAGGTTTTAATATTGTGAGTTTCATTATTCTTAGAGCCTCAGTTTTGTAGTCATTACAGCAGTAATAGCCGTTTCCATAGTCTTGTTCAGATGACATTTAAAATTGGATCTCGGAATCCAGAATATTTGATCTAAAAAAGAAAATGTAAATTAGAAACAACAAAAAATGCTGCTTTGAGTTCCAGTGTGTTTCTGTCATTAAGGTGATGAATTTACAGCGAATTCTAAACTATTTTCTTTATCATCTAACTTTATGAATAAGACTTTTGAATTCAAGATAGATGTTTTGTATATTCGGGTTCAGGTATTTGTAAATGTTCAAGAATTTGTGCGATTTAAAAATGCACTAATTTGGCATCTAAATTTCAGTGGTTGTGTATGAGTGATGATACAGATGCTAAAAGAAGCACGAGATGGAAAGAATAAAGTTAAAAATTCTATAATTTAGTTTCATTTTTCTGAATTGTTTCGTGTATTTAGAGGTCTAGAAAATATACAAATAAAGCAGGTGCTACAATAATAAAACTGTGATAGAGAAAAATATGGACAGTATTGTCTCTGTTTATGGAGAAGGAGGAAGATCAGTGAATATATTTAATTTTGTTATTTTTACCTTTGGGTTACACCAAGCAGTTCTTAGGGTTTAGTCCTGACTGTGCTGTATTCAGGGTGCTTCACTCAGATGTCACCCAGGTAACCTGCATGCCAGGGAAGCTCCCTGCCCGCTGTTATTAATTCTTGTTTGTTTTTTGCCACATTTGCCCAGCAATGCTCAGGGTCACTGCTGTCTCTGTGCCCAGGAATCACTTCTGGTGGTGCACGGTTACCATATCGGGATGGAGCTACACCCTGCGCATGCAAGGCATGTGGCCTCCCTACCTTAGTACCGGCTGTCCTGTCTAACGGGTC
Source organism: Sorex fumeus (assembly GCF_029834395.1). Taxonomy (NCBI): domain Eukaryota; kingdom Metazoa; phylum Chordata; class Mammalia; order Eulipotyphla; family Soricidae; genus Sorex; species Sorex fumeus. Next base: position 23,144,194 of record NW_026606077.1, on the reverse strand, counting down.
CTCCATGTCCCATCACTCGGCCCCTCCCCCTGTCCCATCTCATGCCCCCCCTGTAGATTGCAGACTACTAGCCATAAGCGTAGATCAGGGAGCCCAGGGGGAAAGACTGAACATGCTCTTTGCCAGAAGGTGCTGAGTGATCTGCAGGAGGGTGCAGTGCACTGAGGGAGGGGTGCAGTGCTCTGAAGGAGGGGTGCAGTGCAGATCCCGGGGTGCATGATCTGAGCTCAGGTGCTCTCTCAGCCCGCTTCCCTGTGCGCTGCGTGGTTGCAGTGTTCTCAGGCGCCCACCAAGGGCTTGGGCTTAAGGCTCGTGACCAGGCTCGAGGGTAGCCCAGGAGAAGGCAGGAAACGTTGGCCCCTCCCATCACCCTGGCCCATGTCGGGGAAAACATGTGGGTAGAAGGCACCAGAGCCTGGTCCCCCAGGCCGTCCCTGCCAAGTACCAGATCCTCACCACTCACTGCAGCCTTGCCGAGAGGAGGGTGTGTTTTCTCCTCGGGTTGGCTCCTTGGCGATCCCCTTGGTTAGGTATTGCCTGTCGTCCCAAGGAGCAGTTCCTGAATAGGCCCCGCCTGTTGGGTCCACAGAGACTGGGGGAGGTTCATAGGCAGGCCCTGTGCCGCAGAGCAAGTCCCAGCGAGGTGTGCGGAGAGATGCCCCTGCCCAGGCGCGTTGGGGGTCCCCCACGCCAGGACGGGGGAGGGCGCAGCACCCAGGGTTAGCCGCAGTGCATGAAGATGTGGCTCCGATGCAGAAGATTTCCTTTTTCTCCTATGTTCTCTTCTTTTCTTCTGTGCTAGTGGATAAATGGCGAGCAGAAAGCGAGAAATCAAGCTACAGGGAAAGCAGGAGTTCAATCTGCATTCGCGCTCTTGGCAGACTGGCACACGGAGACAGAATTCAGCATCAATCCCAAGCCCAGGGCAAAGAGATGCTGCTGCAGAACAAGGGGCTGACAGGTATTGGGCCTCCCCTGGAGGAGCATCTTGGTTCCCCTCACGGCTGAGCCGCTTTGCTCTTGCCGCTGCCTCTCTTTAAACTAAGCTGATACGGTTCATGGGCTGGAGCGATAGCACAGCGATAGGGCGTTTGCCTTGCACGCAGTCAACTGGCCCACTGGAGTTGGGCTCCTCCACCCGCTCGGAGAGCCCCGCCAGCTACGGAGAGTATCTCGCCCGCAGGGCAGAACCTGGCAAGCCACCCATGACGTACTCAATATGCCAAACATAGTAACAACAAGTCTCAGGATGGAGAGGTACTGGGACCCTTCCAGCAAATCGATGAACAACGGGAGGACTGTGACTGTGACCTGTGATATGGTCCATCTGACTCGATCTCTCGTTAAATAGTGCTGTCTTCTAGTGATCGATGTTTACCAAGCCTGGAGTGGACCTTGCAAAGCAAAGCAAACTTTATTCCGAAATCTGAAAAATGAGCTGAATAAGATTACTGCATTTTGTTGTAGTAAGAATTTCCTTTCCATTAAACTGTCATTGTCTTGTGATGTTGTGTGTTTAAAGTAAGGACCATCTTGATTTTAGACTGTCAGCGATTTAAAATAGCTGTTGGCTTGGCAGTTTTTCTGTACAGTCTGGCTACCGGATCTGAGGCAAAAAAGATTTTGATGTCCTCTTATTTCGATAATTGACCATAGTAAAATTGGATAGAAAAGGAGAAAATTAGCACCTCTTTTTCTTTATAGCTGACCACTTTTTCGGTTTTTATTCCTTAGATCAAGGGTTACAAACATGGCTTTTCTATATTTTGTAACACCCTAGGCATTTTGACAGCTGGCAGTTTTCCAGGGTGCTTGATTGATTTTCCCCTGTCCGGATTGTCATGTAGATGTGTGGACTCTCTGTGGGACCAACTCCAGGCAATGTGTGTGGAGGATGAGAAGGGTGAGAAAGGAGAATCTTACTATGATTTGTCAGGCAACAGCGTCAGCTCAGCGGAGGGCTGCTTGAGGATTGGGGTCATGAACAAATGTGTTGATTTTTAAAACTGCATCAGAGGTGACAGGGTTAGAACAGTGCTTATGTACACACATGTCCTGTAGAAAATCACTGCCCCTCCTCCAAGCCCCCAGAATGCCCAAGGCTTCCACCCTTGCCTCATGACCCCTCTAGTGACCCTCATCCTTCTTCCCTCTCTTCCTCTTAAAATCATTTCTGTATTCCAAATCCAGAATATTGTTGTCACTAGATACTTTTCATCCCTTGCTTTTTGTGGGGCCAGGGGTGCCTCCCCAGTGGTGCTCAGGAGGCCTTGGTGATCCCTGGGTGATCTGAGGAGCTGAGCCAGTGCTTCTGTGCCAGGGTCCAAGCATGTGATCCAGGCAGGCCCACGTTCTCATGTCCACCCAGGTCATTTCAGCAGCCCTTCAGAGCTGCCTTGGCATGCTCTGGGAAAACTAGCATATCTCACCAAACCTCCCCCTTCAAAGTAGTGGAGGCGCGCCCTCTGGCGGATATTTTACTTTCCACAGTTAGCGTCAGAAAAGGACCTTCCTAGTCTTAAAAACAAGTGGAAACAAAGATAAATGTGACTGCACTAAAGGCAGAAGCTCTGAACTTCAACGAAATGATGACCAGAACATAAGTATAGCACACGAATGGGAGAAATATTTACCCAACATTTTTCTGAGAGCGGTTAATATCCCCTGTGAAGAATTTTGGATATAGCCATTACTATAACATATTGCCACAGTGGTACGCAAATCTTAGTGGTACCTGAGTATAATAAAAAGTTATTAGTTAGATAGAAAAAACGTTCAGAAATGTTTATCAGATGTTACTGAGTAATGAATTCGCTTGTGGAGTTCTAGTCCTAGTTTTTGAAGCACTATTAGGTTTCGTATTTGCATTTGGGAATAAGCAGCAATTCATCATTATTATTTTCTCTGTATATTGCTATTATTGTCATTTAATTAGTGATTCACTTTAAGAAATCACAAAAGAAGAATTGCAAAATTAAAAGTGAATTATTTCATTTAGGTAAAATTCACATCATGTTAAATGCCCGGGCCCCAAAGGAACCACAGCTGCTGGTAGTGCAAGACTGGAGGGCTGCAGTCAGGCGCGAAGGGCCCTGCTGCCAAGCAGTGGCCTCAGGGCCGAGTTCTCTGTCACTTGTTCTGTCTCTTGTGTTCTATGCCCAGCTGCAACTCCCCACTTCCAAATAACTTCACAATATCCTGTTTCTCAGTAATATAGCATATATACGATCAGCATAATTAAAATGATGTGCTCATTTTATCTTATGGGTCTACACATCGGAAAATATCCCCATTGTATTTATAATATATAAAAGATATCTTATAACATGTATATATGTGTATGAATAACCTGATAACTTGTGTATAAAGAATATGGAGAGTATTTTTATTCTCCTAGTGTTATTCTGTCTATATGACAGGATACTCTATATGTAATATACATACTCAACGTTTGGTTTTGGTCCATAGTCTACTAACTTTTGATATGTTGCCAAGGAAAAGGCTGAGGTATCATTTTTGTTCCTTTGTAGATTTGGATGCACATCAGGACACTTGAAGAATATGTTTATGAGAGGGATAGCTTGGCTGTGTGTGCATGTCTACTATATTATTAAATCTGGAGAGCAACAGCATAACTTGATATGTAAAGATAAAGAGTATTGATTGTCTTCATGTTTAATAAGAAAACTTTTAAATTTTATATGAGAATGAAATACATTATGTTGTCATGATAACACATTTTGAAGTATGTGTAACAAATGCCTAGCATTTTACAACATGTTGTTTTTATACAGATGATGTTTTCAATATCCTGCCAAGAAGAAGGTTTTAAAATATTGATGCAAAGACAAGTACTTTTATCAGAAGATGAAGCACAGAAACTGTGCAAGGAATATGACCATGAAGCTTATTTTGAAGACCTTATAGAAAACATGATCAGGTGAAGTGATTTCAGGTTTAGAAAGTATGATATGTTTCTGAATCATTTAAATATTTTCCTAACCCTGTGTTCTGTTCCCATGGACAAACCTATATAGTCTATAAATATGTGCAGGAGCCTTTTATTTATTTATTTATTTATTTATTTATTTCTTTATTTATTTGCTACTATCCTACCCACCTCAAATCACAGCCCAAATTCTATCTACGCTAGTCCCTCTGGTGTGTCATGGAGTAATGGAAAGTCCCAGGTAAAGTTGCTGGAGCTCAGTTGAACCAAATCTAGAAATTCACGGTGTGACACTTCAAGCAGAGAACTTTCTGATTTTCAAGGAATTTGATAATCATAAAGATTACTGGTCCTAGAAGCAAAATGGAATAACAGAAGTAAGATATCAGAAAACGAAGTCAAATCAAAGGTGGACTCTACAGCCAGCAGGGCACATGCATATCCCATCCAGAGTAGAACAGTAATCTAGGAAGCACCCCTGCAGACCTATGGCCCTTCCCTTGCTTTACCTACTTCCGTCCTCTTGTAAACATTACTCATATTCCAAGTGAAGGTTGACTTCTGAATCTTGATAAAGGATTACTCTGACACTTTTGATCCGAGTATCACTGAGTCATTGGGTCAGGCTCTGACCTGCCTGCCTGGTTGGCTGAGAACCACCAGAAATGGCCCGTGAGGTCTCTTGAGCATTGAGGGTCAGGGCTGCAAAAGAAAGTAAACAAATAAATGCATGTGTATTGCTTGTAACTAGTTATCTAAGGGGGTCATAATTTCAATAATTTTTTTTTCGAACAGTGCTTCATCTTTAGTCCTTGCTTTGTCAAGAAACAATGGTTTCCGGTACTGGAAAGCGATAATGGGACCAAGTTTTGTTGATGAAGCCAGACAATATTTTCCAGGGAGGTTTCATGTTAGAGGTATGAAACATTTTAAATGGGAGGCATTTTAGTATTTTTAATATAAAGTAATGCCTGTTTTTTTTTCTTTTTGGGTCACACCTGGCGATGCTCAGGGGTTACTCCTGGTTTTGCACTCAGGAATTACTCCTGGCGGTGCTCAGAGGACCATATGGGATGCTGGGAATCCAACCTGGGTTGGCCGCGTGCAAGACAAATGCCCTACCCGCTGTGCTATCGCTCCCGATAGCACAACGGTAGGGCGTTTGCCTTACAAACGGCCAACATGGCCGACCCGAGTTTGATTCCTCCGCACCTCTCGGAGAGCCCGGCAGGCTACCCAGAGGATCTCGCCTGCACGGCAAAGCCTGGCAAGCTCCCCGTGACGTATTTGATATGCCAAACACAATAACAACAAGTCTCATGACGGAGACGTTACTGGGCCCGCTCGAGCAAATCGATGAACAACGGGAGGACCGTGAATGCCTGTTTATTTATCAAATAAACTAAACATATTCCAAACTTACATCTCTTTCAAGACTGAAATTATTTTTTATGGATTCCTTTCAGATAGTATCAGCATCAAATTTATTTATGAAGGGTCTACAAATATTTTGTTGGTGTTACATTTTAGAAAGGCTAATAAAGCCATATGTTTCAAATATACCATCTGACATACCCCCAAATTATCCTCAAAAATTGGTTTTATTGTCATATTTATACTTGAGATAACTATAATACAGGAAACTGAACTGCCATTGTGTGATTAGCAAACAAATGTCGACAAAATTGTAATTTGTGCTTGAGCCCTGCTTGGGAGCATCCATGCCTTCTCTCTTCTTTACCTCTAAGTGTCAATTACCATGTGGTTATCTTTAAAATTTTAAATGAATCACATCTTTCGTGCCTCCTACGAATCTGTCTACATCAGGGGTGATCTAATGTTGCTTGGTAAACTGTAGGTAATCTATAAACAATGTTCCATTGTCTTATGTTGTATTTTGTGATATTGTGCTTTAACAGTTTTAACTTCTTTATCTCAAAGTTTATGTGATCAATTTGCAATGTAAAGTTTCCCTATCAATCAACTGAATGGGAGCATTTCATTAGAAGTTGCTGAAAGGGAATAAAGTATTTCTTCCACGCTGAATATACACAGTGGGTAGGGAATTTACCTTGCATGCAGACGAACTGGCCAACCCAGGTTCGACTCCTCCACCCCTCTAGGAGAGCCCGGCAAGCTACCAAGAATATCTCTTCCACATGGCAAAGCCTGGCAAGCTACCCATGACATAATCGATATGCCAAACACAGTTTCACAATGGAGATGTTATTGGCCCCGCCCGAGCAAATCAATGAACAACCGAAGGACAGTGACAATGACAGTAAAAGAATATACTTTAGCAATGATTAAACCTGACATACCACTTGAAGAAAGAGGGAAGTCTTTTTAAATGTGTATATTATTCCCCAAACTTTGTTAATTTTAATCTATAGAAGTGTTGAGAAAATACTTTGATGAGCATTCATACACTTTTTAAAAAACCTTTTATTGGTGAAACACCATGCGGTACAGTTGTGCACATACAAATTTTTGTGCTTGGGTTTCCATTATACAGTGATCGAGTACCCATCCCCCCACCAGTGCCCATTTTTCACCACCACTGATCCCAGTATCTCTGCCACCCCCCATCCCTTCCATCCCACCCTGCTTCTGTTGCAGGGCATTCCTTTTTGTGCTCTTTTGCCTTTTGGGTGCTGTGGTTTGCAAAAGAGGCATTGAGTGGCAATTATGTTTGGTTTATAGTCTACTTTCAACATGCATCTCCCATCATGGGAGGATCCTCCCAACACCCTTTATTTGGTGCTCCCTTCTTTCTCTGAGCTGCCTTTTCCCCCAGCATGTGTGACTGGCCTCCAAGCTATGGAGGAGTGAAACTCCTGGTACTTATCTTGGCTATTCTTGGGTGTTAGTCTCCTATTTTGTTACTTTATGTTCCCCATATGAAGAGCATTCATACATTTGTGTTTAGATTCAACAGATAATTTTTGTCTATTATAAATTTTAATTTTCTTTTTTCTTCCCTCTTTTCTATGCTTCGGTTATAATTATATATTACAGAATTATGTTAAATTCCCTTACAAAGTTGAGAGAGATGGTATTTTTACTTTCATAAATATATTAGTATGGAAAATTGTTGAAAGTTTCTTAATGGTGTTTCTATTACTGGTACATCCTTCCATTACTGCATAAATTCCATATAGCCATAACATATTTTGATTTTTTTAATTCAATTTTTACATTTCACTGGGGATTTCTTACATTAGTATACTGAAATTTAAGATATTATATGCCTCTCATTTTTGAACAAAGTTTTAAACAGTAGAGTACTATTTTATTTAAAAATGCATGTGTTGCATCAGGCCAAAATCCATGATACATTGAAGACAAGGTCGGCGAATCCTCCATGATATTGATACTAATGGTATCTTCAAAGAGGACACTCCACTCACCAAGTGGAAACAGAGACAAACAAATGGGGCTATCTTAAATTAAGAAGCTTCTGCACCTGAAAAGATACAATGACCAGAATACAAAGACAATCTTCCGAATGGGAAAAGTTATTAACCCGATACCTATCTGATAAAGGGTTGATATCAAGGATATACAAAGCACTGGTTGAACTCTACAAGAAGAAAACACCTAACCCCATCAAAAAATGGGGTGATGAAATGAACAGAAACTTTCCCAAAGAAGAAATCTGAATGGCTAAGAGGCACATGAAGAAATGCTCCACGTCAGTAATCATCAGGGAGATTCAGATCAAAACAACAATGAGATATTTTCTCTCACCACAGAGACGGGTCCACATCCAAAAAAACAAAAGCAACAGGTGTTGGCCTGGATGTGGCGAGAAAGGGACTCTGTTTCACTGCTGGTGGGAATGTCGACTGGTTCAGCCCTTTTGGAAAACAGTATAGAAGATTCTCAAAAAATTAGAAATTGAGCTCCCATTTGACCCAGCAATACCACTCCTGGGAATATATCCCAGAGAGGCAAAAAAGTACGGTTGAAATAACATCTGCACTTGTATGTTCATTGCTGCACTATTCACAATAGCCAAAATCCGGAAAACACCTGAGTGCTCAAGAACAGATGACTGGTTCAAGAAACTTTGTTACATCTACACGATGGATTACTATGCAGCTGTTAGAAAAGATGGAGTCATGAAATTTATATACAAGTGGTACTACATGGAAAGTATCATGCTAAGTGAAATGAGTCAGAATGAGAGGGACATACAGAGAAAGATTGCTTTCATCTGGGGAATATAAAGTAACAAAATGTGAGATTATCACTTAAGAATAGCCAAGATAAGTACCAGGAGGTTAACTCCATGGCTTGGAGGCCAGCCACACATGCACGGAAGAAGACAACTCAGATGCAGAGAGGAGCACCAAGTAAAGGGTGTTGGCAGGATCCTCCCAGGATGGGAGAAGCTTGCTGAAAGTAGAGTATAGACTAAACACGGTTGCCACTCAATGCCTCTTTTGCAAACCACAACACCTAAAAGGAGAGAGAGGGAACAAAAGGGAATGCCCTGCCACAGGGGTGGGGTGGGATGGGGAGGTGGGGTGTGGGAGGGATGCTGGGAGCACTGGGGGTGGGGAATGGGCACTGGTGGAATGATGGGCACTCAGTCATTGTATAACTGAAACCCAAGCACAAAAATGTGTAAGTCTACAACTGTACCTCATGGTGTTTCACTAATAAAAATTTAAATAAATATATAAAGAAATAAAAATGCATGTCTGAGGTGGGGCCAGAGAATCAGTCCAATAGTACCAGCTAGAGGGAGGGCGCTTGACTTGAACTCAGGCAACTTGGGTTCAGTCCACTGCATCCGATATGGTCTCTAGAACCCCACCTGGTATGATTCCTGAGCACAGAGTCAGGAGTAAGCCCTGAGAACAACTCGGAGGAAGAAAGGAAGGAAGGGAGGGAGGGATGAATGGAGGGAGGCAAGAAGTAAGAGAGGAAAGGAGGGGAGGAAGGTAGAGAAATAAGAAAAGATGTGTGGCTGTGTAAAAAACTATTTAGTGGTGGACAGGGCGTGGCCTCGACAGCTCTTCTCCTGCCTGTCAGGTTCTGGGTGACCCGGGGCCGCTCCCCCAGCTGGGGCAGCCCGGACCATGGGGCATATGGTGGAGGAGAAGGGTCAAGACGGTTGATTGATCAGATGCCATTTATTCCATTCTCCCCACACGTCAGGCTCCCATTCGAATCTGCTCTGCTCCTCATTCACGTCACCCCCTGTCTCTCCGCTCATCTCTGCACTCTCTTTCGCAGCCTGGGCTCTCTCTCTCTCTCTCTCTCTCTCTCTCTCTCTCTCTCTCTCTCTCTCTCTCTCTCTCTCCATGTGCCTGCTCCAGTATTCTTCCACATTCTTCTCTCTCTGTCCCCCTTGCTATTCTCTCTGTGGTCCATCTTGCCGACCTGCTCTCTCTCTCTCATTCTCCAACTCTCTTGCCTCTCCAACTCCCCCACACTCTGGGCTGACACTGAACCCAGTCAGGGAGCAAAATCAACATCAGATAGCACTTCCTGAGAGCCCACTAAATTCAAAGAAAACACCACCTAAAAGGTATTTCAAAGTCCTTTCTGACTGCCCCAGGCAAAATACCTCCTAAGGTCTTTTTGTCCTTTCCTCAGTCCAATATCTATCAACATCTTAATACTAGTTTTTTTTGTATGGACACAGTAAGAGATACCATTGAGGCTTGTAGGGCAGCTCTCAGGGGAACAGCTTGCCACAGACTCAGACTACAGAGCTCAGGCCATATTAATCATTCCTAACCCTAGCAGGGTCCGAATCTAGTTATTACATTTTGGATCATGTCAGAATTTCTCCATGCCCAAATCCTTAACTTATAGTTAAGCATTATGGCACTTTGGCCAGGCCCATCTCGACGCTAGGGTACTATATAGCTTACCTTTTGCCCTGGCTCCATCCAGTCCCTCATAGGGACCCTGCTTTTGGGGGTGCTAGGAAGTCAGAGCAGCTGAGGCTTAGGTGAGACAACAGATGCCCAGGAGGAAAATAACACTGAGAGTCATATTACAAAGGCATAGCATATACTGTCTTCTTGTATCCATACAAAAAGGGCATTGCTCTGAATTAACTATGCAAAGGACTTAGGGAGAAGAGAAAAACAATATTTACTAGTCAACAGAGAACTAAGAAAGAAGTTACAAATAAACACAGAGGAATGGGAGTACTGTGATGGGAGCAACCCAATAAATCTAATTTACCTGAGGTTCTGCAGGAAGGACAAAACAGTGTTATCCTACAGGGTTGGACAGGCAACTCAGTTGCCTGAGTGCATGGAGACCTAGGTTTCATCCCAGACTCTATCTGGTCTTCTGAGTCCCTCCAGGAGCAACCCCTGGGCAATGCTCTGGGAGTAGCTCTGAGCACTGCCAGTATAACTCCACACTAAAATCATACTAAACTCACACTAAAATCATAAGTGAAGGTTCAGTACTCTGGAAGCATTTAAACAGCCTTGAGTTTGGTAGATTCTACATCTGCATATCTGCCTTTAGCTTTTTCCCTCTGGGATAGTACATTCATCATTTTCCACCCATTTCTTCTTTACAACTGGTCTATTTAAACTTTCTATCTCCACTAGAATTAAGTTTATTAGATCAATTTCAGTTTTCTATGAAATTATGTGTTCAATCCTAATAAAATTTGAAATCTGTTATGATTTTATTTGATTTCCTGCTTCAGTTGTTAGTCCCACTTGAATATTTCTAATTTTGATGTCTTTCAAAGTCAGAAGTTGATATTCTTTTCTTCTAATGCGTTATTTTCAATTTTGGCTAGCACAGCGGGTAGGGCATCCGCCTTACAAGTGGCCAACATGGCCGACCCGAGTTGGATTCCTCCGCCCCTCTCAGAGAGCCAAGGCAAGCTACCGAGAGTACTCGATATGCCAGACACAGTAACAACCAAGTCTCCAATGGAGACGTTACTGTGCCCGCTCGAGCAAATCGACGACTATTTCTAGTGTTAGCTTTAATGTTCTTATAGCTTTGAAGCTGGATTTTTAATTTATTTTCAATCTTTAGCTTTGCCAATAATTCTTTTTATATTTTTTTCTGGAGTGGGCCACACCTGGCAATGCTCAGGGCTTCCTCCTGGCTCTACACTCAGGGATCACTTACGGCGGGGGTCCAGACCATATGGGATGCCAGGGATGGAACACAGGTCAGGTGCCTGCAAGGCAAGCACACAACCTCTGTACTATTGCTTCAACCCCTTGTCAATAAATTTTTATAGGGGCTATGCCCAGCAATTGTTAGGATAAGGGACCACTTCTAGTAATACTTATAAGCTGCAGGCTGAAGTGTGACGCTTGAGTCCATCAGTATTTGGGGGCAACCTGGGCTACACCCAGTGGGGCTCAGTGAGGAGATCTGGGGGAGGGTGGCACCGGATTTGTTTCCCAGGAGCTCCAGCTCCAGGAGACTGCTGGGGGGGGGTGACGGTCCCCCATCCCCCGCCCACCCCACACACAAGATCGCCAGCGCCACGCAGTCATGAGTTACTATTTTCTTGAACATTTATTTTTATTTTATTTTATCTTTAAATTTGATTAGTGAGACTCCAGGAGGTAGTGTTTCACGTGCTCTCCTGCGATCCCCAGCAGCAAAAGAGCCGCTGCAGCCTGCTCAGGGAGCTGTCATGCCGGGGCGGCTGTGCTGCACTGGAGAGGGTAGAAGGACCCCTTGCACTACGTCCCCGCCTGTGTCCAGGCCAAAATGGCCACCACCTTCTCCTCCTGTGTCCACAAGGCCCGTTCCGGTCACCGTGGATTGTTGGAGCACTAGCCTGCCTCTCGGCCCCCTCAGGGCGCTGGTCCTGGGGGAAGGACCGGCTCACAGCGGGGGAGGCTGGCAGCTGCACCCCCGGGAGTCTCAGGGGGGGTGTTCCCAGAAGGAAGGAGGGAACGGACGGGCAGTCTTGTCCCTGAGGTGGGCTCTGGCCAGCGGGAGGCTTGGCAGGGCAGACGGAGAGAAAGAACAGGACCGGCATATACAGGGCCGGGGCCGGGGGCCTGGCCGATGGCGTTGCTGGTGAACGGCCAGTGTCCGCATGGACTACAAGTGCAGCCCTGTCGTGTTCTGGGTTTGGTGACTCCTCGCCACGCAGTGAGGGCAGAGCCTCGGGGAGCTGCTGCCACCCCCAAAGGACCACGATCTGGAGAGTTGCTGGGCGTCTGACCCCCAACACGCCTGCCCCCCGGAGGAGCAGCACCCTGACTCGGGTCGGGGCGTGGAGGCCACGGTCTGCATGGCGGTCTGGGGCCCATGGGCACAAGGACACGCAATGGGGCCTGGCAGGACACAGGGTCCCCTGGGTCCTCTGGACCAGGCTCTGCCTCATACCGCTGACTCTGAGGCCAACGCGGGAAAGCTGAGCCGGCCGCAGAGACCCCTCAGGCGTCAGAGGGTGTCCTAAGCGGCTGTTTCCCAGAAGGAACCTGGAGCCAGGGTGGAGCAGTCCGTACAGAGATGCCCTCTGTGTCCCAGGGGCGGGTAGAGAGGTGGATCTACCGAAGTACAGCTGATCGGCGCCCGGCGCAGCAGGGGACATGAAGAGGCAAGGATGCCCTGCGGCTCGTTCCCAGCGTGCAGAAAACGGGGGGACGTGGTACAGAGGCATACGCTGGCGGCGGGGGTCCTGTGGCTGGAGCCATTGTCTGCAGAGGACACAGGGCACAAGGTTGGAGCCAGGAGGAGAGAGTAGAGGTCCCTGCTAACATGGGTGGGAGACCCCCGGCACCCCGACAGCCTGAGCCCCTCCGCCTCCTCAGGTCCATGAGGTCACAGTAGCCTCTGCCCTCTCCCAGGGCCCCCCCCGCCCATTTCATGGCTCACTGCACTGTCCCCATGGGAGCACTCGGTCCTGAGGTGTCTGTGGGAGGCGGGGGATAGTCACCTGGTCAGCTCACTGCTCTCCCGCGGTGAAGATGGGCTCCTGCCAGGGAGGAGGGGCCGTCAGGGGTCATGCACAGCTTCCCAGCCAGCCCTGTCTGAGCCCCAAGACCTGCCCAGCCCGTGCCCGAGGCTCCCTGAGGCACCTGCTTCCGGGGAAAGGCCGGACACACCAGCTCCGGGAACCCAGAGCCCAGTGTCCCTCAGGGACCCTGTCGTCCACACTCCTGGGAACCTTGGTCTGTCCTGTGTCCCCTGCCCACCTGGAGGGCAGTTCCACTGCTTCTCACCCTGGTGTGGTTCACTGGGACCCCCAAGGCCTCAGGCTCTGCCTGTCTCCCTCCCGACTCTCCTCCAGTGCCCTCACGGGGCCGCTGTCCACAGGGACATCTTCAACTTGTAGCCTGGCCCGGATGGCCAGGACAGGGAGTGTGCCCTGGCAGAGCCCAGGCGGGAAAGCCAACCCCATCACCTCGGTGTGTGCAGAGCCTCTCCTCCTCCAGGCAGCCTTCCAGTGCTGAGAAGAAAGGGGGCGTGAGGGCCTGGGCCTCTCAGAAACTCAAGGAGCCTCCCCAGGCCTGGGCTCCTGCAGGGAACTGCAGGCTGGGCTCTCGCCTGATTCAGTCCCAGGGACGCTGAGCCCATTCTCAGTCCCTGTCAGGCCAGCACCCTGGTGCCAGCAGCACCCTGACCAGTCTGTGCACTGTGCTGCCTCACAGAGGCCCTGGGCCCCCTCTGAGGGTCTCTCAGGTCACCACTGTCCTGTTGGCCCCCGTGGAGGCCTCTGTGTGAGTGACCCCTGCCCCCGCAGGTCAGGGGGGAAGCGTGTACTCTCCCCGGAGCTGGGATCCCACAGGGACAGCTATTTCTCCCACAGTGCGGATGGGGGTCTCCCACACAGACTCTGGCCCTGAGGTAACTGGGTCCCCCGGAATACCTCGCCCTGTGCCTCACGTCTGCGAGAGAGAGGACTGATGCTCTCATCTGGCCACACGCCCCGTCTGCTTCTTTCAAACACACTTGCCCTCAGTCCCCCAGGACGTCTCCAGACTCTACCTGGTGCTGTTCCTTGACCGCAAACGGGCAACACATTTTTTCAGCAAAATCCAAAATAGAATTCCATTAAACCCCGAAAGGTAGGGGTCCTCAATCCAGAGAACCAGCCATTCGGGTAGATGTTCAGGAGTAATAGGAGAATAAGCGTGAGAATCCATGTAGAAGAGTTCAGACAAGTATTCGCTTGCCTGTGGCAACTGAGCCAGAGAGCAGCAGGCCCGTTTATATACACTCTGCTGACATCATGGAACCCTGCGGAGTCACAAAGGGTCCCGGGCCGGGGAGGGGACCCCATGCATGGCTGCCACCAGCCCTGCCCCACTCAGGCCTGAGTGGTCTCTCTACCCGCCTAGGCCTTAGGTTGCCCTGCCCTCCCTTCCCGCCCTTTACAAGCCCCGAGCCCTGCCTCCTGGGCCTGGCCTTGTTCTCTCAGGAACCCAGTCACCCCCTGCGTCTGCGCTTGCCGTCTGTCTGCCTCACCGAGCCTCTGACCCTGGCACTTTCCTCTCGGCAGTGTCCTTGTTTCACATCCTCTTTCCTCCAGACTCTCCCAGCAATGTTCCCACATGAACCTGGGCCTCGAGCATCCAGCCCTCTCCCACTGCGTTGGAGCCTCAAAATCCCCCACATCAGTTTGGTCTTTGCTCAGCCTTTACCAAACATCTTTATTTTTTAAATAAAAACTCTTTCTTTGAAACAAACAAATGAAACAATTATTTTACTATTGTGTACATACACTAGACTCTCAAAGTGTAATTATTTGGCAATTTTTTTTTCTTTCTAGGGGGCCACACCTGGTGATGCCCAGGGCTTCTCTTGGCTCTGCATTCAGGAATTACTCCTTGTGTTACTTGAGGACCCATGGAGGATGCCAGGGATCGAAGCCTGCTTCTCCACGGTACTATCTCTTAAGCTTTCGGCGTTTTTAAGGTATATAATCTGAATATCAATTTTTTAATGAGTTTTACACGTTTTATATTCATAAAGTAGTGCACAGGAGTTCATTACAGGTAACATTCAAACACCCATCCAGCCAGTGAGCATCTTCCCACCACAACAAGAGGGAAGTGTGTGAAGGTTGTGGAAATACATTCTGGGGCTAAATGTCAGTTTTAAGACTTTTCTCTTTGGGAAAAGACCAGGTAGCGCTCTACTTTCAATATATAGAACTTTCCTTGTTCCTTTCCTCTTTAAATTTTATTTCTTTTCTACTTCCATCATAGTTTTATCAGAACTTAATGTATTATCATAATTTTTGCTTTAAAGGCTGTTATTGATTACCCCTCATACATTCCACCATAAATATGTGTAAGTAGAAGCTAATATCAATTTTTCTTTGTAGATTAACTCCTAATTACAACTCTCAGTAAAATGTACTTGATCAATATTTCCTGTTTTGAGTAATATTTTTAAATATTATTTAACAGGTTCACTATCCACTGTAGCACTCTCCTCCCATTTTTCATCAATCTGCTCGAGCTGGCACCAGTAATGTCTTCATTGTGAGACTTGTTGTTACTGTTTTTGACATATCAAATACACCATGGACCTTGCCAGGCTCTGCCGTGTGGACAGGATACTCTCGGTAGCTTGCCGGGCTCTCCAAGAGGGATGGAGGAATCAGACCCGGGTCAGCTGCGTGCAAGGTAAACGCCCTACCCACTGTGCTACCGCCTCATGTCCCCTTCCTTAATTCATGTCTTTATAGAATATTACTGCTACGTTTCTTTTTTTTTTTTTTTTGGGTTACACAGGAGAATGACTTACATCGCTTCTTCTGTCAGTCCTACTGATAGAAGTGCCTTCCATCCGAGGCTGTTCCTGCAGGTTCAGAAGGATTACTAGCTCTTTCATCTCTGCTCTGACTGCAAACACAGTATGTAATTGCACCATTCTCAAACCTCTTTCACGCTCTTGAAAAATAATATCCGCTAGAGAGATTGTATAAGGTAAGTCACATGTCTCACATGCTGCTGACCTGGGTTCGAGCTCCAAAAATGTATAGTTCTTCTGAGCACCACCAGGCATGATCCTTGAGTACAGAGCAGGATTAATATTGAGCACTGCTGAATATGCCTGCCACCCAATAAAAGATAAAGTTTTTGGTGCCCAACCAGCTCACAAAGGTGAGGAAGCAGAAGCAGGACCCCACTTTCAACTAAGTGGGTGAGTCTGAGTGGTCTGGAAAGGGCCAAACCGACACTCTGGGGCCAGCAAGCTCCGGCAGTACAAGAAACAGTCCTCCCCTTCTCACATACCTCAGACCTAGCTAACCTTTAGATGTAAACATCCTCCCCTGTTTATCACAGACCCTGGTCTGGCGAAGTCCCGCCCTACAGGATCCCAGTCCTTGACCTCCGGCCCGGAAATTGTAACTGACCATGTTTTCCTTCCTGTTTCTGACCATGTTTTCCTTCCTGTTTCTGGCCATGTTTTCCTTCCTAGAGACTGTAACTCTTTGCCTGGTAACCGGGGCCAAACAATGTATCCTTTAACGCTTGCTCTCCTGTGCCTCGGTTTTCTTGTTTTGATTCTTTCTGCTCAGTGGAATTTCCTGGAGGGGTTTACAAGAGGAGAGCGAATGAAGAGAGGCTGTGAAGGCTGCTGGGGCCACTGAGCCTGCCGGGGGCTTGGCCCGCCCTGCTTCTGCGTTCCTCTGCGCCTCTGACCGCTGGACTGTCTCCGTGCACTTTGGTACAACGAAAAGTAAGGCACCCTTGCAATTGAACAGCACTGCCTATTGTTGACTTCCCATCTTTGACTTCACATCTTCTCAGCTTTCAGACGAGACAATTGAGAAAAATTAAAAATTTCTGAGATTTTTGTTTTACATAACTGATTACACCCACATCATTTGCCACCCCTTTAGGCTATTCCTTACATTTTTCTCCAGAGCTTTCCTTTCCTTCCAATTTTCAATGTTTATATTCTGAGCGTAGTCTTTGGGGCTGTCACTTTCCTTTTTTTTTATGTAGGAGTCCTGCTATTTATGCAGCCACTGATTAGCTGATTGAATTGAGCATGAACTCCACCTTTTTTTTCATAATTTATTTTTTCTTTTATTTATTGAATCACTTTGGGAAAAGTTCCTAAGCTTTTGGGTTTAAGTCTTGGTGATACAATGATCAAACACCTTTCCCTTCACTAGTACTCATTTTTCACCATCAAGAATCCAAATATACCCCCCTCCCAACCCTCCCAATGCCTGTGAAGCAGATGATTTCTACTTAACTCTTTTCTACATTGATTACATTCATTATTTCGACAAAAGATGCACCATTATTTAGAATCCTCCCCCCCAACAACCAGAATTACTGAAAAGGCATTGTGAAATACTCTTTCCTATAGCTGGTTAACAGAATCATATAACGTTGCGCAGCTGCAATAGTGGCTGCGTGATTTTGGATTTCTGCAAAGAGCCAGATAATTACGAGATTGTTTTCTGTGCGTCTGGTGTTATGGCTGTGCTGGAGAGCTGCTACTGGGGGGCAACTCGTGACCTCGGTAGGGCATGAAAGACGAGCCGGTTCCACCCCCATTCCCATGCGACTGTAGTTGCCCTGTCACCGCGGACTCATACTTGGCTTTCCTATAAGCGCTGAGGCAGCAGCCACCCTGCTGCTGGAGGGGGGGGGGGTTGGGGGGAAGAAGGCGGAAGGGAGCAACACCCTTTTGCTCCCGGGGAGGCATGGTGCTGTATTTTAACGTATGGTCCATTCACTTTTCTGCTGCAAGCTGCCGGGCTCTGGACTAAGTCCTTTTGCCTCTGGAGCCATGGCCATGCCAGAGAGCCGCTCCTGGGGGGTAACTCGTGACCTCGGTAGGGCGTGAAGGATGAGCTGGTCTCCCTTCTCATGAGACTGCAGTTGCCCCGTCATGGCCAGCTCATATCCTGATTCCAATAAGCTCTGAGGCGGCAGCCACCTTACTGCTGGGGGGGGGGGGGCAAGGCGGAAGGGATCAACACCCTTTCCTTCCCAGAGAGGCATGGCGCTGTAGTTTAATGCTTGGTCCATTCACTTTTCTGCTGCAAGCTGCCATGCTCTGGATTAAGCCCTTTTTCCTCTAGAGCCATGGCCGTGCCGGTGAGCCGCTCGTAGGGGGCAACTCGTGACCTAGGTAGGGCGTGAAGGAAGAGCCACTACCGCCCCCTTCCCATGTGATTGCAGTTGTGGGGCTCTCACTTTCTTCCACACACTTTGGTTCATCTTCTCTAATCTTATGACCTTCATATGGGAAAGGATTCATCTGAAAAATCAGCATCACCTGCTTATATATCCGGACTGTATGTATACCCAGTAGCGTCTGACATACAGGAGGCATGCAAAGCCACCAGGGGTGTTACAGGAATAGAGTACTATATGTGTTTGATTTTGTTTCTCTCCTTATCTAAAAAATGAGAAAGATCCTATGCTTACAAATGTTTCCTGTAAGAGTCGTCAAAAGTGTTCTCAGTTTCTTTCTACTTGTGTTTCTGGAACACATAAAATGTTGTTAGGGTGCGGTGTCAGATCTCCTTGCAGCAACAGGGACCACGTAGAGAATGCAACCCGCAAACAGGTAGTTTATTGTTTCTGGCTCATCAGGGTCAAGCCGGTTACACAGACACACAGGTCCCGTAGGTCCAGGCCAGACCCCGACCCAGGGTAAGGGAGTAACTTATATGGGCCCTCACTGACCATTACAGCAAAGACCAGCATTATCATAACCAATAGATTTATAAGAATCCATTCTTAACCCATCCTATTTCTACTACTGAAAGTACATTGTTCCTGATACTAGGAGCTTGAAGGGTAACATTTGGAGAAGTGGTTACATTGGATGAGCAAGTGAGCATAGCTTGCAAGGAGTATGCAGTTACATTTAATGAAAACGCAGGCTCAGAGCATATCCTGCAGGCACACTTAGTAATCGCTCTTACCTTGCAACCCACTTCCCTTGTCACCTGCCCCCATTTGCACATACCCTGGGGCACCTCTATCCAGGCAGCAGCCCCCAGGAAAATAGCAACTTGCCGGGCTCTCCAAGAGGGGGGAAGGAATCAAACCTGGCTCGGCCGGGCTGACTGCTGCGTACAAGGCAAACACCCTACCAAACTACCGCTGTGCTATCGCTCCTGGGATTTGTAATTGGATGACACAATTTTTTGTACTTCTAGATGGTGTGGGAAGAAAGGCCTGAGCAACATTTAGCAGTACTCAAAGCTAACTTCTAGCTCTGTGCTCAGGGGTCACTGCTGGTGGTGCTCTGGGACATGTGTGTTGCTGGAGATCAACCTTGGGTCAGCCACATACAAGACAAGCATCTTAACCCCTAAATCTCGGCCCCTAAAGAGAAAGTGTTTTTAATTAGAAGACACGATTTCCAGTGTTTGGCTTTGTAAGAGATATATTTTAAAAAGGTTAATCATAATTACCACCAAGTTTAAGATATTTTAAAATAGTGAGAAAAGACTTTTTTGAAACAACTCTAGAAAAGGAGCACTATGAAAACTGATATTAAGAACTAGTTCCATAACTAATAGTATTTTATGGCCAAATGACCGTGATCATGTAAACATTTCCAGACTTCCATACTTACAAGAACGCTTTCAATTTGAATGTCTCACCACACGAACCAGCAGCAGCATTCCAGCTCTCCTCCTCCTAAAATGGTGCCTCTCCTCACTATCTCCCAGCCTCTGTCTCTTTACTTCAGTCACCACCTTCTGTTTTCACAGTCAGAATTAATTTTGATTCGGCTGTGTTTATGACTTAGGTAACTCTCTCTTCTGGGGCCAGAGTGATAGCACATCAGATAGGGCACTCACCCAACCCGGGTTTAATCCGTGGCATCCCCTGTGGTCCTCCAAGCACTGCCAGGAATGAATCCTGAGCACAGAGCCAGAAGGTGTTATGTCCTGGGAAGGTAATTTCGCTCGCACATTGACCAGACCAGATGCCAATGCAAGGGCCCTTGATTGTTAGCTCGAGCTAGGGTCTAAGTCTCATACAACGCAGTGGAGACTTGATAAGGACCCCAACTCCGAATTCTAAGCCATTGATATAGGATTGGGTTACATAGCAGCAGTTTTTGTAGGAACTGGCGATGTGGTTCCAATTTGGATCCCGTGACTCCGCTGCCTAGGCCCTCTCCACTTGGCTGGGGCCCACTGCCCATGGCCCCTACTGATAGGCTGTTGCCACAGGGTGGTTTATCTGCCCAGGGTGGTATTTTTTTTTTTGGCAGTGGGACTTTGTGATGGGGAAAAGCGAGACTTAGGCCTGCTGAGTTTTGTTCTTAAAGTGGAGTTTGTCATGGCTCCACTTCGGCCTCACAAAGGAAGTCCTTCTGAGCACTCCCTGGTGTGACCCCTACTCACCAACTAAAAGACTCTTCTAAATAACTTTCTAGGAAGCTAATTTTTTTAGAATTATTAAAAATTATAGTCCGCGTATACTTTGTAGATGACACTGAAAATAGGTATTTTTAGTTAGTACAGGCAATTAAGAATTTCTTTCCTTTTCAAGTATATCTTTCCATGAAAAATCATTAGGACATTAAAATAAACGGAAATCTTAGATGCAGATTTGGAATCACTCTTTCACTCTATTAAAACAGAATTTCAAAATTTGACAAAATATTAACTAATAACATTCCTCACTTAATCACTTAATCACTTAACTTCCCGTTAGTCGACGAGTTGCTCAAGCAGGCGCCAGTAATGTCTCCATTTGTCCCTGTCGCGTGCTAGTGGGCGGTCACGCGGTCCTTTGACAGCCCGTGGAATCTAGTCAGTAACAGCTCTAGTCCAGCGGTCGTCTTTAGATCTCATTACGTGACCAGCCCATCTGATTTTTGACACCTTGGCAAATGAGACAGCGTCCCTGATTCTTGATCGTCGACAGATGTCAGAACTCCGGATTCTTTCTCTCATTTGAGTGAAACGTGATATTCCAAGCATAGCTCTTTCTATTCTTCTTTGGGAGACCTGAATAGCTTTCTCATCCTGTTTGCGTAGGGCCCAGGTCTCTGAGGCATAGGTCAATGCAGGAAGAACAGTGGAATCAAAGAGATGTGCCCGGAGCCGGAGGTTCTTCGTCCTCTTAGCTATTTCTTCGACGTTCCTGAAGGCGTTCCAAGCTGCTCTCTTCCTCATGCACAGCTCGGGTGCCAGGTCATTTGTCATGTTGACTTCTCAACCTAGGTACACATAGCTGTTGCATTCGGAGATGGTCGTTCCGTTGAGAGTGAATGGGGCATCAGGAACGAGGCTGTTTCTCGTAAACATTGTCTTCGTAAGATTCAGCTGTAGTCCTACCTTTCCACACTCACGGTCAAAGTCGGCCAGCATTTGTGCCGCTTGGCTGATGTTTGGTGTTATTAAAACAATGTCATCAGCAAAGCGGAGGTGGTGTAGTTGCCGACCATCTATCTTCACTCCCATTCCTTCCCATTCTAGTCCTCGCATGATTTTCTCGAGGGTGGCACTGAAGGGTTTCGGTGAAATGGTATCACCCTGCCAAACCCCTCTCTTGACATCAACGATCACTTCTTTGTAGAATGGTGAGATCCTGGTAGTGAATCCATAAAAGAGCTCACGGAGGATCTTGATGTATTGGGCTTGAATGCCCTGATTGGCTAGGGCTTTAATGACCGCTTCCGTCTGAACAGAATCAAAGGCCTTCTTTAAATGAGTGAACGTTAAACAGAGTGGCATCTTGAACTCCCTAGAAACCTCCATGAGTTTGGTTATCGTGTGGATATGGTCGATGGTGCTGAATCCTTCGCAGAACCCAGCTTGCTCGCATGGTTGTCCTTCATCTAGTGTTCTGCTAATCCTATTAAGGATGACTCGAGTGAACAACTTGTACATGACAGAAAGTAGGCAGATCGGGCGATAGTTGCCAATGTCATGGATGTCTCCCTTCTTGAACAGTAGTACGGTCCTGCTGGTTTTCCATTGGGACGGAACCTTGCATTCAGACAGGTAGCGAGTGAAGAGCCGAGCCAGTGTATTGATGAGTACTGATGTCAGGTTCTTCAGGTGTTCAGGTCTAACCTTGTCTGGGCCGGGTGCTGTTTGTTTCTTTACCGACAAAATGGCGTGTCAGATTTCGGGAGGGAGAACGTTGGGAACGGCATATCCATCCTGTGGAATTTGGTATGTTGGCAAGTGGACATGGCTATCGAAAAGATTGGAGTAGAAGTCATGGATAATCTTCTCCATTGCCATTCTGGAGGATGTGAAGGATCCATCAGGACGTCGGAGGGCAGCCATCTTGGTCTTGTAGTTGGCGAAGGACAGGCGGGCGTAACGAATACCTTTCCCAGCTTCTGCCGCATCTACCAGTACTTCTGCTCTTCTCTCTTTGAGGTCTTACTTGATCGCATCTCTGCACTGCTTTGCGAGCTCGACGTTAGCTTGCGGGTGCCTGGGGCATGCGCCAAACCACGCTGACGATTTTAGCTCAAGAGTTTTTGAAGACAGGCGTTTTTTTTTTTGTGGCTATCTCTCTCTTGGCGTTCCTCGCACAGTCATGGAGGTGCAGAACCAGTCGATCGTATTCCTCACCAATGTTGTCAACAATGGCATCTTCCCATGTTGCCGCAATAGTGCCAAAGAGTTCCCAGTTGGTGGTCGTTCTGGGAGTTCTCTTCTTGAACTTTGCAGCCCTTTCTCTCCGCTCTGTGAAGTAGAATTTTGCACGAAGGAGACGGTGGTCCGATCCCGTTTGGAATTTTGGGACAACAGCGACATCGGTCAGGCAAAACCCTCAATTGAATATGATGTGGTCTATTTCGTTGTGGAATCGTCCACCGGGAGACTTCCATGTCCAACGTTTAGATTCTGCCTTCTGGAACTGTGAGTTACCATGGATGGTCTTGGTCGACATGATGAACTCAGACAGTCTCTCACCCTGTTCGTTCCGTTCTAGGCCATGGGTCCCGATGTGAAGTTCTTCAGCTGATCTTCTCGGTCCTATCTTGGCATTAAAATCACCCACAATGATCTTGTAGAAGGTGTGGTCTTCTTTATAGAACTTCTCCAGCTCCATGTAGAACTTCTCGATTTCTCTGTCATCATAATGAGATGTTGGTGCGTAGACAACGAAGATAGAAACGGCAGGCAGTAAGCCACATCTATTCAAATGTAAACGTCCAATTCGCGTTGTTAGGCATTCAGTGAATCAATACTCTTGGCCAAGTTTGTGTTGAAAAGGATACTGATGCCTCCGACACCTCTTTTATCGCATATTCCGAGGAAAAATTCTTCTCCAGTGTCAAACACTGCATGGTGAGATTCGTGCCTACTTGTCTCGGTCAGACCAATGATGGCATACTTGATCATTCGCGCTTCTAACATCAGGTCCTCGATGGATGTATCTGATGCTAGCGTACGTGCATTGAAAGTACAGATGATAATTTTTGTCTTCCTTCGTTGTGGCAGCCTAGTATGGCCTTGAGATTTTGTCGGCCTCTCCTTCCTCATCCTTCTCAGTGCTGCCATGTCGGTGAAGCCTTCAGGGTCAGGTGAATGAGACCAGTGTTAGTTACTGGTTTTGGCATATCAAATACACAACGGATAGCTTGCCAGGCTCTTCCGTGCGGGAGGAATACTCTCGGTAGCTTTCCAGTCTTTCCGAGAGGGATAGAGGCTTTTGGAGCGACCTCTAATCACCCTTGTAGGTGTTACATATTTGAACCCTACAAATATGGTACGACAATTCCGGAAGATGGGTATTTAGTGTCTTATGATGTGTTGCGCGGCCCGAAGTGGCTGCACAGGTCCGGAAAGCATCCTGGAGTGTGGTGAACGCTGGGTAGTGGAGGTAGTGTCACTAAAATTTTCTCACTAAAATTGTTTAATATTTGGAGGAAGTCATACAATTTTGATTTAGTGTTTCAAAAACTATTTTGGTAGTCTAATCTGATTGCCATCTGCTTAAGTACTTCCATTTTGAGGGAAGCTGGGGAGGCTGTGCCTAGCTACGTCCCTGTAGACCATCTTCACCCTCTAAGACCCATAAGGGGACACGCCCCAGGGACAGCTGGCCACTGTGTGGGACACTCACAGCAGCATGCGTAGGTGAAGCTGGAAGAAGGGGAGCTGTGGGGTGCATGAGGGAGACAAAGGCAGAGGCCAGGTGTACTCGGGATTCATTTCCTGTGGCTCCCATCCCAACCTTCGCTCTCTCCCCTTGCACTGGGAGCCCCTGGGGTGCAGTGTCCCTGGCTCACCATGACTCCCCAACACTGCTGCTCTAGACTGTGGATCTAAAGACAGTCCTGGGGAAGGGGTCATTTCTCAGGGTGCGTTTCCAGGGCAACGCACAGTGTCCCATTGGAAAGGGGCCTGTGTGCACCCCCTCCACGCCCAGATGTTGACGAACACCCCGTGTCCACCTCTGCCCCCGTCTTCACATGCGGCTTCCGGGAGCATCTGCGCCTGGTTCTCCCCCGCACAGGCTCCAGGACATGGCGGGGGTGGGCTGGGACAGGGGGCTCTACGCTGTCGTCAGGGCAGCAGTGACCCACCTTTTTGGGGGGAGGGTGGCACCGGATTTGTTTCCCAGGAGCTCCAGCTCCAGGAGACTGCTGGATGGGGGGTGACGGTCCCCCATCCCCCGCCCACCACACACACAAGTTCGCCAGCGCCGCGCAGACATGAGTTACTATTTTCTTGAACATTTATTTTTATTTTATTTTATCTTTAATTTTGATAAGTGAGACTCCAGGAGGTCATGTTTCACGTGCTCTCCTGCGATCCCCAGCAGCAAAAGAGCCGCTGCAGACTGCTCCGGAAGCTGTCATGCCGGGGCGGCTGTGCTGCACTGGAGAGGGTAGAGGGACCCCTTGGGCTCCGTCCCCACCTGTGTCCAGGCCAAAATGGCCACCACCTTCTCCTTCTGTGTCCACGAGGCCCGTCCCGGTCACCGTGGATTGTTGGAGCACTAGCCTGCCTCTCGGCCCCCTCGGGGCGCTGGTCCTGGGGGAAGGCCCGGCTCACAGCGGGGGAGGCTGGCAGCTGCACCCCCGGGAGTCTCAGGGGGGGTGTTCCCAGAAGGAAGGAGGGAACGGACGGGCAGTCTTGTCCCTGAGGTGGGCTCTGGCCAGCGGGAGGCTGGGCAGGGCAGACGGAGAGAAAGAACAGGACCGGCCTATACAGGGCCGGGGCTGGGGGCCTGGCCGATGGCGTTGCCGGTGAACGGCCAGTGTCCGCATGGACTACAAGTGCAGCCCTGTCGTGTTCTGGGTTTGGTGACTCCTCGCCACGCAGAGAGGGCAGAGCCTCGGGGAGCTGGTGCCACCCCCAAAGGACCACGATCTGGAGAGTTGCTGGGCGTCTGACCCCCAACATGCCTGCCCCCCGGAGGAGCAGCACCCTGACTCGGGTCGGGGCGTGGAGGCCACGGTCTACACGGCGGTCTGGGGCCCATGGGAACAAGGGCACGCCGTGAGGCTTGGCAGGACACAGGGTCCCCAGGGTGATCTGGGCTGGCCTCTACCTCATGCCCCCGACTCTTCGGGCGGTCCTGCGAGGTGACCCGGCAGCATAGAGAACTTAGGCACCGGAGGGTGGCCTGTGCACCTGTTGCCCAAAAAGGAGCCAGGGTGGAGCAGTGTGTGCAGACCCCCCCACTGTGTCCGAGTTTGGCTCCGGTCTGTGGGAGGCTGGACGAGGGCCAGGGGCCTGGCAGATGTTGTTGAAATTGTGGCTAGAGGCCGGGAATAGCCAGGAAGAAAAAAGCCGCACGTGTCCCAACAGACTCCCCGAAGTGCAGCCCAGTCGTGTCCTGGTTGTGGCAACTCCTCGCCATGGAGAGCAGGCAGAGCCTCGGGGAGCTGCTGCCACCCCCAAAGGATCACGATCTGGAGAGCTGCTGGGCGTCTGACCCCCCAAACGCCTTCCCCACAGAGGAACAGCACCCTGACTCGGGTCGGGGCGTGGAGGCCACGGTCTGCATGGCGGTCTGGGGCCCATGGGCACAAGGACACGCTGTGGGGCCTGGCAGGACACAGGGTCCCCTGGGTGCTCTGGGCCAGGCTCTGCCTCATACCGCTGACTCTTAGGCCGACTCGGGAAAGCTGAGCCGGCAGCAGAGACCCCTCAGGCGTCAGAGGGTGGCCTAAGCGGCTGTTTCCCTGAAGGAACCTGGAGCCAGGGTGGAGCAGTCCGTACAGAGATGCCCTCTGTGTCCCAGGGGCGGGTAGAGAGGTGGATCTACCGAAGTACAGCTGATCGGCGTCCGGGGCAGCAGGGGACATGAAGAGGCAAGGATGCCCTGCGGCTCGTTCCCAGCGTGCAGAAAACGGGGGGACGTGGTACAGAGGCATACGCTGGCGGCGGGGGTCCTGTGGCTGGAGCCATTGTCTGCAGAGGACACAGGGCACAAGGTTGGAGCCAGGAGGAGTGAGTAGAGGCCCCTGCTGACATGGGTGGGAGACCCCCGGCACCCCCACAGCCTGAGCCCCTCCCCCTCCTCAGGTCCATGAGGTCACAGTAGCCTCTGCCCTCTCCCAGGGCCCTCCCGGCCATTTCTTGGCTCACTGCACTGTCCCCATGGGAGCACTCGGTCCTGAGGTGTCTGGGTAGGCGGGGGATAGTCAGCTCACTGCTCTCCCGCGGTGAAGATGGGCTCCTGCCAGGGAGGAGGGGCCGTCAGGGGTCATGCACAGCTTCCCAGCCAGCCCTGTCTGAGCCCCAAGACCTGCCCAGCCCGTGCCCGAGGCTCCCTGAGGCACCTGCTTCCGGGGAAAGGCCGGACACACCAGCTCCGGGAACCCAGAGCCCAGTGTCCCTCAGGGACCTGTCGTCCACACTCCTGGGAACCTTGGTCTGTCCTGTGTCCCCCGCCCACCTGGAGGGCAGTTCCACTGCTTCCCACCCTGGTGTGGTTCACTGGGACCCCCAAGGCCTCAGGCTCTGCCTGTCTCCCTCCCGTCTCTCCTCCAGTGCCCTCACGGGGCCGCTGTCCACAGGGACATCTTCAACTTGTAGCCTGGCCCGGATGGCCAGGACAGGGAGTGTGCCCTGGCAGAGCCCAGGCGGGAAAGCCAACCCCCTCACCTCGGTGTGTGCAGAGCCTCTCCTCCTCCAGGCAGCCTTCCAGTGCTGAGAAGAAAGGGGGAGTGAGGGCCTGGGCCTCTCAGAAACTCAAGGAGCCTCCCCAGGTCTGGGCTCCTGCAGGGAACTGCAGGCTGGGCTCCCGCCTGATTCAGTCCCAGGGACGCTGACCCCATTCTCAGTCCCTGTCAGGCCAGCACCCTGGTGCCAGCAGCACCCTGACCAGTCTGTGCACTGTGCTGCCTCACAGAGGCCCTGGGCCCCCTCTGAGGGTCTCTCAGGTCACCACTGTCCTGTTGGCCCCCGTGGAGGCCTCTGTGTGAGTGACCCCTGCCCCCGCAGGTCAGGGGGGAAGCGTGTACTCTCCCCGGAGCTGGGATCCCACAGGGACAGCTATTTCTCCCACAGTGCGGGAGCGGGTCTCCCACACAGACTCTGGCCCTGAGGTAACTGGGTCCCCCGGAATACCTCGCCCTGTGCCTCACGTCTGCGAGAGAGAGGACTGATGCTCTCATCTGGCCACACGCCCCGTCTGCTTCTTTCAAACACACTTGCCCTCAGTCCCCCAGGACGTCTCCAGACTCTACCTGGTGCTGTTCCTTGACCGCAAACGGAAAACACATTTTTTCAGCAAAATCCAAAATAGAATTCCATTAAACCCCGAAAGGTAGGGGTCCTCAATCCAGAGAACCAGCCATTCGGGTAGATGTTCAGGAGTAATAGGAGAATAAGTGTGAGAATCCATGTAGAAGAGATCAGACAAGTATTCGCTTGCCTGTGGCAACTGAGCCAGAGAGCAGCAGGCCCGTTTATATACACTCTGCTGACATCACGGAACCCTGCGGAGTCACAAAGTGTCCCGGGCCGGGGAGGGGTCCCCATGCATGGCTGCCACCAGCCCTGCCCCACTCAGGCCTGAGTGGTCTCTCTACCCGCCTAGGCCTTAGGTTGCCCTGCCCTCCCTTCCCGCCCTTTACAAGCCCCGAGCCCTGCCTCCTGGGCCTGGCCTTGTTCTCTCAGGAACCCAGTCACCCCCTGCGTCTGCGCTTGCCGTCTGTCTGCCTCACCGAGCCTCTGACCCTGGCACTTTCCTCTCGGCAGTGTCCTTGTTTCACATCCTCTTTCCTCCAGACTCTCCCAGCAATGTTCCCACATGAACCTGGGCCTCGAGCATCCAGCCCTCTCCCACTGCGTTGGAGCCTCAAAATCCCCCACATCAGTTTGGTCTTTGCTCAGCCTTTACCAAACATCTTTATTTTTTAAATAAAAACTCTTTCTTTGAAACAAACAAATGAAACAATTATTTTACTATTGTGTACATACACTAGACTCTCAAAGTGTAATTATTTGGCAATTTTTTTTTGTTTCTGGGGGCCACACCTGGTGATGCCCAGGGCTTCTCTTGGCTCTGCATTCAGGAATTACTCCTTGTGGTACTTGAGGACCCATGGAGGATGCCAGGGATCGAAGCCAGCTTCTCCACGGTACTATCTCTTAAGCTTTCGGCGTTTTTAAGGAGTATAATCTGAATATCAATTTTTTAATGATTTTTACACGTTTTATATTCATAAAGTAGTTCACAGGAGTTCATTACAGGTAACATTCAAACACCCATCCAGCCAGTGAGCATCTTTCCACCACAACAAGAGGGAAGTGTGTGAAGGTTGTGGAAATACATTCTGGGGCTAAATGTCAGTTTTAAGACTTTTCTCTTTGGGAAAAGACCAGGTAGCGCTCTACTTTCAATATATAGAACTTTCCTTGTTCCTTTCCTCTTTAAATTTTATTTCTTTTCTACTTCCATCATAGTTTTATCAGAACTTAATGTATTATCATAATTTTTGCTTTAAAGGCTGTTATTGATTACCCCTCATACATTCCACCATAAATATGTGTAAGTAGAAGCTAATATCAATTTTTCTTTGTAGATTAACTCCTAATTACAACTCTCAGTAAAATGTACTTGATCAATATTTCCTGTTTTGAGTAATATTTTTAAATATTATTTAACAGGTTCACTATCCACTGTAGCACTCTCCTCCCATTTTTCATCAATCTGCTCGAGCTGGCACCAGTAATGTCTTCATTGTGAGACTTGTTGTTACTGTTTTTGACATATCAAATACACCATGGACCTTGCCAGGCTCTGCCGTGTGGACAGGATACTCTCGGTAGCTTGCCGGGCTCTCCAAGAGGGATGGAGGAATCAGACCCGGGTCAGCTGCGTGCAAGGTAAACGCCCTACCCACTGTGCTACCGCCTCATGTCCCCTTCCTTAATTCATGTCTTTATAGAATATTACTGCTACATTTCTTTTTTTTTTCTTTTTGGGTTACACAGGAGAATGACTTACATCGCTTCTTCTGTCAGTCCTACTGATAGAAGTGCCTTCCATCCGAGGCTGTTCCTGCAGGTTCAGAAGGATTACTAGCTCTTTCATCTCTGCTCTGACTGCAAACACAGTATGTAATTGCACCATTCTCAAACCTCTTTCACGCTCTTGAAAAATAATGTCCGCTAGAGAGATTGTATAAGGTAAGTCACATGTCTCACATGCTGCTGACCTGGGTTCGAGCTCCAAAAATGTATAGTTCTTCTGAGCACCACCAGGCATGATCCTTGAGTAGAGAGCAGGATTAATATTGAGCACTGCTGAATATGCCTGCCACCCAATAAAAGATAAAGTTTTTGGTGCCCAACCAGCTCACAAAGGTGAGGAAGCAGAAGCAGGACCCCACTTTCAACTAAGTGGGTGAGTCTGAGTGGTCTGGAAAGGGCCAAACCGACACTCTGGGGCCAGCAAGCTCCGGCAGTACAAGAAACAGTCCTCCCCTTCTCACATACCTCAGACCTAGCTAACCTTTAGATGTAAACATCCTCCCCTGTTTATCACAGACCCTGGTCTGGCGAAGTCCCGCCCTACAGGATCCCAGTCCTTGACCTCCGGCCCGGAAATTGTAACTGACCATGTTTTCCTTCCTGTTTCTGACCATGTTTTCCTTCCTGTTTCTGGCCATGTTTTCCTTCCTAGAGACTGTAACTCTTTGCCTGGTAACCGGGGCCAAACAATGTATCCTTTAACGCTTGCTCTCCTGTGCCTCGGTTTTCTTGTTTTGATTCTTTCTGCTCAGTGGAATTTCCTGGAGGGGTTTACAAGAGGAGAGCGAATGAAGAGAGGCTGTGAAGGCTGCTGGGGCCACTGAGCCTGCCGGGGGCTTGGCCCGCCCTGCTTCTGCGTTCCTCTGCGCCTCTGACTGCTGGACTGTCTCCGTGCACTTTGGTACAACGAAAAGTAAGGCACCCTTGCAATTGAACAGCACTGCCTATTGTTGACTTCCCATCTTTGACTTCACATCTTCTCAGCTTTCAGACGAGACAATTGAGAAAGATTAGAAATTTCTGAGATTTTTGTGTTACATAACTGATTACACCCACATCATTTGCCACCCCTTTAGGCTATTCCTTACATTTTTCTCCAGAGCTTTCCTTTCCTTCCAATTTTCAATGTTTATATTCTGAGCGTAGTCTTTGGGGCTGTCACTTTCCTTTTTTTTTATGTAGGAATCCTGCTATTTATGCAGCCACTGATTAGCTGATTGAATTGAGCATGAACTCCACCTTTTTTTTCATAATTTATTTTTTCTTTTATTTATTGAATCACTGTGGGAAAAGTTCCTAAGCTTTTGGGTTTAAGTCTTGGTCGTACAATGACCAAACACCTTTCCCTTCACCAGTACTCATTTTTCACCACCAAGAATCCAAATATACCCCCCTCCCAACCCTCCCAATGCCTGTGAAGCAGATGATTTCTACTTAACTCGTTTCTACATTGATTACATTCATTATTTCGACAAAAGATGCACCATTATTTAGAATCCCCCCCCCAACAACCAGAATTACTGAAAAGGCATTGTGAAATACTCTTTCCTATAGCTGGTTAACAAAATCATATAACGTTGCGCAGCTGCAATAGTGGCTGCGTGATTTTGGATTTCTGCAAAGAGCCAGATAATTAAGAGATTGTTATCTGTGCTTCTGGTGTTATGGCTGTGCTGGAGAGCTGCTACTGGGGGCAAATCGTGACCTCGGTAGGGCATGAAAGACGAGCCGGTTCCACCCCCCTTCCCATGCGACTGTAGTTGCCCTGTCACCGCGGACTCATACTTGGCTTTCCTATAAGCGCTGAGGCAGCAGCCACCCTGCTGCTGGCGGGGGGGGGGTTGGGGGGGAGAAGGCAGAAGGGAGCAACACCCTTTTGCTCCCGGGGAGGCATGGTGCTGTATTTTAACGTATGGTCCATTCACTTTTCTGCTGCAAGCTGCCGGGCTCTGGACTAAGTCCTTTTGCCTCTGCAGCCATGGCCATGCCAGAGAGCTGCTCCTGGGGGGTAACTCGTGACCTCGGTAGGGCGTGAAGGATGAGCTGGTCTCCCTTCTCATGAGACTGCAGTTGCCCCGTCATGGCCAGCTCATATCTGGATTCCAATAAGCTCTGAGGCGGCAGCCACCTTGCTGCTGCGGGGGTGCGGTTGGGGGGTGGGGCGGGGGCGCAAGGCAGAAGGGATCAACACCCTTTCCTTCCCAGAGAGGCATGGCGCTGTAGTTTAATGCTTGGTCCATTCACTTTTCTGCTGTAAGCTGCCATGCTCTGGATTAAGCCCTTTTTCCTCTAGAGCCATGGCCCTGCCGGTGAGCCGCTCGTAGGGGGCAACTCGTGACCTAGGTAGGGCGTGAAGGAAGAGCCACTACCGCCCCCTTCCCTTGTGATTGCAGTTGTGGGGCTCTCACTTTCTTCCACACACTTTGGTTCATCTTCTCTAATCTTATGACCTTCATATGAGAAAGGATTCATCTGAAAAATCAGCATCACCTGCTTATATATCCGTACTGTATGTATACCCAGTAGCGTCTGACATACAGGAGGCATGCAAAGCCACCAGGGGTGTTACAGGAATAGAGTACTATATGTGTTTGATTTTGTTTCTCTCCTTATCTAAAAAATGAGAAAGATCCTATGCTTACAAATGTTTCCTGTAAGAGTCGTCAAAAGTGTTCTCAGTTTCTTTCTACTTGTGTTTCTGGATCACATAAAATGTTGTTAGGGTGCGGTGTCAGATCTCCTTGCAGCAACAAGGACGACGTAGAGAATGCAACCCGCAAACAGGTAGTTTATTGTTTCTGGCTCATCAGGGTCAAGCCGGTTACACAGACACACAGGTCCCGTAGGTCCAGGCCAGACCCCGACCCAGGGTAAGGGAGTAACTTATATGGGCCCTCACTGACCATTACAGCAAAGACCACCATTATCATAACCAATAGATTTATAAGAATCCATTCTTAACCCATCCTATTTCTACTACTGAAAGTACATTGTTCCTGATCCTAGGAGCTTGAAGGGTAACATTTGGAGAAGTGGTTACATTGGATGAGCAAGTGAGCATAGCTTGCAAGGAGTATGCAGTTACATTTAATGAAAAAGCAGGCTCAGAGCATATCCTGCAGGCACACTTAGTTATCGCTCTTACCTTGCAACCCACTTCCCTTGTCACCTGCCCCCATTTGCACATACCCTGGGGCACCTGTATCCAGGCAGCAGCCCCCAGGAAAATAGCAACTTGCCGGGCTCTCCAAGAGGGGCGAAGGAATCAAACCTGGCTCTGCCGGGCTGGCTGCTGCGTACAAGGCAAACACCCTACCAACCTACCACTGTGCTATCGCTCCTGGGATTTGTAATTGGAAGACACAATTTTTTGTACTTCTAGATGGTGTGGGAAGGAAGGCCTGAGCAACATTTAGCAGTGCTCAAAGATCACTTCTAGCTCTGTGCTCAGGGGTCACTGCTGGTGGTGCTCTGGGACATGTGTGTTCCTGGAGATCAAACTTGAGTCAGCCACATACAAGACAAGCATCTTAACCCCTAAATCTCGGACCCTAAAGAGAAAGTGTTTTTAATTAGAAGACACGATTTCCAGTGTTTGGCTTTGTAAGAGATATATTTTAAAAAGGTTAATCATAATTACCACCAAATTTAAGATATTTTAAAATAATGAGAAAAGACTTTTTTGAAACAACTCTAGGAAAGGAGCACTATGAAAACTGATATTGAGAACTAGTTCCATAATTAATAGTATTTTATGGCCAAATGACCGTGATCATGTAAACATTTCCAGACTTCCATACTTACAAGAACGCTTTCAATTTGAATGTCTCACCACACGAACCAGCAGCAGCATTCCAGCTCTCCTCCTCCTAAAATGGTGTCTCTCCTCACTATCTCCCAGCCTCTGTCTCTTTACTTCAGTCACCACCTTCTGTTTTCACAGTCAGAATTAATTTTGATTCGGCTGTGTTTATGACTTAGGTAACTCTCTCTTCTGGGGCCAGAGTGATAGCACATCAGATAGGGCACTCAACCAATCCGGGTTTAATCCGTGGCATCCCCTGTGGTCCTCCAAGCACTGCCAGGAATGAATCCTGAGCACAGAGCCAGAAGGTGTTATGTCCTGGGAAGTTAATTTCGCTCGCACATTGACCAGACCAGATGCCAATGCAAGGGCCCTTGATTGTTAGCTCGAGCTAGGGTCCAAGTCTCATACAACCCAGTGGAGACTTGATACGGACCCCAACTCCGAATTCTAAGCCATTGATATAGGATTGGGTTACATAGCAGCAGTTTTTATAGGAACTGGCGATGTGGTTCCAATTTGGATCCCTGTCCAGTCCCGTGACTCCACTGCCTAGGCCCTCTCCACTTGGCTGGGGCCCACTGCCCATGGCCCCTACTGATAGACTGTTGCCACAGGGTGGTTTATCTGCCCAGGGTGGTATTTTTTTTTTTGTCAGTGGGACTTTGTGATGGGGAAAAGCGAGACTTAGGCCTGCTGAGTTTTGGTCTTAAAGTGGAGTTTGTCATGGCTCCACTTCGGCCTCACAAAGGAAGTCCATTTGAGCACTCCCTGGTGTGACCCCTACTCACCAACTAAAAGACTCTTCTAAATAACTTTCTAGGAAGCTAATTTTTTTAGAATTATTAAAAATTATAGTCCGCGTATACTTTGTAGTTGACACTGAAAATAGGTATTTTTAGTTAGTACAGGCAATTAAGAATTTCTTTCCTTTTCAAGTATATCTTTCCATGAAAAATCATTAGGACATTAAAATAAATGGAAATCTTAGATGCAGATTTGGAATCACTCTTTCACTCTATTAAAACAGAATTTCAAAATTTGACAACATATTAACTAATAACATTTCTCACTTAATCACTTAATCACTTAACTTCCCGTTAGTCGAAGAGTTGCTCAAGCAGGCGCCAGTAATGTCTCCATTTGTCCCTGTCGCGTGCTAGTGGGCGGTCACGCGGTCTTTTGACAGCCCGTGGAATCTAGTCAGTAACAGCTCTAGTCCAGCGGTCGTCTTTAAATCTCATTACGTGACCAGCCCATCTGATTTTTGACACTTTGGCAAATGAGACAGCGTCCCTGATTCTTGATCGTCGACAGATGTCAGAACTCCGGATTCTTTCTCTCATTTGAGTGAAACGTGATATTCCAAGCATAGCTCTTTCTATTCTTCTTTGGGAGACCTGCATAGCTTTCTCATCCTGTTTGCGTAGGGCCCAGGTCTCTGAGGCATAGGTCAATGCAGGAAGAACAGTGGAATCAAAGAGATGTGCCCGGAGCCGGAGGTTCTTCGTCCTCTTAGCTATTTCTTCGACGTTCCTGAAGGCGTTCCAAGCTGCTCTCTTCCTCATGTACAGCTAGGGTGCCAGGTCATTTGTCATGTTGACTTCTCAACCTAGGTACACATAGCTGTTGCATTCGGAGATGGTCGTTCCGTTGAGAGTGAATGGGGCATCAGGAACGAGGCTGTTTCTCGTAAACATTGTCTTCGTAAGATTCAGCTGTAGTCCTACCTTTCCACACTCACGGTCAAAGTCGGCCAGCATTTGTGCCGCTTGGCTGATGTTTGGTGTTATTAAAACAATGTCATCAGCAAAGCGGAAGTGGTGTAGTTGCCGACCATCTATCTTCACTCCCATTCCTTCCCATTCTAGTCCTCGCATGATTTTCTCGAGGGTGGCACTGAAGGGTTTCGGTGAAATGGTATCACCCTGCCAAACCCCTCTCTTGACATCAACGATCACTTCTTTGTAGAATGGTGAGATCCTGGTAGTGAATCCATAAAAGAGCTCACGGAGGATCTTGATGTATTGGGCTTGAATGCCCTGATTGGCTAGGGCTTTAATGACCGCTTCCGTCTGACAGAATCGAAGGCCTTCTTTAAATCAGGGAACGTTAAACAGAGTGGCATCTTGAACTCCCTAGAAACCTCCATGAGTTTGGTTATCGTGTGGATATGGTCGATGGTGCTGAATCCTTCGCAGAACCCAGCTTGCTCGCATGGTTGTCCTTCATCTAGTGTTCTGCTAATCCTATTAAGGATGACTCGAGTGAACAACTTGTAGATGACAGAAAGTAGGCAGATCGGGCGATAGTTGCCAATGTCATGGATGTCTCCCTTCTTGAACAGTTGTACGGTCCTGCTGGTTTTCCATTGGGACGGAACCTTGCATTCAGACAGGTAGCGAGTGAAGAGCCGAGCCAGTGTATTGATGAGTACTGATGTCAGGTTCTTCAGGTGTTCAGGTCTAACCTTGTCTGGGCCGGGTGCTGTTTGTTTCTTTACCGACGAAATGGCGTGTCAGATTTCGGGAGGGAGAACGTTGGGAACGGCATATCCATCCTGTGGAATTTGGTATGTTGGCAAGTGGACATGGCTATCGAAAAGATTGGAGTACAAGTCATGGATAATCTTCTCCATTGCCATTCTGGAGGATGTGAAGCATCCATCAGGACATCGGAGGGCAGCCATCTTGGTCTTGTAGTTGGCGAAGGACAGGCGGGCATAACGAATACCTTTCCCAGCTTCTGCCGCATCCACCAGTACTTCTGCTCTTCTCTCTTTGAGGTCTTCCTTGATCGCATCTCTGCACTGCTTTGCGAGCTCGACGTTAGCTTGCGGTTGCCTGGGGCATGCACCAAACCACGCTGACGATTTTAGCTCAAGAGTTTTTGTAGGCAGGCGTTTTTTTTGTGGCTATCTCTTTCTTGGCGTTCCTCGCACAGTCTTGGAGGTGCTGAACCAGTCGATCGTATTCCTCACCAATGTTGTCAACAATGGCATCTTCCCATGTTGCCGCAATAGTGCCAAAGAGTTCCCAGTTGGTGGTCGTTCTGGGAGTTCTCTTCTTGAACTTCGCAGCCCTTTCTCCCCGCTCTGTGAAGTAGAATTTTGCACGAAGGAGACGGTGGTCCGATCCCGTTTGGAATTTTGGGACAACAGCGACATCGGTCAGGCAAAACCCTCAATTGAATATGATGTGGTCTATTTCGTTGTGGAATCGTCCACCGGGAGACTCCCATGTCCAACGTTTAGATTCTGCCTTCTGGAACTGTGAGTTACCATGGATGGTCTTGGTCGACATGATGAACTCAGACAGTCTCTCACCCTGTTCGTTCCGTTCTAGGCCATGGGTCCCGATGTGAAGTTCTTCAGCTGATCTTCTCGGTCCTATCTTGGCATTAAAATCACCCACAATGATCTTGTAGAAGGTGTGGTCTTCTTTATAGAACTTCTCCAGCTCCATGTAGAACTTCTCGATTTCTCTGTCATCATAATGAGATGTTGGTGCGTAGACAACGAAGATAGAAACGGCAGGCAGTAAGCCACATCTATTCAAATGTAAACGTCCAATTCGCGTTGTTAGGCATTCAGTGAATCAATACTCTTGGCCAAGTTTGTGTTGAAAAGGATACTGATGCCTCCGACACCTCTTTTATCGCATATTCCGAGGAAAAATTCTTCTCCAGTGTCAAAAACTGCATGGTGAGATTCGTGCCTTCTTGTCTCGGTCAGACCAATGATGGCATACTTGATCATTCGCGCTTCTAACATCAGGTCCTCGATGGATGTATCTGATGCTAGCGTACGTCCATTGAAAGTACAGATGATCATTTTTGTCTTCCTTCGTTGTGGCAGCCTAGTATGGCCTTGAGATTTTGTCGGCCTCTCCTTTCTCATCCTTCTCAGTGCTGCCATGTCGGTGAAGCCTTCAGGGTCAGGTGAATGAGACCAGTGTTAGTTACTGGTTTTGGCATATCGAATACACAACGGATAGCTTGCCAGGCTCTTCCGTGCGGGAGGAATACTCTCGGTAGCTTGCCAGTCTTTCCGAGAGGGATAGAGGCTTTTGGAGCGACCTCCAATCACCCTTGTAGGTGTTACATATTTGAACCCTACAAATATGGTACGACAATTCCGGAAGATGGGTATTTAGTGTCTTATGATGTGTTGCCCGGCCTGAAGCGGCTGCACAGTTCCGGAAAGCATCCTGGAGTGTGGCGAACCCTGGGTAGTGGAGGTAGTTTCACTAAAATTTTCTCACTAAAATTGTTTAATGTTTGGAGGAAGTCATACAATTTTGATTTAATGTTTCAAAAACTTTTTTTTATAGTCTAAACTGATTGCCATTTGCTTAAGTACTTCCATTTTGGGGGAATCTGGGGAGGCTGCGCCTAGCTACGTCCCTATAGACCATTAATTCATGTCTTTATAGAATAATACTGATACATTTCTTTTTTTTTTTCCTTTTTGGTTTACACCTGGTGATGCACAGGGGCTACCCCTGGCTCTGCATTCAGGAATTACTACTGTTGGTTTCTAGAAGTTTCCTGCATCCGGTCTTGGAGCTCACCAATGATTTCCCCAGATGTTGTTACTCCATTGAAATTTCTGCTTCACCTGCCACACTCTTTGCTTCAATCGTTTCTGTTTGTACTTGTCTCAGTTCCACCTCATACGTTGCTGTGCTTTGCTGACTGATTGAGCCAGTGTTTCTCTGAGCTCAGTAGACATCACAGTGTCCCTAAAGTCTTTATGTGAGAGTTTGCAAAGCTAGTTGATACCGATAGAACCTTCTAGGCTATTGTCTTCACTCCCTGGGCTCGGTGGGCTTTTGTGCTGCTTCTTGTTATCTCTGCGGGACGTGCTGATGACCCTCAGACAGGAGATCTCCAAGGAGGTGCTGGCCATCAGCATGGAAGGGCTGCTTCCACAGGGCATGCCAGGCAGGCCTGTTGCTGCTGAGAGTGCCGTGGTGGACTGAGCTGGGTGCTGTCCCGGGCCAGCGAGACGGTGCTGACCAAGGTCATGCAGCGCCAGTAGGCGGACTTGACAGTAGGTCCGGAAAGCGTCCTGGAGTGTGGCGACGGCTGGGTAGTGGAGGTAGTGTCACTACAATTTTCTCACTAAAATTGTTTAATATGTGGAGGAAGTCCTACCATTTTGATTTAATGTTTCAAAAACTATTTTGGTAGTCTAATCTGATTGCCATCTGCTTAAGTACTTCCATTTTGAGGGAAGCTGGGGAGGCTGTGCCTAGCTACGTCCCTGTAGACCATCTTCACCCTCTAAGACCCATATGGGGACAAGCCCCAGGGACAGCTGGCCACTGTGTGGGACACTCACAGCAGCATGCGTAGGTGAAGCTGGAAGAAGGGGTGCTATGGGGTGCATGAGGGAGACAAAGGCAGAGGCCAGGTGTCCTCGGGATTCATTTCCTGTGACTCCCATCCCAACCTTCGCTCTCTCCCCTTGCACTGGGAGCCCCTGGGGTGCAGTGTCCCTGGCTCACCGTGACTCCCCAACACTGCTGCTCTAGACTGTGGATCTAAAGACAGTCCTGGGGAAGGGGTCACTTCTCAGGGTGCGTTTCCTGGGCAACGCACAGTGTCCCATTGGAAAGGGGCCTTTGTGCACACCCTCCACGCCCAGACGTTGACGCACACCCCGTGTCCACCTCTGCCCCCGTCTTCACATGCGGCTTCCGGGAGCATCTGCGCCTGGTTCTCCCCCGCACAGGCTCCAGGACACGGCGGGGGTGGGCTGGGACAGGGGGCTCTACGCTGTCGTGAGGGCAGCAGTGACCCACCTTTTCGGGGGGAGGGTGGCACTGGATTTGTTTCCCAGGAGCTCCAGCTCCAGGAGACTGCTGGGGGGAGGTGACGGTCCCCCATCCCCCGCCCACCCCACACACAAGTTCGCCAGCGCCGCGCAGTCATGAGTTATTATTTTCTTCAACATTTATTTTTATTTTATTTTATCTTTAATTTTGATAAGTGAGACTCCAGGAGGTAGTGTTTCACGTGCTCTCCTGCGATCCCCAGCAGCAAAAGAGCCACTGCAGCCTGCTCCGGAAGCTGTCATGCCGGGGCGGCTGTGCTACACTGCAGAGGGTAGAGGGACCCCTTGGCCTCTGTCCCCGCTTGTGTCCAGCCCGAAATGGCCACCACCTTCTCCTCCTGTATCCACGAGGCCCGTCCCGGCCACCGTGGATTGTTGGAGCACTAGCCTGCCTCTCGGCCCCCTCAGGGCGCTGGTCCTGGGGGAAGGCCCGGCTCACAGCGGGGGAGGCTGGCAGCTGCACCCCCGGGAGTCTCAGGGGGGGTGTTCCCAGATGGAAGGAGGGAACGTATGGGCAGTCTTGTCCTTGAGGTAGGCTCTGGCCTGTGGGAGGCTGGACAGGGCAGACGGAGAGAAAGAACAGGACCGGCATATACAGGGCCGGGGCCGGGGGCCTGGCCGATGGCGTTGCCGGTGAACGGCCAGTGTCCGCATGGACTACAAGTGCAGCCCTGTTGTGTTCTGGGTTTGGTGATTCCTCGCCATGCAGAGAGGGCACAGCCTCGGGGAGCTGCTGCCACTCCCAAAGGACCACGATCTGGACAGATGCTGGGCGTCTGACCCCCCACACGCCTGCCCCCCGGAGGAGCAGCACCCTGACTCGGGTCGGGCCGTGGAGGCCACGGTCTGCACGGTGGTCTGGGGCCCATGGGCACAAGGGCACGCCGTGAGGCTTGGCAGGACACAGGGTCCCCAGGGTGATCTGGGCCGGGCTCTGCCTCATGCCCCCGACTCTTCGGCCGGCTCAGGAAAGCTGAGCCGGCAGCAGAGACCCCTCAGGCGTCAGAGGGTGGCCTAAGCGGCTGTTTCCCAGAAGTAAACTGGAGCCAGGGTGGAGCAATCCGTACAGAGATGCCCTCTGTGTACGAGGGGCAGGTAGAGAGGTGGATCTACTGAAGTACAGCTGATCGGCACCCGGGGCAGCAGGGGACATGAAGAGGCAAGGATGCCCTGCGGCTCGTCCCCAGCGTGCAGAAAACGGGGGGACGTGGTACAGAGGCATACGCTGGCGGCGGGGGTCCTGTGGCTGGAGCCATTGTCTGCAGAGGACACAGGGCAAAAGGTTGGAGCCAGGAGGAGGGAGTAGAGGCCCCTGCTGACATGGGTGGGAGACCCCCGGCACCCCCACAGCCTAAGCCCCACCCCCTCCTCAGGTCCATGAGTTCACAGTAGCCTCTGCCCTCTCCCAGGGCCCCCCCCCGCCCATTTCTTGTCTCACTGCACTGTCCCCATGGGAGCACTCGGTCCTGAGGTGTCTGGGGAGGCGGGGGATAGTCACCTGGTCAGCTCAGGGCTCTCCCGCGGTGAAGATGTGCTCCTGCCAGGGAGGAGGGGCCGTCAGGGGTCATGCACAGCTTCCCAGCCAGCCCTGCCTGAGTCCATAGACTTGCCAAGCCCGTGCCCGAGGCTCCCTGAGGCACCTGCTTCCGGGAAAAGGCCGGACACACCAGCTCCGGGAACCCAGAGCCCAGGGTCCCTCAGGGACCTGCCGTCCTCTCTCCTGGGAACCTTGATCAGTCCGGTGTCCCCCGCCCACCTGGAGGGCAGTTCCACTGCTTTCCACCCTGGTGTGGTTCACTGGGACCCCCAAGGCCTCAGGCTCTGCCTGTCTCCCTCCCGACTCTCCTCCAGTGCCCTCACGGGGCCGCTGTTCACAGGGACATCTTCAACCTTGGCCTGGCCCGGATGGCCAGGACAGGGAGTGTCCCCTGGCAGAGCCCAGGCGGGAAAGCCGACCCCCTCACCTCGGTGTGTGCAGAGCCTCTCCTCCTCCAGGCAGGCTTCCAGTGCTGAGAAGAAAGGGGGAGTGAGGGCCTGGGACTCTCAGAAACTCAAGGAGCCTCACCATGCCTGGGCTCCTGCAGGGAACTGCAGGCTGGGCTCTCGCCTGATTCAGTCCCAGGGACGCTGAGCCCATTCTCAGTCCCTGTCAGGCCAGCACCCTGGTGCCAGCAGCACCCTGACCAGTCTGTGCACTGTGCTGCCTCACAGAGGCCCTGGGCCACCTCTGAGGGTCTGTCAGGTCACCACTGTCCTTGTAGCCCCCGTGGAAGCCCCTGTGTGAGTGACCCCTGCCCTGTGTGGTCAGTGACCGCAGGTCAGTGGGGAAGCATGTAATCTCCCCGGACCTGGGATCCCACAGGGACAGCCATTTCTCTCATAGTGCTGGAGGGGTTCTCCCTCACAGATTCTGGCCCTGAGGTAAACTGGGTCCCCCAGAACATCTAGCCCTGTCCCTCATGTCTGCGAGAGAGAGGACTGATGCTCTCTCCTGGTCAGACCCCCTGTCTGGTTCTTACAAACACACCTGCCCTCTCTCACCTCCAGGAAGTCTCCAGACTCTACCTGGTGCTGTTCCTTGACTCCAAACGGGCAACAAATGTCTTGAGCAAAAGCCAAAAGAGGATCATTAAAACACTTGAAAAGTAGGGGCCCTCAAGGCAGAGAGCCAGACATTCAGGCATATATTGAAGGATTATGGGAGAATAAGACTGAGACTCCATCTTCATGGGATCAGAGAACTAATGACTTGCCTGTGGCAACTGAGCCAGAGAGCAGTAGGCCCGTTTATATACACTCTGCTGACATCACGGAAGCCTGAGGAGTCACAGAGGGTACCGGGCAGGGGAGGGGACCCCATGCATGGCTTCCATCGCCCTTGCCTCACCCAGGTCTGGGTGGTCTGTCCGCCCGCCTTGGTCTCCGGTTTCTCTGTCCTCCCTGTGTGGCCCTTCCCAGCCTGAGCCCTGCCCCCTGGCCTTGGCTTTGTTCTCTCAGGGACCCAGACACCCTGTGTCTGAGCTTTCCGTCTGTTTGCCTCACCGAAACTCTGACCTGGCCACTTTCCTATCGGCAGCGTCCTTGTTTCACGTCCTCTTTCCTGCAGACCCTCCCAGCAAAGTTTCTGTGTGATTCTGGAACTTGAGCTCCCGGCGCTGTCCCTCCGTGTTGGGTCTCGAAATCTTCCACATCAGGTTGGGTATGGTTCAGCCTTTACCACCTCTCCTCAGTGATGCTGGGTCCATTGCATCTCTGACACCCACTGCACTCAAGGACCGATAAAATAAATGGAATCCATCCAACCTCAGGCCATGGGGAGGGGCGTTGATGCCTCATTCTCTGTTGATGCTGAAGGTCATTGACACCATGATTCGGCGTTATTGTGATCCTTTGACAAGCCAGGAAGTCGTTTTCATTGCAGATGTAAACAATCCCCATTTTTATGTTTCTTTGCGCCTGCTTTTTGGTGTCAGCCAGCTATGCTCAGGGCTTCCTCCTGCTCTCCATTCAGAAATCAGCTTTGTTTACAAGAAATTTTGAACTATTTTATTAATGTATTTTTTATTTAACCACTGTGAGATGCGGGTGTGAGATAGTTCCAAAGTTGTTCATGCTTGATTTTCAACCCTACAATGTTCCCATACCTGTGACCACCAGTGTACATTTACTAACACCAATATTTCCAGTTTCCCTCCACTGCCCCCCCAAAAGTCTTCTTTTATGAAGGTAATTCCCCCCCCACACACACCTTCTCTCTGTTTCTCTATTTGTCTCTTTCTGTTTCTGTGTCTTTCCCTGTATTTCTCTCTGTCTCCTCACTCTACTTTCTTTACTTTTTGGACATTATGGTTTGAAATACAGATCTCTCTCTCTCTCTCTCTCTTTGTATTTATATTTATACACACACACACATACAGATAGATCATGTATTTGATGGTCAGTATCAGGATATTCATATCTGTTCCATTGGTCTGTGGTTCTCTCTTGATTCCAATACCATGTTCTTTTTATTACTACCACTTCCTAGTAATTTGAAGGTGAGGAAGGTGTTGTCCCCCATCTTCTAATCCCCAAGGATTGCTTTTAGCTATCTGTGGAGGTTTATTTTCCATATAATTTGCAGAATGTTTAATCTATTTGTTTGAAAAAATCATGGGTATCATTACAGGGTATAGGATAACATTGTTTTCTCCTTTCTCCCTGGGTGCAGGGAGCTTAGGTTTATTGGGTTATACCTCTCACACTACTCCGGAGACACTCCCATTCCCTTGATTGTTGGAATATATCTCTAAACAGTTTTCGGCTTAAAATTGGATGGTCCTTTCTCCCTGGCCACAGGAAGTTTAGGTTTACTGAGTCATAATTATCACAGTTCTCCCAAGGTGCTCCCATTCCTC
This sequence comes from Sorex fumeus, assembly GCF_029834395.1. Taxonomy (NCBI): domain Eukaryota; kingdom Metazoa; phylum Chordata; class Mammalia; order Eulipotyphla; family Soricidae; genus Sorex; species Sorex fumeus. Next base: position 23,100,820 of record NW_026606077.1, on the reverse strand, counting down.
TTTGTTTATCTATAACCTCTTTCTTTGTGCTCTGCTTCCCCAATCGGTCAATCACCTGTATCCCCTAATCAGACTCCGTTAACTTGTAAGGTCAGATCCTTCTAAGGACACTGACAGGACTTGTGTTGGTAAGCAAAACATTGCCTTTCTCTTTTCTTTATGTCCTTTTCATAATGACTTCAGAGCAATGTCCTTTTTGTACAGACACAGGAAGACAGTGAATGGTATGCTTTTGAAACTTGAGGGTTAACTGACTCCAGATATTTGCTCCTATTTCCTTGACTTAAGCCTTAGTTGTCCTTAGTTCCTAGCACCCCAGAAGGAAAGTCCCAACCAGAGACTGGACCGACCCAGGGCAGACACTGTGCTCCCCGGCATCAAAATGGTCCAGGCGAAGTGCCATTAATACTTCACTATAAGTCAAGAGCATGGTCATGGGCAAATTCTGTCTTGATTCAAAGAGTAACAACTGAATTAGGACCCTGCTGTGGTTAGGAAATGCATTTTTAGGAGCTTTTTTGGTAGAGTAATTAGGATTTTCTCAGTATAGTATCATATCATCTGCAAATAGTGAACACTTGACTTCTTGCTTTCCTATATAGATGCTTTTGCTATCTTTTCCTTGCCTAAGTACTATGGCAACCATTTCCCGTACTATATTGAACAGGAGTGGTGAGAATGGGCCACCTTGTCTTGTGCCTGATCTTAGAGGGAATGCTTTTAATTTTCCCCATTAAGATTAACTATTGGTATGGGTTTTTCTATATTGAGGAATGTTCCTTCCAATCTCATTTTGTTGAGAGTTTTTGTTATGCTCTATCTTGTCGAATTCTTTCTCTGAATCTATTGGCATGGGTTTTGGTTGTTTTTTTTTTTTTTGAGGGAGGTGTTGTTGTTTGTTTGGTTTTTTGCATGTGTCTAACCAGTTTTCCCAGCAGCATTTGTTGGAACAGGCTCTCCTTACTCCATTTCATATACCTAGCCTGTATTATGAATGAACTGCCCTTACAGTAGAGGGTTTACCTCTGAGGTCTTAACTCTGTTCAGGTGGTCTGCTTGTTCTAGTTTCATGTGCTTTTGATCACTAAAGTTTTGGGAAAAGACCAGTTTGAGAGCAATCACTCCCATCATTTTCTCAGTAATGCTTGGCTTTTCTGAGAACTCTTTCCTTCTCCTTTTCTGTTTGTTTCTTGGGAGATTGGTGTCTGTTGCACGCTGGGCTGTCCACATGACTTATTTCTAGATCTTTGATAAGGGATGCCCCCAGAGATTTCCTGAAGGAGTTAAAAGATATAAGCAGTGCAGAGGATTGACTAGGTACTGACCCATGTGCCTGACAGGCCAGTGCCTTAAGCCCTACACTGTCTTTCTGACCTCTGGTAGTTTTTTGGTTTTATAATAATTTTAAAAGTATTTTGTATATGTCCAGAGAGATTGCCATAGACATTTAATTTGCGAATGCATTGTGTCTGTAGGTTGGTCATCTTAATGATGTTGATATTTCCAAGGTATGAACATGGAATATGTTACCATCTCCATGTTGTGTTCAATTTCTTTTATACGTGAAATAAAAGTTTCATCAGATATTTCTTTGATTTGCTTCGTTTAACTGGTTCTGAGATACTTGGGTTTTTAAAGACACAATCATAAATGGGGTAAATTTTTTTTATCTATATCATTACGTGTTTACATAGGAAGCAACTGTTTTAAGTTATTGTTGTTGTTTTGTTTTTTTCGACATGGACTATGTAACCTGGTATTATACTGTATCGGCTTGTAGTTTCTTTGGTTTTTTATCTTTAGGTTTTTACACGTACAATATCATGTAATATGTCCACTGCAGCACTGTCCTCGCGATGTCCGTTGATTTGCTCCAGCAGGCACCAGTAACGTCTCCATTGTGAGACTTGTTGTTACTGGTTGTTTTGCATATCGAATATGCCACAGAGAGCCTGCCAGGCTCTGCCACGCGGGCAGTATACTCTTGGTAACTTGCTGGGCTCTCTGAGAGGGTCACAGGACTCTAATCCGGGATGGCCACATCCGCAAGGCAAAGCCCCACCACTGTGCTATTACTCCAGGAAGTCATATGTTATTAGTAAATTTTGAGTTTTTTTAAAATTTATATTAGTGAAACACCATGAGGAACAGTTGTAGACTTACAAATGTCTTCCTTATGTCTTTGAGTCTTCTTATTAGGTTCTCTTTCAGCTGGCATCCTTTGGGCTTCTTGGATCTGGATGCCTGCATTCTCAGCTCTGGGAACTTTTTTTTTTGTCTTTTAAACAATCTTCTTAATGAATTAGTGTGAGGTACAGTTAAACTTACAAACTTTCATGCTTATGTTTTAGTCATACATTGATCGAGTACTCATCCCACCACCAGTACTCATTCTCCACCACCAGTGTTCCATGTATCCCTCCCACAACCCCCACCCCATCCCCATCTCCCCTCTGTGACAGGCGCATTCCCTTTTACTCTCTATTTCTCTCCTTGAGGGTGTTGTGTTTGCAATGCAGATATTAAGTGGCCATCATGTACGCTCTATGGTCTACTTTCAGCACACATCTCCCATCCCTAGCGGGCCCTCCAAGCACCCTTTACTTGATGGTCCCTTCTCTACGTGAACTGCCTTTTCCCCCAGTATGCGGGGACTGCTTCCAAGACGTGGAACAATCCTCCTTGTCCTTATCTCTACTCTCCTTGGCTGTTAGTCTCCCATTGTGTTATTTTATATTTCACAAATGAGTGCAGTCTTTCTAGGTCTGTCCCAGTCTTTCTGACTCATTTCACTTACCATGAGACTTTCCATGTTGATCCACTTCGATGCAAATTTCATGACTCCATTTTTTCTAACAGCTGTGTAGTATTACTTGTAAAGGTGTGCCCCAGTTTCTTTAACCAGTCATCTGTTCTCGGGCACTTGGGTTTTTTCTAGATCCTGGCTATTGTCAACGGTGCTGCAAACAACTTACTGTTGCAGATGTCATTTCGACTATACTTTTTCTGCATCTCTGGGATATACTCCCAGAAGTGGTATTGCTGAGTTAAATGGGAGCTCAATTTCTCATTTTTTTGAGAAATATTCATACTAGGGGTATGGTGCCGCCAGCAGGTCAAACTGTGCCTGTGAGTCGAGTGCATCAGCCACCTGATGGCGCCTTCAGATTTTCAGATACCCCACAATTGCTGCATGCCCTTGTCCAGACCTCAAAAACTTAGGGCAAAGTTTGCCAAGAAAGTTAATGGCTGAAAGTTAGGTGTGTGGGAGACACACCCACAAACTACCTCGGGCTCACCTATATAATTAGAGGATTGGCCTCTCTGGTTTCTGATCGAACTGCTTAACTGCTATGATCCCAGAGACTCAGAAACAAATCTCAAACACCAATGGCTTTTGGCTGAAGTGCGTCCAATCCCTGCTGTAGGTCACAGGCACTGGGCCACCAGAGGTGGAAATAGGTTTCGTGCTTTGGCCTGTTCCCCTGGCAGCCCAGTGGGCGCCATCCTTCAGATTGTCCTATGAAATAAATAAAAACAGTTATTATTAAATTTTAAAATATTTACATAATAAAAGATTGACAACAAATGAAGCTGCCTGTTCCTGTGTCTCAATGGGAACAAATTGCTGGGCTCTTACTGGACCTGTGAGTCAGATTCCCAGACCATCCTAGCCACTGCCTTCAAGGGCATTCTGGCCTTGAGAGAAGGTCTTGCAGCCTCAGCTCTCGCTGTAGGAGTGCTTATCCTAGCTGAGCCCCTGCGAGAGATAAGCTTCATGTGGTACTCGGTCCCTTTGCTACTCAATGGGCCTGTTTGCACCCTCCATCCTCCCATTTTTCCTGTTTCTTTCACAAGTGAATTTCCTGTATGCTAATAGCCGTCAGCCCACAGAAAGTTGCTATCCATCCAACACCACGTATGTTACTTGGTTCAGGGTCTTTGCTGGTAAGGAAACACAGGGCAGGGAAATATGACTCAGTCTGTAATTTAAAGAAACATCATCTTCCTTCTGTTTTCTCTCCTTGGGTCTCTTGATCTTTTCAGGCGCACCTGACTTCCCTCTCTGGATGACAGAGCCCTAGTGATGAAACACTGTCTAGACTGTTGAGAACAGAAACAGGAAGGGGAAGGGGAAGGGGAAGGGGAAAGGGAAGGGGAAGGGGACGGGAAAGGGAAGGGAAGGGAAGGGAAGGAAGGGAAGGGAAGGGAAGGGAAGGGAAGGGAAGGGAAGGGAAGGGAAGGGAAGGGAAGGGAAGGGAAAGGAAGGGAAGGGAAGGGAAGAATAAGGGAATGGACTGGAATCTGCCTCCCCGCCCAGAAGCAAGGTGGCCACTTCTTCAGAGATTATTGGAAAGCCAAGTATGAGTCAACGGTGATAGGACACCTGCAGTCTCATGGGAAGGGGGGCGGTACAGGTTCATCCTTCACACCCTCGGGGTCACGAGTTGCCCCCACGAGCGCCTCTCCGGCATAGCCATAACACCAGATGCAGAGAAACCAATCTCATAATTATCTGGCTCTTTGCAAAATCCAAAATCGCGCAGCCACTATAGCGGCCGCACAACATTATATGATTCTCGTAACTAGCTATAGGAAACAAAGGATTTCACGATGCCTTTTCAGCAATTCTGATTGTTGGTGGGAGAGAATTCTAAACAATAATGGTGCATCTTTTGTCAAAGTAATGAATTTAATCAATGTAGTGAATAGGTAAATAGAAATCATGTGCCTCACAGGCATTGTGTGGGGTGGGGGGTATATTGGGATTCTTGGTGTTGAAAAATGAGTTCTGGTGAAGGGAATGGTGTTTGATCATTGTATGACCGAGATTTAAACCTGAAAGCTTTGTAACTTTTCCCACAGCGATTCAATAAATAAATATAAGAAGAAAAATAAATAAAATTATGAAAAAAAGTAAGGTGGAGTTCATGTCCAATTCAATCCGTTAATAGGTGGCTTGATAAATAGCAGTGCTGCTAGATTAAAAAAGGAACAAAAGGGAAGGGAAAAGGAAAAGGAGAAAAGAAAAGAAAAGGAAAGAAAAGAAAAGAAAAGAAAAGAATAGTTGGTGTTGGTATAAGGAGTCCTGTTCTATTAGTAATGGTAATAGGGCAGAGCTGGGATCCTTGGAGACGCTCTATGGTTCAGAGGGCAGTAGGGCTGAGGTGAGTGAAGAAAGGACATCGCACTCTCACCAGGAGCCGTCATGGCAGTCAATTCCTTGTGCATATTGTGAAACTGTGACATTTCCTGTAACTCTTGTTGGCTTTCCAAGATCATAGGATCTGATCTGCTGCTCTAACCAAAGCAGCAGCATCTAGTCAGAGCACTGGCGGCTCTGCTGAGAACGGGATGAGACTGAGTGTGAAAAGCAAGTGGTATCTGCAGTGGAACTGGGAATGGGAGGAGCAGTCTGTGGACCTTAAGATGTGCTGTCTGGGCTGTATTGTCAGGTTTCTAGTGAGTTCTTGCTTCTGCAGATAACCCCTCATGCTGGGAGAGACTGAACTGCATGAAAATTTGGGATGTTGAGAGTCCCAGAGCTTCATGACACCAATGTCGGTTTAGAAATGAGTTGCAGGGTGACAGACAACAAAAAAGACTGCTGAATCCCAAAATGTCACACAGAGGTATTATCTCTTTCATTATCCTCCGTTATTGATTCTCCACAAAGGCAAAGGTAGAGGTTTTCAAGGCCTTGAATGCAGCCGTGAATCAAAGGTACTTGTTTGTGCTCACTCAAAAGGTTCTCCATTGCCACCATAGTGGCCCATAGCGCCCCCTGAGGAACCTCTTGAGAATTAGGCTTATCCGCTTCCAATATATCCCAGAATAACCAATAGGAGGTTTGAGACAGTTTACAAATGTGTGCACACTCAATATAAGAGCTCTGGGAAGAATGTGTTAAAACAAGGACCACGCTTATCTGACACCAAGAGATTTAACAGCAAGAAGGGAGCAGTGGGCAGTGGTAGGGCCCAGAACTGCCCCATCTGTGACCTGGGCTCCTCTGTTGGAGCGTATGGCAGTTGGGTACCTTTCTTAACTGAACCCAAGCACTTCTATTAAGTTCCTGGTAGGACGACTTAAGCTCGGTTCTCACTCTAGGTGGCAGAGCTCATGTCTTCTCAAGTTCAGAGGCTATCTTCATGTTCTCTCTCAAAAGGAACCACCAAAGAAAGTAAAGAGGTACAGCACACGGCCCAGTAGGTGCTCTATGAATTCTCTATTATTAAATTTCAGAACCGTGAAACGTGAGTTAAAACAAGAAAGGTATGAAAATTAAAGTTGGAAAGGTTATATGACCTATTCTAGATTAGAGTAAGGGTAAAGTCAATGCCAGTTTAAACCTAGCTATGTGTTTCAGCATCAGAAAGGGGGTCTCTTAGAGTATATTTCCAAGGACTCTGAATGATCTAGAAATGGTAATCTAGTCGAATAGCAATTTATTTATTAAAATCATGCATAGCATAGTAAAAGAAATCCAATCTCATGTTAAAATAACTGGAAGACCCCGGGTCAGGTAGAAATTCATCTTAAAGTGCATTTGGGAAAGAACCCAAAAAACACTTTCCTTTGTATAATAATAACGCTCTTGCTTGTTTATAACAATGCCTGTTGCAAGCCGGGTAGCCCTGTCACCTCTTCTGGTTCTGCAATGGAGGCATTTATGGGACTCTCCTTTTTTAAGCCATGTTACTCACTTGTGTCTACAATCTCTCATTTCTTACAACAGTGACCAAATGACAAACCCTTGTTTTCTAAGCTGTCTGAAGAACACATAGTGACTGACCCTCAGCCTTCCCTTTGTCTTGGTCATTTTGGCTAGTTGTTGGAAGATGGTGGTTGTGGTAAAAGAACACATTTCTTTTTCTCCTTTTTTCTTCTTCAAAGACATAACCTGATTCTGGTAACTATACCTAAAGCATAGAATCTGAAACAGGTACAAACCAGGTAAAAATTGCTCTATTTAATGTCAACTCATATAAAAAATAAAAGTGCACTGAGTCTAGGGGGCGGAGAGATGTACAGAGCAGAAGGTAAATATCTTGCACACAACCAACCCAGATTCAACGCCCTAGAATTGCGAGATGCAGCCGGTCGTAGCCCTGGACATCACCATGAGCACTGACCGGTGCTGCCCTGGAGGCTCCCTGTCAGGGCCCTGCACATCCCCGCAGGCCCTTAGTACTTAGTAATACCAGCATGGCTCCTGTGATTCCAAGCACCTGAGATTCTGAATTCTGGCATTGAATCATCATCTTGATTGGCAAAGTGTCTGAGGTTCTGTCACTGAGAATGCCCCGGCTGGACTCCTGAATGTCACTGGGAGTAAATAAATAACAACATAGAAAACATTATTTCAGAGTTTCAAAACAATTGCCTGTTTCAGGAATTATGCCTCTTGTGATTACTGATGGTAAATTTCTGACAGCTTCATTGCTTCACCTTCATTGATCATATTAATGCAAGTAAAATACCAACTAACATTCCGACTGAAACTACATTTACTGATTGATAAAGAAATTCTTTACTGAATCAAATATAGATAGGCATGTATTGACATTTAAATTGCTAAATTGTAATTCACTGAGACCATATACTGAACATGAGTAAACTTGTTTCAAATAATATCATAGGAAAACCAAGTATTTACATAGGATTGGTAATAAGTATTTTGTATTTTATAGCTTCCCATTACTTACTACTCTAAACTATAGTGTTAATAAGTTTGTGGTAATTGTATATAGTTCCCCGAACGAGTGATTTGTTGACTTTTGCCTTCACACTACTGGTCATGAGTCATATGTTACTTGCTTGTCTTTCCACCCTCCATCTTCCACCCTCCCCCTGCTTTTCCTTTCCCTACTTATTTATTTAAAAGTATTACCAACCAGTGAATATAGTAAAGAAATATCGTGGCAGCTAGGAACAAAATACTCCAACTGCCTTGAAAATCAGTGCCTAGATTGCAGATGGTTCCTGTTCGGGTTTGCTGCATGTCTTTGACTCTCTGAGCCAGGTGGCATATGTGGTCATCTTCTCCTCCGCTGACTGATTCTAGGCAAGCAGGTTTCTCTGATTTAGAGATGCATAGTATTCTTTTCACAGTATAAATCCATCAGTCTTGCATTTCTAAATAGATGATAGTAGAAATAGGTTCTTTCAGTCTGAGGTTTTAATATTGTGAGTTTCATTATTCTTAGAGCCTCAGTTTTGTACTCATTACAGCAGTAATAGCCGTTTCCATAGTCTTGTTCAGATGACATTTAAAATTGGATCTCGGAATCCAGAATATTTGATCTAAAAAAGAAAATGTAAATTAGAAACAACAAAAAATGCTGCTTTGAGTTCCAGTGTGTTTCTGTCATTAAGGTGATGAATTTACAGCGAATTCTAAAGTATTTTCTTTATCATCTAACTTTATGAATAAGACTTTTGAATTCAAGATAGATGTTTTGTATATTCTGGTTCAGGTATTTGTAAATGTTCAAGAATTTGTGCGATTTAAAAATGCACTAATTTGGCATCTAAATTTCAGTGGTTGTGTATGAGTTATAATACAGATGCTAAAAGAAGCACGAGATGGAAAGAATAAAGTTAAAAATTCTATAACTTAGCTTCATTTTTCTGAATTTTTTCGTGTATTTAGAGGACTAGAAAATATACAAATAAAGCAGTTGCTACAATAATAAAACTGTGATAGAGAAAAATATGGACACTATTGTCTCTCTTTATGGAGAAGGAGGAAGATCAGTGAATATATTTAATTTTGTTATTTTTACCTTTGGGTTACACCAAGCAGTTCTTAGGGTTTAGTCCTGACTGTGCTGTATTCAGGGTGCTTCACTCAGATGTCACCCAGGTCCCCTGCATGCCAGGGAAGCTCCCTGCCCGCTGTTATTAATTCTTGTTTGTTTTTTGCCACATTTGCCCAGCAATGCTCAGGGTCACTGCTGTCTCTGTGCCCAGGAATCACTTCTGGTGGTGCACGGTTACCATATCGGGATGGACCTACACCCTGCGCCTGCAAGGCATGTGGCCTCCCTAACTTAGTACCGGCTGTCCTGTCTCCTGGGCCCTCCATGTCCCATCACTCGGCCCCTCCCCCTGTCCCATCTCATGGCCCTCCTGTAGATTGCAGACTACTAGCCATAAGCGTAGATCAGGGAGCCCAGGGGGAAAGACTGAACATGCTCTTTGCCAGAAGGTGCTGAGTGATCCGCAGGAGGGTGCAGTGCACTGAGGGATGGGTGCAGTGCTCTGAAGGAGGGGTGCAGTACAGATACCGGGGTGCATGATCTGAGCTCAGGTGCTCTGTCAGCCAGCTTCCCTGTGCGCTGCGGGGTTGCAGTGTTCTCAGGCGCCCACCAAGGGCTTGGGCTTAAGGCTCGTGACCAGGCTCGAGGGTAGCCCAGGAGAAGGCAGGAAACGTTGGCCCCTGCCATCACCCTGTCCCTTGGTGGGGAAAACATGTGGGGAGAAGGCACCAGAGCCTGGTCCCCCAGGTCGTCCCTGCCAAGTACCAGATCCTCACCACTCACTGCAGCCTCGCCGAGAGGAGGGTGTGTTTTCTCCTCGGGTTGGCTCCTTGGAGATCCCCTGGGTTAGGCAGTGCCTGTAGTCCCAAGGAGCAGTTCCTGAATAGGCCCCGCCTGATGGGTCCACAGGGACTGGGGGAGGTTCATAGGCAGGCCCTGTGCCTCAGAGCAAGTCCCAGCGAGGTGTGCGGAGAGATGCCCCTGCCCAGGCGCTTTGGGGGTCCCCCACGCCAGGACGGGGGAGGGCGCAGCACCCAGGGTTAGCCGCAGTGCATGAAGATGTGGCTCCGATGCAGAAGATTTCCTTTTTCTCCTATGTCCTCTTCTTTTCTTCTGTGCTAGTGGATAAATGGCGAGCAGAAAGCGAGAAATCAAGCTGCAGGGAAAGCAGGAGTTCAATCTGCATTCGCGCTCTTGGCAGACTGGCACACGGAGACAGAATTCAGCATCAATCCCAAGCCCAGGGCGATGAGATGCTGCTGCAAAACAAGGGGCTGACAGGTACAGGGCCTCCCCTGCAGGAGCATCTTGGTTCCCCTCAAGGCTGAGCCGCTTTGCTCTTGCCGCTGCCTCTCTTTAAACTAAGCTGATACGGTTCATGGGCTGGAGCGATAGCACAGCGATAGGGCGTTTGCCTTGCACGCAGTCAACTGGCCCACTGGAGTTGGGCTCCTCAGCCCGCTCGGAGAGCCCCGCCAGCTACGGAGAGTATCTCGCCGGCAGGGCAGAACCTGGCAAGCCACCCATGACGTAATCAATATGCCAAACACAGTAACAACAAGTCTCAGGATGGAGAGGTACTGGGACCCCTCCAGCCAATCGATGAACAACGGGAGGACTGTGACTGTGACCTGTGATATGGTCCATCTGACTCGATCTCTCGTTAAATAGTGCTGTCTTCTAGGGGTCGATGTTTACCAAGCCTGGAGTGGACCTTGCAAAGCAAAGCAAACTTTATTCCGAAATCTGAAAAATGAGCTGAATAAGATTACTGCATTTTGTTGTAGTAAGAATTTCCTTTCCTTTAAACTGTCATTGTCTTGTGATGTTGTGTGTTTAAAGTAAGGACCATCTTGATTTTAGACTGTCAGCGATTTAAAATAGCTGTTGGCTTGGCAGTTTTTCTGTACAGTCTGGCTACCGGATCTGAGGCAAAAAGATTTTGATGTCCTCTTATTTCGATAATTGACCATAGTAAAATTGGATAGAAAAGGAGAGAATTAGCACCTCTTTTTCTTTATAGCTGACCACTTTTTCGGTTTTTATTCCTTAGATCAAGGGTTACAAACATGGCTTTTCTATATTATGTAACACCCTAGGCATTTTGACAGCTCGCAGTTTTCCAGGGTGCTTGATTGATTTTCCCCTGTCCGGATTGTCATGTAGATGTGTGGACTCTCTGTGGGACCAACTCCAGGCAATGTGTGTGGAGGATGAGAAGGGTGAGAAAAGAGAATCTTACTATGATTTGTCAGGCAACAGCGTCAGCTCAGCGGAGGGCTGCTTGAGGATTGGGGTCATGAACAAATGTGTTGATTTTTAAAACTGCATCAGAGGTGACAGGGTTAGAACAGTGCTTATGTACACACATGTCCTGTAGAAAATCACTGCCCCTCCTCCAAACCCCCAGAATGCCCAAGGCTTCCACCCTTGCCTCATGACCCCTCTAGTGACCCTCATCCTTCTTCCCTCTCTTCCTCTTAAAATCATTTCTGTATTCCAAATCCAGAATATTGTTGTCACTAGATACTTTTCATCCCTTGCTTTTTGTGGGGCCAGGGGTGCCTCCCCAGTGGTGCTCAGGAGGCCTTGGTGATCCCTGGGTGATCTGAGGAGCTGAGCCAGTGCTTCTGTGCCAGGGTCCAAGCATGTGATCCAGGCAGGCCCACGTTCTCATGTCCACCCAGGTCATTTCAGCAGCCCTTCAGAGCTGCCTTGGCATGCTCTGGGAAAACTAGCATATCTCACCAAACATCCCCCTTCAAAGTAGTGGAGGCGCGCCCTCTGGCGGATATTTTACTTTCCACAGTTAGCGTCAGAAAAGGACCTTCCTAGTCTTAAAAACAAGTGGAAACAAAGATAAATGTGACTGCACTAAAGGCAGAAGCTCTGAACTTCAACGAAATGATGACCAGAACATAAGTATAGCACACGAATGGGAGAAATATTTACCCAACATTTTTCTGAGAGCGGTTAATATCCCCTGTGAAGAATTTTGGATATAGCCATTACTATAACATATTGCCACAGTGGTACGCAAATCTTAGTGGTACCTGAGTATAATAAAAAGTTATTAGTTAGATAGAAAAAACGTTCAGAAATGTTTATCAGATGTTACTGAGTAATGAATTCGCTTGTGGAGTTCTAGTCCTAGTTTTTGAAGCACTATTAGGTTTCGTATTTGCATCTGGGAATAAGCAGCAATTCATCATTATTATTTTCTCTGTATATTGCTATTATTGATTATTGTCATTTAATTAGTGATTCACTTTAAAAAATTACAAAAGAAGAATTGCAAAATTAAAAGTGAATTATTTCATTTAGGTAAAATTCACATCATGTTAAATGCCTGGGCCCCAAAGGAACCACAGCTGCTGGTAGTGCAAGACTGGAGGGCTGCAGTCAGGCGCGAAGGGCCCTGCTGCCAAGCAGTGGCCTCAGGGCCGAGTTCTCTGTCACTTGTTCTGTCTCTTGTGTTCTATGCCCAGCTGCAACTCCCCACTTCCAAATAACTTCACAATATCCTGTTTCTCAGTAATATAGCATATATACGATCAGCATAATTAAAAAGATGTGCTCATTTTATCTTATGGGTCTACACATCGGAAAATATCCCCATTGTATTTATAATATATAAAAGATATCTTATAACATGTATATATGTGTATGAATAACCTGATAACTTGTGTATAAAGAATATGGAGAGTATTCTTATTCTCCTAGTGTTATTCTGTCTATATGACAGGATACTCTATATGTAATATACATACTCAACTTTTGGTTTTGGTCCATAGTCTACTAACTTTTGATATGTTGCCAAGGAAAAGGCTGAGGTATCATTTTTGTTCCTTTGTAGATTTGGATGCACATCAGGACACTTGAAGTATATGTTTATGAGAGGGATAGCTTGGCTGTGTGTGCATGTCTACTATATTATTAAATCTGGAGAGCAACAGCATAACTTGATATGTAAAGATAAAGAGTATTGATTGTCTTCATGTTTAATAAGAAAACTTTTAAATTTTATATGAGAATGAAATACATTATGTTGTCATGATAACACATTTTGAAGTATGTGTAACAAATGCCTAGCATTTTACAACATGTTGTTTTTATACAGATGATGTTTTCAATATCCTGCCAAGAAGAAGGTTTTAAAATATTGATGCAAAGACGAGTACTTTTATCAGAAGATGAAGCACAGAAACTGTGCAAGGAATATGACCATGAAGCTTATTTTGAAGACCTTATAGAAAACATGATCTGGTGAAGTGATTTCAGGTTTAGAAAGTATGATATGTTTCTGAATCATTTAAATATTTTCCTAACCCTTTGTTCTGTTCCCATGGACAAACCTATATAGTCTATAAATATGTGCAGGAGCCTTTTATTTATTTATTTATTTATTTATTTGCTACTATCCTACCCACCTCAAATCACAGCCCAAACTCTATCTACGCTAGTCCCTCTGGTGTGTCATGGAGTAATGGAAAGTCCCAGGTAAAGTTGCTGGAGCTCAGTTGAACCAAATCTAGAAATTCACGGTGTGCCACTTCAAGCAGAGAACTTTCTGATTTTCAAGGAATTTGATAATCATAAAGATTACTGGTCCTAAGCAAAATGGAATAACAGAAGTAAGATATCAGAAAACGAAGTCAAATCAAAGGTGGACTATACAGCCAGCAGGGCACATGCATATCCCAGCCAGAGTAGAACAGTAATCTAGGAAGCACCCCTGCAGACCTATGGCCCTTCCCTTGCATTACCTACTTCCATCCTCTTGTAAACATTACTCGTATTCCAAGTGAAGGTTGACTTCTGAATCTTGATAAAGGATTACTCTGACACTTTTGATCCGAGTATCACTGAGTCATTGGGTCAGGCTCTGACCTGCCTGCCTGGTTGGCTGAGAACCACCAGAAATGGCCTGTGAGGTCGCTTGAGCATTGAGGGGCAGTGCTGCAAAAGACAGTAAACAAATAAATGCATGTGTATTGCTTGTAACTAGTTATCTAAGGGGGTCATAATTTCAATAATTTTTTTTTCTAACAGTGCTTCATCTTTAGTCCTTGCTTTGTCAAGAAACAATGGTTTCCGGTACTGGAAAGCGATAATGGGACCAAGTTTTGTTGATGAAGCCAGACAATATTTTCTAGGGAGGTTTCATGTTAGAGGTATGAAACATTTTAAATGGGAGGCATTTTCGTATTTTTAATATAAAGTAATGCCTGTTTTTTTTTCTTTTTGGGTCACACCTGGCGATGCTCAGGGGTTACTCCTGGTTTTGCACTCAGGAATTACTCCTGGCGGTGCTCAGAGGACCATATGGGATGCTGGGAATCGAACCTGGGTTGGCCGCGTGCAAGACAAATGCCCTACCCGCTGTGCTATCGCTCCCGATAGCACAACGGTAGGGCGTTTGCCTTACAAACGGCCAACATGGCCGACCCGAGTTTGATTCCTCCGCCCCTCTCGGAGAGCCCGGCAGGCTACCGAGAGGATCTCGCCTGCACGGCAAAGCCTGGCAAGCTCCCCGTGACGTATTTGATATGCCAAACACAGTAACAACAAGTCTCATGACGGAGACGTTACTGGGCCCGCTCGAGCAAATCGGTGAACAACGGGAGGACCGTGAATGCCTGTTTATTTATCAAATAAACTAAACATATTCCAAACTTACATCTCTTTCAAGACTGAAATTATTTTTTATGGATTCCTTTCAGATAGTATCAGCATCAAATTTATTTATGAAGGGTCTACAAATTTTTTGTTGGTGTTACATTTTAGAAAGGCTAATAAAGCCATATGTTTCAAATATACCATCTGACATACCCCCAAATTATCCTCAAAAATTGGTTTTATTGTAATATTTATACTTGAGATAACTATAATACAGGAAACTGAACTGCCATTGTGTGATTAGCAAACAAATGTCGACAAAATTGTAATTTGTGCTTGAGCCCTGCTTGGGAGCATCCATGCCTTCTCACTTCTTTACCTCTAAGTGTCAATTACCATGTGGTTATCTTTAAAATTTTAAATTAATCACATCTTTCGTGCCTCCTACGAATCTGTCTACATCAGGGGTGATCTAATGTTGCTTGGTAAACTGTAGGTAATCTATAAACAATGTTCCATTGTCTTATGTTGTATTTTGTGATATTGTGCTTTAACAGTTTTAACTTCTTTATCTCAAAGTTTATGTGATCAATTTGCAATGTAAAGTTTCCCTATCAACCAACTGAATGGGAGCATTTCATTAGAAGTTGCTGAAAGGGAATACAGTATTTCTTCCCCGCTGAATATACACAGTGGGTAGGGAATTTACCTTGCATGCAGACGAACTGGCCAACCCAGGTTCAACTCCTCCACCCCTCTAGGAGAGCCCGGCAAGCTACCAAGAATATCTCTTCCACATGGCAAAGTCTGGCAAGCTACCCATGACATAATCGATATGCCAAACACAGTTTCACAATGGAGATGTTATTGGCCCCGCCCGAGCAAATCAATGAACAACCGAAGGACAGTGACAATGACAGTAACAGAATATACTTTAGCAATGATTAAACCTGACATACCACTTGAAGAAAGAGGGAAGTCTTTTTAAATGTGTATATTATTCCCCAAACTTTGTTAATTTTAATCTATAGAAGTGTTGAGAAAATACTTTGATGAACATTCATACACTTTTTAAAAAAACTTTTATTGGTGAAACACCATGCGGTACAGTTGTACACATACAAATTTTTGTGCTTGGGTTTCCATTATACAGTGATCGAGTACCCATCCCCCCACCAGTGCCCATTTTTCACCACCACTGATCCCAGTATCTCTGCCACCCCCCATCCCTTCCATCCCACCCTGCTTCTGTTGCAGGGCATTCCTTTTGGTGCTCTTTTGCCTTTTGGGTGCTGTGGTTTGCAAAAGAGGCATTGAGTGGCAATTATGTTTGGTTTATAGTCTACTTTCAACATGCATCTCCAATCATGGGAGGATCCTCCCAACACCTTTTATTTGGTGCTCCCTTCTTTCTCTGAGCTGCCTTTTCCCCCAGCATGTGTGACTGGCCTCCAAGCTATGGAGGAGTGAAACTCCTGGTACTTATCTTGGCTATTCTTGGGTGTTAGTCTCCTATTTTGTTACTTTATGTTCCCCATATGAAGAGCATTCATACATTTGTGTTTAGATTCAACAGATAATTTTTGTCTATTATAAATTTTAATTTTCTTTTTTCTTCCCTCTTTTCTATGCTTCGGTTATAATTTAAATATTACAGAATTATGTTAAATTCCCTTACAAAGTTGAGAGAGATGGTATTTTTACTTTCATAAATATATTAGTATGGAAAATTGTTGAAAGTTTCTTAATGGTGTTTCTATTACTGGTACATCCTTCCATTACTGCATATACTCCATATAGCCATAACATATTTTGATTTTTTTAATTCAATTTTTACATTTCACTGGGGATTTCTTACATTAGTATACTGAAATTTAAGATATTATATGCCTCTCATTTTTGTACAAAGTTTTAAACAGTAGAGTACTATTTTATTTAAAAATGCATGTGTTGCATCAGGCCAAAATCCATGATACATTGAAGACAAGGTCGGCGAATCCTCCATGATATTGAGACTAATGGTATCTTCAAAGAGGACACTCCACTCACCAAGTGGAAACAGAGACAAACAAATGGGGCTATCTTAAATTAAGAAGCTTCTGCACCTGAAAAGATACAATGACCAGAATACAAAGACAATCTTCCGAATGGGAAAAGTTATTAACCCGATACCTATCTGATAAAGGGTTGATATCAAGGATATACAAAGCACTGGTTGAACTCTACAAGAAGAAAACACCTAACCCCATCAAAAAATGGGGTGATGAAATGAACAGAGACTTTCCCAAAGAAGAAATCTGAATGGCTAAGAGGCACATGAGGAAATGCTCCACGTCAGTAATCATCAGGGAGATTCAGATCAAAACAACAATGAGATATTTTCTCTCACCACAGAGACGGGTCCACATCCAAAAAAACAAAAGCAACAGGTGTTGGCATGGATGTGGCGAGAAAGGGACTCTGTTTCACTGCTGGTGGGAATGTCGACTGGTTCAGCCCTTTTGGAAAACAGTATAGAAGATTCTCAAAAAATTAGAAATTGAGCTCCCATTTGACCCAGCAATACCACTCCTGGGAATATATCCCAAAGAGGCAAAAAAGTACGGTTGAAATAACATCTGCACTTGTATGTTCATTGCTGCACTATACACAATAGCCAAAATCAGGAAAACACCTGAGTGCTCAAGAACAGATGACTGGTTCAAGAAACTTTGTTACATCTACACGATGGATTACTATGCAGCTGTTAGAAAAGATGGAGTCATGAAATTTATATACAAGTGGTACTACATGGAAAGTATCATGCTAAGTGAAATGAGTCAGAAAGAGAGGGACATACAGAGAAAGATTGCTTTCATCTGGGGAATATAAAGTAACAAAATGTGAGATTATCACTTAAGAATAGCCAAGATAAGTACCAGGAGGTTAACTCCATGGCTTGGAGGCCAGCCACACATGCACGGAAGAAGACAACTCAGATGCAGAGAGGAGCACCAAGTAAAGGGTGTTGGCAGGATCCTCCCAGGATGGGAGAAGCTTGCTGAAAGTAGAGTATAGACTAAACACGGTTGCCACTCAATGCCTCTTTTGCAAACCACAACACCTAAAAGGAGAGAGAGGAACAAAAGGGAATGCCCTGCCACAGGGGTGGGATGGGATGGGGAGGTGGGGTGTGGGAGGGATGCTGGGAGCACTGGGGGTAGGGAATGGGCACTGGTGGAATGATGGGCACTCAGTCATTGTATAACTGAAACCCAAGCACAAAAATGTGTAAGTCTACAACTGTACCTCATGGTGTTTCACTAATAAAAATTTAAATAAATATATAAAGAAATAAAAATGCATGTGTGAGGTGGGGCCAGAGAATCAGTCCAATAGTACCAGCTAGAGGGAGGGCGCTTGACTTGAACTCAGGCAACTTGGGTTCAGTCCACTGCATCCGATATGGTCTCTAGAACCCCACCTGGTATGATTCCTGAGCACAGAGTCAGGAGTAAGCCCTGAGCACAACTCGGAGGAAGAAAGGAAGGAAGGGAGGGAGGGATGAATGGAGGGAGGTAAGAAGTAAGAGAGGAAAGGAGGGGAGGAAGGTAGAGAAATAAGAAAAGATGTGTGGCTGTGTAAAAAACTCTTTAGTGGTGGCCAGGGCATGGCCTCGACAGCTCTTCTCCTGCCTGTCAGGTTCTGGGTGACCCGGGGCCGCGCCCCCAGCTGGGGCAGCCCGGACCATGGGGCATATGGTGGAGGAGAAGGGTCAAGACGGTTGATTGATCAGATGCCATTTATTCCATTCTCCCCACACGTCAGGCTCCCATTCGAATCTGCTCTGCTCCTCATTCACGTCACCCCCTGTCTCTCCCTCATCTCTGCACTCTCTTTCGCAGCCTGGGCTCTCTCTCTCTCTCCATGTGCCTGCTCCAGTATTCTTCCACATTCTTCTCTCTCTGTCCCCCTTGCTATTCGCTCTGTGGTCCATCTTGCCGACCTGCTCTCTCTCTCTCATTCTCCAACTCTCTTGCCTCTCCAACACCCCCACACTCTGGGCTGACACTGAACCCAGTCAGGGACCAAAATCAACATCAGATAGCACTTCCTGAGAGCCCACCAAATTCAAAGAAAACACCACCTAAAAGGTATTTCAAAGTCCTTTCTGACTGCCCCAGGCAAAATACCTCCTAAGGTCTTTTTGTCCTTTCCTCAGTCCAATATCTATCAACATCTTAAGACTAGTTTTTTTTGTATGGACACAGTAAGAGATACCATTGAGGCTTGTAGGGCAGCTCTCAGGGGAACAGCTTGCCACAGACTCAGACTACAGAGCTCAGGCCATATTAATCATTCCTAACCCTATCAGGGTCCGAATCTAGTTATTACATTTTGGATCATGTCAGAATTTCTCCATGCCCAAATCCTTAACTTATAGTTAGGCATTATGGCACTTTGGCCAGGCCCATCTCGACGCTAGGGTACTATATAGCTTACCTTTTGCCCTGGCTCCATCCAGTCCCTCATAGGGACCCTGCTTTTGGGGGTGCTAGGAAGTCAGAGCAGCTGAGGCTTAGGTGAGACAACAGATGCCCAGGAGGAAAATAACACTGAGAGTCATATTACAAAGGCATAGTATACACTGTCTTCTTGTATCCATACAAAAAGGGCATTGCTCTGAATTAACTATGCAAAGGACTTAGGGAGAAGAGAAAAACAATATTTACTAGTCAACAGAGAACTAAGAAAGAAGTTACAAATAAACACAGAGGAATGGGAGTACTGTGATGGGAGCAACCCAATAAATCTAATTTACCTGAGGCTCTGCAGGAAGGACAAAACAGTGTTATCCTACAGGGTTGGACAGGCAACTCAGTTGCCTGAGTGCATGGAGACCTAGGTTTCATCCCAGACTCTATCTGGTCTTCTGAGTCCCTCCAGGAGCAACCCCTGGGAAATGCTCTGGGAGTAGCTCTGAGCACTGCCAGTATAACTCCACACTAAAATCATACTAAACTCACACTAAAATCATAAGTGAAGGTTCAGTACTCTGGAAGCATTTAAACAGCCTTGAGTTTGGTAGATTCTACATCTGCATATCTGCCTTTAGCTTTTTCCCTCTGGGATAGTACATTCATCATTTTCCACCCATTTCTTCTTTACAACTGGTCTATTTAAACTTTCTATCTCCACTACAATTAAGTTTATTAGATCAATTTCAGTTTTCTATGAAATTATGTGTTCAATCCTAATAAAATTTGAAATCTGTTATGATTTTATTTGATTTCCTGCTTCAGTTGTTAGTCCCACTTGAATATTTCTAATTTTGACGTCTTTCAAAGTCACAAGTTGATATTCTTTTCTTCTAATGCGTTATTTTCAATTTTGGCTAGCACAGCGGGTAGGGCATCCGCCTTACAAGTGGCCAACATGTCCGACCCGAGTTGGATTCCTCCGCCCCTCTCAGAGAGCCAAGGCAAGCTACCGAGAGTATTCGATATGCCAGACACAGTAACAACCAAGTCTCCAATGGAGACGTTACTGTGCCCGCTCGAGCAAATCGACAACTATTTCTAGTGTTAGCTTTAATGTCCTTATAGCTTTGAAGCTGGATTTTTAATTTATTTTCAATCTTTAGCTTTGCCAATAATTCTTTTTATATTTTTTCTGGAGTGGGCCACACCTGGCAATGCTCAGGGCTTCCTCCTGGCTCTACACTCAGGGATCATTTACGGCGGGGCTCAAGACCATATGGGATGCCAGGGATGGAACACAGGTCAGGTGCCTGCAAGGCAAGCACACAACCTCTGTACTATTGCTTCAACCCCTTGTCAATAAATTTTTATAGGGGCTATGCCCAGCAATTGTTAGGATAAGGGATCACTCCTAGTAATACTTATAAGCTGCAGGCTGAAGTGTGACGCTTGAGTCCATCAGTATTTGGGGGCAACCTGGGCTACACCCAGTGGGGCTCAGTGAGGAGATCTGGGGGAGGGTGGCACCGGATTTGTTTCCCAGGAGCTCCAGCTCCAGGAGACTGCTGGGGGGGGGGGGTGACGGTCCCCCATCCCCCGCCCACCCCACACACAAGTTCGCCAGCGCCGCGCAGTCATGAGTTACTATTTTCTTGAACATTTATTTTTATTTTATTTTATCTTTAATTTTGATAAGTGAGACTCCAGGAGGTAGTGTTTCACGTGCTCTCCTGCGATCCCCAGCAGCAAAAGAGCCGCTGCAGCGTGCTCAGGGAGCTGTCATGCCGGGGCGGCTGTGCTGCACTGGAGAGGGTAGAAGGACCCCTTGGGCTCCGTCCCCGCCTGTGTCCAGGCCAAAATGGCCACCACCTTCTCCTCCTGTGTCCACAAGGCCCGTCCCGGTCACCGTGGATTGTTGGAGCACTAGCCTGCCTCTCGGCCCCCTCAGGGCGCTGGTCCTGGGGGAAGGCCCGGCTCACAGCGGGGGAGGCTGGCAGCTGCACCCCCGGGAGTCTCAGGGGGGGGTGTTCCCAGAAGGAAGGAGGGAACGGACGGGCAGTCTTGTCCCTGAGGTGGGCTCTGGCCAGCGGGAGGCTTGGCAGGGCAGACGGAGAGAAAGAAAAGGACCGGCATATACAGGGCCGGGGCCGGGGGCCTGGCCGATGGCGTTGCCGGTGAACGGCCAGTGTCCGCATGGACTACAAGTGCAGCCCTGTCGTGTTCTGGGTTTGGTGACTCCTCGCCACGCAGAGAGGGCAGAGCCTCGGGGAGCTGCTGCCACCGCCAAAGGACCACGATCTGGAGAGTGGCTGGGCGTCTGACCCCCAACATGCCTGCCCCCCTGAGGAGCAGCACCCTGACTCGGGTTGGGGCGTGGAGGCCACGGTCTGCACGGCGGTCTGGGGCCCATGGGCACAAGGGCACGCCATGAGGCTTGGCAGGACACAGGGCCCCCAGGGTGATCTGGGCTGGGCTCTGCCTCATGCCCCCGACTCTTCGGCCTGCTCCTGCGAGATGAGCCGGCAACATAGAGAACTTAGGCACCGGAGGGTGGCTTGCGCACCCGTTGCCCAAAAAGGAGCCAGGGTGGAGCAGTGTGTGCAGACCCCCCCCACTGTGTCCGAGTTGGGCTCCTGTCTGTGGGAGGCTGGACGAGGGCCAGGGGCCTGGCAGATGTTGTTGAATTTGTGGCTAGAGGCCGGGAATAGCCAGGAAGAAAAAAGCCGCACGTGTCCCAACAGACTCCCCGAAGTGCAGCCCAGTCGTGTCCTGGTTGTGGCAACTCCTCGCCATGGAGAGCAGGCAGAGCCTCGGGGAGCTGCTGCCACCCACAAAGGATCACGATCTGGAGAGCTGCTGGGCGTCTGACCCCCCAAACGCCTGCCCCCCAGAGGAGCAGCACCCTGACTCGGGTCGGGGCGTGGAGGCCACGGTCTGCATGGCGGTCTGGGGCCCATGGGCACAAGGACACGCAGTGGGGCCTGGCAGGACACAGGGTCCCCTGGGTGCTCTGGGCCAGGCTCTGCCTCATACCGCTGACTCTTAGGCCGACTCGGGAAAGCTGAGCCGGCAGCAGAGACCCCTCAGGCGTCAGAGGGTGGCCTAAGCGGCTGTTTCCCAGAAGGAACCTGGAGCCAGGGTGGAGCAGTCCGTACAGAGATGCCCTCTGTGTCCCAGGGGCGGGTAGAGAGGTGGATCTACTGAAGTACAGATGATCGACGCCCGGGGCAGCAGGGGATATGAAGAGGCAAGGATGCCCTGCGGCTCGTTCCCAGCGTGCAGAAAACGGGGGATGTGGTACAGAGGCATACGCTGGCGGCGGGGGTCCTGTGGCTGGAGCCATTGTCTGCAGAGGACACAGGGCACAAGCTTGGAGCCAGGAGGAGAGAGTAGAGGCCCCTGCTGACATGGGTGGGAGACCCCAGGCAACCCCACAGCCTGAGCCCCTCCGCCTCCTCAGGTCCATGAGGTCACAGTAGCCTCTGCCCTCTCCCCCGGCCATTTCTTGGCTCACTGCACTGTCCCCATGGGAGCACTCGGTCCTGAGGTGTCTGGCGAGGCGGGGGATAGTCACCTGGTCAGCTCAGGGCTCTCCCGCGGTGAAGATGGGCTCCTGCCAGGGAGGAGGGGCCGTCAGGGGTCATGCACAGCTTCCCAGCCAGCCCTGTCCGAGCCCCAAGACCTGCCCAGCCCGTGCCCGAGGCTCCCTGACGCACCTGCTTCCAGGGAAAGGCCGGACACACCAGCTCCGGGAACCCAGAGCCCAGTGTCCCTCAGGGACCTGTCGTCCACACTCCTGGGAACCTTGGTCTCTCCTGTGTCCCCCGCCCACCTGGAGGGCAGTTCCACTGCTTCCCACCCTGGTGTGGTTCACTGGGACCCCCAAGGCCTCAGGCTCTGCCTGTCTCCCTCCCGACTCTCCTCCAGTGCCCTCACGGGGCCGCTGTCCACAGGGACATCTTCAACTTGTAGCCTGGCCCGGATGGCCAGGACAGGGAGTGTGCCCTGGCAGAGCCCAGGCGGGAAAGCCAACCCCCTCACCTCAGTGTGTGCAGAGCCTCTCCTCCTCCAGGCAGCCTTCCAGTGCTGAGAAGAAAGGGGGAGTGAGGGCCTGGGCCTCTCAGAAACTCAAGGAGCCTCCCCAGGCCTGGGCTCCTGCAGGGAACTGCAGCCTGGGCTCTCGCCTGATTCAGTCCCAGGGACGCTGAGCCCATTCTCAGTCCCTGTCAGGCCAGCACCCTGGTGCCAGCAGCACCCTGACCAGTCTGTGCACTGTGCTGCCTCACAGAGGCCCTGGGCCCCCTCTGAGGGTCTCTCAGGTCACCACTGTCCTTTTGGCCCCCGTGGAGGCCCCTGTGTGAGTGACCCCTGCCCCCGCAGGTCAGGGGGAAAGCGTGTACTCTCCCCGGAGCTGGGATCCCACAGGGACAGCTATTTCTCCCACAGTGCGGGAGGGGGTCTCCCACACAGACTCTGGCCCTGAGGTAACTGGGTCCCCCGGAATACCTCGCCCTGTGCCTCACGTCTGCGAGAGAGAGGACTGATGCTCTCATCTGGCCACACGCCCCGTCTGCTTCTTTCAAACACACCTGCCCTCAGTCCCCCAGGACGTCTCCAGACTCTACCTGGTGCTGTTCCTTGACCGCAAACGGAAAACACATTTTTTCAGCAAAATCCAAAATAGAATTCCATTAAACCCCGAAAG
This sequence comes from Sorex fumeus, assembly GCF_029834395.1. Lineage (NCBI taxonomy): Eukaryota > Metazoa > Chordata > Mammalia > Eulipotyphla > Soricidae > Sorex > Sorex fumeus. The sequence goes on along the minus strand of NW_026606077.1, from coordinate 23,077,271 downwards.
GTAGGGGTCCTCAATCCAGAGAACCAGCCATTCGGGTAGATGTTCAGGAGTAATAGGAGAATAAGTGTGAGAATCCATGTAGAAGAGATCAGACAAGTATTCGCTTGCCTGTGGCAACTGAGCCAGAGAGCAGCAGGCCCGTTTATATACACTCTGCTGACATCACGGAACCCTGCGGAGTCACAAAGGGTCCCGAGCCGGGGAGGGGACCCCATGCATGGCTGCCACCAGCCCTGCCCCACTCAGGCCTGAGTGGTCTCTCTACCCGCCTAGGCCTTAGGTTGCCCTGCCCTCCCTTCCCGCCCTTTACAAGCCCCGAGCCCTGCCTCCTGGGCCTGGCCTTGTTCTCTCAGGAACCCAGTCACCCCCTGCGTATGCGCTTGCCGCCTGTCTGCCTCACCGAGCCTCTGACCCTGGCACTTTCCTCTCGGTAGTGTCCTTGTTTCACATCCTCTTTCCTCCAGACTCTCCCAGCAATGTTCCCACATGAACCTGGGCCTCGAGCATCCAGCCCTCTCCCACTGCGTTGGAGCCTCAAAATCCCCCACATCAGTTTGGTCTTTGCTCAGCCTTTACCAAACATCTTTATTTTTTAAATAAAAACTCTTTCTTTGAAACAAACAAATGAAACAATTATTTTACTATTGTGTACATACACTAGACTCTCAAAGTGTAAATATTTGGCAATTTTTTTTTGTTTCTGGGGGGCCACACCTGGTGATGCCCAGGGCTTCTCTTGGCTCTGCATTCAGGAATTACTCCTTGTGGTTCTTGAGGACCCATGGAGGATGCCAGGGATCGAAGCCAGCTTCTCCACGGTACTATCTCTTAAGCTTTCGGCGTTTTTAAGGAGTATAATCTGAATATCAATTTTTTAATGATTTTTACACGTTTTATATTCATAAAGTAGTTCACAGGAGTTCATTACAGGTAACATTCAAACACCCATCCAGCCAGTGAGCATCTTCCCACCACAACAAGAGGGAAGTGTGTGAAGGTTGTGGAAATTCATTCTGGGGCTAAATGTCAGTTTCAAGATTTTTCTCTTTGGGAAAAGTCCAGGTAGCGCTCTACTTTCAATATATAGAACTTTCCTTGTTCCTTTCCTCTTTAAATTTTATTTCTTTTCTACTTCCATCATAGTTTTATCAGAACTTAATGTAATATCATAATTTTTGCTCTAAAGGCTATTATTGATTACCCCTCATACATTCCACCATAAATATGTGTAAGTAGAAGGTAATATCAATTTTCTTTGTAGATTAACTCCTAATTACAACTCTCAGTAAAATGTACTTGATCAATATTTCCTGTTTTGAGTAATATTTTTAAATATTATTTAACAGGTTCACTATCCACTGTAGCACTCTCCTCCCATTTTTCATCAATCTGCTCGAGCTGGCACCAGTAATGTCTTCATTGTGAGACTTGTTGTTACTGTTTTTGACATATCAAATACACCATGGACCTTGCCAGGCTCTGCCGTGTGGACAGGATACTCTCGGTAGCTTGCCGGGCTCTCCAAGAGGGATGGAGGAATCAGACCCGGGTCAGCTGCGTGCAAGGTAAACGCCCTACCCACTGTGCTACCGCCTCATGTCCCCTTCCTTAATTCATGTCTTTATAGAATATTACTGCTACATTTCTTTTTTTTTTTTCTTTTTGGGTTACACAGGAGAATGACTTACATCGCTTCTTCTGTCAGTCCTACTGATAGAAGTGCCTTCCATCAGAGGCTGTTCCTGCAGGTTTAGAAGGATTACTAGCTCTTTCATCTCTGCTCTGACTGCAAACACAGTATGTAATTGCACCATTCTCAAACCTCTTTCACGCTCTTGAAAAATAATGTCCGCTAGAGAGATTGTATAAGGTAAGTCACATGTCTCACATGCTGCTGACCTGGGTTCGAGCTCCAAAAATGTATAGTTCTTCTGAGCACCACCAGGCATGATCCTTGAGTAGAGAGCAGGATTAGTATTGAGCACTGCTGAATATGCCTGACACCCAATAAAAGATAAAGTTTTTGGTGCCCAACCAGCTCACAAAGGTGAGGAAGCAGAAGCAGGACCCCACTTTCAACTAAGTGGGTGAGTCTGAGTGGTCTGGAAAGGGCCAAACCGACACTCTGGGGCCAGCAAGCTCCGGCAGTACAAGAAACAGTCCTCCCCTTCTCACATACCTCAGACCTAGCTAACCTTTAGATGTAAACATCCTCCCCTGTTTATCACAGACCCTGGTCTGGCGAAGTCCCGCCCTACAGGATCCCAGTCCTTGACCTCCGGCCCGGAAATTGTAACTGACCATGTTTTCCTTCCTGATTCTGACCATGTTTTCCTTCCTGTTTCTGGCCATGTTTTCCTTCCTAGAGACTGTAACTCTTTGCCTGGTAACCGGGGCCAAACAATGTATCCTTTAACGCTTGCTCTCCTGTGCCTCGGTTTTCTTGTTTTGATTCTTTCTGCTCAGTGGAATTTCCTGGAGGGGTTTACAAGAGGAGAGCGAATGAAGAGAGGCTGTGAAGGCTGCTGGGGCCACTGAGCCTGCCGGGGGCTTGGCCCGCCCTGCTTCTGCGTTCCTCTGCGCCTCTGACCGCTGGACTGTCTCCGTGCACTTTGGTACAACGAAAAGTAAGGCACCCTTGCAATTGAACAGCACTGCCTATTGTTGACTTCGCATCTTTGACTTCACATCTTCTCAGCTTTCAGACAAGACAATTCACTTAATCACTTAACTTCCCGTTAGTCGTCGATTTGCTCGAGCGGGCGCCAGTAACGTCTCCATTTGTCCCTGTCGCGTGCTAGTGTAGCCCAATGGCATCTCTTCGCTCCGGGAACATGGAGGGCCTCAAACCGATCGTTCATGACCTTGACAAAGAAGTCTGACCATCTGGTAGGTGGGCGGCCACGCGGTCTCTTGACATCCCGTGGAATCCAATCAGTAACAGCTCTAGTCCAACGGTCGTCTTTAAATCTCATTACGTGACCAGCCCATCTGATTTTCGACACCTTGGCAAATGAGACAGCGTCCCTGATCCTTGATCGTCGACGGATGTCAGAACTCCGGATTCGTTCTCTCATTTGAGTGAAACGTGATATTCCAAGCATAGCTCTTTCTATTCTTCAAGACAAGACAATTGAGAAAAATTAAAAAATTCTGAGATTTTTGTGTTACATAACTGATGACACCCACATCATTTGCCACCCCTTTAGGCTCTTCCTTACATTTTTCTCCAGAGCTTTCCTTTCCTTCCAATTTTCAATGTTTATATTCTGAGGGTAGTCTTTGGGGCTGTCACTTTCCTTTTTTTTTTATGTAGGAGTCCTGCTATTTATGCAGCCACGGATTAGCTGATTGAATTGAGCATGAACTCCACATTTTTTTTCATAATTTATTTTTTCTTTTATTTATTGAATCACTTTGGGAAATGTTCCTAAGCTTTTGGGTTTAAGTCTTGGTGATACAATGATCAAACACCTTTCCCTTCACCAGTACTCATTTTTCACCACCAAGAATCCAAATATACCCCCCTCCCAACCCTCCCAATGCCTGTGAAGCAGATGATTTCTACTTAACTCTTTTCTACATTGATTACATTCATTATTTCGACAAAAGATGCACCATTATTTAGAATCCCCCCCCCCAAAAAAAAAAACCAGAATTACTGAAAAGGCATTGTGAAATACTCTTTCCTATAGCTGGTTAACAGAATCATATAACGTTGCGCAGCTGCAATAGTGGCTGCGTGATTTTGGATTTCTGCAAAGAGCCAGATAATTACGCGATTGTTTTCTGTGCGTCTGGTGTTATGGCTGTGCTGGAGAGCTGCTACTGGGGGGCAACTCGTGACCTCGGTAGGGCATGAAAGACGAGCCGGTTCCACCCCCCTTCCCATGCGACTGTAGTTGCCCTGTCACCGCGGACTCATACTTGGCTTTCCTATAAGCGCTGAGGCAGCAGCCACCCTGCTGCTGGGGGGGGGGGGGGGTTGGGGGGGAGAAGGCGGAAGGGAGCAACACCCTTTTGCTCCCGGGGAGGCATGGTGCTGTATTTTAACGTATGGTCCATTCACTTTTCTGCTGCAAGCTGCCGGGCTCTGGACTAAGTCCTTTTGCCTCTGGAGCCATGGCCATGCCAGAGAGCCGCTCCTGGGGGGTAACTCGTGACCTCGGTAGGGCGTGAAGGATGAGCTGGTCTCCCTTCTCATGAGACTGCAGTTGCCCCGTCATGGCCAGCTCATATCTGGATTACAATAAGCTCTGAGGCGGCAGCCACCTTGCTGCTGCGGGGGTGGGGTTGGGGGGTGGGGCGGGGGCGCAAGGCAGAAGGGATCAACACCCTTTCCTTCCCAGAGAGGCATGGCGCTGTAGTTTAATGCTTGGTCCATTCACTTTTCTGCTGCAAGCTGCCATGCTCTGGATTAAGCCCTTTTTCCTCTAGAGCCATGGCCGTGCCGGTGAGCCGCTCGTAGGGGGCAACTCGTGACCTAGGTAGGGCGTGAAGGAAGAGCCACTACCGCCCCCTTCCCTTGTGATTGCAGTTGTGGGGCTCTCACTTTCTTCCACACACTTTGGTTCATCTTCTCTAATCTTATGACCTTCATATGAGAAAGGATTCTTCTGAAAAATCAGCATCACCTGCTTATATATCCGGACTGTATGTATACCCAGTAGCGTCTGACATACAGGAGGCATGCAAAGCCACCAGGGGTGTTACAGGAATAGAGTACTATATGTGTTTGATTTTGTTTCTCTCCTTATCTAAAAAATGAGAAAGATCCTATGCTTACAAATGTTTCCTGTAAGAGTCGTCAAAAGTGTTCTCAGTTTCTTTCTACTTGTGTTTCTGGATCACATAAAATGTTGTTAGGGTGCGGTGTCAGATCTCCTTGCAGCAACAAGGACCACGTAGAGAATGCAACCCGCAAACAGGTAGTTTATTCTTTCTGGCTCATCAGGGTCAAGCCGGTTACACAGACACACAGGTCCTGTAGGTCCAGGCCAGACCCCGACCCAGGGTAAGGGAGTAACTTATATGGGCCCTCACTGACCATTACAGCAAAGACCACCATTATCATAACCAATAGATTTATAAGAATCCATTCTTAACCCATCCTATTTCTACTACTGAAAGTACATTGTTCCTGATCCTAGGAGGTTGAAGGGTAACATTTGGAGAAGTGGTTACATTGGATGAGCAAGTGAGCATATCTTGCAAGGAGTATGCGGTTACATTTAATGAAAAAGCAGGCTCAGAGCATATCCTGCAGGCACACTTAGTTACCGCTGTCACCTTGCAACCCACTTCCCTTGTCACCTGCCCCCATTTGCACATACCCTGGGGCACCTGTATCCAGGCAGCAGCCCCCAGGAAAATAGCAACTTGCCGGGCTCTCCAAGAGGGGCGAAGGAATCAAACCTGGCTCGGCCGGGCTGGCTGCTGCGTACAAGGCAAACACCCTACCACCCTACCGCTGTGCTATCGCTCCTGGGATTTGTAATTGGAGGACACAATTTTTTTTACTTCTAGATGGTGTGGGAAGGAAGGCCTGAGCAACATTTAGCAGTGCTCAAAGCTCACTTCTAGCTCTGTGCTCAGGGGTCACTGCTGGTGGTGCTCTGGGACATGTGTGTTGCTGGAGATCAAACTTGGGTCAGCCACATACAAGACCAGCATCTTAACCCCTAAATCTCGGCCCCTAAAGAGAAAGTGTTTTTAATTAGAAGACACGATTTCCAGTGTTTGGCTTTGTAAGAGATATATTTTAAAAAGGTTAATCATAATTACCACCAAGTTTAAGATATTTTAAAATAGTGAGAAAAGACTTTTTTGAAACAACTCTAGGAAAGGAGAACCATGAAAACTGATATTGAGAACTAGTTCCATAATTAATAGTATTTTATGGCCAAATTACCGTGATCATGTAAACATTTCCAGACTTCCATACTTACAAGAACGCTTTCAATTTGAATGTCTCACCACACGAACCGGCAGCAGCATTCCAGCTCTCCTCCTCCTGAAATGGTGCCTCTCCTCACTATCTCCCAGCCTCTGTCTCTTTACTTCAGTCACCACCTTCTGTTTTCACAGTCAGAATTAATTTTGATTCGGCTGTGTTTATGACTTAGGTAACTCTCTCTTCTGGGGCCAGAGTGATAGCACATCAGATAGGGCACTCACCCAACCCGGGTTTAATCCGTGGCATCCCCTGTGGTCCTCCAAGCACTGCCAGGAATGAATCCTGAGCACAGAGCCAGAAGGTGTTATGTCCTGGGAAGGTAATTTCGCTCGCACATTGACCAGACCAGATGCCAATGCAAGGGCCCTTGATTGTTAGCTCGAGCTAGGGTCCAAGTCTCATACAACGCAGTGGAGACTTGATAAGGACCCCAACTCCGAATTCTAAGCCATTGATATAGGATTGGGTTACATAGCAGCAGTTTTTGTAGGAACTGGCGATGTGGTTCCAATTTGGATCCCGTGACTCCGCTGCCTAGGCCCTCTCCACTTGGCTGGGGCCCACTGCCCATGGCCCCTACTGATAGGCTGTTGCCACAGGGTGGTTTATCTGCCCAGGGTGGTATTTTTTTTTTTTTGGCAGTGGGACTTTGTGATGGGGAAAAGCGAGACTTAGGCCTTCTGAGTTTTGGTCTTAAAGTGGAGTCTGTCATGGCTCCACTTCGGCCTCACAAAGGAAGTCCTTCTGAGCACTCCCTGGTGTGACCCCTACTCACCAACTAAAAGACTCTTCTAAATAACTTTCTAGGAAGCTAATTTTTTTAGAATTATTAAAAATTATAGTCCGCGTATACTTTGTAGTTGACACCGAAAATAGGTATTTTTGGTTAGTACAGCCAATTAAGAATTTCTTTGCTTTTCAAGTATATCTTTCCATGAAAAATCATTAGGACATTAAAATAAACGGAAATCTTAGATGCAGATTTGGTATCACTCTTTCACTCTATTAAAACAGAATTTCAAAATTTGACAAAATATTAACTAATAACATTTCTCACTTAATCACTTAATCACTTAACTTCCCGTTAGTCGACGAGTTGCTCAAGCAGGCGCCAGTAATGTCTCCATTTGTCCCTGTCGCGTGCTAGTGGGCGGTCACGCGGTCTTTTGACAGCCCGTGGAATCTAGTCAGTAACAGCTCTAGTCCAGCGGTCATCTTTAAATCTCATTACGTGACCAGCCCATCTGATTTTTGACACCTTGGCAAATGAGACAGCGTCCCTGATTCTTGATCGTCGACAGATGTCAGAACTCCGGATTCTTTCTCTCATTTGAGTGAAACGTGATATTCCAAGCATAGCTCTTTCTATTCTTCTTTGGGAGACCTGAATAGCTTTCTCATCCTGTTTGCGTAGGGCCCAGGTCTCTGAGGCATAGGTCAATGCAGGAAGAACAGTGGAATCAAAGAGATGTGCCCGGAGCCGGAGGTTCTTCGTCCTCTTAGCTATTTCTTCGACGTTCCTGAAGGCGTTCCAAGCTGCTCTCTTCCTCATGCACAGCTCGGGTGCCAGGTCATTTGTCATGTTGACTTCTCAACCTAGGTACACATAGCTGTTGCATTCGGAGATGGTCGTTCCGTTGAGAGTGAATGGGGCATCAGGAACGAGGCTGTTTCTCGTAAACATTGTCTTCGTAAGATTCAGCTGTAGTCCTACCTTTCCACACTCACGGTCAAAGTCGGCCAGCATTTGTGCCGCTTGGCTGATGTTTGGTGTTATTAAAACAATGTCATCAGCAAAGCGGAGGTGGTGTAGTTGCCGACCATCTATCTTCACTCCCATTCCTTCCCATTCTAGTCCTCGCATGATTTTCTCGAGGGTGGCACTGAAGGGTTTCGGTGAAATGGTATCACCCTGCCAAACCCCTCTCTTGACATCAACGATCACTTCTTTGTAGAATGGTGAGCTGCTGGTAGTGAATCCATAAAAGAGCTCACGGAGGATCTTGATGTATTGGGCTTGAATGCCCTGGTTGGCTAGGGCTTTAATGACCGCTTCCGTCTGAACAGAATCAAAGGCCTTCTTTAAATCAGGGAACGTTAAACAGAGTGGCATCTTGAACTCCCTAGAAACCTCCATGAGTTTGGTTATCGTGTGGATGTGGTCGATGGTGCTGAATCCTTCGCAGAACCCAGCTTGCTCGCATGGTTGTCCTTCATCTAGTGTTCTGCTAATCCTATTAAGGATGACTCGAGTGAACAACTTGTAGATGACAGAAAGTAGGCAGATCGGGCGATAGTTGCCAATGTCATGGATGTCTCCCTTCTTGAACAGTAGTACGGTCCTGCTGGTTTTCCATTGGGACGGAACCTTGCATTCAGACAGGTAGCGAGTGAAGAGCCGAGCCAGTGTATTGATGAGTACTGATGGCAGGTTCTTCAGGTGTTCAGGTCTAACCTTGTCTGGGCCGGGTGCTGTTTGTTTCTTTACCGACGAAATGGCGTGTCAGATTTCGGGAGGGAGAACGTTGGGAACGGCATATCCATCCTGTGGAATTTGGTATGTTGGCAAGTGGACATGGCTATCGAAAAGATTGGAGTAGAAGTCATGGATAATCTTCTCCATTGCCATTCTGGAGGATGTGAAGGATCCATCAGGACGTCGGAGGGCAGCCATCTTGGTCTTGTAGTTGGCGAAGGACAGGCGGGCGTAACGAATACCTTTCCCAGCTTCTGCCGCATCTACCAGTACTTCTGCTCTTCTCTCTTTGAGGTCTTCCTTGATCGCATCTCTGCACTGCTTTGTGAGCTCGATGTTAGCTTGCGGTTGCCTGGGGCATGCGACAAACCACGCTGACGATTTTAGCTCAAGAGTTTTTGAAGGCAGGCGTTTTTTTTTGTGGCTATCTCTCTCTTGGCGTTCCTCGCACAGTCATGGAGGTGCTGAACCAGTCGATCGTATTCCTCACCAATGTTGTCAACAATGGCATCTTCCCATGTTGCCGCAATAGTGCCAAAGAGTTCCCAGTTGGTGGTCGTTCTGGGAGTTCTCTTCTTGAACTTTGCAGCCCTTTCTCCCCGCTCTGTGAAGTAGAATTTTGCACGAAGGAGACGGTAGTCCGATCCCGTTTGGAATTTTGGGACAACAGCGACATCGGTCAGGCAAAACCCTCAATTGAATATGATGTGGTCTATTTCGTTGTGGAATCGTCCACCGGGAGACTCCCATGTCCAACGTTTAGATTCTGCCTTCTGGAACTGTGAGTTACCATGGATGGTCTTGGTCGACATGATGAACTCAGACAGTCTCTCACCCTGTTCGTTCCGTTCTAGGCCATGGGTCCCGCTGTGAAGTTCTTCAGCTGATCTTCTCGGTCCTATCTTGGCATTAAATTCACCCACAATGATCTTGTAGAAGGTGTGGTCTTCTTTATAGAACTTCTCCAGCTCCATGTAGAACTTCTCGATTTCTCTGTCATCATAATGAGATGTTGGTGAGTAGACAACGAAGATAGAAACGGCAGGCAGTAAGCCACATCTATTCAAATGTAAACGTCCAATTCGCGTTGTTAGGCATTCAGTGAATCAATACTCTTGGCCAAGTTTGTGTTGAAAAGGATACTGATGCCTCTGACACCTCTTTTATCGCATATTCCGAGGAAAAATTCTTCTCCAGTGTCAAACACTGCATGGTGAGATTCGTGCCTTCTTGTCTCGGTCAGACCAATGATGGCATACTTGATCATTCGCGCTTCTAACATCAGGTCCTCGATGGATGTATCTGATGCTAGCGTACATGCATTGAAAGTACAGATGATCATTTTTGTCTTCCTTCGTTGTGGCAGCCTAGTATGGCCTTGAGATTTTGTCGGCCTCTCCTTTCTCATCCTTCTCAGTGCTGCCACGTCGGTGAAGCCTTCAGGGTCAGGTGAATGAGACCAGTGTTAGTTACTGGTTTTGGCATATCGAATACACAACGGATAGCTTGCCAGGCTCTTCCGTGCGGGAGGAAAACTCTCGGTAGCTTGCCAGTCTTTCCGAGAGGGATAGAGGCTTTTGGAGCGACCTCCAATCACCCTTGTAGGTGTTACGTATTTGAACCCTACAAATATGGTACGACAATTCCGGAAGATGGGTATTTAGTGTCTTATGATGTGTTGTGCGGCCCGAAGTGGCTGCACAGGTCCGGAAAGCATCCTGGAGTGTGGTGAACGCTGGGTAGTGGAGGTAGTGTCACTAAAATTTTCTCACTAAAATTGTTTAATATTTGGAGGAAGTCATACAATTTTGATTTAGTGTTTCAAAAACTATTTTGGTAGTCTAATCTGATTGCCATCTGCTTAAGTACTTCCATTTTGAGGGAAGATGGGGAGGCTGTGCCTAGCTACGTCCCTGTAGACCATCTTCACCTTCTAAGACCCATATGGGGACACGACCCAGGGACAGCTGGCCACTGTGTGGGACACTCACAGCAGCATGCGTAGGTGAAGCTGGAAGAAGGGGAGCTGTGGGGTGCATGAGGGAGACAAAGGCAGAGGCCAGGTGTCCTCGGGATTCATTTTCTGTGGCTCCCATCCCAACCTTCGCTCTCTCCCCTTGCACTGGGAGCCCCTGGGGTGCAGTGTCCCTGGCTCACCATGACTCCCCAACACTGCTGCTCTGGACTGTGCATCTAAAGACAGTCCTGGGGAAGGGGTCATTTCTCAGGGTGCGTTTCCAGGGCAACGCACAGTGTCCCATTGGAAAGGGGCCTGTGTGCACCCCCTCCACACCCAGATGTTGACGAACACCCCGTGTCCACCTCTGCCCCCGTCTTCACATGCGGCTTCCGGGAGCATCTGCGCCTGGTTCTCCCCCGCACAGGCTCCAGGACATGGCGGGGGTGGGCTGGGACAGGGGGCTCTACGCTGTCGTGAGGGCAGCAGTGACCCACCTTTTCGGGGGGAGGGTGGCACCGGATTTGTTTCCCAGGAGCTCCAGCTCCAGGAGACTGCTGGAGGGGGGGTGACGTTCCCCCATCCCCCGCCCACCACACACACAAGTTCGCCAGCGCCGCGCAGACATGAGTTACTATTTTCTTGAACATTTATTTTTATTTTATTTTATCTTTAATTTTGATAAGTGAGACTCCAGGATGTAGTGTTTCACGTGCTCTCCTGCGATCCCCAGCAGCAAAAGAGCCGCTGCAGCCTGCTTCGGAAGCTGTCATGCCGGGGCAGCTGTGCTGCACTGGAGAGGGTAGAGGGACCCCTTGGGCTCCGTCCCCGCCTGTGTCCAGGCCAAAATGGCCACCACCTTCTCCTTCTGTGTCCACGAGGCCCGTCCCGGTCACCGTGGATTGTTGGAGCACTAGCATGCCTCTCGGCCCCCTCGGGGCGCTGGTCCTGGGGGAAGGCCCGGCTCACAGCGGGGGAGGCTGGCAGCTGCACCCCCGGGAGTCTCAGGGGGGGTGTTCCCAGAAGGAAGGAGGGAACGGACGGGCAGTCCTGTCCCTGAGGTGGGCTCTGGCCAGCGGGAGGCTGGGCAGGGCAGACGGAGAGAAAGAAAAGGACCGGCCTATACAGGGCCGGGGCTGGGGGCCTGGCCGATAGCGTTGCCGGTGAACGGCCAGTGTCCGCATGGACTACAAGTGCAGCCCTGTCGTGTTCTGGGTTTGGTGACTCCTCGCCACGCAGAGAGGGCAGAGCCTCGGGGAGCTGCTGCCACCCCCAAAGGACCACGATCTGGAGAGTTGCTGGGCGTCTGACCCCCAACACGCCTGCCCCCCGGAGGAGCAGCACCCTGACTCGGGTCGGGGCGTGGAGGCCACGGTCTGCACGGCGGTCTGGGGCCCATGGGCACAAGGGCACGCCGTGAGTCTTGGCAGGACACAGGGTCCCCAGGGTGATCTGGGCTGGGCTCTGCGTCATGCCCCCGACTCTTCGGCCGGCTCTTGCGAGGTGAGCCGGCAACATAGAGAACTTAGGCACCGGAGGGTGGCCTGCGCACCTGTTGCCCAAAAAGGAGCCAGGGTGGAGCAGTGTGTGCAGACCCGACCTCTGTGTCTGAGTTGGGCTCCGGTCTGTGGGAGGCTGGACGAGGGCCAGGGGCCTGGCAGATGTTGTTGAAGTTGTGGCTAGAGGCCGGGAATAGCCAGGAAGAAAAAAGCCGCACGTGTCCCAACAGACTCCCCGAAGTGCAGCCCAGTCGTGTCCTGGTTGTGGCAACTCCTCGCCATGGAGAGCAGGCAGAGCCTCGGGGAGCTGCTGCCACCCCCAAAGGATCACGATCTGGAGAGCTGCTGGGCGTCTGACCCCCAAAACGCCTGCCCCCCAGAGGAGCAGCAGCCTGACTTGGGTCGGGGCGTGGAGGCCACGGTCTGCATGGCGGTCTGGGGCCCATGGGCACAAGGACACCTGTGGGGCCTGGCAGGACACAGGGTCCCTTGGGTGCACTGGGCCAGGCTCTGCCTCATACCGCTGACTCTTAGGCCGACTCGGGAAAGCTGAGCCGGCAGCAGAGACCCCTCAGGCGTCAGAGGGTGGCCTAAGCGGCTGTTTCCCAGAAGTAACCTGGAGCCAGGGTGGAGCAGTCCGTACAGAGATGCCCTCTGTTTCCCAGGGGCGGGTTGAGAGGTGGATCTACTGAAGTACAGCTGATCGGCACCTGGGGCTGCAGGGGACATGAAGAGGCAAGGATGCCCTGCGGCTCGTTCCCAGCGTGCAGAAAACGGGCGGACGTGGTACAGAGGCATACGCTGGCGGCGGGGGTCCTGTGGCTGGAGCCATTGTCTGCAGAGGACACAGGGCACAATGTTGGAGCCAGGAGGAGAGAGTAGAGGCCCCTGCTGACATGGGTGGGAGACCCCCGGCACCCCCACAGCCTGAGCCCCTCCCCCTCCTCAGGTCCATGAGGTCACAGTAGCCTCTGCCCTCTCCCAGGGCCCCCCCCCGGCCATTTCTTGGCTCACTGCACTGTCCCCATGGGAGCACTCGGTCGTGAGGTGTCTGGGGAGGCGGGGGATAGTCACCTGGTCAGCTCACTGCTCTCCCGCGGTGAAGATGGGCTCCTGCCAGGGAGGAGGGGCCGTCAGGGGTCATGCACAGCTTCCCAGCCAGCCCTGTCTGAGCCCCAAGACCTGCCCAGCCCGTGCCCGAGGCTCCCTGAGGCACCTGCTTCCGGGGAAAGGCCGGACACACCAGCTCCGGGAACCCAGAGCCCAGTGTCCCTCAGGGACCTGTCGTCCACACTCCTGGGAACCTTGGTCTGTCCTGTGTCCCCCGCCCACCTGGAGGGCAGTTCCACTGCTTCCCACCCTGGTGTGGTTCACTGGGACCCCCAAGGCCTCAGGCTCTGCCTGTCTCCCTCCCGACTCTCCTCCAGTGCCCTCACGGGGCCGCTGTCCACAGGGACATCTTCAACTTGTAGCCTGGCCCGGATGGCCAGGACAGGGAGTGTGCCCTGGCAGAGCCCAGGCGGGAAAGCCAACCCCCTCACCTCGGTGTGTGCAGAGCCTCTCCTCCTCCAGGCAGCCTTCCAGTGCTGAGAAGAAAGGGGGATTGAGGGCCTGGGCCTCTCAGAAACTCAAGGAGCCTCCCCAGGCCTGGGCTCCTGCAGGGAACTGCAGGCTGGGCTCTCGCCTGATTCAGTCCCAGGGACGCTGAGCCCATTCTCAGTCCCTGTCAGGCCAGCACCCTGGTGCCAGCAGCACCCTGACCAGTCTGTGCACTGTGCTGCCTCACAGAGGCCCTGGGCCCCCTCTGAGGGTCTCTCAGGTCACCACTGTCCTGTTGGCCCCCGTGGAGGCCCCTGTGTGAGTGACCCCTGCCCCCGCAGGTCAGGGGGGAAGCGTGTACTCTCCCCGGAGCTGGGATCCCACAGGGACAGCTATTTCTCCCACAGTGCGGGAGGGGGTCTCCCACACAGACTCTGGCCCTGAGGTAACTGGTTCCCCCGGAATACCTCGCCCTGTGCCTCACGTCTGCGAGAGAGAGGACTGATGCTCTCATCTGGCCACACGCCCCGTCTGCTTCTTTCAAACACACCTGCCCTCAGTCCCCCAGGACGTCTCCAGACTCTACCTGGTGCTGTTCCTTGACCGCAAACGGAAAACACATTTTATCAGCAAAATCCAAAATAGAATTCCATTAAACCCCGAAAGGTAGGGGTCCTCAATCCAGAGAACCAGCCATTCGGGTAGATGTTCAGGAGTAATAGGAGAATAAGTGTGAGAATCCATGTAGAAGAGATCAGACAAGTATTCGCTTGCCTGTGGCAACTGAGCCAGAGAGCAGCAGGCCCGTTTATATACACTCTGCTGACATCACGGAACCCTGCGGAGTCACAAAGGGTCCCGGGCCGGGGAGGGGACCCCATGCATGGCTGCCACCAGCCCTGCCCCACTCAGGCCTGAGTGGTCTCTCTACCCGCCTAGGCCTTAGGTTGCCCTGCCCTCCCTTCCCGCCCTTTACAAGCCCCGAGCCCTGCGTCCTGGGCCTGGCCTTGTTCTCTCAGGAACCCAGTCACCCCCTGCGTCTGCGCTTGCCGTCTGTCTGCCTCACCGAGCCTCTGACCCTGGCACTTTCCTCTCGGCAGTGTCCTTGTTTCACATCCTCTTTCCTCCAGACTCTCCCAGCAATGTTCCCACATGAACCTGGGCCTCGAGCATCCAGCCCTCTCCCACTGCGTTGGAGCCTCAAAATCCCCCACATCAGTTTGGTCTTTGCTCAGCCTTTACCAAACATCTTTATTTTTTAAATAAAAACTCTTTCTTTGAAACAAACAAATGAAACAATTACTTTACTATTGTGTACATACACTAGACTCTCAAAGTGTAATTATTTGGCAATTTTTTTTTGTTTCTGGGGGGCCACACCTGGTGATACCCAGGGCTTCTCTTGGCTCTGCATTCAGGAATTACTCCTTGTGGTTCTTGAGGACCCATGGAGGATGCCAGGGATCGAAGCCAGCTTCTCCACGGTACTATCTCTTAAGCTTTTGGCGTTTTTAAGGAATATAATCTGAATATCATTTTTTAATGATTTTTACACGTTTTATATTCATAAAGTAGTTCACAGGAGTTCATTACAGGTAACATTCAAACACCCATCCAGCCAGTGAGCATCTTCCCACCACAACAAGATGGAAGTGTGTGAAGGTTGTGGAAATTCATTCTGGGGCTAAATGTCAGTTTTAAGACTTTTCTCTTTGGGAAAAGTCCAGGTAGCGCTCTACTTTCAATATATAGAACTTTCCTTGTTCCTTTCCTCTTTAAATTTTATTTCTTTTCTACTTCCATCATAGTTTTATCAGAACTTAATGTATTATCATAATTTTTGCTTTAAAGGCTGTTATTGATTACCCCTCATACATTCCACCATAAATATGTGTAAGTAGAAGCTAATATCAATTTTTCTTTGTAGATTAACTCCTAATTACAACTCTCAGTAAAATGTACTTGATCAATATTTCCTGTTTTGAGTAATATTTTTAAATATTATTTAACAGGTTCACTATCCACTGTACATATACATCCTGTGGAATTTGGTATGTTGGCAAGTGGACATGGCTATCGAAAAGATTGGAGTAGAAGTCATGGATAATCTTCTCCATTGCCATTCTGGAGGATGTGAAGGATCCATCAGGACGTCGGAGGGCAGCCATCTTGGTCTTGTAGTTGGCGAAGGACAGGCGGGCGTAACGAATACCTTTCCCAGCTTCTGCCGCATCTACCAGTACTTCTGCTCTTCTCTCTTTGAGGTCTTCCGTGATCGCATCTCTGCACTGCTTTGCGAGCTCGACGCTAGCTTGCGGTTGCCTGGGGCATGCGCCAAACCACGCTGATGATTTTAGCTCAATAGTTTTTGAAGACAGGCGTTTTTTTTGTGGCTATCTCTCTCTTGGCGTTCCTCGAACAGTCATGGAGGTGCTGAACCAGTCGATCGTATTCCTCACCAATGTTGTCAACAATGGCATCTTCCCATGTTGCCGCAATAGTGCCAAAGAGTTCCCAGTTGGTGGTCGTTCTGGGAGTTCTCTTCTTGAACTTTGCCGCCCTTTCTCCCCGCTCTGTGAAGTAGAATTTTGCACGAAGGAGACGGTGGTCCGATCCCGTTTGGAATTTTGGGACAACAGCGACATCGGTCAGGCAAAACCCTCAATTGAATATGATGTGGTCTATTTCGTTGTGGAATCGTCCACCGGGAGACTCCCATGTCCAACGTTTAGATTCTGCCTTCTGGAACTGTGAGTTACCATGGATGGTCTTGGTCGACATGATGAACTCAGACAGTCTCTCACCCTGTTCGTTCCGTTCTAGGCCATGGGTCCCGCTGTGAAGTTCTTCAGCTGATCTTCTCGGTCCTATCTTGGCATTAAATTCACCCACAATGATCTTGTAGAAGGTGTGGTCTTCTTTATAGAACTTCTCCAGCTCCATGTAGAACTTCTCGATTTCTCTGTCATCATAATGAGATGTTGGTGCGTAGACAACGAAGATAGAAACGGCAGGCAGTAAGCCACATCTATTCAAATGTAAACGTCCAATTCGCGTTGTTAGGCATTCAGTGAATCAATACTCTTGGCCAAGTTTGTGTTGAAAAGGATACTGATGCCTCCGACACCTCTTTTATCGCATATTCCGAGGAAAAATTCTTCTCCAGTGTCAAAAACTGCATGGTGAGATTCGTGCCTTCTTGTCTCGGTCAGACCAATGATGGCATACTTGATCATTCGCGCTTCTAACATCAGGTCCTCGATGGATGTATCTGATGCTAGCGTACGTGCATTGAAAGTACAGATGATCATTTTTGTCTTCCTTCGTTGTGGCTGCCTAGTATGGCCTTGAGATTTTGTCGGCCTCTCCTTTCTCATCCTTCTCAATGCTGCCACGTCGGTGAAGCCTTCAGGGTCAGGTGAATGAGACCAGTGTTAGTTACTGGTTTTGGCATATCGAATACACAACGGATAGCTTGCCAGGCTCTTCCGTGCGGGAGGAAAACTCTCGGTAGCTTGCCAGTCTTTCCGAGAGGGATAGAGGCTTTTGGAGCGACCTCCAATCACCCTTGTAGGTGTTACATATTTGAACCCTACAAATATGGTACGACAATTCCGGAAGATGGGTATTTAGTGTCTTATGATGTGTTGCGCGGCCCGAAGCGGCTGCACAGGTCCGGAAAGCATCCTGGAGTGTGGTGAACCCTGGGTAGTGGAGGTAGTGTCACTAAAATTTTCTCACTAAAATTGTTTAATATTTGGAGGAAGTCATACAATTTTGATTTAGTGTTTCAAAAACTTTTTTTGTAGTCTAATCTGATTGCCATTTGCTTAAGTACTTCCATTTTGGGGGAATCTGGGCAGGCTGCGCCTAGCTACGTCCCTGTAGACCATTAATTCATGTCTTTATAGAATAATACTGATACATTTCTTTTTTTTTCCTTTTTGGGTTACACCTGGTGATGCACAGGGGCTACCCCTGGCTCTGCATTCAGGAATTACTACTGTTGGTTTCTAGAAGTTTCCTGCATCCCGTCTTGGAGCTCACCAATGATTTCCCCAGATGTTGTTACTCCATTGAAATTTCTGCTTCACCTGCCACACTCTTTGCTTCAATCGTTTCTGTTTGTACTTGTCTCAGTTCCACCTCATACGTTGCTGTGCTTTGCTGACTGATTGAGCCAGTGTTTCTCTGAGCTCAGTAGATATCACAGTGTCCCTAAAGTCTTTATGTGAGAGTTTGCAAAGCTAGTTGATACCGATAGAACCTTCTAGGCTATTGTCTTCACTCCCTGGGCTCGGTGGGCTTTTGTGCTGCTTCTTGTTATCTCTGCGGGACGTGCTGATGACCCTCAGACAGGAGATCTCCAAGGAGGTGCTGGCCATCAGCATGGAAGGGATGCTTCCACAGGGCATGCCAGGCAGGCCTGTTGCTCCTGAGAGTGCCGTGGTGGACTGAGCTGGGTGCCGACCCGGGCCAGCGAGACGGTGCTGACCAAGGTCATGCAGCGCCAGTAGGCGGACTTGCCAGTAGGTCGGGAAAGCGTCCTGGAGTGTGGCGATGGCTGGGTAGTGGAGGTAGTGTCACTAAAATTTTCTCACTAAAATTGTTTAATATGTGGAGGAAGTTCTACCATTTTGATTTAATGTTTCAAAAACTATTTTGGTAGTCTAATCTGATTGCCATCTGCTTAAGTACTTCCATTTTGAGGGAAGCTGGGGAGGCTGTGCCTAGCTACGTCCCTGTAGACCATCTTCACCCTCTAAGACCCATATGGGGACACGCCCCAGGGACAGCTGGCCACTGTGTGGGACACTCACAGCAGCATACGTAGGTGAAGCTGGAAGAAGGGGAGCTGTGGGGTGCATGAGGGAGACAAAGGCAGAGGCCAGGTGTCCTCGGGATTCATTTCCTGTGGCTCCCATCCCAACCTTCGCTCTCTCCCCTTGCACTGGGAGCCCCTGGGGTGCAGTGTCCCTGGCTCACCAAGACTCCCCAACACTGCTGCTATAGACTGTGGATCTAAAGACAGTCCTGGGGAAGGGGTCATTTCTCAGGGTGCGTTTCCAGGGTAACGCACAGTGTCCCATTGGAAAGGGGCCTTTGTGCACCCCCTACACGCCCAGATGTTGACGAACACCCCGTGTCCACCTCTGCCCCCGTCTTCACATGCGGCTTCCGGGAGCATCTGCGCCTGGTTCTCCCCCGCACAGGCTCCAGGACATGGCGGGGGTGGGCTGGGAAAGGGGGCTCTACGCTGTCGTGAGGGCAGCAGTGACCCACCTTTTCGGGGGGAGGGTGGCACCGGATTTGTTTCCCAGGAGCTCCAGCTCCAGGAGACTGCTGGGGGGGGGAGTGACGTTCCCCCATCCCCCGCGCACCACACACTCAAGTTCGCCAGCGCCGCGCAGGCATGAGTTACTATTTTTTGAACATTTATTTTTATTTTATTTTATCTTTAATTTTGATAAGTGAGACTCCAGGAGGTAGTGTTTCACGTGCTCTCCTGCGATCCCCAGCAGCCAAAGAGCCGCTGCAGCCTGCTCCGGAAGCTGTCATGCCGGGGCGGCTGTGCTGCACTGGAGAGGGTAGAGGGACCCCTTGGGCTCCGTCCCCGCCTGTGTCCAGGCCAAAATGGCCACCACCTTCTCCTTCTGTGTCCACGAGGCCCGTCCCGGTCACCGTGGATTGTTGGAGCACTAGCATGCCTCTCGGCCCCCTCGGGGCGCTGGTCCTGGGGGAAGGCCCGGCTCACAGCGGGGGAGGCTGGCAGCTGCACCCCCGGGAGTCTCAGGGGGGGTGTTCCCAGAAGGAAGGAGGGAACGGACGGGCAGTCCTGTCCCTGAGGTGGGCTCTGGCCAGCGGGAGGCTGGGCAGGGCAGACGGAGAGAAAGAACAGGACCGGCCTATACAGGGCCGGGGCTGGGGGCCTGGCTGATGGCGTTGCCGGTGAACGGCCAGTGTCCGCATGGACTACAAGTGCAGCCCTGTCGTGTTCTGGGTTTGGTGACTCCTCGCCACGCAGAGAGGGCAGAGCCTCGGGGAGCTGCTGCCACCCCCAAAGGACCACGATCTGGAGAGTTGCTGGGCGTCTGACCCCCAACACGCCTGCCCCCCAGAGGAGCAGCACCCTGACTCGGGTCGGGGCGTGGAGGCCACGGTCTGCACGACGGTCTGGGGCCCATGGGCACAAGGGCACGCCGTGAGGCTTGGCAGGACACCGGGTCCCCAGGGTGATCTGGGCCGGGCTCTGCCTCATGCCCCCGACTCTTCAGCCGGCTCAGGAAAGCTGAGCTGGCAGCAGAGACCCCTCAGGCGTCAGAGGGTGGCCTAAGCGGCTGTTTCCCAGAAGTAAACTGGAGTCAGGGTGGAGCAATCCGTACAGAGATGCCCTTTGTGTCCCAGGGGCAGGTAGAGAGGTGGATCTACTGAAGTACAGCTGATCGGCGCCCGGAGCAGCAGGGGACATGAAGAGGCAAGGATGCCCTGCGGCTCGTCCCCAGCGTGCAGAAAACGGGGGGACGTGGTACAGAGGCATACGCTGGCGGCGGGGGTCCTGTGGCTGGAGCCATTGTCTGCAGAGGACACAGGGCAAAAGGTTGAAGCCAGGAGGAGGGAGTAGAGGCCCCTGCTGACATTGGTGGGAGACCCCCGGCACCCCCACAGCCTGATCCCCTCCCCCTCCTCAGGTCCATGAGGTCACAGTAGCCTCTGCACTCTCCCAGGGCCCCCCCCCGCCCATTTCTTGTCTCACTGCTCTGTCCCCATGGGAGCACTCTGTCCTGAGGTGTCTGGGGAGGCGGGGGATAGTCAACTGGTCAGCTCAGGGCTCTCCCGCGGTGAAGATGGGCTCCTGCCAAGGAGGAGGGGCCGTCAGGGGTCATGCACAGCTTCCCAGCCAGCCCTGTCTGAGTCCCAAGACTTGCCAAGCCCGTGCCCGAGGCTCCCTGAGGCACCTGCTTCCGGGGAAAGGCCGGACACACCAGCTCCGGGAACCCAGAGCCCAGGGTCCCTCAGGGACCTGCCGTCCTCTCTCCTGGGAACCTTGGTCTGTCCTGTGTCCCCCGCCCACCTGGAGGGCAGTTCCACTGCTTTCCACCCTGGTGTGGTTCACTGGGACCCCCAAGGCCTCAGGCTCTGCCTGTCTCCCTCCCGACTCTCCTCCAGTGCCCTCACGGTGCCGCTGTCCACAGGGACATCTTCAACCTGTGGCCTGGCCCGGATGGCCAGGACAGGGAGTGTGCCCTGGCAGAGCCCAGTCGGGAAAGCCGACCCCCTCACCTCGGTGTGTGCAGAGCCTCTCCTCCTCCAGGCAGGCTTCCAGTGCTGAGAAGAAAGGGGGAGTGAGGGCCTGGGCCTCTCAGAAACTCAAGGAGGCTCCCCAGGCCTGGGCTCCTGTAGGGAACTGCAGGCTGGGCTCTCGCCTGATTCAGTCCCAGGGACGCTGAGCCCATTCTCAGTCCCTGTCAGGCCAGCACCCTGGTGCCAGCAGCACCCTGACCAGTCTGTGAACTGTGCTGCCTCACAGAGGCCCTGGGCCACCTCTGAGGGTCTCTCAGGTCACCACTGTCCTGGTAGCCCCCGTGGAAGCCCCTGTGTGAGTGACCCCTGCCCCGTGGGGTCAGTGACCGCAGGTCAGTGGGGAAGCATGTACTTTCCCCGGACCTGGGATCCCACAGGGACAGCCATTTCTCTCACAGTGCTGGAGGGGTTCTCCCTCACAGATTCTGGCCCTGAGGTAAACTGGGTCCCCCAGAACATCTCGCCCTGTCCCTCATGTCTGCGAGAGAGAGGACTGATGCTCTCTCCTGGTCAGACGCCCCGTCTGGTTCTTACAAACACACCTGCCCTCTCTCACCTCCAGGAAGTCTCCAGACTCTACCTGGTGCTGTTCCTTGACTCCAAACGGGCAACAAATGTCTTGAGCAAAAGCCAAAAGAGGATTATTGAAACACTTGAAAAGTAGGGGCCCTCCAGGCAGAGAACCAGCCATTCAGGCATATATGGAAGGATTATGGGAGAATAAGACTGAGACTCCATCTTCATGGGATCAGAGAACTAATGACTTGCCTGTGGCAACTGAGCCAGAGAGCAGTAGGCCCATTTATATACACTCTGCTGACATCACGGAAGCCTGAGGAGTCACATAGTGTACCGGGCGGGGGAGGGGACCCCATGCATGGCTTCCATCGCCCTTGCCTCACCCAGGTCTGGGTGGTCTCTCTGCCCGCCTTGGTCTCCGGATTTTCTGCCCTCCCTGTGTGGCCCTTCCCAGCCCGAGCCCTGCCCCCTGGCCTTGGCTTTGTTCTCTCAGGGACCCAGACACCCTGTGTCTGAGCTTTCCGTCTGTTTGCCTCACCGAAACTCTGACCTGGCCACTTTCCTATCGGCAGCGTCCTTGTTTCACGTCCTCTTTCCTGCAGACCCTCCCAGCAAAGTTTCTGTGTGATTCTGGAACTTGAGCTCCTGGCGCTGTCCCTCCGTGTTGGGTCTCGAAATCTTCCACATCAGGTTGGGCATGGTTCAGCCTTTACCACCTCTCCTCAGTGATGCTGGGTCCATTGCATCTCTGACACCCACTGCACTCAAAGACCGATAAAATAAATGGAATCCATCCAACCTCAGGCCATGGGGAGGGGCGTTGATGCCTCATTCTCTGTTGATGCTGAAGGTCATTGACACCATGATTCGGCGTTATTGTGATCCTTTGACAAGCCAGGAAGTCGTTTTCATTGCAGATGTAAACAATCCCCATTTTTATGTTTCTTTGAGGCTGCTTTTTGGTGTCAGCCAGCTATGCTCAGGGCTTCCTCCTGCTCTCCATTCAGAAATCAGCTTTGTTTACAAGAAATTTTGAACTATTTTATTAATGTATTTTTTTATTTAACCACTGTGAGATGCGGGTGTGAGATAGTTCCAAAGTTGTTCATGCTTGATTTTCAACCCTACAATGTTCCCATACCTGTGACCACCAGTGTACATTTACTAACACCAATATTTCCAGTTTCCCTCCACTGCCCCCCAAAAGTCTTCTTTTATGAAGGTAATTCCCCCCATACACACACCTTCTCTCTGTTTCTCTATTTGTCTCTTTCTGTTTCTGTGTCTTTCCCTGTATTTCTCTCTGTCTCCTCACTCTTCTTTCTTTACTTTTTGAACATTATGGTTTGAAATACAGATCTCTCTCTCTCTCTCTCTCTTTCTCTCTTTGTATTTATATTTATACACACACATACAGATAGATCATGTATTTGATGGTCAGTATCAGGATATTCATATCTGTTCCATTGGTCTGTGGGTCTCTCTTGATTCCAATACCATGTTCTTTTAATTACTACCACATCCTAATAATTTGAAGGTGAGGAAGGTGTTGTCTCCCATCTTCTAATCCCCAAGGATTGCTTTTAGCTATCTGTGGAGGTTTATTTTCCATATAATTTGCAGAATGTTTAATCTATTTGTTTGAAAATAATCATGGCTATCATTACAGGGTATAGGATAACATTGTTTTCTCCTTTCTCCCTGGGTGCAGGGAGCTTAGGTTTATTGGGTTATACCTCTCACACTGCTCCGGAGACACTCCCATTCCCTTGATTGTTGGAATATATCTCTAAACAGTTTTCGGCTTAAAATTGGATGGTCCTTTCTCCCTGGCCACAGGAAGTTTAGGTTTACTGAGTCATAATTATCACAGTTCTCCCAAGGTGCTCCCATTCCTCTTTGTTTATCTATAACCTCTTTCTTTGTGCTCTGCTTCCCCAATCGGTCAATCACCTGTATCCCCTAATCAGACTCCGTTAACTTGTAAGGTCAGATCCTTCTAAGGACACTGACAGGACTTGTGTTGGTAAGTAAAACATTGCCTTTCTCTTTTCTTTATGTCCTTTTCATAGTGACTTCAGAGCAATGTCCTTTTTGTACAGACACAGGAAGACAGTGAATGGTATGCTTTTGAAACTTGAGGGTTAACTGACTCCAGATATTTGCTCCTATTTCCTTGACTTAAGCCTTAGTTGTCCTTAGTTCCTAGCACCCCAGAAGGAAAGTCCCAACCAGAGACTGGACCGACCCAGGGCAGACACTGTGCTCCCCGGCATCAAAATGGTCCAGGCGAAGTGCCATTAATACTTCACTATAAGTCAAGAGCATGGTCATGGGCAAATTCTGTCTTGATTCAAAGAGTAACAACTGGATTAGGACCCTGCTGTGGTTAGGAAATGCATTTTTAGGAGCTTTTTTGGTAGAGTAATTAGGATTTTCTCAGTATAGTATCATATCATCTACAAATAGTGAACACTTGACTTCTTGCTTTCCTATATAGATGCTTTTGCTATCTTTTCCTTGCCTAAGTACTATGGCAACCATTTCCCGTACTATATTGAACAGGAGTGGTGAGAATGGGCCACCTTGTCTTGTGCCTGATCTTTGAGGGAATGCTTTTAATTTTTCCCCATTAAGATTAACTATTGGTATGGGTTTTTCTATATTGAGGAATGTTCCTTCCAATCTCATTTTGTTGAGAGTTTTTGTCATGCTCTATCTTGTCGAATTCTTTCTCTGAATCTATTGGCATGGGTTTTGGTTGTTTTTTTTTTTTTTGAGGGAGGTGTTGTTGTTTGTTTGGTTTTTTGCATGTGTCTAACCAGTTTTCCCAGCAGCATTTGTTGGAACAGGCTCTCCTTACTCCATTTCATATACCTAGCCTGTATTATGAATGAACTGCCCTTACATTAGAGGGTTTACCTCTGAGGTCTAAACTCTGTTCAGGTGGTCTGCTTGTTCTAGTTTCATGTGCTTTTGATCACTAAAGTTTTGGGAAAAGACAAGTTTGAGAGCAATCACTCCCATCATTTTCTCAGCAATGTTTGGCTTTTCTGATAACTCTTTCCTTCTCCTTTTCTGTTTGTTTCTTGGGAGATTGGTGTCTGTTGCACACTGGGCTGTCCACATGACTTATTTCTAGATCTTTGATAAGGGATGCCCCCTGAGATTTCCTGAAGGATTTAAAAGATATAAGCAGTGCAGAGGATTGACTAGGTACTGACCCATGTGCCTGACAGGCCAGTGCCTTAAGCCCTACACTGTCTTTCTGACCTCTGGTAGTTTTTTGGTTTTATAAGAATTTTAAAAGTATTTTGTATATGTCCAGAGAGATTGCCATAGACATTTAATTTGCGAATGCATTGTGTCTGTAGGTTGGTCATCTTAACAATGTTGATATTTCCAAGGTATGAACATGGAATATGTTACCATCTCCATGTTGTGTTCAATTTCTTTTATAAGTGAACTAAAAGTTTCATCAGATATTTCTTTGATTTGCTTCGTTTAACTGGTTCTGAGATACTTGGGTTTTTAAAGACACAATCATAAATGGGGTAAATTTTTTTTATCTATATCATTACGTGTTTACATAGGAAGCAACTGTTTTAAGTTATTGTTGTTGTTTTGTTTTTTTCGACATGGACTGTGTAACCTGGTATTATACTGTATAGGCTTGTAGTTTCTTGGGGTTTTTATCTTTAGGTTTTTACACGTACAATATCATGTCATATGCCCACTGCAGCACTGTCCTTGCGATGTCCATTGATTTGCTCCAGCAGGCACCAGTAACGTCTCCATTGTGAGACTTGTTGTTACTGGTTGTTTTGCATATCGAATATGCCACAGAGAGCCTGCCAGGCTCTGCCACGCGGGCAGTATACTCTTGGTAACTTGCTGGGCTCTCTGAGAGGGACACAGGACTCTAATCCGGGATGGCCAGATCAGCAAGGCAAAGCCCCACCACTGTGCTATTACTCCAGCAAGTCATATGTTATTAGTAAATTTTGAGTTTTTTTTAAATTTATACTAGTGAAACACCATGAGGAACAGTTGTAGACTTACAAATGTCTTCCTTATGTCTTTGAGTCTTCTTATTAGGTTCTCTTTCAGCTGGCATCCTTTGGGCTTCTTGGATCTGGATGCCTGCATTCTCAGCTCTGGGAACTTTTTTTTTGTCTTTTAAACAATTTTCTTAATGAATTAGTGTGAGGTACAGTTAAACTTACAAACTTTCATGCTTATGTTTTAGTCATACATTGATCGAGTACTCATCCCACCACCAGTACTCATTCTCCACCACCAGTGTTCCATGTATCCCTCCCACCACCCCCACCCCATCCCCATCTCCCCTCTGTGACAGGCGCATTCCCTTTTACTCTCTATTTTTCTCCTTGAGGGTGTTGTGTTTGCAATGCAGATATTAAGTGGCCATCATGTACGCTCTATGGTCTACTTTCAGCACACATCTCCCATCCCTAGCGGGCCCTCCAAGCACCCTTTACTTGATGGTCCCTTCTCTACGTGAACTGCCTTTTCCCCCAGTATGCGGGGGCTGCTTCCAAGATGTGGAACAATCCTCCTTGTCCTTATCTCTACTCTCCTAGGCTGTTAGTCTCCCATTGTGTTATTTTATATTTCACAAATGAGTGCAGTCTTTCTAGGTCTGTCCCAGTCGTTCTGACTCATTTCACTTACCATGAGACTTTCCATGTTGATCCACTTCGATGCAAATTTCATGACTCCATTTTTTCTAACAGCTGTGTAGTATTACTTGTAAAGGTGTGCCCCAGTTTCTTTAACCAGTCATCTGTTCTCGGGCACTTGGGTTTTTTCTAGATCCTGGCTATTGTCAACGGTGCTGCAAAGAACTTACTGTTGCAGATGTCATTTCGACTATACTTTTTCTGCATCTCTGGGATATACTCCCAGAAGTGGTATTGCTGAGTTAAATGGGAGCTCAATTTCTCATTTTTTTGAGAAATATTCATACTAGGGGTATGGTGCCGCCAGCAGGTCAAACTGTGCCTGTGAGTCGAGTGCATCAGCCACCTGATGGCGCCCTCAGATTTTCAGATACCCCACAATTGCTGCATGCCCTTGTCCAGACCTCAAAAACTTAGGGCAAAGTTTGCCAAGAAAGTTAATGGCTGAAAGTTAGGTGTGTGGGAGACACACCCACAAACTACCTCGGGCTCACCTATATAATTAGAGGATTGGCCTCTCTGGTTTCTGATCGAACTGCTTAACTGCTATGATCCCAGAGACTCAGAAACAAATCGCAAACACCAATGGCTTTTGGCTGAAGTGCGTCCAATCCCTGCTGTAGGTCACAGGCACTGGGCCACCAGAGGTGGAAATAGGTTTCGTGCTTTGGCCTGTTCCCCTGGCAGCCCAGTGGGCGCCATCCTTCAGATTGTCCTATGAAATAAATAAAAACAGTTATTATTAAATTTTAAAATATTTACATAATAAAAGATTGACAACAAATGAAGCTGCCTGTTCCTGTGTCTCAATGGGAACAAATTGCTGGGCTCTTACTGGACCTGTGAGTCAGATTCCCAGACCATCCTAGCCACTGCCTTCAAGGGCATTCTGGCCTTGAGAGAAGGTCTTGCAGCCTCAGCTCTCGCTGTAGGAGTGCTTATCCTAGCTGAGCCCCTGCGAGAGATAAGCTTCATGTGGAACTCGGTCCCTTTGCTACTCAATAGGCCTGTTTGCACCCTCCATCCTCCCATTTTTCCTGTTTCTTTCACAAGTGAATTTCCTGTATACTAATAGCCGTCAGCCCACAGAAAGTTGCTATCCATCAAACACCACGTATGTTACTTGGTTCAGGGTCTTTGCTGGTAAGGAAACACAGGGCAGGGAAATAAGACTCAGTCTGTAATTTAAAGAAACATCATCTTCCTTCTGTTTTCTCTCCTTGGGTCTCTTGATCTTTTCAGGCGCACCTGACTTCCCACTCTGGATGACAGAGCCCTAGTGAGGAAACACTGTCTAGACTGTTGAGAACAGAAACAGGAAGGGGAAGGGGAAGGGGAAGGGGAAAGGTAAGGGGAAGGGAAAGGGAAGGGAAGGAAAGGGAAGGGAAGGGAAGGGAAGGGAAAAAAAGGGAAGGGAAGGGAAGGGAAGAATAAGGGAATGGACTGGAATCTGCCTCCCCGCCCAGAGGCAAGGTGGCCACTGCTTCAGAGATTATTGGAAAGCCAAGTATGAGCCAACGGTGATAGGACACCTGCAGTCTCATGGGAAGGGGGGCGGTACAGGTTCATCCTTCACACCCTCGGGGTCACGAGTTGCCCCCACGAGCGCCTCTCCGGCATAGCCATAACACCAGATGCAGAGAAACCAATCTCATAATTATCTGGCTCTTTGCAAAATCCAAAATCGCGCAGCCACTATAGCGGCCGCACAACATTATATGATTCTCGTAACTAGCTATAGGAAACAAAGGATTTCACGATGCCTTTTCAGCAATTCTGATTGTTGGTGGGAGGGAATTCTAAACAATAATGGTGCATCTTTTGTCAAAGTAATGAATTTAATCAATGTAGTGAATAGGTAAATAGAAATCATGTGCCTCACAGGCATTGTGTGGGGTGGGGGGTATATTGGGATTCTTGGTGTTGAAAAATGAGTTCTGGTGAAGGGAATGGTGTTTGATCATTGTATGACCGAGATTTAAACCTGAAAGCTTTGTAACTTTTCCCACAGCGATTCAATAAATAAATATAAGAAGAAAAATAAATAAAATTATGAAAAAAAGTAAGGTGGAGTTCATGTCCAATTCAATCCGTTAATAGGTGGCTTGATAAATAGCAGTGCTGCTAGATTAAAAAAGGAACAAAAGGGAAGGGAAAAGGAAAAGGAGAAAAGAAAAGAAAAGGAAAGAAAAGAAAAGAAAAGAAAAGAAAAGAAAAGTTGGTGTTGGTATAAGGAGTCCTGTTCTATTAGTAATGGTAATAGGGCAGAGCTGGGATCCTTGGAGACGCTCTATGGTTCAGAGGGCAGTAGGGCTGAGGTGAGTGAAGAAAGGACATCGCACTCTCACCAGGAGCCGTCTTGGCAGTCAATTCCTTGTGCATATTGGGACACTGTGACATTTCCTGTAACTCTTGTTGGCTTTCCAAGATCATAGGATCTGATCTGCTGCTCTAACCAAAGCAGCAGCATCTAGTCAGAGCACTGGCGGCTCTGCTGAGAACGGGATGAGACTGAGTGTGAAAAGCAAGTGGTATCTGCAGTGGAACTGGGAATGGGAGGAGCAGTCTGTGGACCTTAAGATGTGCTGCCTGGGCTGTATTGTCAGGTTTCTAGTGAGTTCTTGCTTCTGCAGATAATCCCTCATGCTGGGAGAGACTGAACTGCATGAAAATTTGGGATGTTGAGAGTCCCAGAGCTTCATGACACCAATGTCAGTTTAGAAATGAGGTGCAGGGTGACAGACAACAGAAAAGACTGCTGAATCCCAAAATGTCACACAGAGGTATTATCTCTTTCATTATCCTCCGTTATTGATTCTCCACAAAGGCAAAGGTAGAGGTTTTCAAGGCCTTGAATGCAGCCGTGAATCAAAGGTACTTGTTTGTGCTCACTCAAAGGGTTCTCCATTGCCACCATAGTGGCCCATAGCGCCCCCTGAGGAACCTCTTGAGAATTAGGCTTATCCGCTTCCAATATATCCCAGAATAGCCAATAGGAGGTTTGAGACAGTTTACAAATGTGTGCACACTCAATATAAGAGCTCTGGGAAGAATGTGTTAAAACAAGGACCACGCTTATCTGACACCAAGAGATTTAACAGCAAGAAGGGAGCAGTGGGCAGTGGTAGGGCCCAGAACTGCCCCATCTGTGACCAGGGCCCCTCTGTTGGAGCGTATGGCAGTTGGGTACCTTTCTTAACTGAACCCAAGCACTTCTATTAAGTTCCTGGTAGGACGACGGAAGCTCGGTTCTCACTCTAGGTGGCAGAGCTCATGTCTTCTCAAGTTCAGAGGCTATCTTCATGTTCTCTCTCAAAAGGAACCACCAAAGAAAGTAAAGAGGTACAGCACACGGCCCAGTAGGTGCTCTATGAATTCTCTATTATTAAATTTCAGAACCGTGAAACGTGAGTTAAAACAAGAAAGGTATGAAAATTAAAGTTGGAAAGGTTATATGACCTATTCTAGATTAGAGTAAGGGTAAAGTCAATGCCAGTTTAAACCTAGCTATGTGTTTCAGCATCAGAAAGGGGGTCTCTTAGAGTATATTTCCAAGGACTCTGAATGATCTAGAAATGGTAATCTAGTCGAATAGCAATTTATTTATTAAAATCATGCATAGCATAGTAAAAGAAATCCAATCTCATGTTAAAATAACTGGAAGACCCCGGGTCAGGTAGAAATTCATCTTAAAGTGCATTTGGGAAAGAACCCAAAAAACACTTTCCTTTGTATAATAATAACGCTCTTGCTTGTTTATAACAATGCCTGTTGCAAGCCGGGTAGCCCTGTCACCTCTTCTGGTTCTGCAATGGAGGCATTTATGGGACTCTCCTTTTTTAAGCCATGTTACTCACTTGTGTCTACAATCTCTCATTTCTTACAACAGTGACCAAATGACAAACCCTTGTTTTCTAAGCTGTCTGAAGAACACATAGTGACTGACCCTCAGCCTTCCCTTTGTCTTGGTCATTTTGGCTAGTTGTTGGAAGATGGTGGTTGTGGTAAAAGAACACATTTCTTTTTCTCTTTTTTCTTCTTCAAAGACATAACCTGATTCTGGTAACTATACCTAAAGCATAGAATCTGAAACAGGTACAAACCAGGTAAAAATTGCTCTATTTAATGTCAAGTCATATAAAAAATAAAAGTGCACTGAGTCTAGGGGGCGGAGAGATGTACAGAGCAGAAGGTAAATATCTTGCACACAACCAACCCAGATTCAACGCCCTAGAATTGCGAGATGCAGCCGGTCGTAGCCCTGGACATCACCATGAGCACTGACCGGTGTTGCCCTGGAGGCTCCCTGTCAGGGCCCTGCACATCCCCGGAGGCCCTTAGTACTTAGTAATACCAGCATGGCTCCTGTGATTCCAAGCACCTGAGATTCTGAATTCTGGCATTGAATCATCATCTTGATTGACAAAGTGTCTGAGGTTCTGTCACTGAGAATGCCCCGGCTGGACTCCTGAATGTCACTGGGAGTAAATAAATAACAACATAGAAAACATTATTTCAGAGTTTCAAAACAATTGCCTGTTTCAGGAATTATGCCTCTTGTGATTACTGATGGTAAATTTCTGACAGCTTCATTGCTTCACCTTCATTGATCATATTAATGCAAGTAAAATACCAACTAACATTCCGACTGAAACTACATTTACTGATTGAGAAAGAAATTCTTTACTGAATCAAATATAGATAGGCATGTATTGACATTTAAATTGCTAAATTGTAATTCACTGAGACCATATACTGAACATGAGTAAACTTGTTTCAAATAATATCATAGGAAAACCAAGTATTTACATAGGATTGGTAATAAGTATTTTGTATTTTATAGCTTCCCATTACTTACTACTCTAAACTATAGTGTTAATAAGTTTGTGGTAATTGTATATAGTTCCCCGAACGAGTGATTTGTTGAATTTTGCCTTCACACTACTGGTCATGAGTCATATGTCACTTGCTTGTCTTTCCACCCTCCATCTTCCACCCTCCCCCTGCTTTTCCTTTCCCTACTTATTTATTTAAAAGTATTACCAACCAGTGAATATAGTAAAGCAATATCATGGCAGCTAGGAACAAAATACTCCAACTGCCTTGAAAATCAGTGCCTAGATTGCAGATGGTTCCTGTTCGGGTTTGCTGCATGTCTTTGAATCTCTGAGCCAGGTGGCATATGTGGTCATCTTCTCCTCCTCTGACTGATTCTAGGCAAGCAGGTTTCTCTGATTTAGAGATGCATAGTATTCTTTTCACAGTATAAATCCATCAGTCTTGCATTTCTAAATAGATGATAGTAGAAATAGGTTCTTTCAGTCTGAGGTTTTAATATTGTGAGTTTCATTATTCTTAGAGCCTCAGTTTTGTAGTCATTACAGCAGTAATAGCCGTTTCCATAGTCTTGTTCAGATGACATTTAAAATTGGATCTCGGGATACAGAATATTTGATCTAAAAAAGAAAATGTAAATTAGAAACAACAAAAAATACTGCTTTGAGTTCCAGTGTGTTTCTGTCATTAAGGTGATGAATTTACAGCGAATTCTAAACTATTTTCTTTATCATCTAACTTTATGAATAAGACTTTTGAATTTAAGATAGATGTTTTGTATATTCTGGTTCAGGTATTTGTAAATGTTCAAGAATTTGTGCGATTTAAAAATGCACTAATTTGGCATCTAAATTTCAGTGGTTGTGTATGAGTGATAATACAGACGCTAAAAGAAGCACGAGATGGAAAGAATAAAATTAAAAATTCTATATCTTAGCTTCATTTTTCTGAATTTTTTCGTGTATTTAGAGGACTAGAAAATATACAAATAAAGCAGGTGCTACAATAATAAATCTGTGATAGAGAAAAATATGGACACTATTGTCTCTGTTTATGGAGAAGGAGGAAGATCAGTGAATATATTTAATTTTGTTATTTTTACCTTTGGGTTACACCAAGCAGTTCTTAGGGTTTACTCCTGACTGTGCTGTATTCAGGGTGCTTCACTCAGATGTCACCCAGGTCCCCTGCATGCCAGGGAAGCTCCCTGCCCGCTGTTATTAATTCTTGTTTGTTTTTTGCCACATTTGCCCAGCAATGCTCAGGGTCACTGCTGTCTCTGTGCCCAGGAATCACTTCTGGTGGTGCACGGTTACCATATCGGGATGGACCTACACACTGCGCCTGCAAGGCATGTGGCCTCCCTACCTTAGTACCGGCTGTCCTGTCTCCCGGGCCCTCCATGTCCCATCACTCGGCCCCTCCCCCTGTCCCATCTCATGGCTCCCCTGTAGAGTGCAGACTACTAGCCATAAGCGTAGATCAGGGAGCCCAGGGGGAAAGACTGAACATGCTCTTTGCCAGAAGGTGCTGAGTGATCCGCAGGAGGGTGCAGTGCACTGAGGGAGGGGTGCAGTGCTCTGAAGGAGGGGTGCAGTGCAGATCCCGGGGTGCATGATCTGAGCTCAGGTGCTCTGTCAGCCAGCTTCCCTGTGCGCTGCGTGGTTGCAGTGTTCTCAGGCGCCCACCAAGGGCTTGGGCTTAAGGCTCGTGACCAGGCTCGAGGGTAGCCCAGGAGAAGGCAGGAAACGTTGGCCCCTCACATCACCCTGTCCCTTGGCGGGGAAAACATGTGGGGAGAAGGCACCAGAGCCTGGTCCCCCAGGCCGTCCCTGCCAAGTACCAGATCCTCACCACTCACTGCAGCCTCGCCGAGAGGAGGGTGTGTTTTCTCCTCGGGTTGGCTCCTTGGCGATCCCCTAGGTTAGGCAGTGCCTGTAGTCCCAAGGAGCAGTTCCTGAATAGGCCCCGCCTGTTGGGTCCACAGGGACTGGGGGAGGTTCATAGGCAGGCCCTGTGCCTCAGAGCAAGTCCCAGCGAGGTGTGCGGAGAGATGCCCCTGCCCAGGCACGTTGGGGGTCCCCCACGCCAGGACGGGGGAGGGCGCAGCACCCAGGGTTAGTCGCAGTGCAGGAAGATGTGGCTCCGATGCAGAAGATTTCCTTTTTCTCCTATGTTCTCTTCTTTTCTTCTGTGCTAGTGGATAAATGGCGGGCAGAAAGCGAGAAATCAAGCTACAGGGAAAGCAGGAGTTCAATCTGCATTCGCGCTCTTGGCAGACTGGCACACGGAGACAGAATTCAGCATCAATCCCAAGCCCAGGGCGATGAGATGCTGCTGCAGAACAAGGGGCAGACAGGTATTGGGCCTCCCCTGCAGGAGCATCTTGGTTCCCCTCACGGCTGAGCCGCTTTGCTCTTGCCGCTGCCTCTCTTTAAACTAAGCTGATACGGTTCATGGGCTGGAGCGATAGCACAGCGATAGGGCGTTTGCCTTGCACGCAGTCAACTGGCCCACTGGAGTTCGGCTCCTCCGCCCGCTCGGAGAGCCCCGCCATCTACGGAGAGTATCTCGCCGGCAGGGCAGAACCTGGCAAGCCACCCATGACGTACTCAATATGCCAAACACAGTAACAACAAGTCTCAGGATGGAGAGGTACTGGGACCCCTCCAGCCAATCGATGAACAACGGGAGGACTGTGACTGTGACCTGTGATATGGTCCATCTGACTCGATCTCTCGTTAAATAGTGCTGTCTTCTAGTGATCGATGTTTACCAAGCCTGGAGTGGACCTTGCAAAGCAAAGCAAACTTTATTCCGAAATCTGAAAAATGAGCTGAATAAGATTACTGCATTTTGTTGTAGTAAGAATTTCCTTTCCATTAAACTGTCATTGTCTTGTGATGTTGTGTGTTTAAAGTAAGGACCATCTTGATTTTAGACTGTCAGCGATTTAAAATAGCTGTTGGCTTGGCAGTTTTTCTGTACAGTCTGGCTACCGGATCTGAGGCAAAAAAGATTTTGATGTCCTCTTATTTCGATAATTGACCATAGTAAAATTGGATAGAAAAGGAGAAAATTAGCACCTCTTTTTCTTTATAGCTGACCACTTTTTCGGTTTTTATTCCTTAGATCAAGGGTTACAAACATGGCTTTTCTATATTTTGTAACACCCTAGGCATTTTGACAGCTGGCAGTTTTCCAGGGTGCTTGATTGATTTTCCCCTGTCCGGATTGTCATGTAGATGTGTGGACTCTCTGTGGGACCAACTCCAGGCAATGTGTGTGGAGGATGAGAAGGGTGAGAAAGGAGAATCTTACTATGATTTGTCAGGCAACAGCGTCAGCTCAGCGGAGGGCTGCTTGAGGATTGGGGTCATGAACAAATGTGTTGATTTTTAAAACTGCATCAGAGGTGACAGGGTTAGAACAGTGCTTATGTACACACATGTCCTGTAGAAAATCACTGCCCGTCCTCCAAACCCCCAGAATGCCCAAGGCTTCCACCCTTGCCTCATGACCCCTCTAGTGACCCTCATCCTTCTTCCCTCTCTTCCTCTTAAAATCATTTCTGTATTCCAAATCCAGAATATTGTTGTCACTAGATACTTTTCATCCCTTGCTTTTTGTGGGGCCAGGGGTGCCTCCCCAGTGGTGCTCAGGAGGCCTTGGTGATCCCTGGGTGATCTGAGGAGCTGAGCCAGTGCTTCTGTGCCAGGGTCCAAGCATGTGATCCAGGCAGGCCCACGTTCTCATGTCCACCCAGGTCATTTCAGCAGCCCTTCAGAGCTGCCTTGGCATGCTCTGGGAAAACTAGCATATCTCACCAAACCTCCCCCTTCAAAGTAGTGGAGGCGCGCCCTCTGGCGGATATTTTACTTTCCACAGTTAGCGTCAGAAAAGGACCTTCCTAGTCTTAAAAACAAGTGGAAACAAAGATAAATGTGACTGCACTAAAGGCAGAAGCTCTGAACTTCAACGAAATGATGACCAGAACATAAGTATAGCACACGAATGGGAGAAATATTTACCCAACATTTTTCTGAGAGCGGTTAATATCCCCTGTGAAGAATTTTGGATATAGCCATTACTATAACATATTGCCACAGTGGTACGCAAATCTTAGTGGTACCTGAGTATAATAAAAAGTTATTAGTTAGATAGAAAAAACGTTCAGAAATGTTTATCAGATGTTACTGAGTAATGAATTCGCTTGTGGAGTTCTAGTCCTAGTTTTTGAAGCACTATTAGGTTTCGTATTTGCATCTGGGAATAAGCAGCAATTCATCATTATTATTTTCTCTGTATATTGCTATTATTGTCATTTAATTAGTGATTCACTTTAAGAAATTACAAAAGAAGAATTGCAAAATTAAAAGTGAATTATTTCATTTAGGTAAAATTCACATCATGTTAAATGCCCGGACCCCAAAGGAACCACAGCTGCTGGTAGTGCAAGACTGGAGGGCTGCAGTCAGGCGCGAAGGGCCCTGCTGCCAAGCAGTGGCCTCAGGGCCGAGTTCTCTGTCACTTGTTCTGTCTCTTGTGTTCTATGCCCAGCTGCAACTCCCCACTTCCAAATAACTTCACAATATCCTTTTTCTCAGTAATATAGCATATATATGATCAGCATAATTAAAAAGATGTGCTCATTTTATCTTATGGGTCTACACATCGGAAAATATCCCCATTGTATTTATAATATATAAAAGATATCTTATAACATGTGTATATGTGTATGAATAACCTGATAACTCGTGTATAAAGAATATGGAGAGTATTTTTATTCTCCTAGTGTTATTCTGTCTATATGACAGGATACTCTATATGTAATATACATACTCAACTTTTGGTTTTGGTCCATAGTCTACTAACTTTTGATATGTTGCCAAGGAAAAGGCTGAGGTATCATTTTTGTTCCTTTGTAGATTTGGATGCACATCAGGACACTTGAAGAATATGTTTATGAGAGGGATAGCTTGGCTGTGTGTGCATGTCTACTATATTATTAAATCTGGAGAGCAACAGCATAACTTGATATGTAAAGATAAAGAGTATTGATTGTCTTCATGTTTAATAAGAAAACTTTTAAATTTTATATGAGAATGAAATACATTATGTTGTCATGATAACACATTTTGAAGTATGTGTAACAAATGCCTAGCATTTTACAACATGTTGTTTTTATACAGATGATGTTTTCAATATACTGCCAAGAAGAAGGTTTTAAAATATTGATGCAAAGACAAGTTCTTTTATCAGAAGATGAAGCACAGAAACTGTGCAAGGAATATGACCATGAAGCTTATTTTGAAGACCTTATAGAAAACATGATCAGGTGAAGTGATTTCAGGTTTAGAAAGTATGATATGTTTCTGAATCATTTAAATATTTTCCTAACCCTGTGTTCTGTTCCCATGGACAAACCTATATAGTCTATAAATATGTGCAGGAGCCTTTTATTTATTTATTTATTTATTTATTTATTTGCTACTATCCTACCCACCTCAAATCACAGCCCAAATTCTATCTACGCTAGTCCCTCTGGTGTGTCATGGAGTAATGGAAAGTCCCAGGTAAAGTTGCTGGAGCTCAGTTGAACCAAATCTAGAAATTCACGGTGTGCCACTTCAAGCAGAGTACTTTCTGATTTTCAAGGAATTTGATAATCATAAAGATTACTGGTCCTAGAAGCAAAATGGAATAACAGAAGTAAGATATCAGAAAACGAAGTCAAATCAAAGGTGGACTCTACAGCCAGCAGGGCACATGCATATTCCAGCCAGAGTAGAACAGTAATCTAGGAAGCACCCCTGCAGACCTATGGCCCTTCCCTTGCTTTACCTACTTCCGTCCTCTTGTAAACATTACTCGTATTCCAAGTGAAGGTTGACTTCTGAATCTTGATAAAGGATTACTCTGACACTTTTGATCCGAGTATCACTGAGTCATTGGGTCAGGCTCTGACCTGCCTGCCTGGTTGGTTGAGAACCACCAGAAATGGCCCGTGAGGTCTCTTGAGCATTGAGGGGCAGGGCTGCAAAAGAAAGTAAACAAATAAATGCATGTGTATTGCTTGTAACTAGTTATCTAAGGGGGTCATAATTTCAATAATTTTTTTTCTAACAGTGCTTCATCTTTAGTCCTTGCTTTGTCAAGAAACAATGGTTTCCGGTACTGGAAAGCGATAATGGGACCAAGTTTTGTTGATGAAGCCAGACAATATTTTCCAGGGAGGTTTCATGTTAGAGTATGAAACATTTTAAATGGGAGGCATTTTAGTATTTTTAATATAAAGTAATGCCTGTTTTTTTTTTCTTTTTGGGTCACACCTGGTGATGCTCAGGGGTTACTCCTGGTTTTGCACTGAGGAATTACTCCTGGCGGTGCTCAGAGGACCATATGTGATGCAGGGAATCGAACCTGGTTTGGCCGCGTGCAAGACAAATGCCCTACCCGCTGTGCTATCGCTCCCGATAGCACAACGGTAGGGCGTTTGCCTTACAAACGGCCAACATGGCCGACCCGAGTTTGATTCCTCCGCCCCTCTCGGAGAGCCCGGCAGGCTACCGAGAGGATCTCGCCTGCACGGCAAAGCCTGGCAAGCTCCCCGTGACGTATTTGATATGCCAAACACAGTAACAACAAGTCTCATGACAGAGACGTTACTGGGCCCGCTCGAAAAATCGATGAACAACGGGAGGACCGTGAATGCCTGTTTATTTATCAAATAAACTAAACATATTCCAAACTTACATCTCTTTCAAGACTGAAATTATTTTTTATGGATTCCTTTCAGATAGTATCAGCATCAAATTTATTTATGAAGGGTCTACAAATATTTTGTTGGTGTTACATTTTAGAAAGGCTAATAAAGCCATATGTTTCAAATATACCATCTGACATACCCCCAAATTATCCTCAAAAATTTGTTTTATTGTCATATTTATACTTGAGATAACTATAATACAGGAAACTGAACTGCCATTGTGTGATTAGCAAACAAATGTCGACAAAATTGTAATTTGTGCTTGAGCCCTGCTTGGGAGCATCCATGCCTTCTCTCTTCTTTACCTCTAAGTGTCAATTACCATGTGGTTATCTTTAAAATTTTAAATTAATCACATCTTTCGTGCCTCCTACGAATCTGTCTACATCAGGGGTGATCTAATGTTGCTTGGTAAACTGTAGGTAATCTATAAACAATGTTCCATTGTCTTATGTTGTATTTTGTGATATTGTGCTTTAACAGTTTTAACTTCTTTATCTCAAAGTTTATGTGATCAATTTGCAATGTATAGTTTCCCTATCAACAAACTGAATGGGAGCATTTCATTAGAAGTTGCTGAAAGGGAATACAGTATTTCTTCCCCGCTGAATATACACAGTGGGTAGGGAATTTGCCTTGCATGCAGACGAACTGGCCAACCCAGGTTCGACTCTTCCACCCCTATAGGAGAGCCCGGCAAGCTACCAAGAATATCTCTTCCACATGGCAAAGCCTGGCAAGCTACCCATGACATAATCGATATGCCAAACACAGTTTCACAATGGAGATGTTATTGGCCCCGCCCGAGCAAATCAATGAACAACCGAAGGACAGTGACAATGACAGTAACAGAATATACTTTAGCAATGATTAAACCTGACGTACCACTTGAAGAAAGAGGGAAGCCTTTTTAAATGTGTATATTATTCCCCAAACTTTGTTAATTTTAATCTATAGAAGTGTTGAGAAAATACTTTGATGAGCATTCATACACTTTTTAAAAAAACATTTATTGGTGAAACACCATGAGGTACAGTTGTACACATACAAATTTTTGTGCTTGGGTTTCCATTATACAGTGATCGAGTACCCATCCCCCCACCAGTGCCCATTTTTCACCACCACTGATCCCAGTATCTCTGCCACCCCCCATCCCTTCCATCCCACCCTGCTTCTGTTGCAGGGCATTCCTTTTTGTGCTCTTTTGCCTTTTGGGTCCTGTGGTTTGCAAAAGAGGCATTGAGTGGCAATTATGTTTGGTTTATAGTCTACTTTCAACATGCATCTCCCATCATGGGAGGATCCTCCCAACACCCTTTATTTGGTGCTCCCTTCTTTCTCTGAGCTGCCTTTTCCCCCAGCATGTGTGACTGGCCTCCAAGCTATGGAGGAGTGAAACTCCTGGTACTTATCTTGGCTATTCTTGGGTGTTAGTCTCCTATTTTGTTACTTTATGTTCCCCATATGAAGAGCATTCATACATTTGTGTTTAGATTCAACAGATAATTTTTGTCTATTATAAATTTTAATTTTCTTTTTTCTTCCCTCTATTCTATGCTTCAGTTATAATTTAAATATTATTGAATTATGTTAAATTCCCTTACAAAGTTGAGAGAGATGGTATTTTTACTTTCATAAATATATTAGTATGGAAAATTGTTGAAAGTTTCTTAATGGTGTTTCTATTACTGGTACATCCTTCCATTACTGCATAAATTCCATATAGCCATAACATATTTTGATTTTTTAATTCAATTTTTACATTTCACTGGGGATTTCTTACATTAGTATACTGAAATTTAAGATATTATATGCCTCTCGTTTTTGTACAAAGTTTTAAACAGTAGAGTACTATTTTATTTAAAAATGCATGTGTTGCATCAGGCCAAAATCCATGATACATTGAAGACAAGGTCGGCGAATCCTCCATGATATTGATACTAATGGTATCTTCAAAGAGGACACTCCACTCACCAAGTGGAAACAGAGACAAACAAATGGGGCTATCTTAAATTAAGAAGCTTCTGCACCTGAAAAGATACAATGACCAGAATACAAAGACAATCTTCCGAATGGGAAAAGTTATAACCCGATAACTATCTGATAAAGGGTTGATATCAAGGATATACAAAGCACTGGTTGAACTCTACAAGAAGAATACACCTAACCCCATCAAAACATGGGGTGATGAAATGAACAGAAACTTTCCCAAAGAAGAAATCTGAATGGCTAAGAGGCACATGAGGAAATGCTCCACGTCAGTAATCATCAGGGAGATTTAGATCAAAACAACAATGAGATATTTTCTCTCACCACAGAGACGGGTGCACATCCAAAAAAACAAAAGCAACAGGTGTTGGCATGGATGTGGCGAGAAAGGGACTCTGTTTCACTGCTGGTGGGAATGTCGACTGGTTCAGCCCTTTTGGAAAACAGTATAGAAGATTCTCAAAAAATTAGAAATTGAGCTCCCATTTGACCCAGCAATACCACTCCTGGGAATATATCCCAGAGAGGCAAAAAAGTACGGTTGAAATAACATCTGCACTTGTATGTTCATTGCTGCACTATTCACAATAGCCAAAATCCGGAAAACACCTGAGTGCTCAAGAACAGATGACTGGTTCAAGAAACTTTGTTACATCTACACGATGGATTACTATGCAGCTGTTAGAAAAGATGGAGTCATGAAATTTATATACAAGTGGTACTACATGGAAAGTATCATGCTAAGTGAAATGAGTCAGAATGAGAGGGACATACAGAGAAAGATTGCTTTCATCTGGGGAATATAAAGTAACAAAATGTGAGATTATCACTTAAGAATAGCCAAGATAAGTACCAGGAGGTTAACTCCATGGCTTGGAGGCCAGCCACACATGCACGGAAGAAGACAACTCAGATGCAGAGAGGAGCACCAAGTAAAGGGTGTTGGCAGGATCCTCCCAGGATGGGAGAAGCTTGCTGAAAGTAGAGTATAGACTAAACACGGTTGCCACTCAATGCCTCTTTTGCAAACCACAACACCTAAAAGGAGAGAGAGGGAACAAAAGGGAATGCCCTGCCACAGGGGTGGGGTGGGATGGGGAGGTGGGGTGTGGGAGGGATGCTGGGAGCACTGGGGGTGGGGAATGGGCACTGGTGGAATGATGGGCACTCAGTCATTGTATAACTGAAACCCAAGCACAAAAATGTGTAAGTCTACAACTGTACCTCATGGTGTTTCACTAATAAAAATTTAAAAAAATATATAAAGAAATAAAAATGCATGTCTGAGGTGGGGCCAGAGAATCAGTCCAATAGTACCAGCTAGAGGGAGGGCGCTTGACTTGAACTCAGGCAACTTGGGTTCAGTCCACTGCATCCGATATGGTCTCTAGAACCCCACCTGGTATGATTCCTGAGCACAGAGTCAGGAGTAAGCCCTGAGCACAACTCGGAGGAAGAAAGGAAGGAAGGGAGGGAGGGATGAATGGAGGGAGGCAAGAAGTAAGAGAGGAAAGGAGGGGAGGAAGGTAGAGAAATAAGAAAAGATGTGTGGCTGTGTAAAAAACTCTTTAGTGGTGGCCAGGGCGTGGCCTCGACAGCTCTTCTCCTGCCTGTCAGGTTCTGGGTGATCCGGGGCCGTGCCCCCAGCTGGGGCAGCCCGGACCATGGGGCATATGGTGGAGGAGAAGGGTCAAGACGGTTGATTGATCAGATGCCATTTATTCCATTCTCCCCACACGTCAGGCTCCCATTCGAATCTGCTCTGCTCCTCATTCACGTCACCCCCTGTCTCTCCGCTCATCTCTGCACTCTCTTTCGCAGCCTGGGCTCTCTCTCTCTCTCTCCATGTGCCTGCTCCAGTATTCTTCCACATTCTTCTCTCTCTGTCCCCCTTGCTATTCGCTCTGTGGTCCATCTTGCCGACCTGCTCTCTCTCTCTCATTCTCCAACTCTCTTGCCTCTCCAACTCCCCCACACTCTGGGCTGACACTGAACCCAGTCAGGGAGCAAAATCAACATCAGATAGCACTTCCTGAGAGCCCACCAAATTCAAAGAAAACACCACCTAAAAGGTATTTCAAAGACCTTTCTGACTGCCCCAGGCAAAATACCTCCTAAGGTCTTTTTGTCCTTTCCTCAGTCCAATATCTATCAACATCTTAATAATAGTATTTTTTGTATGGACACAGTAAGAGATACCATTGAGCTTGTAGGGCAGCTCTCAGGGGAACAGCTTGCCACAGACTCAGACTACAGAGCTCAGGCCATATTAATCATTCCTAACCCTAGCAGGGTCCCAATCTAGTTATTACATTTTGGATCATGTCAGAATTTCTCCATGCCCAAATCCTTAACTTATAGTTAAGCATTATGGCACTTTGGCCAGGCCCATCTCGACGCTAGGGTACTATATAGCTTACCTTTTGCCCTGGCTCCATCCAGTCCCTCATAGGGACCCTGCTTTTGGGGGTGCTAGGAAGTCAGAGCAGCTGAGGCTTAGGTGAGACAACAGATGCCCAGGAGGAAAATAACACTGAGAGTCATATTACAAAGGCATAGCATACACTGTCTTCTTGTATCCATACAAAAAGGACATTGCTCTGAATTAACTATGCAAATGACTTAGGGAGAAGAGAAAAACAATATTTACTAGTCAACAGAGCACTAAGAAAGAAGTTACAAATAAACACAGAGGAATGGGAGTACTGTGATGGGAGCAACCCAATAAATCTAATTTACCTGAGGCTCTGCAGGAAGGACAAAACAGTGTTATCCTACAGGGTTGGAGAGGCAACTCAGTTGCCTGAGTGCATGGAGACCTAGGTTTCATCCCAGACTCTATCTGGTCTTCTGAGTCCCTCCAGGAGCAACCCCTGGGCAATGCTCTGGGAGTAGCTCTGAGCACTGCCAGTATAACTCCACACTAAAATCATACTAAACTCACACTAAAATCATAAGTGAAGGTTCAGTACTCTGGAAGCATTTAAACAGCCTCGAGTTTGGTAGATTCTACATCTGCATATCTGCCTTTAGCTTTTTCCCTGTGGGATAGTACATTCATCATTTTCCACCCATTTCTTCTTTTCAACTGGTCTATTTAAACTTTCTATCTCCACTAGAATTAAGTTTATTAGATCAATTTCAGTTTTCTATGAAATTATGTGTTCAATCCTAATAAAACTTGAAATCTGTTATGATTTGATTTGATTTCCTGCTTCAGTTGTTAGTCCCACTTGAATATTTCTAATTTTGATGTCTTTCAAAGTCAGAAGTTGATATTCTTTTCTTCTAATGCGTTATTTTCAATTTTGGCTAGCACAGCGGGTAGGGCATTCGCCTTACAAGTGGCTAACATGGCCGACCCGAGTTGGATTCCTCTGCCCCTCTCAGAGAGCCAAGGCAAGCTACCGAGAGTATTCGATATGCCAGACACAGTAACAACCAAGTCTCCTATGGAGACGTTACTGTGCCCGCTCGAGCAAATCGACGACTATTTCTAGTGTTAGCTTTAATGTTCTTATAGCTTTGAAGCTGGATTTTTAATTTATTTTCAATCTTTAGCTTTGCCAATAATTCTTTTTATATTTTTTCTGGAGTGGGCCACACCTGGCAATGCTCAGGGCTTCCTCCTGGCTCTACACTCAGGGATCACTTACGGCGGGGCTCAAGACCATATGGGATGCCAGGGATGGAACACAGGTCAGGTGCCTGCAAGGCAAGCACCCAACCTCTGTACTATTGCTTCAACCCCTTGTCAATAATTTTTTATAGGGGCTATGCCCTGCAATTGTTATGATAAGGGACCACTCCTAGTAATACTTATAAGCTGCAGGCTGAAGTGTGACGCTTGAGTCCATCAGTATTTGGGGGCAACCTGGGCTACACCCAGTGGGGCTCAGTGAGGAGATCTGGGGGAGGGTGGCACCGGATTTGTTTCCCAGGAGCTCCAGCTCCAGGAGACTGCTGGGGGGGGTGACGGTCCCCCATCCCCCGCCCACCCCACACACAAGTTCGCCAGCGCCGCGCAGTCATGAGTTACTATTTTCTTGAACATTTATTTTTATTTTATTTTATCTTTAATTTTGATAAGTGAGACTCCAGGAGGTAGTGTTTCACGTGCTCTCCTGCGATCCCCAGCAGCAAAAGAGCCGCTGCAGCCTGCTCAGGGAGTTGTCATGCCGGGGCGGCTGTGCTGCACTGGAGAGGGTAGAAGGACCCCTTGGGCTCCGTCCCCGCCTGTGTCCAGGCCAAAATGGCCACCACCTTCTCCTCCTGTGTCCACAAGGCCCGTCCCGGTCACCGTGGATTGTTGGAGCACTAGCCTGCCTCTCGGCCCCCTCAGGGCGCTGGTCCTGGGGGAAGGCCCGGCTCACAGCGGGGGAGGCTGGCAGCTGCACCCCCGGGACTCTCGGGGGGGTGTTCCCAGAAGGAAGGAGGGAACGGACGGGCAGTCTTGTCCCTGAGGTGGGCTCTGGCCAGCGGGAGGCTGGGCAGGGCAGACGGAGAGAAAGAACAGGACCGGCATATACAGGGCCGGGGCCGGGGGCCTGCCGATGGCGTTGCCGGTGAACGGCCAGTGTCCGCATGGACTACAAGTGCAGCCCTGTCGTGTTCTGGGTTTGGTGACTCCTTGCCACGTAGAGAGGGCAGAGCCTCGGGGAGCTGCTGCCACCCCCAAAGGACCACGATCTGGAGAGTTACTGTGCGTCTGACCCCCAACACGCCTGCCCCCCGGAGGAGCAGCACCCTGACTCAGGTCGGGGCGTGGAGGCCACGGTCTGCACGGCGGTCTGGGGCCCATGGGCACAAGGGCACGCCGTGAGGCTTGGCAGGACACAGGGTCCCCAGGGTGATCTGGGCTGGGCTCTACCTCATGCCCCCGACTCTTCGGCCAGCTCCTGCAAGGTGAGCCGGCAACATAGAGAACTTAGGCACCGGAGGGTGGCCTGCGCACCTGTTGCCCAAAAAGGAGCCAGGGTGGAGCAGTGTGTGCAGACCCCCCCACTGTGTCCGAGGTGGGCTCCGGTCTGTGGGAGGCTGGACGAGGGCCAGGGGCCTGGCAGATGTTGTTGAAGGTGTGCCTAGAGGCCGGGAATGGCCAGGAAGAAAAAAGCCGCACGTGTCCCAACAGACTCCCCGAAGTGCGGCCCAGTCGTGTCCTGGTTGTGGCAACTCCTCGCCATGGAGAGCAGGCAGAGCCTCGGGGAGCTGCTGCCACCCCCAAATGACCACGATCTGGAGAGCTGCTGGGCGCCTGACCCCCCAAACGCCTGCCCCCCAAAGGAGCAGCACCCTGACTCGGGTCGGGGTGTGGAGGCCACGGTCTGCATGGCGGTCTGG
The DNA here is from genome assembly GCF_029834395.1 of Sorex fumeus. NCBI lineage: Eukaryota > Metazoa > Chordata > Mammalia > Eulipotyphla > Soricidae > Sorex > Sorex fumeus. Next base: position 23,032,386 of record NW_026606077.1, on the reverse strand, counting down.
GGCCCATGGGCACAAGGACACGCAGTGGGGCCTGGCAGGACACAGGGTCCCCTGGGTGCTCTGGGCCAGGCTCTGCCTCATACCGCTGACTCTTAGGCCGACTCGGGAAAGCTGAGCCGGCAGCAGAGACCCCTCAGGCGTCAGAGGGTGGCCTAAGCGGCTGTTTCCCAGAAGGAACCTGGAGCCAGGGTGGAGCAGTCCGTACAGAGATGCCCTCTGTGTCCCAGGGGCGGGTAGAGAGGTGGATCTACTGAAGTACAGCTGATCAGCCCTCGGGGCAGCAGGGGACATAAACAGGCAAGGATGCCCTGAGGCTCATTCCCAGCGTGCAGAAAAAGGGGGGACGTGGTACAGAGGCATACGCTGGCGGCGGGGGTCCTGTGGCTGGAGCCATTGTCTGCAGAGGACACAGGGCACAAGGTTGGAGCCAGGAGGAGAGAGTAGAGGCCCCTGCTGACATGGGTGGGAGACCCCCGGCACCCCCACAGCCTGAGCCCCTCCGCCTCCTCAGGTCCATGAGGTCACAGTAGCCTCTGCCCTCTCCCAGGCCTCCCCCCGGCCATTTCTTGGCTCACTGCACTGTCCCCATGGTAGCACTCGGTCCTGAGGTGTCTGGGGAGGCGGGGGATAGTCACCTGGTCAGCTCACTGCTCTCCCGCGGTGAAGATGGGCTCCTGCCAGGGAGGACGGGCCGTCAGGGGTCATGCACAGCTTCCCAGCCAGCCCTGTCTGAGCCCCAAGACCTGCCTAGCCCGTGCCCGAGGCTCCCTGAGGCACCTGCTTCCGGGGAAAGGCCGGACACACCAGCTCCGGGAACCCTGAGCCCAGTGACCCTCAGGGACCTGTCGTCCACACTCCTGGGAACCTTGGTCTGTCCTGTGTCCCCCGCCCACCTGGAGGGCAGTTCCACTGCTTCCCACCCTGGTGTAGTTCACTAGGACCCCCAAGGCCTCAGGCTCTGCCTGTCTCCCTCCCAACTCTCCTCCAGTGCCCTCACGGGGCCGCTGTCCACAGGGACATCTTCAACTTGTAGCCTGGCCCGGATGGCCAGGACAGGGAGTGTGCCCTGGCAGAGCCCAGGCGGGAAAGCCAACCCCCTCACCTCGGTGTGTGCAGAGCCTCTCCTCCTCCAGGCAGCCTTCCAGTGCTGAGAAGAAAGTGGGAGTGAGGGCCTGGGCCTCTCAGAAACTCAAGGAGCCTCCCCAGGCCTGGGCTCCTGCAGGGAACTGCAGCCTGGGCTCTCGCCTGATTCACTCCCAGGGTCGCTGACCCCATTCTCAGTCCCTGTCAGGCCAGTACCCTGGTGCCAGCAGCCCCCTGACCAGTCTGTGCACTGTGCTGCCTCTCAGAGGCCCTGGGCCCCTTCTGAGGGTCTCTCAGGTCACCACTGTCCTGTTGGCCCCCGTGGAGGCCCCTGTGTGAGTGACCCCTGCCCCCGCAGGTAAGGGGGGAAGCGTGTACTCTCCCCGGAGCTGGGATCCCACAGGGACAGCTATTTCTCCCACAGTGCGGGAGGGGGTCTCCCACACAGACTCAGGCCCTGAGGTAACTGGGTCCCCCGGAATACCTCGCCCTGTGCCTCACGTCTGCAAGAGAGAGGACTGATGCTCTCATCTGGCCACACGCCCCGTCTGCTTCTTTCAAACACACCTGCCCTCAGTCCCCCAGGACATCTCCAGACTCTACCTGGTGCTGTTCCTTGACCGCAAACGGAAAACACATTTTTTCAGCAAAATCCAAAATAGAATTCCATTAAACCCCGAAAGGTAGGGGTCCTCAATCCAGAGAACCAGCCATTCGGGTAGATGTTCAGGAGTAATAGGAGAATAAGTGTGAGAATCCATGTAGAAGAGATCAGACAAGTATTCGCTTGCCTGTGGCAACTGAGCCAGAGAGCAGCAGGCCCGTTTATATACACTCTGCTGACATCACGGAACCCTGCGGAGTCACAAAGGGTCCCGGGCCGGGGAGGGGACCCCAAGCATGGCTGCCACCAGCCCTGCCCCACTCAGGCCTGAGTGGTCTCTCTACCCGCCTAGGCCTTAGGTTGCCCTGCCCTCCCTTCCCGCCCTTTACAAGCCCCGAGCCCTGCCTCCTGGGCCTGGCCTTGTTCTCTCAGGAACCCAGTCACCCCCTGCGTCTGCGCTTGCCGTCTGTCTGCCTCACCGAGCCTCTGACCCTGGCACTTTCCTCTCGGCAGTGTCCTTGTTTCACATCCTCTTTCCTCCAGACTCTCCCAGCAATGTTCCCACATGAACTTGGGCCTCGAGCATCCAGCCCTCTCCCACTGCGTTGGAGCCTCAAAATCTGCCACATTAGTTTGGTCTTTGCTCAGCCTTTACCAAACAACTTTATTTTTTAAATAAAAACTCTTTCTTTGAAACAAACAAATGAAACAATTATTTTACTATTGTGTACATACACTAGACTCTCAAAGTGTAATTATTTGGCATTTTTTTTTTGTTTCTGGGGGGCCACACCTGGTGATGCCCAGGGCTTCTCTTGGCTCTGCATACAAGAATTACTCCTTGTGGTACTTGAGGACCCATGGAGGATGCCAGGGATCGAAGCCAGCTTCTCCACTGTACTGTCTCTTAAGCTTTCGGCGTTTTTAAGGAATATAATCTGAATATCAATTTTTTAATGATTTTTACACGTTTTATATTCATAAAGTAGTTCACAGGAGTTCATTACAGGTAACATTCAAACACCCATCCAGCCAGTGAGCATCTTCCCACCACAACAAGAGGGAAGTGTTTGAAGGTTGTGGAAATTCATTCTGGGGCTAAATGTCAATTTGTAAGACTTTTCTCTTTGGGAAAAGTCCAGGTAGCGCTCTACTTTCAATATATAGAACTTTCCTTGTTCCTTTCCTCTGTAAATTTTATTTCTTTTCTACTTCCATCATAGTTTTATCAGAACTCAATGTATTATCATAATTTTTGCTTTAAAGGCTGTTATTGATTACCCCTCATACATTGCACCATAAATATGTGTAAGTAGAAAATAATATCAAATTTTCTTTGTAGATTAACTCCTAATTACAACTCTCAGTAAAATATACTTGATCAATATTTCCTGTTTCGAGTAATATTTTTAAATATTAATTAACAGGTTCACTATCCATTGTAGCACTCTCCTCCCATTTTTCATCAATCTGCTCGAACTGGCACCAGTAATGTCTTCATTGTGAGACTTGTTGTTACTGTTTTTGACATATCAAATACACCATGGACCTTGCCAGGCTCTGCCGTGTGGACAGGATACTCTCGGTAGCTTGCCGGGCTCTCCAAGAGGGATGGAGGAATCAGACCCGGGTCAGCTGCGTGCATGGTAAACGCCCTACCCACTGTGCTACCGCCTCATGTCCCCTTCCTTAATTCATGTCTTTATAGAATATTACTGCTACATTTCTTTTTTTTTTCTTTTTGGGTTACACAGGAGAATGACTTACATCACTTCTTCTTCCAGTCCTACTGATAGAAGTGCCTTCCATCAGAGGCTGTTCCTGCAGGTTCAGAAGGATTACTAGCTCTTTCATCTCTGCTCTGACTGCAAACACAGTATGTAATTGCAACATTCTCAAACCTCTTTCACGCTCTTGAAAAATAATGTACGCTAGAGAGATTGTATAAGGTAAGTCACATGTCTCACATGCTGCTGACCTGAGTTCGAGCTCCAAAAATGTATAGTTCTTCTGAGCACCACCAGGCATGATCCTTGAGTACAGAGCAGGATTAATATTGAGCACGGCTGAATATGCCTGCCACCCAATAAAAGATAAAGTTTTTGGTGCCCAACCAGCTCACAAAGGTGAGGAAGCAGGAGCAGGACACCACTTTCAACTAAGTGGGTGAGTCTGAGTGGTCTGGAAAGGGCCAAACCGACACTCTGGGGCCAGCAAGCTCCGGCAGTACAAGAAACAGTCCTCCCCTTCTCACATACCTCAGACCTAGCTAACCTTTAGATGTAAACATCCTCCCCTGTTTATCACAGACCCTGGTCTGGCGAAGTCCCGCCCTACAGGATCCCAGTCCTTGACCTCCGGCCCGGAAATTGTAACTGACCATGTTTTCCTTCCTGTTTCTGACCATGTTTTCCTTCCTAGAGACTGTAACTCTTTGCCTGGTAACCGGGGCCAAACAATGTATCCTTTAACGCTTGCTCTCCTGTGGAATTTCCTGGAGGGGTTTACAAGAGGAGAGCGAATGAAGAGAGGCTGTGAAGGCTGCTGGGGCCACTGAGCCTGCCGGGGGCTTGGCCCGCCCTGCTTCTGCGTTCCTCTGCGCCTCTGACCGCTGGACTGTCTCCGTGCACTTTGGTACAACGAAAAGTAAGGCACCCTTGCAATTGAACAGCACTGCCTATTGTTGACTTCCCATCTTTGACTTCACATCTTCTCAGCTTTCAGACGAGACAATTGAGAAAAATTAAAAATTTCTGAGATTTTTGTGTTACATAACTGATTACACCCACATCATTTGCCACCCCTTTAGGCTATTTCTTACATTTTTCTCCAGAGCTTTCCTTTCCTTCCAATTTTCAATGTTTATATTCTTAGGGTAGTCTTTGGGGCTGTCACTATCCTTTTTTTTAATGTAGGAGTCCTGCTACTTATGCAGCCACTGATTAGCTGATTGAATTGAGCATGAACTCCACCTTTTTATTCATAATTTATTTTTTCTTTTATTTATTGAATCACTTTGGGAAAAGTTCCTAAGCTTTTGGGTTTAAGTCTTGGTGATACAATGATCAAACACCTTTCCCTTCACCAGTACTGATTTTTCACCACCAAGAATCCAAATATACCCCCCTCCCAACCCTCCCAATGCCTGTGAAGCAGATGATTTCTACTTAACTCTTTTATACATTGATTACATTCATTATTTCGACAAAAGATGCACCATTATTTAGAATCCCCCCCCCCCAACAACCAGAATTACTGAAAAGGCATTGTGAAATACTCTTTCCTATAGCTGGTTAACAAAATCATATAACGTTGCGCAGCTGCAATAGTGGCTGCGTGATTTTGGATTTCTGCAAAGGGCCACATAATTACGAGATTGTTATCTGTGCGTCTGGTGTTATGGCTGTGCTGGAGAGCTGCTACTGGGTGGCAACTCGTGACCTCGGTAGGGCATGAAAGACGAGCCGGTTCCACCCCCCTTCCCATGCGACTGTAGTTGCCCTGTCACCGCGGACTCATACTTGGCTTTCCTATAAGCGCTGAGGCAGCAGCCACCCTGCTTCTGGGGGGGGGTTTGGGGGGGAGAAGGCGGAAGGGAGCAACACCCTTTTGCTCCCGGGGAGGCATGGTGCTGTATTTTAACGTATGGTCCATTCACTTTTCTGCTGCAAGCTGCCGGGCTCTGGACTAAGTCCTTTTGCCTCTGGAGCCATGGCCATGCCAGAGAGCCGCTCCTGGGGGGTAACTCGTGACCTCGGTAGGGCGTGAAGGATGAGCTGGTCTCCCTTCTCATGAGACTGCAGTTGCCCCGTCATGGCCAGCTCATATCTGGATTCCAATAAGCTCTGAGGCGGCAGCCACCTTGCTTCTGCGGGGGGGGGGGGGGTGCGGGGGGCCAAGGCGGAAGGGATCAACACCCTTTCCTTCCCAGAGAGGCATGGCGCTGTAGTTTAATGCTTGGTCCATTCACTTTTCTGCTGCAAGCTGCCATGCTCTGGATTAAGCCCTTTTTCCTCTAGAGCCATGGCCGTGCCGGTGAGCCGCTCGTAGGGGGCAACTCGTGACCTAGGTAGGGCGTGAAGGAAGAGCCAGTACCGCCCCCTTCCCATGTGATTGCAGTTGTGGGGCTCTCACTTTCTTCCACACACTTTGGTTCATCTTCTCCAATCCTATGACCTTCATATGAGAAAGGATTCATCTGAAAAATCAGCATCACCTGCTTATATATCCGGACTGTATGTATACCCAGTAGCGTCTGACATACAGGAGGCATGCAAAGCCACCAGGGGTGTTACAGGATTAGAGTACTATATGTGTTTGATTTTGTTTCTCTCCTTATCTAAAAAATGAGAAAGATCCTATGCTTACAAATGTTTCCTGTAAGAGTCGTCAAAAGTGTTCTCAGTTTCTTTCTACTTGTGTTTCTGGATCACATAAAATGTTGTTAGGGTGCGGTGTCAGATCTCCTTGCAGCAACAAGGACCACGTAGAGAATGCAACCCGCAAACAGGTAGTTTATTGTTTCTGGCTCATCAGGGTCAAGCCGGTTACACAGACACACAGGTCCCGTAGGTCCAGGCCAGACCCCGACCCAGGGTAAGGGAGTAACTTATATGGGCCCTCACTGACCATTACAGCAAAGACCACCATTATCATAACCAATAGATTTATAAGAATCCATTCTTAACCCATCCTATTTCTACTACTGAAAGTACATTGTTCCTGATCCTAGGAGCTTGAAGGGTAACATTTGGAGAAGAGGTTACATTGGATGAGCAAGTGAGCATATCTTGCAAGGAGTATGCGGTTACATTTAATGAAAAAGCAGGCTCAGAGCATATCCTGCAGGCACACGTAGTTACCGCTGTCACCTTGCAACCCACTTCCCTTGTCACCTGCCCCCATTTGCACATACCCTGGGGCACCTGTATCCAGGCAGCAGCCCCCAGGAAAATAGCAACTTGCCGGGCTCTCCAAGAGGGGCGAAGGAATCAAACCTGGCTCGGCTGAGCTGGCTGCTGCGTACAAGGCAAACACCCTACCACCCTACCGCTGTGCTATCGCTCCTGGGATTTGTAATTGGAGGACACAATTTTTTGTACTTCTAGATGGTGTGGGAAGGAAGGCCTGAGCAACATTTAGCAGTGCTCAAAGCTCACTTCTAGCTCTGTGCTCAGGGGTCACTGCTGGTGGTGCTCTGGGACATGTGTGTTGCTGGAGATCAAACTTGGGTCAGCCACATACAAGACAAGCATCTTAACCCCTAAATCTCGGCCCCTAAAGAGAAAGTGTTTTTAATTAGAAGACACGATTTCCAGTGTTTGGCTTTGTAAGAGATATATTTTAAAAAGGTTAATCATAATTACCACCAAGTTTAAGATATTTTAAAATAGTGAGAAAAGACTTTTTTGAAACAACTCTAGGAAAGGAGCACTATGAAAACTGATATTGAGAACTAGTTCCATAATTAATAGTATTTTATGGCCAAATGACCGTGATCATGTAAACATTTCCAGACTTCCATACTTACAAGAATGCTTTCAATTTGAATGTCCCACCACACGAACCAGCAGCAGCATTCCAGCTCTCCTCCTCCTAAAATGGTGCCTCTCCTCACTATCTCCCAGCCTCTGTCTCTTTACTTCAGTCACCACCTTCTGTTTTCACAGTCAGAATTAATTTTGATTCGGCTGTGTTTATGACTTAGGTAACTCTCTCTTCTGGGGCCAGAGTGATAGCACATCAGATAGGGCACTCACCCAACCCGGGTTTAATCCGTGGCATCCCCTGTGGTCCCCTAAGCACTGCCAGGAATGAATCCTGAGCACAGAGCCAGAAGGTGTTATGTCCTGGGAAGGTAATTTCGCTCGCACATTGACCAGACCAGATGCCAATGCAAGGCCCCTTGATTGTTAGCTCGAGCTAGGGTCCAAGTCTCATACAACGCAGTGGAGACTTGATAAGGACCCCAACTCCGAATTCTAAGCCATTGATATAGGATTGGGTTACATAGCAGCAGTTTTTGTAGGAACTGGCGATGTGGTTCCAATTTGGATCCCTGTCCAGTCCCGTGACTCCACTGCCTAGGCCCTCTCCACTTGGCTGGGGCCCACTGCCCATGGACCCTCCTGATAGGCTGTTGCCACAGGGTGGTTTATCTGCCCAGGGCGGTATTTTTTTTTTGGTAGTGGGACTTTGTGATGGGGAAAAGCGAGACTTAGGCCTGCTGAGTTTTGGTCTTAAAGTGGAGTCTGTCATGGCTCCACTTCGGCCTCACAAAGGAAGTCCTTCTGAGCACTCCCTGGTGTGACCCATACTCACCAACTAAAAGACTCTTCTAAATAACTTTCTAGGAAACTAATTTTTTTAGAATTATTAAAAATTATAGTCCGCGTATACTTTGTAGTTGACACTGAAAATAGGTATTTTTAGTTAGTACAGCCAATTAAGAATTTCTTCCTTTTCAAGTATATCTTTCCATGAAAAATCATTAGGACATTAAAATAAATGGAAATCTTAGATGCAGATTTGGAATCACTCATTCACTCTATTAAAACAGAATTTCAAAATTTGACAAAATATTAACTAATAACGTTTCTCACTTAATCACTTAATCACTTAACTTCCCGTTAGTCGACGAGTTGCTCAAGCAGGCGCCAGTAATGTCTCCATTTGTCCCTGTCGCGTGCTAGTGGGCGGTCAGGCGGCCTTTTGACAGCCCGTGGAATCTAGTCAGTAACAGCTCTAGTCCAGCGGTCGTCTTTAAATCTCATTACGTGACCAGCCCATCTGATTTTTGACACCTTGGCAAATGAGACAGCGTCCCTGATTCTTGATCGTCGACAGATGTCAGAACTCCGGATTCTTTCTCTCATTTGAGTGAAACATGATATTCCAAGCATAGCTCTTTCTATTCTTCTTTGGGAGACCTGAATAGCTTTCTCATCCTGTTTGCGTAGGGCCCAGGTCTCTGAGGCATAGGTCAATGCAGGAAGAACAGTGGAATCAAAGAGATGTGCCCGGAGCCGGAGGTTCTTCGTCCTCTTAGCTATTTCTTCGACGTTCCTGAAGGCGTTCCAAGCTGCTCTCTTCCTTATGCACAGCTCGGGTGCCAGGTCATTTGTCATGTTGTCTTCTCAACCTAGGTACACATAGCTGTTGCATTCGGAGATGGTCGTTCCGTTGAGAGTGAATGGGGCATCAGGAACGAGGCTGTTTCTCGTAAACATTGTCTTCGTAAGATTCAGCTGTAGTCCTACCTTTCCACACTCACGGTCAAAGTCGGCCAGCATTTGTGCCGCTTGGCTGATGTTTGGTGTTATTAAAACAATGTCATCAGCAAAGCGGAGGTGGTGTAGTTGCCGACCATCTAACTTCACTCCCATTCCTTCCCATTCTAGTCCTCGCATGATTTTCTCGAGGGTGGCACTGAAGGTTTTCGATGAAATGGTATCACCCTGCCAAACCCCTCTCTTGACATCAACGATCACTTCTTTGTAGAATGGTGAGATCCTGGTAGTGAATCCATAAAAGAGCTCACGGAGGATCTTGATGTATTGGGCTTGAATTCCCTGATTGGCTAGGGCTTTAATGACCGCTTCCGTCTGAACAGAATCAAAGGCCTTCTTTAAATCAGTGAACGTTAAACAGAGTGGCATCTTGAACTCCCTAGAAACCGCCATGAGTTTGGTTATCGTGTGGATATGGTCGATGGTGCTGAATCCTTCGCAGAACCCAGCTTGCTCGCATGGTTGTCCTTCATCTAGTGTTCTGCTAATCCTATTAAGGATGACTCGAGTGAACAACTTGTAGATGACATAAAGTAGGCTGATCGGGCGATAGTTGCCAATGTCATGGATGTCTCCCTTCTTGAACAGTAGTACGGTCCTGCTGGTTTTCCATTGGGACGGAACCTTGCATTCAGACAGGTAGCGAGTGAAGAGCCGAGCCAGTGTATTGATGAGTACTGATGACAGGTTCTTCAGGTGTTCAGGTCTAACCTTGTCTGGGCCGGGTGCTGTTTGTTTCTTTACCCACGAAATGGCCTGTCAGATTTCGGGAGGGAGAACGTTGGGAACGTCATATCCATCCTGTGGAATTTGGTATGTTGGCAAGTGGACATGGCTATCGAAAAGATTGGAGTAGAATTCATGGATAATCTTCTCCATTGCCATTCTGGAGGATGTGAAGGATCCATCAGGACGTCGGAGGGCAGCCATCTTGGTCTTGTAGTTGGCGAAGGACAGGCGGGCGTAACGAATACCTTTCCCAGCTTCTACCTCATCTACCAGTACTTCTGCTCTTCTCTCTTTGAGGTCTTCCTTGATCGCATCTCTGCACTGCTTTGCGAGCTCCACGTTATCTTGCGGGTGCCTGGGGCATGCGCCAAACCACGCTGACAATTTTAGCTCAAGAGTTTTTGAAGGCAGGCATTTTTTTTGTGGCTATCTCTCTCTTGGCGTTCCTCGCACAGTCGTGGAGGTGCTGAACCAGTCGATCGTATTCCTCACCAATGTTGTCAACAATGGCATCTTCCCATGTTGCCGCAATAGTGCCAAAGAGTTCCCAGTGGGTGGTCGTTCTGGGAGTTCTCTTCTTGAACTTTGCAGCCCTTTCTCCCCGCTCTGTGAAGTAGAATTTTGCACGAAGGAGACGGTGGTCCGATCCCGTTTGGAATTTTGGGACAACAGCGACATCGGTCAGGCAAAACCCTCAATTGAATATGATGTGGTCTATTTCGTTGTGGAATCGTCCACCGGGAGACTCCCATGTCCAACGTTTAGATTCTGCCTTCTGGAACTGTGAGTTACCATGGATGGTCTTGGTCGACATGATGAACTCAGACAGTCTCTCACCCTGTTCGTTCCGTTCTAGGCCATGGGTCCCGATGTGAAGTTCTTCAGCTGATCTTCTCGGTCCTATCTTGGCATTAAAATCACCCACAATGATCTTGTAGAAGGTGTGGTCTTCTTTATAGAACTTCTCCAGCTCCATGTAGAACTTCTCGATTTCTCTCTCATCATAATGTGATGTTGGTGCGTAGACAACGAAGATAGAAACGGCAGGCAGTAAGCCACATCTATTCAAATGTAAACGTCCAATTCGCGTTGTTAGGTATTCAGTGAATCAATACTCTTGGCCAAGTTTGTGTTGAAAAGGATACTGATGCCTCCGACACCTCTTTTATCGTATATTCCGAGGAAAAATTCTTCTCCAGTGTCAAAAACTGCATGGTGAGATTCGTGCCTTCTTGTCTCGGTCAGACCAATGATGGCATACTTGATCATTCGCGCTTCTAACATCAGGTCCTCGATGGATGTATCTGATGCTAGCGTACGTGCATTGAAAGTACAGATGATCATTTTTCTCTTCCTTCGTTGTGGCAGCCTAGTATGGCCTTGAGATTTTGTCGGCCTCTCCTTTCTCATCCTTCTCAGTGCTGCCAGGTCGGTGAAGCCTTCAGGGTCAGGTGAATGAGACCAGTGTTAGTTACTGGTTTTGGCATATCGAATACACAACGGATAGCTTGCCAGGCTCTTCCGTGCGGGAGGAATACTCTCGGTAGCTTACCAGTCTTTCCGAGAGGGATAGAGGCTTTTGGAGCGACCTCCAATCACCCTTGTAGGTGTTACCTATTTGAACCCTACAAATATGGTACGACAATTCCGGAAGATGGGTATTTAGTGTCTTATGATGTGTTGCGCGGCCAGAAGTGGCTGCACAGGTCCGGAAAGCATCCTGGAGTGTGTTGAACGCTGGGTAGTGGAGGTAGTGTCACTAAAATTTTCTCACTAAAATTGTTTAATATTTGGAGGAAGTCATACAATTTTGATTTAATGTTTCAAAAACTTTTTTTATAGTCTAATCTGATTGCCATTTGCTTAAGTACTTCCATTTTTGGGGAATCTGGGGAGGCTGCGCCTAGCTACGTCCCTGTAGACCATTAATTCATGTCTTTATAGAATAATACTGATACATTTCTTTTTTTTTACCTTTTTGGGTTACACCTGGTGATGCACATGGGCTACCCCTGGCTCTGCATTCAGGATTTACTACTGTTGGTTTCTAGAAGTTTCCTGCATCCCGTCTTGGAGCTCACCAATGATTTCCCCAGATGTTGTTACTCCATTGAAATTTCTGCTTCACCTGCCACACTCTTTGCTTCAATCGTTTCTGTTTGTACTTGTCTCAGTTCCACCTCATACGTTGCTGTGCTTTGCTGACTGATTGAGCCAGTGTTTCTCTGAGCTCAGTACACATCACAGAGTCCCTAAAGTCTTTATGTGAGAGTTTGCAAAGCTAGTTGATACCGATAGAACCTTCTAGGCTATTGTCTTCACTCCCTGGGCTCGGTGGGCTTTTGTGCTGCTTCTTGTTATCTCTGCGGGACTTGCTGATGACCCTCAGACAGGAGATCTCCAAGGAGGTGCTGGCCATCAGCATGGAAGGGATGCTTCCACAGGGCATGCCAGGCAGGCCTTTTGCTGCTGAGAGTGCCGTGGTGGACTGAGCTGGGTGCCGTCCCGGGCCAGCGAGACGGTGCTGACCAAGGTCATGCAGTGCCAGTAGGCGGACTTGCCAGTAGGTCCGGAAAGCGTCCTGGAGTGTGGCGTCGGCTGCGTAGTGGAGGTAGTGTCACTACAATTTTCTCACTAAAATTGTTTAATATGTGGAGGAAGTCCTACCATTTTGATTTAATGTTTCAAAAACTATTTTGGTAGTCTAATCTGATTGCCATCTGCTTAAGTACTTCCATTTTGAGGGAAGCTGGGGAGGCTGTGCCTAGCTACGTCCCTGTAGACCATCTTCACCCTCTAAGACCCATATGGGGACACGCCCCAGAGACAGCTGGCCACTGTGTGGGACACTCACAGCAGCATGCATAGGTGAAGCTGGAAGAAGGGGTGCTATGGGGTGCATGAGGGAGACAAAGGCAGAGGCCAGGTGTCCTCGGGATTCATTTCCTGTGACTCCCATCCCAACCTTCGCTCTCTCCCCTTGCACTGGGAGCCCCTGGGGTGCAGTGTCCCTGGCTCACCGTGACTCCCCAACACTGCTGCTCTAGACTGTGGATCTAAAGACAGTCCTTGGGAAGGGGTCACTTCTCAGGCTGCGTTTCCTGGGCAACGCACAGTGTCCCATTGGAAAGGGGCCTTTGTGCACCCCCTCCACGCCCAGACGTTGACGCACACCCCGTGTCCACCTCTGCCCCCGTCTTCACATGCGGCTTCCGGGAGCATCTGCGCCTGGTTCTCCCCCGCACAGGCTCCAGGACACGGCGGGGGTGGGCTGGGACAGGGGGCTCTACGCTGTCGTGAGGGCAGCAGTGACCCACCTTTTCGGGGGGAGGGTGGCACTGGATTTGTTTCCCAGGAGCTCCAGCTCCAGGAGACTGCTGGGGGGAGGTGACGGTCCCCCATCCCCCGCCCACCACACACACAAGTTCGCCAGCGCTGCGCAGTCATGAGTTACTATTTTCTTGAACATTTATTTTTATTTTATTTTATCTTTAATTTTGATAAGTGAGACTCCAGGAGGTAGTGTTTCACGTGCTCTCCTGCGATCCCCAGCAGCAAAACAACCGCTGCAGTCTGCTCCGGAAGCTGTCATGCCAGGGCGGCTGTGCTACACTGGAGAGGGTAGAGGGACCCCTTGGCCTCTGTCCCCGCCTGTGTCCAGCCCGAAATGGCCACCACCTTCTCCTCCAGTATCCACGAGGCCCGTCCCGGCCACCGTGGATTGTTGGAGCACTAGCCTGCCTCTCGGCCCCCTCGGGGCGCTGGTCCTGGGGGAAGGCCCGGCTCACAGCGGGGGAGGCTGGCAGCTGCACCCACGGGAGTCTCAGGGGGGGTGTTCCCAGATGGAAGGAGGGAACGGATGGGCAGTCTTGTCCTTGAGGTAGGCTCTGGCCTGTGGGAGGCTGAGCAGGGCAGACGGAGAGAAAGAACAGGACCGGCATATACAGGGCCGGGGCCGGGGGCCTGGCCGATGGCGTTGCCGGTGAACGGCCAGTGTCCGCATGGACTACAAGTGCAGCCCTGTTGTGTTCTGGGTTTGGTGATTCCTCGCCATGCAGAGAGGGCACAGCCTCGGGGAGCTGCTGCCACTCCCAAAGGACCACGATCTGGACAGATGCTGGGCGTCTGACCCCCCACAGGCCTGCCCCCCGGAGGAGCAGCACCCTGACTCGGGTCGGGCCGTGGAGGCCACGGTCTGCACGGCGGTCTGGGGCCCATGGGCACAAGGGCACGCCGTGAGGCTTGGCAGGACACAGGGTCCCCAGAGTGATCTGGGCCGGGCTCTGCCTCATGCCCCCGACTCTTCGGCCGGCTCAGGAAAGCTGACCCGGCAGCAGAGACCCCTCAGGCGTCAGAGGGTGGCCTAAGCGGCTGTTTCCCAGAAGTAAACTGGAGCCAGGGTGGAGCAATCCGTACAGAGATGCCCTCTGTGTCCGAGGGGCAGGTAGAGAGGTGGATCTACTGAAGTACAGCTGATCGGCGCCCGGGGCAGCAGGGGACATGAAGCGGCAAGGATGCCCTGCGGCTCGTCCCCAGCGTGCAGAAAAAGGGGGGAAGTGGTACAGAGGCGTACGCTGGCGGCGGGGGTCCTGTGGCTGGAGCCATTGTCTGCAGAGGACACAGGGCAAAAGGTTGGAGCCAGGAGGAGGGAGTAGAGGCCCCTGCTGACATGGGTGGGAGACCCCCGGCACCCCAACAGCCTAAGCCCCACCCCCTCCTCAGGTCCATGAGGTCACAGTAGCCTCTGCCCTTTCCCAGGGCCCCCCCCCGCCCATTTCTTGTCTCACTGCACTGTCCCCATGGGAGCACTCGGTCCTGAGGTGTCTGGGGAGGCGGGGGATAGTCACATGGTCAGCTCAGGGCTCTCCCGCGGTGAAGATGGGCTCCTGCCAGGGAGGAGGGGCCGTCAGGGGTCATGCACAGCTTCCCAGCCAGCCCTGTCTGAGTCCCAAGACTTGCCAAGCCCGTGCCCGAGGCTCCCTGAGGCACCTGCTTCCGGGGAAAGGCCGGACACACCAGCTCCGGGAACCCAGAGCCCAGGGTCTCTCAGGGACCTGCCGTCCTCTCTACTGGGAACCTTGGTCTGTCCTGTGTCCCCCGCCCACCTGGAGGGCAGTTCCACTGCTTTCCACCCTGGTGTGGTTCACTGGGACCCCCAAGGCCTCAGGCTCTGCCTGTCTCCCTCCCGACTCTCCTCCAGTGCCCTCATGGGGCCGCTGTTCACAGGGACATCTTCAACCTGTGGCCTGGTCCGGATGGCCAGGACAGGGAGTGTCCCCTGGCAGAGCCCAGGCGGGAAAGCCGACTCCCTCACCTCGGTGTGTGCAGAGCCTCTCCTCCTCCAGGCAGGCTTCCAGTGCTGAGAAGAAAGGGGGAGTGAGGGCCTGGGCCTCTCAGAAACTCAAGGAGGCTCCCCAGGCCTGGGCTCCTGCAGGGAACTGCAGGCTGGGCTCTCGCCTGATTCAGTCCCAGGGACGCTGAGCCCATTCTCAGTCCCTGTCAGGCCAGCACCCTGGTGCCAGCAGCACCCTGACCAGTCTGTGCACTGTGCTGCCTCACAGAGGCCCTGGGCCACCTCTGAGGGTCTCTCAGGTCACCACTGTCCTGGTAGCCCCCGTGGAAGCCCCTGTGTGAGTGACCCCTGCCCCGTGGGGTCAGTGACCGCAGGTCAGTGGGGAAGCATGTACTCTCCCCGGACCTGGGATCCCACAGGGACAGCCATTTCTCTCACAGTGCTGGAGGGGTTCTCCCTCACAGATTCTGGCCCTGAGGTAAACTGGGTCCCCCAGAACATCTCGCCCTGTCCCTCATGTCTGCGAGAGAGAGAACTGATGCTCTCTCCTGGTCAGACGCCCCGTCTGGTTCTTACAAACACACCTGCCCTCTCTCACCTCCAGGAAGTCTCCAGACTCTACCTGGTGCTGTTCCTTGACTCCAAACGGGCAACAATTGTCTTGAGCAAAAGCCAAAAGAGGATTATTGAAACACTTGAAAAGTAGGGGCCCTCAAGGCAGAGAACCAGCCATTCAGGCAGATATGGAAGGATTATGGGAGAATAAGACTGAGACTCCATCTTCATGGGATCAGAGAACTAATGACTTGCCTGTGGCAACTGAGCCAGGAGCAGTAGGCCAGTTTATATACACTCTGCTGACATCACGGAAGCCTGAGGAGTCACAGAGGGTACCGGGCGGGGGAGGCGACCCCATGCATGGCTTCCATCGCCCTTGCCTCACCCAGGTCTGGGTGGTCTGTCCGCCCGCCTTGGTCTCCGGTTTCTCTGCCCTCCCTGTGTGGCCCTTCCCAGCCCGAGCCCTGCCCCCTGGCCTTGGCTTTGTTCTCTCAGGGACCCAGACACCCTGTGTCTGAGCTTTCCGTCTGTTTGCCTCACCGAAACTCTGACCTGGCCACTTTCCTATCGGCAGCGTCCTTGTTTCACGTCCTCTTTCCTGCAGACCCTCCCAGCAAAGTTTCTGTGTGATTCTGGAACTTGAGCTCCCGGCGCTGTCCCTCCGTGTTGGGTCTCGAAATCTTCCACATCAGGTTTGGTATGGTTCAGCCTTTAACACCTCTCCTCAGTGATGCTGGGTCCATTGCATCTCTGACACCCACTGCACTCAAGGACTGATAAAATAAATGGAATGCATCCAACCTCAGGCCATGGGGAGGGGCGTTGATGCCTCATTCTCTGTTGATGCTGAAGGTCATTGACACCATGATTCGGTGTTATTGTGATCCTTTGACAAGCCAGGAAGTCGTTTTCATTGCAGATGTAAACAATCCCCATTTTTATGTTTCTTTGCGCCTGCTTTTTGGTGTCAGCCAGCTATGCTCAGGGCTTCCTCCTGCTCTCCATTCAGAAATCAGCTTTGTTTACAAGAAATTTTGAACTATTTTATTTATGTATTTTTTTTATTTAACCACTGTGAGATGCGGGTGTGAGATAGTTCCAAAGTTGTTCATGCTTGATTTTCAACCCTACAATGTTCCCATACCTGTGACCACCAGTGTACATTTACTAACACCAATATTTCCAGTTTCCCTCCACTGCCCCCCCAAAAGTCTTCTTTTATGAAGGTAATTCCCCCCCACACACACACCTTCTCTCTGTTTCTCTATTTGTCTCTTTCTGTTTCTGTGTCTTTCCCTGTATTTCTCTCTGTCTCCTCACTCTTCTTTCTTTACTTTTTGAACATTATGGTTTGAAATACAGATCTCTCTCTCTCTCTCTCTCTCTCTTTCTCTCTTTGTATTTATATTTATACACACACACACACATACAGATAGATCATGTATTTGATGGTCAGTATCAGGATATTCATATCTGTTCCATTGGTCTGTGGGTCTCTCTTGATTCCAATACCATGTTCTTTTAATTACTACCACATCCTAGTAATTTGAAGGTGAGGAAGGTGTTGTCTCCCATCTTCTAATCCCCAAGGATTGCTTTTAGCTATCTGTGGAGGTTTATTTTCCATATAATTTGCAGAATGTTTAATCTATTTGTTTGAAAATAATCATGGGTATCATTACAGGGTATAGGATAAAATTGTTTTCTCCTTTCTCCCTGGGTGCAGGGAGCTTAGGTTTATTGGGTTATACCTCTCACACTGCTCCGGAGACACTCCCATTCCTTTGATTGTTGGAATATATCTCTAAACAGTTTTCGGCTTAAAATTGGATGGTCCTTTCTCCCTGGCCACAGGAAGTTTAGGTTTACTGAGTCATAATTATCACAGTTCTCCCAAGGTGCTCCCATTCCTCTTTGTTTATCTATAACCTCTTTCTTTGTGCTCTGCTTCCCCAATCGGTCAATCACCTGTATCCCCTAATCAGACTCCGTTAACTTGTAAGGTCAGATCCTTCTAAGGACACTGACAGGACTTGTGTTGGTAAGTAAAACATTGCCTTTCTCTTTTCTTTATGTCCTTTTCATAGTGACTTCAGAGCAATGTCCTCTTTGTACAGACACAGGAAGACAGTGAATGGTATGCTTTTGAAACTTGAGGGTTAACTGACTCCAGATATTTGCTCCTATTTCCTTGACTTAAGCCTTAGTTGTCATTAGTTCCTAGCACCCCAGAAGGAAAGTCCCAACCAGAGACTGGACCGACCCAGGGCAGACACTGTGCTCCCCGGCATCAAAATGATCCAGGCGAAGTGCCATTAATACTTCACTATAAGTCAAGAGCATGGTCATGGGCAAATTCTGTCTTGATTCAAAGAGTAACAACTGGATTAGGACCCTGCTGTGGTTAGGAAATGCATTTTTAGGAGCTTTTTTGGTAGAGCAATTAGGATTTTCTCAGTATAGTATCATATCATCTGCAAATAGTGAACACTTGACTTCTTGCTTTCCTATATAGATGCTTTTGCTATCTTTTCCTTGCCTAAGTACTATGGCAACCATTTCCCGTACTATATTGAACAGGAGTGGTGAGAATGGGCCACCTTGTCTTGTGCCTGATCTTAGAGGGAATGCTTTTAATTTTTCCCCATTAAGATTAACTATTGGTATGGGTTTTTCTATATTGAGGAATGTTCCTTCCAATCTCATTTTGTTGAGAGTTTTTGTTATGCTCTATCTTGTCGAATTCTTTCTCTGAATCTATTGGCATGGGTTTTGGTTGTTTTTTTTTTTTTTTTTTTGAGGGAGGTGTTGTTGTTTGTTTGGGTTTTTGCATGTGTCTAACCAGTTTTCCCAGCAGCATTTGTTGGAACAGGCTCTCCTTACTCCATTACATATACCTAGCCTGTATTATGAATGAATTGCCCTTACATTAGAGGGTTTACCTCTGAGGTCTTAACTCTGTTCAGGTGGTCTGCTTGTTCTAGTTTCATGTGCTTTTGTTCACTAAAGTTTTGGGAAAAGACAAGTTTGAGAGCAATCACTCCCATCATTTTCTCAGCAATGCTTGGCTTTTCTGATAACTCTTTCCTTCTCCTTTTCTGTTTGTTTCTTGGGAGAGTGGTGTCTGTTGCACACTGGGCTGTCCACATGACTTATTTCTAGATCTTTGATAAGGGATGCCCCCTGAGATTTCCTGAAGGAGTTAAAAGATATAAGCAGTGCAGAGGATTGACTAGGTACTGACCCATGTGCCTGACAGGCCAGTGCCTTAAGCCCTACACTGTCTTTCTGACCTCTGGTAGTTTTTTGGTTTTATAAGAATTTTAAAAGTATTTTGTATATGTCCAGAGAGATTGCCATAGACATTTAATTTGCGAATGCATTGTGTCTGTAGGGTGGTCATCTTAACGATGTTGATATTTCCAAGGTATGAACGTGGAATATGTTACCATCTCCATGTTGTGTTCAATTTCTTTTATAAGTGAAATAAAAGTTTCATCAGATATTTCTTTGATTTGCTTCGTTTAACTGGTTCTGAGATACTTGGGTTTTTAAAGACACAATCATAAATGGGGTAAATTTTTTGTATCTATATCATTACGTGTTTACATAGGAAACAACTGTTTTAAGTTATTGTTGTTGTTTTGTTTTTTTCGACATGGACTGTGTAACCTGGTATTATACTGTATAGGCTTGTAGTTTCTTGGGGTTTTTATCTTTAGGTTTTTACACGTACAATATCATGTCATATGTCCACTGCAGCACTGTCCTCGCGATGTCCATTGATTTGCTCCAGCAGGCACTAGTAACGTCTCCATTGTGAGACTTGTTGTTACTAGTTGTTTTGCATATCGAATATGCCACAGAGAGCCTGCCAGTCTCTGCCACGCGGGCAGTATACTCTTGGTAACTTGCTGGGCTCTCTGAGAGGGACACAGGACTCTAATCCGGGATGGCCACATCAGCAAGGCAAAGCCCCACCACTGTGCTATACTCCAGCAAGTCATATGTTATTAGTAAATTTTGAGTTTTTTTTAAAATTTATATTAGTGAAACACCATGAGGAACAGTTGTAGACTTACAAATGTCTTCCTTATGTCTTTGAGTCTTCTTATTAGGTTCTCTTTCAGCTGGCATCCTTTGGGCTTCTTGGATCTGGATGCCTGCATTATCAGCTCTGGAAACTTTTTATTTTGTCTTTTAAACAATTTTCTTAATGAATTAGTGTGAGGTACAGTTAAACTTACAAACTTTCATGCTTATGTTTTAGTCATACATTGATCGAGTATTCATCCCACCACCAGTACTCATTCTCCACCACCAGTGTTCCATGTATCCCTCCCACCACCCCCACCCCATCCCCATCTCCCCTCTGTGACAGGCGCATTCCCTTTTACTCTCTATTTCTCTCCTTGAGGGTGTTGTGTTTGCAATGCAGATATTAAGTGGCCATCATGCACGCTCTATGGTCTACATTCAGCACACATCTCCCATCCCTAGCGGGCCCTCCAAGCACCCTTTACTTGATGGTCCCTTCTCTACGTGAACTGCCTTTTCCCCCAGTATGCGGGGACTGCTTCCAAGACGTGGAACAATCCTCCTTGTCCTTATCTCTACTCTCCTTGGCTGTTAGTCTCCCATTGTGTTATTTTATATTTCACAAATGAGTGCAGTCTTTCTAGGTCTGTCCCAGTCTTTCTGACTCATTTCACTTACCATGAGACTTTCCATGTTGATCCACTTCGATGCAAATTTCATGACTCCATTTTTTCTAACAGCTGTGTAGTATTACTTGTGAAGGTGTGCCCCAGTTTCTTTAACCAGTCATCTGTTCTCGGGCACTTGGGTTTTTATTAGATCCTGGCTATTGTCAACGGTGCTGCAAACAACTTACTGTTGCAGATGTCATTTCGACTATACTTTTTCTGAATCTCTGGGATATACTCCCAGAAGTGGTATTGCTGAGTTAAATGGGAGCTCAATTTCTCATTTTTTTGAGAAATATTCATACTAGGGGTATGGTGCCGCCAGCAGGTCAAACTGTGCCTGTGAGTCGAGTGCATCAGCCACCTGATGGCGCCTTCAGATTTTCAGATACCCCACAATTGCTGCATGCCCTTGTCCAGACCTCAAAAACTTAGGGCAAAGTTTGCCAAGAAAGTTAATGGCTGAAAGTTAGGTGTGTGGGAGACACACCCACAAACTACCTCGGGCTCACCTATATAATTAGAGGATTGGCCTCTCTGGTTTCTGATCGAACTGCTTAACTGCTATGATCCCAGAGACTCAGAAACAAATCTCAAACACCAATGGCTTTTGGCTGAAGTGCGTCCAATCCCTGCTGTAGGTCACAGGCACTGGGCCACCAGAGGTGGAAATAGGTTTCGTGCTTTGGCCTGTTCCCCTGGCAGCCCAGTGGGCGCCATCCTTCAGATTGTCCTATGAAATAAATAAAAACAGTTATTATTAAATTTTAAAATATTTACATAATAAAAGATTGACAACAAATGAAGCTGCCTGTTCCTGTGTCTCAATGGGAACAAATTGCTGGGCTCTTACTGGACCTGTGAGTCAGATTCCCAGACCATCCTAGCCACTGCCTTCAAGGGCATTCTGGCCTTGAGAGAAGGTCTTGCAGCCTCAGCTCTCGCTGTAGGAGTCCTTATCCTAGCTAAGCCCCTGCGAGAGATAAGCTTCATGTGGAACTCGGTCCCTTTGCTACTCAATGGGCCTGTTTGCACCCTCCATCCTCCCATTTTTCCTGTTTCTTTCACAAGTGAATTTCCTGTATGCTAATAGCCGTCAGCCCACAGAAAGTTGCTATCCATCCTACACCACGTATGTTACTTGGTTCAGGGTCTTTGCTGGTAAGGAAACACAGGGCAGGGAAATATGACTCAGTCTGTCATTTAAAGAAACATCATCTTCCTTCTGTTTTCTCTCCTTGGGTCTCTTGATCTTTTCAGGCGCCCCTGACTTCCCTCTCTGGATGACAGAGCCCTAGTGAGGAAACACTGTCTAGACTGTTGAGAACAGAAACAGGAAGGGGAAGGGGAAGGGGAAGGGGAAGGGGAAAGGGAAGGGCAAGGGAAAGGGAAGGGAAGGGAAGGGAAGGGAAGGGAAGGGAAGGGAAGGGAAGGGAAGGGAAGGGAAGGGAAAGGAAGGGAAGGGAAGGGAAGGGAAGAATAAGGGAATGGACTGGAATCTGCCTCCCCGCCCAGAATCAAGGTGGCCACTTCTTCAGAGATTATTGGAAAGCCAAGTATGAGCCAACGGTGATAGGACACCTGCAGTCTCATGGGAAGGGGGGCGGTACAGGTTCATCCTTCACACCCTCGGGGTCACGAGTTGCCCCCACGAGCGCCTCTCCGGCATAGCCATAACACCAGATGCAGAGAAACCAATCTCATAATTATCTGGCTCTTTGCAAAATCCAAAATCGCGCAGCCACTATAGCGGCCGCACAACATTATATGATTCTCGTAACTAGCTATAGGAAACAAAGGATTTCACGATGCTATTTCAGCAATTCTGATTGATGGTGGGAGGGAATTCTAAACAATAATGGTGCATCTTTTGTCAAAGTAATGAATGTAATCAATGTAGTGAATAGGTAAGTAGAAATCATGTGCCTCACAGGCATTGTGTGGGGTGGGGGGTATATTGGGATTCTTGGTGTTGAAAAATGAGTTCTGGTGAAGGGAATGGTGTTTGATCATTGTATGACCGAGATTTAAACCTGAAAGCTTTGTAACTTTTCCCACAGCGATTCAATAAATAAATATAAGAAGAAAAAATAAATAAAATTATGAAAAAAAGTAAGGTGGAGTTCATGTCCAATTCAATCCGTTAATAGGTGGCTTGATAAATAGCAGTGCTGCTAGATTAAAAAAGGAACAAAAGGGAAGGGAAAAGGAAAAGGAGAAAAGAAAAGAAAAGGAAAGAAAAGAAAAGAAAAGAAAAGTTGGTGTTGGTATAAGGAGTCCTGTTCTATTAGTAATGGTAATAGGGCAGAGCTGGGATCCTTGGAGACGCTCTATGGTTCAGAGGGCAGTAGGGCTGAGGTGAGTGAAGAAAGGACATCGCACTCTCACCAGGAGCCGTCATGGCAGTCAATTCCTTGTGCATATTGTGAAACTGTGACATTTCCTGTAACTCTTGTTGGCTTTCCAAGATCATAGGATCTGATCTGCTGCTCTAACCAAAGCAGCAGCATCTAGTCAGAGCACTGTCGGTTCTGCTGAGAACGGGATGAGACTGAGTGTGAAAAGCAAGTGGAACTGGGAATGGGAGGAGCAGTCTGTGGACCTTAAGATGTGCTGCCTGGGCTGTATTGTCAGGTTTCTAGTGAGTTCTTGCTTCTGCAGATAATCCCTCATGCTGGGAGAGACTGAACTGCATGAAAATTTGGGATGTTGAGAGTCCCAGAGCTTCATGACACCAATGTCGGTTTAGAAATGAGGTGCAGGGTGACAGACAACAGAAAAGACTGCTGAATCCCAAAATGTCACACAGAGGTATTATCTCTTTCATTATCCTCCGTTATTGATTCTCCACAAAGGCAAAGGTAGAGGTTTTCAAGGCCTTGAATGCAGCCGTGAATCAAAGGTACTTGTTTGTGCTCACTCAAAGGGTTCTCCATTGCCACCATAGTGGCCCATAGCGCCCCCTGAGGAAACTCTTGAGAATTAGGCTTATCCGCTTCCAATATATCCCAGAATCACCAATAGGAGGTTTGAGACAGTTTACAAATGCGTGCACACTCAATATAAGAGCTCTGGGAAGAATGTGTTAAAACCAGGACCACGCTTATCTGACACCAAGAGATTTAACAGCAAGAAGGGAGCAGTGGGCAGTGGTAGGGCCCAGAACTGCCCCATCTGTGACCTGGGCTCCTCTGTTGGAGCGTATGGCAGTTGGGTACCTTTCTTAACTGAACCCAAGCACTTCTATTAAGTTCCTGGTAGGACGACGGAAGCTCGGTTCTCACTCTAGGTGGCAGAGCTCATGTCTTCTCAAGTTCAGAGGCTATCTTCATGTTCTCTCTCAAAAGGAACCACCAAAGAAAGTAAAGAGGTACAGCACACGGCCCAGTAGGTGCTCTATGAATTCTCTATTATTAAATTTCAGAACCGTGAAACGTGAGTTAAAACAAGAAAGGTATGAAAATTAAAGTTGGAAAGGTTATATGACCTATTCTAATTAGAGTAAGGGTAAAGTCAATGCCAGTTTAAACCTAGCTATGTGTTTCAGCATCAGAAAGGGGGTCTCTTAGAGTATATTTCCAAGGACTCTGAATGATCTAGAAATGGTAATCTAGTCGAATAGCAATTTATTTATTAAAATCATGCATAGCATAGTAAAAGAAATCCAATCTCATGTTAAAATAACTGGAAGACCCCGGGTCAGGTAGAAATTCATCTTAAAGTGCATTTGGGAAAGAACCCAAAAAACACTTTCCTTTGTATAATAATAACGCTCTTGCTTGTTTATAACAATGCCTGTTGCAAGCCGGGTAGCCCTGTCACCTCTTCTGGTTCTGCAATGGAGGCATTTATGGGACTCTCCTTTTTTAAGCCATGTTACTCACTTGTGTCTACAATCTCTCATTTCTTACAACAGTGACCAAATGACAAACCCTTGTTTTCTAAGCTGTCTGAAGAACACATAGTGACTGACCCTCAGCCTTCCCTTTGTCTTGGTCATTTTGGCTAGTTGTTGGAAGATGGTGGTTGTGGTAAAAGAACACATTTCTTTTTCTCTTTTTTCTTCTTCAAAGACATAACCTGATTCTGGTAACTATACCTAAACCATAGAATCTGAAACAGGTACAAACCAGGTAAAAATTGCTCTATTTAATGTCAACTCATATAAAAAATAAAAGTGCACTGAGTCTAGGGGGCGGAGAGATGTACAGAGCAGAAGGTAAATATCTTGCACACAACCAACCCAGATTCAACGCCCTAGAATTGCGAGATGCAGCCGGTCGTAGCCCTGGACATCACCATGAGCACTGACCGGTGTTGCCCTGGAGGCTCCCTGTCAGGGCCCTGCACATCCCCGGAGGCCCTTAGTACTTAGTAATACCAGCATGGCTCCTGTGATTCCAAGCACCTGAGATTCTGAATTCTGGCATTGAATCATCATCTTGATTGACAAAGTGTCTGAGGTTCTGTCACTGAGAATGCCCCGGCTGGACTCCTGAATGTCACTGGGAGTAAATAAATAACAACATAGAAAACATTATTTCAGAGTTTCAAAACAATTGCCTGTTTCAGGAATTATGCCTCTTGTGATTACTGATGGTAAATTTCTGACAGCTTCATTGCTTCACCTTCATTGATCATATTAATGCAAGTAAAATACCAACTAACATTCCGACTGAAACTACATTTACTGATTGAGAAAGAAATTCTTTACTGAATCAAATATAGATAGGCATGTATTGACATTTAAATTGCTAAATTGTAATTCACTGAGACCATATACTGAACATGAGTAAACTTGTTTCAAATAATATCATAGGAAAACCAAGTATTTACATAGGATTGGTAATAAGTATTTTGTATTTGATAGCTTCCCATTACTTACTACTCTAAACTATAGTGTTAATAAGTTTGTGGTAATTGTATATAGTTCCCCGAACGAGTGATTTGTTGACTTTTGCCTTCACACTACTGGTCATGAGTCATATGTCACTTGCTTGTCTTTCCACCCTCCATCTTCCACCCTCCCCCTGCTTTTCCTTTCCCTACTTATTTATTCAAAAGTATTACCAACCAGTGAATATAGTAAAGCAATATCATGGCAGCTAGGAACAAAATACTCCAACTGCCTTGAAAATCAGTGCCTAGATTGCAGATGGTTCCTGTTCGGGTTTGCTGCATGTCTTTGAATCTCTGAGCCAGGTGGCATATGTGGTCATCTTCTCCTCCTCTGACTGATTCTAGGCAAGCAGGTTTCTCTGATTTAGAGATGCATAGTATTCTTTTCACAGTATAAATCCATCAGTCTTGAATTTCTAAATAGATGATAGTAGAAATAGGTTCTTTCAGTCTGAGGTTTTAATATTGTGAGTTTCATTATTCTTAGAGCCTCAGTTTTGTAGTCATTACAGCAGTAATAGCCGTTTCCATAGTCTTGTTCAGATGACATTTAAAATTGGATCTCGGGATCCAGAATATTTGATCTAAAAAAGAAAATGTAAATTAGAAACAACAAAAAATGCTGCTTTGAGTTCCAGTGTGTTTCTGTCATTAAGGTGATGAATTTACAGCGAATTCTAAACTATTTTCTTTATCATCTAACTTTATGAATAAGACTTTTGAATTTAAGATAGATGTTTTGTATATTCTGGTTCAGGTATTTGTAAATGTTCAAGAATTTGTGCGATTTAAAAATGCACTAATTTGGCATCTAAATTTCAGTGGTTGTGTATGAGTGATAATACAGATGCTAAAAGAAGCACGAGATGGAAAGAATAAAGTTAAAAATTCTATAACTTAGCTTCATTTTTCTGAATTTTTTCGTGTATTTAGAGGACTAGAAAATATACAAATAAAGCAGGTGCTACAATAATAAAACTGTGATAGAGAAAAATATGGACACTATTGTCTCTGTTTATGGAGAAGGAGGAAGATCAGTGAATATATTTAATTTTGTTATTTTTACCTTTGGGTTACACCAAGCAGTTCTTAGGGTTTAGTCCTGACTGTGCTGTATTCAGGGTGCTTCACTCAGATGTCACCCAGGTCCCCTGCATGCCAGGGAAGCTCCCTGCCCGCTGTTATTAATTCTTGCTTGTTTTTTGCCACATTTGCCCAGCAATGCTCAGGGTCACTGCTGTCTCTGTGCCCAGGAATCACTTCTGGTGGTGCACGGTTACCATATCGGGATGGACCTACACCCTGCGCCTGCAAGGCATGTGGCCTCCCTACCTTAGTACCGGCTGTCCTGTCTCCTGGGCCCTCCATGTCCCATCACTCGGCCCCTCCCCCTGTCCCATCTCAATGCCCTCCTGTAGATTGCAGACTACTAGCCATAAGCATAGATCAGGGAGCCCAGGGGGAAAGACTGAACATGCTCTTTGCCACAAGGTGCTGAGTGATCCGCAGGAGGGTGCAGTGCACTGAGGGAGGGGTGCAGTGCTCTGAAGGAGGGGTGCAGTGCAGATCCCGGGGTGCATGATCTGAGCTCAGGTGCTCTGTCAGCCAGCTTCCCTGTGCGCTGCGGGGTTGCAGTGTTCTCAGGCGCCCACCAAGGGCTTGGGCTTAAGGCTCGTGACCAGGCTCGAGGGTAGCCCAGGAGAAGGCAGGAAACGTTGGCCCCTCCCATCACCCTGGCCCTTGGCGGGGGAAACATGTGGGGAGAAGGCACCAGAGCCTGGTCCCCCAGGCCGTCCCTGCCAAGTACCAGATCCTCACCACTCACTGCAGCCTCGCCGAGAGGAGGGTGTGTTTTCTCCTCGGGTTGGCTCCTTGGCGATCCCCTTGGTTAGGTAGTGCCTGGCGTCCCAAGGAGCAGTTCTTGAATAGGCACCGCCTGTTGGGTCCACAGGGACTAGGGGAGGTTCATAGGCAGGCCCTGTGCCGCAGAGCAAGTCCCAGCGAGGTGTGCGAGAGATGCCCCTGCCCAGGCGCGTTGGGGGTCCCCCACGCCAGGACGGGGGAGGACGCAGCGCCCAGGGTTAGCCGCAGTGCATGAAGATGTGGCTCCGATGCAGAAGATTTCCTTGTTCTCCTATGTTCTCTTCTTCTGTGCTAGTGGATAAATGGCGAGCAGAAAGCGAGAAATCAAGCTACAGGGAAAGCAGGAGTTCAATCTGCATTCGCGCTCTTGGCAGACTGGCACACGGAGACAGAATTCAGCATCAATCCCAAGCCCAGGGCGATGAGATGCTGCTGCAGAACAAGGGGCTGACAGGTACTGGGCCTCCCCTGCAGGAGCATCTTGGTTCCCCTCACGGCTGAGCCGCTTTGCTCTTGCCGCTGCCTCTCTTTAAACTAAGCTGATACGGTTCATGGGCTGGAGCGATAGCACAGCGATAGGGCGTTTGCCTTGCACGCAGTCAACTGGCCCACTGGAGTTGGGCTCCTCCGCCCGCTCGGAGAGCCCCGCCATCTACGGAGAGTATCTCGCCGGCAGGGCAGAACCTGGCAAGCCACCCATGACGTACTCAATATGCCAAACACAGTAACAACAAGTCTCAGGATGGAGAGGTACTGGGACCCCTCCAGCCAATCGATGAACAAAGGGAGGACTGTGACTGTGACCTGTGATATGGTCCATCTGACTCGATCTCTCGTTAAATAGTGCTGTCTTCTAGTGATCGATGTTTACCAAGCCTGGAGTGGACCTTGCAAAGCAAAGCAAACTTTATTCCGAAATCTGAAAAATGAGCTGAATAAGATTACTGCATTTTGTTGTAGTAAGAATTTCCTTTCCTTTAAACTGTCATTGTCTTGTGATGTTGTGTGTTTAAAGTAAGGACCATCTTGATTTTAGACTGTCAGCGATTTAAAATAGCTGTTGGCTTGGCAGTTTTTCTGTACAGTCTGGCTACCGGATCTGAGGCAAAAAGATTTTGATGTCCTCTTATTTCGATAATTGACCATAGTAAAATTGGATAGAAAAGGAGAGAATTAGCACCTCTTTTTCTTTATAGCTGACCACTTTTTCGGTTTTTATTCCTTAGATCAAGGGTTACAAACATGGCTTTTCTATATTATGTAACACCCTAGGCATTTTGAGAGCTCGCAGTTTTCCAGGGTGCTTGATTTATTTTCCCCTGTCCGGATTGTCATGTAGATGTGTGGACTCTCTGTGGGACCAACTCCAGGCAATGTGTGTGGAGGATGAGAAGGGTGAGAAAAGAGAATCTTACTATGATTTGTCAGGCAACAGCGTCAGCTCAGCGGAGGGCTGCTTGAGGATTGGGGTCATGAACAAATGTGTTGATTTTTAAAACTGCATCAGAGGTGACAGGGTTAGAACAGTGCTTATGTACACACATGGCCTGTAGAAAATCACTGCCCCTCCTCCAAACACCCAGAATGCCCATGGCTTCCACCCTTGCCTCATGACCCCTCTAGTGACCCTCATCCTTCTTCCCTCTCTTCCTCTTAAAATCATTTCTGTATTCCAAATCCAGAATATTGTTGTCACTAGATACTTTTCATCCCTTGCTTTTTGTGGGGCCAGGGGTGCCTCCCCAGTGGTGCTCAGGAGGCCTTGGTGATCCCTGGGTGATCTGAGGAGCTGAGCCAGTGCTTCTGTGCCAGGGTCCAAGCATGTGATCCAGGCAGGCCCACGTTCTCATGTCCACCCAGGTCATTTCAGCAGCCCTTCAGAGCTGCCTTGGCATGCTCTGGGAAAACTAGCATATCTCACCAAACATCCCCCTTCAAAGTAGTGGAGGCGCGCCCTCTGGCGGATATTTTACTTTCCACAGTTAGCGTCAGAAAAGGACCTTCCTAGTCTTAAAAACAAGTGGAAACAAAGATAAATGTGACTGCACTAAAGGCAGAAGCTCTGAACTTCAACGAAATGATGACCAGAACATAAGTATAGCACACGAATGGGAGAAATATTTACCCAACATTTTTCTGAGAGCGGTTAATATCCCCTGTGAAGAATTTTGGATATAGCCATTACTATAACATATTGCCACAGTGGTACGCAAATCTTAGTGGTACCTGAGTATAATAAAAAGTTATTAGTTAGATAGAAAAAACGTTCAGAAATGTTTATCAGATGTTACTGAGTAATGAATTCGCTTGTGGAGTTCTAGTCCTAGTTTTTGAAGCACTATTAGGTTTCGTAGTTGCATTTGGGAATAAGCAGCAATTCATCATTATTATTTTCTCTGTATATTGCTATTACTGTCATTTAATTAGTGATTCACTTTAAGAAATCACAAAAGAAGAATTGCAAAATTAAAAGTGAATTATTTCATTTAGGTAAAATTCACATCATGTTAAATGCCCGGGCCCCAAAGGAACCACAGCTGCTGGTAGTGCAAGACTGGAGGGCTGCAGTCAGGCGCGAAGGGCCCTGCTGCCAAGCAGTGGCCTCAGGGCCGAGTTCTCTGTCACTTGTTCTGTCTCTTGTGTTCTAGGCCCAGCTGCAACTCCCCACTTCCAAATAACTTCACAATATCCTGTTTCTCAGTAATATAGCATATATACGATCAGCATAATTAAAAAGATGTGCTCATTTTATCTTATGGGTCTACACAT
Source organism: Sorex fumeus (assembly GCF_029834395.1). Lineage (NCBI taxonomy): Eukaryota > Metazoa > Chordata > Mammalia > Eulipotyphla > Soricidae > Sorex > Sorex fumeus. The sequence continues at coordinate 23,002,593 of NW_026606077.1, read as the reverse complement.
CGGAAAATATCCCCATTGTATTTATAATATATAAAAGATATCTTATAACATGTATATATGTGTATGAATAACCTGATAACTTGTGTATAAAGAATATGGAGAGTATTCTTATTCTCCTAGTGTTATTCTGTCCATATGACAGGATACTCTATATGTAATATACATACTCAACTTTTGGTTTTGGTCCATAGTCTACTAACTTTTGATATGTTGCCAAGGAAAAGGCTGAGGTATCATTTTTGTTCCTTTGTAGATTTGGATGCACATCAGGACACTTGAAGAATATGTTTATGAGAGGGATAGCTTGGCTGTGTGTGCATGTCTACTATATTATTAAATCTGGAGAGCAACAGCATAACTTGATATGTAAAGATAAAGAGTATTGATTGTCTTCATGTTTAATAAGAAAACTTTTAAATTTTATATGAGAATGAAATACATTATGTTGTCATGATAACACATTTTGAAGTATGTGTAACAAATGCCTAGCATTTTACAACATGTTGTTTTTATACAGATGATGTTTTCAATATCCTGCCAAGAAGAAGGTTTTAAAATATTGATGCAAAGACAAGTACTTTTATCAGAAGATGAAGCACAGAAACTGTGCAAGGAATATGACCATGAAGCTTATTTTGAAGACCTTATAGAAAACATGATCAGGTGAAGTGATTTCAGGTTTAGAAAGTATGATATGTTTCTGAATCATTTAAATATTTTCCTAACCCTGTGTTCTGTTCCCATGGACAAACCTATATAGTCTATAAAAATGTGCAGGAGCATTTTATTTATTTATTTATTTATTTATTTATTTGCTACTATCCTACCCACCTCAAATCACAGCCCAAATTCTATCTACGCTAGTCCCTCTGGTGTGTCATGGAGTAATGGAAAGTCCCAGGTAAAGTTGCTGGAGCTCAGTTGAACCAAATCTAGAAATTCACGGTGTGCCACTTCAAGCAGAGAACTTTCTGATTTTCAAGGAATTTGATAATCACAAAGATTACTGGTCCTAGAAGCAAAATGGAATAACAGAAGTAAGATATCAGAAAACGAAGTCAAATCAAAGGTGGACTATACAGCCAGCAGGGCACATGCATATCCCAGCCAGAGTAGAACAGTAATCCAGGAAGCACCCCTGCAGACCTATGGCCCTTCCCTTGCTTTCCCTACTTCCGTCCTCTTGTAAACATTACTCGTATTCCAAGTGAAGGTTGACTTCTGAATCTTGATAAAGGATTACTCTGACACTTTTGATCCGAGTATCACTGAGTCATTGGGTCAGGCTCTGACCTGCCTGCCTGGTTGACTGAGAACCACCAGAAATGGCCCGTGAGGTCTCTTGAGCATTGAGGGGCAGGGCTGCAAAAGAAAGTAAACAAATAAATGCATGTGTATTGCTTGTAACTAGTTATCTAAGGGGGTCATAATTTCAATAATTTTTTTTCTAACAGTGCTTCATCTTTAGTCCTTGCTTTGTCAAGAAACAATGGTTTCCGGTACTGGAAAGCGATAATGGGACCAAGTTTTGTTGATGAAGCCAGACAATATTTTCCAGGGAGGTTTCATGTTAGAGGTATGAAACATTTTAAATGGGAGGCATTTTAGTATTTTTAATATAAAGTAATGACTGTTTTTTTTTTCTTTTTGGGTCACACCTGGCGATGCTCAGGGGTTACTCCTGGTTTTGCACTCAGGAATTACTCCTGGCGGTGCTGAGAGGACCATATGGGATGCTGGGAATCGAACCTGGGTTGGCCGCGTGCAAGACAAATGCCCTACCCGCTGTGCTATCGCTCCCGATAGCACAACGGTAGGGCGTTTGCCTTACAAACGGCCAACATGGCCGTCCCGAGTTTGATTCCTCCGCCCCTCTCGGAGAGCCCGGCAGGCTACCGAGAGGATCTCGCCTGCACGGCAAAGCCTGGCAAGCTCCCCGTGACGTATTTGATATGCCAAACACAATAACAACAAGTCTCATGACGGAGACGTTACTGGGCCCGCTCGAGCAAATCGATGAACAATGGGAGGACCGTGAATGCCTGTTTATTTATCCAATAAACTAAACATATTCCAAACTTACATCTCTTTCAAGACTGAAATTATTTTTTATGGATTCCTTTCAGATAGTATCAGCATCAAATTTATTTATGAAGGGTCTACAAATATTTTGTTGGTGTTACATTTTAGAAAGGCTAATAAAGCCATATGTTTCAAATATACCATCTGACATACCCCCAAATTATCCTCAAAAATTGGTTTTATTGTCATATTTATACTTGAGATAACTATAATACAGGAAACTGAACTGCCATTGTGTGATTAGCAAACAAATGTCGACAAAATTGTAATTTGTGCTTGAGCCCTGCTTGGGAGCATCCATGCCTTCTCTCTTCTTTACCTCTAAGTGTCAATTACCATGTGGTTATCTTTAAAATTTTAAATTAATCACATCTTTCGTGCCTCCTACGAATCTGTCTACATCAGGGGTGATCTAATGTTGCTTGGTAAACTGTAGGTAATCTATAAACAATGTTCCATTGTCTTATGTTGTATTTTGTGATATTGTGCTTTAACAGTTTTAACTTCTTTATCTCAAAGTTTATGTGATCAATTTGCAATGTAAAGTTTCCCTATCAACCAACTGAATGGGAGCATTTCATTAGAAGTTGCTGAAAGGGAATAAAGTATTTCTTCCCCGCTGAATATACACAGTGGGTAGGGAATTTACCTTGCATGCAGACGAACTGGCCAACCCAGGTTCGACTCCTCCACCCCTCTAGGAGAGCCCGGCAAGCTACCAAGAATATCTCTTCCACATGGCAAAGTCTGGCAAGCTACCCATGACATAATCGATATGCCAAACACAGTTTCACAATGGAGATGTTATTGGCCCCGCCCGAGCAAATCAATGAACAACCGAAGGACAGTGACAATGACAGTAAAAGAATTTATTTTAGCAATGTTTAAACCTGACATACCACTTGAAGAAAGAGGGAAGTCTTTTTAAATGTGTATATTATTCCCCAAACTTTGTTAATTTTAATCTATAGAAGTGTTGAGAAAATACTTTGATGAGCATTCATACACTTTTTAAAAAAACTTTTATTGGTGAAACACCATGCGGTACAGTTGTGCACATACAAATTTTTGTGCTTGGGTTTCCATTATACAGTGATCGAGTACCCATCCCCCCACCAGTGCCCATTTTTCACCACCACTGATCCCAGTATCTCTGCCACCCCCCATCCCTTCCATCCCACCCTGCTTCTGTTGCAGGGCATTCCTTTTTGTGCTCTTTTGCCTTTTGGGTGCTGTGGTTTGCAAAAGAGGCATTAAGTGGCAATTATGTTTGGTTTATAGTCTACTTTCAACATGCATCTCCCATCATGGGAGGATCCTCCCAACACCCTTTATTTGGTGCTCCCTTCTTTCTCTGAGCTGCCTTTTCCCCCAGCATGTGTGACTGGCCTCCAAGCTATGGAGGAGTGAAACTCCTGGTACTTATCTTGGCTATTCTTGGGTGTTAGTCTCCTATTTTGTTACTTTATGTTCCCCATATGAAGAGCATTCATACATTTGTGTTTAGATTCAACAGATAATTTTTGTCTATTATAAATTTTAATTTTCTTTTTTCTTCCCTCTTTTCTATGCTTCGGTTATAATTATATATTACAGAATTATGTTAAATTCCCTTAAAAAGTTGAGAGAGATGGTATTTTTACTTTCATAAATATATTAGTATGGAAAATTGTTGAAAGTTTCTTAATGGTGTTTCTATTACTGGTACATCCTTCCATTACTGCATAAATTCCATATAGCCATAACATATTTTGATTTTTTTAATTTAATTTTTACATTTCACTGGGAATTTCTTACATTAGTATACTGAAATTTAAGATATTATATGCCTCTCATTTTTGTACAAAATTTTAAACAGTAGAGTACTATTTTATTTAAAAATGCATGTGTTGCATCAGGCCAAAATCCATGATACATTGAAGACAAGGTCGGCGAATCCTCCATGATATTGAGACTAATGGTATCTTCAAAGAGGACACTCCACACACCAATTGGAAACAGAGACAAACAAATGGGGCTATCTTAAATTAAGAAGCTTCTGCACCTGAAAAGATACAATGACCAGAATACAAAGACAATCTTCCGAATGGGAAAAGTTATTAACCCGATACCTATCTGATAAAGGGTTGATATCAAGGATATACAAAGCACTGGTTGAACTCTACAAGAAGAAATCACCTAACCCCATCAAAAAATGGGGTGATGAAATGAACAGAAACTTTCCCAAAGAAGAAATCTGAATGGCTAAGAGGCACATGAGGAAATGCTCCACGTCAGTAATCATCAGGGAGATTCAGATCAAAACAACAATGAGATATTTTCTCTCACCACAGAGACGGGTCCACATCCAAAAAAACAAAAGCAACAGGTGTTGGCATGGATGTGGCGAGAAAGGGACTCTGTTTCACTGCTGGTGGGAATGTCGACTGGTTCAGCCCTTTTGGAAAACAGTATAGAAGATTCTCAAAAAATTAGAAATTGAGCTCCCATTTGACCCAGCAATACCACTCCTGGGAATATATCCCAGAGAGGCAAAAAAGTACGGTTGAAATAACATCTGCACTTGTATGTTCATTGCTGCACTATTCACAATAGCCAAAATCCGGAAAACACCTGAGTGCTCAAGAACAGATGACTGGTTCAAGAAACTTTGTTACATCTACACGATGGATTACTATGCAGCTGTTAGAAAAGATGGAGTCATGAAATTTATATACAAGTGGTACTACATGGAAAGTATCATGCTAAGTGAAATGAGTCAGAATGAGAGGGACATACAGAGAAAGATTGCTTTCATCTGGGGAATATAAAGTAACAAAATGTGAGATTATCACTTAAGAATAGCCAAGATAAGTACCAGGAGGTTAACTCCATGGCTTGGAGGCCAGCCACACATGCACGGAAGAAGACAACTCAGATGCAGAGAGGAGCACCAAGTAAAGGGTGTTGGCAGGATCCTCCCAGGATGGGAGAAGCTTGCTGAAAGTAGAGTATAGACTAAACACGGTTGCCACTCAATGCATCTTTTGCAAACCACAACACCTAAAAGGAGAGAGAGGGAACAAAAGGGAATGCCCTGCCACAGGGGTGGGGTGGGATGGGGAGGTGGGGTGTGGGAGGGATGCTGGGAGCACTGGGGGTGGGGAATGGGCACTGGTGGAATGATGGGCACTCAGTCATTGTATAACTGAAACCCAAGCACAAAAATGTGTAAGTCTACAACTGTACCTCATGGTGTTTCACTAATAAAAATTTAAATAAATATATAAAGAAATAAAAATGCATGTGTGAGGTGGGGCCAGAGAATCAGTCCAATAGTACCAGCTAGAGGGAGGGCGCTTGACTTGAACTCAGGCAACTTGGGTTCAGTCCACTGCATCCGATATGGTCTCTAGAACCCCACCTGGTATGATTCCTGAGCACAGAGTCAGGAGTAAGCCCTGAGCACAACTCGGAGGAAGAAAGGAAGGAAGGGAGGGAGGGATGAATGGAGGGAGGTAAGAAGTAAGAGAGGAAAGGAGGGGAGGAAGGTAGAGAAATAAGAAAAGATGTGTGGCTGTGTAAAAAACTCTTTAGTGGTGGCCAGGGCGTGGCCTCGACAGCTCTTCTCCTGCCTGTCAGGTTCTGGGTGACCCGGGGCCGCGCCCCCAGCTGGGGCAGCCCGGACCATGGGGCATATGGTGGAGGAGAAGGGTCAAGACGGTTGATTGATCAGATGCCATTTATTCCATTCTCCCCACACGTCAGGCTCCCATTCGAATCTGCTCTGCTCCTCATTCACGTCACCCCCTGTCTCTCCCTCATCTCTGCACTCTCTTTCGCAGCCTGGGCTCTCTCTCTCTCTCCATGTGCCTGCTCCAGTATTCTTCCACATTCTTCTCTCTCTGTCCCCCTTGCTATTCGCTCTGTGGTCCATCTTGCCTACCTGCTCTCTCTCTCTCATTCTCCAACTCTCTTGCCTCTCCAACTCCCCTACACTCTGGGCTGACACTGAACCCAGTCAGGGAGCAAAATCAACATCAGATAGCACTTCCTGAGAGCCCACTAAATTCAAAGAAAACACCACCTAAAAGGTATTTCAAAGTCCTTTCTGACTGCCCCAGGCAAAATACCTCCTAAGGTCTTTTTGTCCTTTCCTCAGTCCAATATCTATCAACATCTTAAGACTAGTTTTTTTTGTATGGACACAGTAAGAGATACCATTGAGGCTTGTAGGGCAGCTCTCAGGGGAACAGCTTGCCACAGACTCAGACTACAGAGCTCAGGCCATATTAATCATTCCTAACCCTATCAGGGTCCGAATCTAGTTATTACATTTTGGATCATGTCAGAATTTCTCCATGCCCAAATCCTTAACTTATAGTTAAGCATTATGGCACTTTGGCCAGGCCCATCTCGACGCTAGGGTACTATATAGCTTACCTTTTGCCCTGGCTCCATCCAGTCCCTCATAGGGACCCTGCTTTTGGGGGTGCTAGGAAGTCAGAGCAGCTGAGGCTTAGGTGAGACAACAGATGCCCAGGAGGAAAATAACACTGAGAGTCATATTACAAAGGCATAGCATATACTGTCTTCTTGTATCCATACAAAAAGGACATTGCTCTCAATTAACTATGCAAAGGACTTAGGGAGAAGAGAAAAACAATATTTACTAGTCAACAGAGAACTAAGAAAGAAGTTACAAATAAACACAGAGGAATGGGAGTACTGTGATGGGAGCAACCCAATAAATCTAATTTACCTGAGGCTCTGCAGGAAGGACAAAACAGTGTTATCCTACAGGGTTGGACAGGCAACTCAGTTGCCTGAGTGCATGGAGACCTAGGTTTCATCCCAGACTCTGTCTGGTCTTCTGAGTCCCTCCAGGAGCAACCCCTGGGCAATGCTCTGGGAGTAGCTCTGAGCACTGCCAGTATAACTCCACACTAAAATCATACTAAACTCACACTAAAATCATAAGTGAAGGTTCAGTACTCTGGAAGCATTTAAACAGCCTTGAGTTTGGTAGATTCTACATCTGCATATCTGCCTTTAGCTTTTTCCCTCTGGGATAGTACATTCATCATTTTCCACCCATTTCTTCTTTACAACTGGTCTATTTAAACTTTCTATCTCCACTACAATTAAGTTTATTAGATCAATTTCAGTTTTCTATGAAATTATGTGTTCAATCCTAATAAAATTTGAAATCTGTTATGATTTTATTTGATTTCCTGCTTCAGTTGTTAGTCCCACTTGAATATTTCTAATTTTGATGACATTCAAAGTAAGAAGTTGATATTCTTTTCTTCTAATGCGTTATTTTCAATTTTGGCTAGCACAGCGGGTAGGGCATCCGCCTTACAAGTGGCCAACATGGCCGACCCGAGTTGGATTCCTCCGCCCCTCTCAGAGAGCCAAGGCAAGCTACCGAGAGTATTCGATATGCCAGACACAGTAACAACCAAGTCTCCAATGGAGACGTTACTGTGCCCGCTCGAGCAAATCGACGACTATTTCTAGTGTTAGCTTTAATGTTCTTATAGCTTTGAAGCTGGATTTTTAATTTATTTTCAATCTTTAGCTTTGCCAATAATTCTTTTTATATTTTTTCTGGAGTGGGCCACACCGGGCAATGCTCAGGGCTTCCTCCTGGCTCTACACTCAGGGATCACTTACGGCGGGGGTCAAGACCATATGGGATGCCAGGGATGGAACACAGGTCAGGTGCCTGCAAGGCAAGCACCCAACCTCTGTACTATTGCTTCAACCCCTTGTCAATAAATTTTTATAGGGGCTATGCCCAGCAATTGTTAGGATAAGGGACCACTCCTAGTAATACTTATAAGCTACAGGCTGAAGTGTGACGCTTGAGTCCATCAGTATTTGGGGGCAACCTGGGCTACACCCAGTGGGGCTCAGTGAGGAGATCTGGGGGAGGGTGGCACCGGATTTGTTTCCCAGGAGCTCCAGCTCCCGGAGACTGCTGGAGGGGGGGTGACGGTCCCCCATCCCCTGCCCACCACACACACAAGTTGGCCAGCGCCGCGCAGACATGAGTTACTATTTTCTTGAACATTTATTTTTATTTTATTTTATCTTTAATTTTGATAAGTGAGACTCCAGGAGGTAGTGTTTCACGTGCTCTCCTGCGATCCCCAGCAGCAAAAGAGCCGCTGCAGCCTGCTCCGGAAGCTGTCATGCCGGGCCGGCTGTGCTGCACTGGAGAGGGTAGAGGGACCCCTTGGGCTCCGTCCCCGCCTGTGTCCAGGCCAAAATGGCCACCACCTTCTCCTTCTGTGTCCACGAGGCCCGTCCGGTCACCGTGGATTGTTGGAGCTCTAGCATGCCTCTCGGCCCCCTCGGGGCGCTGGTCCTGGGGGAAGGCCCGGCTCACAGCGGGGGAGGCTGGCAGCTGCACCCCCGGGAGTCTCAGGGGGGGTGTTCCCAGAAGGAAGGAGGGAACGGACGGGCAGTCTTGTCCCTGAGGTGGGCTCTGGCCAGCGGGAGGCTGGGCAGGGCAGACGGAGAGAAAGAACAGGACCGGCCTATACAGGGCCGGGGCTGGGGGCCTGGCCGATGGCGTTGCCAGTTAACGGCCAGTGTCCGCATGGACTACAAGTGCAGCCCTGTCGTGTTCTGGGTTTGGTGACATCTCTCCACGCAGAGAGGGCAGAGCCCCGGGGAGCTGCTGCCACCCCCAAAGGACCACGATCTGGAGAATTGCTGGGCGTCTAACCCCCAACACGCCTGCCCCCCGGAGGAGCAGCACCCTGACTCGGGTCGGGGCGTGGAGGCCACGGTCTGCACGGCGGTCTGGGGCCCATGGGCACAAGGGCACGCCGTGAGGCTTGGCAGGACACAGGGTCCCCAGGGTGATCTGGGCTGAGCTCTGACTCATGCCCCCGACTCTTCGGCCGGCTCCTGCGAGGTGAGCCGGCAACATAGAGAACTTAGGCACAGGAGGGTGGCCTGCGCACCTGTTGCCCAAAAAGGAGCCAGGGTGGAGCAGTGTGTGCAGACCCCCCCTCTGTGTCCGAGTTGGGCTCCGGTCTGTGGGAGGCTGGACGAGGGCCAGGGGCCTGGCAGATGTTGTTGAAGTTGTGGCTAGAGGCCGGGAATAGCCAGGAAGAAAAAAGCCGCACGTGTCCCAACAGACTCCCCGAAGTACAGCCCAGTCGTGTCCTGGTTGTGGCAACTCCTCGCCATGGAGAGCAGGCAGAGCCTCGGGGAGCTGCTGCCACCCCCAAAGGACCACGATCTGGAGAGCTGCTGGGCGTCTGACCCCCCAAACGCCTGCCCCCCAGAGGAGCAGCACCCTGACTCGGGTCGGGGCGTGGAGGCCACGGTCTGCATGGCGGTCTGGGGCCCATGGGCACAAGGGCACGCCGTGAGGCCTGGCAGGACACAGGGTCCCCTGGGTGCTCTGGGCCAGGCTCTGCCTCATACCACTGACTCTTAGGCCGACTCCGGAAAGCTGAGCCGGCAAAAGAGACCCCTCAGGCGTCAGAGGGTGGCCTAAGCGGCTGTTTCCCAGAAGGAACCTGGAGCCAGGGTGGAGCAGTCGGTACAGAGATGCCCTCTGTGTCCCAGGGGCGGGTAGAGAGGTGGATCTACCGAAGTACAGCTGATCGGCGCCCGGGGCAGCAGGGGACATGAAGAGGCAAGGATGCCCTGCGGCTCGTTCCCAGCGTGCAGAAAACGGGGGGACGTGGTACAGTGGCATACGCTGGCGGCGGGGGTCCTGTGGCTGGAGCGATTGTCTGCAGAGGACACAGGGCACAAGATTGGAGCCAGGAGGAGAGAGTAGAGGACCCTGCTGACATGGGTTGGAGACGCCCAGCACCCCCTCAGCCTGAACCCCTCCCCCTCCTCAGGTCCATGAGGTCACAGTAGCCTCTGCCCTCTCCCAGGGCCCCCCCGGCCATTTCTTGGCTCACTGCACTGTCCCCATGGGAGCACTCGGTGCTGAGTTGTCGGGGGAGGCGGGGGATAGTCACCTGTTCAGCTCACTGCTCTCCCGCGGTGAAGATGGGCTCCTGCCAGGGAGGAGGGTCCATCAGGGGTCATGCACAGCTTCCCAGCCAGCCCTGTCTGAGCTCCAAGACCTGCCCAGCCCGTGCTCGAGGCTCCCTGAGGCACCTGCTTCCGGGGAAAGGCCGGACACACCAGCTCCGGGAACCCAGAGCCCAGTGTCCCTCAGGGACCTGTCGTCCACACTCCTGGGAACGTTGGTCTGTCCTGTGTCCCCGCCCACCTGGAGGGCAGTTCCACGGCTTCCCACCCTGGTGTGGTTCACTGGGACCCCCAAGGCCTCAGGCTCTGCCTGTCTCCCTCCCGACTCTCCTCCAGTGTCCTCATGGGGCCGCTGTCCACAGGGACATCTTCAACTTGTAGCCTGGCCTGGATGGCCAGGACAGGGAGTGTGCCCTGGCAGAGCCCAGGCGGGAAAGCCAACCCCCTCACCTCGGTGTGTGCAGAGCCTCTCCTCCTCCAGGCAGCCTTCCAGTGCTGAGAAGAAAGGGGGAGTGAGGGCTTGGGCCTCTCAGAAACTCAAGGAGCCTCCCCAGGCCTGGGCTCCTGCAGGGAACTGCAGGCTGGGCTCTCGCCTGATTCAGTCCCAGGGACGCTGAGCCCATTCTCAGTCCCTGTCAGGCCAGCACCCTGGTGCCAGCAGCACCCTGACCAGTCTGTGCACTGTGCTGCCTCACAGAGGCCCTGGGCCCCCTCTGAGGGTCTCTCAGGTCACCACTGTCCTGTTGGCCCCCGTGGAGGCCCCTGTGTTAGTGACCCCTGCCCCCGCAGGTCAGCGGGGAATCGTGTACTCTTCCCGGAGCTGGGATCCCACAGGGACAGCTATTTCACCCACAGTGCGGGAGGGGGTCTCCCACACAGACTCTGGCCCTGAGGTAACTGGGTCCCCCGGAATACCTCGCCCTGTGCCTCACGTCTGCGAGAGAGAGGACTGATGCTCTCATCTGGCCACACGCCCCGTCTGCTTCTTTCAAACACACCTGCCCTCAGTCCCCCAGGACGTCTCCAGACTCTACCTGGTGCTGTTCCTTGACCGCAAACCGAAAACACATTTTTTCAGCAAAATCCAAAATAGAATTCCATTAAACCCCAAAAGGTAGGGGTCCTCAATCCAGAGAACCAGCCATTCGGGTAGATGTTCAGGAGAAATAGGAGAATAAGTGTGAGAATCCATGTAGAAGAGATCAGACAAGTATTCGCTTGCCTGTGGCAACTGAGCCAGAGAGCAGCAGGCCCGTTTATATACACTCTGCTGACATCACGGAACCCTGCAGAGTCATTCTGGGGCTAAATGTCAATTTGTAAGACTTTTCTCTTTGGGAAAAGTCCAGGTAGCGCTCTACTTTCTATATATAGAACTTTCCTTGTTCCTTTCCTCTTTAAATTTTATTTCTTTTCTACTTCCATCATAGTTTTATCAGAACTTAATGTATTATCATAAATTTTGCTTTAAAGGCTGTTATTGATTACCCCTCATATATTCCACCATAAATATGTGTAAGTAGAAACTAATATCAAATTTTCTTTGTAGATTAACTCCTAATTACAACTCTCAGTAAAATGTACTTGATCAATATTTCCTGTTTTGAGTAATATTTTTAAATATTATTTAACAGGTTCACTATCCACTGTAGCACTCTCCTCCCATTTTTCATCAATCTGCTCGAGCTGGCACCAGTAATGTCTTCATTGTGAGACTTGTTGTTACTGTTTTTGACATATCAAATACACCATGGACCTTGCCAGGCTCTGCCGTGTGGACAGGATACTCTCGGTAGCTTGCCGGGCTCTCCAAGAGGGATGGAGGAATCAGACACGGTCAGCTGCGTGCAAGGTAAACGCCCTACCCACTGTGCTACCGCCTCATGTCCCCTTCCTTAATTCATGTCTTTATAGAATATTACTGCTACATTTCTTTTTTTTTTTCATTTTGGGTTACAAAGGAGAATGACTTACATCGCTTCTTCTGTCAGTCCTACTGATAGAAGTGCCTTCCATCAGAGGCTGTTCCTGCAGGTTCAGAAGGATTACTAGCTCTTTCATCTCTGCTCTGACTGCAAACACAGTATGTAATTGCACCATTCTCAAACCTCTTTCACGCTCTTGAAAAATAATGTCCGCTAGAGAGATTGTATAAGGTAAGTCACATGTCTCACATGCTGCTGACCTGGGTTCGAGCTCCAAAACTGTATAGTTCTTCTGAGCACCACCAGGCATGATCCTTGAGTACAGAGCAGGATTAATATTGAGCACTGCTGAATATGCCTGCCACCCAATAAAAGATAAAGTTTTTGGTGCCCAACCAGCTCACAAAGGTGAGGAAGCAGAAGCAGGACCCCACTTTCAACTAAGTGGGTGAGTCTGAGTGGTCTGGAAAGGGCCAAACCGACACTCTGGGGCCAGCAAGCTCCGGCAGTACAAGAAACAGTCCTCCCCTTCTCACATACCTCAGACCTAGCTAACCTTTAGATGTAAACATCCTCCCCTGTTTATCACAGACCCTGGTCTGGCGAAGTCCCGCCCTACAGGATCCCAGTCCTTGACCTCCGGCCCAGAAATTGTAACTGACCATGTTTTCCTTCCTGTTTCTGGCCATGTTTTCCTTCCTAGAGACTGTAACTCTTTGCCTGGTAACCGGGGCCAAACAATGTATCCTTTAACGCTTGCTCTCCTGTGCCTCGGTTTTCTTGTTTTGATTCTTTCTGCTCAGTGGAATTTCCTGGAGGGGTTTACAAGAGGAGAGCGAATGAAGAGAGGCTGTGAAGGCTGCTGGGGCCACTGAGCCTGTCGGGGGTTGGCCCGCCCTGCTTCTGCGTTCCTCTGGGCCTCTGACCGCTGGACTGTCTCCGTGCACTTTGGTACAACGAAAAGTAAGGCACCCTTGCAATTGAACAGCACTGCCTATTGTTGACTTCCCATCTTTGACTTCACATCTTCTCAGCTTTCAGACAAGACAATTGAGAAAAATTAAAAATTTCTGAGATTTTTGTGTTACATAACTGATTACACCCACATCATTTGCCACCCCTTTAGGCTATTCCTTACATTTTTCTCCAGAGCTTTCCTTTCCTTCCAATTTTCAATGTTTATATTCTGAGGGTAGTCTTTGGGGCTGTCACTTTCCTTTTTTTTATGTAGGAGTCCTGCTATTTATGCAGCCACTGATTAGCTGATTGAATTGAGCATGAACTCCACCTTTTTTTCATAATTTATTTTTTCTTTTATTTATTGAATCACTTTGGGAAAAGTTCCTAAGCTTTTGGGTTTAAGTCTTGGTGATACAATGATCAAACACCTTTCCCTTCACCAGTACTCATTTTTCACCATCAAGAATCCAAATATACCCCCCTCCCAACCCTCCCAATGCCTGTGAAGCAGATGATTTCTACTTAACTCTTTTCTACATTGATTACATTCATTATTTCGACAAAAGATGCACCATTATTTAGAATCCTCCCCCCCAACAACCAGAATTACTGAAAAGGCATTGTGAAATACTCTTTCCTATAGCTGGTTAAGAGAATCATATAACGTTGCGCAGCTGCAATAGTGGCTGCGTGATTTTGGATTTCTGCAAAGAGCCAGATAATTACGAGATTGTTTTCTGTGCGTCTGATGTTATGGCTGTGCTGGAGAGCTGCTACTGGGGGGCAACTCGTGACCTCGGTAGGGCATGAAAGACGAGCCGGTTCCACCCCCCTTCCCATGCGACTGTAGTTGCCCTGTCACCGCAGACTCATACTTGGCTTTCCTATGAGCGCTGAGGCAGCAGCCACCCTGCTGCTGGGGGCGGGGGGGGTTGGGGGGGGAGAATGCGGAAGGGAGCAACACCCTTTTGCTCCCGGGGAGGCATGGTGCTGTATTTTAACGTATGGTCCATTCACTTTTCTGCTGCAAGCTGCCGGGCTCTGGACTAAGTCCTTTTGCCTCTGGAGCCATGGCCATGCCAGAGAGCCGCTCCTGGGGGGTAACTCGTGACCTTGGTAGGGCGTGAAGGATGAGCTGGTCTACCTTCTCATGAGACTGCAGTTGCCCCGTCAAGGCCAGCTCATATCCTGATTCCAATAAGCTCTGAGGCGGCAGCCACCTTAATGCTCGGGGGGGGGGGGGGCAAGGCGGAAGGGATCAACACCCTTTCCTTCCTAGAGAGGCATGGCGCTGTAGTTTAATGCTTGGTCCATTCACTTTTCTGCTGCAAGCTGCTATGCTCTGGATTAAGCCCTTTTTCCTCTAGAGCCATGGCCGTGCCGGTGAGCCGCTCGTAGGGGGCAACTCCTGACCTAGGTAGGGCGTGAATGAAGAGCCAGTACCGCCCCCTTCCCATGTGATTGCAGTTGTGGGGCTCTCACTTTCTTCCACACACTTTGGTTCATCTTCTCTAATCTTATGACCTTCATATGAGAAAGGATTCATCTGAAAAATCAGCATCACCTGCTTATATATCCGGACTGTATGTATACCCAGTAGCGTCTGACATACAGGAGGCATGCAAAGCCACCAGGGGTGTTACAGGAATAGAGTACTATATGTGTTTGATTTTGTTTCTCTCCTTATCTAAAAAATGAGAAAGATCCTATGCTTACAAATGTTTCCTGTAAGAGTCGTCAAAAGTGTTCTCAGTTTCTTTCTACTTGTGTTTCTGGATCACATAAAATGTTGTTAGGGTGCGGTGTCAGATCTCCTTGCAGCAACAAGGACCACGTAGAGAATGCAACCCGCAAACAGGTAGTTTATTGTTTCTGGCTCATCAGGGTCAAGCCGGTTACACAGACACACAGGTCCCGTAGGTCCAGGCCAGACCCCGACCCAGGGTAAGGGAGTAACTTATATGGGCCCTCACTGACCATTACAGCAAAGACCACCATTATCATAACCAATAGATTTATAAGAATCCATTCTTAACCCATCCTATTTCTACTACTGAAAGTACATTGTTCCTGATCCTAGGAGCTTGAAGGGTAACATTTGGAGAAGTGGTTACATTGGATGAGCAAGTGAGCATAGCTTGCAAGGAGTATGCAGTTACATTTAATGAAAAAGCAGGCTCAGAGCATATCCTGCAGGCACACTTAGTTATCGCTCTTCCCTTGCAACCCACTTCCCTTGTCACCTGCCCCCATTTGCACATACCCTGGGGCACCTGTATCCAGGCAGCAGCCCCCAGGAAAATAGCAACTTGCCGGGCTCTCCAAGAGGGGCGAAGGAATCAAACCTGGCTCGGCCGGGCTGGCTGCTGCGTACAAGGCAAACACCCTACCAACCTACCGCTGTGCTATCGCTCCTGGGATTTGTAATTGGAAGACACAATTTTTTGTACTTCTAGATGGTGTGGGAAGGAAGGCCTGAGCAACATTTAGCAGTGCTCAAAGCTCACTTCTAGCTCTGTGCTCAGGGGTCACTGCTGGTGGTGCTCTGGGACATGTGTGTTGCTGGAGATCAAACTTGGGTCAGCCACATACAAGACAAGCATCTTAACCCCTAAATCTCGGCCCCTAAAGAGAAAGTGTTTTTAATTAGAAGACACGATTTCCAGTGTTTGGCTTTGTAAGAGATATATTTTAAAAAGGTTAATCATAATTACCACCAAGTTTAAGATATTTTAAAATAGTGAGAAAAGACTTTTTTGAAACAACTCTAGGAAAGGAGCACTATGAAAACTGATATTGAGAACTAGTTCCATAATTAATAGTATTTTATGGCCAAATGACCGTGATCATGTAAACATTTCCAGACTTCCATACTTACAAGAACGCTTTCAATTTGAATGTCCCACCACACGAACCAGCAGCAGCATTCCAGCTCTCCTCCTCCTAAAATGGTGCCTCTCCTCACTATCTCCCAGCCTCTGTCTCTTTACTTCAGTCACCACCTTCTGTTTTCACAGTCAGAATTAATTTTGATTCGGCTGTGTTTATGACTTAGGTAACTCTCTCTTCTGGGGCCAGAGTGATAGCACATCAGATAGGGCACTCACCCAACCCGGGTTTAATCCGTGGCATCCCCTGTGGTCCTCCAAGCACTGCCAGGAATGAATCCTGAGCACAGAGCCAGAAGGTGTTATGTCCTGGGAAGGTAATTTCGCTCGCACATTGACCAGACCAGATGCCAATGCAAGGCCCCTTGATTGTTAGCTCGAGCTAGGGTCCAAGTCTCATACAACGCAGTGGAGACTTGATAAGGACCCCAACTCCGAATTCTAAGCCATTGATATAGGATTGGGTTACATAGCAGCAGTTTTTGTAGGAACTGGCGATGTGGTTCCAATTTGGATCCCTGTCCAGTCCCGTGACTCCACTGCCTAGGCCCTCTCCACTTGGCTGGGGCCCACTGCCCATGGCCCCTCCTGATAGGCTGTTGCCACAGGGTGGTTTATCTGCCCAGGGTGGTATTTTTTTTTTGGCAGTGGGACTTTGTGATGGGGAAAAGCGAGACTTAGGCCTGCTGAGTTTTGGTCTTAAAGTGGAGTCTGTCATGGCTCCACTTCGGCCTCACAAAGGAAGTCCTTCTGAGCACTCCCTGGTGTGAACCCTACTCACCAACTAAAAGACTCTTCTAAATAACTTTCTAGGAAACTAATTTTTTTAGAATTATTAAAAATTATAGTCCGCGTATACTTTGTAGATGACACTGAAAATAGGTATTTTTAGTTAGTACAGCCAATTAAGAATTTCTTTCCTTTTCAAGTATATCTTTCCATGAAAAATCATTCGGACATTAAAATAAATGGAAATCTTAGATGCAGATTTGGAATCACTCTTTCACTCTATTAAAACAGAATTTCAAAATTTGACAAAATATTAACTAATAACATTTCTCACTTAATCACTTAACTTCCCGTTAGTCGACGCGTTGCTCAAGCAGGCGCCAGTAATGTCTCCATTTGTCTCTGTCGCGTGCTAGTGGGCGGTCACGCGGTCTTTTGACAGCCCGTGGAATCTAGTCAGTAACAGCTCTAGTCCAGCGGTCGTCTTTAAATCTCATTACGTGACCAGCCCATCTGATTTTTGACACCTTGGCAAATGAGACAGCGTCCCTGATTCTTGATCGTCGACAGATGTCAGAACTCCGGATTCTTTCTCTCATTTGAGTGAAACGTGATATTCCAAGCATAGCTCTTTCTATTCTTCTTTGGGAGACCTGAATAGCTTTCTCATCCTGTTTGCGTAGGGCCCAGGTCTCTGAGGCATAGGTCAATGCAGGAAGAACAGTGGAATCAAGGAGATGTGCCCGGAGCCGGAGGTTCTTCGTCCTCTTAGCTATTTCTTCGACGTTCCTGAAGGCGTTCCAAGCTGCTCTCTTCCTCATGCACAGCTCGGGTGCCAGGTCATTTGTCATGTTGACTTCTCAACCTAGGTACACATAGCTGTTGCATTCGGAGATGGTCGTTCCGTTGAGAGTGAATGGGGCATCAGGAACGAGGCTGTTTCTCGTAAACATTGTCTTCGTAAGATTCAGCTGTAGTCCTACCTTTCCACACTCACGGTCAAAGTCGGCCAGCATTTGTGCCGCTTGGCTGATGTTTGGTGTTATTAAAACAATGTCATCAGCAAAGCGGAGGTGGTGTAGTTGCCGACCATCTATCTTCACTCCCATTCCTTCCCATTCTAGTCCTCGCATGATTTTCTCGAGGGTGGCACTGAAGGGTTTCGGTGAAATGGTATCACCCTGCCAAACCCCTCTCTTGACATCAACGATCACGTCTTTGTAGAATGGTGAGATCCTGGTAGTGAATCCATAAAAGAGCTCACGGAGGATCTTGATGTATTGGGCTTGAATGCCCTGATTGGCTAGGGCTTTAATGACCGCTTCCGTCTGAACAGAATCAAAGGCCTTCTTTAAATCAGGGAACGTTAAACAGAGTGGCATCTTGAACTCCCTAGAAACCTCCATGAGTTTGGTTATCGTGTGGATATGGTCGATGGTGCTGAATCCTTCGCAGAACCCAGCTTGCTCGCATGGTTGTCCTTCATCTAGTGTTCTGCTAATCCTATTAAGGATGACTCGAGTGAACAACTTGTAGATGACAGAAAGTAGGCAGATCTGGCGATAGTTGCCAATGTCATGGATGTCTCCCTTCTTGAACAGTAGTACGGTCCTGCAGGTTTCCCATTGGGACGGAACCTTGCATTCAGACAGGTAGCGAGTGAAGAGCCGAGCCAGTGTATTGATGAGTACTGATGGCAGGTTCTTCAGGTGTTCAGGTCTAACCTTGTCTGGGCCGGGTGCTGTTTGTTTCTTTACCGACGAAATGGCGTGTCAGATTTCGGGAGGGAGAACGTTGGGAACGGCATATCCATTCTGTGGAATTTGGTATGTTGGCAAGTGGACATGGCTATCGAAAAGATTGGAGTAGAAGTCATGGATAATCTTCTCCATTGCCATTCTGGAGGATGTGAAGGATCCATCAGGACGTCGGAGGGCAGCCATCTTGGTCTTGTAGTTGGCGAAGGACAGGCGGGCGTAACAAATACCTTTCCCAGCTTCTGCCGCATCTACCAGTACTTCTGCTCTTCTCTCTTTGAGGTCTTCCTTGATCGCATCTCTGCACTGCTTTGCGAGCTCGACGTTAGCTTGCGGTTGCCTGGGGCATGCGCCAAACCACGCTGACGATTTTAGCTCAAGAGTTTTTGAAGGCAGGCGTTTTTTTTGTGGCTATTTCTCTCTTGGCGTTCCTCGCACAGTCATGGAGGTGCTGAACCAGTCGATCGTATTCCTCACCAATGTTGTCAACAATGGCATCTTCCCATGTTGCCGCAATAGTGCCAAAGAGTTCCCAGTTGGTGGTCGTTCTGGGAGTTCTCTTCTTGAACTTTGCAGCCCTTTCTCCCCGCTCTGTGAAGTAGAATTTTGCACGAAGGAGACGGTGGTCCGATCCCGTTTGGAATTTTGGGACAACAGCGACATCGGTCAGGCAAAACCCTCAATTGAATATGATGTGGTCTATTTCGTTGTGGAATCGTCCACCGGGAGACTCCCATGTCCAACGTTTAGATTCTGCCTTCTGGAACTGTGAGTTACCATGGATGGTCTTGGTCGACATGATGAACTCAGACAGTCTCTCACCCTGTTCGTTCCGTTCTAGGCCATGGGTCCCGATGTGAAGTTCTTCAGCTGATCTTCTCGGTCCTATCTTGGCATTAAATTCACCCACAATGATTTTGTAGAAGGTGTGGTCTTCTTTATAGAACTTCTCCAGCTCCATGTAGAACTTCTCGATTTCTCTGTCATCATAATGAGATGTTGGTGCGTAGACAACGAAGATAGAAACGGCAGGCAGTAAGCCACATCTATTCAAATGTAAACGTCCAATTCGCGTTGTTAGGCATTCAGTGAATCAATACTCTTGGCCAAGTTTGTGTTGAAAAGGATACTGATGCCTCCGACACCTCTTTTATCGCATATTCCGAGGAAAAATTCTTCTCCAGTGTCAAAAACTGCATGGTGAGATTCGTGCCTTCTTGTCTCGGTCAGACCAATGATGGCATACTTGATCATTCGCGCTTCTAACATCAGGTCCTCGATGGATGTATCTGATGCTAGCGTACGTGCATTGAAAGTACAGATGATCATTTTTGTCTTCCTTTGTTGTGGCAGCCTAGTATGGCCTTGAGATTTTGTCGGCCTCTCCTTTCTCATCCTTCTCAGTGCTGCCACGTCGGTGAAGCCTTCAGGGTCAGGTGAATGAGACCAGTGTTAGTTACTGGTTTTGGCATATCGAATACACAACGGATAGCTTGCCAGGCTCTTCCGTGCGGGAGGAAAACTCTCGGTAGCTTGCCAGTCTTTCCGAGAGGGATAGAGGCTTTTGGAGCGACCTCCAATCACCCTTGTAGGTGTTACGTATTTGAACCCTACAAATATGGTACGACAATTCCGGAAGATGGGTATTTAGTGTCTTATGATGTGTTGCGCGGCCCGAAGTGGCTGCACAGATCCGGAAAGCATCCTGGAGTGTGGTGAACGCTGGGTAGTGGAGGTAGTGTCACTAAAATTTTCTCACTAAAATTGTTTAATATTTGGAGGAAGTCATACAATTTTGATTTATTGTTTCAAAAACTATTTTGGTAGTCTAATCTGATTGCCATCTGCTTAAGTACTTCCATTTTGAGGGAAGCTGGGGAGGCTGTGCCTAGCTACGTCCCTGTAGACCATCTTCACCCTCTAAGACCCATATGGGGACACGCCCCAGGGACAGCTGGCCACTGTGTGGGACACTCACAGCAGCATGCGTAGGTGAAGCTGGAAGAAGGGGAGCTGTGTGGTGCATGAGGGAGACAAAGGCAGAGGCCAGGTGTCCTCGGGATTCATTTCCTGTGGCTCCCATCCCAACCTTCGCTCTCTCCCCTTGCACTGGGAGCCCCTGGGGTGCAGTGTCCCTGGCTCACCATGACTCCCCAACACTGCTGCTCTAGACTGTGGATCTAAAGACAGTCCTGGGGAAGGGGTCATTTCTCAGGGTGCGTTTCCAGGGTAACGCACAGTGTCCCATTGGAAAGGGGCCTTTGTGCACCTCCTCCACGCCCAGATGTTGACGAACACCCCGTGTCCACCTCTGCCCCCGTCTTCACATGCGGCTTCCGGGAGCATCTGCGCCTGGTTCTCCCCCGCACAGGCTCCAGGACATGGCGGGGGTGGGCTGGGACAGGGGGCTCTACGCTGTCGTGAGGGCAGCAGTGACCCACCTGTTCGGGGGGAGGGTGGCACCGGATTTGTTTCCCAGGAGCTCCAGCTCCAGGAGACTGCTGGATGGGGGGTGACGGTCCCCCATCCCCCGCCCACCACACACACAAGTTCGCCAGCGCCGCGCAGACATGAGTTACTATTTTCTTGAACATTTATTTTTATTTTATTTTATCTTTAATTTTGATAAGTGAGACTCCAGGAGGTAGTGTTTCACGTGCTCTCCTGCGATCCCCAGCAGCAAAAGAGCCGCTGCAGCCTGCTCCGGAAGCTGTCATGCCGGGCCGGCTGTGCTGCACTGGAGAGGGTAGAGGGACCCCTTGGGCTCCGTCCCCGCCTGTGTCCAGGCCAAAATGGCCACCACCTTCTCCTTCTGTGTCCACGAGGCCCATCCCGGTCACCGTGGATTGTTGGAGCACTAGCATGCCTCTCGGTCCCCTCGGGGCGCTGGTCCTGGGGAAAGGCCCGGCTCACAGCGGGGCAGGCTGGCAGCTGCACCCCCGGGAGTTTCAGGGGGGGTGTTCCCAGAAGGAAGGAGGGAACGGACGGGCAGTCTTGTCCCTGAGGTGGGCTCTGGCCAGCGGGAGGCTGGGCAGGGCAGACGGAGAGAAAGAACAGGACCGGCCTATACAGGGCCGGGGCTGGGGGCCTGGCCGATGGCGTTGCCGGTGAACGGCCAGTGTCCGCATGGACTACAAGTGCAGCCCTGTCGTGTTCTGGGTTTGGTGACATCTCTCCACGCAGAGAGGGCAGAGCCTCGGGGAGCTGCTGCCACCCCCAAAGGACCACGTCTGGAGACTTGCTGGGCGTCTGACCCCCAACACGCCTGCCCCCCGGAGGAGCAGCACCCTGACTCGGGTCGGGGCGTGGAGGCCACGGTCTGCACGGCGGTCTGGGGCCCATGGGCACAAGGGCACGCCGTGAGGCTTGGCAGGACACAGGGTCCCCAGGGTGATCTGGGCTGGGCTCTGCCTCATGCCCGCGACTCTTCGGCCGGCTCCTGCGAGGTGAGCCGGCAACATAGAGAACTTAGGCACCGGAGGGTGGCCTGCGCACCTGTTGCCCAAAAAGGAGCCAGGGTGGAGCAGTGTGTGCAGACCCGCCCTCTGTGTCTGAGTTGGGCTCCGGTCTGTGAGAGGCTGGACGAGGGCCAGGGGCCTGGCAGATGTTGTTGAAGTTGTGGCTAGAGGCCGGGAATAGCCAGGAAGAAAAAAGCCGCACGTGTCCCAACAGACTCCCCGAAGTGCAGCCCAGTCGTGTCCTGGTTGTGGCAACTCCTCGCCATGGAGAGCAGGCAGAGCCTCGGGGAGCTGCTGCCACCCCCAAAGGATCACGATCTGGAGAGCTGCTGGGCGTCTGACCCCCCAAACGCCTGCCCCCCAGAGGAGCAGCACCCTGACTCGGGTCGGGGCGTGGAGGCCACGGTCTGCATGGCGGTCTGGGGCCCATGGGCACAAGGACACGCTGTGGGGCCTGGCAGGACACAGGGTCCCTTGGGTGCTCTGGGCCAGGCTCTGCCTCATACCGCTGACTCTTAGGCCGACTCGGGAAAGCTGAGTCGGCAGCAGAGACCCCTCAGGCGTCAGAGGGTGGCCTAAGCGGCTGTTTCCCAGAAGGAACCTGGAGCCAGGGTGGAGCAGTCCATACAGAGATGCCCTCTGTGTCCCAGGGGCGGGTAGAGAGGTGGATCTACTGAAGTACAGCTGATCGGCACCCGGGGCAGCAGGGGACATGAAGAGGCAAGGATGCCCTGCGGCTCGTTCCCAGCGTGCAAAAAACGGGGGGACGTGGTACAGAGGCGTACGCTGGCGGCGGGGGTCCTGTGGCTGGAGCCATTGTCTGCAGAGGACACAGGGCACAAGGTTGGAGCCAGGAGGAGAGAGTAGAGGCCCCTGCTGACATGGGTGGGAGACCCCCGGCACCCCCACAGCCTGAGGCCCTCCCCCTCCTCAGGTCCATGAGGTCACAGTAGCCTCTGCCCTCTCCCAGGGCCCCCCCGGCCATTTCTTGGCTCAATGCACTGTCCCCATGGGAGCACTCGGTCCTGAGGTGTCTGGGGAGGCGGGGGATAGTCACCTGGTCAGCTCACTGCTCTCCCGCGGTGAAGATGGGCTCCTGCCAGGGAGGAGGGGCCGTCAGGATTCATGCACAGCTTCCCAGCCAGCCCTGTCTGAGCCCCAAGACCTGCCCAGCCCGTGCCCGAGGCTCCCTGAGGCACCTGCTTCCGGGGAAAGGCCGGACACACCAGCTCCGGGAACCCAGAGCCCAGTGTCCCTCAGGGACCTGTCGTCCACACTCCTGGGAACCTTGGTCTGTCCTGTGTCCCCCGCCCACCTGGAGGGCAGACCCACTGCTTCCCACCCTGGTGTGGTTCACTGGGACCCCCAAGGCCTCAGGCTCTGCCTGTCTCCCTCCCGACTCTCCTCCAGTGCCCTCACGGGGCCGCTGTCCACAGGGACATCTTCAACTTGTAGCCTGGCCCAGATGGCCAGGACAGGGAGTGTGCCCTGGCAGAGCCCAGGCGGGAAAGCCAACCCCCTCACCTCGGTGTGTGCAGAGCCTCTCCTCCTCCAGGCAGCCTTCCAGTGCTGAGAAGAAAGGGGGAGTGAGGGCCTGGCCCTCTCAGAAACTCTAGGAGCCTCCCCAGGCCTGGGCTCCTGCAGGGAACTGCAGGCTGGGCTCTCGCCTGATTCAGTCCCAGGGACGCTGAGCCCATTCTCAATCCCTGTCAGGCCAGCACCCTGGTGCCAGCAGCACCCTGACCAGTCTGTGCACTGTGCTGCCTCACAGAGGCCCTGGGCCCCCTCTGAGGGTCTCTCAGGTCACCACTGTCCTGTTGGCCCCCGTGGAGGCCCCTGTGTGAGTGACCCCTGCCCCCGCAGGTCAGGGGGGAAGCGTGTACTCTCCCCGGAGCTGGGATCCCACAGGGACAGCTATTTCTCCCACAGTGCGGGAGGGGGTCTCCCACACAGACTCTGGCCCTGAGGTAACTGGGTCCCCCGGAATACCTCGCCCTGTGCCTCACGTCTGCGAGAGAGAGGACTGATGCTCTCATCTGGCCACACGCCCCGTCTGCTTCTTTCAAACACACCTGCCCTCAGTCCCCCAGGACGTCTCCAGACTCTACCTGGTGCTGTTCCTTGACCGCAAACCGAAAACACATTTTTTCAGCAAAATCCAAAATAGAATGCCATTAAACCCCGAAAGGTAGGGGTCCTCAATCCAGAGAACCAGCCATTCGGGTAGATGTTCAGGAGTAATAGGAGAATAAGTGTGAGAATCCATGTAGAAGAGATCAGACAAGTATTCGCTTGCCTGTGGCAACTGAGCCAGAGAGCAGCAGGCCCGTTTATATACACTCTGCTGACATCACGGAACCCTGCGGAGTCACAAAGGGTCCCGGGCCGGGGAGGGGACCCCATGCATGGCTGCCACCAGCCCTGCCCCACTCGGTCCTGAGTGGTCTCTCTACCCGCCTAGGCCTTAGGTTGCCCTGCCCTCCCTTCCCGCCCTTTACAAGCCCAGAGCCCTGCCTCCTGGGCCTGGCCTTGTTCTCTCAGGAACCCAGTCACCCCCTGCGTCTGCGCTTGCCGTCTGTCTGCCTCACCGAGCCTCTGACCCTGGCACTTTCCTCTCGGCAGTGTCCTTGTTTCACATCCTCTTTCCTCTAGACTCTCCCAGCAATGTTCCCACATGAACCTGGGCCTCGAGCATCCAGCCCTCTCCCACTGCGTTGGAGCCTCAAAATCCGCCACATTAGTTTGGTCTTTGCTCAGCCTTTACCAAACATCTTTATGTTTTAAATAAAAACTCTTTCTTTGAAACAAACAAATGAAACAATTATTTTACTATTGTGTACATACACTAGACTCTCAAAGTGTAAATATTTGGCAATTTTTTTTTGTTTCTGGGGGGCCACACCTGGTGATGCCCAGGGCTTCTCTTGGCTCTGCATTCAGGAATTACTCCTTGTGGTACTTGAGGACCCATGGAGGATGCCAGGGATCGAAGCCAGCTTCTCCACGGTACTATCTCTTAAGCTTTCGGCGTTTTTAAGGAATATAATCTGAATATCAATTTTTTATTGATTTTTACACGTTTTATATTCATAAAGTAGTTCACAGGAGTTCATTACAGGTAACATTCAAAACACCCATCCAGCCAGTGAGCATCTTCCCACCACAACAAGAGGGAAGTGTGTGAAGGTTGTGGAAATTCATTCTGGGGCTAAATGTCAATTTGTAAGACTTTTCTCTTTGGGAAAAGTCCAGGTAGCGCTCTACTTTCTATATATAGAACTTTCCTTGTTCCTTTCCTCTTTAAATTTTATTTCTTTTCTACTTCCATCATAGTTTTATCAGAACTTAATGTATTATCATAATTTTTGCTTTAAAGGCTGTTATTGATTACCCCTCATACATTCCACCATAAATATGTGTAAGTAGAAACTAATATCAAATTTTCTTTGTAGATTAACTCCTAATTACAACTCTCAGTAAAATGTACTTGATCAATATTTCCTGTTTTGAGTAATATTTTTAAATATTATTTAACAGGTTCACTATCCACTGTAGCACTCTCCTCCCATTTTTCATCAATCTGCTCGAGCTGGCACCAGTAATGTCTTCATTGTGAGACTTGTTGTTACTGTTTTTGACATATCAAATACACCATGGACCTTGCCAGGCTCTGTCGTGTGGACAGGATACTCTCGGTAGCTTGCCGGGCTCTCCAAGAGGGATGGAGGAATCAGACCCGGGTCAGCTGCGTGCAAGGTAAACGCCCTACCCACTGTGCTACCGCCTCATGTCCCCTTCCTTAATTCATGTCTTTATAGAATATTACTGCTACATTTCTTTTTTTTTCTTTTTGGGTTACACAGTAGAATGACTTACATCGCTTCTTCTGTCAGTCCTACTGATAGAAGTGCCTTCCATCAGAGGCTGTTCCTGCAGGTTCAGAAGGATTACTAGCTCTTTCATCTCTGCTCTGACTGCAAACACAGTATGTAATTGCACCATTCTCAAACCTCTTTCACGCTCTTGAAAAATAATGTCCGCTAGAGAGATTGTATAAGGTAAGTCACATGTCTCACATGCTGCTGACCTGGGTTCGAGCTCCAAAAATGTATAGTTCTTCTGAGCACCACCAGGCATGATCCTTGAGTACAGAGCAGGATTAATATTGAGCACTGCTGAATATGCCTGCCACCCAATAAAAGATAAAGTTTTTGGTGCCCAACCAGCTCACAAAGGTGAGGAAGCAGAAGCAGGACCCCACTTTCAACTAAGTGGGTGAGTCTGAGTGGTCTGGAAAGGGCCAAACCGACACTCTGGGGCCAGCAAGCTCCGGCAGTACAAGAAACAGTCCTCCCCTTCTCACATACCTCAGACCTAGCTAACCTTTAGATGTAAACATCCTCCCCTGTTTATCACAGACCCTGGTCTGGCGAAGTCCCGCCCTACAGGATCCCAGTCCTTGACCTCCGGCCCGGAAATTGTAACTGACCATGTTTTCCTTCCTGTTTCTGACCATGTTTTCCTTCCTGTTTCTGGCCATGTTTTCCTTCCTAGAGACTGTAACTCTTTGCCTGGTAACCGGGGCCAAACAATGTATCCTTTAACGCTTGCTCTCCTGTGCCTCGGTTTTCTTGTTTTGATTCTTTCTGCTCAGTGGAATTTCCTGGAGGGGTTTACAAGAGGAGAGCGAATGAAGAGAGGCTGTGAAGGCTGCTGGGGCCACTGAGCCTGCCGGGGGTTGGCCCGCCCTGCTTCTGCGTTCCTCTGGGCCTCTGACCGCTGGACTGTCTCCGTGCACTTTGGTACAACGAAAAGTAAGGCACCCTTGCAATTTAACAGCACTGCCTATTGTTGACTTCCCATCTTTGACTTCACATCTTCTCAGCTTTCAGACAAGACAATTGAGAAAAATTAAAAATTTCTGAGATTTTTGTGTTACATAACTGATTACACCCACATCATTTGCCACCCCTTTAGGCTATTCCTTACATTTTTCTCCAGAGCTTTCCTTTCCTTCCAATTTTCAATGTTTATATTCTTAGGGTAGTCTTTGGGGCTGTCACTTTCCTTTTTTTTTATGTAGGAGTCCTGCTATTTATGCAGCCACTGATTAGCTGATTGAATTGAGCATGAACTCCACCTTTTTTTCATAATTTATTTTTTCTTTTATTTATTGAATCACTTTGGGAAAAGTTCCTAAGCTTTTGGGTTTAAGTCTTGGTGATACAATGATCAAACACCTTTCCCTTCACCAGTACTCATTTTTCACCATCAAGAATCCAAATATACCCCCCTCCCAACCCTCCCAATGCCTGTGAAGCAGATGATTTCTACTTAACTCTTTTCTACATTGATTACATTCATTATTTCGACAAAAGATGCACCATTATTTAGAATCCTCCCCCCCAACAACCAGAATTACTGAAAAGGCATTGTGAAATACTCTTTCCTATAGCTGGTTAAGAGAATCATATAACGTTGCGCAGCTGCAATAGTGGCTGCGTGATTTTGGATTTCTGCAAAGAGCCAGATAATTACGAGATTGTTTTCTGTGCGCCTGATGTTATGGGTGTGCTGGAGAGCTGCTACGTGGGGGCAACTCGTGACCTCGGTAGGGCATGAAAGACGAGCCGGTTCCACCCCCCTTCCCATGCGACTGTAGTTGCCCTGTCACCGCGGACTCATACTTGGCTTTCCTATAAGCGCTGAGGCAGCAGCCACCCTGCTGCTGGGGGCGGGGGGGGGGGTTGGGGGGGAGAAGGCGGAAGGGAGCAACACCCTTTTGCTCCCGGGGAGGCATGGTGCTGTATTTTAACGTATGGTCCATTCACTTTTCTGCTGCAAGCTGCCGGGCTCTGGACTAAGTCCTTTTACCTCTGGAGCCATGGCCATGCCAGAGAGCCGCTCCTGGGGGGTAACTCGTGACCTCGGTAGGGCGTGAAGGATGAGCTGGTCTCCCTTCTCATGAGACTGCAGTTGCCCCGTCATGGCCAGCTCATATCCTGATTCCAATAAGCTCTGAGGCGGCAGCCACCTTACTGCTCGGGGGTGGGGGGGGGGGGGCAAGGCGGAAGGGATCAACACCCTTTCCTTCCCAGAGAGGCATGGCGCTGTAGTTTAATGCTTGGTCCATTCACTTTTCTGCTGCAAGCTGCTATGCTCTGGATTAAGCCCTTTTTCCTCTAGAGCCATGGCCGTGCCGGTGAGCCGCTCGTAGGGGGCAACTCGTGACCTAGGTAGGGCGTGAATGAAGAGCCAGTACCGCCCCCTTCCCATGTGATTGCAGTTGTGGGGCTCTCACTTTCTTCCACACACTTTGGTTCATCTTCTCTAATCTTATGACCTTCATATGAGAAAGGATTCCTCTGAAAAATCAGCATCACCTGCTTATATATCCGGACTGTATGTATACCCAGTAGCGTCTGACATACAGGAGGCATGCAAAGCCACCAGGGGTGTTACAGGAATAGAGTACTATATGTGTTTGATTTTGTTTCTCTCCTTATCTAAAAAATGAGAAAGATCCTATGCTTACAAATGTTTCCTGTAAGAGTCGTCAAAAGTGTTCTCAGTTTCTTTCTACTTGTGTTTCTGGATCACATAAAATGTTGTTAGGGTGCGGTGTCAGATCTCCTTGCAGCAACAAGGACCACGTAGAGAATGCAACCCGCAAACAGGTAGTTTATTGTTTCTGGCTCATCAGGGTCAAGCCGGTTACACAGACACACAGGTCCCGTAGGTCCAGGCCAGACCCCGACCCAGGGTAAGGGAGTAACTTATATGGGCCCTCACTGACCATTACAGCAAAGACCACCATTATCATAACCAATAGATTTATAAGAATCCATTCTTAACCCATCCTATTTCTACTACTGAAAGTACATTGTTCCTGATCCTAGGAGCTTGAAGGGTAACATTTGGAGAAGTGGTTACATTGGATGAGCAAGTGAGCATAGCTTGCAAGGAGTATGCAGTTACATTTAATGAAAAAGCAGGCTCAGAGCATATCCTGCAGGCACACTTAGTTATCGCTCTTACCTTGCAACCCACTTCCCTTGTCACCTGCCCCCATTTGCACATACCCTGGGGCACCTGTATCCAGGCAGCAGCCCCCAGGAAAATAGCAACTTGCCGGGCTCTCCAAGAGGGGCGAAGGAATCAAACCTGGCTCGGCCGGGCTGGCTGCTGCGTACAAGGCAAACACCCTACCAACCTACCGCTGTGCTATCGCTCCTGGGATTTGTAATTGGAAGACACAATTTTTTGTACTTCTAGATGGTGTGGGAAGGAAGGCCTGAGCAACATTTAGCAGTGCTCAAAGCTCACTTCTAGCTCTGTGCTCAGGGGTCACTGCTGGTGGTGCTCTGGGACATGTGTGTTGCTGGAGATCAAACTTGGGTCAGCCACATACAAGACAAGCATCTTAACCCCTAAATCTCGGCCCCTAAAGAGAAAGTGTTTTTAATTAGAAGACACGATTTCCAGTGTTTGGCTTTGTAAGAGATATATTTTAAAAAGGTTAATCATAATTACCACCAAGTTTAAGATATTTTAAAATAGTGAGAAAAGACTTTTTTGAAACAACTCTAGGAAAGGAGCACTATGAAAACTGATATTGAGAACTAGTTCCATAATTAATAGTATTTTATGGCCAAATGACCGTGATCATGTAAACATTTCCAGACTTCCATACTTACAAGAACGCTTTCAATTTGAATGTCCCACCACACGAACCAGCAGCAGCATTCCAGCTCTTCTCCTCCTAAAATGGTGCCTCTCCTCACTATCTCCCAGCCTCTGTCTCTTTACTTCAGTCACCACCTTCTGTTTTCACAGTCAGAATTAATTTTGATTCGGCTGTGTTTATGACTTAGGTAACTCTCTCTTCTGGGGCCAGAGTGATAGCACATCAGATAGGGCACTCACCCAACCCGGGTTTAATCCGTGGCATCCCCTGTGGTCCTCCAAGCACTGCCAGGAATGAATCCTGAGCACAGAGCCAGAATGTGTTATGTCCTGGGAAGGTAATTTCGCTCGCACATTGACCAGACCAGATGCCAATGCAAGGCCCCATGATTGTTAGCTCGAGCTAGGGTCCAAGTCTCATACAACGCAGTGGAGACTTGATAAGGACCCCAACTCCGAATTCTAAGCCATTGATATAGGATTGGGTTACATAGCAGCAGTTTTTGTAGGAACTGGCGATGTGGTTCCAATTTGGATCCCGTGACTCCACAGCCTAGGCCCTCTCCACTTGGCTGGGGCCCACTGCCCATGGCCCCTCCTGATAGGCTGTTGCCACAGGGTGGTTTATCTGCCCAGGGTGGTATTTTTTTTTTTTTTGGCAGTGGGACTTTGTGATGGGGAAAAGCGAGACTTAGGCCTGCTGAGTTTTGGTCTTAAAGTGGAGTCTGTCATGGCTCCACTTCGGCCTCACAAAGGAAGTCCTTCTGAGCACTCCCTGGTGTGACCCCTACTCACCAACTAAAAGACTCTTCTAAATAACTTTCTAGGAAGCTAATTTTTTTAGAATTATTAAAAATTATAGTCCGCGTATACTTTGTAGTTGACACTGAAAATAGGTATTTTTAGTTAGTACAGCCAATTAAGAATTTCTTTCCTTTTCAAGTATATCTTTCCATGAAAAATCATTAGGACATTAAAATAAATGGAAATCTTAGATGCAGATTTGGAATCACTCTTTCACTCTATTAAAACAGAATTTCAAAATTTGACAAAATATTAACTAATAACATTTCTCACTTAATCACTTAATCACTTAACTTCCCGTTAGTCGACGCGTTGCTCAAGCAGGCGCCAGTAATGTCTCCATTTGTCCCTGTCGCGTGCTAGTGGGCGGTCACGCGGTCTTTTGACAGCCCGTGGAATCTAGTCAGTAACAGCTCTAGTCCAGCGGTCGTCTTTAAATCTCATTACGTGACCAGCCCATCTGATTTTTGACACCTTGGCAAATGAGACAGCGTCCCTGATTCTTGATCGTCGACAGATGTCAGAACTCCGGATTCTTTCTCTCATTTGAGTGAAACGT
This sequence comes from Sorex fumeus, assembly GCF_029834395.1. Lineage (NCBI taxonomy): Eukaryota > Metazoa > Chordata > Mammalia > Eulipotyphla > Soricidae > Sorex > Sorex fumeus. The sequence goes on along the minus strand of NW_026606077.1, from coordinate 22,971,750 downwards.
GATATTCCAAGCATAGCTCTTTCTATTCTTCTTTGGGAGACCTGAATAGCTTTCTCATCCTCTTTGCGTAGGGCCCAGGTCTCTGAGGCATAGGTCAATGCAGGAAGAACAGTGGAATCAAAGAGATGTGCCCGGAGCCGGAGGTTCTTCGTCCTCTTAGCTATTTCTTCGACGTTCCTGAAGGCGTTCCAAGCTGCTCTCTTCCTCATGCACAGCTCGGGTGCCAGGTCATTTGTCATGTTGACTTCTCAACCTAGGTACACATAGCTGTTGCATTCGGAGATGGTCGTTCCGTTGAGAGTGAATGGGGCATCAGGAACGAGGCTGTTTCTCGTAAACATTGTCTTCGTAAGATTCAGCTGTAGTCCTACCTTTCCACACTCACGGTCAAAGTCGGCCAGCATTTGTGCCGCTTGGCTGATGTTTGGTGTTATTAAAACAATGTCATCAGCAAAGCGGAGGTGGTGTAGTTGCCGACCATCTGTCTTCACTCCCATTCCTTCCCATTCTAGTCCTCGCATGATTTTCTCGAGGGTGGCACTGAAGGGTTTCGGTGAAATGGTATCACCCTGCCAAACCCCTCTCTTGACATCAACGATCACTTCTTTGTAGAATGGTGAGATCCTGGTAGTGAATCCATAAAAGAGCTCACGGAGGATCTTGATGTATTGGGCTTGAATGCCCTGATTGGCTAGGTCTTTAATGACCGCTTCCGTCTGAACAGAATCAAAGGCCTTCTTTAAATCAGGGAACGTTAAACAGAGTGGCATCTTGAACTCCCTAGAAACCTCCATGAGTTTGTATATCGTGTGGATATGGTCGATGGTGCTGAATCCTTCGCAGAACCCAGCTTGCTCGCATGGTTGTCCTTCATCTAGTGTTCTGCTAATCCTATTAAGGATGACTCGAGTGAACAACTTGTAGATGAGAGAAAGTAGGCAGATCGGGCGATAGTTGCCAATGTCATGGATGTCTCCCTTCTTGAACAGTAGTACGGTCCTGCAGGTTTCCCATTGGGACGGAACCTTGCATTCAGACAGGTAGCGAGTGAAGAGCCGAGCCAGTGTATTGATGAGTACTGATGGCAGGTTCTTCAGGTGTTCAGGTCTAACCTTGTCTGGGCCGGGTGCTGTTTGTTTCTTTACCGACGAAATGGCGTGTCAGATTTCGGGAGGGAGAACGTTGGGAACGGCATATCCATTCTGTGGAATTTGGTATGTTGGCAAGAGGACATGGCTATCGAAAAGATTGGAGTAGAAGTCATGGATAATCTTCTCCATTGCCATTCTGGAGGATGTGAAGGATCCATCAGGACGTCGTAGGGCAGCCATCTTGGTCTTGTAGTTGGCGAAGGACAGGCGGGCGTAACGAATACCTTTCCCAGCTTCTGCCGCATCTTCCAGTACTTCTGCTCTTCTCTCTTTGAGGTCTTCCTTGATCGCATCTCTGCACTGCTTTGCGAGCTCGACGTTAGCTTGCGGTTGCCTGGGGCATGCGCCAAACCACGCTGACGATTTTAGCTCAAGAGTTTTTGAAGGCAGGCGTTTTTTTTGTGGCTATCTCTCTCTTGGCGTTCCTCGCACCGTCATGGAGGTGCTGAACCAGTCGATCGTATTCCTCACCAATGTTGTCAACAATGGCATCTTCCCATGTTGCCGCAATAGTGCCAAAGAGTTCCCAGTTGGTGGTCGTTCTGGGAGTTCTCTTCTTGAACTTTGCAGCCCTTTCTCCCCGCTCTGTGAAGTAGAATTTTGCACGAAGGAGACGGTGGTCCGATCCCGTTTGGAATTTTGGGACAACAGCGACATCGGTCAGGCAAAACCCTCAATTGAATATGATGTGGTCTATTTCGTTGTGGAATCGTCCACCGGGAGACTCCCATGTCCAACGTTTAGATTCTGCCTTCTGGAACTGTGAGTTACCATGGATGGTCTTGGTCGACATGATGAACTCAGACAGTCTCTCACCCTGTTCGTTCCGTTCTAGGCCATGGGTCCCGATGTGAAGTTCTTCAGCTGATCTTCTCGGTCCTATCTTGGCATTAAAATCACCCACAATGATCTTGTAGAAGGTGTGGTCTTCTTTATAGAACTTCTCCAGCTCCATGTAGAACTTCTCGATTTCTCTGTCATCATAATGAGATGTTGGTGCGTAGACAACGAAGATAGAAACGGCAGGCAGTAAGCCACATCTATTCAAATGTAAACGTCCAATTCGCGTTTTAGGCATTCAGTGAATCAATACTCTTGGCCAAGTTTGTGTTGAAAAGGATACTGATGCCTCCGACACCTCTTTTATCGCATATTCCGAGGAAAAATTCTTCTCCAGTGTCAAAAACTGCATGGTGAGATTCGTGCCTTCTTGTCTCGGTCAGACCAATGATGGCATACTTGATCATTCGCGCTTCTAACATCAGGTCCTCGATGGATGTATCTGATGCTAGCGTACGTGCATTGAAAGTACAGATGATCATTTTTGTCTTCCTTCGTTGTGGCAGCCTAGTATGGCCTTGAGATTTTGTCGGCCTCTCCTTTCTCATCCTTCTCAGTGCTGCCACGTCGGTGAAGCCTTCAGGGTCAGGTGAATGAGACCAGTGTTAGTTACTGGTTTTGGCATATCGAATACACAACGGATAGCTTGCCAGGCTCTTCCGTGCGGGAGGAATACTCTCGGTAGCTTGCCAGTCTTTCCGAGAGGGATAGAGGCTTTTGGAGCGACCTCCAATCACCCTTGTATGTGTTACATATTTGAACCCTACAAATATGGTACGACAATTCCGGAAGATGGGTATTTAGTGTCTTATGATGTGTTGCGCGGCCCGAAGTGGCTGCACAGGTCCGGAAAGCATCCTGGAGTGTGGTGAACGCTGGGTAGTGGAGGTAGTGTCACTAAAATTTTCTCACTAAAATTGTTTAATATGTGGAGGAAGTCCTACCATTTTGATTTAATGTTTCAAAAACTATTTTTGTAGTCTAATCTGATTGCCATCTGCTTAAGTACTTCCATTTTGAGGGAAGCTGGGGAGGCTGTGCCTAGCTACGTCCCTGTAGACCATCTTCACCCTCTAAGACCCATATGGGGACACGCCCCAGGGACAGCTGGCCACTGTGTGGGACACTCACAGCAGCATGCGTAGGTGAAGCTGGAAGAAGGGGTGCTATGGGGTGCATGAGGGAGACAAAGGCAGAGGCCAGGTGTCCTCGGGATTCATTTCCTGTGGCTCCCATCCCAACCTTCGCTCTCTCCCCTTGCACTGGGAGCCCCTGGGGTGCAGTGTCCCTGGCTCACCGTGACTCCCCAACACTGCTGCTCTAGACTGTGGATCTAAAGACAGTCCTTTGGAAGGGGTCACTTCTCAGGGTGGGTTTCCTGGGCAGCGCACAGTGTCCCATTGGAAAGGGGCCTTTGTGCACCCCCTCCACGCTCAGACGTTGACGCACTCCCCGTGTCCACCTCTGCCCCAGTCTTCACATGCGGCTTCCTGGAGCATCTGCGCCTGGTTCTCCCACGCACAGGCTCCAGGACACGGCGGGGGTGGGCTGGGACAGGGGGCTCTACGCTGTCGTGAGGGCAGCAGTGACCCACCTTTTCGGGGGGAGGGTGGCACTGGATTTGTTTCCCAGGAGCTCCAGCTCCAGGAGACTACTGGGGGGAGGTGACGGTCCCCCATCCCCCGCCCACCCCACACACAAGTTCGCCAGCGCCGCGCAGTCATGAGTTACTATTTTCTTCAACATTTATTTTTATTTTATTTTATCTTTAATTTTGATAAGTGAGACTCCAGGAGGTAGTGTTTCACGTGCTCTCCTGCGATCCCCAGCAGCAAAAGAGCCGCTGCAGCCTGCTCCGGAAGCTGTCATGCCGAGGCGGCTGTGCTACACTGGAGAGGGTAGAGGGACCCCTTGGCCTCCGTCCCCGCCTGTGTCCAGCCCGAAATGGCCACCACCTTCGACTCCTGTATCCACGAGGCCCGTCCCGGCCACCGTCGATTGTTGGAGCACTAGCCTGCCTCTCGGCCCCCTCGGGGCGCTGGTCCTGGGGGAAGGCCCGGCTCACAGCGGGGGAGGCTGGCAGCTGCACCCCCGGGAGTTTCAGGGGGGGTGTTCCCAGATGGAAGGAGGGACCGGATGGGCAGTCTTGTCCTTGAGGTAGGCTCTGGCCTGTGGGAGGCTGGGCAGGGCAGACGGAGAGAAAGAACAGGACCGGCATATACAGGGCCGGGGTCGGGGGCCTGGCCGATGGCGTTGCCGGTGAACGGCCAGTGTCCGCATGGACTACAAGTGCAGCCCTGTCGTGTTCTGGGTTTGGTGATTCCTCGCCATGCAGAGAGGGCACAGCCTCGGGGAGCTGCTGCCACTCCCAAAGGACCACGATCTGGACAGATGCTGGGCGTCTGACCCCCCACACGCCTGCCCCCCGGAGGAGCAGCACCCTGACTCGGGTCGGGCCGTGGAGGCCACGGTCTGCACGGCGGTCTGGGGCCCATGGGCACAAGGGCACACCGTGAGGCTTGGCAGGACACAGGGTCCCCAGGGTGATCTGGGCCGGGCTCTGCCTCATGCCCCCGACTCTTCGGCCGGCTCAGGAAAGCTGAGCCGGCAGCAGAGACCCCTCAGGCGTCAGAGGGTGGCCTAAGCGGCTGTTTCCCAGAAGTAAACTGGAGCCAGGGTGGAGCAATCCGTACAGAGATGCCCTCTGTGTCCGAGGGGCAGGTAGAGAGGTGGATCTACTGAAGTACAGCTGATCGGCGCCCGGGGCAGCAGGGGACATGAAGAGGCAAGGATGCCCTGCGGCTCGTCCCCAGCGTGCAGAAAACGGGGGGACGTGGTACAGAGGCATACGCTGGCGGCGGGGGTCCTGTGGCTGGAGCCATTGTCTGCAGAGGACACAGTGCAAAAGGTTGGAGCCAGGAGGAGGGAGTAGAGGCCCCTGCTGACATGGGTGGGAGACCCCCGGCACCCCCACAGCCTGAGCCCCTCCCCCTCCTCAGGTCCATGAGGTCACAGTAGCCTCTGCACTCTCCCAGGGCCCCCCCCGCCCATTTCTTGTCTCACTGCACTGTCCCCATGGGAGCACTCGGTCCTGAGGTGTCTGGGGAGGCGGGGGATAGTCAACTGGTCAGCTCAGGGCTCTCCCGCGGTGAAGATGGGCTCCTGCCAGGGAGGAGGGGCCGTCAGGGGTCATGCACAGCTTCCCAGCCAGCCCTGTCTGAGTCCCAAGACTTGCCAAGCCCGTGCCCGAGGCTCCCTGAGGCACCTGCTTCCGGGGAAAGACCGGACACACCAGCTCCTGGAACCCAGAGCCCAGGGTCCCTCAGGGACCTGCCGTCCTCTCTCCTGGGAACCTTGGTCTGTCCTGTGTCCCCCGCCCACCTGGAGGGCAGTTCCACTGCTTTCAACCCTGGTGTGGTTCACTGGGACCCCCAAGGCCTCAGGCTCTGCCTGTCTCCCTCCCGACTCTCCTCCAGTGCCCTCACGGTGCCGCTGTCCACAGGGACATCTTCAACCTGTGGCCTGGCCCGGATGGCCAGGACAGGGAGTGTCCCCTGGCAGAGCCCAGGCGGGAAAGCCGACCCCCTCACCTTGGTGTGTGCAGAGCCTCTCCTCCTCCAGGCAGGCTTCCAGTGCTGAGAATAAAGGGGGAGTGAGGGCCTGGGCCTCTCAGAAACTCAAGGAGGCTCCCCAGGCCTGGGCTCCTGTAGGGAACTGCAGGCTGGGCTCTCGCCTGATTCAGTCCCAGGGACGCTGAGCCCATTCTCAGTCCCTGTCAGGCCAGCACCCTGGTGCCAGCAGCACCCTGACCAGTCTGTGAACTGTGCTGCCTCACAGAGGCCCTGGGCCCCCTCTGAGGGTCTCTCAGGTCACCACTGTCCTGGTAGCCCCCGTGGAAGCCCCTGTGTGAGTGACCCCTGCCCCGTGGAGTCAGTGACCGCAGGTCAGTGGGGAAGCATGTACTCTCCCCGGACCTGGGATCCCACAGGGACAGCCATTTCTCTCACAGTGCTGGAGGGGTTCTCCCTCACAGATTCTGGCCCTGAGGTAAGCTGGGTCCCCCAGAACATCTCGCCCTGTCCCTCATGTCTGCGAGAGAGAGGACTGATGCTCTCTCCTGGTCAGACGCCCCGTCTGGTTTTTACAAACACACCTGCCCTCTCTCACCTCCAGGAAGTCTCCAGACTCTACCTGGTGCTGTTCCTTGACTCCAAACGGGCAACAAATGTCTTGAGCAAAAGCCAAAAGAGGATTATTGAAACACTTGAAAAGTAGGGGCCCTCCAGGCAGAGAACCAGCCATTCAGGCAGATATGGAAGGATTATGGGAGAATAAGACTGAGACTCCATCTTCATGGGATCAGAGAACTAATGACTTGCCTGTGGCAACTGAGCCAGAGAGCAGTAGGCCCGTTTACATACACTCTGCTGACATCACGGAAGCCTGAGGAGTCACAGAGGGTACCGGGCGGGGGAGGGGACCCCATGCATGGCTTCCATCGCCCTTGCCTCACCCAGGTCTGGGTGGTCTGTCCGCCCGCCTTGGTCTCCGGTTTCTCTGCCCTCCCTGTGTGGCCCTTCCCAGCCCGAGCCCTGCCCCCTGGCCTTGGCTTTGTTCTCTCAGGGACCCAGACACCCTGTGTCTGAGCTTTCCGTCTGTTTGCCTCACCGAAACTCTGACCTGGCCACTTTCCTATCGGCAGCGTCCTTGTTTCACGTCCTCTTTCCTGCAGACCCTCCCAGCAAAGTTTCTGTGTGATTCTGGAACTTGAGCTCCCGGCGCTGTCCCTCCGTGTTGGGTCTCGAAATCTTCCACATCAGGTTGGTTATGGTTCAGCCTTTACCACCTCTCCTCAGTGATGCTGGGTCCATTGCATCTCTGACACCCACTGCACTCAAGGACCGATAAAATAAATGGAATGCATCCAACCTCAGGCCATGGGGAGGGGCGTTGATGCCTCATTCTCTGTTGATGCTGAAGGTCATTGACACCATGATTCGGCGTTATTGTGATCCTTTGACAAGCCAGGAAGTCGTTTTCATTGCAGATGTAAACAATCCCCATTTTTATGTTTCTTTGCGCCTGCTTTTTGGTGTCAGCCAGCTATGCTCAGGGCTTCCTCCTGCTCTCCATTCAGAAATCAGCTTTGTTTACAAGAAATTTTGAACTATTTTATTTATGTATTTTTTTATTTAACCACTGTGAGATGCGGGTGTGAGATAGTTCCAATGTTGTTCATGCTTGATTTTCAACCCTACAATGTTCCCATACCTGTGACCACCAGTGTACATTTACTAATACCAATATTTCCAGTTTCCCTCCACTGCCCCCCCAAAAGTCTTCTTTTATGAAGGTAATTCCCCCCATACACACACCTTCTCTCTGTTTCTCTATTTGTCTCTTTCTGTTTCTGTGTCTTTCCCTGTATTTCTCTCTGTCTCCTCACTCTTCTTTCTTTACTTTTTGAACATTATGGTTTGAAATACAGATCTCTCTCTTCCTCTTTCTCTCTTTGTATTTATATTTATACACACACACATACAGATAGATCATATATTTGATGGTCAGTATCAGCATATTCATATCTCTTCCATTGGTCTGTGGGTCTCTCTTGATTCCAATACCATGTTCTTTTAATTACTACCACATCCTAGTAATTTGAAGGTGAGGAAGGTGTTGTCTCCCATCTTCTAATCCCCAAGGATTGCTTTTAGTTATCTGTGGAGGTTTATTTTCCATATAATTTGCAGAATGTTTAATCTATTTGTTTGAAAATAATCATGGGTATCATTACAAGGTATAGGATAACATTGTTTTCTCCTTTCTCCCTGGGTGCAGGGAGCTTAGGTTTATTGGGTTATACCTCTCACACTGCTCCGGAGACACTCCCATTCCCTTGATTGTTGGAATATATCTCTAAACAGTTTTCGGCTTAAAATTGGATGGTCCTTTCTCCCTGGCCACAGGAAGTTTAGGTTTACTGAGTCATAATTATCACAGTTCTCCCAAGGTGCTCCCATTCCTCTTTGTTTATCTATAACCTCTTTCTTTGTGCTCTGCTTCCCCAATCGGTCAATCACCTGTATCCCCTAATCAGACTCCGTTAACTTGTAAGGTCAGATCCTTCTAAGGACACTGACAGGACTTGTGTTGGTAAGTAAAACATTGCCTTTCTCTTTTCTTTATGTCCTTTTCATAGTGACTTCAGAGCAATGTCCTTTTTGTACAGACACAGGAAGACAGTGAATGGTATGCTTTTGAAACTTGAGGGTTAACTGACTCCAGATATTTGCTCCTATTTCCTTGACTTAAGCCTTAGTTGTCCTTAGTTCCTAGCACCCCAGAAGGAAAGTCCCAACCAGAGACTGGACCGACCCAGGGCAGACACTGTGCTCCCCGGCATCAAAATGGTCCAGGCGAAGTGCCATTAATACTTCACTATAAGTCAAGAGCATGGTCATGGGCAAATTCTGTCTTGATTCAAAGAGTAACAACTGGATTAGGACCCTGCTGTGGTTAGGAAATGCATTTTTAGGAGCTTTTTTGATAGAGTAATTAGGATTTTCTCAGTATAGTATCATATCATCTGCAAATAGTGAACACTTGACTTCTTGCTTTCCTATATAGATGCTTTTGCTATCTTTTCCTTGTCTAAGTACTATGGCAACCATTTCCCGTACTATATTGAACAGGAGTGGTGAGAATGGGCCACCTTGTCTTGTGCCTGATCTTAGAGGGAATGCTTTTAATTTTTCCCCATTAAGATTAACTATTGGTATGGGTTTTTCTATATTGAGGAATGTTCCTTCCAATCTCATTTTGTTGAGAGTTTTTGTCATGCTCTATCTTGTCGAATTCTTTCTCTGAATCTATTGGCATGGGTTTTGGTTGTTTTTTTTTTTTTTGAGGGAGGTGTTGTTGTTTGTTTGGTTTTTTGCATGTGTCTAACCAATTTTCCCAGCAGCATTTGTTGGAACAGGCTCTCCTTACTCCATTTCATATACCTAGCCTGTATTATGAATGAACTGCCCTTACATTAGAGGGTTTACCTCTGAGGTCTTAACTCTGTTCATGTGGTCTGCTTGTTCTAGTATCATGTGCTTTTGATCACTAAAGTTTTGGGAAAAGACCAGTTTGAGAGCAATCACTCCCATCATTTTCTCAGCAATTCTTGGCTTTTCTGATAACTCTTTCCTTCTCCTTTTCTGTTTGTTTCTTGGGAGAGTGGTGTCTGTTGCACACTGGGCTGTCCACATGACTTATTTCTAGATCTTTGAAAAGGGATGCCCCCTGAGATTTCCTGAAGGAGTTAAAAGATATAAGCAGTGCAGAGGATTGACTAGGTACTGACCCATGTGCCTGAAAGGCCAGTGCCTTAAGCCCTACACTGTCTTTCTGACCTCTGGTAGTTTTTTGGTTTTATAAGAATTTTAAAAGTATTTTGTATATGTCCAGAGAGATTGCCATAGACATTTAATTTGCGAATGCATTGTGTCTGTAGGTTGGTCATCTTAACGATGTTGATATTTCCAAGGTATGAACATGGAATATGTTACCATCTCCATGTTGTGTTCAATTTCTTTTATAAGAGAAATAAAAGTTTCATCAGATATTTCTTTGATTTGCTTCGTTTAACTGGTTCTGAGATACTTGGGTTTTTAAAGACACAATCATAAATGGGGTAAATTTTTTTTATCTATATCATTACGTGTTTACATAGGAAGCAACTGTTTTAAGTTATTGTTGTTGTTTTGTTTTTTTCGACATGGACTGTGTAACCTGGTATTATACTGTATAGGCTTGTAGTTTCTTGGGGTTTTTATCTTTAGGTTTTTACACGTACAATATCATGTCATATGCCCACTGCAGCACTGTCCTCGCGATGTCCATTGATTTGCTCCAGCAGGCACCAGTAACGTCTCCATTGTGAGACTTGTTGTTACTGGTTGTTTTGCATATCGAATATGCCACAGAGAGCCTGCCAGGCTCTGCCACGCGGGCAGTATACTCTTGGTAACTTGCTGGGCTCTCTGAGAGGGACACAGGACTCTAATCCGGGATGGCCACATCAGCAAGGCAAAGCCCCACCACTGTGCTATTACTCCAGCAAGTCATATGTTATTAGTAAATTTTGAGTTTTTTTTAAATTTATACTAGTGAAACACCATGAGGAACAGTTGTAGACTTACAAATGTCTTCCTTATGTCTTTGAGTCTTCTTATTAGGTTCTCTTTCAGCTGGCATCCTTTGGGCTTCTTGGATCTGGATGCCTGCATTCTCAGCTCTGGGAACTTTTTTTTTGTCTTTTAAACAATTTTCTTAATGAATTAGTGTGAGGTACAGTTAAACTTACAAACTTCCATGCTTATGTTTTAGTCATACATTGATCGAGTACTCATCCCACCACCAGTACTCATTCTCCACCACCAGTGTTCCATGTATCCCTCCCACCACCCCCACCCCATCCCCATCTCCCCTCTGTGACAGGCGCATTCCCTTTTACTCTCTATTTCTCTCCTTGAGGGTGTTGTGTTTGCAATGCAGATATTAAGTGGCCATCATGTACGCTCTATGGTCTACTTTCAGCACACATCTCCCATCCCTAGCAGGCCCTCCAAGCACCCTTTACTTGATGGTCCCTTCTCTACGTGAACTGCCTTTTCCCCCAGTATGCGGGGACTGCTTCCAAGACGTGGAACAATCCTCCTTGTCCTTATCTCTACTCTCCTTGGCTGTTAGTCTCCCATTGTGTTATTTTATATTTCACAAATGAGTGCAGTCTTTCTAGGTCTGTCCCAGTCTTTCTGATTCATTTCACTTACCATGAGACTTTCCATGTTGATCCACTTCGATGCAAATTTCATGACTCCATTTTTTCTAACAGCTGTGTAGTATTACTTGTGAAGGTGTGCCCCAGTTTCTTTAACCAGTCATCTGTTCTCGGGCACTTGGGTTTTTTCTAGATCCTGGCTATTGTCAACGGTGCTGCAAACAACTTACTGTTGCAGATGTCATTTCGACTATACTTTTTCTGCATCTCTGGGATATACTCCCAGAAGTGGTATTGCTGAGTTAAATGGGAGCTCAATTTCTCATTTTTTTGAGAAATATTCATACTAGGGGTATGGTGCCGCCAGCAGGTCAAACTGTGCCTGTGAGTCGAGTGCATCAGCCACCTGATGGCGCCTTCAGATTTTCAGATACCCCACAATTGCTGCATGCCCTTGTCCAGACCTCAAAAACTTAGGGCAAAGTTTGCCAAGAAAGTTAATGGCTGAAAGTTAGGTGTGTGGGAGACACACCCACAAACTACCTCGGGCTCACCTATATAATTAGAGGATTGGCCTCTCTGGTTTCTGATCGAACTGCTTAACTGCTATGATCCCAGAGACTCAGAAACAAATCTCAAACACCAATGGCTTTTGGCTGAAGTGCGTCCAATCCCTGCTGTAGGTCACAGGCACTGGGCCACCAGAGGTGGAAATAGGTTTCGTGCATTGGCCTGTTCCTCTGGCAGCCCAGTGGGCGCAATCCTTCAGATTGTCCTATGAAATAAATGAAAACAGTTATTATTAAATTTTAAAATATTTACATAATAAAAGATTGACAACAAATGAAGCTGCCTGTTCCTGTGTCTCAATGGGAACAAATTGCTGGGCTCTTACTGGACCTGTGAGTCAGATTCCCAGACCATCCTAGCCACTGCCTTCAAGGGCATTCTGGCCTTGAGAGAAGGTCTTGCAGCCTCAGCTCTCGCTGTAGGAGTGCTTATCCTAGCTGAGCCCCTGCGAGAGATAAGCTTCATGTGGAACTCGGTCCCTTTGCTACTCAATGGGCCTGTTTGCACCCTCCATCCTCCCATTTTTCCTGTTTCTTTCACAAGTGAATTTCCTGTATGCTAATAGCCGTCAGCCCACAGAAAGTTGCTATCCATCCAACACCACGTATGTTACTTGGTTCAGGGTCTTTGCTGGTAAGGAAACACAGGGCAGGGAAATATGACTCAGTCTGTAATTTAAAGAAACATCATCTTCCTTCTGTTTTCTCTCCTTGGGTCTCTTGATCTTTTCAGGCGCACCTGACTTCCCTCTCTGGATGACAGAGCCCTAGTGAGGAAACACTGTCTAGACTGTTGAGAACAGAAACAGGAAGGGGAAGGGGAAGGGGAAGGGGAAAGGGAAGGGGAAGGGAAAGGGAAGGGAAGGGAAGGGAAGGGAAGGGAAGGGAAGGGAAGGGAAGGGAAGGGAAGGGAAGGGAAGGGAAAGGAAGAATAAGGGAATGGACTGGAATCTGCCTCCCCGCCCAGAAGCAAGGTGGCCACTGCTTCAGAGATTATTGGAAAGCCAAGTATGAGCCAACGGTGATAGGACACCTGCAGTCTCATGGGAAGGGGGGTGGTACAGGTTCATCCTTCACACCCTCGGGGTCACGAGTTGCCCCCACGAGCGCCTCTCCGGCATAGCCATAACACCAGATGCAGAGAAACCAATCTCATAATTATCTGGCTCTTTGCAAAATCCAAAATCGCGCAGCCACTATAGCGGCCGCACAACATTATATGATTCTCGTAACTAGCTATAGAAACCAAAGGATTTCACGATGCCTTTTCAGCAATTCTGATTGTTGGTGGGAGGGAATTCTAAACAATAATGGTGCATCTTTTGTCAAAGTAATGAATTTAATCAATGTAGTGAATAGGTAAATAGAAATCATGTGCCTCACAGGCATTGTGTGGGGTGGGGGGTATATTGGGATTCTTGGTGTTGAAAAATGAGTTCTGGTGAAGGGAATGGTGTTTGATCATTGTATGACCGAGATTTAAACCTGAAAGCTTTGTAACTTTTCCCACAGCGATTCAATAAATAAATATAAGAAGAAAAAATAAATAAAATTATGAAAAAAAGTAAGGTGGAGTTCATGTCCAATTCAATCCGTTAATAGGTGGCTTGATAAATAGCAGTGCTGCTAGATTAAAAAAGGAACAAAAGGGAAGGGAAAAGGAAAAGGAGAAAAGAAAAGAAAAGGAAAGAAAAAAGAAAAGAAAAGTTGGTGTTGGTATAAGGAGTCCTGTTCTATTAGTAATGGTAATAGGGCAGAGCTGGGATCCTTGGAGACGCTCTATGGTTCAGAGGGAAGTAGGGCAGAGGTGAGTGAAGAAAGGACATCGCACTCTCACCAGGAGCCGTCATGGCAGTCAATTCCTTGTGCATATTGTGAAACTGTGACATTTCCTGTAACTCTTGTTGGCTTTCCAAGATCATAGGATCTGATCTGCTGCTCTAACCAAAGCAGCAGCATCTAGTCAGAACACTGGCGGTTCTGCTGAGAACGGGATGAGACTGAGTGTGAAAAGCAAGTGGAACTGGGAATGGGAGGAGCAGTCTGTGGACCTTAAGATGTGATGCCTGGGCTGTATTGTCAGGTTTCTAGTGAGTTCTTGCTTCTGCAGATAATCCCTCAGGCTGGGAGAGACTGAACTGCATGAAAATTTGGGATGTTAAGAGTCCCAGAGCTTCATGACACCAATGTCGGTTTAGAAATGAGGTGCAGGGTGACAGAGAACAGAAAAGACTGCTGAATCCCAAAATGTCACACAGAGATATTATCTCTTTCATTATCCTCCGTTATTGATTCTCCACAAAGGCAAAGGTAGAGGTTTTCAAGGCCTTGAATGCAGCCGTGAATCAAAGGTACTTGTTTGTGCTCACTCAAAGGGTTCTCCATTGCCACCATAGTGGCCCATAGCGCCCCCTGAGGAACCTCTTGAGAATTAGGCTTATCCGCTTCCAATATATCCCAGAATAACCAATAGGAGGTTTGAGACAGTTTACAAATGTGTGCACACTCAATATAAGAGCTCTGGGAAGAATGTGTTAAAACAAGGACCACGCTTATCTGACACCAAGAGATTTAACAGCAAGAAGGGAGCAGTGGGCAGTGGTAGGGCCCAGAACTGCCCCATCTGTGACCTGGGCTCCTCTGTTGGAGCGTATGGCAGTTGGGTACCTTTCTTAACTGAACCCAAGCACTTCTATTAAGTTCCTGGTAGGACGACGGAAGCTCGGTTCTCACTCTAGGTGGCAGAGCTCATGTCTTCTCAAGTTCAGAGGCTATCTTCATGTTCTCTCTCAAAAGGAACCACCAAAGAAAGTAAAGAGGTACAGCACACGGCCCAGTAGGTGCTCTATGAATTCTCTATTATTAAATTTCAGAACCGTGAAACGTGAGTTAAAACAAGAAAGGTATGAAAATTAAAGTTGGAAAGGTTATATGACCTATTCTAGATTAGAGTAAGGGTAAAGTCAATGCCAGTTTAAACCTAGCTATGTGTTTCAGCATCAGAAAGGGGGTCTCTTAGAGTATATTTCCAAGGACTCTGAATGATCTAGAAATGGTAATCTAGTCGAATAGCAATTTATTTATTAAAATCATGCATAGCATAGTAAAAAAAATCCAATCTCAGAAAATAAATATCATGTTAAAATAACTGGAAGACCCCAGGTCAGGTAGAAATTCATCTTAAAGTGCATTTGGGAAAGAACCCAAAAAACACTTTCCTTTCTATAATAATAACGCTCTTGCTTGTTTATAACAATGCCTGTTGCAAGCCGGGTAGCCCTGTCACCTCTTCTGGTTCTGCAATGGAGGCATTTATGGGACTCTCCTTTTTTAAGCCATGTTACTCACTTGTGTCTACAATCTCTCATTTCTTACAACAGTGACCAAATGACAAACCCTTGTTTTCTAAGCTGTCTGAAGAACACATAGTGACTGACCCTCAGCCTTCCCTTTGTCTTGGTCATTTTGGCTAGTTGTTGGAAGATGGTGGTTGTGGTAAAAGAACACATTTCTTTTTCTCTTTTTTCTTCTTCAAAGACATAACCTGATTCTGGTAACTATACCTAAAGCATAGAATCTGAAACAGGTACAAACCAGGTAAAAATTGCTCTATTTAATGTCAACTCATATAAAAAATAAAAGTGCACTGAGTCTAGGGGGCGGAGAGATGTACAGAGCAGAAGATAAATATCTTGCACACAACCAACCCAGATTCAACGCCCTAGAATTGCGAGATGCAGCCGGTCGTAGCCCTGGACATCACCATGAGCACTGACCGGTGTTGCCCTGGAGGCTCCCTGTCAGGGCCCTGCACATCCCCGGAGGCCCTTAGTACTTAGTAATACCAGCATGGCTCCTGTGATTCCAAGCCCCAGAGATTCTGAACTCTGGCATTGAATCATCATCTTGATTGACAAAGTGTCTGAGGTTCTGTCACTGAGAATGCCCCGGCTGGACTCCTGAATGTCACTGGGAGTAAATAAATAACAACATAGAAAACATTATTTCAGAGTTTCAAAACAATTGCCTGTTTCAGGAATTATGCCTCTTGTGATTACTGATGGTAAATTTCTGACAGCTTCATTGCTTCACCTTCATTGATCATATTAATGCAAGTAAAATACCAACTAACATTCCGACTGAAACTACATTTACTGATTGAGAAAGAAATTCTTTACTGAATCAAATATAGATAGGCATGTATTGACATTTAAATTGCTAAATTGTAATTCACTGAGACCATATACTGAACATGAGTAAACTTGTTTCAAATAA
Organism: Sorex fumeus; assembly: GCF_029834395.1. Classification (NCBI taxonomy): domain Eukaryota; kingdom Metazoa; phylum Chordata; class Mammalia; order Eulipotyphla; family Soricidae; genus Sorex; species Sorex fumeus. The sequence continues at coordinate 22,956,145 of NW_026606077.1, read as the reverse complement.
TATCATAGGAAAACCAAGTATTTACATAGGATTGGTAATAAGTATTTTGTATTTGATAGCTTCCCATTACTTACTACTCTAAACTATAGTGTTAATAAGTTTGTGGTAATTGTATATAGTTCCCCGAACGAGTGATTTGTTGACTTTTGCCTTCACACTACTGGTCATGAGTCATATGTCACTTGCTTGTCTTTCCACCCTCCATCTTCCACCCTCCCCCTGCTTTTCCTTTCCCTACTTATTTATTTAAAAGTATTACCAACCAGTGAATATAGTAAAGAAATATCGTGGCAGCTAGGAACAAAATACTCCAACTGCCTTGAAAATCAGTGCCTAGATTGCAGATGGTTCCTGTTCGGGTTTGCTGCATGTCTTTGAATCTCTGAGCCAGGTGGCATATGTGGTCATCTTCTCCTCCTCTGACTGATTCTAGGCAAGCAGGTTTCTCTGATTTAGAGATGCATAGTATTCTTTTCACAGTATAAATCCATCAGTCTTGCATTTCTAAATAGATGATAGTAGAAATAGGTTCTTTCAGTCTGAGGTTTTAATATTGTGAGTTTCATTATTCTTAGAGCCTCAGTTTTGTAGTCATTACAGCAGTAATAGCCGTTTCCATAGTCTTGTTCAGATGACATTTAAAATTGGATCTCGGAATCCAGAATATTTGATCTAAAAAAGAAAATGTAAATTAGAAACAACAAAAAATGCTGCTTTGAGTTCCAGTGTGTTTCTGTCATTAAGGTGATGAATTTACAGCAAATTCTAAACTATTTTCTTTATCATCTAACTTTATGAATAAGACTTTTGAATTTAAGATAGATGTTTTGTATATTCTGGTTCAGGTATTTGTAAATGTTCAAGAATTTGTGCGATTTAAAAATGCACTAATTTGGCATCTAAATTTCAGTGGTTGTGTATGAGTGATAATACAGATGCTAAAAGAAGCACGAGATGGAAAGAATAAAATTAAAAATTCTATAACTTAGCTTCATTTTTCTGAATTTTTTCGTGTATTTAGAGGACTAGAAAATATACAAATAAAGCAGGTGCTACAATAATAAAACTGTGATAGAGAAAAATATGGACAGTATTGTCTCTGTTTATGGAGAAGGAGGAAGATCAGTGAATATATTTAATTTTGTTATTTTTACCTTTGGGTTACACCAAGCAGTTCTTAGGGTTTAGTCCTGACTGTGCTGTATTCAGGGTGCTTCACTCAGATGTCACCCAGGTCCCCTGCATGCCAGGGAAGCTCCCTGCCCGCTGTTATTAATTCTTGTTTGTTTTTTGCCACATTTGCCCAGCAATGCTCAGGGTCACTGCTGTCTCTGTGCCCAGGAATCACTTCTGGTGGTGTACGGTTACCATATCGGGATGGACCTACACCCTGCGCCTGCAAGGCATGTGGCCTCCCTACCTTAGTACCGGCTGTCCTGTCTCCCGGGCCCTCCATGTCCCATCACTCGGCCCCTCCCCCTGTCCCATCTCATGGCTCCCCTGTAGAGTGCAGACTACTAGCCATAAGCGTAGATCAGGGAGCCCAGGGGGAAAGACTGAACATGCTCTTTGCCAGAAGGTGCTGAGTGATCCGCAGGAGGGTGCAGTGCACTGAGGGAGGGGTGCAGTGCTCTGAAGGAGGGGTGCAGTGCAGATCCCGGGGTGCATGATCTGAGCTCAGGTGCTCTCTCAGCCCGCTTCCCTGTGCGCTGCGTGGTTGCAGTGTTCTCAGGCGCCCACCAAGGGCTTGGGCTTAAGGCTCGTGACCAGGCTCGAGGGTAGCCCAGGAGAAGGCAGGAAACGTTGGCCCCTCCCATCACCCTGGCCCATGTCGGGGAAAACATGTGGGGAGAAGGCACCAGAGCCTGGTCCCCCAGGCCGTCCCTGCCAAGTACCAGATCCTCACCACTCACTGCAGCCTCGCCGAGAGGAGGGTGTGTTTTCTCCTCGGGTTGGCTCCTTGGCGATCCCCTGGGTTAGGTAGTGCCTGTCGTCCCAAGGAGCAGTTCTTGAATAGGCACCGCCTGTTGGGTCCACAGGGACTAGGGGAGGTTCATAGGCAGGCCCTGTGCCGCAGAGCAAGTCCCAGCGAGGTGTGCGAGAGATGCCCCTGCCCAGGCGCGTTGGGGGTCCCCCACGCCAGGACGGGGGAGGACGCAGCGCCCAGGGTTAGCCGCAGTGCATGAAGATGTGGCTCCGATGCAGAAGATTTCCTTTTTCTCCTATGTTCTCTTCTTTTCTTCTCTGCTAGTGGATAAATGGCGTGCAGAAAGCGAGAAATCAAGCTACAGGGAAAGCAGGAGTTCAATCTGCAATCGCGCTCTTGGCAGACTGGCACACGGAGACAGAATTCAGCATCGATCCCAAGCCCAGTGCGATGAGATGCTGCTGCAGAACAAGGGGCTGACAGGTATTGGGCCTCCCCTGCAGGAGCATCTTGGTTCCCCTCACGGCTGAGCCGCTTTGCTCTTGCCGCTGCCTCTCTTTAAACTAAGCTGATACGGTTCATGGGCTGGAGCGATAGCACAGCGATAGGGCGTTTGCCTTGCACGCAGTCAACTGGCCTACTGGAGTTGGGCTCCTCCGCCCGCTCGGAGAGCCCCGTCAGCTACGGAGAGTATCTCGCCGGCAGGGCAGAACCTGGCAAGCCACCCATGACATACTCAATATGCCAAACACAGTAACAACAAGTCTCAGGATGGAGAGGTACTGGGACCCCTCCAGCAAATCGATGAACAACGGGAGGACTGTGACTGTGACCTGTGATATGGTCCATCTGACTCGATCTCTCGTTAAATAGTGCTGTCTTCTAGTGATCGATGTTTACCAAGCCTGGAGTGGACCTTGCAAAGCAAAGCAAACTTTATTCCAAAATCTGAAAAATGAGCTGAATAAGATTACTGCATTTTGTTGTAGTAAGAATTTCCTTTCCTTTAAACTGTCATTGTCTTGTGATGTTGTGTGTTTAAAGTAAGGACCATCTTGATTTTAGACTGTCAGCGATTTAAAATAGCTGTTGGCTTGGCAGTTTTCCTGTACAGTCTGGCTACCGGATCTGAGACAAAAAAGATTTTGTTGTCATCTTATTTCGATAATTGACCATAGTAAAATTGGATAGAAAAGGAGAAAATTAGCACCTCTTTTTCTTTATAGCTGACCACTTTTTCGGTTTTTATTCCTTAGATCAAGGGTTACAAACATGGCTTTTCTCTATTATGTAACACCCTAGGCATTTTGACAGCTCGCAGTTTTCCAGGGTGCTTGATTGATTTTCCCCTGTCCGGATTGTCATGTAGATGTGTGGACTCTCTGTGGGACCAACTCCAGGCAATGTGTGTGGAGGATGAGAAGGGTGAGAAAAGAGAATCTTACTATGATTTGTCAGGCAACAGCGTCAGCTCAGCGGAGGGCTGCTTGAGGATTGGGGTCATGAACAAATGTGTTGATTTTTAAAACTGCATCAGAGGTGACAGGGTTAGAACAGTGCTTATGTACACACATGTCCTGTAGAAAATCACTGCCCCTCCTCCAAACCCCCAGAATGCCCAAGGCTTCCACCCTTGCCTCATGACCCCTCTAGTGACCCTCATCCTTCTTCCCTCTCTTCCTCTTAAAATCATTTCTGTATTCCAAATCCAGAATATTGTTGTCACTAGATACTTTTCATCCCTTGCTTTTTGTGGGGCCAGGGGTGCCTCCCCAGTGGTGCTCAGGAGGCCTTGGTGATCCCTGGGTGATCTGAGGAGCTGAGCCAGTGCTTCTGTGCCAGGGTCCAAGCATGTGATCCAGGCAGGCCCACGTTCTCATGTCCACCCAGGTCATTTCAGCAGCCCTTCAGAGCTGCCTTGGCATGCTCTGGGAAAACTAGCATATCTCACCAAACATCCCCCTTCAAAGTAGTGGAGGCGCGCCCTCTGGCGGATATTTTACTTTCCACAGTTAGCGTCAGAAAAGGACCTTCCTAGTCTTAAAAACAAGTGGAAACAAAGATAAATGTGACTGCACTAAAGGCAGAAGGTCTGAACTTCAACGAAATGATGACCAGAACATAAGTATAGCACACGAATGGGAGAAATATTTACCCAACATTTTTCTGAGAGCGGTTAATATCCCCTGTGAAGAATTTTGGATATAGCCATTACTATAACATATTGCCACAGTGGTACGCAAATCTTAGTGGAACCTGAGTATAATAAAAAGTTATTAGTTAGATAGAAAAAACGTTCAGAAATGTTTATCAGATGTTACTGAGTAATGAATTCGCTTGTGGAGTTCTAGTCCTAGTTTTTGAAGCACTATTAGGTTTCGTAGTTGCATCTGGGAATAAGCAGCAATTCATCATTATTATTTTCTCTGTATATTGCTATTACTGTCATTTAATTCGTGATTCACTTTAAGAAATCACAAAAGAAGAATTGCAAAATTAAAAGTGAATTATTTCATTTAGGTAAAATTCACATCATGTTAAATGCCCGGGCCCCAAAGGAACCACAGCTGCTGGTAGTGCAAGACTGGAGGGCTGCAGTCAGGCGCGAAGGGCCCTGCTGCCAAGCAGTGGCCTCAGGGCCGAGTTCTCTGTCACTTGTTCTGTCTCTTGTGTTCTATGCCCAGCTGCAACTCCCCACTTCCAAATAAATTCACAATATCCTGTTTCTCAGTAATATAGCATATATATGATCAGCATAATTAAAAAGATGTGCTCATTTTATCTTATGTGTCTACACATCGGAAAATATCCCCATTGTATTTATAATATATAAAAGATATCTTATAACATATGTATATGTGTATGAATAACCTGATAACTTGTGTATAAAGAATATGGAGAGTATTTTTATTCTCCTAGTGTTATTCTGTCTATATGACAGGATACTCTATATGTAATATACATACTCAACGTTTGGTTTTGGTCCATAGTCTACTAACTTTTGATATGTTGCCAAGGAAAAGTCTGAGGTATCATTTTTGTTCCTTTGTAGATTTGGATGCACATCAGGACACTTGAAGAATATGTTTATAAGAGGGATAGCTTGGCTGTGTGTGCATGTCTACTATATTATTAAATCTGGAGAGCAACAGCATAACTTGATATGTAAAGATAAAGAGTATTGATTGTCTTCATGTTTAATAAGAAAACTTTTAAATTTTATATGAGAATGAAATACATTATGTTGTCATGATAAAACATTTTGAAGTATGTGTTACAAATGCCTAGCAGTTTACAACATGTTGTTTTTATACAGATGATGTTTTCAATATCCTGCCCAGAAGAAGGTTTTAAAATATTGATGCAAAGATGAGTACTTTTATCAGAAGATGAAGCACAGAAACTGTGCAAGCAATATGACCATGAAGCTTATTTTGAAGACCTTATAGAAAACATGATCAGGTGAAGTGATTTCAGGTTTAGAAAGTGTGATATGTTTCTGAATCATTTAAATATTTTCCTAACCCTGTATTCTGTTCCCATGGACAAACCTATATAGTCTATAAATATGTGCAGGAGCCTTTTATTTATTTATTTATTTATTTATTTCTACTATCCTACCCACCTCAAATCACAGCCCAAATTCTATCTACGCTAGTCCCTCTGGTGTGTCATGGAGTAATGGAAAGTCCCAGGTAAAGTTGCTGGAGCTCAGTTGAACCAAATCTAGAAATTCACGGTGTGCCACTTCAAGCAGAGAACTTTCTGATTTTCAAGGAATTTGATAATCATAAAGATTACTGGTCCTAGAAGCAAAATGGAATAACAGAAGTAAGATATCAGAAAACGAAGTCAAATCAAAGGTGGACTCTACAGCCAGCAGGGCACATGCATATCCCATCCAGAGTAGAACAGTAATCTAGGAAGCACCCCTGCAGACCTATGGCCCTTCCCTTGCTTTACCTACTTCCGTCCTCTTGTAAACATTACTCATATTTCAAGTGAAGGTTGACTTCTGAATATTGATAAAGGATTACTCTGAAACTTTTGATCCGAGTATCACTGAGTCATTGGGTCAGGCTCTGACCTGCCTGCCTGGTTGGCTGAGAACCACCAGAAATGGCCCGTGAGGTCTCTTGAGCATTGAGGGGCAGGGCTGCAAAAGAAAGTAAACAAATAAATGCATGTGTATTGCTTGTAACTAGTTATCTAAGGGGGTCATAAATTCAATATTTTTTTTTTCTAACAGTGCTTCATCTTTAGTCCTTGCTTTGTCAAGAAACAATGGTTTCCGGTTCTGGAAAGCGATAATGGGACCAAGTTTTGTTGATGAAGCCAGACAATATTTTCCAGGGAGGTTTCATGTTAGAGGTATGAAACATTTTAAATGGGAGGCATTTTAGTATTTTTAATATAAAGTAATGCCTGTTTTTTTTTCTTTTTGGGTCACACCTGGCGATGCTCAGGGGTTACTCCTGGTTTTGCACTCAGGAATTACTCCTGGCGGTGCTCAGAGAACCATATGGGATGCTGGGATCCAACCTGGGTTGGCCGCGTGCAAGACAAATGCCCTACCCGCTGTGCTATCGCTCCCGATAGCACAACGGTAGGGCGTTTGCCTTACAAACGGCCAACATGGCCGACCCGAGTTTGATTCCTCCGCCCCTCTCGGAGAGCCCGGCAGGCTACCGAGAGGATCTCGCCTGCACGGCAAAGCCTGGCAAGCTCCCTGTGACGTATTTGATATGCCAAACACAGTACCAACAAGTCTCATGACGGAGACGTTACTGGGCCCGCTCGAGCAAATCGATGAACAACGGGAGGACCGTGAATGCCTGTTTATTTATCAAATAAACTAAACATATTCCAAACTTACATCTCTTTCAAGACTGAAATTATTTTTTATGGATTCCTTTCAGATAGTATCAGCATCAAATTTATTTATGAAGGGTCTACAAATATTTTGTTGGTGTTACATTTTAGAAAGGCTAATAAAGCCATATGTTTCAAATATACCATCTGACATACCCCCAAATTATCCTCAAAAATTGGTTTTATTGTCATATTTATACTTGAGATAACTATAATACAGGAAACTGAACTGCCATTGTGTGATTAGCAATCAAATGTCGACAAAATTGTAATTTGTGCTTGAGCCCTGCTTGGGAGCATCCATGCCTTCTCTCTTCTTTACCTCTAAGTGTCAATTACCATGTGGTTATCTTTAAAATTTTAAATTAATCACATCTTTCGTGCCTCCTACGAATCTGTCTACATCAGGGGTGATCTAATGTTGCTTGGTAAACTGTAGGTAATCTATAAATAATGTTCCATTGTCTTATGTTGTATTTTGTGATATTGTGCTTTAACAGTTTTAACTTCTTTATCTCAAAGTTTATGTGATCAATTTGCAATGTAAAGTTTCCCTATCAACCAACTGAATGGGAGCATTTCATTAGAAGTTGCTGAAAGGGAATACAGTATTTCTTCCCCGCTGAATATACACAGCGGGTAGGGAATTTGCCTTGCATGCAGACGAACTGGCCAACCCAGGTTCGACTCCTCCACCCCTCTAGGAGAGCCCGGCAAGCTACCAAGAATATCTCTTCCACATGGCAAAGTCTGGCAAGCTACCCATGACATAATCGATATGCCAAACACAGTTTCACAATGGAGATGTTATTGGCCCCGCCCGAGCAAATCAATGAACAACCGAAGGACAGTGACAATGACAGTAACAGAATATACTTTAGCAATGATTAAACCTGACGTACCACTTGAAGAGAGAGGGAAGCCTTTTTAAATGTGTATATTATTCCCCAAACTTTGTTAATTTTAATCTATAGAAGTGTTGAGAAAATACTTTGATGAGCATTCATACACATTTTAAAAAAACTTTTATTGGTGAAACACCATGCGGTACAGTTGTACACATACAAATTTTTGTGCTTGGGTTTCCATTATACAGTGATCGAGTACCCATCCCCCCACCAGTGCCCATTTTTCACCACCACTGATCCCAGTATCTCTGCCACCCCCCATCCCTTCCATCCCACCCTGCTTCTGTTGCAGGGCATTCCTTTTTGTTCTCTTTTGCCTTTTGGGTGCTGTGGTTTGCAAAAGAGGCATTGAGTGGCAGTTATATTTGGTTTATAGTCTACTTTCAACATGCATCTCCCATCATGGGAGGATCCTCCCAACACCCTTTATTTGGTGCTCCCTTCTTTCTCTGAGCTGCCTTTTCCCCCAGAATGTGTGACTGGCCTCCAAGCTATGGAGGAGTGAAACTCCTGGTACTTATCTTGGCTATTCTTGGGTGTTAGTCTCCTATTTTGTTACTTTATGTTCCCCAGATGAAGAACATTCATACATTTGTGTTTAGATTCAACAGATAATTTTTGTCTATTATAAATTTTAATTTTCTTTTTTCTTCCCTCTTTTCTATGCTTCAGTTATAATTTAAATATTACTGAATTATGTTAAATTCCCTTACAAAGTTGAGAGAGATGGTATTTTTACTTTCATAAATATATTAGTATGGAAAATTGTTGAAAGTTTCTTAATGGTGTTTCTATTACTGGTACATCCTTCCATTACTGCATAAATTCCATATAGCCATAACATATTTTGATTTTTTATTTCAATTTTTACATTTCACTGGGGATTTCTTACATTAGTATACTAAAATCTAAGATATTATATGCCTCTCGTTTTTGTACAAAGTTTTAAACAGTAGAGTACTATTTTATTTAAAAATGCATGTGTTGCATCAGGCCAAAATCCATGATACATTGAAGACAAGGTCGGCGAATCCTCCACGATATTGAGACTAATGGTATCTTCAAAGAGGACACTCCACTCACCAAGTGGAAACAGAGACAAACAAATGGGGCTATCTTAAATTAAGAAGCTTCTGCACCTGAAAAGATACAATGACCAGAATACAAAGACAATCTTCCGAATGGGAAAAGTTATTAACCCGATACCTATCTAATAAAGGGTTGATATCAAGGATATACAAAGCACTGGTTGAACTCTACAAGAAGAAAACACCTAACCCCATCAAAACATGGGGTGATGAAATGAACAGAAACTTTCCCAAAGAAGAAATCTGAATGGCTAAGAGGCACATGAGGAAATGCTCCACGTCAGTAATCATCAGGGAGATTCAGACCAAAACAACAATGAGATATTATCTCTCACCACATAGACGGGTCCACATCCAAAAAAACAAAAGCAACAGGTGTTGGCATGGATGTGGCGAGAAAGGGACTCTGTTTCACTGCTGGTGGGAATGTCGACTGGGTCAGCCCTTTTGGAAAACAGTATAGAAGATTCTCAAAAAATTAGAAATTGAGCTCCCATTTGACCCAGCAATACCACTCCTGGGAATATATCCCAGAGAGGCAAAAAAGTACAGTTGAAATAACATCTGCACTGGTATGTTCATTGCTGCACTATTCACAATAGCCAAAATCCGGAAAACACCTGAGTGCTCAAGAACAGATGACTGGTTCAAGAAACTTTGTTACATCTACACGATGGATTACTATGCAACAGTTAGAAAAGATGAAGTCATGACATTTATATACAAGTGGTACTACATGGAAAGTATCATGCTAAGTGAAATGAGTCAGAAAGAGAGGGACATACAGAGAAAGATTGCTTTCATCTGGGGAATATAAAGTAACAAAATGTGAGATTATCACTTAAGAATAGCCGAGGTAAGTACCAGGTGGTTAACTCCATGGCTTGGAGGCCAGCCACACATGCACGGAAGAAGACAACTCAGATGCAGAGAGGAGCACCAAGTAAAGGGTGTTGGCAGGATCCTCCCAGGATGGGAGAAGCATGCTGAAAGTAGACTATAGACTAAACACGGTTGCCACTCAATGCCTCTTTTGCAAACCACAACACCTAAAAGGAGAGAGAGGGAACACAAGGGAATGCCCTGCCACAGGGGTGGGGTGGGATGGGGAGGTGGGGTGTGGGAGGGATGCTGGGAGCACTGGGGGTGGGGAATGGGCACTGGTGGAATGATGGGCACTCAGTCATTGTATAACTGAAACCCAAGCACAAAAATGTGTAAGTCTACAACTGTACCTCATGGTGTTTCACTAATAAAAATTTAAATAAATATATAAAGAAATAAAAATGCATGTGTGAGGTGGGGCCAGAGAATCAGTCCAATAGTACCAGCTAGAGGGAGGGCGCTTGACTTGAACTCAGGCAACTTGGGTTCAGTCCACTGCATCCGATATGGTCTCTAGAACCCCACCTGGTATGATTCCTGAGCACAGAGTCAGGAGTAAGCCCTGAGCACAACTCGGAGGAAGAAAGGAAGGAAGGGAGGGAGGGATGAATGGAGGGAGGCAAGAAGTAAGAGAGGAAAGGAGGGGAGGAAGGTAGAGAAATAAGAAAAGATGTGTGGCTGTGTAAAAAACTCTTTAGTGGTGGCCAGGGCGTGGCCTCGACAGCTCTTCTCCTGCCTGTCAGGTTCTGGGTGACCCGGGGCCGCGCCCCCAGCTGGGGCAGCCCGGACCATGGGGCATATGGTGGAGGAGAAGGGTCAAGACGGTTGATTGATCAGATGCCATTTATTCCATTCTCCCCACACGTCAGGCTCCCATTCGAATCTGCTCTGCTCCTCATTCACGTCACCCCCTGTCTCTCCGCTCATCTCTGCACTCTCTTTCGCAGCCTGGGCTCTCTCTCTCTCTCTCCATGTGCCTGCTCCAGTATTCTTCCACATTCTTCTCTCTCTGTCCCCCTTGCTATTCGCTCTGTGGTCCATCTTGCCGACCTGCTCTCTCTCTCTCATTCTCCAACTCTCTTGCCTCTCCAACTCCCCTACACTCTGGGCTGACACTGAACCCAGTCAGGGAGCAAAATCAACATCAGATAGCACTTCCTGAGAGCCCACCAAATTCAAAGAAAACACCACCTAAAAGGTATTTCAAAGTCCTTTCTGACTGCCCCAGGCAAAATACCTCCTAAGGTCTTTTTGTCCTTTCCTCAATCCAATATCTATCAACATCTTAAGACTAGTTTTTTTTGTATGGACACAGTAAGAGATACCATTGAGGCTTGTAGGGCAGCTCTCAGGGGAACAGCTTGCCACAGACTCAGACTACAGAGCTCAGGCCATATTAATCATTCCTAACCCTAGCAGGGTCCGAATCTAGTTATTACATTTTGGATCATGTCAGAATTTCTCCATGCCCAAATCCTTAACTTATAGTTAAGCATTATGGCACTTTGGCCAGGCCCATCTCGACGCTAGGGTACTATATAGCTTACCTTTTGCCCTGGCTCCATCCAGTCCCTCATAGGGACCCTGCTTTTGGGGGTGCTAGGAAGTCAGAGCAGCTGAGGCTTAGGTGAGACAACAGATGCCCAGGAGGAAAATAACACTGAGAGTCATATTACAAAGGCATAGCATATACTGTCTTCTTGTATCCATACAAAAAGGGCATTGCTCTGAATTAACTATGCAAAGGACTTAGGGAGAAGAGAAAAACAATATTTACTAGTCAACAGAGCACTAAGAAAGAAGTTACAAATAAACACAGAGGAATGGGAGTACTGTGATGGGAGCAACCCAATAAATCTAATTTACCTGAGGCTCTGCAGGAAGGACAAAACAGTGTTATCCTACAGGGTTGGACAGGCAACTCAGTTGCCTGAGTGCATGGAGACCTAGGTTTCATCCCAGACTCTATCTGGTCTTCTGAGTCCCTCCAGGAGCAACCCCTGGGCAATGCTCTGGGAGTAGCTCTGAGCACTGCCAGTATAACTCCACACTAAAATCATACTAAACTCACACTAAAATCATAAGTGAAGGTTCAGTACTCTGGAAGCATTTAAACAGCCTTGAGTTTGGTAGATTCTACATCTGCATATCTGCCTTTAGCTTTTTCCCTCTGGGATAGTACATTCATCATTTTCCACCCATTTCTTCTTTACAACTGGTCTATTTAAACTTTCTATCTCCACTACAATTAAGTTTATTAGATCAATTTCAGTTTTCTATGAAATTATGTGTTCAATCCCAATAAAATTTGAAATCTGTTATGATTTTATTTGATTTCCTGCTTCAGTTGTTAGTCCCACTTGAATATTTCTAATTTTGATGTCTTTCAAAGTCAGAAGTTGATATTCTTTTCTTCTAATGCGTTATTTTCAATTTTGGCTAGCACAGCGGGTAGGGCGTTCGCCTTACTAGTGGCCAACATGGCCGACCCGAGTTGGATTCCTCCGCCCCTCTCGGAGAGCCCGGCAAGCTCCCGAGAATATTCGATATGCCAGACACAGTAACAACCAAGTCTCCAATGGAGACGTTACTGTGCCCGCTCGAGCAAATCGACGACTATTTCTAGTGTTAGCTTTAATGTTCTTATAGCTTTGAAGCTGGATTTTTAATTTATTTTCAATCTTTAGCTTTGCCAATAATTCTTTTTATATTTTTTCTGGAGTGGGCCACACCGGGCAATGCTCAGGGCTTCCTCCTGGCTCTACACTCAGGGATCACTTACGGCGGGGGTCAAGACCATATGGGATGCCAGGGATGGAATACAGGTCAGGTGCCTGCAAGGCAAGCACCCAACCTCTGTACTATTGCTTCAACCCCTTGTCAATAAATTTTTATAGGGGCTATGCCCAGCAATTGTTAGGATAAGGGACCACTCCTAGTAATACTTATAAGCTGCAGGCTGAAGTGTGACGCTTGAGTCCATCAGTATTTGGGGGCAACCTGGGCTACACCCAGTGGGGCTCAGTGAGGAGATCTGGGGGAGGGTGGCACCGGATTTGTTTCCCAGGAGCTCCAGCTCCAGGAGACTGCTGGGGGGGGGGTGACGGTCCCCCATCCCCAGCCCACCCCACACACAAGTTCGCCAGCGCCGCGCAGTCATGAGTTACTATTTTCTTGAACATTTATTTTTATTTAATTTTATCTTTAATTTTGATAAGTGAGACTCCAGGAGGTAGTGTTTCACGTGCTCTCCTGCGATCCCTAGCAGCAAAAGAGCCGCTGCAACCTGCTCAGGGAGCTGTCATGCCGGGGCGGCTGTGCTGCACTGGAGAGGGTAGAAGGACCCCTTGGGCTCCGTCCCCGCCTGTGTCCAGGCCAAAATGGCCACCACCTTCTCCTCCTGTGTCCACAAGGCCCGTCCCGGTCACCGTGGATTGTTGGAGCACTAGCCTGCCACTCGGCCCCCTCAGGGCGCTGGTCCTGGGGGAAGGCCCGGCTCACAGTGGGGGAGGCTGGCAGCTGCACCCCCGGGAGTCTCAGGGGGGGTGTTCCCAGAAGGAAGGAGGGAACGGACGGGCAGTCCTGTCCCTGAGGTGGGCTCTGGCCAGCGGTAGGCTGGGCAAGGCAGACGGAGAAAAAGAACAGGACCGGCCTATACAGGGCCGGGGCTGGGGGCCTGGCCGATGGCGTTGCCGGTGAACGGCCAGTGTCCGCATGGACTACAAGTGCAGCCCTGTCGTGTTCTGGGTTTGGTGACTCCTCGCCACGCAGAGAGGGCAGAGCCTCGGGGAGCTGCTGCCACCCCCAAAGGACCACGATCTGGAGAGTTGCTGGGCGTCTGACCCCCAACACGCCTGCCCCCCGGAGGAGCAGCACCCTGACTCGGGTCGGGGCGTGGAGGCCACGGTCTGCACGGCGGTCTGGGGCCCATGGGCACAAGGGCACGCCGTGAGGCTTGGCAGGACACAGGGTCCCCAGGGTGATCTGGGCTGGGCTCTGCCTCATGCCCCCGACTATTCGGCCGACTCCTGCAAGGTGAGCCGGCAACATAGAGAACTTAGGCACCGGAGGGTGGCCTGCGCACCTGTTGCCCAAAAAGGAGCCAGGGTGGAGCAGTGTGTGCAGACCCCCCCACTGTGTCCGAGTTGGGCTCCGGTCTGTGGGAGGCTGGACGAGGGCCAGGGGCCTGGCAGATGTTGTTGAAGTTGTGGCTAGAGGCCGGGAATAGCCAGGAAGAAAAAAGCCGCAAGTGTCCCAACAGACTCCCCGAAGTGCAGCCCAGTCGTGTCCTGGTTGTGGCAACTCCTCGCCATGGAGAGCAGGCAGAGCCTCGGGGAGCTGCTGCCACCCCCAAAGGATCACGATCTGGAGAGCTGCTGGGCGTCTGACCCACCAAACGCCTGCCCCCCAGAGGAACAGCACCCTGACTCGGGTCGGGGCGTGGAGGCCACGGTCTGCATGGCGGTCTGGGGCCCATGGGCACAAGGACACGCTGTGGGGCCTGGCAGGACACAGGGTCCCCTGGGTGCTCTGGGCCAGGCTGTGCCTCATACCGCTGACTCTTAGGCCGACTCGGGAAAGCTGAGCCGGCAGAAGAGACCCCTCAGGCGTCAGAGGGTGGCCTAAGCGGCTGTTTCCCAGAAGGAACCGGGAGCCAGGGTGGAGCAGTCCGTACAGAGATGCCCTCTGTGTCCCAGGGGCGGGTAGAGAGGTGGATCTACCAAAGTACAGCTGATCGGCGCATGGGGCAGCAGGGGACATGAAGAGGCAAGGATGCCCTGCGGCTCGTTCCCAGCGTGCAGAAAACGGGGGGACGTGGTACAGTGGCATACGCTGGAGGCGGGGGTCCTGTGGCTGGAGCCATTGTCTGCAGAGGACACAGGGCACAAGGTTGGAGCCAGGAGGAGAGAGTAGAGGCCCCTGCTGACATGGGTGGGAGACCCCGGCACCCCCACAGCCTGAGCCCCTCCCCCTCCTAAGGTCCATGAGGTCACAGTAGCCTCTGCCCTCTCCCAGGGCCCCCCCGGCCAATTCTTGGCTCACTGCACTGTCCCCATGGGAGCACTCGGTCCTGAGGTGTCTGGGGCGGCGGGGGATAGTCACCTGGTCAGCTCACTGCTCTCCCGCGGTGAAGATGGGCTCCTGCCAGGGAGGAGGGGCCGTCAGGGGTCATGCACAGCTTCCCAGCAAGCCCTGTCTGAGCCCCAAGACCTGCCCAGCCCGTGCCCGAGGCTCCCTGAGGCACCTGCTTCCGGGGAAAGGCCGGGCACACCAGCTCTGGGAACCCAGAGCCCAGTGTCCCTCAGGGACCTGTCGTCCACACTCCTGGGAACCTTCGTCTGTCCTGTGTCCCCCGCCCACCTGGAGGGCAGTTCCACTGCTTCCCACCCTGGTGTGGTTCACTGGGACCCCCAAGGCCTCAGGCTCTGCCTGTCTCCCTCCCGACTCTCCTCCAGTGCCCTCACGGGGCCGCTGTCCACAGGGACATCTTCAACTTGTAGCCTGGCCCGTATGGCCAAACAGGGAGTTTGCCCTGGCAGAGCCCAGGCGGGAAAGCCAACCCCCTCACCTCGGTGTGTGCAGAGCCTCTCCTCCTCCAGGCAGCCTTCCAGTGCTGAGAAGAAAGGGGGAGTGAGGGCCTGGGCCTCTCAGAAACTCAAGGAGCCTCCCCAGGCCTGGGCTCCTGCAGGGAACTGCAGGCTGGGCTCTCGCTTGATTCAGTCCCAGGGACGCTGAGCCCATTTTCAGTCCCTGTCAGGCCAGCACCCTGGTGCCAGCAGCACCCTGACCAGTCTGTGCACTGTGCTGCCTCACAGAGGCCCTGGGCCACCTCTGAGGGTTTCTCAGGTCACCACTGTCCTGTTGGCCCCCGTGGAGGCCCCTGTGTGAGTGACCCCTGCCCCCGCAGGTCAGGGGGGAAGCGTGTACTCTCCCCGGAGCTGGGATCCCACAGGGACAGCTATTTCTCCCACAGTGCGGGAGGGGGTCTCCCACACAGACTCTGGCCCTGAGGTAACTGGGTCCCCCGGAATACCTCGCCCTGTGCCTCACGTCTGCGAGAGAGAGGACTGATGCTCTCATCTGGCCACATGCCCCGTCTGCTTCTTTCAAACACACCTGCCCTCAGTCCCCCAGGACGTCTCCAGACTCTACCTGGTGCTGTTCCTTGACCGCAAACGGAAAACACATTTTTTCAGCAAAATCCAAAATAGAATGCCATTAAACCCCGAAAGGTAGGGGTCCTCAATCCAGAGAACCAGCCATTCGGGTAGATGTTCAGGAGTAATAGGAGAATAAGTGTGAGAATCCATGTAGAAGAGATCAGACAAGTATTCGCTTGCCTGTGGCAACTGAGCCAGAGAGCAGCAGGCCCGTTTATATACACTCTGCTGACATCACGGAACCCTGCGGAGTCACAAAGGGTCCCGGGCCGGGGAGGGGACCCCATGCATGGCTGCCACCAGCCCTGCCCCACTCAGGCCTGAGTGGTCTCTCTACCCGCCTAGGCCTTAGGTTGCCCTGTCCTCCCTTCCCGCCCTTTACAAGCCCCGAGCCCTGCCTCCTGGGCCTGGCCTTGTTCTCTCAGGAAACCAGTCACCTCCTGCGTCTGCGCTTGCTGTCTGTCTGCCTCACCGAGCCTCTGACCCTGGCACTTTCCTCTCGGCAGTGTCCTTGTTTCACATCCTCTTTCCTCCAGACACTCCCAGCAATGTTCCCACATGAACCTGGGCCTCGAGCATCCAGCCCTCTCCCACTGCGTTGGAGCCTCAAAATCCGCCACATTAGTTTGGTCTTTGCTCATCCTTTACCAAACATCTTTATTTTTTAAATAAAAACTCTTTCTTTGAAACAAACAAATGAAACAATTATTTTACTATTGTGTACATACACTACACTCTCAAAGTGTAATTATTTGGCAACTTTTTTTTGTTTCTGGGGGGCCACACCTGGTGATGCCCAGGGCTTCTCTTGGCTCTGCATTCAGGAATTACTCCTTGTGGTACTTGAGGACCCATGGAGGATGCCAGGGATCGAAGGCAGCTTCTCCACGGTACTATCTCTTAAGCTTTCGGCGTTTTAAAGGAATATAATCTGAATATCAATTTTTAATGATTTTTACTCGTTTTATATTCATAAAATAGTTCACAGGAGTTCATTACAGGTAACATTCAAACACCCATCCATCCAGTGAGCATCTTCCCACCACAACAAGAGGGAAGTGTGTGAAGGTTGTGGAAATTCATTCTGGGGCTAAATGTCAGTTTTAAGACTTTTCTCTTTGGGAAAAGTCCAGGTAGCGCTCTACTTTCAATATATAGAACTTTCCTTGTTCCTTTCCTCTTTAAATTTTATTTCTTTTCTACTTCCATCATAGTTTTATCAGAACTTAATGTATTATCATAATATTTGCTTTAAAGTCTGTTATTGATTACCACTCATACATTCCACCATAAATATGTGTAAGTAGAAGGTAATATCAAATTTTCTTTGTAGATTAACTCCTAATTACAACTCTAAGTAAAATGTACTTGATCAATATTTCCTGTTTTGAGTAATATTTTTAAATATCATTTAACAGGTTCACTATCCACTGTAGCACTCTCCTCCCATTTTTCATCAATCTGCTCGAGCTGGCACCAGTAATGTCTTCATTGTGAGACTTGTTGTTACTCTTTTTGACATATCAAATACACCATGGACCTTCCCAGGATCTGCCGTGTGGACAGGATACTCTCGGTAGCTTGCCGGGCTCTCCAAGAGGGATGGAGGAATCAGACCCGGGTCAGCTGCGTGCAAGGTAAACGCCCTACCCACTGTGCTACCGCCTCATGTCCCCTTCCTTAATTCATGTCTTTATAGAATATTACTGCTACATTTCTTTTTTTTTTTCTTTTTGGGTTACACAGGAGAATGACTTACATCGCTTCTTGTTCCAGTCCTACTGATAGAAGTGCCTTCCATCAGAGGCTGTTTCTGCAGGTTCAGAAGGATTACTAGCTCTTTCATCTCTGCTCTGACTGCAAACACAGTATGTAATTGCACCATTCTCAAACCTCTTTCACGCTCTTGAAAAATAATGTCCGCTAGAGAGATTGTATAAGGTAAGTCACATGTCTCACATGCTGCTGACCTGGGTTCGAGCTCCAAAAATGTATAGTTCTTCTGAGCACCCCCAGACATGATCCTTGAGTACAGAGCAGGATTAAAATTGAGCACTGCTGAATATGCCTGCCACCCAATAAAAGATAAAGTTTTTGGTGCCCAACCAGCTCACAAAGGTGAGGAAGTAGAAGCAGGACCCCACTTTCAACTAAGTGGGTGAGTCTGAGTGGTCTGGAAAGGGCCAAACCGACACTCTGGGGCCAGCAAGCTCCGGCAGTACAAGAAACAGTCCTCCCCTTCTCACATACCTCAGACCTAGCTAACCTTTAGATGTAAACATCCTCCCCTGTTTATCACAGCCCCGGGTCTGGCGAAGTCCCGCCCTACAGGATCCCAGTCCTTGACCTCCGGCCCGGAAATTGTAACTGACCATGTTTTCCTTCCTGTTTCTGACCATGTTTTCCTTCCTGTTTCTGGCCATGTTTTCCTTCCTAGAGACTGTAACTCTTTGCCTGGTAACCGGGGCCAAACAATGTATCCTTTAACGCTTGCTCTCCTGTGCCTCGGTTTTCTTGTTTTGATTCTTTCTGCTCAGTGGAATTTCCTGGAGGGGTTTACAAGAGGAGAGCGAATGAAGAGAGGCTGTGAAGGCTGCTGGGGCCACTGAGCCTGCCGGGGGCTTGGCCCGCCCTGCTTCTGCGTTCCTCTGCGCCTCTGACTGCTGGACTGTCTCCGTGCACTTTGGTACAACGAAAAGTAAGGCACCCTTCCAATTGAACAGCACTGCCTATTGTTGACTTCCCAACTTTGACTTCACATCTTCTCAGCTTTCAGACAAGACAATTAAGAAAAATTAAAAATTTCTGAGATTTTTGTGTTACATAACTGATGACACCCACATCATTTGCCACCCCTTTATGCTATTCCTTACATTTTTCTCCAGAGCTTTCCTTTCCTTCCAATTTTCAATGTTTATATTCTTAGGGTAGTCTTTGGGGTCGTCACTTTCCTTTTTTTTTATGTAGGAGTCCTGCTATATATGGAGCCACTGATTAGCTGATTGAATTGAGCATGAACTCCACCTTTTTTTTCATAATTTATTTTTTCTTTTATTTATTGAATCACTTTGGGAAAAGTTCCTAAGCTTTTGGGTTTAAGTCTTGGTGATACAATGATCAAACACCTTTCCCTTCACCAGTACTCATTTTTCACCACCAAGAATCCAAATATACCCCCCTCCCAACCCTCCCAATGCCTGTGAAGCAGATGATTTCTACTTAACTCTTTTCTACATTGATTACATTCATTATTTCGACAAAAGATGCACCATTATTTAGAATTCCCCCCCCCCCCCCAACAACCAGAATTACTGAAAAGGCATTGTGAAATACTCTTTCCTATAGCTGGTTAACAGAATCATATAACGTTGCGCAGCTGCAATAGTGGCTGCGTGATTTTGGATTTCTGCAAAGAGCCAGATAATTACGAGATTGTTTTCTGTGCGTCTGGTGTTATGGCTGTGCTGGAGAGCTGCTACTGGGGGGCAACTCGTGACCTCGGTAGGGCATGAAAGACGAGCCGGTTCCACCCCCCTTCCAATGCGACTATAGTTGCCCTGTCACCGCGGACTCATACTTGGCTTTCCTATAAGCGCTGAGGCAGCAGGCACCATGCTGCTGTGGGGGGGGGGGGGGTTGGGGGGGAGAAGGCGGAAGGGAGCAACACCCTTTTGCTCCCGGGGAGGCATGGTGCTATATTTTAACCTATGGTCCATTCACTTTTCTGCTGCAAGCTGCCGGGCTCTGGACTAAGTCCTTTTACCTCTGGAGCCATGGCCATGCCAGAGAGCCGCTCCTGGGGGTAACTCGTGACCTCGGTAGGGCGTGAAGGATGAGCTGGTCTCCCTTCTCATGAGACTGCAGTTGCCCCGTCATGGCCAGCTCATATCTGGATTACAATAAGCTCTGAGGCGGCAGCCACCTTGCTGCTGCGGGGGGGGGGGGGGGGGGGGGGGGCAAGGCAGAAGGGATCAACACCCTTTCCTCCCAGAGAGGCATGGCGCTGTAGTTTAATGCTTGGTCCATTCACTTTTCTGCTGCAAGCTGCCATGCTCTGGATTAAGCCCTTTTTCCTCTAGAGCCATGGCCGTGCCGGTGAGCCGCTCGTAGGGGGCAACTCGTGACCTAGGTAGGGCGTGAAGGAAGAGCCACTACTGCCCCCTTTCCATGTGATTGCAGTTGTGGGGCTCTCACTTTCTTCCACACACTTTGGTTCATCTTTTCTAATCTTATGACCTTCATATGAGAAAGGATTCATCTGAAAAATCAGCATCACCTGCTTATATATCCGGACTGTATGTATACCCAGTAGCGTCTGACATACAGGAGGCATGCAAAGCCACCAGGGGTGTTACAGGAATAGAGTACTATATGTGTTTGATTTTGTTTCTCTCCTTATCTAAAAAATGAGAAAGATCCTATGCTTACAAATGTTTCCTGTAAGAGTCGTCAAAAGTGTTCTCAGTTTCTTTCTACTTGTGTTTCTGGATCACATAAAATGTTGTTAGGGTGTGGTGTTAGATCTCCTTGCAGCAACAAGGACTACGTAGAGAATGCAACTCCCAAACAGGTAGTTTATTGTTTCTGGCTCATCAGGGTCAAGCCGTTTACACAGACACACAGGTCCCGTAGGTCCAGGCCAGACCCCGACCCAGGGTAAGGGAGTAACTTATATGGGCCCTCACTGACCATTACAGCAAAGACCACCATTATCATAACCAATAGATTTATAAGAATCCATTCTTAACCCATCCTATTTCTACTACTGAAAGTACATTGTTCCTGATCCTAGGAGCTTGAAGGGTAACATTTGGAGAAGTGGTTACATTGGATGAGCAAGTGATCATATCTTGCGAGGAGTATGCGGTTACATTTAATGAAAAAGCAGGCTCAGAGCATGTCCTGCAGGCACACTTAGTTATCGCTCTTACCTTGCAACCCACTTCCCTTGTCACCTACCCCCATTTGCACATACCCTGGGGCACCTGTATCCAGGCAGCAGCCCCCAGGAAAATAGCAATTTGCCGGGCTCTCCAAGAGGGGCGAAGGAATCAAACCTGGCTCTGCCGGGCTGGCTGCTGCGTACAAGGCAAACACACTACCAACCTACCGCTGTGATATCGCTCCTGGGATTTGTAATTGGAAGACACAATTTTTTGTACTTCTAGATGGTGTGGGAAGGAAGGCCTGAGCAACATTTAGCAGTGCTCAAAGCTCACTTCTAGCTCTGTGCTCAGGGGTCACTGCTGGTGGTGCTCTGGGACATGTGTGTTGCTGGAGATCAAACTTGGGTCAGCCACATACAAGACAAGCATCTTAACCCCTAAATCTCGGCCCCTAAAGAGAAAGTGTTTTTAATTAGAAGACACGATTTCCAGTGTTTGGCTTTGTAAGAGATATATTTTAAAAAGGTTAATCATAATTACCACCAAGTTTAAGATATTTTAAAATAGTGAGAAAAGACTTTTTTGAAACAACTCTAGGAAAGGAGCACTATGAAAACTGATATTGAGAACTAGTTCCATAATTAATAGTATTTTATGGCCAAATGACCGTGATCATGTAAACATTTCCAGACTTCCATACTTACAAGAACACTTTCAATTTGAATGTCTCACCACACGAACCAGCAGCAGCATTCCAGCTCTCCTCCTCCTAAAATGGTGCCTCTCCTCACTATCTCCCAGCCTCTGTCTCTTTACTTCAGTCACCACCTTCTGTTTTCACAGTCAGAATTAATTTTGATTCGGCTGTGTTTATGACTTAGGTAACTCTCTCTTCTGGGGCCAGAGTGATAGCACATCAGATAGGGCACTCACCCAACCCGGGTTTAATCCGTGGCATCCCCTGTGGTCCTCCAAGCACTGCCAGGAATGAATCCTGAGCACAGAGCCAGAAGGTGTTATGTCCTGGGAAGGTAATTTCGCTCGCACATTGACCAGACCAGATGCCAATGCAAGGGCCCTTGATTGTTAGCTCGAGCTAGGGTCCAAGTCTCATACAACGCAGTGGAGACTTGATAAGGACCCCAACTCCGAATTCTAAGCCATTGATATAGGATTGGGTTACATAGCAGCAGTTTTTGTAGGAACTGGCGATGTGGTTCCAATTTGGATCCCTGTCCAGTCCCGTGACTCCACTGCCAAGGCCCTCTCCACTTGGCTGGGGCCCACTGCCCATGGCCCCTCCTGATAGGCTGTTGCCACAGGGTGGTTTATCTGCCCAGGGTGGTATTTTTTTTTTGGCAGTGGGACTTTGTGATGGGGAAAAGCGAGACTTAGGCCTGCTGAGTTTTGGTCTTAAAGTGGAGTCTGTCATGGCTCCACTTCGGCCTCACAAAGGAAGTCCTTCTGAGCACTCCCTTGTGTGACCCCTACTCACCAACTAAAAGACTCTTCTAAATAACTTTCTAGGAAACTAATTTTTTTAGAATTATTAAAAATTATAGTCCGCGTATACTTTGTAGTTGACACTGAAAATAGGTATTTTTAGTTAGTACAGCCAATTAAGAATTTCTTTCCTTTTCAAGTATATCTTTCCATGAAAAATCATTAGGACATTAAAATAAATGGAAATCTTAGATGCAGATTTGGAATCATTCTTTCACTCTATTAAAACAGAATTTCAAAATTTGACAAAATATTAACTAATAACATTTCTCACTTAATCACTTAATCACTTAACTTCCCGTTAGTCGACGAGTTGCTCAAGCAGGCGCCAGGAATGTCTCCATTTGTCCCTGTCGCGTGCTAGTGGGCGGTCACGCGGTCTTTTGACAGCCCGTGGAATCTAGTCAGTAACAGCTCTAGTCCAGCGGTCGTCTTTAAATCTCATTACGTGACCAGCCCATCTGATTTTTGACACCTTGGCAAATGAGACAGCGTCCCTGATTCTTGATCATCGACAGATGTCAGAACTCCGGATTCTTTCTCTCATTTGAGTGAAACGTGATATTCCAAGCATAGCTCTTTCTATTCTTCTTTGGGAGACCTGAATAGCTTTCTCATCCTGTTTGCGTAGGGCCCAGGTCTCTGAGGCATAGGTCAATGCAGGAAGAACAGTGGAATCAAAGAGATGTGCCCGGAGCCGGAGGTTCTTCGTCCTCTTAGCTATTTCTTCGAAGTTCCTGAAGGCGTTCCAAGCTGCTCTCTTCCTCATGCACAGCTCGGGTGCCAGGTCATTTGTCATGTTGACTTCTCAACCTAGGTACACATAGCTGTTGCATTCGGAGATGGTCGTTCCGTTGAGAGTGAATGGGGCATCAGGAACGAGGCTGTTTCTCGTAAACATTGTCTTCGTAAGATTCAGCTGTAGTCCTACCTTTCCACACTCACGGTCAAAGTCGGCCAGCATTTGTGCCGCTTGGCTGATGTTTGGTGTTATTAAAACAATGTCATCAGCAAAGCGGAGGTGGTGTAGTTGCCGACCATCTATCTTCACTCCCATTCCTTCCCATTCTAGTCCTCGCATGATTTTCTCGAGGGTGGCACTGAAGGGTTTCGGTGAAATGGTATCACCCTGCCAAACCCCTCTCTTGACATCAACGATCACTTCTTTGTAGAATGGTGAGATCCTGGTAGTGAATCCATAAAAGAGCTCACGGAGGATCTTGATGTATTGGGCTTGAATGCCCTGATTGGCTAGGTCTTTAATGACCGCTTCCGTCTGAACAGAATCAAAGGCCTTCTTTAAATCAGGGAACGTTAAACAGAGTGGCATCTTGAACTCCCTAGAAACCTCCATGAGTTTGGTTATCGTGTGGATATGGTCGATGGTGCTGAATCCTTCGCAGAACCCAGCTTGCTCGCATGGTTGTCCTTCATCTAGTGTTCTGCTAATCCTATTAAGGATGACTCGAGTGAACAACTTGTAGATGACAGAAAGTAGGCAGATCGGGCGATAGTTGCCAATGTCATGAATGTCTCCCTTCTTGAACAGTAGTACGGTCCTGCTGGTTTTCCATTGGGATGGAACCTTGCATTCAGACAGGTAGCGAGTGAAGGGCCAAGCCAGTGTATTGATGAGTACTGATGGCAGGTTCTTCAGGTGTTCAGGTCTAACCTTGTCTGGGCCGGGTGCTGTTTGTTTCTTTACCGACGAAATGGCGTGTCAGATTTCGGGAGGGAGAACGTTGGGAACGGCATATCCATCCTGTGGAATTTGGTATGTTGGCAAGTGGACATGGCTATCGAAAAGATTGGAGTAGAAGTCATGGATAATCTTCTCCATTGCCATTCTGGAGGATGTGAAGGATCCATCAGGACGTCGGAGGGCAGCCATCTTGGTCTTGTAGTTGGCGAAGGACAGGCGGGCGTAACGAATACCTTTCCCAGCTTCTGCCGCATCTACCAGTACTTCTGCTCTTCTCTCTTTGAGGTCTTCCTTGATCGCATCTCTGCACTGCTTTGCGAGCTCAACGTTAGCTTGCGGTTGCCTGGGGCATGCGCCAAACCACGCTGACGATTTTAGCTCAAGAGTTTTTGAAGACAGGCGTTTTTTTTTGTGGCTATCTCTCTCTTGGCGTTCCTCGCACAGTCATGGAGGTGCTGAACCAGTCGATCGTATTCCTCACCAATGTTGTCAACAATGGCATCTTCCCATGTTGCCGCAATAGTGCCAAAGAGTTCCCAGTTGGTGGTCGTTCTGGGAGTTCTCTTCTTGAACTTTGCAGCCCTTTCTCCCCGCTCTGTGAAGTAGAATTTTGCACGAAGGAGACGGTGGTCCGATCCCGTTTGGAATTTTGGGACAACAGCGACATCGGTCAGGCAAAACCCTCAATTGAATATGATGTGGTCTATTTCGTTGTGGAATCGTCCACCGGGAGACTCCCATGTCCAACGTTTAGATTCTGCCTTCTGGAACTGTGAGTTACCATGGATGGTCTTGGTCGACATGATGAACTCAGACAGTCTCTCACCCTGTTCGTTCCGTTCTAGGCCATGGGTCCCGATGTGAAGTTCTTCAGCTGATCTTCTCGGTCCTATCTTGGCATTAAATTCACCAACAATGATCTTGTAGAAGGTGTGGTCTTCTTTATAGAACTTCTCCAGCTCCATGTAGAACTTCTCGATTTCTCTGTCATCATAATGAGATGTTGGTGCGTAGACAACGAAGATAGAAACGGCAGGCAGTAAGCCACATCTATTCAAATGTAAACGTCCAATTCGCGTTGTGAGGCATTCAGTGAATCAATACTCTTGGCCAAGTTTGTGTTGAAAAGGATACTGATGCCTCCGACACCTCTTTTATCGCATATTCCGAGGAAAAATTCTTCTCCAGTGTCAAAAACTGCATGGTGAGATTCGTGCCTTCTTGTCTCGGTCAGACCAATGATGGCATACTTGATCATTCGCGCTTCTAACATCAGGTCCTCGATGGATGTATCTGATGCTAGCGTACGTGCATTGAAAGTACAGATGATCATTTTTGTCTTCCTTCGTTGTGGCAGCCTAGTATGGCCTTGAGATTTTGTCGGCCTCTCCTTTCTCATCCTTCTCAGTGCTGCCACGTCGGTGAAGCCTTCAGGGTCAGGTGAATGAGACCAGTGTTAGTTACTGGTTTTGGCATATCGAATACACAACGGATAGCTTGCCAGGCTCTTCCGTGCGGGAGGAAAACTCTCGGTAGCTTGCCAGTCTTTCCGAGAGGGATAGAGGCTTTTGGAGCGACCTCCAATCACCCTTGTAGGTGTTACGTATTTGAACCCTACAAATATGGTACGACAATTCCGGAAGATGGGTATTTAATGTCTTATGATGTGTTGCGCGGCCCGAAGTGGCTGCACAGATCCGGAAAGCATCCTGGAGTGTGGTGAACGCTGGGTAGTGGAGGTAGTGTCACTAAAATTTTCTCACTACAATTGTTTAATATTTGGAGGAAGTCATACAATTTTGATTTAGTGTTTCAAAAACTATTTTGGTAGTCTAATCTGATTGCCATCTGCTTAAGTACTTCCATTTTGAGGGAAGCTGGGGAGGCTGTCCCTAGCTACGTCCCTGTAGACCATCTTCACCCTCTAAGACCCATATGGGGACACGCCCCAGGGACAGCTGGCCACTGTGTGGGACACTCACAGCAGCATGCGTAGGTGAAGCTGGAAGAAGGGGAGCTGTGGGGTGCATGAGGGAGACAAAGGCAGAGGCCAGGTGTCCTCGGGATTCATTTCCTGTGGCTCCCATCCCAACCTTCGCTCTCTCCCCTTGCACTGGGAGCCCCTGGGGTGCAGTGTCCCTGGCTCACCATGACTCCCCAACACTGCTGCTCTAGACTGTGGATCTAAAGACAGTCCTGGGAAAGGGGTCATTTCTCAGGGTGCGTTTCCAGGGTAACGCACAGTGTCCCATTGGAAAGGGGCCTTTGTGCACCCCCTCCACGCCCAGATGTTGACGCACACCCCGTGTCCACCTCTGCCCCCGTCTTCACATGCGGCTTCCGGGAGCATCTGCGCCTGGTTCTCCCCCGCACAGGCTCCAGGACATGGCGGGGGTGGGCTGGGACAGGGGGCTCTACGCTGTCGTGAGGGCAGCAGTGACCCACCTTTTCGGGGGGAGGGTGGCACCGGATTTGTTTCCCAGGAGCTCCAGCTCCCGGAGACTGCTGGATGGGGGGTGACGGTCCCCCATCCCCCGCCCACCACACACACAAGTTCGCCAGCGCCGCGCAGACATGAGTTACTATTTTCTTGAACATTTATTTTTATATTATTTTATCTTTAATTTTGATAAGTGAGACTCCAGGAGGTAGTGTTTCACGTGCTCTCCTGCGATCCCCAGCAGCAAAAGAGCCGCTGCAGCCTGCTCCGGAAGCTGTCATGCCGGGGCGGCTGTGCTGCACTGGAGAGGGTAGAGGGACCCCTTGGGCTCCATCCCCGCCTGTGTCCAGGCCAAAATGGCCACCACGTTCTCCTTCTGTGTCCACGAGGCCCGTCCCGGTCACCGTGGATTGTTGGAGCACTAGCATGCCTCTCGGTCCCCTCGGGGCGCTGGTCCTGGGGAAAGGCCCGGCTCACAGCGGGGGAGGCTGGCAGCTGCACCCCCGGGAGTCTCAGGGGGGGTGTTCCCAGAAGGAAGGAGGAAACGGACGGGCAGTCTTGTCCCTGAGGTGGGCTCTGGCCAGCGGGAGGCTGGGCAGGGCAGACGGAGAGAAAGAACAGGACCGGCCTATACAGGGCCGGGGCTGGGGGCCTGGCCGATGGCGTTGCCGGTGAACGGCCAGTGTCCGCATGGACTACAAGTGCAGCCCTGTCGTGTTCTGGGTTTGGTGACTCCTCGCCACGCAGAGAGGGCAGAGCCTCGGGGAGCTGCTGCCACCCCCAAAGGACCACGATCTGGAGAGTTGCTGGGCGTCTGACCCCCAACACGCCTGCCCCCCGGAGGAGCAGCACCCTGACTCGGGTCGGGGCGTGGAGGCCACGGTCTGCACGGCGGTCTGGGGCCCATGGGCACAAGGGCACGCCGTGAGGCTTGGCAGGACACAGGGTCCCCAGGGTGATCTGGGCTGGGCTCTGCCTCATGCCCGCGACTCTTCGGCGGGCTCCTGCGAGGTGAGCCGGCAACATAGAGAACTTAGGCACCGGAGGGTGGCCTGCGCACCTGTTGCCCAAAAAGGAGCCAGGGTGGAGCAGTGTGTGCAGACCCGCCCTCTGTGTCTGAGTTGGGCTCCGGTCTGTGAGAGGCTGGACGAGGGCCAGGGGCCTGGCAGATGTTGTTGAAGTTGTGGCTAGAGGCCGGGAATAGCCAGGAAGAAAAAAGCCGCACGTGTCCCAACAGACTCCCCGAAGTGCAGCCCAGTCGTGTCCTGGTTGTGGCAACTCCTCGCCATGGAGAGCAGGCAGAGCCTCGGGGAGCTGCTGCCACCCTCAAAGGATCACGATCTGGAGAGCTGCTGGGCGTCTGACCCCCCAAACGCCTGCCCCCCAGAGGAGCAGCACCCTGACTCTGGTCGGGGCGTGGAGGCCACGGTCTGCATGGCGGTCTGGGGCCCATGGGCACAAGGACACGCTGTGGGCCCTGGCAGGACACAGGGTCCCCTGGGTGCTCTGGGCCAGGCTCTGCCTCATACCGCTGACTCTTAGGCTGACTCGGGAAAGCTGAGCCGGCAGCAGAGACCCCTCAGGCGTCAGAGGGTGGCCTAAGCGGCTGTTTCCCAGAAGGAACCTGGAGCCAGGGTGGAGCAGTCCATACAGAGATGCCCTCTGTGTCCCAGGGGCGGGTAGAGAGGTTGATCTACTGAAGTACAGCTGATCGGTACCCGGGGCAGCAGGGGACATGAAGAGGCAAGGATGCCCTGCGGCTCGTTCCCAGCGTGCAGAAAACGGGGGGACGTGGTACAGAGGCATACGCTGGCGGCGGGGGTCCTGTGGCTGGAGCCATTGTCTGCAGAGGACACAGGGCACAAGGTTGGAGCCAGGAGGAGAGAGTAGAGGCCCCTGCTGACATGGGTGGGAGACCCCCGGCACCCCCACAGACTGAGCCCCTCCCCCTCCTCAGGTCCATGAGGTCACAGTAGCCTCTGCCCTCTCCCAGGGCCCCCCCGGCCATTTCTTGGCTCACTGCACTGTCCCCATGGGAGCACTTGGTCCTGAGGTGTCTGGGGAGGCGGGGGATAGTCACCTGGTCAGCTCACTGCTCTCCCGCGGTGAAGATGGGCTCCTGCCAGGGAGGAGGGGCCGTCAGGAGTCATGCACAGCTTCCCAGCCAGCCCTGTCTGAGCCCCAAGACCTGCCCAGCCCGTGCCCGAGGCTCCCTGAGGCACCTGCTTCCGGGGAAAGGCCGGACACACCAGCTCCGGGAACCCAGAGCCCAGTGTCCCTCAGGGACCTGTCGTCCACACTCCTGGGAACCTTGGTCTGTCCTGTGTCCCCCGCCCACCTGGAGGGCAGATCCACTGATTCCCACCCTGGTGTGGTTCACTGGGACCCCCAAGGCCTCAGGCTCTGCCTTTCTCCCTCCTGACTCTCCTCCAGTGCCCTCACGGGGCCGCTGTCCACAGGGACATCTTCAACTTGTAGCCTGGCCCGGATGGCCAGGACAGGGAGTGTGCCCTGGCAGAGCCCAGGCGGGAAAGCCAACCCCCTCACCTCGGTGTGTGCAGAGCCTCTCCTCCTCCAGGCAGCCTTCCAGTGCTGAGAAGAAAGCGGGAGTGAGGGCCTGGCCCTCTCAGAAACTCTAGGAGCCTCCCCAGGCCTGGGCTCCTGCAGGGAACTGCAGGCTGGGCTCTCGCCTGATTCAGTCCCAGGGACGCTGAGCCCATTCTCAATCCCTGTCAGGCCAGCACCCTGGTGCCAGCAGCCCCCTGACCAGTCTGTGCACTGTGCTGCCTCACAGAGGCCCTGGGCCCCCTCTGAGGGTCTCTCAGGTCACCACTGTCCTGTTGGCCCCCGTGGAGGCCCCTGTGTGAGTGACCCCTGCCCCCGCAGGTCAGGGGGGAAGCGTGTACTCTCCCCGGAGCTGGGATCCCACAGGGACAGCTATTTCTCCCACAGTGCGGGAGGGGGTCTCCCACACAGACTCTGGCCCTGAGGTAACTGGGTCCCCCGGAATACCTCGCCCTTTGCCTCACGTCTGCGAGAGAGAGGACTGATGCTCTCATCTGGCCACACGCCCCGTCTGCTTCTTTCAAACACACCTGCCCTCAGTCCCCCAGGACGTCTCCAGACTCTACCTGGTGCTGTTCCTTGACCACAAACCGAAAACACATTTTTTCAGCAAAATCCAAAATTGAATGCCATTAAACCCCGAAAGGTAGGGGTCCTCAATCTAGAGAACCAGCCATTCGGGTAGATGTTCAGGAGTAATAGGAGAATAAGTGTGAGAATCCATGTAGAAGAGATCAGACAAGTATTCGCTTGCCTGTGGCAACTGAGCCAGAGAGCAGCAGGCCCGTTTATATACACTCTGCTGACATCACGGAACCCTGCGGAGTCACAAAGGGTCCCGGGCCGGCGAGGGGACCCCATGCAAGGCTGCCACCAGCCCTGCCCCACTCGGGCCTGAGTGGTCTCTCTACCAGCCTAGGCCTTAGGTTGCCCTGCCCTCCCTTCCCGCCCTTTACAAGCCCCGAGCCCTGCCTCCTGGGCCTGGCCTTGTTCTCTCAGGAACCCAGTCACCCCCTGCGTCTGCGCTTGCCGTCTGTCTGCCTCACCGAGCCTCTGACCCTGGCACTTTCCTCTCGGCAGTGTCCTTGTTTCACATCCTCTTTCCTCCAGACTCTCCCAGCAATGTTCCCACATGAACCTGGGCCTCGAGCATCCAGCCCTCTCCCACTGCGTTGGAGCCTCAAAATCCGCCACATTAGTTTGGTCTTTGCTCAGCCTTTACCAAACATCTTTATGTTTTAAATAAAAACTCTTTCTTTGAATCAAACAAATGAAACAATTATTTTACTATTGTGTACATACACTACACTCTCAAAGTGTAAATATTTGGCAATTTTTTTTTGTTTCTGGGGGGCCACACCTGGTGATGCCCAGGGCTTCTCTTGGCTCTGCATTCAGGAATTACTCCTTGTGGTACTTGAGGACCCATGGAGGATGCCAGGGTTCGAAGCCAGCTTCTCCACGGTACTATCTCTTAAGCTTTCGGCGTTTTTAAGGAATATAATCTGAATATCATTTTTTAATGATTTTTACACGTTTTATATTCATAAAGTAGTTCACAGGAGTTCATTACAGGTAACATTCAAACACCCATCCAGCCAGTGAGCATCTTCCCACCACAACAAGAGGGAAGTGTGTGAAGGTTGTGGAAATTCATTCTGGGGCTAAATGTCAATTTGTAAGACTTTTCTCTTTGGGAAAAGTCCAGGTAGCGCTCTACTTTCAATATATAGAACTTTCCTTGTTCCTTTCCTCTTTAAATTTTATTTCTTTTCTACTTCCATCATAGTTTTATCAGAACTTAATGTATTATCATAATTTTTGCTTTAAAGGCTGTTATTGATTACCCCTCATACATTCCACCATAAATATGTGTAAGTAGAAACTAATATCAAATTTTCTTTGTAGATTAACTCCTAATTACAACTCTCAGTAAAATGTACTTGATCAATATTTCCTGTTTTGAGTAATATTTTTAAATATTATTTAACAGGTTCACTATCCACTGTAGCACTCTCCTCCCATTTTTCATCAATCTGCTCGAGCTGGCACCAGTAATGTCTTCATTGTGAGACTTGTTGTTACTGTTTTTGACATATCAAATACACCATGGACCTTGCCAGGCTCTGTCGTGTGGACAGGATACTCTCGGTAGCTTGCCGGGCTCTCCAAGAGGGATGGAGGAATCAGACCCGGTCAGCTGCGTGCAAGGTAAACGCCCTACCCACTGTGCTACCGCCTCATGTCCCCTTCCTTATTTATGTCTTTATAGAATATTACTGCTACATTCCTTTTTTTTTCTTTTTGGGTTACACAGGAGAATGACTTACATCGCTTCTTCTGTCAGTCCTACTGATAGAAGTGCCTTCCATCAGAGGCTGTTCCTGCAGGTTCAGAAGGATTACTAGCTCTTTCATCTCTGCTCTGACTGCAAACACAGTATGTAATTGCACCATTCTCAAACCTCTTTCACGCTCTTGAAAAATAATGTCCGCTAGAGAGATTGTATAAGGTAAGTCACATGTCTCACATGCTGCTGACCTGGGTTCGAGCTCCAAAAATGTATAGTTCTTCTGAGCACCACCAGGCATGATCCTTGAGTATAGAGCAGGATTAATATTGAGCACTGCTGAATATGCCTGCCACCCAATAAAAGATAAAGTTTTTGGTGCCCAACCAGCTCACAAAGGTGAGGAAGCAGAAGCAGGACCCCACTTTCAACTAAGTGGGTGAGTCTGAGTGGTCTGGAAAGGGCCAAACCGACACTCTGGGGCCAGCAAGCTCTGGCAGTACAAGAAACAGTCCTCCCCTTCTCACATATCTCAGACCTAGCTAACCTTTAGATGTAAACATCCTCCCCTGTTTATCACAGACCCTGGTCTGGCGAAGTCCCGCCCTACAGGATCCCAGTCCTTGACCTCCGGCCCGGAAATTGTAACTGACCATGTTTTCCTTCCTGTTTCTGACCATTTTTTCCTTCCTGTTTCTGGCCATGTTTTCCTTCCTAGAGACTGTAACTCTTTGCCTGGTAACCGGGGCCAAACAATGTATCCTTTAACGCTTGCTCTCCTGTGCCTCGGTTTTCTTGTTTTGATTCTTTCTGCTCAGTGGAATTTCCTGGAGGGGTTTACAAGAGGAGAGCGAATGAAGAGAGGCTGTGAAGGCTGCTGGGGCCACTGAGCCTGCCGGGGGCTTGGCGCGCCCTGCTTCTGCGTTCCTCTGCGCCTCTGACCGCTGGACTGTCTCCGTGCACTTTGGTACAACGAAAAGTAAGGCACCCTTGCAATTGAACAGCACTGCCTATTGTTGACTTCCCATCTTTGACTTCACATCTTCTCAGCTTTCAGACAAGACAATTGAGAAAAATTAAAAATTTCTGAGATTTTTGTGTTACATAACTGATTACACCCACATCATTTGCCACCCCTTTAGGCTATTCCTTACATTTTTCTCCAGAGCTTTCCTTTCCTTCCAATTTTCAATGTTTATATTCTGAGGGTAGTCTTTGGGGCTGTCACTTTTCTTTTTTTTAGGTAGGAGTCCTGCTATTTATGCAGCCACTGATTAGCTGATTGAATTGAGCATGAACTCCACCTTTTTTTTCATAATTTATTTTTTCTTTTATTTATTGAATCACTTTGGGAAAAGTTCCTAAGCTTTTGGGTTTAAGTCTTGGTGATACAATGATCAAACACCTTTCCCTTCACCAGTACTCATTTTTCACCACCAAGATTCCAAATATACCCCCCTCCCAACCCTCCCAATGCCTGTGAAGCAGATGATTTCTACTTAACTCTTTTCTACATTGATTACATTCATTATTTCGACAAAAGATGCACCATTATTTAGAATCCCCCCCCCCAAAAACCAGAATTACTGAAAAGGCATTGTGAAATACTCTTTCCTATAGCTGGTTAACAGAATCATATAACGTTGCGCAGCTGCAATAGTGGCTGCGTGATTTTGGATTTCTGCAAAGAGCCAGATAATTACGAGATTGTTTTCTGTGCGTCTGGTGTTATGGCTGTGCTGGAGAGCTGCTACTGGGGGGCAACTCGTGACCTTGGTAGGGCATGAAAGACGAGCCGGTTCCACCCCCCTTCCCATGCGACTGTAGTTGCCCTGTCACCTCGGACTCATACTTGGCTTTCCTGTAAGCGCTGAGGCAGCAGCCACCCTGCTGCTGGGGGTGGGGGTTGGGGGGGAGAAGGCGGAAGGGAGCAACACCCTTTTGCTCCCGGGGAGGCATGGTGCTGTATTTTAACGTATGGTCCATTCACTTTTCTGCTGCAAGCTGCCGGGCTCTGGAATAAGTCCTTTTGCCTCTGGAGCCATGGCCATGCCAGAGAGCCGCTCCTGGGGGGTAACTCGTGACCTCGGTAGGGCGTGAAGGATGAGCTGGTCTCCCTTCTCATGAGACTGCAGTTGCCCCGTCATGGCCAGCTCATATCTGGATTAGAATAAGCTCTGAGGCGGCAGCCACCTTGCTGCTGCGGGGGTGGGGTGGGGGGGTGGGGCGGGGGCGCAAGGCAGAAGGGATCAACACCCTTTCCTTCCCAGAGAGGCATAGCGCTGTAGTTTAATGCTTGGTCCATTCACTTTTCTGCTGTAAGCTGCCATGCTCTGGATTAAGCCCTTTTTCCTCTAGATCCATGGCCGTGCCGGTGAGCCGCTCGTAGGGGGCAACTCGTGACCTAGGTAGGGCGTGAAGGAAGAGCCACTACCGCCCCCTTCCCTTGTGATTGCAGTTGTGGGGCTCTCACTTTCTTCCACACACTTTGGTTCATCTTCTCTAATCTTATGACCTTCATATGAGAAAGGATTCATCTGAAAAATCAGCATCACCTGCTTATATATCCGGACTGTATGTATACCCAGTAGCGTCTGACATACAGGAGGCATGCAAAGCCACCAGGGGTGTTACAGGAATAGAGTACTATATGTGTTTGATTTTGTTTCTCTCCTTATCTAAAAAATGAGAAAGATCCTATGCTTACAAATGTTTCCTGTAAGAGTCGTCAAAAGTGTTCTCAGTTTCTTTCTACTTGTGTTTCTGGATCACATAAAATGTTGTTAGGGTGCGGTGTCAGATCTCCTTGCAGCAACAAGGACCACGTAGAGAATGCAACCCGCAAACAGGTAGTTTATTGTTTCTGGCTCATCAGGGTCAAGCCGGTTACACAGACACACAGGTCCCGTAGGTCCAGGCCAGACCCCGACCCAGGGTAAGAGAGTAACTTATATGGGCCCTCACTGACCATTACAGCAAAGACCACCATTATCATAACCAATAGATTTATAAGAATCCATTCTTAACCCATCCTATTTCTACTACTGAAAGTACATTGTTCCTGATCCTAGGAGCTTGAAGGGTAACATTTGGTGAAGTGGTTACATTGGATGAGCAAGTGAGCATATCTTGCAAGGAGTATGCAGTTACATTTAATGAAAAAGCAGGCTCAGAGCATATCCTGCAGGCACACTTAGTTATCGCTCTTACCTTGCAACCCACTTCCCTTGTCACCTGCCCCCATTTGCACATACCCTGGGGCACCTGTATCCAGGCAGCAGCCCCCAGGAAAATAGCAACTTGCCGGGCTCTCCAAGAGGGGCGAAGGAATCAAACCTGGCTCGGCCGGGCTGGCTGCTGCGTACAAGGCAAACACCCTACCAACCTACCGCTGTGCTATCGCTCCTGGGATTTGTAATTGGAAGACACAATTTTTTGTACTTCTAGATGGTGTGGGAAGGAAGGCCTGAGCAACATTTAGCAGTGCTCAAAGCTCACTTCTAGCTCTGTGCTCAGGGGTCACTGCTGGTGGTGCTCTGGGACATGTGTGTTGCTGGAGATCAAACTTGGGTCAGCCACATACAAGACAAGCATCTTAACCCCTAAATCTCGGCCCCTAAAGAGAAAGTGTTTTTAATTAGAAGACACGATTTCCAGTGTTTGGCTTTGTAAGAGATATATTTTAAAAAGGTTAATCATAATTACCACCAAGTTTAAGATATTTTAAAATAGTGAGAAAAGACTTTTTTGAAACAACTCTAGGAAAGGAGCACTATGAAAACTGATATTGAGAACTAGTTCCATAATTAATAGTATTTTATGGCCAAATGACCGTGATCATGTAAACATTTCCAGACTTCCATACTTACAAGAACACTTTCAATTTGAATGTCTCACCACACGAACCAGCAGCAGCATTCCAGCTCTCCTCCTCCTAAAATGGTGCCTCTCCTCACTATCTCCCAGCCTCTGTCTCTTTACTTCAGTCACCACCTTCTGTTTTCACAGTCAGAATTAATTTTGATTCGGCTGTGTTTATGACTTAGGTAACTCTCTCTTCTGGGGCCAGAGTGATAGCACATCAGATAGGGCACTCACCCAACCCGGGTTTAATCCGTGGCATCCCCTGTGGTCCTCCAAGCACTGCCAGGAATGAATCCTGAGCACAGAGCCAGAAGGTGTTATGTCCTGGGAAGGTAATTTCGCTCGCACATTGACCAGACCAGATGCCAATGCAAGGCCCCTTGATTGTTAGCTCGAGCTAGGGTCCAAGTCTCATACAACGCAGTGGAGACTTGATAAGGACCCCAACTCCGAATTCTTAGCCATTGATATAGGATTGGGTTACATAGCAGCAGTTTTTGTAGGAACTGGCGATGTGGTTCCAATTTGGATCCCGTGACTCCACTGCCTAGGCCCTCTCCACTTGGCTGGGGCCCACTGCCCATGGCCCCTACTGATAGGCTGTTGCCACAGGGTGGTTTATCTGCCCAGGGTGGTATTTTTTTTTTTTTGGCAGTGGGACTTTGTGATGGGGAAAAGCGAGACTTAGGCCTGCTGAGTTTTGGTCTTAAAGTGGAGTCTGTCATGGCTCCACTTCGGCCTCACAAAGGAAGTCCTTCTGAGCACTCCCTGGTGTGACCCCTACTCACCAACTAAAAGACTCTTCTAAATAACTTTCTAGGAAGCTAATTTTTTTAGAATTATTAAAAATTATAGTCCGCGTATACTTTGTAGTTGACACTGAAAATAGGTATTTTTAGTTAGTACAGCCAATTAAGAATTTCTTTCCTTTTCAAGTATATCTTTCCATGAAAAATCATTAGGACATTAAAATAAATGGAAATCTTAGATGCAGATTTGGAATCACTCTTTCACTCTATTAAAACAGAATTTCAAAATTTGACAAAATATTAACTAATAACATTTCTCACTTAATCACTTAATCACTTAACTTCCCGTTAGTCGACGAGTTGCTCAAGCAGGCGCCAGGATTGTCTCCATTTGTCCCTGTCGCGTGCTAGTGGGCGGTCACGCGGTCTTTTGACAGCCCGTGGAATCTAGTCAGTAACAGCTCTAGTCCAGCGGTCGTCTTTAAATCTCATTACGTGACCAACCCATCTGATTTTTGACACCTTGGCAAATGAGACAGCGTCCCTGATTCTTGATCGTTGACAGATGTCAGAACTCCGGATTCTTTCTCTCATTTGAGTGAAACGTGATATTCCAAGCATAGCTCTTTCTATTCTTCTTTGGGAGACCTGAATAGCTTTCTCATCCTGTTTGCGTAGGGCCCAGGTCTCTGAGGCATAGGTCAATGCAGGAAGAACAGTGGAATCAAAGAGATGTGCCCGGAGCCGGAGGTTCTTCGTCCTCTTAGCTATTTCTTCGACGTTCCTGAAGGCGTTCCAAGCTGCTCTCTTCCTCATGCACAGCTCGGGTGCCAGGTCATTTGTCATGTTGACTTCTCAACCTAGGTACACATAGCTGTTGCATTCGGAGATGGTCGTTCCGTTGAGAGTGAATGGGACATCAGGAAAGAGGCTGTTTCTCGTAAACATTGTCTTCGTAAGATTCAGCTGTAGTCCTACCTTTCCACACTCACGGTCAAAGTCGGCCAGCATTTGTGCCGCTTGGCTGATGTTTGGTGTTATTAAAACAATGTCATCAGCAAAGCGGAGGTGGTGTAGTTGCCGACCATCTATCTTCACTCCCATTCCGTCCCATTCTAGTCCTCGCATGATTTTCTCGAGGGTGGCACTGAAGGGTTTCGGTGAAATGGTATCACCCTGCCAAACCCCTCTCTTGACATCAACGATCACTTCTTTGTAGAATGGTGAGATCCTGGTAGTGAATCCATAAAAGAGCTCACGGAGGACCTTGATGTATTGGGCTTGAATGCCCTGATTGGCTAGGGCTTTAATGACCGCTTCTGTCTGAACAGAATCAAAGGCCTTCTTTAAATCAGTGAACGTTAAACAGAGTGGCCTCTTGAACTCCCTAGAAACCTCCATGAGTTTGGTTTTCGTGTGGATATGGTCGATGGTGCTGAATCCTTCGCAGAACCCAGCTTGCTCGCATGGTTGTCCTTCATCTAGTGTTCTGCTAATCCTATTAAGGATGACTCGAGTGAACAACTTGTAGATGACAGAAAGTAGGCAGATCGGGCGATAGTTGCCAATGTCATGGATGTCTCCCTTCTTGAACAGTAGTACGGTCCTGCTGGTTTTCCATTGGGACGGAACCTTGCATTCAGACAGGTAGCGAGTGGAGAGCCGAGCCAGTGTATTGATGAGTACTGATGTCAGGTTCTTCAGGTGTTCAGGTCTAACCTTGTCTGGGCCAGGTGCTGTTTGTTTCTTTACCGACGAAATGGCGTGTCAGATTTCGGGAGCGTGAACGTTGGGAACGGCATATCCATCCTGTGGAATTTGGTATGTTGGCAAGTGGACATGGCTATCGAAAAGATTGGAGTAGAAGTCATGGATAATCTTCTCCATTGCCATTCTGGAGGATGTGAAGGATCCATCAGGACGTCGGAGGGCAGCCATCTTGGTCTTGTAGTTGGCGAAGGACAGGCGGGCGTAACGAATACCTTTCCCAGCTTCTGCCGCATCTACCAGTACTTCTGCTCTTCTCTCTTTGAGGTCTTCCTTGATCGCATCTCTGCACTGCTTTGCGAGCTCGACGTTAGCTTGCGGTTGCCTGGGGCATGCGCCAAACCACGCTGACGATTTTAGCTCAAGAGTTTTTGAAGACAGGCGTTTTTTTTGTGGCTATCTCTCTCTTGGCGTTCCTCGCACAGTCATGGAGGTGCTGAACCAGTCGATCGTATTCCTCACCAATGTTGTCAACAATGGCATCTTCCCATGTTGCCGCAATAGTGCCAAAGAGTTCCCAGTTGGTGTTCGTTCTGGGAGTTCTCTTCTAGAACTTTGCCGCCCTTTCTCCCCGCTGTGTGAAGTACAATTTTGCTTGAAGGAGACGGTGGTCCGATCCCGTTTGGAATTTTGGGACAACAGCGACATCGGTCAGGCAAAACCCTCAATTGAATATGATGTGGTCTATTTCGTTGTGGAATCGTCCACCGGGAGACTCCCATGTCCAACGTTTAGATTCTGCCTTCTGGAACTGTGAGTTACCATGGATGGTCTTGGTCGACATGATGAACTCAGACAGTCTCTCACCCTGTTCGTTCCGTTCTAGGCCATGGGTCCCGATGTGAAGTTCTTCAGCTGAACTTCTCGGTCCTATCTTGGCATTAAATTCACCCACAATGATCTTGTAGAAGGTGTGGTCTTCTTTATAGAACTTCTCCAGCTCCATGTAGAACTTCTCGATTTCTCTGTCATCATAATGAGATGTTGGTGCGTAGACAACGAAGATAGAAACGGCAGGCAGTAAGCCACATCTATTCAAATGTAAACGTCCAATTCGCGTTGTTAGGCATTCAGTGAATCAATACTCTTGGCCAAGTTTGTGTTGAAAAGGATACTGATGCCTCCGACACCTCTTTTATCGCATATTCCGAGGAAAAATTCTTCTCCAGTGTCAAAAACTGCATGGTGAGATTCGTGCCTTCTTGTCTCGGTCAGACCAATGATGGCATACTTGATCATTCGCGCTTCTAACATCAGGTCCTCAAAGGATGTATCTGATGGTAGCGTACGTGCATTGAAAGTACAGATGATCATTTTTGTCTTCCTTCGTTGTGGCAGCCTAGTATGGCCTTGAGATTTTGTCGGCCTCTCCTTTCTCATCCTTCTCAGTGCTGCCATGTCGGTGAAGCCTTCAGGGTCAGGTGAATGAGACCAGTGTTAGTTACTGGTTTTGGCATATCGAATACACAACGGATAGCTAGCCAGGCTCTTCCGTGCGGGAGGAATACTCTCGGTAGCTTGCCAGTCTTTCCGAGAGGGATAGAGGCTTTTGGAGCGACCTCCAATCACCCTTGTAGGTGTTACATATTTGAACCCTACAAATATGGTACGACAATTCCCGAAGATGGGTATTTAGTGTCTTATGATGTGTTGTGCGGCCCGATGTGGCTGCACAGGTCCGGAAAGCATCCTGGAGTGTGCTGAACGCTGGGTAGTGGAGGTAGTGTCACTAAAATTTTCTCACTAAAATTGTTTAATATTTGGAGGAAGTCATACAATTTTGATTTAGTGTTTCAAAAACTATTTTGGTAGTCTAATCTGATTGCCATCTGCTTAAGTACTTCCATTTTGAGGGAAGCTGGGGAGGCTGTGCCTAGCTACGTCCCTGTAGACCATCTTCACCCTCTAAGACCCATATGGGGACACGCCCCAGGGACAGCTGGCCACTGTGTGGGACACTCACAGCAGCATGCGTAGGTGAAGCTGGAAGAAGGGGAGCTGTGGGGTGCATGAGGGAGACAAAGGCAGAGGCCAGGTGTCCTCGGGATTCATTTCCTGTGGCTCCCATCCCAACCTTCGCTCTCTCCCCTTGCACTGGGAGCCCCTGGGGTGCAGTGTCCCTGGCTCACCATGACTCCCCAACACTGCTGCTCTAGACTGTGGATCTAAAGACAGTCCTGGGGAAGGGGTCATTACTCAGGGTGCGTTTCCAGGGCAACGCACAGTGTCCCATTGGAAAGGGGCCTTTGTGCACCCCCTCCACGCCCAGATGTTGACGAACAACCCGTGTCCACCCATGCCCCTGTCTTCACATGCGGCTTCCGGGAGCATCTGCGCCTGGTTCTCCTCCGCACAGGCTCCAGGACATGGCGGGGGTGGTCTGGGACAGGGGGCTCTACGCTGTCGTGAGGGTAGCAGTGACCCACCTTTTCGGGGGGAGGGTGGCACCGGATTTGTTTCCCAGGAGCTCCAGCTCCAGGAGACTGCTGGGGGGGGAGTGACGGTCCCCCATCCCCCGCCCACCACACACTCAAGTTCGCCAGGGCCGCGCAGACATGAGTTACTATTTTCTTGAACATTTATTTTTATTTTATTTTATCTTTAATTTTGATAAGTGAGACTCCAGGAGGTAGTGTTTCACGTGCTCTCCTGCTATCCCCAGCAGCAAAAGAGCCGCTGCAGCCTGCTCCGGAAGCTGTCATGCCGGGGCGGCTGTGCTGCACTGGAGAGGGTAGAAGGACCCCTTGGGCTCCGTCCCCGCCTGTGTCCAGGCCAAAATGGCCACCACCTTCTCCTTCTGTGTCCACGAGGCCCGTCCCGGTCACCGTGGATTGTTGGAGCACTAGCATGCCTCTCGGCCCCCTCGGGGCGCTGGTCCTGGGGGAAGGCCCGGCTCACAGCGGGGGAGGCTGGCAGCTGCACCCCCGGGAGTCTCAGGGGGGGGTGTTCCCAGAAGGAAGGAGGGAACGGACGGGCAGTCTTGTCCCTGAGGTGGGCTCTGGCCAGCGGGAGGCTGGGCAGGGCAGACGGAGATAAAGAACAGGACCGGCCTATACAGGGCCGGGGCTGGGGGCCTGGCCGATGGCGTTGCCGGTGAACGGCCAGTGTCCGCATGGACTACAAGTGCAGCCCTGTCGTGTTCTGGGTTTGGTGACATCTCTCCACGCAGAGAGGGCAGAGCCTCGGGGAGCTGCTGCCACCCCCAAAGGACCACCATCTGGAGAGTTGCTGGGCGTCTGACCCCCAACACGCCTGCCCCCCGGAGGAGCAGCACCCTGACTCGGGTCGGGGCGTGGAGGCCACGGTCTGCACGGCGGTCTAGGGCCCATGGGCACAAGGGCACGCCGTGAGGCTTGGCAGGACACAGGGTCCCCATGGTGATCTGGGCTGAGCTCTGACTCATGCCCCCGACTGTTCGGCCGGCTCCTGCGAGGTGAGCCGGCAACATAGAGAACTTAGGCACCGGATGGTTTCCTGCGCACCTGTTGCCCAAAAAGGAGCCAGGGTGGAGCAGTGTGTGCAGACCCCCCCACTGTGTCCGAGTTGGGCTCCGGTCTGTGGGAGGCTGGACGAGGGCCAGGGGCCAGGCAGATGTTGTTGAAGTTGTGGCAAGAGGCCGGGAATAGCCAGGAAGAAAAAAGCCGCACGTGTCCCAACAGACTCCCCGAAGTGCAGCCCAGTCGTGTCCTGGTTGTGGCAACTCCTCGCCATGGAGAGCAGGCAGAGCCTCGGGGATCTGCTGCCACCCCCAAAGGATCACGATCTGGAGAGCTGCTGGGCGTCGGACCCCCCAAACGCCTGCCCCCCAGAGGAGCAGCACCCTGACTCGGGTCGGGGCGTGGAGGCCACGGTCTGCATGGCGGTCTGGGGCCCATGGGCACAAGGACACGCTGTGGGGCCTGGCAGGACACAGGGTCCCCTGGGTGCTCTGGCCCAGGCTCTGCCTCATACCGCTGACTCTTAGGCCGACTCGGGAAAGCTGAACCGGCAGCAGAGACCCCTCAGGCGTCAGAGGGTGGCCTAAGCGGCTGTTTCCCAGAAGGAACCTGGAGCCAGGGTGGAGCAGTCCGTACAGAGATGCCCTCTGTGTCCCAGGGGCGGGTAGAGAGGTGGATCTACCGAAATACAGCTGATCGGCGCCCGGGGCAGCAGGGGACATGAAGAGGCAAGGATGCCCTGCGGCTCGTTCCCAGGGTGCAGAAAACGGGGGGACGTGGTACAGAGGCATACGCTGGCGGCGGGGGTCCTGTGGCTGGAGCCATTGTCTGCAGAGGACACAGGGCACAAGGTTGGAGCCAGGAGGAGAGAGTAGTGGCCCCTGCTGACATGGGTGGGAGACCCCCGGCACCCCCACAGCCTGAGCCCCTCCCCCTCCTCAGGTCCATGAGGTCACAGTAGCCTCTGCCCTCTCCCAGGGCCCTCCCCGGCCATTTCTTGGCTCACTGCACTGTCCCTATGGGACCACTCGGTCCTGAGGTGTCTGGGGAGGCGGGGCATAGTCACCTGGTCAGCTCACTGTTCTCCCGCGGTGAAGATGGGCTCCTGCCAGGGAGGAGGGGCCGTCAGGGGTCATGCACAGCTTCCCAGCCAGCCCTGTCTGAGCCCCAAGACCTGCCCAGCCCGTGCCCGAGGCTCCCTGAGGCACCTGCTTCCGGGGAAAGGCCGGACACACCAGCTCCGGAAACCCAGAGCCCAGTGTCCCTCAGGGACCTGTCGTCCACACTCCTGGGAACCTTGGTCTGTCCTGTGTCCCCCGCCCACCTGGAGGGCAGATCCACTGCTTCCCACCCTGGTGTGGTTCACTGGGACCCCCAAGGCCTCAGGCTCTGCCTGTCTCCCTCCCGACTCTCCTCCAGTGCCCTCACGGGGCCGCTGTCCACAGGGACATCTTCAACTTGTAGCCTGGCCTGGATGGCCAGGACAGGGAGTGTGCCCTGGCAGAGCCCAGGCGGGAAAGCCAACCCCCTCACCTCGGTGTGTGCAGAGCCTCTCCTCCTCCAGGCAGCCTTCCAGTGCTGAGAAGAAAAGGGGAGTGAGGGCCTGGGCCTCTCAGAAACTCAAGGAGCCTCCCCAGGCCTGGGCTCCTGCAGGGAACTGCAGGCTGGGCTCTCGCCTGATTCATTCCCAGGGACGCTGACCCCATTCTCAGTCCCTGTCAGGCCAGCACCCTGGTGCCAGCAGCACCCTGACCAGTCTGTGCACTGTGCTGCCTCACAGAGGCCCTGGGCCCCCTCTGAGGGTCTCTCAGGTCACCACTGTCCTGTTGGCCCCCGTGGAGGCCCCTGTGTGAGTGACCCCTGCCCCCGCAGGTCAGGGGGGAAGCGTGTACTCTCCCCGGAGCTGGGATCCCACAGGGACAGCTATTTCTCCCACAGTGCGGGAGGGGATCTCCCACACAGACACTGGCCCTGAGGTAACTGGGTCCCCCGGAATACCTCGCCCTGTGCCTCACGTCTGCGAGAGAGAGGACTGATGCTCTCATCTGGCCACACGCCCCGTCTGCTTCTTTCAAACACACCTGCCCTCAGTCCCCCAGGACGTCTCCAGACTCTACCTGGTGCTGTTCCTTGACCGCAAACGGAAAACACATTTTTTCAGCAAAATCCAAAATAGAATTCCATTAAACCCCGAAAGGTAGGGGTCCTCAATCCAGAGAACCAGCCATTCGGGTAGATGTTCAGGAGTAATAGGAGAATAAGTGTGAGAATCCATGTAGAAGAGATCAGACAAGTATTCGCTTGCCTGTGGCAACTGAGCCAGAGAGCAGCAGGCCCGTTTATATACACTCTGCTGACATCACGGAACCCTGCGGAGTCACAAAGGGTCCCGAGCCGGGGAGGGGACCCCATGCATGGCTGCCACCAGCCCTGCCCCACTCGGGCCTGAGTGGTCTCTCTACCCGCCTAGGTCTTAGGTTGCCCTGCCCTCCCTTCCCGCCCTTTACAAGCCCCGAGCCCTGCCTCCTGGGCCTGGCCTTGT
The DNA here is from genome assembly GCF_029834395.1 of Sorex fumeus. Lineage (NCBI taxonomy): Eukaryota > Metazoa > Chordata > Mammalia > Eulipotyphla > Soricidae > Sorex > Sorex fumeus. The sequence goes on along the minus strand of NW_026606077.1, from coordinate 22,912,559 downwards.
TCTCTCAGGAACCCAGTCACCCCCTGCGTCTGCGCTTGCCGTCTGTCTGCCTCACCGAGCCTCTGACCCTGGCACTTTCCTCTCGGCAGTGTCCTTGTTTCACATCCTCTTTCCTCCAGACTCTCCCAGCAATGTTCCCACATGAACCTGGGCCTCGAGCATCCAGCCCTCTCCCACTGCGTTGGAGCCTCAAAATCCGCCACATTAGTTTGGTCTTTGCTCAGCCTTTACCAAACATCTTTATGTTTTAAATAAAAACTCTTTCTTTGAAACAAACAAATGAAACAATTATTTTACTATTGTGTACATACACTAGACTCTCAAAGTGTAATTATTTGGCAATTTTTTTTGTTTCTGAGGGGCCACACCTGGTGATGCCCAGGGCTTCTCTTGGCTCTGCATTCAGGAATTACTCCTTGTGGTACTTGAGGACCCATGGAGGATGCCAGGGATCAAAGCCAGCTTCTCCACGGTACTGTCTCTTAAGCTTTCGGCGTTTTTAAGGAATATAATCTGAATATCAATTTTTAATGATTTTTACACGTTTTATATTCATAAAGTAGTTCACAGGAGTTCATTACAGGTAATATTCAAACACCCATCCAGCCAGTGAGCATCTTCCCACCACAACAAGAGGGAAGTGTGTGAAGGTTGTGGAAATTCATTCTGGGGCTAAATGTCAATTTGTAAGACTTTTCTCTTTGGAAAAAGTCCAGGTAGCACTCTACTTTCAATATATAGAACTTTCCTTGTTCCTTTCCTCTTTAAATTTTATTTCTTTTCTACTTCCATCATAGTTTTATCAGAACTTAATGTATTATCATAATTTTTGCTTTAAAGGCTGTTATTGATTACCCCTCATACATTCCACCATAAATATGTGTAAGTAGAAACTAATATCAATTTTTCTTTGTAGATTAACTCTTAATTACAACTCTAAGTAAAATGTACTTGATCAATATTTCCTGTTTTGAGTAATATTTTTAAATATTATTTAACAGGTTCACTATCCATTGTAGCACTCTTCTCCCATTTTTCATCAATCTTCTCGAGCGGGCACCAGTAATGTATTCATTGTGAGACTTGTTGTTACTGTTTTTGACATATCAAATACACCATGGACCTTCCCAGGCTCTGCCGTGTGGACAGGATACTCTCGGTAGCTTGCCGGGCTCTTCAAGAGGGATGGAGCAATCAGACCCGGGTCAGCTGCGTGCAAGGTAAACGCCCTACCCACTGTGCTAACGCCTCATGTCCCCTTCATTAATTCATGTCTTTATAGAATATTACTGTAACATTTTTTTTCTTTTTGGGTTACACCTGGCAATGCACAGGGGCTACCCCTGTCTCTGCATTCAGGAATTACTCCTGGCGGTGCTCGGGAGACCATCTAGGATGCTGGGGATTGAATCCGGGTCAGCCGCATGCAGTGCAAACGTCCTACCCGCTTTGCTATCTCTCCCACAGCGGGTAGGGCCTTTGCCTTACATGCAGCCGAGCCAACCAACCCGAGTTTGATTCCTCGGCCTCTCTCAGAGAGCCCAGCAAGCTACCAGAGTATCTTGCCTGCACGGACAAGCTTGGCAAGCTACCCACGACATATTCGCTATGCCAAACACAGTAACAACAAGTCACGATGGGGACGTTATTGGGCCCACTAGAGCGTATCGGTGAACAACGGAAGGACAGTGCTACAGTGCTACTGCTACATGAGACAGATTGTCTTAATTGAAAGCATTACCCAAAACTGTGTTTTGAAATGTAAGTTGCTGTGTCTTTGTTCTTACTCTTTTGGAGGAGTGACACTAAAAGCAGAAAATGAACAAGAGTCATGTCTTTGTTTTGTGAAATGAGAGGGAAAAGAATTCACGTGAAGTATAGACCCCAAGAACACTCTCAGAAAGATCACTTTTAGAAAAGTGAAAGCTGAAGTTCTGCAAATTATGAGTGCGACTAGTGAATTTGAAAACCCTGAGTCTTTTTTGTACAAGAGCAAATAAGTTTCTTTGAGGAAGTAGGAGAATGACTTTAGATGTTGGGGAAGAGTTTTCTTCAAAGAACCCAGAGACGTTGCACACCAGGTCAAGGCAGACGTGGGATCAAGGATGATGGACACTCAGAGAAACACCCTCTGGGAGCAGCTGATGGCTGTTCGCTTCATTGCCAAATACACACATATTTTATAGAACTTCTCGGCTTACAAGAACGTCCAATCGCACGAAGTTCAGCATGATTGTCCTATCATCTTTTCTTCTCTGCTTTGCTCCAGTAGAATCCCAATTAAGGCTAGGATGACCTGCTTAGCGTAGGTGACAGTTTCTGTGTCTTTGGCGCATGTGACTAGGAGATTGAGTGAGGCTCAAGGCTCAACAGCCCGTGCTGACATCCTTTCTTGCCAAGTTTGCCAAATACTTGCTCTTGTGATGCTTCGCTTGTGGGCCACTTTGCAAGTTCAAGTCTTATCTACTCCAGTGCCCGTCGCCATAGTCCACATCTAGATAGTTCCACACTGTACAAATTTCCTTCATAACACTGATTTTTGCTGTCCCTTATGTTCTGATAAATCCTATCTTTATTCTCCTTTATTTTCAGGACTCTTCTGATTTCTTCTCATTGACCTATAGTTCTTTGCTGCTTTTGTCTTCCTCTTCTTTGGGGATTCTGGTGATTCTTCTATTGTTTCTCTTCAACACATCCTGTACTTCTCTGGTGTGCTGTCTATCGCTTTTGGGATTTCCTTCCACCTTATGTTGGTTTCTAGAAGTTTCCTGCATCCCGTCTTGGAGCTCACCAATGATTTCCCCAGATGTTGTCACTCCATTGAAATTTCTGCTTCACCTGCCACACTCTTTGCTTCAATCGTTTCTGTTTGTACTTGTCTCAGTTCCACCTCATACTTTGCAGTGCTTTGCTGACTGATTGAGCCAGTGTTTCTCTGAGCTCAGTAGACATCACATCATCAGAAACTCAGTAGACATCACATCATCAGAAAGTCAAGGAGCCTCCCCAGGCCTGGGCTCCTGCAGGGAACTGCAGGCTGGGCTCTCGCTTGATTCAGTCCCAGGGACGCTGACCCCATTCTCAGTCCATGTCAGGTCAGCACCCTGGTGCCAGCAGTACCCTGACCAGTCTGTGCACTGTGCTGCCTCACAGAGGCCCTGGGCCACCTCTGAGGGTCTCTCAGGTCACCACTGTCCTGGTGGCCCCCGTGGAGGCCCCTGTGTGAGTGACCCCTGCCCCGTGGGGTCAGTGACCGCAGGTCAGTGGGGAAGCATGTACTCTCCCCGGACCTGGGATCCCACAGGGACAGCCATTTCTCTCACAGTGCTGGAGGGGTTCTCCCTCACAGATTCTGGCCCTGAGGTAAACTGGGTCCCCCAGAACATCTCGCCCTGTCCCTCATGTCTGTGAGACAGAGGACTGATGCTCTCTCCTGGTCAGACGCCCCGTCTGGTTCTTACAAACACACCTGCCCTCTCTCCCCCAGGAAGTCTCCAGACTCTACCTGGTGCTGTTCCTTGACTGCAAACGGGCAACAAATGTCTTGAGCAAAAGCCAAAAGAGGATCATTAAAACACTTGAAAAGTAGGGGCCCTCAAGGCAGAGAGCCAGACATTCAGGCATATATGGAAGGATTATGGGAGAATAAGACTGAGACTCCATCTTCATGGGATCAGAGAACTAATGACTTGCCTGTGGCAACTGAGCCAGAGAGCAGAAGGCCCGTTTATATACACTCTGCTGACATCACGGAAGCCTGAGGAGTCACAGAGGGTACCGGGCGGGGGAGGGGACCCCATGCATGGCTTCCATCGCCCTTGCCTCACCCAGGTCTGGGTGGTCTGTCCGCCCGCCTTGGTCTCCGGTTTCTCTGCCCTCCCTCTGTGGCCCTTCCCAGCCCGAGCCCTGCCCCCTGGCCTTGGCTTTGTTCTCTCAGGGACCCAGACACCCTGTGTCTGAGCTTTCCGTCTGTTTGCCTCACCGAAACTCTGACCTGGCCACTTTCCTATCGGCAGCGTCCTTGTTTCACGTCCTCTTCCCTGCAGACCCTCCCAGCAAAGTTTCTGTGTGATTCTGGAACTTGAGCTCCCGGCGCTGTCCCTCCGTGTTGGGTCTCGAAATCTTCCACATCAGGTTGGGTATGGTTCAACCTTTACCACCTCTCCTCAGTGATGCTGGGTCCATTGCATCTCTGACACCCACTGGACTCAAGGACCGATAAAATAATTGGAATGCATCCAACCTCAGGCCATGGGGAGGGGCGTTGATATCTCATTCTCTGTTGATGCTGAAGGTCATTGACACCATGATTCGGCGTTATTGTGATCCTTTGACAAGCCAGGAAGTCGTTTTCATTGCAGATGTAAACAATCCCCATTTTTATGTTTCTTTGCGCCTGCTTTTTGGTGTCAGCCAGCTATGCTCAGGGCTTCCTCCTGCTCTGCATTCAGAAATCAGCTTTGTTTACAAGAAATTTTGAACTATTTTATTAATGTATTTTTTTATTTAACCACTGTGAGATGCGGGTGTGAGATAGTTCCAAAGTTGTTCATGCTTGATTTTCAGCCCTACAATGTTCCCATACCTGTGACCACCAGTGTACATTTACTAACACCAATATTTCCAGTTTCCCTCCACTGCCCCCCCAAAAGTCTTCTTTTATGAAGGTAATTCCCCCCCCACACACACCTTCTCTCTGTTTCTCTATTTGTCTCTTTCTGTTTCTGTGTCTTTCCCTGTATTTCTCTCTGTCTCCTCACTCTTCTTTCTTTACTTTTTGGACATTATAGTTTAAAATACAGATCTCTCTCTCTCTCTCTTTGTATTTATATTTATATACACACACACACATACAGATAGATCATGTATTTGATGGTCAGTGTCAGGATATTCATATCTGTTCCATTGATCTGTGGGTCTCTCTTGATTCCAATACCATGTTCTTTTTATTACTACCACTTCCTAGTAATTTGAAGGTGAGGAAGGTGTTGTCTCCCATCTTCTAATCCCCAAGGATTGCTTTTAGCTATCTGTGGAGGTTTATTTTCCATATAATTTGCAGAATGTTTAATCTATTTGTTTGAAAAAATCATGGGTATCATTACAGGGTATAGGATAACATTGTTTTCTCCTTTCTCCCTGGGTGCAGGGAGCTTAGGTTTATTGGGTTATACCTCTCACACTGCTCCGGAGACACTCCCATTCCCTTGATTGTTGGAATATATCTCTAAACAGTTTTCGGCTTAAAATTGGATGGTCCTTTCTCCCTGGCCACAGGGAGTTTAGGTTTACTGAGTCATAATTATCACAGTTCTCCCAAGGTGCTCCCATTCCTCTTTGTTTATCTATAACCTCTTTCTTTGTGCTCTGCTTCCCCAATAGGTCAATCACCTGTAACCCCTAATCAGACTCCGTTAACTTGTAAGGTCATATCCTTCTAAGGACACTGACAGGACTTGTGTTGGTAAGTAAAACATTAAGTTAAGTTAAAGTTAAAGGCCCTCCCGTTGATCGTCGATTTGCTCGAGCGGGCCCAGTAACGTCTCCATTGGAGACTTTGTTGTTACTGTGTCTGGCATATCGAATACTCTCGGTAGCTTGCCGGGCTCTCCGAGAGGGGCGGAGGAATCGAACTCGGGTCGGCCATGTTGGCCGCTTGTAAGGCGAACACCCTACCCGCTGTGCTATCGCTTCTCTTTTCTTTATGTCCTTTTCATAGTGACTTCAGAGCAATGTCCTTTTTGTACAGACACAGGAAGACAGTGAATGGTATGCTTTTGAAACTTGAGGGTTAACTGACTCCAGATATTTGCTCCTATTTCCTTGACTTACGCCTTAGTTGTCCTTAGTTCCTAGCACCCCAGAAGGAAAGTCCCAACCAGAGACTGGACCGACCCAGGGCAGACACTGTGCTCCCCGGCATCAAAATGGTCCAGGCGAAGTGCCATTAATACTTCACTATAAGTCAAGAGCATGGTCATGGGCAAATTCTGTCTTGATTCAAAGAGTAACAACTGGATTAGGACCCTGCTGTGGTTAGGAAATGCATTTTTAGGAGCTTTTTTGATAGAGTAATTAGGATTTTCTCAGTATAGTATCATATCATCTGCAAATAGTGAACACTTGACTTCTTGCTTTCCTATATAGATGCTTTTGCTATCTTTTCCTTGCCTAAGTACTATGGCAACCATTTCCCGTACTATATTGAACAGGAGTGGTGAGAATGGGCCACCTTGTCTTGTGCCTGATCTTAGAGGGAATGCTTTTAATTATTCCCCATTAAGATTAACTATTGGTATGGGTTTTTCTATATTGAGGAATGTTCCTTCCAATCTCATTTTGTTGAGAGTTTTTGTCATGCTCTATCTTGTCGAATTCTTTCTCTGAATCTATTGGCATGGGTTTTGGTTGGTTTTTTTTTTTTTTTTGAGGGAGGTGTTGTTGTTTGTTTGGTTTTTTGCATGTGTCTAACCAGTTTTCCCAGCAGCATTTGTTGGAACAGGCTCTCCTTACTCCATTTCATATACCTAGCCTGTATTATGAATTAACTGCCCTTACATTAGAGGGTTTACCTCTGAGGTCTTAACTCTTCATGTGGTCTGCTTGTTCTAGTATCATGTGCTTTTGATCACTAAAGTTTTGGGAAAAGACCAGTTTGAGAGCAATCACTCCCATCATTTTCTCAGCAATTCTTGGCTTTTCTGATAACTCTTTCCTTCTCCTTTTCTGTTTGTTTCTTGGGAGAGTGGTGTCTGTTGCACACTGGGCTGTCCACATGACTTATTTCTAGATCTTTGAAAAGGGATGCCCCCTGAGATTTCCTGAAGGAGTTAAAAGATATAAGCAGTGCAGAGGATTGACTAGGTACTGACCCATGTGCCTGACAGGCCAGTGCCTTAAGCCCTACACTGTCTTTCTGACCTCTGGTAGTTTTTTGGTTTTATAAGAATTTTAAAAGTATTTTGTATATGTCCAGAGAGATTGCCATAGACCTTTAATTTGCGAATGCATTGTGTCTGTAGGTTGGTCATCTTAACGATGTTGATATTTCCAAGGTATGAACATGGAATATGTTACCATCTCCATGTTGTGTTCAATTTCTTTTATAAGTGAAATAAAAGTTTCATCAGATATTTCTTTGATTTGCTTCGTTTAACTGGTTCTGAGATACTTGGGTTTTTAAAGACACAATCATAAATGGGGTAAATTTTTTTTATCTATGTCATTACGTGTTTACATAGGAAGCAACTCTTTTAAGTTATTGTTGCTGTTTTGTTTTTTTCGACATGGACTGTGTAACCTGGTATTATACTGTATAGGCTTGTAGTTTCTTGGGGTTTTTATCTTTAGGTTTTTACACGTACAATATCATGTCATATGCCCACTGCAGCACTGTTCTCGCGATGTCCATTGATTTGCTCCAGCAGGCACCAGTAACGTCTCCATTGTGAGACTTGTTGTTAATGGTTGTTTTGCATATCGAATATGGCACAGAGAGCCTGCCAGGCTCTGCCACGCGGGCAGTATACTCTTGGTAACTTGCTGGGCTCTCTGAGAGGGACACAGGACTCTAATCCGGGATGGCCACATCAGCAAGGCAAAGCCCCACCACTGTGCTATTACTCCAGCAAGTCATATGTTATTAGTAAATTTTGAGTTTTTTTTTAAATTTATACTAGTGAAACACCATGAGGATCAGTTGTAGACTTACAAATGTCTTCCTTATGTCTTTGAGTCTTCTTATTAGGTTCTCTTTCAGCTGGCATCCTTTGGGCTTCTTGGATCTGGATGCCTGCATTCTCAGCTCTGGGACCTTTTTTTTTGTCTTTTAAACAATTTTCTTAATGAATTAGTGTGAGGTACAGTTAAACTTACAAACTTTCATGCTTATGTTTTAGTCATACATTGATCGAGTACTCATCCCACCACCAGTACTCATTCTCCACCACCAGTGTTCCATGTATCCCTCCCACCACCCCCACCCCATCCCCATCTCCCCTCTGTGACAGGCGCATTCCCTTTTACTCTCTATTTCTCTCCTTGAGGGTGTTGTGTTTGCAATGCAGATATTAAGTGGCCATCATGTACGCTCTATGGTCTACTTTCAGCACACATCTCCCATCCCTAGCAGGCCCTCCAAGCACCCTTTACTTGATGGTCCCTTCTCTACGTGAACTGCCTTTTCCCCCAGTATGCGGGGACTGCTTCCAAGACGTGGAACAATCCTCCTTGTCCTTATCTCTACTCTCCTTGGCTGTTAGTCTCCCATTGTGTTATTTTATATTTCACAAATGAGTGCAGTCTTTCTAGGTCTGTCCCAGTCTTTCTGACTCATTTCACTTACCATGAGACTTTCCATGTTGATCCACTTCGATGCAAATTTCATGACTCCATTTTTTCTAACAGCTGTGTAGTATTACTTGTGAAGGTGTGCCCCAGTTTCTTTAACCAGTCATCTGTTCTCGGGCACTTGGGTTTTTTCTAGATCCTGGCTATTGTCAACGGTGCTGCAAAGAACTTACTGTTGCAGATGTCATTTCGACTATACTTTTTCTGCATCTCTGGGATATACTCCCAGAAGTGGTATTGCAGAGTTAAATGGGAGCTCAATTTCTCATTTTTTTGAGAAATATTCATACTAGGGGTATGGTGCCGCCAGCAGGTCAAACTGTGCCTGTGAGTCGAGTGCATCAGCCACCTGATGGCGCCTTCAGATTTTCAGATACCCCACAATTGCTGCATGCCCTTGTCCAGACCTCAAAAACTTAGGGCAAAGTTTGCCAAGAAAGTTAATGGCTGAAAGTTAGGTGTGTGGGAGACACACCCACAAACTACCTCGGGCTCACCTATATAATTAGAGGATTGGCCTCTCTGGTTTCTGATCGAACTGCTTAACTGCTATGATCCCAGAGACTCAGAAACAAATCTCAAACACCAATGGCTTTTGGCTGAAGTGCGTCCAATCCCTGCTGTAGGTCACAGGCACTGGGCCACCAGAGGTGGAAATAGGTTTCGTGCTTTGGCCTGTTCCTCTGTCAGCCCAGTGGGCGCCATCCTTCAGATTGTCCTATGAAATAAATGAAAACAGTTATTATTAAATTTTAAAATATTTACATAATAAAAGATTGACAACAAATGAAGCTGCCTGTTCCTGTGTCTCAATGGGAACAAATTGCTGGGCTCTTACTGGACCTGTGAGTCAGATTCCCAGACCATCCTAGCCACTGCCTTCAAGGGCATTCTGGCCTTGAGAGAAGGTCTTGCAGCCTCAGCTCTCGCTGTAGGAGTGCTTATCCTAGCTGAGCCCCTGCGAGAGATAAGCTTCATGTGGAACTCGGTCCCTTTGCTACTCAATGGGCCTGTTTGCACCCTCCATCCTCCCATTTTTCCTGTTTCTTTCACAAGTGAATTTCCTGTATGCTAATAGCCGTCAGCCCACAGAAAGTTGCTATCCATCCAACACCACGTATGTTACTTGGTTCAGGGTCTTTGCTGGTAAGGAAACACAGGGCAGGGAAATATGACTCAGTCTGTAATTTAAAGAAACATCATCTTCCTTCTGTTTTCTCTCCTTGGGTCTCTTGATCTTTTCAGGCGCACCTGACTTCCCTCTCTGGATGACAGAGCCCTAGTGAGGAAACACTGTCTAGATTGTTGAGAACAGAAACAGGAAGGGGAAGGGGAAGGGGAAGGGGAAAGTGAAGGGGAAGGGAAAGGGAAGGGAAGGGAAGGGAAGGGAAGGGAAGGGAAGGGAAGGGAAGGGAAGGGAAGGGAAGGGAAGGGAAAGGAAGGGAAGGGAAGGGAAGGGAAAGGAAGAATAAGGGAATGGACTGGAATCTGCCTCCCCGCCCAGAAGCAAGGTGGCCACTGCTTCAGAGATTATTGGAAAGCCAAGTATGAGCCAACGGTGATAGGACACCTGCAGTCTCATGGGAAGGGGGGTGGTACAGGTTCATCCTTCACACCCTCGGGGTCACGAGTTGCCCCCACGAGCGCCTCTCCGGCATAGCCATAACACCAGATGCAGAGAAACCAATCTCATAATTATCTGGCTCTTTGCAAAATCCAAAATCGCGCAGCCACTATAGCGGCCGCACAACATTATATGATTCTCGTAACTAGCTATAGAAAACAAAGGATTTCACGATGCCTTTTCAGCAATTCTGATTGTTGGTGGGAGGGAATTCTAAACAATAATGGTGCATCTTTTGTCAAAGTAATGAATTTAATCAATGTAGTGAATAGGTAAATAGAAATCATGTGCCTCACAGGCATTGTGTGGGGTGGGGGGTATATTGGGATTCTTGGTGTTGAAAAATGAGTTCTGGTGAAGGGAATGGTGTTTGATCATTGTATGACCGAGATTTAAACCTGAAAGCTTTGTAACTTTTCCCACAGCGATTCAATAAATAAATATAAGAAGAAAAAATAAATAAAATTATGAAAAAAAGTAAGGTGGAGTTCATGTCCAATTCAATCCGTTAATAGGTGGCTTGATAAATAGCAGTGCTGCTAGATTAAAAAAGGAACAAAAGGGAAGGGAAAAGGAAAAGGAGAAAAGAAAAGAAAAGGAAAGAAAAAAGAAAAGAAAAGTTGGTGTTGGTATAAGGAGTCCTGTTCTATTAGTAATGGTAATAGGGCAGAGCTGGGATCCTTGGAGACGCTCTATGGTTCAGAGGGCAGTAGGGCAGAGGTGAGTGAAGAAAGGACATCGCACTCTCACCAGGAGCCGTCATGGCAGTCAATTCCTTGTGCATATTGTGAAACTGTGACATTTCCTGTAACTCTTGTTGGCTTTCCAAGATCATAGGATCTGATCTGCTGCTCTAACCAAAGCAGCAGCATCTAGTCAGAGCACTGGCGGTTCTGCTGAGAACGGGATGAGACTGAGTGTGAAAAGCAAGTGGAACTGGGAATGGGAGGAGCAGTCTGTGGACCTTAAGATGTGATGCCTGGGCTGTATTGTCAGGTTTCTAGTGAGTTCTTGCTTCTGCAGATAATCCCTCAGGCTGGGAGAGACTGAACTGCATGAAAATTTGGGATGTTAAGAGTCCCAGAGCTTCATGACACCAATGTCGGTTTAGAAATGAGGTGCAGGGTGACAGACAACAGAAAAGACTGCTGAATCCCAAAATGTCACACAGAGGTATTATCTCTTTCATTATCCTCCGTTATTGATTCACCACAAAGGCAAAGGTAGAGGTTTTCAAGGCCTTGAATGCAGCCGTGAATCAAAGGTACTTGTTTGTGCTCACTCAAAGGGTTCTCCATTGCCACCATAGTGGCCCATAGCGCCCCCTGAGGAACCTCTTGAGAATTAGGCTTATCCGCTTCCAATATATCCCAGAATCACCAATAGGAGGTTTGAGACAGTTTACAAATGTGTGCACACTCAATATAAGAGCTCTGGGAAGAATGTGTTAAAACAAGGACCACGCTTATCTGACACCAAGAGATTTAACAGCAAGAAGGGAGCAGTGGGCAGTGGTAGGGCCCAGAACTGCCCCATCTGTGACCTGGGCTCCTCTGTTGGAGCGTATGGCAGTTGGGTACCTTTCTTAACTGAACCCAAGCACTTCTATTAAGTTCCTGGTAGGACGACGGAAGCTCGGTTCTCACTCTAGGTGGCAGAGCTCATGTCTTCTCAAGTTCAGAGGCTATCTTCATGTTCTCTCTCAAAAGGAACCACCAAAGAAAGTAAAGAGGTACAGCACACGGCCCAGTAGGTGCTCTATGAATTCTCTATTATTAAATTTCAGAACCGTGAAACGTGAGTTAAAACAAGAAAGGTATGAAAATTAAAGTTGGAAAGGTTATATGACCTATTCTAGATTAGAGTAAGGGTAAAGTCAATGCCAGTTTAAACCTAGCTATGTGTTTCAGCATCAGAAAGGGGGTCTCTTAGAGTATATTTCCAAGGACTCTGAATGATCTAGAAATGGTAATCTAGTCGAATAGCAATTTATTTATTAAAATCATGCATAGCATATTAAAAAAATCCAATCTCAGAAAATAAATATCATGTTAAAATAACTGGAAGACCCCAGGTCAGGTAGAAATTCATCTTAAAGTGCATTTGGGAAAGAACCCAAAAAACACTTTCCTTTGTATAATAATAACGCTCTTGCTTGTTTATAACAATGCCTGTTGCAAGCCGGGTAGCCCTGTCACCTCTTCTGGTTCTGCAATGGAGGCATTTATGGGACTCTCCTTTTTTAAGCCATGTTACTCACTTGTGTCTACAATCTCTCATTTCTTACAACAGTGACCAAATGACAAACCCTTGTTTTCTAAGCTGTCTGAAGAACACATAGTGACTGACCCTCAGCCTTCCCTTTGTCTTGGTCATTTTGGCTAGTTGTTGGAAGATGGTGGTTGTGGTAAAAGAACACATTTCTTTTTCTCTTTTTTCTTCTTCAAAGACATAACCTGATTCTGGTAACTATACCTAAAGCATAGAATCTGAAACAGGTACAAACCAGGTAAAAATTGCTCTATTTAATGTCAACTCATATAAAAAATAAAAGTGCACTGAGTCTAGGGGGCGGAGAGATGTACAGAGCAGAAGGTAAATATCTTGCACACAACCAACCCAGATTCAACGCCCTAGAATTGCGAGATGCAGCCGGTCGTAGCCCTGGACATCACCATGAGCACTGACCGGTGTTGCCCTGGAGGCTCCCTGTCAGGGCCCTGCACATCCCCGGAGGCCCTTAGTACTTAGTAATACCAGCATGGCTCCTGTGATTCCAAGCACCTGAGATTCTGAATTCTGGCATTGAATCATCATCTTGATTGACAAAGTGTCTGAGGTTCTGTCACTGAGAATGCCCCGGCTGGACTCCTGAATGTCACTGGGAGTAAATAAATAACAACATAGAAAACATTATTTCAGAGTTTCAAAACAATTGCCTGTTTCAGGAATTATGCCTCTTGTGATTACTGATGGTAAATTTCTGACAGCTTCATTGCTTCACCTTCATTGATCATATTAATGCAAGTAAAATACCAACTAACATTCCGACTGAAACTACATTTACTGATTGAGAAAGAAATTCTTTACTGAATCAAATATAGATAGGCATGTATTGACATTTAAATTGCTAAATTGTAATTCACTGAGACCATATACTGAACATGAGTAAACTTGTTTCAAATAATATCATAGGAAAACCAAGTATTTACATAGGATTGGTAATAAGTATTTTGTATTTGATAGCTTCCCATTACTTACTACTCTAAACTATAGTGTTAATAAGTTTGTGGTAATTGTATATAGTTCCCCGAACGAGTGATTTGTTGACTTTTGCCTTCACACTACTGGTCATGAGTCATATGTCACTTGCTTGTCTTTCCACCCTCCATCTTCCACCCTCCCCCTGCTTTTCCTTTCCCTACTTATTTATTTAAAAGTATTACCAACCAGTGAATATAGTAAAGAAATATCGTGGCAGCTAGGAACAAAATACTCCAACTGCCTTGAAAATCAGTGCCTAGATTGCAGATGGTTCCTGTTCGGGTTTGCTGCATGTCTTTGAATCTCTGAGCCAGGTGGCATATGTGGTCATCTTCTCCTCCTCTGACTGATTCTAGGCAAGCAGGTTTCTCTGATTTAGAGATGCATAGTATTCTTTTCACAGTATAAATCCATCAGTCTTGCATTTCTAAATAGATGATAGTAGAAATAGGTTCTTTCAGTCTGAGGTTTTAATATTGTGAGTTTCATTATTCTTAGAGCCTCAGTTTTGTAGTCATTACAGCAGTAATAGCCGTTTCCATAGTCTTGTTCAGATGACATTTAAAATTGGATCTCGGAATCCAGAATATTTGATCTAAAAAAGAAAATGTAAATGAGAAACAACAAAAAATGCTGCTTTGAGTTCCAGTGTGTTTCTGTCATTAAGGTGATGAATTTACAGCAAATTCTAAACTATTTTCTTTATCATCTAACTTTATGAATAAGACTTTTGAATTTAAGATAGATGTTTTGTATATTCTGGTTCAGGTATTTGTAAATGTTCAAGAATTTGTGCGATTTAAAAATGCACTAATTTGGCATCTAAATTTATGTGGTTGTGTATGAGTGATAATACAGATGCTAAAAGAAGCACGAGATGGAAAGAATAAAATTAAAAATTCTATAACTTAGCTTCATTTTTCTGAATTTTTTCGTGTATTTAGAGGACTAGAAAATATACAAATAAAGCAGGTGCTACAATAATAAAACTGTGATAGAGAAAAATATGGACACTATTGTCTCTGTTTATGGAGAAGGAGGAAGATCAGTGAATATATTTAATTTTGTTATTTTTACCTTTGGGTTACACCAAGCAGTTCTTAGGGTTTAGTCCTGACTGTGCTGTATTCAGGGTGCTTCACTCAGATGTCACCCAGGTCCCCTGCATGCCAGGGAAGCTCCCTGCCCGCTGTTATTAATTCTTGTTTGTTTTTTGCCACATTTGCCCAGCAATGATCAGGGTCACTGCTGTCTCTGTGCCCAGGAATCACTTCTGGTGGTGTACGGTTACCATATCGGGATGGACCTACACCCTGCGCCTGCAAGGCATGTGGCCTCCCTACCTTAGTACCAGCTGTCCTGTCTCCCGGGCCCTCCATGTCCCATCACTCGGCCCCTCCCCCTGTCCCATCTCATGGCTCCCCTGTAGAGTGCAGACTACTAGCCATAAGCGTAGATCAGGGAGCCCAGGGGGAAAGACTGAACATGCTCTTTGCCAGAAGGTGATGAGTGATCCGCAGGAGGGTGCAGTGCACTGAGGGAGGGGTGCAGTGCTCTGAAGGAGGGGTGCAGTGCAGATCCCGGGGTGCATGATCTGAGCTCAGGTGCTCTCTCAGCCCGCTTCCCTGTGCGCTGCGTGGTTGCAGTGTTCTCAGGCGCCCACCAAGGGCTTGGGCTTAAGGCTCGTGACCAGGCTCGAGGGTAGCCCAGGAGAAGGCAGGAAACGTTGGCCCCTCCCATCACCCTGGCCCTTGGCGGGGAAAACATGTGGGGAGAAGGCACCAGAGCCTGGTCCCCCAGGCCGTCCCTGCCAAGTACCAGATCCTCACCACTCACTGAAGCCTCGCCGAGAGGAGGGTGTGTTTTCTCCTCGGGTTGGCTCCTTGGCGATCCCCTGGGTTAGGCAGTGCCTGTAGTCCCAAGGAGCAGTTCCTGAATAGGCCCCGCCTGTTGGGTCCACAGGGACTGGGGGAGGTTCATAGGCAGGCCCTGTGCCTCAGAGCAAGTCCCAGCGAGGTGTGCGGAGCGATGCCCCTGCCCAGGCGCGTTGGGGGTCCCCCACGCCAGGACGGGGGAGGGCGCAGCACCCAGGGTTAGCCGCAGTGCAGGAAAATGTGGCTCCGATGCAGAAGATTTCCTTTTTCTCCTATGTTCTCTTCTTTTCTTCTGTGCTAGTGGATAAATGGCGAGCTGAAAGCGAGAAATTAAGCTACAGGGAAAGCAGGAGTTCAATCTGCATTCGCGCTCTTGGCAGACTGGCACACGGAGACAGAATTCAGCATCAATCCCAAGCCCAGGGCGATGAGATGCTGCTGCAGAACAAGGGGCTGACAGGTACTGGGCCACCCCTGCAGGAGCATCTTGGTTCCCCTCACGGCTGAGCCGCTTTGCTCTTGCCGCTGCCTCTCTTTAAACTAAGCTGATACGGTTCATGGGCTGGAGCGATAGCACAGCGATAGGGCGTTTGCCTTGCACGCAGTCAACTGGCCCACTGGAGTTGGGCTCCTCCGCCCGCTCGGAGAGCCCCGCCAGCTACGGAGAGTATCTCGCCGGCAGGGCAGAACCTGGCAAGCCACCCATGACGTACTCAATATGCCAAACACAGTAACAACAAGTCTCAGGATGGAGAGGTACTGGGACCCCTCCAGCCAATCGATGAACAACGGGAGGACTGTGACTGTGACCTGTGATATGGTCCATCTGACTCGATCTCTCGTTAAATAGTGCTGTCTTCTAGTGATCGATGTTTACCATGTCTGGAGTGGACCTTGCAAAGCAAAGCAAACTTTATTCCGAAATCTGAAAAATGAGCTGAATAAAATTACTGCATTTTGTTGTAGTAAGAATTTCCTTTCCTTTAAACTGTCATTGTCGTGTGATGTTGTGTGTTTAAAGTAAGGAACATCTTGATTTTAGACTGTCAGCGATTTAAAATAGCTGTTGGCTTGGCAGTTTTTCTGTACAGTCTGGCTACCGGATCTGAGGCAAAAAAGATTTTGATGTTCTCTTATTTCGATAATTGACCATAGTAAAATTGGATAGAAAAGGAGAAAATTAGCACCTCTTTTTCTTTATAGCTGACCACTTTTTCGGTTTTTATTCCTTAGATCAAGGGTTACAAACATGGCTTTTCTATATTATGTAACACCCTAGGCATTTTGACAGCTCGCAGTTTTCCAGGGTGCTTGATTGATTTTCCCCTGTCCGGATTGTCATGTAGATGTGTGGACTCTCTGTGGGACCAACTCCAGGCAATGTGTGTGGAGGATGAGAAGGGTGAGAAAAGAGAATCTTACTATGATTTGTCAGGCAACAGCGTCAGCTCAGCGGAGGGCTGCTTGAGGATTGGGGTCATGAACAAATGTGTTGATTTTTAAAACTGCATCAGAGGTGACAGGGTTAGAACAGTGCTTATGTACACACATGGCCTGTAGAAAATCACTGCCCCTCCTCCAAACCCCCAGAATGCCCATGGCTTCCACCCTTGCCTCATGACCCCTCTAGTGACCCTCATCCTTCTTCCCTCTCTTCCTCTTAAAATCATTTCTGTATTCCAAATCCAGAATATTGTTGTCACTAGATACTTTTCATCCCTTGCTTTTTGTGGGGCCAGGGGTGCCTCCCCAGTGGTGCTCAGGAGGCCTTGGTGATCCCTGGGTGATCTGAGGAGCTGAGCCAGTGCTTCTGTGCCAGGGTCCAAGCATGTGATCCAGGCAGGCCCACGTTCTCATGTCCACCCAGGTCATTTCAGCAGCCCTTCAGAGCTGCCTTGGCATGCTCTGGGAAAACTAGCATATCTCACCAAACCTCCCCCTTCAAAGTAGTGGAGGCGCGCCCTCTGGCGGATATTTTACTTTCCACAGTTAGCGTCAGAAAAGGACCTTCCTAGTCTTAAAAACAAGTGGAAACAAAGATAAATGTGACTGCACTAAAGGCAGAAGCTCTGAACTTCAACGAAATGATGACCAGAACATAAGTATAGCACACGAATGGGAGAAATATTTACCCAACATTTTTCTGAGAGCGGTTAATATCCCCTGTGAAGAATTTTGGATATAGCCATTACTATAACATATTGCCACAGTGGTACGCAAATCTTAGTGGTACCTGAGTATAATAAAAAGTTATTAGTTAGATAGAAAAAACGTTCAGAAATGTTTATCAGATGTTACTGAGTAATGAATTCGCTTGTGGAGTTCTAGTCCTAGTTTTTGAAGCACTATTAGGTTTCGTATTTGCATCTGGGAATAAGCAGCAATTCATCATTATTATTTTCTCTGTATATTGCTATTATTGTCATTTAATTAGTGATTCACTTTAAGAAATTACAAAATAAGAATTGCAAAATTAAAAGTGAATTATTTCATTTAGGTAAAATTTACATCATGTTAAATGCCCGGGCCCCAAATGAACCACAGCTGCTGGTAGTGCAAGACTGGAGGGCTGCAGTCAGGCGCGAAGGGCCCTGCTGCCAAGCAGTGGCCTCAGGGCCGAGTTCTCTGTCACTTGTTCTGTCTCTTGTGTTCTATGCCCAGCTGCAACTCCCCACTTCCATATAACTTCACAATATCCTGTTTCTCAGTAATATAGCATATATATGATCAGCATAATTAAAAAGATGTGCTCATTTTATCTTATGGGTCTACACATCGGAAAATATCCCCATTGTATTTATAATATATAAAAGATATCTTATAACATGTGTATATGTGTATGAATAACCTGATAACTCGTGTATAAAGAATATGGAGAGTATTTTTATTCTCCTAGTGTTATTCTGTCTATATGACAGGATACTCTATATGTAATATACATACTCAACTTTTGGTTTTGGTCCATAGTCTACTAACTTTTGATATGTTGCCAAGGAAAAGGCTGAGGTATCATTTTTGTTCCTTTGTAGATTTGGATGCACATCAGGACACTTGAAGAATATGTTTATGAGAGGGATAGCTTGGCTGTGTGTGCATGTCTACTATATTATTAAATCTTGAGAGCAACAGCATAACTTGATATGTAAAGATAAAGAGTATTGATTGTCTTCATGTTTAATGAGAAAACTTTTAAATTTTATATGAGAATGAAATACATTATGTTGTCATGATAACACATTTTGAAGTATGTGTAACAAATGCCTAGCATTTTACAACATGTTGTTTTTATACAGATGATGTTTTCAATATCCTGCCAAGAAGAAGGTTTTAAAATATTGATGCAAAGACAAGTACTTTTATCAGAAGATGAAGCACAGAAACTGTGCAAGGAATATGACCATGAAGCTTATTTTGAAGACCTTATAGAAAACATGATCAGGTGAAGTGATTTCAGGTTTAGAAAGTATGATATGTTTCTGAATCATTTAAATATTTTCCTAACCCTGTGTTCTGTTCCCATGGACAAACCTATATAGTCTATAAATATGTGCAGGAGCCTTTTATTTATTTATTTATTTATTTATTTGCTACTATTCTACCCACCTCAAATCACAGCCCAAATTCTATCTACGCTAGTCCCTCTGGTGTGTCATGGAGTAATGGAAAGTCCCAGGTAAAGTTGCTGGAGCTCAGTTGAACCAAATCTAGAAATTCACGGTGTGCCACTTCAAGCAGAGAACTTTCTGATTTTCAAGGAATTTGATAATCATAAAGATTACTGGTCCTAAGCAAAATGGAACAACAGAAGTAAGATATCAGAAAACGAAGTCAAATCAAAGGTGGACTATACAGCCAGCAGGGCACATGCATATCCCAGCCAGAGTAGAACAGTAATCTAGGAAGCACCCCTGCAGACCTATGACCCTTCCCTTGCTTTCCCTACTTCCGTCCTCTTGTAAACATTACTCGTATTCCAAGTGAAGGTTGACTTCTGAATCTTGATAAAGGATTACTCTGTCACTTTTGATCCGAGTATCACTGAGTCATTGGGTCAGGCTCTGACCTGCCTGCCTGGTTGGTTGAGAACCACCAGAAATGGCCCGTGAGGTCTCTTGAGCATTGAGGGGCAGGGCTTCAAAAGAAAGTCAACAAATAAATGCATGTGTATTGCTTGTAACTAGTTATCTAAGGGGGTCATAATTTCAATAATTTTTTTTCTAACAGTGCTTCATCTTTAGACCTTGCTTTGTCAAGAAACAATGGTTTCCGGTACTGGAAAGCGATATTGGGACCGAGTTTTGTTGATGAAGCCAGACAATATTTTCCAGGGAGGTTTCATGTTAGAGGTATGAAACATTTTAAATGGGAGGCATTTTAGTATTTTTAATATAAAGTAATGCCTGTTTTTTTTTCTTTTTGGGTCACACCTGGTGATGCTCAGGGGTTACTCCTGGTTTTGCACTCAGGAATTACTCCTGGCGGTGCTCAGAGGACCATATGGGTTGCTGGGAATCGAACCTGGGTTGGCCGCGTGCAAGACAAATGCCCTACCCGCTGTGCTATCGCTCCCGATAGCACAACGGTAGGGCGTTTGCCTTACAAACGGCCAACATGGCCGACCCGAGTTTGATTCCTCCGCCCCTCTCGGAGAGCCCGGCAGGCTACCGAGAGGATCTCACCTGCACGGCAAAGCCTGGCAAGCTCCCCGTGACGTATTTGATATGCCAAACACAGTAACAACAAGTCTCATGACGGAGACGTTACTGGGCCCGCTCGAGCAAATCGATGAACAACGGGAGGACCGTGAATGCCTGTTTATTTATCAAATAAACTAAACATATTCCAAACTTACATCTCTTTCAAGACTGAAATTATTTTTTATGGATTCCTTTCAGATAGTATCAGCATCAAATTTATTTATGAAGGGTCTACAAATATTTTGTTGGTGTTACATTTTAGAAAGGCTAATAAAGCCATATGTTTCAAATATACCATCTGACATACCCCCAAATTATCCTCAAAAATTGGTTTTATTGTCATATTTATACTTGAGATAACTATAATACAGGAAATTGAACTCATTGTGTGATTAGCAAACAAATGTCGACAAAATTGTAATTTGTGCTTGAGCCCTGCTTGGGAGAATCCATGCCTTCTCTCTTCTTTACCTCTAAGTGTCAATTACCATGTGGTTATCTTTAAAATTTTAAATTAATCACATCTTTCGTGCCTCCTACGAATCTGTCTACATCAGGGGTGATCTAATGTTGCGTGGTAAACTGTAGGTAATCTATAAACAATGTTCCATTGTCTTATGTTGTATTTTGTGATATTGTGCTTTAACAGTTTTAACTTCTTTATCTCAAAGTTTATGTGATCAATTTGCAATGTATAGTTTCCCTATCAACCAACTGAATGGGAGCATTTCATTAGAAGTTGCTGAAAGGGAATACAGTATTTCTTCCCCGCTGAATATACACAGTGGGTAGGGAATTTGCCTTGCATGCAGACGAACTGGCCAACCCAGGTTCGACTCTTCCACCCCTCTAGGAGAGCCCGGCAAGCTACCAAGAATATGTCTTCCACATGGCAAAGCCTGGCAAGCTACCCATGACATAATCGATATGCCAAACACAGTTTCACAATGGAGATGTTATTGGCCCCGCCCGAGCAAATCAATGAACAACCGAAGGACAGTGACAATGACAGTAACAGAATATACTTTAGCAATGATTAAACCTGACATACCACTTGAAGAAAGAGGGAAGCCTTTTTAAATGTGTATATTATTCCCCAAACTTTGTTAATTTTAATCTATAGAAGTGTTGAGAAAATACATTGATGAGCATTCATACACTTTTTAAAAAAACATTTATTGGTGAAACACCATGAGGTACAGTTGTACACATACAAATTTTTGTGCTTGGGTTTCCATTATACAGTGATCGAGTACCCATCCCCCCACCAGTGCCCATTTTTCACCACCACTGATCCCAGTATCTCTGCCACCCCCCATCCCTTCCATCCCACCCTGCTTCTGTTGCAGGGCATTCCTTTTTGTGCTCTTTTGCCTTTTGGGTCCTGTGGTTTGCAAAAGAGGCATTGAGTGGCAATTATGTTTGGTTTATAGTCTACTTTCAACATGCATCTCCCATCATGGGAGGATCCTCCCAACACCCTTTATTTGGTGCTCCCTTCTTTCTCTGAGCTGCCTTTTCCCCCAGCATGTGTGACTGGCCTCCAAGCTATGGAGGAGTGAAACTCCTGGTACTTATCTTGGCTATTCTTGGGTGTTAGTCTCCTATTTTGTTACTTTATGTTCCCCATATGAAGAGCATTCATACATTTGTGTTTAGATTCAACAGATAATTTTTGTCTATTATAAATTTTAATTTTCTTTTTTCTTCCCTCTTTTCTATGCTTCAGTTAAAATTTAAATATTATTGAATTATGTTAAATTCCCTTACAAAGTTGAGAGAGATGGTATTTTTACTTTCATAAATATATTAGTATGGAAAATTGTTGAAAGTTTCTTAATGGTGTTTCTATTACTGGTACATCCTTCCATTACTGCATATATTCCATATAGCCATAACATAGTTTGATTTTTTTAATTCAATTTTTACATTTCACTGGGGATTTCTTACATTAGTATACTGAAATTTAAGATATTATATGCCTCTAGTTTTTGTACAAAGTTTTAAACAGTAGAGTACTATTTTATTTAAAAATGCATGTGTTGCATCAGGCCAAAATCCATGATACATTGAAGACAAGGTCGGTGAATCCTCCATGATATTGAGACTAATGGTGTCTTCAAAGAGGACACTCCACTCACCAAGTGGAAACAGAGACAAACAAATGGGGCTATCTTAAATTAAGAAGCTTCTGCACCTGAAAAGATACAATGACCAGAATACAAAGACAATCTTCCGAATGGGAAAAGTTATTAACCCGATACCTATCTGATAAAGGGTTGATATCAAGGATATACAAAGCACTGGTTGAACTCTACAAGAAGAAAACACCTAACCCCATCAAAAAATGGGGTGATGAAATGAACAGAAACTTTCCCAAAGAAGAAATCTGAATGGCTAAGAGGCACATGAGGAAATGCTCCACGTCAGTAATCATCAGGGAGATTCAGATCAAAACAACAATGAGATATTTTCTCTCACCACAGAGACGGGTCCACATCCAAAAAAACAAAAGCAACAGGTGTTGGCATGGATGTGGCGAGAAAGGGACTCTGTTTCACTGCTGGTGGGAATGTCGACTGGTTCAGCCCTTTTGGAAAACAGTATAGAAGATTCTCAAAAAATTAGAAATTGAGCTCCCATTTGACCCAGCAATACCACTCCTGGGAATATATCCCAGAGAGGCAAAAAAGTACGGTTGAAATAACATCTGCACTTGTATGTTCATTGCTGCACTATTCACAATAGCCAAAATCCGGAAAACACCTGAGTGCTCAAGAACAGATGACTGGTTCAAGAAACTTTGTTACATCTACACGATGGATTACTATGCAGCTGTTAGAAAAGATGGAGTCATGAAATTTATATACAAGTGGTACTACATGGAAAGTATCATGCTAAGTGAAATGAGTCAGAATGAGAGGGACATACAGAGAAAGATTGCTTTCATCTGGGGAATATAAAGTAACAAAATGTGAGATTATCACTTAAGAATAGCCAAGATAAGTACCAGGAGGTTAACTCCATGGCTTGGAGGCCAGCCACACATGCACGGAAGAAGACAACTCAGATGCAGAGAGGAGCACCAAGTAAAGGGTGTTGGCAGGATCCTCCCAGGATGGGAGAAGCTTGCTGAAAGTAGAGTATAGACTAAACACGGTTGCCACTCAATGCCTCTTTTGCAAACCACAACACCTAAAAGGAGAGAGAGGGAACAAAAGGGAATGCCCTGCCACAGGGGTGGGGTGGGATGGGGAGGTGGGGTGTGGGAGGGATGCTGGGAGCACTGGGGGTGGGGAATGGGCACTGGTGGAATGATGGGCACTCAGTCATTGTATAACTGAAACCCAAGCACAAAAATGTGTAAGTCTACAGCTGTACCTCATGGTGTTTCACTAATAAAAAGTTAAATAAATATATAAAGAAATAAAAATGCATGTGTGAGGTGGGGCCAGAGAATCAGTCCAATAGTACCAGCTAGAGGGAGGGTGCTTGACTTGAACTCAGGCAACTTGGGTTCAGTCCACTGCATCCGATATGGTCTCTAGAACCCCACCTGGTATGATTCCTGAGCACAGAGTCAGGAGTAAGCCCTGAGCACAACTCGGAGGAAGAAAGGAAGGAAGGGAGGGAGGGATGAATGGAGGGAGGCAAGAAGTAAGAGAGGAAAGGAGGGGAGGAAGGTAGAGAAATAAGAAAAGATGTGTGGCTGTGTAAAAAACTCTTTAGTGGTGGCCAGGGCGTGGCCTCGACAGCTCTTCTCCTGCCTGTCAGGTTCTGGGTGACCCGGGGCCGCGCCCCCAGCTGGGGCAGCCCGGACCATGGGGCATATGGTGGAGGAGAAGGGTCAAGACGGTTGATTGATCAGATGCCATTTATTCCATTCTCCCCACACGTCAGGCTCCCATTCGAATCTGCTCTGCTCCTCATTCACGTCACCCCCTGTCTCTCCGCTCATCTCTGCACTCTCTTTCGCAGCCTGGGCTCTCTCTCTCTCTCTCCATGTGCCTGCTCCAGTATTCTTCCACATTCTTCTCTCTCTGTCCCCCTTGCTATTCGCTCTGTGGTCCATCTTGCCGACCTGCTCTCTCTCTCTCATTCTCCAACTCTCTTGCCTCTCCAACTCCCCTACACTCTGGGCTGACACTGAACCCAGTCAGGGAGCAAAATCAACATCAGATAGCACTTCCTGAGAGCCCACCAAATTCAAAGAAAACACCACCTAAAAGGTATTTCAAAGTCCTTTCTGACTGCCCCAGGCAAAATACCTCCTAAGGTCTTTTTGTCCTTTCCTCAGTCCAATATCTATCAACATCTTAAGACTAGTTTTTTTTGTATGGACACAGTAAGAGATACCATTGAGGCTTGTAGGGCAGCTCTCAGGGGAACAGCTTGCCACAGACTCAGACTACAGAGCTCAGGCCATATTAATCATTCCTAACCCTAGCAGGGTCCGAATCTAGTTATTACATTTTGGATCATGTCAGAATTTCTCCATGCCCAAATCCTTAACTTATAGTTAAGCATTATGGCACTTTGGCCAGGCCCATCTCGACGCTAGGGTACTATATAGCTTACCTTTTGCCCTGGCTCCATCCAGTCCCTCATAGGGACCCTGCTTTTGGGGGTGCTAGGAAGTCAGAGCAGCTGAGGCTTAGGTGAGACAACAGATGCCCAGGAGGAAAATAACACTGAGAGTCATATTACAAAGGCATAGCATATACTGTCTTCTTGTATCCATACAAAAAGGGCATTGCTCTGAATTAACTATGCAAAGGACTTAGGGAGAAGAGAAAAACAATATTTACTAGTCAACAGAGCACTAAGAAAGAAGTTACAAATAAACACAGAGGAATGGGAGTACTGTGATGGGAGCAACCCAATAAATCTAATTTAACTGAGGTTCTGCAGGAAGGACAAAACAGTGTTATCCTACAGGGTTGGACAGGCAACTCAGTTGCCTGAGTGCATGGAGACCTAGGTTTCATCCCAGACTCTATCTGGTCTTCTGAGTCCCTCCAGGAGCAACCCCTGGGCAATGCTCTGGGAGTAGCTCTGAGCACTGCCAGTATAACTCCACACTAAAATCATACTAAATTCACACTAAAATCATAAGTGAAGGTTCAGTACTCTGGAAGCATTTAAACAGCCTTGAGTTTGGTAGATTCTACATCTGCATATCTGCCTTTAGCTTTTTCCCTCTGGGATAGTACATTCATCATTTTCCACCCATTTCTTCTTTACAACTGGTCTATTTAAACTTTCTATCTCCACTACAATTAAGTTTATTAGATCAATTTCAGTTTTCTATGAAATTATGTGTTCAATCCTAATAAAATTTGAAATCTGTTATGATTTTATTTGATTTCCTGCTTCAGTTGTTAGTCCCACTTGAATATTTCTAATTTTGATGTCTTTCAAAGTCAGAAGTTGATATTCTTTTCTTCTAATGCGTTATTTTCAATTTTGGCTAGCACAGCGGGTAGGGCGTTCGCCTTACAAGTGGCCAACATGGCCGACCCGAGTTGGATTCCTCCGCCCCTCTCGGAGAGCCCGGCAAGCTACCGAGAGTATTCGATATGCCAGACACAGTAACAACCAAGTCTCCAATGGAGACGTTACTGTGCCCGCTCGAGCAAATCGACGACTATTTCTAGTGTTAGCTTTAATGTTCTTATAGCTTTGAAGCTGGATTTTTAATTTATTTTCAATCTTTAGCTTTGCCAATAATTCTTTTAATATTTTTTCTGGAGTGGGCCACACCGGGCAATGCTCAGGGCTTCCTCCTGGCTCTACACTCAGGAATAACTTACGGCGGGGGTCAAGACCATATGGGATGCCAGGGATGGAACACAGGTCAGGTGCCTGCAAGGCAAGCACCCAACCTCTGTACTATTGCTTCAACCCCTTGTCAATAAATTTTTACAGGGGCTATGCCCAGCAATTGTTAGGATAAGGGACCACTCCTAGTAATACTTATAAGCTGCAGGCTGAAGTGTGACGCTTGAGTCCATCAGTATTTGGGGGCAACCTGGGCTACACCCAGTGGGGCTCAGTGAGGAGATCTGGGGGAGGGTGGCACCGGATTTGTTTCCCAGGAGCTCCAGCTCCAGGAGACTGCAGGGGGGGGTGACGGTCCCCCATCCCCCGCCCACACCACACACAAGTTCGCCAGCGCCGTGCAGTCATGAGTTACTATATTCTTGAACATTTATTTTTATTTAATTTTATCTTTAATTTTGATAAGTGAGACTCCAGGAGGTAGTGTTTCACGTGCTCTCCTGCGATCCCCAGCAGCAAAAGAGCCGCTGCAGCCTGCTCAGGGAGCTGTCATGCCAGGGCGGCTGTGCTGCACTGGAGAGGGTAGAAGGACCCCTTGGGCTCCGTCCCCGCCTGTGTCCAGGCCAAAATGGCCACCACCTTCTCCTCCTGTGTCCACAAGGCCCGTCCCGGTCACCATGGATTGTTGGAGCACTAGCCTGCCTCTCGGCCCCCTCAGGGCGCTGGTCCTGGGGGAAGGCCCGGCTCACAGCGGGGAAGGCTGGCAGCTGCATCCCCGGGAGTCTCATGGGGGGTGTTCCCAGAAGGAAGGAGGGAACGGACGGGCAGTCCTGTCCCTGAGGTGGGCTCTGGCCAGCGGTAGGCTGGGCAAGGCAGACGGAGAAAAAGAACAGGACCGGCCTATACAGGGCCGGGGCTGGGGGCCTGGCCGATGGCGTTGCCAGTGAACGGCCAGTGTCCGCATGGACTACAAGTGCAGCCCTGTCGTGTTCTGGGTTTGGTGACTCCTCGCCACGCAGAGAGGGCAGAGCCTCGGGGAGCTGCTGCCACCCCCAAAGGACCACGATCTGGAGAGTTGCTGGGCGTCTGACCCCCAACACGCCTGCCCCCCGGAGGAGCAGCACCCTGACTCGGGTCGGGGCGTGGAGGCCACGGTCTGCACGGCGGTCTGGGGCCCATGGGCACAAGGGCACGCCGTGAGGCTTGGCAGGACACAGGGTCCCCAGGGTGATCTAGGCTGGGCTCTGCCTCATGCCCCCGACTCTTCGGACGGCTCCTGCAAGGTGAGCCGGCAACATAGAGAACTTAGGCACCGGAGGGTGGCCTGCGCACCTGTTGCCCAAAAAGGAGCCAGGGTGGAGCAGTGTGTGCAGACCCCCCCACTGTGTCCGAGTTGGGCTCCGGTCTGTGGGAGGCTGGACGAGGGCCAGGGGCCTGGCAGATGTTGTTGAAGTTGTGGCTAGAGGCCGGGAATAGCCCGGAAGAAAAAAGCCGCAAGTGTCCCAACAGACTCCCCGAAGTGCAGCCCAGTCGTGTCCTGGTTGTGGCAACTCCTCGCCATGGAGAGCAGGCAGAGCCTCGGGGAGCTGCTGCCACCCCCAAAGGATCACGATCTGGAGAGCTGCTGGGCGTCTGACCCCCCAAACGCCTGCCCCCCAGAGGAACAGGACCCTGACTCGGGTCGGGGCGTGGAGGCCACGGTCTGCATGGCGGTCTGGGGCCCATGGGCACAAGGACACGCTGTGGGGCCTGGCAGGACACAGGGTCCCCTGGGTGCTCTGGGCCAGGCTCTGCCTCATACCGCTGACTCTTAGGCCGACTCGGGAAAGCTGAGCCGGCAGAAGAGACCCCTCAGGCGTCAGAGGGTGGCCTAAGCGGCTGTTTCCTAGAAGGAACCTGGAGCCAGGGTGGAGCAATCCGTACAGAGATGCCCTCTGTGTCCCAGGGGCGGGTAGAGAGGTGGATCTACCAAAGTACAGCTAATCGGCGCCCGGGGCAGCAGGGGACATGAAGAGGCAAGGATGCCCTGCGGCTCGTTCCCAGCGTGCAGAAAATGGGGGGACGTGGTACATAGGTATACACTGGCAGCGGGGCTCCTGTGGCTGGAGCCATTGTCTGCAGAGGACACAGGGCACAAGGTTGGAGCCAGGAGGAGAGAGTAGAGGCCCCTGCTGACATGGGTGGGAGACCCCGGCACCCCCACAGCCTGAGCCCCTCCCCCTCCTAAGGTCCATGAGGTCACAGTAGCCTCTGCCCTCTCCCAGGGCCCCCCCGGCCATTTCTTGGCTCACGGCACTGTCCCCATGGGAGCACTCGGTCCTGAGGTGTCTGTGGCGGCAGGGGATAGTCACCTGGTCAGCTCACTGCTCTCCCGCGGTGAAGATGGGCTCCTGCCAGGGAGGAGGGGCCGTCAGGGGTCATGCACAGCTTCCCAGCCAGCCCTTTCTGAGCCCCAAGTCCTGCCCAGCCCATGCTCGAGGCTCCCTGAGGCACCTGCTTCCGGGGAAAGGCCGGACACACCAGCTCCGGGAACCCAGAGCCCAGTGTCCCTCAGGGACCTGTCGTCCACACTCCTGGGAACCTTGGTCTGTCCTGTGTCCCCCGCCCACCTGGAGGGCAGTTCCACTGCTTCCCACCCTGGTGTGGTTCACTGGGACCCCCAAGGCCTCAGGCTCTGCCTGTCTCCCTCCCGACTCTCCTCCAGTGCCCTCACGGGGCCGCTGTCCACAGGGACATCTTCAACTTGTAGCCTGGCCCGGATGGCCAGGACAGGGAGTGTGCCCTGGCAGAGCCCAGGCGGGAAAGCCAACCCCCTCACCTCGGTGTGTGCAGAGCCTCTCCTCCTCCATGCAGCCTTCCAGTGCTGAGAAGAAAGGGGGAGTGAGGGCCTGGGCCTCTCAGAAACTCAAGGAGGCTCCCCAGGCCTGGGCTCCTGCAGTGAACTGCAGGCTGGGGTCTCGCCTGATTCAGTCCCAGGGACGCTGAGCCCATTCTCAGTCCCTGTCAGGCCAGCACCCTGGTGCCAGCAGCACCCTGACCAGTCTGTGCACTGTGCTGCCTCACAGAGGCCCTGGGCCCCCTCTGAGGGTCTCTCAGGTCACCACTGTCCTGTTGGCCCCCGTGGAGGCCCCTGTGTTAGTGACCCCTGCCCCCGCAGGTCAGCGGGGAATCGTGTACTCTTCCCGGAGCTGGGATCCCACAGGGACAGCTATTTCTCACACAGTGCGGGAGGGGGTCTCCCACACAGACTCTGGCCCTGAGGTAACTGGGTCCCCCGGAATACCTCGACCTGTGCCTCACGTCTGCGAGAGAGAGGACTGATGCTCTCATCTGGCCACACGACCCATCTGCTTCTTTCAAACACACCTGCCCTCAGTCCCCCAGGACGTCTCCAGACTCTACCTGGTGCTGTTCCTTGACCGCAAACCGAAAACACATTTTTTCAGCAAAATCCAAAATAGAATTCCATTAAACCCCGAAAGGTAGGGGTCCTCAATCCAGAGAACCAGCCATTCGGGTAGATGTTCAGGAGTAATAGGAGAATAAGTGTGAGAATCCATGTAGAAGAGATCAGACAAGTATTCGCTTGCCTGTGGCAACTGAGCCAGAGAGCAGCAGGCCCGTTTATATACACTCTGCTGACATCACGGAACCCTGCGGAGTCACAAAGGGTCCCGGGCCGGGGAGGGGACCCCATGCATGGCTGCCACCAGCCCTGCCCCACTCGGGCCTGAGTGGTCTCTCTACCCGCCTAGGCCTTAGGTTGCCCTGCCCTCCCTTCCCGCCCTTTACAAGCCCCGAGCCCTGCCTCCTGGGCCTGGCCTTGTTCTCTCAGGAACCCAGTCACCCCCTGCGTCTGCGCTTGCCGTCTGTCTGCCTCACCGAGCCTCTGACCCTGGCACTTTCCTCTCGGCAGTGTCCTTGTTTCACATCCTCTTTCCTCCAGACTCTCCCAGCAATGTTCCCACATGAACCTGGGCCTCGAGCATCCAGCCCTCTCCCACTGCGTTGGAGCCTCAAAATCCGCCACATTAGTTTGGTCTTTGCTCAGCCTTTACCAAACATCTTTATGTTTTAAATAAAAACTCTTTCTTTGAAACAAACAAATGAAACAATTATTTTACTATTGTGTACATACACTAGACTCTCAAAGTGTAAATATTTGGCAATTTTTTTTTGTTTCTGGGGGGCCACACCTGGTGATGCCCAGGGCTTCTCTTGGCTCTGCATTCAGGAATTACTCCTTGTGGTACTTGAGGACCCATGGAGGATGCCAGGGATCGAAGCCAGCTTCTCCACGGTACTATCTCTTAAGCTTTCGGCGTTTTTAAGGTATATAATCTGAATATCAATTTTTTAATGATTTTTACACGTTTTATATTCATAAAGTAGTTCACAGGAGTTCATTACAGGTAACATTCAAACACACATCCAGCCAGTGAGCATCTTCCCACCACAACAAGAGGGAAGTGTGTGAAGGTTGTGGAAATTCATTCTGGGGCTAAATGTCAATTTGTAAGACTTTTCTCTTTGGGAAAAGTCCAGGTAGCGCTCTACTTTCAATATATAGAACTTTCCTTGTTCCTTTCCTCTTTAAATTTTATTTCTTTTCTACTTCCATCATAGTTTTATCAGAACTTAATGTATTATCATAATTTTTGCTTTAAAGGCTGTTATTGATTACCCCTCATACATTCCACCATAAATATGTGTAAGTAGAAACTAATATCAAATTTTCTTTGTAGATTAACTCCTAATTACAACTCTCCGTAAAATGTACTTGATCAATATTTCCTTTTTTGAGTAATATTTTTAAATATTATTTAACAGGTTCACTATCCACTGTAGCACTCTCCTCCCATTTTTCATCAATCTGCTCGAGCTGGCACCAGTAATGTCTTCATTGTGAGACTTGTTGTTACTGTTTTTGACATATCAAATACACCATGGACCTTGCCAGGCTCTGCCGTGTGGACAGGATACTCTCGGTAGCTTGCCGGGCTCTCCAAGAGGGATGGAGGAATCAGACCCGGTCAGCTGCGTGCAAGGTAAACGCCCTACCCACTGTGTTACCGCCTCATGTCCCCTTCCTTAATTCATGTCTTTATAGAATATTACTGCTACATTTCTTTTTTTTTTTCTTTTTGGGTTAAAAAGGAGAATGACTTACATCGCTTCTTCTGTCAGTCCTACTGATAGAAGTGCCTTCCATCAGAGGCTGTTCCTGCAGGTTCAGAAGGATTACTTGCTCTTTCATCTCTGCTCTGACTGCAAACACAGTATGTAATTGCACCATTCTCAAACCTCTTTCACGGTCTTGAAAAATAATGTCCCCTAGAGAGATTGTATAAGGTAAGTCACATGTCTCACATGCTGCTGACCTGGGTTCGAGCTCCAAAAATGTATAGTTCTTCTGAGCACCACCAGGCATGATCCTTGAGTATAGAGCAGGATTAATATTGAGCACTGCTGAATATGCCTGCCACCCAATAAAAGATAAAGTTTTTGGTGCCCAACCAGCTCACAAAGGTGAGGAAGCAGAAGCAGGACCCCACTTTCAACTAAGTGGGTGAGTCTGAGTGGTCTGGAAAGGGCCAAACCGACACTCTGGGGCCAGCAAGCTCCGGCAGTACAAGAAACAGTCCTCCCTTTCTCACATACCTCAGACCTAGCTAACCTTTAGATGTAAACATCCTCCCCTGTTTATCACAGACCCTGGTCTGGCGAAGTCCCGCCCTACAGGATCCCAGTCCTTGACCTCCGGCCCGGAAATTGTAACTGACCATGTTTTCCTTCCTGTTTCTGACCATGTTTTCCTTTCTGTTTCTGGCCATGTTTTCCTTCCTAGAGACTGTAACTCTTTGCCTGGTAACCGGGGCCAAACAATGTATCCTTTAACGCTTGCTCTCCTGTGCCTCGGTTTTCTTGTTTTGATTCTTTCTGCTCAGTGGAATTTCCTGGAGGGGTTTACAAGAGGAGAGCGAATGAAGAGAGGCTGTGAAGGCTGCTGGGGCCACTGAGCCTGCCCGGGGCTTGGCCCGCCCTGCTTCTGCGTTCCTCTGGGCCTCTGACCGCTGGACTGTCTCCGTGCACTTTGGTACAACGAAAAGTAAGGCACCCTTGCAATTGAACAGCACTGCCTATTGTTGACTTCCCATCTTTGACTTCACATCTTCTCAGCTTTCAGACAAGACAATTGAGAAAAATTAAAAATTTCTGAGATTTTTGTGCTACATAACTGATTACACCCACATCATTTGCCACCCCTTTAGGCTATTCCTTACATTTTTCTCCAGAGCTTTCCTTTCCTTCCAATTTTCAATGTTTATATTCTGAGGGTAGTCTTTGGGGCTGTCACTTTCCTTTTTTTTATGTAGGAGTCCTGCTATTTATGCAGCCACTGATTAGCTGATTGAATTGAGCATGAACTCCACCTTTTTTTTCATAATTTATTTTTTCTTATATTTATTGAATCACTTTGGGAAAAGTTCCTAAGCTTTTGGGTTTAAGTCTTGGTGATACAATGATCAAACACCTTTCCCTTCACCAGTACTCATTTTTCACCACCAAGATTCCAAATATACCCCCCTCCCAACCCTCCCAATGCCTGTGAAGCAGATGATTTCTACTTAACTCTTTTCTACATTGATTACATTCATTATTTCGACAAAAGATGCACCATTATTTAGAATCCCCCCCAAAAAAAACCAGAATTACTGAAAAGGCATTGTGAAATACTCTTTCCTATAGCTGGTTAACAGAATCATATAACGTTGCGCAGCTGCAATAGTGGCTGCGTGATTTTGGATTTCTGCAAAGAGCCAGATAATTACGAGATTGTTTTCTGTGCGTCTGGTGTTATGGCTGTGCTGGAGAGCTGCTACTGGGGGGCAACTCGTGACCTTGGTAGGGCATGAAAGACGAGCCGGTTCCACCCCCCTTCCCATGCGACTGTAGTTGCCCTGTCACCGCGGACTCATACTTGGCTTTCCTATAAGCGCTGAGGCAGCAGCCACCCTGCTGCTGGGGGGGGGGGGGGGGTTGGGGGGGAGAAGTCGGAAGGGAGCAACACCCTTTTGCTCCCGGGGAGGCATGGTGCTGTATTTTAACGTATGGTCCATTCACTTTTCTGCTGCAAGCTGCCGGGCTCTGGACTAAGTCCTTTTGCCTCTGGAGCCATGGCCATGCCAGAGAGCCGCTCCTGGGGGGTAACTCGTGACCTCGGTAGGGCGTGAAGGATGAGCTGGTCTCCCTTCTCATGAGACTGCAGTTGCCCCGTCATGGCCAGCTCATATCTGGATTACAATAAGCTCTGAGGCGGCAGCCACCTTGCTGCTGCGGGGGTGGGGTGGGGGGGTGAGGCGGGGGCGCAAGGCAGAAGGGATCAACACCCTTTCCTTCCCAGAGAGGCATGGCGCTGTAGTTTAATGCTTGGTCCATTCACTTTTCTCCTGCAAGCTGCCATGCTCTGGATTAAGCCCTTTTTCCTCTAGATCCATGGCCGTGCCGGTGAGCCACTCGTAGGGGGCAACTCGTGACCTAGGTAGGGCGTGAAGGTAGAGCCACTATCGCCCCCTTCCCTTGTGATTGCAGTTGTGGGGCTCTCACTTTCTTCCACACACTTTGGTTCATCTTCTCTAATCTTATGACCTTCATATGAGAAAGGATTCATCTGAAAAATCAGCATCACCTGCTTATATATCCGGACTGTATGTATACCCAGTAGCGTCTGACATACAGGAGGCATGCAAAGCCACCAGGGGTGTTACAGGAATAGAGTACTATATGTGTTTGATTTTGTTTCTCTCCTTATCTAAAAAATGAGAAAGATCCTAGGCTTACAAATGTTTCCTGTAAGAGTCGTCAAAAGTGTTCTCAGTTTCTTTCTACTTGTGTTTCTGGATCACATAAAATGTTGTTAGGGTGCGGTGTCAGATCTCCTTGCAGCAACAAGGACCACGTAGAGAATGCAACCCGCAAACAGGTAGTTTATTGTTTCTGGCTCATCAGGGTCAAGCCGGTTACACAGACACACAGGTCCCGTAGGTCCAGGCCAGACCCCGACCCAGGGTAAGGGAGTAACTTATATGGGCCCTCACTGACCATTACAGCAAAGACCACCATTATCATAACCAATAGATTTATAAGAATCCATTCTTAACCCATCCTATTTCTACTACTGAAAGTACATTGTTCCTGATCCTAGGAGCTTGAAGGGTAATATTTGGAGAAGTGGTTACATTGGATGAGCAAGTGAGCATATCTTGCAAGGAGTATGCAGTTACATTTAATGAAAAAGCAGGCTCAGAGCATATCCTGCAGGCACACTTAGTTATCGCTCTTACCTTGCAACCCACTTCCCTTGTCACTTGCCCCCATTTGCACATACCCTGGGGCACCTGTATCCAGGCAGCAGCCCCCAGGAAAATAGCAACTTGCCGGGCTCTCCAAGAGGGGCGAAGGAATCAAACCTGGCTCGGCCGGGCTGGCTGCTGCGTACAAGGCAAACACCCTACCAACCTACCGCTGTGCTATCGCTCCTGGGATTTGTAATTGGAAGACACAATTTTTTGTACTTCTAGATGGTGTGGGAAGGAAGGCCTGAGCAACATTTAGCAGTGCTCAAAGCTCACTTCTAGCTCTGTGCTCAGGGTTCACTGCTGGTGGTGCTCTGGGACATGTGTGTTGCTGGAGACCAAACTTGGGTCAGCCACATACAAGACAAGCATCTTAACCCCTAAATCTCGGCCCCTAAAGAGAAAGTGTTTTTAATTAGAAGACACGATTTCCAGTGTTTGGCTTTGTAAGAGATATATTTTAAAAAGGTTAATCATAATTACCACCAAGTTTAAGATATTTTAAAATAGTGAGAAAATACTTTTTTGAAACAACTCTAGGAAAGGAGCACTATGAAAACTGATATTGAGAACTAGTTCCATAATTAATAGTATTTTATGGCCAAATGACCGTGATCATGTAAACATTTCCAGACTTCCATACTTACAAGAACGCTTTCAATTTGAATGTCTCACCACACGAACCAGCAGCAGCATTCCAGCTCTCCTCCTCCTAAAATGGTGCCTCTCCTCACTATCTCCCAGCCTCTGTCTCTTTACTTCAGTCACCACCTTCTGTTTTCACAGTCAGAATTAATTTTGATTCGGCTGTGTTTATGACTTAGGTAACTCTCTCTTCTGGGGCCAGAGTGATAGCACATCAGATAGGGCACTCACCCAACCCGGGTTTAATCCGTGGCATCCCCTGTGGTCCTCCAAGCACTGCCAGGAATGAATCCTGAGCACAGAGCCAGAAGGTGTTATGTCCTGGGAAGGTAATTTCGCTCGCACATTGACCAGACCAGATGCCAATGCAAGGCCCCTTGATTGTTAGCTCGAGCTAGGGTCCAAGTCTCATACAACGCAGTGGAGACTTGATAAGGACCCCAACTCCGAATTCTAAGCCATTGATATAGGATTGGGTTACATAGCAGCAGTTTTTGTAGGAACTGGCGATGTGGTTCCAATTTGGATCCCTGTCCAGTCCCGTGACTCCACTGCCTAAGCCCTCTCCACTTGGCTGGGGCCCACTGAACATGGCCCCTCCTGATAGGCTGTTGCCACAGGGTGGTTTATCTGCCCAGGGTGGTATTTTTTTTTTGGCAGTGGGACTTTGTGATGGGGAAAAGCGAGACTTAGGCCTGCTGAGTTTTGGTCTTAAAGTGGAGTCTGTCATGGCTCCACTTCGGCCTCACAAAGGAAGTCCTTCTGAGCACTCCCTGGTGTGACCCCTACTCACCAACTAAAAGACTCTTCTAAATAACTTTCTAGGAAGCTAATTTTTTTAGAATTATTAAAAATTATAGTCCGCGTATACTTTGTAGTTGACACTGAAAATAGGTATTTTTAGTTAATACAGCCAATTAAGAATTTCTTTCCTTTTCAAGTATATCTTTCCATGAAAAATCATTAGGACATTAAAATAAATGGAAATCTTAGATGCAGATTTGGAATCACTCTTTCACTCTATTAAAACAGAATTTCAAAATTTGACAAAATATTAACTAATAACATTTCTCACTTAATCACTTAATCACTTAACTTCCCGTTAGTCGACGAGTTGCTCAAGCAGGCGCCAGTAATGTCTCCATTTGTCCCTGTCGCGTGCTAGTGGGCGGTCACGTGGTCTTTTGACAGCCCGTGGAATCTAGTCAGGAACAGCTCTAGTCCAGCGGTCGTCTTTAAATCTCATTACGTGACCAGCCCATCTGATTTTTGACACCTTGGCAAATGAGACAGCGTCCCTGATTCTTGATCGTCGACAGATGTCAGAACTCCGGATTCTTTCTCTCATTTGAGTGAAACGTGATATTCCAAGCATAGCTCTTTCTATTCTTCTTTGGGAGACCTGAATAGCTTTCTCATCCTGTTTGCGTAGGGCCCAGGTCTCTGAGGCATAGGTCAATGCAGGAAGAACAGTGGAATCAAAGAGATGTGCCCGGAGCCGGAGGTTCTTCGTCCTCTTAGCTATTTCTTCGACGTTCCTGAAGGCGTTCCAAGCTGCTCTCTTCCTCATGCACAGCTCGGGTGCCAGGTCATTTGTCATGTTGACTTCTCAACCTAGGTACACATAGCTGTTGCATTCGGAGATGGTCGTTCCGTTGAGAGTGAATGGGGCATCAGGAACGAGGCTGTTTCTCGTAAACATTGTCTTCGTAAGATTCAGCTGTAGTCCTACCTTTCCACACTCACGGTCAAAGTCGGCCAGCATTTGTGCCGCTTGGCTGATGTTTGGTGTTATTAAAACAATGTCATCAGCAAAGCGGAGGTGGTGTAGTTGCCGACCATCTATCTTCACTCCCATTCCTTCCCATTCTAGTCCTCGCATGATTTTCTCGAGGGTGGCACTGAAGGGTTTCGGTGAAATGGTATCACCCTGCCAAACCCCTCTCTTGACATCAACGATCACTTCTTTGTAGAATGGTGAGATCCTGGTAGTGAATCCATAAAAGAGCTCACGGAGGATCTTGATGTATTGGGCTTGAATGCCCTGATTGGCTATACCGCTTCCGTCTGAACAGAATCAAAGGCCTTCTTTAAATCAGTGAACGTTAAACAGATAGGCATCTTGAACTCCCTAGAAACCTCCATGAGTTTGGTTATCGTGTGGATATGGTCGATGGTGCTGAATCCTTCGCAGAACCCAGCTTGCTCGCATGGTTCTCCTTCATCTAGTGTTCTGCTAATCCTATTAAGGATGACTCGAGTGAACAACTTGTAGATGACAGAAAGTAGGCAGATCGGGCGATAGTTGCCAATGTCATGGATGTCTCCCTTCTTGAACAGTAGTACGGTCCTGCAGGTTTCCAATTGGGACGGAAACTTGCAATCAGACAGGTAGCGAGTGAAGAGCCGAGCCAGTGTATTGATGAGTACTGATGGCAGGTTCTTCAGGTGTTCAGGTCTAACCTTGTCTGGGCCGGGTGCTGTTTGTTTCTTTACCGACGAAATGGCGTGTCAGATTTCGGGAGGGAGAACATTGGGAACGGCATATCCATCCTGTGGAATTTGGTATGTTGGCAAGTGGATATGGCTATCGAAAAGATTGGAGTAGAAGTCATGGATAATCTTCTCCATTGCCATTCTGGAGGATGTGAAGGATCCATCAGGACGTCGGAGGGCAGCCATCTTGGTCTTGTAGTTGGCGAAGGACAGGCGGGCGTAACGAATACCTTTCCCAGCTTCTGCCGCATCTACCAGTACTTCTGCTCTTCTCTCTTTGAGGTCTTCCTTGATCGCATCTCTGCACTGCTTTGCGAGCTCGACGTTAGCTTGCGGTTGCCTGGGGCATGCGCCAAACCACGCTGACGATTTTAGCTCAAGATTTTTTGAAGGCAGTCGTTTTTTTTGTGGCTATCTCTCTCTTGGCGTTCCTCGCACAGTCATGGAGGTGCTGAACCAGTCGATCGTATTCCTCACCAATGTTGTCAACAATGGCATCTTCCCATGTTGCCGCAATAGTGCCAAAGAGTTCCCAGTTGGTGGTCGTTCTGGGAGTTCTCTTCTTGAACTTTGCAGCCCTTTCTCCCCGCTCTTTGAAGTAGAATTTTGCACCAAGGAGACGGTGGTCCGATCCCGTTTGGAATTTTGGGACAACAGCGACATCGGTCAGGCAAAACCCTCAATTGAATATGATGTGGTCTATTTCGTTGTGGAATCGTCCACCGGGAGACTCCCATGTCCAACGTTTAGATTCTGCCTTCTGGAACTGTGAGTTACCATGGATGGTCTTGGTCGACATGATGAACTCAGACAGTCTCTCACCCTGTTCGTTCCGTTCTAGGCCATGGGTCCCGATGTGAAGTTCTTCAGCTGATCTTCTCGGTCCTATCTTGGCATTAAAATCACCCACAATGATCTTGTAGAAGGTGTCGTCTTCTTTATAGAACTTCTCCAGCTCCATGTAGAACTTCTCGATTTCTCTGTCATCATAATGAGATGTTGGTGCGTAGACAACGAAGATAGAAACGGCAGGCAGTAAGCCACATCTATTCAAATGTAAACGTCCAATTCGCGTTGTTAGGCATTCAGTGAATCAATACTCTTGGCCAAGTTTGTGTTGAAAAGGATACTGATGCCTCCGACACCTCTTTTATCGCATATTCCGAGGAAAAATTCTTCTCCAGTGTCAAAAACTGCATGGTGAGATTCGTGCCTTCTTGTCTCGGTCAGACCAATGATGGCATACTTGATCATTCGCGCTTCTAACATCAGGTCCTCGATGGATGTATCTGATGCTAGCGTACGTGCATTGAAAGTACAGATGATCATTTTTGTCTTCCTTCGTTGTGGCAGCCTAGTATGGCCTTGAGATTTTGTCGGCCTCTCCTTTCTCATCCTTCTCAGTGCTGCCACGTCGGTGAAGCCTTCAGGGTCAGGTGAATGAGACCAGTGTTAGTTACTGGTTTTGGCATATCGAATACACAACGGATAGCTTGCCAGGCTCTTCCGTGCGGGAGGAATACTCTCGGTAGCTTGCCAGTCTTTCCGAGAGGGATAGAGGCTTTTGGAGCGACCTCCAATCACCCTTGTAGGTGTTACGTATTTGAACCCTACAAATATGGTACGACAATTCCGGAAGATGGGTATTTAGTGTGATATGATGTGTTGCGAGGCCCGAAGTGGCTGCACAGGTCCGGAAAGCATCCTGGAGTGTGGTGAACGCTGGGTAGTGGAGGTAGTGTCACTAAAATTTTCTCACTAAAATTGTTTAATATTTGGAGGAAGTCATACAATTTTGATTTAGTGTTTCAAAAACTATTTTGGTAGTCTAGTCTGATTGCCATCTGCTTAAGTACTTCCATTTTGAGGGAAGCTGGGGAGGCTGTGCCTAGCTACGTCCCTGTAGACCATCTTCACCCTCTAAGACCCATATGGGGACACGCCCCAGGGACAGCTGGCCACTGTGTGGGACACTCACAGCAGCATGCGTAGGTGAAGCTGGAAGAAGGGGAGCTGTGGGGTGCATGAGGGAGACAAAGGCAGAGGCCAGGTGTCCTCGGGATTCATTTCCTGTGGCTCCCATCCCAACCTTCGCTCTCTCCCCTTGCACTGGGAGCCCCTGGGGTGCAGTGTCCCTGGCTCACCATGACTCCCCAACACTGCTGCTCTAGACTGTGGATCTAAAGACAGTCCTGGGGAAGGGGTCATTTCTCAGGGTGCGTTTCCAGGGCAACGCACAGTGTCCCATTGGAAAGGGGCCTGTGTGCACCCCCTCCACGCCCAGATGTTGACGAACACCCCGTGTCCACCTCTGCCCCCGTCTTCACATGCGGCTTCCGGGAGCATCTGCGCCTGGTTCTCCCCCGCACAGGCTCCAGGACATGGCGGGGGTGGGCTGGGACAGGGGGCTCTACGCTGTCGTGAGGGCAGCAGTGACCCACCTTTTCGGGGGGAGGGTGGCACCGGATTTGTTTCCCAGGAGCTCCAGCTCCAGGAGACTGCTGGAGGGGGGGTGACGGTCCCCCATCCCCCGCCCACCACACACACAAGTTCGCCAGCGCCGCGCAGATATGAGTTACTATTTTCTTGAACATTTATTTTTATTTTATTTTATCTTTAATTTTGATAAGTGAGACTCCAGGAGGTAGTGTTTCACGTGCTCTCCTGCGATCCCCAGCAGCAAAAGAGCCGCTGCAGCCTGCTCCGGAAGCTGTCATGCCGGGGCGGCTGTGCTGCACTGGAGAGGGTAGAGGGACCCCTTGGGCTCCGTCCCCGCCTGTGTCCAGGCCAAAATGGCCACCACCTTCTCCTTCTGTGTCCACGAGTCCCGTCCCGGTCACCGTGGATTGTTGGAGCACTAGCATGCCTCTCGGCCCCCTCGGGGCGCTGGTCCTGGGGGAAGGCCCGGCTCACAGCGGGGGAGGCTGGCAGCTGCACCCCCGGGAGTCTCAGGGGGGGTGTTCCCAGAAGGAAGGAGGGAACGGACGGGCAGTCTTGTCCCTGAGGTGGGCTCTGGCCAGCGGGAGGCTGGGCAGGGCAGACGGAGAGAAAGAACAGGACCGGCCTATACAGGGCCGGGGCTGGAGGCCTGGCCGATGGCGTTGCCGGTGAACGGCCAGTGTCCGCATGGACTACAAGTGCAGCCCTGTCGTGTTCTGGGTTTGGTGACTCCTCGCCACACAGAGAGGGCAGAGCCTCGGGGAGCTGCTGCCACGCCCAAAGGACCACGATCTGGAGAGTTGCTGGGCGTCTGACCCCCAACACGCCTGCCCCCCGGAGGAGCAGCACCCTGAATCGGGTCGGGGCGTGGAGGCCACGGTCTGCACGGCGGTCTGGGGCCCATGTGCACAAGGGCACGCCGTGAGGCTTGGCAGGACACAGGGTCCCCAGGGTGATCTGGGCTGGCCTCTACCTCATGCCCCCGACTCTTCGGCCTGTCCTGCGAGGTGACCCGGCAGCATAGAGAACTTAGGCACCGGAGGGTGGCCTGCGCACATGTTGACCAAAAAGGAGCCAGGGTGGAGCAGTGTGTGCAGACCCGCCCTGTGTGTCTGAGTTGGTCTCCGGTCTGTGAGAGGCTGGACGAGGGCCAGGGGCCTGGCAGATATTGTTGAAGTTGTGGCTAGAGGCCGGGAATAGCCAGGAAGAAAAAAGCCGCACGTGTCCCAACAGTCTCCCCGGAGTGCAGCCCAGTCGTGTCCTGGTTGTGGCAACTCCTCGCCATGGAGAGCAGGCAGAGCCTCGGGGAGCTGCTGCCACCCCCAAAGGATCACGATCTGGAGAGCTGCTGGGCGTCTGACCCCCCAAACGCCTGCCCCCCAGAGGAGCAGCACCCTGACTCGGGTCGGGGCGTGGAGGCCACGGTCTGCATGGCGGTCTGGGGCCCATGGGCACAAGGACACGCTGTGGGGCCTGGCAGGACACAGGGTCCCTTGGGTGCTCTGGGCCAGGCTCTGCCTCATACCGCTGACTCTTAGGCCGACTCGGGAAAGCTGAGCCGGCAGCAGAGACCCCTCAGGCGTCAGAGGGTGGCCTAAGCGGCTGTTTCCCAGAAGGAACATGGAGCCAGGGTGGAGCAGTCCGTACAGAGATGCCCTCTGTGTCCCAGGGGCGGGTAGAGAGGTGGATCTACTGAAGTACAGCTGATCGGCACCCGGGGCAGCAGGGGACATGAAGAGGCAAGGATGCCCTGCGGCTCGTTCCCAGCGTGCAGAAAACGGGGGGACGTGGTACAGAGGCATACGCTGGCGGCAGGGGTCCTGTGGCTGAAGCCATTGTCTGCAGAGGACACAGGGCACAAGGTTGGAGCCAGGAGGAGAGAGTAGAGGCCCCTGCTGACATGGGTGGGAGACCCCCGGCACCCCCACAGCCTGAGCCCCTCCCTGTACTCAGGTCCATGAGGTCACAGTAGCCTCTGCCCTCTCCCAGGGACCCCCCCGGCCATTTCTTGGCTCACTGCACTGTCCCCATGGGAGCACTCGGTCCTGAGGTGTCTGGGGAGGCGGGGGATAGTCACCTGGTCAGCTCACTGCTCTTCCGCGGTGAAGATGGGCTCCTGCCAGGGAGGAGGGGCCGTCAGGGGTCATGCACAGCTTCCCAGCCAGCCCTGTCTGAGCCCGAAGACATGCCCAGCCCGTGCCCGAGGCTCCCTGTGGCACCTGCTTCCGGGGAAAGGCCGGACACACCAGCTCCGGGAACCCAGAGCCCAGTGTCCCTCAGGGACCTGTCGTCCACACTCCTGGAAACCTTGGTCTGTCCTGTGTCCCCCGCCCACCTGGAGGGCAGTTCCACTGCTTCCCACCCTGGTGTGATTCACTGGGACCCCCAAGGCCTCAGGCTCTGCCTGTCTCCCTCCCGACTCTCCTCCAGTGCCCTCACAGGGCCGCTGTCCACAGGGATATCTTCAACTTGTAGCCTGGCCCGGATGGCCAGGACAGGGAGTGTGCCCTGGCAGAGCCCAGGCGGGAAAGCCAACCCCCTCACCTCGGTGTGTGCAGAGCCTCTCCTCCTCCAGGCAGCCTTCCAGTGCTGAGAAGAAAGGGGGAGTGAGGGCCTGGGCCTCTCAGAAACTCAAGGAGCCTCCCCAGGCCTGGGCTCCTGCAGGGAACTGCAGGCTGGGCTCTCGCCTGATTCAGTCCCAGGGACGCTGAGCCCATTCTCAGTCCCTGTCAGGCCAGCACCCTGGTGCCAGCAGCACCCTGACCAGTCTGTGCACTGTGCTGCCTCACAGAGGCCCTGGGCCCCCTCTGAGGGTCTCTCAGGTCACCACTGTCCTGTTGGCCCCCGTGGAGGCCCCTGTGTGAGTGACCCCTGCCCCCGCAGGTCATGGGGGAAGCGTGTACTCTCCCCGGAGCTGGGATCCCACAGGGACAGCTATTTCTCCCACAGTGCTGGAGGGGGTCTCCCACACAGACTCTGGCCCTGAGGTAACTGGGTCCCCCGGAATACCTCGCCCTGTGCCTCACGTCTGCGAGAGAGAGGACTGATGCTCTCATCTGGCCACACGCCCCGTCTGCTTCTTTCAAACACACCTGCCCTCAGTCCCCCAGGACGTCTCCAGACTCTACCTGGTGCTGTTCCTTGACCGCAAACGGAAAACACATTTTTTCAGCAAAATCCAAAATAGAATGCCATTAAACCCCGAAAGGTAGGGGTCCTCAATCCAGAGAACCAGCCATTCGGGTAGATGTTCAGGAGTAATAGGAGAATAAGTGTGAGAATCCATGTAGAAGAGATCAGACAAGTATTCGCTTGCCTGTGGCAACTGAGCCAGAGAGCAGCAGGCCCGTTTATATACACTCTGCTGACATCACGGAACCCTGCGGAGTCACAAAGGGTCCCGGGCCGGGGAGGGGACCCCATGCATGGCTGCCACCAGCCCTGCCCCACTCAGGCCTGAGTGGTCTCTCTACCCGCCTAGGCCTTAGGTTGCCCTGCCCTCACTTCCCGCCCTTTACAAGCCCCGAGCCCTGCCTCCTGGGCCTGGCCTTGTTCTCTCAGGAACCCAGTCACCCCCTGCGTCTGCGCTTGCCGTCTGTCTGCCTCACTGAGCCTCTGACCCTGGCACTTTCCTCTCGGCAGTGTCCTTGTTTCACATCCTCTTTCCTCCAGACTCTCCCAGCAATGTTCCCACATGAACCTGGGCCTCGAGCATCCAGCCCTCTCCCACTGCGTTGGAGCCTCAAAATCCGCCACATTAGTTTGGTCTTTGCTCAGCCTTTACCAAACATCTTTATGTTTTAAATAAAAACTCTTTCTTTGAATCAAACAAATGAAACAATTATTTTACTATTGTGTACATACACTAGACTCTCAAAGTGTAATTATTTGGCAATTTTTTTTTTCTGAGGGGCCACACCTGGTGATGCCCAGGGCTTCTCTTGGCTCTGCATTCAGGAATTACTCCTTGTGGTACTTGAGGACCCATGGAGGATGCCAGGGATCGAAGCCAGCTTCTCCACGGTACTGTCTCTTAAGCTTTCGGCATTTTTAAGGAATATAATCTGAATATCAATTTTTAATGATTTTTACACGTTTTATATTCATAAAGTAGTTCACAGGAGTTCATTACAGGTAATATTCAAACACCCATCCAGCCAGTGAGCATCTTCCCACCACAAAAAGAGGGAAGTGTGTGAAGGTTGTGGAAATTCATTCTGGCGCTAAATGTCAATTTGTAAGACTTTTCTCTTTGGAAAAAGTCCAGGTAGCACTCTACTTTCAATATATAGAACTTTCCTTGTTCCTTTCCTCTTTAAATTTTATTTCTTTTCTACTTCCATCATAGTTTTATCAGAACTTAATGTATTATCATAATTTTTGCTTTAAAGGCTGTTATTGATTACCCCTCATACATTCCACCATAAATATGTGTAAGTAGAAACTAATATCAATTTTTCTTTGTAGATTAACTCTTAATTACAACTCTCAGTAAAATGTACTTGATCAATATTTCCTGTTTTGAGTAATATTTTTAAATATTAATTAACAGGTTCATTATCCACTGTAGCACTCTCCTCCCATTTCTCATCAATCTGCTCGAACTGGCACCAGTAATGTCTTCATTGTGAGACTTGTTGTTACTGTTTTTGACATATCAAATACACCATGGACCTTGCCAGGCTCTGCCGTGT
Source organism: Sorex fumeus (assembly GCF_029834395.1). Classification (NCBI taxonomy): domain Eukaryota; kingdom Metazoa; phylum Chordata; class Mammalia; order Eulipotyphla; family Soricidae; genus Sorex; species Sorex fumeus. The sequence continues at coordinate 22,868,339 of NW_026606077.1, read as the reverse complement.
GGACAGGATACTCTCGGTAGCTTGCCGGGCTCTTCAAGAGGGATGGAGCAATCAGACCCGGGTCAGCTGCGTGCAAGGTAAACGCCCTACCCACTGTGCTAACGCCTCATGTCCCCTTCATTAATTCATGTCTTTATAGAATATTACTGCAACATTTTTTTTTCTTTTTGGGTTACACCTGGCAATGCACAGGGGCTACCCCTGTCTCTGCATTCAGGAATTACTCCTGGCGGTGCTCGGGAGACCATCTAGGATGCTGGGGATTGAATCCGGGTCAGCCGCATGCAGTGCAAACGTCCTACCCGCTGTGCTATCTCTCCCACAGCGGGTAGGGCCTTTGCCTTACATGCAGCCGAGCCAACCAACCCGAGTTTGATTCCTCGGCCTCTCTCAGAGAGCCCAGCAAGCTACCAGAGTATCTTGCCTGCACGGACAAGCTTGGCAAGCTACCCACGACATATTCGCTATGCCAAACACAGTAACAACAAGTCACGATGGGGACGTTATTGGGCCCACTAGAGCGAATCGGTGAACAACGGAAGGACAGTGCTACAGTGCTACTGCTACATGAGACAGATTGTCTTAATTGAAAGCATTACCCAAAACTGTGTTTTGAAATGTAAGTTGCTGTGTCTTTGTTCTTACTCTTTTGGAGGAGTGACACTAAAAGCAGAAAATGAACAAGAGTCATGTCTTTGTTTTGTGAAATGAGAGGGAAAAGAATTCACGTGAAGTATAGACCCCAAGAACACTCTCAGAAAGATCACTTTTAGAAAAGTGAAAGCTGAAGTTCTGCAAATTATGAGTGCGACTAGTGAATTTGAAAACCCTGAGTCTTATTTGTACAAGAGCAAATAAGTTTCTTTGAGGAAGTAGGAGAATGACTTTAGATGTTGGGGAACAGTTTTCTTCAAAGAACCCAGAGACTTTGCGCACCAGGTCAAGGCAGACGTGGGATCAAGGATGATGGACACTCAGAGAAACACCCTCTGGGAGCAGCTGATGGCTGTTCGCTTCATTGCCAAATACACACATATTTTATAGAACTTCTCGGCTTACAAGAACGTCCAATCGCACGAAGTTCAGCATGATTGTCCTATCATCTTTTCTTCTCTGCTTTGCTCCAGTAGAATCCCAATTAAGGCTAGGATGACCTGCTTAGCGTAGGTGACAGTTTCTGTGTCTTTGGCGCATGTGACTAGGAGATTGAGTGAGGCTCAAGGCTCAACAGCCCGTGCTGACATCCTTTCTTGCCAAGTTTGCCAAATACTTGCTCTTGTGATGCTTCGCTTGTGGGCCACTTTGCAAGTTCAAGTCTTATCTACTCCAGTGCCCGTCGCCATAGTCCACATCTAGATAGTTCCACACTGTACAAAGTTCCCTCTTAACACTGCTTTTCGCTGTCCCATATGTTCTGATATATCCTATCTTTATTCTCCTTTATTTTCAGGAATCTTCTGATTTCTTCTCATTGACCAAGAGTTCTTTGCTGCTTTTGTCTTCCTGTTCTTTGGGGATTCTGGTGATTCTTATATTTTTCCTCTTCAACTCATCCTGTAGTTCTCTGGTGTGCTGTCTATCACTTTTGGGATTTTCTTCCACCTTCTATTGGTTTCTAGAATTTTCCTGCATCCCGTCTTGGAGCTCACCAATGATTTCCCCAGACGTTGTTACTCCATTGAAATTTCTGCTTCACATGCCACACTCTTTGCTTCAATCGTTTCTGTTTGTACTTGTCTCAGTTCCACCTCATACTTTGCTGTGCTTTGCTGACTGATTGAGCCAGTGTTTCTGTGAGCGCAGTAGACAACATCACATCATCAGAAACTCAGTAGACATCACATCATCAGAAACTCAAGGATCCTCCCCAGGCCTGGGCTCCTGCAGGGAACTGCAGGCTGGGCTCTCGCCTGATTCAGTCCCAGGGACACTGAGGCCATTCTCAGTCCCTGTCAGGTCAGCACCCTGGTGCCAGCAGCACCCTGACCAGTCTGTGCACTGTGCTGCCTCACAGAGGCCCTGGGCCACCTCTGAGGGTCTCTCAGGTCACCACTGTCCTGGTGGCCCCCGTGAAGGCCCCTATGTGAGTGACCCCTGCCCCGTGGGGTCAGTGACCGCAGGTCAGTGGGGAAGCATGTACTCTCCCCGGACCTGGGATCCCACAGGGACAGCCATTTCTCTCACAGTGCTGGAGGGGTTCTCCCTCACAGATTCTGGCCCTGAGGTAAACTGGGTCCCCCAGAACATCTCTCCCTGTCCCTCATGTCTGCGAGACAGAGGACTGATGCTCTCTCCTGGTCAGACGCCCCGTCTGGTTCTTACAAACACACCTGCCCTCTCTACCCCTGGAAGACTCCAGACTCTACCTGGTGCTGTTCCTTGACTGCAAACGGGCAACAAATGTCTTGAGCAAAAGCCAAAAGAGGATCATTAAAACACTTGAAAAGTAGGGGCCCTCAAGGCAGAGAACCAGCCATTCAGAAAGATGTTGAAGGATTATGGGAGAATAAGACTGAGACTCCATCTTCATGGGATCAGAGAGCTAATGACTTGCCTGTGGCAACTGAGCCAGAGAGCAGTAGGCCCGTTTATATACACTCTGCTGACATCACGGAAGCCTGAGGAGTCACAGAGGGTCCCGGGCGGGGGAGGGGATCCCATGCATGGCTTCCATTGCTCTTGCCTCACCCAGGTCTGGGTGGTTTCTCTGCCCGCCTTGGTCTCCGGGTTCTCTGCCCTCCCTGTGTGGCCCGTCCCAGCCTGAGCCCTGCCCCCTGGCCTTGGCTTTGTTCTCTCAGGGACCCAGACACCCTGTGTCTGAGCTTTCCGTCTGTTTGCCTCACCGAAACTCTGACCTGGCCACTTTCCTATCGGCAGCGTCCTTGTTTCACGTCCTCTTTCCTGCAGACCCTCCCAGCGAAGTTCCTGTGTGATTCTGGAACTTGAGCTCCAGGCGCTGTCCCTCCATGTTGGGTCTCGAAATCTTCCACATCAGGTTGGGCATGGTTCAGCCTTTACCACCTCTCCTCAGTGATGCTGGGTCCATTGCATCTCTGACACCCACTGCACTCAAGGACAGATAAAATAAATGGAATGCATCCAACCTCAGGCCATGGGGAGGGGCGTTGATGCCTCATTCTCTGTTGATGCTGAAGGTCATTGGCACCATGACTCGGCGTTATTGTGATCCTTTGACAAGCCAGGAAGTCGTTTTCATTGCAGATGTAAACAATCCCCATTTTTATGTTTCTTTGAGGCCACTTTTTGGTGTCAGCCAGCTATGCTCAGGGCTTCCTCCTCCTCTGCATTCAGAAATCAGCTTTGTTTACAAGAAATTTTGAACTATTTTATAAATGTATTTTTTTTTATTTAACCACTGTGAGATGCGGGTGTGAGATAGTTCCAAAGTTGTTCATGCTTGATTTTCAGCCGTACAATGTTCCCATACCTGTGACCACTAGTGTACATTTACTTACACAAATATTTCCAGTTTCCCTCCACTGCCCCCCCCAAAAGTCTTCTTTTATGAAGGTAATTCCCTCCCCCACACACACACCTTCTCTCTGTTTCTCTATTTGTCTCTTTCTATTTCTGTGTCTTTCCCTGTATTTCTCTCTGTCTCCTCACTCTTCTTTCTTTCCTTTTTGGACATTATGGTATGAAATACAGATCTCTCTCTCTCTCTCTTTGTATTTATATTTATATATACACACACATACAGGTAAATCATGTATTTGATGGTCAGTATCAGGATATTCATATCTTTTCCATTGGTCTGTGGGTCTCTCTTGATTCCAATACCATGTTCTTTTAATTACTACCTCATCCTAGTAATTTAAAGGTGAGGAAGGTGTTGTCTCCCATCTTTTAATCCCCAAGGATTGCTTTTAGCTTTCTGTGGAGGTTTATTTTCCATATAATTTGCAGAATGTTTAATCTATTTTTTTGAAAAAAAATCATGGGTATCATTACAGGGTATAGGATAACATTGGTTTCTCCTTTCTCCCTGGGTGCAGGGAGCTTAGGTTTATTGGGTTATACCTATCACACTGCTCCGGAGACACTCCCATTCCCTTGATTGTTGGAATATATCTCTAAACAGTTTTCGGCTTAAAATTGGATGGTCCTTTCTCCCTGGCCACAGGGAGTTTAGGTTTACTGAGTCATAATTATCACAGTTCTCGCAAGGTGCTCCCATTCCTCTTTGTTTATCTATAACCTCTTTCTATGTGCGCTGCTTCCCCAATAGGTCAATCACCTGTATCCCCTAATCAGACTCTGTTAACTTGTAAGGTCAGATCCTTCTAAGGACACTGACAGGACTTCTGTTGGTAAGTAAAACATTGCCTTTCTCTTTTCTGTATGTCCTTTTCATAATGACTTCAGAGCAATGTCCTTTTTGTACAGACACAGGAAGACAGTGAATGGTATGCTTTTGAAACTTGAGGGTTAACTGACTCCAGATATTTGCTGCTATTTCCTTGACTTAAGCCTTAGTTGTCCTTAGTTCCTAGCACCCCAGAAGGAAAGTCCCAACCAGAGACTGGACCGACCCAGGGCAGACACTGTGCTCCCCGGCATCAAAATGGTCCAGGCGAAGTGCCATTAATACTTCACTATAAGTCAAGAGCATGGTGATGGGCAAATTCTGTCTTGATTCAAAGAGTAACAACTGGATTAGGACCCTGCTGTGGTTAGGAAATGCATTTTAGGAGCTTTTTTGGTAGAGTAATTAGGATTTTCTCAGTATAGTATCATATCTTCTGCAAATAGTGAACACTTGACTTCTTGCTTTCCTATATAGATGCTTTTGTTATCTTTTTCTTGCCTAAGTACTATGGCAACCATTTCCCGTACTATATTGAACAGGAGTGGTGAGAATGGGCCACCTTGTCTTGTGCCTGATCTTAGAGGGAATGCTTTTAATTTTTCCCCATTAAGATTAATTATTGCTATGGGTTTTTCTATATTGAGGAATGTTCCTTCCAATCTCATTTTGTTGAGAGTTTTTGTCATGCTCTATCTTGTCGAATTCTTTCTCTAAATCTACTGGCATGGGTTTTGGTTGGTTTTTTTTTTGAGGGAGGTGTTGTTGTTTGTTTGGTTTTTTGCATGTGTCTAACCAGTTTTCCCAGCAGCATTTGTTGGAACAGGCTCTCCTTACTCCATTTCATATACCTAGCCTGTATTATGAATGAACTGCCCTTACATTAGAGGGTTTACCTCTGAGGTCTTAACTCTGTTCAGGTGGACTGCTTGTTCTAGTATCATGTGCTTTTGATCACTAAAGTTTTGGGAAAAGACAAGTTTGAGAGCAATCACTCCCATCATTTTCTCAGCAATGCTTGGCTTTTCTGATAACTCTTTCCTTCTCCTTTTCTGTTTGTTTCTTGGAAGAGTGGTGTCTGTTGCACACTGGGCTGTCCACATGACTTATTTCTAGATCTTTGATAAGGGATGGCCCCTGAGATTTCCTGAAGGAGTTAAAAGATATAAGCAGTGCAGAGGATTGACTAGGTACTGACCCATGTGCCTGACAGGCCAGTGCCTTAAGCCCTACACTGTCTTTCTGACCTCTGGTAGTTTTTTGGTTTTATAAGAATTTTAAAAGTATTTTGTATATGTCCAGAGAGATTGCCAAAGACATTTAATTTGCAAATGCATTGTGTCTGTAGGTTGGTCATCTTAACGATGTTGATATTTCCAAGGTATGAACATGGAATATGTTACCATCTCCATGTTGTGTTCAATTTCTTTTATAAGTGAAATAAAAGTTTCATCAGATATTTCTTTGATTTGCTTCGTTTAACTGGTTCTGAGATACTTGGGTTTTTAAAGACACAATCATAAATGGGGTAAATTTTTTTTATCTATATCATTACGTGTTTACATAGGAAGCAACTGTTTTAAGTTATTGTTGTTGTTTTGTTTTTTTCGACATGGACTGTGTAACCTGGTATTATACTGTATAGGCTTGTAGTTTCTTGGGGTTTTTATCTTTAGGTTTTAACACGTACAATATCATGTCATATGCCCACTGCAGCACTGTCCTCGCGATGTCCATTGATTTGATCCAGCAGGCACCAGTAACGTCTCCATTGTGAGACTTGTTGTTACTGGTTGTTTTGCATATCGAATATGCCACAGAGAGCCTGCCAGGCTCTGCCACGCGGGCAGTATACTCTTGGTAACTTGCTGGGGTCTCTGAGACGGACACAGGACTCTAATCCGGGATGGCCACATCAGCAAGGCAAAGCCCCACCACTGTGCTATTACTCCAGCAAGTCATATGTTATTAGTAAACTTTGAGTTTTTTTTCTTTAATTTATATTAGTGAAACACCATGAGGAACAGTTGTAGACTTACAAATGTCTTCCTTATGTCTTTGAGTCTTCTTATTAGGTTCTCTTTCAGCTGGCATCCTTTGGGCTTCTTGGATCTGGATGCCTGCATTCTCAGCTCTGGGAAATTTTTATTTTGTCTTTTAAACAATTTTCTTAATGAATTAGTGTGAGGTACAGTTAAATTTACAAACTTTCATGCTTATGTTTTAGTCATACATTGATCGAGTACTCATCCCACCACCAGTACTCATTCTCCACCACCAGTGTTCCATGTATCCCTCCCACCACTCCCACCCCATCCCCATCTCCCCTCTGTGACAGGCGCATTCCCTTTTACTCTCTATTTCTCTCCTTGAGGGTGTTGTGTTTGCAATGCAGATATTACGTGGCGATCATGCACGCTCTATGGTCTACTTTCAGCACACATCTCCCATCCCTAGCGGGCCCTCCAAGCACCCTTTACTTGATGGTCCCTTCCCTACGTGAACTGCCTTTTCCCCCAGTATGCGAGGACTGCTTCCAAGACGTGGAACAATCCTCCTTGTCCTTATCTCTACTCTCCTTGACTGTTAGTCTCCCATTGTGTTATTTTATATTTCACAAATGAGTGCAGTCTTTCTAGGTCTGTCCCAGTCTTTCTGACTCATTTCACTTACCATGAGACTTTCCATGTTGATCCACTTCGATGCAAATTTCATGACTCCATTTTTTCTAACAGCTGTGTAGTATTACTTGTGAAGGTGTGCCCCAGTTTCTTTAACCAGTCATCTGTTCTCGGGCACTTGGGTTTTTTCTGGATCCTGGCTATTGTCAACGGTGCTGCAAAGAACTTATTGTTGCAGATGTCATTTCGACTATACTTTTTCTGCATCTCTGGGATATACTCCCAGAAGTGGTATTGCTGAGTTAAATGGGAGCTCAATTTCTCATTTTTTTGAGAAATATTCATACTAGGGGTATGGTGCCGCCAGCAGGTCAAACTGTGCCTGTGAGTCGAGTGCATCAGCCACCTGATGGCGCCTTCAGATTTTCAGATACCCCACAATTGCTGCATGCCTTTGGCCAGACCTCAAAAACTTAGGGCAAAGTTTGCCAAGAAAGTTGATGGCTGAAAGTTAGGTGTGTGGGAGACACACCCACAAACTACCTCGGGCTCACCTATATAATTAGAGGATTGGCCTCTCTGGTTTCTGATCGAACTGCTTAACTGCTATGATCCCAGAGACTCAGAAACAAATCTCAAACACCAATGGCTTTTGGCTGAAGTGCGTCCAATCCCTGCTGTAGGTCACAGGCACTGGGCCACCAGAGGTGGAAATAGGTTTCGTGCTTTGGCCTGTTCCCCTGGCAGCCCAGTGGGCGCCATCCTTCAGATTGTCCTATGAAATAAATAAAAACAGTTATTATTAAATTTTAAAATATTTACATAATAAAAGATTGACAACAAATGAAGCTGCCTGTTCCTGTGTCTCAATGGGAACAAATTGCTGGGCTCTTACTGGACCTGTGAGTCAGATTCCCAGACCATCCTAGCCACTGCCGTCAAGGGCATTCTGGCCTTGGCAGAAGGTCTTGCAGCCTCAGCTCTCGCTGTAGGACTGCTTATCCTAGCTGAGCCCCTGCGAGAGATAAGCTTCATGTGGAACTCGGTCCCTTTGCTACTCAATGGGCCTGTTTGCACCCTCCATCCTCCCATTTTTCCTGTTTCTTTCACAAGTGAATTTCCTGTATGCTAATAGCCGTCAGCCCACAGTAAGTTTCTATCCATCCAACACCACGTATGTTCCTTGGTTCAGGGTCTTTGCTGGTAAGGAAACACAGGGCAGGGAAATATGACTCAGTCTGTAATTTAAAGAAACATCATCTTCCTTCTGTTTTCTCTCCTTGGGTCTCTTGATCTTTTCAGGCGCACCTGACTTCCCTCTCTAGATGACAGAGCCCTAGTGAGGAAACACTGTCTAGACTGTTGAGAACAGAAACAGGAAGGGGAAGGAGAAGGGGAAGGGGAAAGGGAAGGGGAAGGGGAAGGGGAAGGGGAAGGAGACGGGGAAGTGAAAGGGAATGGAAGGGAAGGGAAGGGAAGGAAGGGAAGGGAAGGGAAGGAAAGGGAAGGGAAGGGAAGGAAAGGGAAGGAAAGGGAAGGGAAGGGAAGGGAAGAATAAGGGAACAGACTGGAATCTGCCTCCCCGCCCAGAAGCAAGGTGGCCACTGCTTCAGAGATTATTGGAAAGCCAAGTATGAGCCAACGGTGATAGGGCACCTGCAGTCTCATGGGAAGGGGGACGGTACAGGTTCATCCTTTACACCCTCGGGGTCACGAGATGCCCCCACGAGCGCCTCTCTGGCACAGCCATAACACCAGATGCACAGAAACCAATCTCATAATTATCTGGCTCTTTGCAAAATCCAAAATCGCGCAGCCACTATAGCGGCCGCACAACATTATATGATTCTCGTAACTAGCTATAGGAAACAAAGGATTTCACGATGCCTTTTCAGCAATTCTGATTGTTGGTGGGAGGGAATTCTAAACAATAATGGTGCATCTTTTGTCAAAGTAATGAATGTAATCAATGTAGTGAATAGGTAAGTAGAAATCATGTGCCTCACAGGCATTGTGTGGGGTGGGGGGTATATTGGGATTCTTGGTGTTGAAAAATGAGTTCTGGTGAAGGGAATGGTGTTTGATCATTGTATGACCGAGATTTAAACCTGAAAGCTTTGTAACTTTTCCCACAGCGATTCAATAAATAAATATAAGAAGAAAAAATAAATAAAATTATGAAAAAAAGTAAGGTGGAGTTCATGTCCAATTCAATCCGTTAATAGGTGGCTTGATAAATAGCAGTGCTGCTAGATTAAAAAAGGAACAAAAGGGAAGGGAAAAGGAAAAGGAGAAAAGAAAAGAAAAGGAAAGAAAAGATAAGAAAAGAATAGAATAGTTGGTGTTGGTATAAGGAGTCCTGTTCTATTAGTAATGCTAATAGGGCAGAGCTGGGATCCTTGGAGACGCTCTATGGTTCAGAGGGCAGTAGGGCTGAGGTGAGTGAAGAAAGGACATCGCACTCTCACCAGGAGCCGTCATGGCAGTCAATTCCTTGTGCATATTGTGAAACTGTGACATTTCCTGTAACTCTTGTTGGCTTTCCAAGATCATAGGATCTGATCTGCTGCTCTAACCAAAGCAGCAGCATCTAGTCAGAACACTGGCGGCTCTGCTGAGAATGGGATGAGACTGAGTGTGAAAAGCAAGTGGTATCTGCAGTGGAACTGGGAATGGGAGCAGCAGTCTGTGGACCTTAAGATGTGCTGCCTGGGATGTATTGTCAGGTTTCTAGTGAGTTCTTGCTTCTGCAGATAATCCCTCATGCTGGGAGAGACTGAACTGCATGAAAATTTGGGATGTTAAGAGTCCCAGAGCTTCATGACACCAATGTCGGTTTAGAAATGAGGTGCAGGGTGACAGACAACAGAAAAGACTGCTGAATCCCAAAATGTCACACAGAGGTATTATCTCTTTCATTATCCTCCGTTATTGATTCTCCACAAAGGCAAAGGTAGAGGTTTTCAAGGCCTTGAATGCAGCCGTGAATCAAAGGTACTTGTTTGTGCTCACTCAAAGGGTTCTCCATTGCCACCATAGTGGCCCATAGCGCCCCCTGAGGAACCTCTTGAGAATTAGGCTTATCCGCTTCCAATATATCCCAGAATAACCAATAGGAGGTTTGAGACAGTTTACAAATGTGTGCACACTCAATATAAGAGCTCTGGGAAGAATGTGTTAAAACAAGGACCACGCTTATCTGACACCAAGAGATTTAACAGCAAGAAGGGAGCAGTGGGCAGTGGTAGGGCCCAGAACTGCCCCATCTGTGACCTGGGCTCCTCTGTTGGAGCGTATGGCAGTTGGGTACCTTTCTTAACTGAACCCAAGCACTTCTATTAAGTTCCTGGTAGGACGACGGAAGCTCGGTTCTCACTCTAGGTGGCAGAGCTCATGTCTTCTCAAGTTCAGAGGCTATCTTCATGTTCTCTCTCAAAAGGAACCACCAAAGAAAGTAAAGAGGTACAGCACACGGCCCAGTAGGTGCTCTATGAATTCTCTATTATTAAATTTCAGAACCGTGAAACGTGAGTTAAAACAAGAAAGGTATGAAAATTAAAGTTGGAAAGGTTATATGACCTATTCTAGATTAGAGTAAGGGTAAAGTCAATGCCAGTTTAAACCTAGCTATGTGTTTCAGCATCAGAAAGGGGGTCTCTTAGAGTATATTTCCAAGGATTCTGAATGATCTAGAAATGGTAATCTAGTCGAATAGCAATTTATTTATTAAAATCATGCATAGCATAGGAAAAAAAACCCAATCTCAGAAAATAAATATCATGTTAAAATAACTGGAAGACCCCGGGTCAGGTAGAAATTCATCTTAAAGTGCATTTGGGAAAGAACCCAAAAAACACTTTCCTTTGTATAATAATAACGCTCTTGCTTGTTTATAACAATGCCTGTTGCAAGCCGGGTAGCCCTGTCACCTCTTCTGGTTCTGCAATGGAGGCATTTATGGGACTCTCCTTTTTTAAGCCATGTTACTCACTTGTGTCTACAATCTCTCATTTCTTACAACAGTGACCAAATGACAAACCCTTGTTTTCTAAGCTGTCTGAAGAACACATAGTGACTGACCCTCAGCCTTCCCTTTGTCTTGGTCATTTTGGCTAGTTGTTGGAAGATGGTGGTTGTGGTAAAAGAACACATTTCTTTTTCTCTTTTTTCTTCTTCAAAGACATAACCTGATTCTGGTAACTATACCTAAAGCATAGAATCTGAAACAGGTACAAACCAGGTAAAAATTGCTCTATTTAATGTCAAGTCATATAAAAAATAAAAGTGCACTGAGTCTAGGGGGCGGAGAGATGTACAGAGCAGAAGGTAAATATCTTGCACACAACCAACCCAGATTCAACGCCCTAGAATTGCGAGATGCAGCCGGTCGTAGCCCTGGACATCACCATGAGCACTGACCGGTGTTGCCCTGGAGGCTCCCTGTCAGGGCCCTGCACATCCCCGGAGGCCCTTAGTACTTAGTAATACCAGCATGGCTCCTGTGATTCCAAGCACCTGACATTCTGAATTCTGGCATTGAATCATCATCTTGATTGACAAAGTGTCTGAGGTTCTGTCACTGAGAATGCCCCAGCTGGACTCCTGAATGTCACTGGGAGTAAATAAATAACAACATAGAAAACATTATTTCAGAGTTTCAAAACAATTGCCTGTTTCAGGAATTATGCCTCTTGTGATTACTGATGGTAAATTTCTGACAGCTTCATTGCTTCACCTTCATTGATCATATTAATGCAAGTAAAATACCAACTAACATTCCGACTGAAACTACATTTACTGATTGAGAAAGAAATTCTTTACTGAATCAAATATAGATAGGCATGTATTGACATTTAAATTGCTAAATTGTAATTCACTGAGACCATATACTGAACATGAGTAAACATGTTTCAAACAATATCATAGGAAAACCAAGTATTTACATAGGATTGGTAATAAGTATTTTGTATTTTATAGCTTCCCATTACTTACTACTCTAAACTATAGTGTTAATAAGTTTGTGGTAATTGTATATAGTTCCCCGAACGAGTGATTTGTTGACTTTTGCCTTCACACTACTGGTCATGAGTCATATGTCACTTGCTTGTCTTTCCACCCTCCATCTTCCACCCTCCCCCTGCTTTTCCTTTCCCTACTTATTTATTTAAAAGTATTACCAACCAGTGAATATAGTAAAGAAATATCGTGGCAGCTAGGAACAAAATACTCCAAATGCCTTGAAAATCAGTGCCTAGATTGCAGATGGCTCCTGTTCGGGTTTGCTGTATGTCTTTGAATCTCTGTGCCAGGTGGCATATGTGGTCATCTTCTCCTCCTCTGACTGATTCTAGGCAAGCAGGTTTCTCTGATTTAGAGATGCATAGTATTCTTTTCACAGTATAAATCCATCAGTCTTGCATTTCTAAATAGATGATAGTAGAAATAGGTTCTTTCAGTCTGAGGTTTTAATATTGTGAGTTTCATTATTCTTAGAGCCTCAGTTTTGTAGTCATTACAGCAGTAATAGCCGTTTCCATAGTCTTGTTCAGATGACATTTAAAATTGGATCTCGGAATCCAGAATATTTGATCTAAAAAAGAAAATGTAAATGAGAAACAACAAAAAATGCTGCTTTGAGTTCCAGTGTGTTTCTGTCATTAAGGTGATGAATTTACAGCGAATTCTAAACTATTTTCTTTATCATCTAACTTTATGAATAAGACTTTTGAATTTAAGATAGATGTTTTGTATATTCTGGTTCAGGTATTTGTAAATGTTCAAGAATTTGTGCGATTTAAAAATGCACTAATTTGGCATCTAAATTTATGTGGTTGTGTATGAGTGATAATACAGATGCTAAAAGAAGCACGAGATGGAAAGAATAAAGTTAAAAATTCTATAACTTAGCTTCATTTTTCTGAATTTTTTCGTGTATTTAGAGGACTAGAAAATATACAAATAAAGCAGGTGCTACAATAATAAAACTGTGATAGAGAAAAATATGGACACTATTGTCTCTGTTTATGGAGAAGGAGGAAGATCAGTGAATATATTTAATTTTGTTATTTTTACCTTTGGGTTACACCAAGCAGTTCTTAGGGTTTAGTCCTGACTGTGCTGTATTCAGGGTGCTTCACTCAGATGTCACCCAGGTCCCCTGCATGCCAGGGAAGCTCCCTGCCCGCTGTTATTAATTCTTGTTTGTTTTTTGCCACATTTGCCCAGCAATGCTCAGGGTCACTGCTGTCTCTGTGCCCAGGAATCACTTCTGGTGGTGCACGGTTACCATATCGGGATGGACCTACACCCTGCGCCTGCAAGGCATGTGGCCTCCCTACCTTAGTACCGGCTGTCCTGTCTCCCGGGCCCTCCATGTCCCATCACTCGGCCCCTCCCCCTGTCCCATCTCATGGCCCCCCTGTAGATTGCAGACTACTAGCCATAAGCGTAGATCAGGGAGCCCAGGGGGAAAGACTGAACATGCTCTTTGCCAGAAGGTGCTGAGTGATCCGCAGGAGGGTGCAGTGCACTGAGGGAGGGGTGCAGTGCTCTGAAGGAGGGGTGCAGTGCAGATCCCGGGGTGCACGATCTGAGCTCAGGTCCGCTGTCAGCCAGCTTCCCTGTGCGCTGCGGGGTTGCAGTGTTCTCAGGCGCCCACCAAGGGCTTGGGCTTAAGGCTCGTGACCAGGCTCGAGGGTAGCCCAGGAGAAGGCAGGAAACGTTGGCCCCTCCCATCACCCTGTCCCTTGGCGGGGAAAACATGTGGGGAGAAGGCACCAGAGCCTGGTCCCCCAGGCCGTCCCTGCCAAGTACCAGATCCTCACCACTCACTGCAGCCTCGCCGAGAGGAGGGTGTGTTTTCTCCTCGGGTTGGCTCCTTGGCGATCCCCTGGGTTAGGCAGTGCCTGTCGTCCCAAGGAGCAGTTCCTGAATAGGCCCAGCCTGTTGGGTCCACAGGGACTGGGGGAGGTTCATAGGCAGGCCCTGTGCCTCAGAGCAAGTCCCAGCGAGGTGTGCGGAGAGATGCCCCTGCCCAGGCGCGTTGGGGGTCCCCCACGCCAGGACGGGGGAGGGCGCAGCACCCAGGGTTAGCCGCAGTGCATGAAGATGTGGCTCCGATGCAGAAGATTTCCTTTTTCTCCTATGTTCTCTTCTTTTCTTCTGTGCTAGTGGATAAATGGCGAGCAGAAAGCGAGAAATCAAGCTACAGGGAAAGCAGGAGTTCAATCTGCATTCGCGCTCTTGGCAGACTGGCACACGGAGACAGAATTCAGCATCAATCCCAAGCCCAGGGCGATGAGATGCTGCTGCAGAACAAGGGGCTGACAGGTACTGGGCCTCCCCTGCAGGAGCATCTTGGTTCCCCTCACGGCTGAGCCGCTTTGCTCTTGCCACTGCCTCTGTTTAAACTAAGCTGATACGGTTCATGGGCTGGAGCGATAGCACAGCGATAGGGCGTTTGCCTTGCACGCAGTCAACTGGCCCACTGGAGTTGGGCTCCTCCGCCCGCTCGGAGAGCCCCGCCAGCTACGGAGAGTATCTCGCCGGCAGGGCAGAACCTGGCAAGCCACCCATGACGTACTCAATATGCCAAACACAGTAACAACAAGTCTCAGGATGGAGAGATACTGGGACCCCTCCAGCCAGTCGATGAACAATGGGAGGAATTTGACTGTGACCTGTGATATGGTCCATCTGACTAGATCTCTCGTTAAATAGTGCTGTCTTCTAGTGATCAATGTTTACCAAGCCTGGAGTGGACCTTGCAAAGCAAAGCAAACTTTATTCCGAAATCTGAAAAATGAGCTGAAAAAGATTACTGCATTTTGTTGTAGCAAGAATTTCCTTTCCATTAAACTGTCATTGTCTTGAGATGTTGTGTGTTTAAAGTAAGGACCATCTTGATTTTAGACTGTCAGCGATTTAAAATAGCTGTTGGCTTGGCAGTTTTTCTGTACAGTCTGGCTACCGGATCTGAGGCAAAAAAGATTTTGATGTCCTCTTATTTCGATAATTGACCATAGTAAAATTGGATAGAAAAGGAGAAAATTAGCACCTCTTTTTCTTTATAGCTGACCACTTTTTCGGTTTTTATTCCTTAGATCAAGGGTTACAAACATGGCTTTTCTATATTATGTAACACCCGAGGCATTTTGACAGCTGGCAGTTTTCCAGGGTGCTTGATTGATTTTCCCCTGTCCGGATTGTCATGTAGATGTGTGGACTCTCTGTGGGACCAACTCCAGGCAATGTGTGTGGAGGATGAGAAGGGTGAGAAAGGAGAATCTTACTATGATTTGGCAGGCAACAGCGTCAGCTCAGCGGAGGGCTGCTTGAGGATTGGGGTCATGAACAAATGTGTTGATTTTTAAAACTTCATCAGAGGTGACAGGGTTAGAACAGTGCTTATGTACACACATGTCCTGTAGAAAATCACTGCCCCTCCTCCAAACCCCCAGAATGCCCAAGGCTTCCACCCTTGCCTCATGACCCCTCTAGTGACCCTCATCCTTCTTCCCTCTCTTCCTCTTAAAATCATTTCTGTATTCCAAATCCAGAATATTGTTGTCACTAGATACTTTTCATCCCTTGCTTTTTGTGGGGCCAGGGGTGCCTCCCCAGTGGTGCTCAGGAGGCCTTGGTGATCCCTGGGTGATCTGAGGAGCTGAGCCAGTGCTTCTGTGCCAGGGTCCAAGCATGTGATCCAGGCAGGCCCACGTTCTCATGTCCACCCAGGTCATTTCAGCAGCCCTTCAGAGCTGTCTTGGCATGCTCTGGGAAAACTAGCATATCTCACCAAACATCCCCCTTCAAAGTAGTGGAGGCGCGCACTCTGGCGGATATTTTACTTTCCACAGTTAGCGTCAGAAAAGGACCTTCCTAGTCTTAAAAACAAGTGGAAACAAAGATAAATGTGACTGCACTAAAGGCAGAAGCTCTGAACTTCAACGAAATGATGACCAGAACATAAGTATAGCACACGAATGGGAGAAATATTTACCCAACATTTTTCTGAGAGCGGTTAATATCCCCTGTGAAGAATTTTGGATATAGCCATTACTATAACATATTGCCACAGTGGTACGCAAATCTTAGTGGTACCTGAGTATAATAAAAAGTTATTAGTTAGATAGAAAAAACGTTCAGAAATGTTTATCAGATGTTACTGAGTAATGAATTCGCTTGTGGAGTTCTAGTCCTAGTTTTTGAAGCACTATTAGGTTTCGTATTTGCATCTGGGAATAAGCAGCAATTCATCATTATTATTTTCTCTGTATATTGCTATTATTGTCATTTAATTAGTGATTCACTTTAAGAAATTACAAAAGAAGAATTGCAAAATTAAAAGTGAATTATTTCATTTAGGTAAAATTCACATCATGTTAAATGCCCGGGCCCCAAAGGAACCACAGCTGCTGGTAGTACAAGACTGGAGGGCTGCAGTCAGGCGCGAGGGGCCCTGCTGCCAAGCAGTGGCCTCAGGGCCGAGTTCTCTGTCACTTGTTCTGTCTCTTGTGTTCTATCCCCAGCTGCAACTCCCCACTTCCAAATAACTTAACAATATCCTGTTTCTCAGTAATATAGCATATATATGATCAGCATAATTAAAAAGATGTGCTCATTTTATCTTATGGGTCTACACATTGGAAAATATCCCCATTGTATTTATAATATATAAAAGATATCTTATAACATGTGTATATGTGTATGAATAACCTGATAACTTGTGTATAAAGAATATGGAGAGTATTTTTATTCTCCTAGTGTTATTCTGCTATATGACAGGATACTCTATATGTAATATACATACTCAACTTTTGGTTTTGGTCCATAGTCTACTAACTTTTGATATGTTGCCAAGGAAAAGGCTGAGGTATCATTTTTGTTCCTTTGTAGATTTGGATGCACATCAGGACACTTGAAGAATATGTTTATGAGAGGGATAGCTTGGCTGTGTGTGCATGTCTACTATATTATTAAATCTGGAGAGCAACAGCATAACTTGATATGTAAAGATAAAGAGTATTGATTGTCTTCATGTTTAATAAGAAAACTTTTAAATTTTATATGAGAATGAAATACATTATATTGTCATGATAACACATTTTGAAGTATGTGTAACAAATGCCTAGCATTTTACAACATGTTGTTTTTATACAGATGATGTTTTCAATATCCTGCCAAGAAGAAGGTTTTAAAATATTGATGCAAAGACAAGTACTTTTATCAGAAGATGAAGCACAGAAACTGTGCAAGGAATATGACCATGAAGCTTATTTTGAAGACCTTATAGAAAACATGATCAGGTGAAGTGATTTCAGGTTTAGAAAGTATGATATGTTTCTGAATCATTTAAATATTTTCCTAACCCTGTGTTCTGTTCCCATGGACAAACCTATATAGTCTATAAATATGTGCAGGAGCCTTTTATTTATTTATTTATTTATTTATTTATTTGCTACTATCCTACCCACCTCAAATCACAGCCCAAATTCTATCTATGCTAGTCCCTCTGGTGTGTCATGGAGTAATGGAAAGTCCCAGGTAAAGTTGCTGGAGCTCAGTTGAACCAAATCTAGAAATTCACGGTGTGCCACTTCAAGCAGAGAACTTTCTGATTTTCAAGGAATTTGATAATCATAAAGATTACTGGTCCTAGAAGCAAAATGGAATAACAGAAGTAAGATATCAGAAAACGAAGTCAAATCAAAGGTGGACTCTACAGCCAGCAGGGCACATGCATATCCCAGCCAGAGTAGAACAGTAATCTAGGAAGCACCCCTGCAGACCTATGGCCCTTCCCTTGCTTTCCCTACTTCCGTCCTCTTGTAAACATTACTCGTATTCCAAGTGAAGGTTGACTTCTGAATCTTGATAAAGGATTACTCTGACACTTTTGATCCGAGTATCACTGAGTCATTGGGTCAGGCTCTGACCTGCCTGCCTGGTTGGCTGAGAACCACCAGAAATGGCCCGTGAGGTCTCTTGAGCATTGAGGGGCAGGGCTGCAAAAGAAAGTAAACAAATAAATGCATGTGTATTGCTTGTAACTAGTTATCTAAGGGGGTCATAATTTCAATAATTTTTTTTTCTAACAGTGCTTCATCTTTAGTCCTTGCTTTGTCAAGAAACAATGGTTTCCGGTACTGGAAAGCGATAATGGGACCAAGTTTTGTTGATGAAGCCAGACAATATTTTCCAGGGAGGTTTCATGTTAGAGGTATGAAACATTTTAAATGGGAGGCATTTTAGTATTTTTAATATAAAGTAATGCCTGTTTTTTTTTTCTTTTTGGTTCACACCTGGCGATGCTCAGGGGTTACTCCTGGTTTTGCACTCAGGAATTACTCCTGGCGGTGCTCAGAGAACCATATGGGATGCTGGGAATCCAACCTGGGTTGGCCGCGTGCAAGACAAATGCCCTACCCGCTGTGCTATCGCTCCCGATAGCACAACGGTAGGGCGTTTGCCTTACAAACGGCCAACATGGCCGACCCGAGTTTGATTCCTCCGCCCCTCTCGGAGAGCCCGGCAGGCTACCGAGAGGATCTCGCCTGCACGGCAAAGCCTGGCAAGCTCCCCGTGACGTATTTGATATGCCAAACACAGTAACAACAAGTCTCATGACGGAGACGTTACTGGGCCCGCTCGAGCAAATCGATGAACAACCGGAGGACCGTGAATGCCTGTTTATTTATCAAATAAACTAAACATATTCCAAACTTACATCTCTTTCAAGACTGAAATTATTTTTTATGGATTCCTTTCAGATAGTATCAGCATCAAATTTATTTATGAAGGGTCTACAAATATTTTGTTGGTGTTACATTTTAGAAAGGCTAATAAAGCCATATGTTTCAAATATACCATCTGACATACCCCCAAATTATCCTCAAAAATTGGTTTTATTGTCATATTTATACTTGAGATAACTATAATACAGGAAACTGAACTGCCATTGTGTGATTAGCAAACAAATGTCGACAAAATTGTAATTTGTGCTTGAGCCCTGCTTGGGAGCATCCATGCCTTCTCTCTTCTTTACCTCTAAGTGTCAATTACCATGTGGTTATCTTTAAAATTTTAAATTAATCACATCTTTCGTGCCTCCTACGAATCTGTCTACATCAGGGGTGATCTAATGTTGCTTGGTAAACTGTAGGTAATCTATAAACAATGTTCCATTGTCTTATGTTGTATTTTGTGATATTGTGCTTTAACAGTTTTAACTTCTTTATCTCAAAGTTTATGTGATCGATTTGCAATGTAAACTTTCCCTATCAACCAACTGAATGGGAGCATTTCATTAGAAGTTGCTGAAAGGGAATACAGTATTTCTTCCCCGCTGAATATACACAGTGGGTAGGGAATTTGCCTTGCATGCAGACGAACTGGCCAACCCAGGTTCGACTCTTCCACCCCTCTAGGAGAGCCCGGCAAGCTACCAAGAATATCTCTTCCACATGGCAAAGTCTGGCAAGCTACCCATGACATAATCGATATGCCAAACACAGTTTCACAATGGAGATGTTATTGGCCCCGCCCGAGCAAATCAATGAACAACCGAAGGACAGTGACAATGACAGTAACAGAATATACTTTAGCAATGATTAAACCTGACATACCACTTGAAGAAAGAGGGAAGCCTTTTTAAATGTGTATATTATTCCCCAAACTTTGTTAATTTTAATCTATAGAAGTGTTGAGAAAATACTTTGATGAGCATTCATACACTTTTTAAAAAAACATTTATTGGTGAAACACCATGAGGTACAGTTGTACACATACAAATTTTTGTGCTTGGGTTTCCATTATACAGTGATCGAGTACCCATCCCCCCACCAGTGCCCATTTTTCACCACCACTGATCCCAGTATCTCTGCCACCCCCCATCCCTTCCATCCCACCCTGCTTCTGTTGCAGGGCATTCCTTTTTGTGCTCTTTTGCCTTTTGGGTGCTGTGGTTTGCAAAAGAGGCATTGAGTGGCAGTTATGTTTGGTTTATAGTCTACTTTCAACATGCATCTCCCATCATGCGAGGATCCTCCCAACACCCTTTATTTGGTGCTCCCTTCTTTCTCTGAGCTGCCTTTTCCCCCAGCATGTGTGACTGGCCTCCAAGCTATGGAGGAGTGAAACTCCTGGTACTTATCTTGGCTATTCTTGGGTGTTAGTCTCCTATTTTGTTACTTTATGTTCCCCATATGAAGAGCATTCATACATTTGTGTTTAGATTCAACAGATAATTTTTGTCTATTATAAATTTTAATTTTCTTTTTTCTTCCCTCTTTTCTATGCTTCAGTTATAATTTAAATATTATTGAATTATGTTAAATTCCCTTACAAAGTTGAGAGAGATGGTATTTTTACTTTCATAAATATATTAGTATGGAAAATTGTTGAAAGTTTCTTAATGGTGTTTCTATTACTGGTACATCCTTCCATTACTGCATAAATTCCATATAGCCATAACATATTTTGATTTTGTTAATTCATTTTTTACATTTCACTGGGGATTTCTTACATTAGTATACTGAAATTTAAGATATTATATGCCTCTCGTTTTTGTACAAAGTTTTAAACAGTAGAGTACTATTTTATTTAAAAATGCATGTGTTGCATCAGGCCAAAATCCATGATACATTGAAGACAAGGTCGGCGAATCCTCCGTGATATTGAGACTAATGGTATCTTCAAAGAGGACACTCCACTCACCAAGTGGAAACAGAGACAAACAAATGGGGCTATCTTAAATTAAGAAGCTTCTGCACCTGAAAAGATACAATGACCAGAATACAAAGACAATCTTCCGAATGGGAAAAGTTATTAACCCGATACCTATCTGATAAAGGGTTGATATCAAGGATATACAAAGCACTGGTTGAACTCTACAATAAGAAAACACCTAACCCCATCAAAAAATGGGGTGATGAAATGAACAGAAACTTTCCCAAAGAAGAAATCTGAATGGCTAAGAGGCACATGAGGAAATGCTCCACGTCAGTAATCATCAGGGAGATTCAGATCAAAACAACAATGAGATATTTTCTCTCACCACAGAGACGGGTCCACATCCAAAAAAACAAAAGCAACAGGTGTTGGCATGGATGTGGCGAGAAAGGGACTCTGTTTCACTGCTGGTGGGAATGTCGACTGGTTCAGCCCTTTTGGAAAACAGTATAGAAGATTCTCAAAAAATTAGAAATTGAGCTCCCATTTGACCCAGCAATACCACTCCTGGGAATATATCCCAGAGAGGCAAAAAAGTATGGTTGAAATAACATCTGCACTTGTATGTTCATTGCTGCACTATTCACAATAGCCAAAATCCGGAAAACACCTGAGTGCTCAAGAACAGATGACTGGTTCAAGAAACTTTGTTACATCTACACGATGGATTACTATGCAGCTGTTAGAAAAGATGGAGTCATGAAATTTATATACAAGTGGTACTACATGGAAAGTATCATGCTAAGTGACATGAGTCAGAATGAGAGGGACATACAGAGAAAGATTGCTTTCATCTGGGGAATATAAAGTAACAAAATGTGAGATTATCACTTAAGAATAGCCAAGATAAGTACCAGGAGGTTAACTCCATGGCTTGGAGGCCAGCCACACATGCACGGAAGAAGACAACTCAGATGCAGAGAGGAGCACCAAGTAAAGGGGGTTGGCAGGATCCTCCCAGGATGGGAGAAGCTTGCTGAAAGTAGAGTATAGACTAAACACGGTTGCCACTCAATGCATCTTTTGCAAACCACAACACCTAAAAGGAGAGAGAGGGAACAAAAGGGAATGCCCTGCCACAGGGGTGGGGTGGGATGGGGAGGTGGGGTGTGGGAGGGATGCTGGGAGCACTGGGGGTGGGGAATGGGCACTGGTGGAATGATGGGCACTCAGTCATTGTATAACTGAAACCCAAGCACAAAAATGTGTAAGTCTACAACTGTACCTCATGGTGTTTCACTAATAAAAATTTAAATAAATATATAAAGAAATAAAAATGCATGTGTGAGGTGGGGCCAGAGAATCATTCCAATAGTACCAGCTAGGGGGAGGGCGCTTGACTTGAACTCAGGCAACTTGGGTTCAGTCCACTGCATCCGATATGGTCTCTAGAACCCCACCTGGTATGATTCCTGAGCACAGAGTCAGGAGTAAGCCCTGAGCACAACTCGGAGGAAGAAAGGAAGGAAGGGAGGGAGGGATGAATGGAGGGAGGCAAGAAGTAAGAGAGGAAAGGAGGGGTGGAAGGTAGAGAAATAAGAAAAGATGTGTGGCTGTGTAAAAAACTCTTTAGTGGTGGCCAGGGGGTGGCCTCGACAGCTCTTCTCCTGCCTGTCAGGTTCTGGGTGACCCGGGGCCGTGCCCCCAGCTGGGGCAGCCCGGACCATGGGGCATATGGTGGAGGAGAAGGGTCAAGACGGTTGATTGATCAGATGCCATTTATTCCATTCTCCCCACACGTCAGGCTCCCATTCGAATCTGCTCTGCTCCTCATTCACGTCACCCCCTGTCTCTCCGCTCATCTCTGCACTCTCTTTCGCAGCCTGGGCTCTCTCTCTCTCTCCATGTGCCTGCTCCAGTATTCTTCCACATTCTTCTCTCTCTGTCCCCCTTGCTATTCGCTCTGTGGTCCATCTTGCCGACCTGCTCTCTCCCTCTCATTCTCCAACTCTCTTGCCTCTCCATCTCCCCCACACTCTGGGCTGACACTGAACCCAGTCAGGGAGCAAAATCAACATCAGATAGCACTTCCTGAGAGCCCACCAAATTCAAAGAAAACACCACCTAAAAGGTATTTCAAAGTGCTTTCTGACTGCCCCAGGCAAAATACCTCCTAAGGTCTTTTTGTCCTTTCCTCAGTCCAATATCTATCAACATCTTAATACTGGTTTTTTTTGTATGGACACAGTAAGAGATACCATTGAGGCTTGTAGGGCAGCTCTCAGGGGAACAGCTTGCCACAGACTCAGACTACAGAGCTCAGGCCATATTAATCATTCCTAACCCTAGCAGGGTCCGAATCTAGTTATTACATTTTGGATCATGTCAGAATTTCTCCATGCCCAAATCCTTAACTTATAGTTAAGCATTATGGCACTTTGGCCAGGCCCATCTCGACGCTAGGGTACTATATAGCTTACCTTTTGCCCTGGCTCCATCCAGTCCCTCATAGGGACCCTGCTTTTGGGGGTGCTAGGAAGTCAGAGCAGCTGAGGCTTAGGTGAGACAACAGATGCCCAGGAGGAAAATAACACTGAGAGTCATATTACAAAGGCATAGCATATACTGTCTTCTTGTATCCATACAAAAAGGGCATTGCTCTGAATTAACTATGCAAAGGACTTAGGGAGAAGAGAAAAACAATATTTACTAGTCAACAGAGCACTAAGAAAGAAGTTACAAATAAACACAGAGGAATGGGAGTACTGTGATGGGAGCAACCCAATAAATCTAATTTACCTGAGGCTCTGCAGGAAGGACAAAACAGTGTTATCCTACAGGGTTGGACAGGCAACTCAGTTGCCTGAGTGCATGGAGACCTAGGTTTCATCCCAGACTCTATCTGGTCTTCTGAGTCCCTCCAGGAGCAACCCCTGGGCAATGCTCTGGGAGTAGCTCTGAGCACTGCCAGTATAACTCCACACTAAAATCATACTAAACTCACACTAAAATCATAAGTGAAGGTTCAGTACTCTGGAAGCATTTAAACAGCCTTGAGTTTGGTAGATTCTACATCTGCATATCTGCCTTTAGCTTTTTCCCTCTGGGATAGTACATTCATCATTTTCCACCCATTTCTTCTTTACAAGTGGTCTATTTAAACTTTCTATCTCCACTACAATTAAGTTTATTAGATCAATTTCAGTTTTCTATGAAATTATGTGTTCAATCCCAATAAAATTTAAAATCTGTTATGATTTTATTTGATTTCCTGCTTCAGTTGTTAGTCCCACTTGAATATTTCTAATTTTGATGTCTTTCAAAGTCAGAAGTTGATATTCTTTTCTTCTAATGCGTTATTTTCAATTTTGGCTAGCACAGCGGGTAGGGCGTTCGCCTTACAAGTGGCCAACATGGCCGACCCGAGTTGGATTCCTCCGCCCCTCTCAGAGAGCCAAGGCAAGCTACCGAGAGTATTCGATATGCCAGACACAGTAACAACCAAGTCTCCAATGGAGACGTTACTGTGCCCGCTCGAGCAAATCGACGACAATTTCTAGTGTTAGCTTTAATGTTCTTATAGCTTTGAAGCTGGATTTTTAATTTATTTTCAATCTTTAGCTTTGCCAATAATTCTTTTTGTATTTTTTTCTGGAGTGGGCCACACCTGGCAATGCTCAGGGCTTCCTCCTGGCTCTACACTCAGGGATCACTTACGGCGGGGGTCAAGACCATATGGGATGCCAGGGATGGAACACAGGTCAGGTGCCTGCAAGGCAAGCACCCAACCTCTGTACTATTGCTTCAACCCCTTGTCAATAAATTTTTATAGGGGCTATGCCCAGCAATTGTTAGGATAAGGGACCACTCCTAGTAATACTTATAAGCTGCAGGCTGAAGTGTGACGCTTGAGTCCATCAGTATTTGGGGGCAACCTGGGCTACACCCAGTGGGGCTCAGTGAGGAGATCTGGGGGAGGGTGGCACCGGATTTGTTTCCCAGGAGCTCCAGCTCCAGGAGACTGCTGGGGGCGGGTGACGGTCCCCCATCCCCCGCCCACCCCACACACAAGTTCGCCAGCGCCGCGCAGTCATGAGTTACTATTTTCTTGAACATTTATTTTTATTTTATTTTATCTTTAATTTTGATAAGTGAGACTCCAGAAGGTAGTGTTTCACGTGCTCTCCTGCGATCCCCAGCAGCAAAAGAGCCGCTGCAGCGTGCTCAGGGAGCTGTCATGCCGGGGCGCCTGTGCTGCACTGGAGAGGGTAGAAGGACCCCTAGGGCTCCGTCCCCGCCTGTGTCCAGGCCAAAATGGCCACCACCTTCTCCTCCTGTGTCCACAAGGCCCGACCCGGTCACCGTGGATTGTTGGAGCACTAGCCTGCCTCGCGGCCCCCTCAGGGCGCTGGTCCTGGGGGAAGGCCCGGCTCACAGCGGGGGAGGCTGGCAGCTGCACCCCCGGGAGTCTCAGGGGGGGGTGTTCCCAGAAGGAAGGAGGGAACGGATTTGCAGTCTTGTCGCTGAGGTGGGCTCTGGCCAGCGGGAGGCTGGGCATTGCATACGGAGAGAAAGAACAGGAACGGCCTATATAGGGCCGGGGCCGGGGGCCTGGCCGATGGCGTTGCCGGTGAACGGCCAATGTCCGCATGGACTACAAGTGCAGCCCTGTCGTGTTCTGGGTTTGGTGACTCCTCGCCACGCAGAGAGGGCAGAGCCTCGGGGAGCTGCTGCCACCCCCAAAGGACCACGATCTGGAGAGTTGCTGGGCGTCTGACCCCCAACACGCCTGCCCCCCGGAGGAGCAGCACCCTGACTCGGGTCGGGGCGTGGAGCCCACGGTCTGCACGGTGGTCTGGGGCCCTTGGGCACAAGGGCACGCCGTGAGACTTGACAGGACACAGGGTCCCCAGGGTGATCTGGGCTGGGCTCTACCTCATGACCCCGACTCTTCGGCCGGCTCTTGCGAGGTGAGCCGGCAGCATAGAGAACTTAGGCACAGGAGGGTGGCCTGCGCACCTGTTGCCCAAAAAGGAGCCAGGGTGGAGCAGTGTGTGCAGATCCCCCCACTGTGTCCGAGGTGGGCTCCGGTCTGTGGGAGGCTGGACGAGGGCCTGGCAGATGTTGTTGAAGTTGTGGCTAGAGGCCGGGAATGGCCAGGAAGAAAAAAGCCGCACGTGTCCCAACAGAATCCCCGAAGTGCAGCCCAGTCGTGTCCTGGTTGTGGCAACTCCTCGCCATGGAGAGCAGGCAGAGCCTCGGGGAGCTGCTGCCACCCCCAAATGACCACGATCTGGAGAGCTGCTGGCCGTCTGACCCCCAAACGCCTGCCCCCCAAAGGAGCAGCACCCTGACTCGGGTCGGGGCGTGGAGGCCACGGTCTGCATGGCGGTCTGGGGCCCATGGGCACAAGGACACGCTGTGGGGCCTGGCAGGACACAGGGTCCCCTGGGTGCTCTGGGCCAGGCTCTGCCTCATACCGCTGACTCTTAGGCCGACTCGGGAAAGCTGAGCCGGCAGCAGAGACCCCTCAGGCGTCAGAGGGTGGCCTAAGCGGCTGTTTCCCAGAAGGAACCTGGAGCCAGGGTGGAGCAGTCCGTACAGAGATGCCCTCTGTGTCCCAGGGGCGGGTAGAGAGGTGGATCTACTGAAGTACAGCTGATCGGCGCCCGGGGCAGCAGGGGACATGAAGAGGCAAGGATGCCCTGTGGCTCGTTCCCAGCGTGCAGAAAACGGGGGGACGTGGTACAGAGGCATACGCTGGCGGCGGGGGTCCTGTGGCTGGAGCCATTGTCTGCAGAGGACACAGGGCACAAGGTTGGAGCCAGGAGGAGAGAGTAGAGGCCCCTGCTGACATGGTGGGAGACCCCCGGCACCCCCACAGCCTGAGCCCCTACCCCTCCTCAGGTCCATGAGGTCACAGTAGCCTCTGCCCTTTCCCAGGGCCCCCCCCCGGCCATTTCTTGGCTCACTGCACTGTCCCCATGGGAGCCCTCGGTCCTGAGGTGTCTGGGGAGGCGGGGGATAGTCACCTGGTCAGCTCACTGCTCTCCCACGGTGAAGATGGGCTCCTGCCAGGGAGGGGGGGCCGTCAGGGGTCATGCACAGCTTCCCAGCCAGCCCTGTCTGAGCCTCAACCCTGCCCAGCCCGTGCCCGAGGCTCCCTGAGGCACCTGCTTCCGGCGAAAGGCCGGACACCCCAGCTCCGGGAACCCAGAGCCCAGTGTCCCTCAGGGACCTGTCGTCCACACTCCTGGGAACCTTGGTCTGTCCTGTGTCCCCCGCCCACCTGGAGGGCAGTTCTACTGCTTCCCACCCTGGTGTGGTTCACTGGGACCCCCAAGGCCTCAGGCTCTGCCTGTCTCCCTCCCGACTCTCCTGCAGTGCCCTCACGGGGCCGCTGTCCACACGGATATCTTCAACTTGTAGCCTGGCCCGGATGGCCAGGACAGGGAGTGTGCCCTGGCAGAGCCCAGGCGGGAAAGCCAACCCCCTCACCTCGGTGTGTGCAGAGCCTCTCCTCCTCCAGGCAGCCTTCCAGTGCTGAGAAGAAAGGGGGAGTGAGGGCCTGGGCCTCTCAGAAACTCAAGGAGCCTCCCCAGGCCTGGGCTCCTGCAGGGAACTGCAGGCTGGGCTCTCGCCTGATTCAGTCCCAGGGACGCTGAGCCCATTTTCAGTCCCTGTCAGGCCAGCACCCTGGTGCCAGCAGCACCCTGACCAGTCTGTGCACTGTGCTGCCTCACAGAGGCCCTGGGCCCCCTCTGAGGGTCTCTCAGGTCACCACTGTCCTGTTGGCCCCCGTGGAGGCCCCTGTGTGAGGGACCCCTGCCCCCGCAGGTCAGGGGGGAAGCGTGTACTCTCCCCGGAGCTGGGATCCCACAGGGACAGCTATTTCTCCCACAGTGCGGGAGGGGGTCTCCCACACAGACTCAGGCCCTGAGGTAACTGGGTCCCCCGGAATACCTCGCCCTGTGCCTCACGTCTGCGAGAGAGAGGACTGATGCTCTCATCTGGCCACACGCCCCGTCTGCTTCTTTCATACACACCTGCCCCCAGTCCCCCAGGACGTCTCCAGACTCTACCTGGTGCTGTTCCTTGACCGCAAACGGAAAACACATTTTTTCAGCAAAATCCAAAATAGAATTACATTAAACCCCGAAAGGTAGGGGTCCTCAATCCAGAGAACCAGCCATTCGGGTAGATGTTCAGGAGTAATAGGAGAATAAGTGTGAGAATCCATGTAGAAGAGATCAGACAAGTATTCGCTTGCCTGTGGCAACTGAGCCAGAGAGCAGCAGGCCCGTTTATATACACTCTGCTGACATCACGGAACCCTGCGGAGTCACAAAGGGTCCCGGGCCGGGGAGAGGACCCCATGCATGGCTGCCACCAGCACTGCCCCACTCAGGCCTGAGTGGTCTCTCTACCCGCCTAGGCCTTAGGTTGCCCTGCCCTCCCTTCCCGCCCTTTACAAGCCCCGAGCCCTGCCTCCTGGGCCTGGCCTTGTTCTCTCAGGAACCCAGTCACCCCCTGCGTCTGCGCTTGCCGTCTGTCTGCCTCACCGAGCCTCTGACCCTGGCATTTTCCTCTCAGCAGTGTCCTTGTTTCACATCCTCTTTCCTCCAGACTCTCCCAGCAATGTTCCCACATGAACCTGGGCCTCGAGCATCCAGCCCTCTCCCACTGCGTTGGAGCCTCAAAATCCGCCACATTAGTTTGGTCTTTGCTCAGCCTTTACCAAACATCTTTATGTTTTAAATAAAAACTCTTTCTTTGAAACAAACAAATGAAACAATTATTTTACTATTGTGTACATACACTAGACTCTCAAAGTGTAATTATTTGGCAATTTTTTTTTGTTTCTGGGGGGCCACACCTGGTGATGCCCAGGGCTTCTCTTGGCTCTGCATTCAGGAATTACTCCTTGTGGTACTTGAGGACCCATGGAGGATGCCAGGGATCGAAGGCAGCTTCTCCACGGTACTATCTCTTAAGCTTTTGGCGTTTTTAAGGAATATAATCTGAATATCAATTTTTTAATGATTTTTACACGTTTTATATTCATAAAGTAGTTCACAGGAGTTCATTACAGGTAACATTCAAACACCCATCCAGCCAGTGAGAATCCTACCACCACAACAAGAGGGAAGTGTGTGAAGGTTGTGGAAATTCATTCTGGGGTTAATGTCAGTTTGTAAGACTTTTTCTTTTGGAAAAGACCAGGTAGCGCTCTACTTTCAATATATAGAACTTTCCTTGTTCCTTTCCTCTTTAAATTTTGTTTCTTTTCTACTTCCATCATAGTTTTATCAGAACTTAATGTATTATCATAATTTTTGCTTTAAAGGCTGTTATTGATTACCCCTCATACATTCCATCATAAATATGTGTAAGTAGAAACTAATATCAAATTTTCTTTGTAGATTAACTCCTAATTACAACTCTAAGTAAAATGTACTTGATCAATATTTCCTGTTTTGAGTAATATTTTTAAATATTAATTAACAGGTTCACTATCCATTGTAGCACTCTCCTCCCATTTTGCATCAATCTGCTCGAACTGGCACCAGTAATGTCTTCATTGTGAGACTTGTTGTTACTGTTTTTGACATATCAAATACACCATGGACCTTGCCAGGCTCTGTCGTGTGGACAGGATACTCTCGGTAGCTTGCCGGGCTCTCCAAGAGGGATGGAGGAATCAGACCCGGGTCAGCTGCGTGCAAGGTAAACGCCCTACCCACTGTGCTACCGCCTCATGTCCCCTTCCTTAATTCATGTCTTTATAGAATATTACTGCTACATTTCTTTTTTTTTTCTTTTTGGGTTACAAAGGAGAATGACTTACATCACTTCTTCTGTCAGTCCTACTGATAGAAGTGCCTTCCATCAGAGGCTGTTCCTGCAGGTTCAGAAGGATTACTAGCTCTTTCATCTCTGCTCTGACTGCAAACACAGTATGTAATTGCACCATTCTCAAACCTCTTTCACGCTCTTGAACAATAATGTCCGCTAGAGAGATTGTATAAGGTAAGTCACATGTCTCACATGCTGCTGACCTGGGTTCGAGCTCCAAAAATGTATAGTTCTTCTGAGCACCACCAGGCATGATCCTTGAGTACAGAGCAGGATTAATATTGAGCACTGCTGAATATGCCTGCAACCCAATAAAAGATAAAGTTTTTGGTGCCCAACCAGCTCACAAAGGTGAGGAAGCAGAAGCAGGACCCCACTTTCAACTAAGTGGGTGAGTCTGAGTGGTCTGGAAAGGGCCAAACCGACACTCTGGGGCCAGCAAGCTCCGGCAGTACAAGAAACAGTCCTCCCCTTCTCACATACCTCAGACCTAGCTAACCTTTAGATGTAAACATCCTCCCCTGTTTATCACAGACCCTGGTCTGGCGAAGTCCCGCCCTACAGGATCCCAGTCCTTGACCTCCGGCCCGGAAATTGTAACTGACCATGTTTTCCTTCCTGTTTCTGACCATGTTTTCCTTCCTGTTTCTGGCCATGTTTTCCTTCCTAGAGACTGTAACTCTTTGCCTGGTAACCGGGGCCAAACAATGTATCCTTTAACGCTTGCTCTCCTGTGCCTCGGTTTTCTTGTTTTGATTCTCTCTGCTCAGTGGAATTTCCTGGAGGGGTTTACAAGAGGAGAGCGAATGAAGAGAGGCTGTGAAGGCTGCTGGGGCCACTGAGCCTGCCGGGGGCTTGGCCCGCCCTGCTTCTGCGTTCCTCTGCGCCTCTGACCGCTGGACTGTCTCCGTGCACTTTGGTAAAACGAAAAGTAAGGCACCCTTGCAATTGAACAGCACTGCCTATTGTTGACTTCCCATCTTTGACTTCACATCTTCTCAGCTTTCAGACAAGACAATTAAGAAAAATTAAAAATTTCTGAGATTTTTTTGTTACATAACTGATTACACCCACATCATTTGCCACCCCTTTAGGCTATTCCTTACATTTTTCTCCAGAGCTTTCCTTTCCTTCCAATTTTCAATGTTTATATTCTGAGGGTAGTCATTGGTGCTGTCACTTTCCTTTTTTTTTTTTATGTAGGAGTCCTGCTATTTATGCAGCCACTGATTAGCTGATTGAATTGAGCATGAACTCCACCTTTTTTTTCATAATTTATTTTTTCTTTTTTTATTGAATCACTTTGGGAAAAGTTCCTAAGCTTTTGGGTTTAAGTCTTGGTGATACAATGATCAAACACCTTTCCCTTCACCAGTACTCATTTTTCACCACCAAGAATCCAAATATACCCCCCTCCCAAGCCTCCCAATGCCTGTGAAGCAGATGATTTCTACTTAACTCTTTTCTACATTCATTACATTCATTATTTCGAGAAAAGATGCACCATTATTTAGAATCCCCCCCAAAAAAACCAGAATTACTGAAAAGGCATTGTGAAATACTCTTCCTATAGCTGGTTAACAGAATCATATAACCCTTCCGCAGCTGTAATAGTGGCTGCGTAATTTTGGATCTGTGCAAAGAGCCAGATAATTACGAGATTGTTTTCTGTGCGTCTGGTGTTATGGCTGTGCTGGAGAGCTGCTACTGGTGGGCAACTTGTGACCTCGGTAGGGCATGAAAGACGAACCGGTTCCACCCCCCTTCCCATGCGACTGTAGTTGCCCTGTCACCGCAGACTCATACTTGGCTTTCCTATAAGCGCTGAGGCAGCAGCCACCCTGCTGCTGGGGGGGGGGGGGGGGGTTGGGTGGGAGAAGGCGGAAGGGAGCAACACCCTTTTGCTCCCGGGGAGGCATGGTGCTGTATTTTAACGTATGGTCCATTCACTTTTCTGCTGCAAGCTGCCGGGCTCTGGACTAAGTCCTTTTGCCTCTGGAGCCATAGCCATGCCAGAGAGCCGCTTCTGGGGGGTAACTCGTGACCTCGGTAGGGCGTGAAGGATGAGCTGGTCTCCCTTCTCATGAGACTGCAGTTGCCCCGTCATGGCCAGCTCATATCTGGATTACAATAAGCTCTGAGGCGGCAGCCACCTTGCTGCTGCAGGGGGGGGGGTGTGGGTGGGGGGGGGCAAGGCGGAAGGGATCAATACCCTTTCCTTCCCAGAGAGGCATGGCGCTGTAGTTTAATGCTTGGTCCATTCACTTTTCTGCTGCAAGCTGCCATGCTCTGGATTAAGCCCTTTTTCCTCTAGAGCCATGGCCTTGCCGGTGTGCCGCTCGTAGGGGGCAACTCGTGACCTAGGTAGGGCGTGAAGGAAGAACTACTACCGCCCCCTTCCCATGTGATTGCAGTTGTGGGGCTCTCACTTTCTTCCACACACTTTGGTTCATCTTCTCTAATCTTATGACCTTCATATGAGAAAGGATTCATCTGAAAAATCAGCATCACCTGCTTATATATCCGGACTGTATGTATACCCAGTAGCGTCTGACATACAGGAGGCATGCAAAGCCACCAGGGGTGTTACAGGAATAGAGTACTATATGTGTTTGATTTTGTTTCTCTCCTTATCTAAAAAATGAGAAAGATCCTATGCTTACAAATGTTTCCTGTAAGAGTCGTCAAAAGTGTTCTCAGTTTCTTTCTACTTGTGTTTCTGGATCACATAAAATGTTGTTAGGGTGCGGTGTCAGATCTCCTTGCAGCAACAAGGACCACGTAGAGAATGCAACCCGCAAACAGGTAGTTTATTGTTTCTGGCTCATCAGGGTCAAGCCGGTTACACAGACACACAGGTCCCGTAGGTCCAGGCCAGACCCCGACCCAGGGTAAGGGAGTAACTTATATGGGCCCTCACTGACCATTACAGCAAAGACCACCATTATCATAACCAATAGATTTATAAGAATCCATTCTTAACCCATCCTATTTCTACTACTGAAAGTACATTGTTCCTGATCCTAGGAGCTTGAACATTTGGTAACATTTGGAGAAGTGGTTACATTGGATGAGCAAGTGAGCATAGCTTGCAAGGAGTATGCAGTTACATTTAATGAAAAAGCAGGCTCAGAGCATATCCTGCAGGCACACTTAGTTATCGCTCTTCCCTTGCAACCCACTTCCCTTGTCACCTGCCCCCATTTGCACATACCCTGGGGCACCTGTATCCAGGCAGCAGCCCCCAGGAAAATAGCAACTTGCCGGGCTCTCCAAGAGGGGCGAAGGAATCAAACCTGGCACGGCCGGGCTGGCTGCTGCGTACAAGGCAAACAACCTACCACCCTACCGCTGTGCTATCGCTCCTGGGATTTGTAATTGGAGGACACAATTTTTTGTACTTCTAGATGGTGTGGGAAGGAAGGCCTGAGCAACATTTAGCAGTGCTCAAAGCCCACTTCTAGCTCTGTGCTCAGGGGTCACTGCTGGTGGTGCTCTGGGACATGTGTGTTGCTGGAGATCAAACTTGGGTCAGCCACATACAAGACAAGCATCTTAACCCCTAAATCTCGGCCCCTAAAGAGAAAGTGTTTTTAATTAGAAGACACGATTTCCAGTGTTTGGCTTTGTAAGAGATATATTTTAAAAAGGTTAATCATAATTACCACCAAGTTTAAGATATTTTAAAATAGTGAGAAAAGACTTTTTTGAAACAACTCTAGGAAAGGAGCACTATGAAAACTGATATTGAGAACTAGTTCCATAATTAATAGTATTTTATGGCCAAATGACCGTGATCATGTAAACATTTCCAGACTTCCATACTTACAAGAACGCTTTCAATTTGAATGTCTCACCACACGAACCAGCAGCAGCATTCCGGCTCTCCTCCTCCTAAAATGATGCCTCTCCTCACTATCTCCCAGCCTCTGTCTCTTTACTTCAGTCACCACCTTCTGTTTTCACAGTCAGAATTAATTTTGATTCGGCTGTGTTTATGACTTAGGTAACTCTCTCTTCTGGGGCCAGAGTGATAGCACCTCAGATAGGGCACTCACCCAACCCGGGTTTAATCCTTGGCATCCCCTGTGGTCCTCCAAGCACTGCCAGGAATGAATCCTGAGCACAGAGCCAGAAGGTGTTATGTCCTGGGAAGGTAATTTCGCTCGCACATTGAACAGACCAGATGCCAATGCAAGGCCCCTTGATTGTTAGCTCGAGCTAGGGTCCAAGTCTCATACAACGCAGTGGAGACTTGATAAGGACCCCAACTCCGAATTCTAAGCCATTGATATAGGATTGGGTTACATAGCAGCAGTTTTTGTAGGAACTGGCGATGTGGTTCCAATTTGGATCCCTGTCCAGTCCCGTGACTCCACTGCCTAGGCCCTCTCCACTGGGCTGGGACCCACTGCCCATGGCCCCTCCTGATAGGCTGTTGCCACAGGGTGGTTTATCTGCCCAGGGTGGTATATTTTTTTTTGGCAGTGGGACTTTGTGATGGGGAAAAGCGAGACTTAGGCCTGCTGAGTTTTGGTCTTAAAGTGGAGTCTGTCATGGCTCCACTTCGGCCTCACAAAGGAAGTCCTTCTGAGCACTCCCTGGTGTGACCCCTACTCACCAACTAAAAGACTCTTCTAAATAACTTTCTAGGAAGCTAATTTTTTTAGAATTATTAAAAATTATAGTCCGCGTATACTTTGTAGTTGACACTGAAAATAGGTATTTTTAGTTAGTACAGCCAATTAAGAATTTCTTTCCTTTTCAAGTATATCTTTCCATGAAAAATCATTAGGACATTAAAATAAATGGAAATCTTAGATGCAGATTTGGAATCACTCTTTCACTCTATTAAAACAGAATTTCAAAATTTGACAAAATATTAACTAATAACATTTCTCACTTAATCACTTAATCACTTAACTTCCCGTTAGTCGACGAGTTGCTCAAGCAGGCGCCAGTAATGTCTCCATTTGTCCCTGTCGCGTGCTAGTGGGCGGTCATGCGGTCTTTTGACAGCCCGTGGAATCTAGTCAGTAACAGCTCTAGTCCAGCGGTCGTCTTTAAATCTCATTACGTGACCAGCCCATCTGATTTTTGACACCTTGGCAAATGAGACAGCGTCCCTGATTCTTGATCGTCGACAGATGTCAGAACTCCGGATTCTTTCTCTCATTTGAGTGAAACGTGATATTCCAAGCATAGCTCTTTCTATTCTTCTTTGGGAGACCTGAATAGCTTTCTCATCCTGTTTGCGTAGGGCACAGGTCTCTGAGGCATAGGTCAATGCAGGAAGAACAGTGGAATCAAAGAGATGTGCCCGGAGCCGGAGGTTCTTCGTCCTCTTAGCTATTTCTTCGAAGTTCCTGAAGGCGTTCCAAGCTGCTCTCTTCCTCATGCACAGCTCGGGTGCCAGGTCATTTGTCATGTTGACTTCTCAACCTAGGTACACATAGCTGTTGCATTCGGAGATGGTCGTTCCGTTGAGAGTGAATGGGGCATCAGGAACGAGGCTGTTTCTCGTAAACATTGTCTTCGTAAGATTCAGCTGTAGTCCTACCTTTCCACACTCACGGTCAAAGTCGGCCAGCATTTGTGCCGCTTGGCTGATGTTTGGTGTTATTAAAACAATGTCATCAGCAAAGCGGAGGTGGTGTAGTTGCCGACCATCTATCTTCACTCCCATTCCTTCCCATTCTAGTCCTCGCATGATTTTCTCGAGTGTGGCACTGAAGGGTTTCGGTGAAATGGTATCACCCTGCCAAACCCCTCTCTTGACATCAACGATCACTTCTTTGTAGAATGGTGAGATCCTGGTAGTGAATCCATAAAAGAGCTCACGGAGGATCTTGATGTATTGGGCTTGAATGCCCTGATTGGCTAGGGCTTTAATGACCGCTTCCGTCTGAATAGAATCAAAGGCCTTCTTTAAATCAGTGAACGTTAAACAGAGTGGCATCTTGAACTCCCTAGAAACCTCCATGAGTTTGGTTATCGTGTGGATATGGTCGATGGTGCTGAATCCTTCGCAGAACCCAGCTTGCTCGCATGGTTGTCCTTCATCTAGTGTTCTGCTAATCCTATTAAGGATGACTCGAGTGAACAACTTGTAGATGACAAAAAGTAGGCAGATCGGGCGATAGTTGCCAATGTCATGGATGTCTCCCTTCTTGAACAGTAGTACGGTCCTGCTGGTTTTCCATTGGGACGGAAGCTTGCATTCAGACAGGTAGCGAGTGAAGAGCCGAGCCAGTGTATTGATGAGTACTGATGTCAGGTTCTTCAGGTGTTCAGGTCTAACCTTGTCTGGGCCAGGTGCTGTTTGTTTCTTTACCGACGAAATGGCGTGTCAGATTTCGGGAGGGAGAACGTTGGGAACGGCATATCCATCCTGTGGAATTTGGTATGTTGGCAAGTGGACATGGCTATCGAAAAGATTGGAGTAGAAGTCATGGATAATCTTCTCCATTGCCATTCTGGAGGATGTGAAGGATCCATCAGGACGTCGGAGGGCAGCCATCTTGGTCTTGTAGTTGGCGAAGGACAGGCGGGCGTAACGAATACCTTTCCCAGCTTCTGCCGCATCTACCAGTACTTCTGCTCTTCTCTCTTTGATGTCTTCCTTGATCGCATCTCTGCACTGCTTTGCGAGCTCGACGTTAGCTTGCAGTTGCCTGGGGCATGCGCCAAACCACGCTGACGATTTTAGCTCAAGAGTTTTTGAAGACAGGCGTTTTTTTTTGTGGCTATCTCTCTCTTGGCGTTCCTCGCACAGTCATGGAGGTGCTGAACCAGTCGATCTTATTCCTCACCAATGCTGTCAACAATGGCATCTTCCCATGTTGCCGCAATAGTGCCAAAGAGTTCCCAGTTGGTGGTCGTTCTGGGAGTTCTCTTCTTGAACTTTGCAGCCCTTTCTCCCCGCTCTTTGAAGTAGAATTTTGCACCAAGGAGACGGTGGTCCGATCCCGTTTGGAATTTTGGGACAACAGCGACATCGGTCAGGCAAAACCCTCAATTGAATATGATGTGGTCTATTTCGTTGTGGAATCGTCCACCGGGAGACTCCCATGTCCAACGTTTAGATTCTGCCTTCTGGAACTGTGAGTTACCATGGATGGTCTTGGTCGACATGATGAACTCAGACAGTCTCTCACCCTGTTCGTTCCGTTCTAGGCCATAGGTCCCGATGTGAAGTTCTTCAGCTGATCTTCTCGGTCCTATCTTGGCTTTAAATTCACCCACAATGATCTTGTAGAAGGTGTGGTCTTCTTTATAGAACTTCTCCAGCTCCATGTAGAACTTCTCGATTTCTCTGTCATCATAATGAGATGTTGGTGCGTAGACAACGAAGATAGAAACGGCAGGCAGTAAGCCACATCTATTCAAATGTAAACGTCCAATTCGCGTTGTTAGGCATTCAGTGAATCAATACTCTTGGCCAAGTTTGTGTTGAAAAGGATACTGATGCCTCCGACACCTCTTTTATCGCATATTCCGAGGAAAAATTCTTCTCCAGTGTCAAAAACTGCATGGTGAGATTCGTGCCTTCTTGTCTCGGTCAGACCAATGATGGCATACTTGATCATTCGCGCTTCTAACATCAGGTCCTCGATGGATGTATCTGATGCTAGCGTACGTGCATTGAAAGTACAGATGATCATTTTTGTCTTCCTTCGTTGTGGAAGTCTAGTATGGCCTTGAGATTTTGTCGGCCTCTCCTTTCTCATCCTTCTCAGTGCTGCCATGTCGGTGAAGCCTTCAGGGTCAGGTGAATGAGACCAGTGTTAGTTACTGGTTTTGGCATATCGAATACACAACGGATAGCTTGCCAGGCTCTTCCGTGCGGGAGGAATACTCTCGGTAGCTTGCCAGTCTTTCCGAGAGGGATAGAGGCTTTTGGAGCGACCTCCAATCACCCTTGTAGGTGTTACATATTTGAACCCTACAAATATGGTACGACAAATCCGGAAGATGGGTATTTAGTGTCTTATGATGTGTTGCGCGGCCCGAAGCGGCTGCACAGGTCCGGAAAGCATCCTGGAGTGTGGCGAACCCTGGGTAGTGGAGGTAGTGTCACTAAAATTTTCTCACTACAATTGTTTAATATTTGGAGGAAGTCATACAATTTTGATTTAGTGTTTCAAAAACTTTTTTTGTAGTCTAATCTGATTGCCATTTGCATAAGTACTTCCATTTTGGGGGAATCTGGGGAGGCTGTGCCTAGCTACGTCCCTGTAGACCATCTTCACCCTCTAAGACCCATATGGGGACACGCCCCAGGGACAGCTGGCCACTGTGTGGGACACTCACAGTAGCATGCGTAGGTGAAGCTGGAAGAAGGGGTGCTATGGGGTGCATGAGGGAGACAAAGGCAGAGGCCAGGTGTCCTCGGGATTCATTTCCTGTGACTCCCATCCCAACCTTCGCTCTCTCCCC
Organism: Sorex fumeus; assembly: GCF_029834395.1. Lineage (NCBI taxonomy): Eukaryota > Metazoa > Chordata > Mammalia > Eulipotyphla > Soricidae > Sorex > Sorex fumeus. The sequence continues at coordinate 22,830,425 of NW_026606077.1, read as the reverse complement.
TTGCACTGGGAGCCCCTGGGGTGCAGTGTCCCTGGCTCACCGTGACTCCCCAACACTGCTGCTCTAGACTGTGGATCTAAAGACAGTCCTGGGGAAGGGGTCACATCTTAGGGTGGTTTTCCTGGGCAGCGCACAGTGTCCCATTGGAAAGGGGCCTTTTTGCACCCCCTCCACGCTCAGACGTTGACGCACTCCCCGTGTCCACCTCTGCCCCCGTCTTCACATGCGGCTTCCGGGAGCATCTGCGCCTGGTTCTCCCACGCCCAGGCTCCAGGACACGGCGGGGGTGGGCTAGGACAGGGGGCTCTACGCTGTCGTGAGGGCAGCAGTGACCCACCTTTTCGGGGGGAGGGTGGCACTGGATTTGTTTCCGAGGAGCTCCTGCTCCAGGAGACTACTGGGGGGAGGTGACGGTCCCCCATCCCCCGCCCACCCCACACACAAGTTCGCCAGCGCCGCGCAGTCATGAGTTACTATTTTCTTCAACATTTATTTTTATTTTATTTTATCTTTAATTTTGATAAGTGAGACTCCAGGAGGTAGTGTTTCACGTGCTCTCCTGCGATCCCCAGCAGCAAAAGAGCCGCTGCAGCCTGCTCCGGAAGCTGTCATGCCGGGGCGGCTGTGCTACACTGGAGAGGGTAGAGGGACCCCTTGGCCTCCGTCCCTGCCTGTGTCCAGCCCTAAATGGCCACCACCTTCGACTCCTGTATCCACGAGGCCCGTCCCGGCCACCGTGGATTGTTGGAGCATTAGCCTGCCTCTCCGCCCCCTCGGGGTGCTGGTCCTGGGGGAAGGCCCGGCTCACATGGGGGGAGGCTGGCAGCTGCACCCCCGGGAGTCTCAGGGGGGGTGTTCCCAGATGGAAGGAGGGACCGGATGGGCAGTCTTGTCCTTGAGGTAGGCTCTGGCCTGTGGGAGGCTGGGCAGGGCAGACGGAGAGAAAGAACAGGACCGGCATATACAGGGCCGGGGCCGGGGGCCTGGCCGATGGCGTTGCCGGTGAACGGCCAGTGTCCGCATGGACTACAAGTGCAGCCCTGTCGTGTTCTGGGTTTGGTGATTCCTCGCCATGCAGAGAGGGCAGAGCCTCGGGAAGGTGCTGCCACTCCCAAAGGACCACGATCTGAACAGATGCTGGGCGTCTGATCCCGCACACGCCTGCCCCCCGGAGGAGCAGCACCTTGACTCGGGTCTGGCCGTGGAGGCCACGGTCTGCACGGCGGTCTGGGGCCCATGGGCACAAGGGCACGCCGTGAGGCTTGGCAGGACACAGGGTCCCCAGGGTGATCTGGGCCGGGCTCTGCCTCATGCCCCCGACTCTTCGGCCGGCTCAGGAAAGATGAGCCGGCAGCAGAGACCCCTCAGTCGTCAGAGGGTGGCCTAAGCGGCTGTTTCCCAGAAGTAAACTGGAGCCAGGGTGGAGCAATCCGTACAGAGATGCCCTCTGTGTCCGAGGGGCAGGTAGAGAGGTGGATCTACTGAAGTACAGCTGATCGGCGCCCGGGGCAGCAGGGGACATGAAGAGGCAAGGATGCCCTGCGGCTTGTCCCCAGCGTGCAGAATACGGGGGGACGTGGTACAGAGGCATACGCTGGCGGCGGGGGTCCTGTGGCTGGAGCCATTGTCTGCAGAGGACACAGGGCAAAAGGTTGGAGCCAGGAGGAGGGAGTAGAGGCCCCTGCTGACATGGGTGGGAGACCCCCGGCACCCCCACAGCCTGAGCCCCTCCCCCTCCTCAGGTCCATGAGGTCACAGTAGCCTCTGCACTCTCCCAGGGCCCCCCCCGCCCATTTCTTGTCTCACTGCACTGTCCCCATGGGAGCACTCGGTCCTGAGGTGTCTGGGGAGGCGGGGGATAGTCAACTGGTCAGCTCAGGGCTCTCCCGCGGTGAAGATGGGCTCCTGCCAGGGAGGAGGGGCCATCAGGGGTCATGCACAGCTTCCCAGCCAGCCCTGTCTGAGTCCCAAGACTTGCCAAGCCCGTGCCCGAGGCTCCCTGAGGCACCTGCTTCTGGGGAAAGACCAGACACACCAGCTCCGGGAACCCAGAGCCCAGGGTCCCTCAGGGACCTGCCGTCCTCTCTCCTGGGAACCTTGGTCTGTCCTGTGTCCCCCGCCCACCTGGAGGGCAGTTCCACTGCTTTCATCCCTGGTGTGGTTCACTGGGACCCCGAAGGCCTCAGGCTCTGCCTGTCTCCCTCCCGAATCTCCTCCAGTGCCCTCACGGTGCCGCTGTCCACAGGGACATCTTCAACCTGTGGCCTGGGCCGGATGGCCAGGACAGGGAGTGTCCCCTGGCAGAGCCCAGGCGGGAAAGCCGACCCCCTCACCTTGGTGTGTGCAGAGCCTCTCCTCCTCCAGGCAGGCTTCCAGTGCTGAGAAGAAAGGGGGAGTGAGGGCCTGGGCCTCTCAGAAACTCAAGGAGGCTCCCCAGGCCTGGGCTCCTGTAGGGAACTGCTGGCTGGGCTCTCGCCTGATTCAGTCCCAGGGACGCTGAGCCCATTCTCAGTCCCTGTCAGGCCAGCACCCTGGTGCCAGCAGCACCCTGACCAGTCTGTGCACTGTGCTGCCTCACAGAGGCCCTGGGCCACCTCTGAGGGTCTCTCAGGTCACCACTGTCCTGGTGGCCCCCGTGGAGGCCCCTGTGTGAGTGACCCCTGCCCCGTGGGGTCAGTGACCGCAGGTCAGTGGGGAAGCATGTACTCTCCCCGGACCTGGGATCCCACAGGGACAGCCATTTCTCTCACAGTGCTGGAGGGGTTCTCCCTCACAGATTCTGGCCCTGAGGTAAACTGGGTCCCCCAGAAAATCTCGCCCTGTCCCTCATGTCTGCGAGAGAGAGGACTGATGCTCTCTCCTGGTCAGACGCCCCGTCTGGTTTTTACAAACACACCTGCCCTCTCTCACCTCCAGGAAGTCTCCAGACTCTACCTGGTGCTGTTCCTTGACTCCAAACGGGCAACAAATGTCTTGAGCAAAAGCCAAAAGAGGATTATTGAAACACTTGAAAAGTAGGGGCCCTCCAGGCAGAGAACCAGCCATTCAGGCAGATATGGAAGGATTATGGGAGAATAAGACTGAGACTCCATCTTCATGGGATCAGAGAACTAATGACTTGCCTGTGGCAACTGAGCCAGAGAGCAGTAGGCCCGTTTATATACACTCTGCTGACATCACGGAAGCCTGAGGCGTCACAGAGGGTACCGGGCGGGGGAGGGGACCCCATGCATGGCTTCCATCGCCCTTGCCTCACCCAGGTCTGGGTGGTCTGTCCGCCCGCCTTGGTCTCCGGTTTCTCTGCCCTCCCTCTGTGGCCCTTCCCAGCCCGAGCCCTGCCCCCTGGCCTTGGCTTTGTTCTCTCAGGGACCCAGACACCCTGTGTCTGAGATTTCAGTCTGTTTGCCTCACCGAAACTCTGACCTGGCCACTTTCCTATCGGCAGCGTCCTTGTTTCACGTCCTCTTTCCTGCAGACCCTCCCAGCAAAGTTTCTGTGTGATTCTGGAACTTGAGCTCCCGGCGCTGTCCCTCCGTGTTGGGTCTCGAAATCTTCCACATCAGGTTGGGTATGGTTCAGCCTTTACCACCTCTCCTCAGTGATGCTGGGTCCATTGCATCTCTGACACCCACTGCACTCAAGGACCGATAAAATAAATGGAATGCATCCAACCTCAGGCCATGGGGAGGGGCGTTGATGCCTCATTCTCTGTTGATGCTGAAGGTCATTGACACCATGATTCGGCGTTATTGGGATCCTTTGACAAGCCAGGAAGTCGTTTTCATTGCAGATGTAAACAATCCCCATTTTTATGTTTCTTTGCGCCTGCTTTTTGGTGTCAGCCAGCTATGCTCAGGGCTTCCTCCTGCTCTCCATTCAGAAATCAGCTTTGTTTACAAGAAATTTTGAACTATTTTATTTATGTATTTTTTTATTTAACCACTGTGAGATGCGGGTGTGAGATAGTTCCAAAGTTGTTCATGCTTGATTTTCAACCCTACAATGTTCCCATACCTGTGACCACCAGTGTACATTTACTAACACCAATATTTCCAGTTTCCCTCACTGCCCCCCCAAAAGTCTTCTTTTATGAAGGTAATTCCCCCCATACACACACCTTCTCTCTGTTTCTCTATTTGTCTCTTTCTGTTTCTGTGTCTTTCCCTGTATTTCTCTCTGTCTCCTCACTCTTCTTTCTTTACTTTTTGAACATTATGGTTTGAAATACAGATCTCTCTCTCTCTCTCTTTCTCTCTTTGTATTTATATTTATACACACACACACACACACACACACATACAGATAGATCATGTATTTGATGGTCAGTATCAGGATATTCATATCTGTTCCATTGGTCTGTGGGTCTCTCTTGATTCCAATACCATGTTCTTTTAATTACTACCACATCCTAGTAATTTGAAGGTGAGGAAGGTGTTGTCTCCCATCATCTAATCCCCAAGGATTGCTTTTAGCTATCTGTGGAGGTTTATTTTCCATATAATTTGCAGTATGTTTAATCTATTTGTTTGAAAATAATCATGGGTATCATTACAGGGTATAGGATAACATTGTTTTCTCCTTTCTCCCTGGGTGCAGGGAGCTTAGGTTTATTGGGTTATACCTCTCACACTACTCCGGAGACACTCCCATTCCCTTGATTGTTGGAATATACCTCTAAACAGTTTTCGGCTTAAAATTGGATGGTCCTTTCTCCCTGGCCACAGGAAGTTTAGGTTTACTGAGTCATAATTATCACAGTTCTCCCAAGGTGCTCCCATTCCTCTTTGTTTATCTATAACCTCTTTCTTTGTGCTCTGCTTCCCCAATAGGTCAATCACCTGTATCCCCTAATCAGACTCCGTTAACTTGTAAGGTCAGATCCTTCTAAGGACACTGACAGGACTTGTGTTGGTAAGTAAAACATTGCCTTTCTCTTTTCTTTATGTCCTTTTCATAATGACTTCAGAGCAATGTCCTTTTTGTACAGACACAGGAAGACAGTGAATGGTATGCTTTTGAAACTTGAGGGTTAACTGACTCCAGATATTTGCTCCTATTTCCTTGACTTAAGCCTTAGTTGTCCTTAGTTCCTAGCACCCCAGAAGGAAAGTCCCAACCAGAGACTGGACCGACCCAGGGCAGACACTGTGCTCCCCGGCATCAAAATGGTCCAGGCGAAGTGCCATTAATACTTCACTATAAGTCAAGAGTATGGTCATGGGCAAATTCTGTCTTGATTCAAAGAGTAACAACTGGATTAGGACCCTGCTGTGGTTAGGAAATGCATTTTTAGGAGCTTTTTTGGTAGAGTAATTAGGATTTTCTCAGTATAGTATCATATCATCTGCAAATAGTGAACACTTGACTTCTTGCTTTCCTATATAGATGCTTTTGCTATCTTTTCCTTGCCTAAGTACTATGGCAACCATTTCCCGTACTATATTGAACAGGAGTGGTGAGAATGGGCCACCTTGTCTTGTGCCTGATCTTAGAGGGAATGCTGTTAATTTTTCCCCATTAAGATTAACTATTGGTATGGGTTTTTCTATATTGAGGAATGTTCCTTCCAATCTCATTTTGTTGAGAGTTTTTGTCATGCTCTATCTTGTCGAATTCTTTCTCTGAATCTACTGGCATGGGTTTTGGTTGGTTTTTTTTTTTTTGAGGGAGGTGTTGTTGTTTGTTTGGTTTTTTGCATGTGTCTAACCAGTTTTCCCAGCAGCATTTGTTGGAACAGGCTCTCCTTACTCCATTTCATATACCTAGCCTGTATTATGAATGAACTGCCCTTACATTAGAGGGTTTACCTCTGAGGTCTTAACTCTGTTCAGGTGGTCTGCTTGTTCTAGTTTCATGTGCTTTTGATCACTAAAGTTTTGGGAAAAGACAAGTTTGAGAGCAATCACTCCCATCATTTTCTCAGTAACGCTTGGCTTTTCTGATAACTCTTTCCTTCTCCTTTTCTGTTTGTTTCTTGGGAGAGTGGTGTCTGTTGCACACTGGGCTGTCCACATGACTTATTTCTAGATCTTTGATAAGGGATGCCCCCAGAGATTTCCTGAAGGAGTTAAAAGATATAAGCAGTGCAGAGGATTGACTAGGTACTGACCCATGTGCCTGACAGGCCAGTGCCTTAACCCCTACACTGTCTTTCTGACCTCTGGTAGTTTTTTGGTTTTATAAGAATTTTAAAAGTATTTTGTATATGTCCAGAGAGATTGCCATAGACATTTAATTTGCGAATGCATTGTGTCTGTAGGTTGGTCATCTTAATGATGTTGATATTTCCAAGGTATGAACATGGAATATGTTACCATCTCCATGTTGTGTTCAATTTCTTTTATAAGTGAAATAAAAGTTTCATCAGATATTTTTTTGATTTGCTTCGTTTAACTGGTTCTGAGATACTTGGGTTTTTAAAGACACAATCATCAATGGGGTAAATTTTTTTTATCTATATCATTACGTGTTTACATAGGAAGCAACTCTTTAAAGTTATTGTTGTTGTTTTGTTTTTTTTCGACATGGACTGTGTAACCTGGTATTATACTGTATAGGCTTGTAGTTTCTTGGGGTTTTTATCTTTAGGTTTTTACACGTACAATATCATGTCATATGTCCACTGCAGCACTGTCCTCGCGATGTCCATTGATTTGCTCCAGCAGGCACCAGTAACGTCTCCATTGTGAGACTTGTTGTTACTGGTTGTTTTGCATATCGAATATGCCACAGAGAGCCTGCCAGGCTCTGCCACGCGGGCAGTATACTCTTGGTAACTTGCTGGGCTCTCTGAGAGGGTCACAGGACTCTAATCCGGGATGGCCACATCCGCAAGGCAAAGCCCCACCACTCTGCTATTACTCCAGGAAGTCATATGTTATTAGTAAATTTTGAGTTTTTTTTAAATTTATATTAGTGAAACACCATGAGGAACAGTTGTAGACTTACAAATGTCTTCCTTATGTCTTTGAGTCTTCTTATTAGGTTCTCTTTCAGCTGGCATCCTTTGGGCTTCTTGGATCTGGATGCCTGCATTCTCAGCTCTGGGAACTTTTTTTTTTGTCTTTTAAACAATTTTCTTAATGAATTAGTGTGAGGTACAGTTAAACTTACAAACTTTCATGCTTATGTTTTAGTCATACATTGATCGAGTACTCATCCCACCACCAGTACTCATTCTCCACCACCAGTGTTCCATGTATCCCTCCCACCACCCCATCCCCATCTCCCCTCTGTGACAGGCGCATTCCCTTTTACTCTCTATTTCTCTCCTTGAGGGTGTTGTGTTTGCAATGCAGATATTACGTGGCGATCATGCACGCTCTATGGTCTACTTTCAGCACACATCTCCCATCCCTAGCGGGCCCTCCAAGCACCCTTTACTTGATGGTCCCTTCTCTACGTGAACTGCCTTTTCCCCCAGTATGCGGGGACTGCTTCCAAGACGTGGAACAATCCTCATTGTCCTTATCTCTACTCTCCTTGGCTGTTAGTCTCCCATTGTGTTATTTTATATTTCACAAATGAGTGCAGTCTTTCTAGGTCTGTCCCAGTCGTTCTGACTCATTTCACTTACCATGAGTCTTTCCATGTTGATCCACTTCGATGCAAATTTCATGACTCCATTTTTTCTAACAGCTGTGTAGTATTACTTGTGAAGGTGTGCCCCAGTTTCTTTAACCAGTCATCTGTTCTCGGGCACTTGGGTTTTTTCTAGATCCTGGCTATTGTCAACGGTGCTGCAAAGAACTTACTGTTGCAGATGTCATTTCGACTATACTTTTTCTGCATCTCTGGGATATACTCCCAGAAGTGGTATTGCTGAGTTAAATGGGAGCTCAATTTCTCATTTTTTTGAGAAATATTCATACTAGGGGTATGGTGCCGCCAGCAGGTCAAACTGTGCCTGTGAGTCGAGTGCATCAGCCACCTGATGGCGCCTTCAGATTTTCAGATACCCCACAATTGCTGCATGCCCTTGTCCAGACCTCAAAAACTTAGGGCAAAGTTTGCCAAGAAAGTTAATGGCTGAAAGTTAGGTGTGTGGGAGACACACCCACAAATAACCTCGGGCTCACCTATATAATTAGAGGATTGGCCTCTCTGGTTTCTGATCGAACTGCTTAACTGCTATGATCCCAGAGACTCAGAAACAAATCTCAAACACCAATGGCTTTTGGCTGAAGTGCGTCCAATCCCTGCTGTAGGTCACAGGCACTGGGCCACCAGAGGTGGAAATAGGTTTCGTGCTTTGGCCTGTTCCCCTGGCAGCCCAGTGGGCGCCATCCTTCAGATTGTCCTATGAAATAAATAAAAACAGTTATTATTAAATTTTAAAATATTTACATAATAAAAGATTGACAACAAATGAAGCTGCCTGTTCCTGTGTCTCAATGGGAACAAATTGCTGGGCTCTTACTGGACCTGTGAGTCAGATTCCCAGACCATCCTAGCCACTGCCGTCAAGGGCATTCTGGCCTTGAGAGAAGGTCTTGCAGCCTCAGCTCTCGCTGTAGGAGTGCTTATCCTAGCTGAGCCCCTGCGAGAGATAAGCTTCATGTGGTACTCGGTCCCTTTGCTACTCAATGGGCCTGTTTGCACCCTCCATCCTCCCATTTTTCCTGTTTCTTTCACAAGTGAATTTCCTGTATGCTAATAGCCATCAGCCCACAGAAAGTTGCTATCCATCCAACACCACGTATGTTCCTTGGTTCAGGGTCTTTGCTGGTAAGGAAACACAGGGCAGGGAAATATGACTCAGTCTGTAATTTAAAGAAACATCATCTTCCTTCTGTTTTCTCTCCTTGGGTCTCTTGATCTTTTCAGGCGCACCTGACTTCCCTCTCTGGATGACAGAGCCCTAGTGAGGAAACACTGTCTAGACTGTTGAGAACAGAAACAGGAAGGGGAAGGGGAAGGGGAAGGGGAAGGGGAAAGGGAAGGGGAAGGGGAAGGGAAAGGGAAGGGAAGGGAAGGGAAGGGAAGGGAAGGGAAGGGAAGGGAAGGGAAGGGAAAGGAATGGAAGGGAAAGGAAGGGAAGGGAAGGGAAGGGAAGGGAAGGGAAGGGAAGAATAAGGGAATGGACTGGAATCTGCCTCCCCGCCCAGAAGCAAGGTGGCCACTGCTTCAGAGATTATTGGAAAGCCAAGTATGAGTCAACGGTGATAGGACACCTGCAGTCTCATGGGAAGGGGGGCGGTACAGGTTCATCCTTCACACCCTCGGGGTCACGAGTTGCCCCCACGAGCGCCTCTCCGGCATAGCCATAACACCAGATGCAGAGAAACCAATCTCATAATTATCTGGCTCTTTGCAAAATCCAAAATCGCGCAGCCACTATAGCGGCCGCACAACATTATATGATTCTCGTAACTAGCTATAGGAAACAAAGGATTTCACGATGCCTTTTCAGCAATTCTGATTGTTGGTGGGAGGGAATTCTAAACAATAATGGTGCATCTTTTGTCAAAGTAATGAATTTAATCAATGTAGTGAATAGGTAAGAAGAAATCATGTGCCTCACAGGCATTGTGTGGGGTGGGGGGTATATTGGGATTCTTGGTGTTGAAAAATGAGTTCTGGTGAAGGGAATGGTGTTTGATCATTGTATGACCGAGATTTAAACCTGAAAGCTTTGTAACTTTTCCCACAGCGATTCAATAAATAAATATAAGAAGAAAAAATAAATAAAATTATGAAAAAAAGTAAGGTGGAGTTCATGTCCAATTCAATCCGTTAATAGGTGGCTTGATAAATAGCAGTGCTGCTAGATTAAAAAAGGAACAAGAGGGAAGGGAAAAGGAAAAGGAGAAAAGAAAAGAAAAGGAAAGAAAAGAAAAGAAAAGAAAAGAAAAGAATATTTCGTGTTGGTATAAGGAGTCCTGTTCTATTAGTAATGGTAATAGGGCAGAGCTGGGATCCTTGGAGACGCTCTATGGTTCAGAGGGCAGTAGGGCTGAGGTGAGTGAAGAAAGGACATCGCACTCTCACCAGGAGCCGTCATGGCAGTCAATTCCTTGTGCATATTGTGAAACTGTGACATTTCCTGTAACTCTTGTTGGCTTTCCAAGATCATAGGATCTGATCTGCTGCTCTAACCAAAGCAGCAGCATCTAGTCAGAGCACTGGCGGCTCTGCTGAGAACGGGATGAGACTGAGTGTGAAAAGCAAGTGGTATCTGCAGTGGAACTGGGAATGGGAGGAGCAGTCTGTGGACCTTAAGATGTGCTGCCTGGGCTGTATTGTCAGGTTTCTAGTGAGTTCTTGCTTCTGCAGATAATCCCTCATGCTGGGAGAGACTGAACTGCATGAAAATTTGGGATGTTGAGAGTCCCAGAGCTTCATGACACCAATGTCGGTTTAGAAATGAGTTGCAGGGTGACAGACAACAGAAAAGACTGCTGAATCCCAAAATGTCACACAGAGGTATTATCTCTTTCATTATCCTCCGTTATTGATTCTCCACAAAGGCAAAGGTAGAGGTTTTCAAGGCCTTGAATGCAGCCGTGAATCAAAGGTACTTGTTTGTGCTCACTCAAAGGGTTCTCCATTGCCACCATAGTGGCCCATAGCGCCCCCTGAGGAACCTCTTGAGAATTAGGCTTATCCGCTTCCAATATATCCCAGAATCACCAATAGGAGGTTTGAGACAGTTTACCAATGCGTGCACACTCAATATAAGAGCTCTGGGAAGAATGTGTTAAAACAAGGACCACGCTTATCTGACACCAAGAGATTTAACAGCAAGAAGGGAGCAGTGGGCAGTGGTAGGGCCCAGAACTGCCCCATCTGTGACCTGGGCTCCTCTGTTGGAGCGTATGGCAGTTGGGTACCTTTCTTAACTGAACCCAAGCACTTCTCTTAAGTTCCTGGTAGGACGACGGAAGCTCGGTTCTCACTCTAGGTGGCAGAGCTCATGTCTTCTCAAGTTCAGAGGCTATCTTCATGTTCTCTCTCAAAAGGAACCACCAAAGAAAGTAAAGAGGTACAGCACACGGCCCAGTAGGTGCTCTAGGAATTCTCTATTATTAAATTTCAGAACCGTGAAACGTGAGTTAAAACAAGAAAGGTATGAAAATTAAAGTTGGAAAGGTTATATGACCTATTCTAGATTAGAGTAAGGGTAAAGTCAATGCCAGTTTAAACCTAGCTATGTGTTTCAGCATCAGAAAGGGGGTCTCTTAGAGTATATTTCCAAGGACTCTGAATGATCTAGAAATGGTAATCTAGTCGAATAGCAATTTATTTATTAAAATCATGCATAGCATAGTAAAAGAAATCCAATCTCATGTTAAAATAACTGGAAGACCCCGGGTCAGGTAGAAATTCATCTTAAATTGCATTTGGGAAAGAACCCAAAAACCACTTTCCTTTGTATAATAATAACGCTCTTGCTTGTTTATAACAATGCCTGTTGCAAGCCGGGTAGCCCTGACACCTCTTCTGGTTCTGCAATGGAGGCATTTATGGGACTCTCCTTTTTTAAGCCATGTTACTCACTTGTGTCTACAATCTCTCATTTCTTACAACAGTGACCAAATGACAAACCCTTGTTTTCTAAGCTGTCTGAAGAACACATAGTGACTGACCCTCAGCCTTCCCTTTGTCTTGGTCATTTTGGATAGTTGTTGGAAGATGGTGGTTGTGGTAAAAGAACACATTTCTTTTTCTCTTTTTTCTTCTTCAAAGACATAACCTGATTCTGGTAACTATACCTAAAGCATAGAATCTGAAACAGGTACAAACCAGGTAAAAATTGCTCTATTTAATATCAACTCATATAAAAAATAAAAGTGCACTGAGTCTAGGGGGCGGAGAGATGTACAGAGCAGAAGGTAAATATCTTGCACACAACCAACCCAGATTCAACGCCCTAGAATTGCGAGATGCAGCCGGTCGTAGCCCTGGACATCACCATGAGCACTGACCGGTGTTGCCCTGGAGGCTCCCTGTCAGGGCCCTGCACATCCCCGCAGGCCCTTAGTACTTAGTAATACCAGCATGGCTCCTGTGATTCCAAGCACCTGAGATTCTGAATTCTGGCATTGAATCATCATCTTGATTGGCAAAGTGTCTGAGGTTCTGTCACTGAGAATGCCCCGGCTGGACTCCTGAATGTCACTGGGAGTAAATAAATAACAACATAGAAAACATTATTTCAGAGTTTCAAAACAATTGCCTGTTTCAGGAATTATGTCTCTTGTGATTACTGATGGTAAATTTCTGACAGCTTCATTGCTTCACCTTCATTGATCATATTAATGCAAGTAAAATACCAACTAACATTCCGACTGAAACTACATTTACTGATTGAGAAAGAAATTCTTTACTGAATCAAATATAGATAGGCATGTATTGACATTTAAATTGCTAAATTGTAATTCACTGAGACCATATACTGAACATGAGTAAACTTGTTTCAAATAATATCATAGGAAAACCAAGTATTTACATAGGATTGGTAATAAGTATTTTGTATTTTATAGCTTCCCATTACTTACTACTCTAAACTATGGTGTTAATAAGTTTGTGGTAATTGTATACAGTTCCCCGAACGAGTGATTTTTTGACTTTTGCCTTCACACTACTGGTCATGAGTCATATGTCACTTGCTTGTCTTTCCACCCTCCATTTTCCACCCTCCCCCTGCTTTTCCTTTCCCTACTTATTTATTTAAAAGTATTACCAACCAGTGAATATAGTAAAGAAATATCGTGGCAGCTAGGAACAAAATACTCCAACTGCCTTGAAAATCAGTGCCTAGATTGCAGATGGTTCCTGTTCGGGTTTGCTGCATGTCTTCGAATCTCTGAGCCAGGTGGCATATGTGGTCATCTTCTCCTCCGCTGACTGATTCTAGGCAAGCAGGTTTCTCTGATTTAGAGATGCATAGTATTCTTTTCACAGTATAAATCCATCAGTCTTGCATTTCTAAATAGATGATAGTAGAAATAGGTTCTTTCAGTCTGAGGTTTTAATATTGTGAGTTTCATTATTCTTAGAGCCTCAGTTTTGTAGTCATTACAGCAGTAATAGCCGTTTCCATAGTCTTGTTCAGATGACATTTAAAATTGGATCTCGGAATCCAGAATATTTGATCTAAAAAAGAAAATGTAAATTAGAAACAACAAAAAATGCTGCTTTGAGTTCCAGTGTGTTTCTGTCATTAAGGTGATGAATTTACAGCAAATTCTAAACTATTTTCTTTATCATCTAACTTTATGAATAAGACTTTTGAATTTAAGATAGATGTTTTGTATATTCTGGTTCAGGTATTTGTAAATGTTCAAGAATTTGTGCGATTTAAAAATGCACTAATTTGGCATCTAAATTTCAGTGGTTGTGTATGAGTGATAATACAGATGCTAAAAGAAGCACGAGATGGAAAGAATAAAGTTAAAAATTCTATAACTTAGCTTCATTTTTCTGAATTTTTTCGTGTATTTAGAGGACTAGAAAATATACAAATAAAGCAGGTGCTACAATAATAAAACTGTGATAGAGAAAAATATGGACACTATTGTCTCTGTTTATGGAGAAGGAGGAAGATCAGTGAATATATTTAATTTTGTTATTTTTACCTTTGGGTTACACCAAGCAGTTCTTAGGGTTTAGTCCTGACTGTGCTGTATTCAGGGTGCTTCACTCAGATGTCACCCAGGTCCCCTGCATGCCAGGGAAGCTCCCTGCCCGCTGTTATTAATTCTTGTTTGTTTTTTGCCACATTTGCCCAGCAATGCTCAGGGTCACTGCTGTCTCTGTGCCCAGGAATCACTTCTGGTGGTGCACGGTTACCATATCGGGATGGACCTACACCCTGCGCCTGCAAGGCATGTGGCCTCCCTACCTTAGTACCGGCTGTCCTGTCTCCTGGGCCCTCCATGTCCCATCACTCGGCCCCTCCCCCTGTCCCATCTCATGGCCCTCCTGTAGATTGCAGACTACTAGCCATAAGCGTAGATCAGGGAGCCCAGGGGGAAAGACTGAACATGCTCTTTGCCACAAGGTGCTGAGTGATCCGCAGGAGGGTGCAGTGCACTGAGGGAGGGGTGCAGTGCAGATCCCGGGGTGCATGATCTGAGCTCAGGTGCTCTGTCAGCCAGCTTACCTGTGCGCTGCGGGGTTGCAGTGTTCTCAGGCGCCCACCAAGGGCTTGGGCTTAAGGCTCGTGACCAGGCTCGAGGGTAGCCCAGGAGAAGGCAGGAAACGTTGGCCCCTCCCATCACCCTGGCCCTTGGCGGGGAAAACATGTGGGGAGAAGGCACCAGAGCCTGGTCCCCCAGGCCGTCCCTGCCAAGTACCAGATCCTCACCACTCACTGCAGCCTCGCCGAGAGGAGGGTGTGTTTTCTCCTCGGGTTGGCTCCTTGGCGATCCCCTGGGTTAGGTAGTGCCTGTCGTCCCAAGGAGCAGTTCTTGAATAGGCACCGCCTGTTGGGTCCACAGGGACTAGGGGAGGTTCATAGGCAGGCCCTGTGCCGCAGAGCAAGTCCCAGCGAGGTGTGCGAGAGATGCCCCTGCCCAGGCGCGTTGGGGGTCCCCCACGCCAGGACGGGGGAGGACGCAGCGCCCAGGGTTAGCCGCAGTGCATGAAGATGTGGCTCCGATGCAGAAGATTTCCTTGTTCTCCTATGTTCTCTTCTTCTGTGCTAGTGGATAAATGGCGAGCAGAAAGCGAGAAATCAAGCTACAGGGAAAGCAGGAGTTCAATCTGCATTCGCGCTCTTGGCAGACTGGCACACGGAGACAGAATTCAGCATCAATCCCAAGCCCAGGGCGATGAGATGCTGCTGCAGAACAAGGGGCTGACAGGTACTGGGCCTCCCCTGCAGGAGCATCTTGGTTCCCCTCACGGCTGAGCCGCTTTGCTCTTGCCGCTGCCTCTCTTTAAACTAAGCTGATACGGTTCATGGGCTGGAGCGATAGCACAGCGATAGGGCGTTTGCCTTGCACGCAGTCAACTGGCCCACTGGAGTTGGGCTCCTCCGCCCGCTCCGAGAGCCCCGCCAGCAACGGAGAGTATCTCGCCGGCAGGGCAGAACCTGGCAGGCCACCCATGACGTACTCAATATGCCAAACACAGTAACAACAAGTCTCAGGATGGAGAGGTACTGGGACCCCTCCAGCCAATCGATGAACAACGGGAGGACTGTGACTGTGACCTGTGATATGGTCCATCTGACTCGATCTCTCGTTAAATAGTGCTGTCTTCTAGTGATCGATGTTTACCAAGCCTGGAGTGGACCTTGCAAAGCAAAGCAAACTTTATTCCGAAATCTGAAAAATGAGCTGAATAAGATTACTGCATTTTGTTGTAGTAAGAATTTCCTTTCCTTTAAACTGTCATTGTCTTGTGATGTTGTGTGTTTAAAGTAAGGACCATCTTGATTTTAGACTGTCAGCGATTTAAAATAGCTCTTGGCTTGGCAGTTTTTCTGTACAGTCTGGCTACCGGATCTGAGGCAAAAAGATTTTGATGTCCTCTTATTTCGATAATTGACCATAGTAAAATTCTATAGAAAAGGAGAAAATTAGCACCTCTTTTTCTTTATAGCTGACCACTTTTTCGGTTTTTATTCCTTAGATCAAGGGTTACAAACATGGCTTTTCTATATTATGTAACACCCTAGGCATTTTGACAGCTCGCAGTTTTCCAGGGTGCTTGATTGATTTTCCCCTGTCCGGATTGTCATGTAGATGTGTGGACTCTCTGTGGGACCAACTCCAGGCAATGTGTGTGGAGGATGAGAAGGGTGAGAAAAGAGAATCTTACTATGATTTGTCAGGCAACAGCGTCAGCTCAGCGGAGGGCTGCTTGAGGATTGGGGTCATGAACAAATGTGTTGATTTTTAAAACTGCATCAGAGGTGACAGGGTTAGAACAGTGCTTCTGTACACACATGTCCTGTAGAAAATCACTGCCCCTCCTCCAAACCCCCAGAATGCCCAAGGCTTCCACCCTTGCCTCATGACCCCTCTAGTGACCCTCATCCTTCTTCCCTCTCTTCCTCTTAAAATCATTTCTGTATTCCAAATCCAGAATATTGTTGTCACTAGATACTTTTCATCCCTTGCTTTTTGTGGGGCCAGGGGTGCCTCCCCAGTGGTGCTCAGGAGGCCTTGGTGATCCCTGGGTGATCTGAGGAGCTGAGCCAGTGCTTCTGTGCCAGGGTCCAAGCATGTGATCCAGGCAGGCCCACGTTCTCATGTCCACCCAGGTCATTTCAGCAGCCCTTCAGAGCTGCCTTGGCATGCTCTGGGAAAACTAGCATATCTCACCAAACATCCCCCTTCAAAGTAGTGGAGGCGCGCCCTCTGGCGGATATTTTACTTTCCACAGTCAGCGTCAGAAAAGGACCTTCCTAGTCTTAAAAATAAGTGGAAACAAAGATAAATGTGACTGCACTAAAGGCAGAAGCTCTGAACTTCAACGAAATGATGACCAGAACATAAGTATAGCACACGAATGGGAGAAATATTTACCCAACATTTTTCTGAGAGCGGTTAATATCCCCTGTGAAGAATTTTGGATATAGCCATTACTATAACATATTGCCACAGTGGTACGCAAATCTTAGTGGTACCTGAGTATAATAAAAAGTTATTAGTTAGATAGAAAAAACGTTCAGAAATGTTTATCAGATGTTACTGAGTAATGAATTCGCTTGTGGAGTTCTAGTCCTAGTTTTTGAAGCACTATTAGGTTTCGTATTTGCATCTGGGAATAAGCAGCAATTCATCATTATTATTTTCTCTGTATATTGCTATTATTGTCATTTAATTAGTGATTCACTTTAAGAAATTACAAAAGAAGAATTGCAAAATTAAAAGTGAATTATTTCATTTAGGTAAAATTCACATCATGTTAAATGCCCGGGCCCCAAAGGAACCACAGCTGCTGGTAGTGCAAGACTGGAGGGCTGCAGTCAGGCGCGAAGGGCCCTGCTGCCAAGCAGTGGCCTCAGGGCCGAGTTCTCTGTCACTTGTTCTGTCTCTTGTGTTCTATGCCCAGCTGCAACTCCCCACTTCCATATAACTTCACAATATCCTGTTTCTCAGTAATATAGCATATATATGATCAGCATAATTGAAAAGATGTGCTCATTTTATCTTATGGGTCTACACATCGGAAAATATCCCCATTGTATTTATAATATATAAAAGATATCTTATAACATGTGTATATGTGTATGAATAACCTGATAACTCGTGTATAAAGAATATGGAGAGTATTTTTATTCTCCTAGTGTTATTCTGTCTATATGACAGGATACTCTATATGTAATATACATACTCAACTTTTGGTTTTGGTCCATAGTCTACTAACTTATGATATGTTGCCAAGGAAAAGGCTGAGGTATCATTTTTGTTCCTTTGTAGATTTGGATGCACATCAGGACACTTGAAGAATATGTTTATGAGAGGGATAGCTTGGCTGTGTGTGCATGTCTACTATATTATTAAATCTGGAGAGCAACAGCATAACTTGATATGTAAAGATAAAGAGTATTGATTGTCTTCATGTTTAATGAGAAAACTTTTAAATTTTATATGAGAATGAAATACATTATGTTGTCATGATAACACATTTTGAAGTATGTGTAACAAATGCCTAGCATTTTACAACATGTTGTTTTTATACAGATGATGTTTTCAATATCCTGCCAAGAAGAAGGTTTTAAAATATTGATGCAAAGACAAGTACTTTTATCAGAAGATGAAGCACAGAAACTGTGCAAGGAATATGACCATGAAGCTTATTTTGAAGACCTTATAGAAAACATGATCAGGTGAAGTGATTTCAGGTTTAGAAAGTATGATATGTTTCTGAATCATTTAAATATTTTCCTAACCCTGTGTTTTGTTCCCATGGACAAACCTATATAGTCTATAAATATGTGCAGGAGCCTTTTATTTATTTATTTATTTATTTATTTGCTACTATCCTACCCACCTCAAATCACAGCCCAAATTCTATCTACGCTAGTCCCTCTGGTGTGTAATGGAGTAATGGAAAGTCCCAGGTAAAGTTGCTGGAGCTCAGTTGAACCAACTCTAGAAATTCACGGTGTGCCACTTCAAGCAGAGAACTTTCTGATTTTCAAGGAATTTGATAATCATAAAGATTACTGGTCCTAAGCAAAATGGAATAACAGAAGTAAGATATCAGAAAACGAAGTCAAATCAAAGGTGGACTATACAGCCAGCAGGGCACATGCATATCCCAGCCAGAGTAGAACAGTAATCTAGGAAGCACCCCTGCAGACCTATGACCCTTCCCTTGCTTTCCCTACTTCCGTCCTCTTGTAAACATTACTCGTATTCCAAGTGAAGGTTGACTTCTGAATCTTGATAAAGGATTACTCTGTCACTTTTGATCCGAGTATCACTGAGTCATTGGGTCAGGCTCTGACCTGCCTGCCTGGTTGGTTGAGAACCACCAGAAATGGCCCGTGAGGTCTCTTGAGCATTGAGGGGCAGGGCTGCAAAAGAAAGTCAACAAATAAATGCATGTGTATTGCTTGTAACTAGTTATCTAAGGGGGTCATAATTTCAATAATTTTTTTTCTAACAGTGCTTCATCTTTAGACCTTGCTTTGTCAAGAAACAATGGTTTCCGGTACTGGAAAGCGATAATGGGACCAAGTTTTGTTGATGAAGCCAGACAATATTTTCCAGGGAGGTTTCATGTTAGAGGTATGAAACATTTTAAATGGGAGGCATTTTAGTATTTTTAATATAAAGTAATGCCTGTTTTTTTTTTTCTTTTTGGGTCACACCTGGTGATGCTCAGGGGTTACTCCTGGTTTTGCACTCAGGAATTACTCCTGGCGGTGCTCAGAGGACCATATGGGATGCTGGGAATCCAACCTGGGTTGGCCGCGTGCAAGACAAATGCCCTACCCGCTGTGCTATCGCTCCCGATAGCACAACGGTAGGGCGTTTGCCTTACAAACGGCCAACATGGCCGACCCGAGTTTGATTCCTCCGCCCCTCTCGGAGAGCCCGGCAGGCTACCGAGAGGATCTCGCCTGCACGGCAAAGCCTGGCAAGCTCCCCGTGACGTATTTGATATGCCAAACACAGTAACAACAAGTCTCATGACGGAGACGTTACTGGGCCCGCTCAAGCAAATCGATGAACAACGGGAGGACCGTGAATGCCTGTTTATTTATCAAATAAACTAAACATATTCCAACCTTACATCTCTTTCAAGACTGAAATTATTTTTTATGGATTCCTTTCAGATAGTATCAGCATCAAATTTATTTATGAAGGGTCTACAAATATTTTGTTGGTGTTACATTTTAGAAAGGCTAATAAAGCCATATGTTTCAAATATACCATCTGACATACCCCCAAATTATCCTCAAAAATTGGTTTTATTGTCATATTTATACTTGAGATATCTATAATACAGGAAACTGAACTGCCATTGTGTGATTAGCAAACAAATGTCGACAAAATTGTAATTTGTGCTTGAGCCCTGCTTGGGAGCATCCATGCCTTCTCTCTTCTTTACCTCTAAGTGTCAATTACCATGTGGTTATCTTTAAAATTTTAAATTAATCACATCTTTCGTGCCTCCTACGAATCTGTCTACATCAGGGGTGATCTAATGTTGCTTGGTAAACTGTAGGTAATCTATAAACAATGTTCCATTGTCTTATGTTGTATTTTGTGATATTGTGCTTTAACAGTTTTAACTTCTTTATCTCAAAGTTTATGTGATCAATTTGCAATGTATAGTTTCCCTATCAACCAACTGAATGGGAGCATTTCATTAGAAGTTGCTGAAAGGGAATACAGTATTTCTTCCCCGCTGAATATACACAGTGGGTAGGGAATTTGCCTTGCATGCAGACGAACTGGCCAACCCAGGTTCGACTCTTCCACCCCTCTAGGAGAGCCCGGCAAGCTACCAAGAATATGTCTTCCACATGGCAAAGCCTGGCAAGCTACCCATGACATAATCGATATGCCAAACACAGTTTCACAATGGAGATGTTATTGGCCCCGCCCGAGCAAATCAATGAACAACCGAAGGACAGTGACAATGACAGTAACAGAATATACTTTAGCAATGATTAAACCTGACATACCACTTGAAGAAAGAGGGAAGCCTTTTTAAATGTGTATATTATTCCCCAAACTTTGTTAATTTTAATCTATAGAAGTGTTGAGAAAATACATTGATGAGCATTCATACACTTTTTAAAAAAACATTTATTGGTGAAACACCATGAGGTACAGTTGTACACATACAAATTTTTGTGCTTGGGTTTCCATTATACAGTGATCGAGTACCCATCCCCCCACCAGTGCCCATTTTTCACCACCACTGATCCCAGTATCTCTGCCACCCCCCATCCCTTCCATCCCACCCTGCTTCTGTTGCAGGGCACTCCTTTTTTGTGCTATTTTGCCTTTTGGGTCCTGTGGTTTGCAAAAGAGGCATTGAGTGGCAATTATGTTTGGTTTATAGTCTACTTTCAACATGCATCTCCCATCATGGGAGGATCCTCCCAACACCCTTTATTTGGTGCTCCCTTCTTTCTCTGAGCTGCCTTTTCCCCCAGCATGTGTGACTGGCCTCCAAGCTATGGAGGAGTGAAACTCCTGGTACTTATCTTGGCTATTCTTGGGTGTTAGTCTCCTATTTTGTTACTTTATGTTCCCCATATGAAGAGCATTCATACATTTGTGTTTAGATTCAACAGATAATTTTTGTCTATTATAAATTTTAATTTTCTTTTTTCTTCCCTCTTTTCTATGCTTCGGTTATAATTTAAATATTATTGAATTATGTTAAATTCCCTTACAAAGTTGAGAGAGATGGTATTTTTACTTTCATAAATATATTAGTATGGAAAATTGTTGAAAGTTTCTTAATGGTGTTTCTATTACTGGTACATCCTTCCATTACTGCATATATTCCATATAGCCATAACATATTTTGATTTTTTTAATTCAATTTTTACATTTCACTGGGGATTTCTTA
Organism: Sorex fumeus; assembly: GCF_029834395.1. Classification (NCBI taxonomy): domain Eukaryota; kingdom Metazoa; phylum Chordata; class Mammalia; order Eulipotyphla; family Soricidae; genus Sorex; species Sorex fumeus. The sequence goes on along the minus strand of NW_026606077.1, from coordinate 22,809,425 downwards.
CATTAGTATACTGAAATTTAAGATATTATATGCCTCTCGTTTTTGTACAAAGTTTTAAACAGTAGAGTACTATTTTATTTAAAAATGCATGTGTTGCATCAGGCCAAAATCCATGATACATTGAAGACAAGGTCGGCGAATCCTCCATGATATTGAGACTAATGGTGTCTTCAAAGAGGACACTCCACTCACCAAGTGGAAACAGAGACAAACAAATGGGGCTATCTTAAATTAAGAAGCTTCTGCACCTGAAAAGATACAATGACCAGAATACAAAGACAATCTTCCGAATGGGAAAAGTTATTAACCCGATACCTATCTGATAAAGGGTTGATATCAAGGATATACAAAGCACTGGTTGAACTCTACAAGAAGAAAACACCTAACCCCATCAAAAAATGGGGTGATGAAATGAACAGAAACTTTCCCAAAGAAGAAATCTGAATGGCTAAGAGGCACATGAGGAAATGCTCCACGTCAGTAATCATCAGGGAGATTCAGATCAAAACAACAATGAGATATTTTCTCTCACCACAGAGACGGGTCCACATCCAAAAAAACAAAAGCAACAGGTGTTGGCATGGATGTGGCGAGAAAGGGACTCTGTTTCACTGCTGGTGGGAATGTCGACTGGTTCAGCCCTTTTGGAAAACAGTATAGAAGATTCTCAAAAAATTAGAAATTGAGCTCCCATTTGACCCAGCAATACCACTCCTGGGAATATATCCCAGAGAGGCAAAAAAGTACGGTTGAAATAACATCTGCACTTGTATGTTCATTGCTGCACTATTCACAATAGCCAAAATCCGGAAAACACCTGAGTGCTCAAGAACAGATGACTGGTTCAAGAAACTTTGTTACATCTACACGATGGATTACTATGCAGCTGTTAGAAAAGATGGAGTCATGAAATTTATATACAAGTGGTACTACATGGAAAGTATCATGCTAAGTGAAATGAGTCAGAATGAGAGGGACATACAGAGAAAGATTGCTTTCATCTGGGGAATATAAAGTACAAAATGTGAGATTATCACTTAAGAATAGCCAAGATAAGTACCAGGAGGTTAACTCCATGGCTTGGAGGCCAGCCACACATGCACGGAAGAAGACAACTCAGATGCAGAGAGGAGCACCAAGTAAAGGGTGTTGGCAGGATCCTCCCAGGATGGGAGAAGCTTGCTGAAAGTAGAGTATAGACTAAACACGGTTGCCACTCAATGCCTCTTTTGCAAACCACAACACCTAAAAGGAGAGAGAGGGAACAAAAGGGAATGCCCTGCCACAGGGGTGGGGTGGGATGGGGAGGTGGGGTGTGGGAGGGATGCTGGGAGCACTGGGGGTGGGGAATGGGCACTGGTGGAATGATGGGCACTCAGTCATTGTATAACTGAAACCCAAGCACAAAAATGTGTAAGTCTACAACTGTACCTCATGGTGTTTCACTAATAAAAATTTAAATAAATATATAAAGAAATAAAAATGCATGTGTGAGGTGGGGCCAGAGAATCAGTCCAATAGTACCAGCTAGAGGGAGGGCGCTTGACTTGAACTCAGGCAACTTGGGTTCAGTCCACTGCATCCGATATGGTCTCTAGAACCCCACCTGGTATGATTCCTGAGCACAGAGTCAGGAGTAAGCCCTGAGCACAACTCGGAGGAAGAAAGGAAGGAAGGGAGGGAGGGATGAATGGAGGGAGGCAAGAAGTAAGAGAGGAAAGGAGGGGAGGAAGGTAGAGAAATAAGAAAAGATGTGTGGCTGTGTAAAAAACTCTTTAGTGGTGGCCAGGGCGTGGCCTCGACAGCTCTTCTCCTGCCTGTTAGGTTCTGGGTGACCCGGGGCCGCGCCCCCAGCTGGGGCAGCCCGGACCATGGGGCATATGGTGGAGGAGAAGGGTCAAGACGGTTGATTGATCAGATGCCATTTATTCCATTCTCCCCACACGTCAGGCTCCCATTCGAATCTGCTCTGCTCCTCATTCACGTCACCCCCTGTCTCTCCGCTCATCTCTGCACTCTCTTTCGCAGCCTAGGCTCTCTCTCTCTCTCTCCATGTGCCTGCTCCAGTATTCTTCCACATTCTTCTCTCTCTGTCCCCCTTGCTATTCGCTCTGTGGTCCATCTTGCCGACCTGCTCTCTCTCTCTCATTCTCCAACTCTCTTGCCTCTCCAACTCCCCTACACTCTGGGCTGACACTGAACCCAGTCAGGGAGCAAAATCAACATCAGATAGCACTTCCTGAGAGCCCACTAAATTCAAAGAAAACACCACCTAAAAGGTATTTCAAAGTCCTTTCTGACTGCCCCAGGCAAAATACCTCCTAAGGTCTTTTTGTCCTTTCCTCAGTCCAATATCTATCAACATCTTAATACTAGTATTTTTTGTATGGACACAGTAAGAGATACCATTGAGCTTGTAGGGCAGCTCTCAGGGGAACAGCTTGCCACAGACTCAGACTACAGAGCTCAGGCCATATTAATCATTCCTAACCCTAGCAGGGTCCGAATCTAGTTATTACATTTTGGATCATGTCAGAATTTCTCCATGCCCAAATCCTTAACTTATAGTTAAGCATTATGGCACTTTGGCCAGGCCCATCTCGACGCTAGGGTACTATATAGCTTACATTTTGCCCTGGCTCCATCCAGTCCCTCATAGGGACCCTGCTTTTGGGGGTGCTAGGAAGTCAGAGCAGCTGAGGCTTAGGTGAGACAACAGATGCCCAGGAGGAAAATAACACTGAGAGTCATATTACAAAGGCATAGCATATACTGTCTTCTTGTATCCATACAAAAAGGGCATTGCTCTGAATTAACTATGCAAAGGACTTAGGGAGAAGAGAAAAACAATATTTACTAGTCAACAGAGCACTAAGAAAGAAGTTACAAATAAACACAGAGGAATGGGAGTACTGTGATGGGAGCAACCCAATAAATCTAATTTACCTGAGGCTCTGCAGGAAGGACAAAACAGTGTTATCCTACAGGGTTGGACAGGCAACTCAGTTGCCTGAGTGCATGGAGACCTAGGTTTCATGCCAGACTCTATCTGGTCTTCTGAGTCCCTCCAGGAGCAACCCCTGGGCAATGCTCTGGGAGTAGCTCTGAGCACTGCCAGTATAACTCCACACTAAAATCATACTAAATTCACACTAAAATCATAAGTGAAGGTTCAGTACTCTGGAAGCATTTAAACAGCCTTGAGTTTGGTAGATTCTACATCTGCATATCTGCCTTTAGCTTTTTCCCTCTGGGATAGTACATTCATCATTTTCCACCCATTTCTTCTTTACAACTGGTCTATTTAAACTTTCTATCTCCACTACAATTAAGTTTATTAGATCAATTTCAGTTTTCTATGAAATTATGTGTTCAATCCCAATAAAATTTGAAATCTGTTATGATTTTATTTGATTTCCTGCTTCAGTTGTTAGTCCCACTTGAATATTTCTAATTTTGATGTCTTTCAAAGTCAGAAGTTGATATTCTTTTCTTCTAATGCGTTATTTTCAATTTTGGTTAGCACAGCGGGTAGGGCGTTCGCCTTACAAGTGGCCAACATGGCCGACCCGAGTTGGATTCCTCCGCCCCTCTCGGAGAGCCCGGCAAGCTACCGAGAGTATTCGATATGCCAGACACAGTAACAACCAAGTCTCCAATGGAGACGTTACTGTGCCCGCTCGAGCAAATCGACGACAATTTCTAGTGTTAGCTTTAATGTTCTTATAGCTTTGAAGCTGGATTTTTAATTTATTTTCAATCTTTAGCTTTGCCAATAATTCTTTTTATATTTTTTCTGGAGTGGGCCACACCGGGCAATGCTCAGGGCTTCCTCCTGGCTCTACACTCAGGAATCACTTACGGCGGGGGTCAAGACCATATGGGATGCCAGGGATGGAACACAGGTCAGGTGCCTGCAAGGTAAGCACCCAACCTCTGTACTATTGCTTCAACCCCTTGTCAGTAAATTTTTATAGGGGCTATGCCCAGCAATTGTTAGGATAAGGGACCACTCCTAGTAATACTTATAAGCTGCAGGCTGAAGTGTGACGCTTGAGTCCATCAGTATTTGGGGGCAACCTGGGCTACACCAGGTGGGGCTCAGTGAGGAGATCTGGGGGAGGGTGGCACCGGATTTGTTTCCCAGGAGCTCCAGCTCCAGGAGACTGCTGGGGGGGGGGTGACGGTCCCCCATCCCCCGCCCACCCCACACACAAGTTCGCCAGCGCCGCGCAGTCATGAGTTACTATATTCTTGAACATTTATTTTTATTTAATTTTATCTTTAATTTTGATAAGTGAGACTCCAGGAGGTAGTGTTTCACGTGCTCTCCTGCGATCCCCAGCAGCAAAAGAGCCGCTGCAGCCTGCTCAGGGAGCTGTCATGCCAGGGCGGCTGTGCTGCACTGGAGAGGGTAGAAGGACCCCTTGGGCTCCGTCCCCGCCTGTGTCCAGGCCAAAATGGCCACCACCTTCTCCTCCTGTGTCCACAAGGCCCGTCCCGGTCACCGTGGATTGTTGGAGCACTAGCCTGCCTCTCGGCCCCCTCAGGGCGCTGGTCCTGGGGGAAGGCCCGGCTCACAGCGGGGAAGGCTGGCAGCTGCATCCCCGGGAGTCTCATGGGGGGTGTTCCCAGAAGGAAGGAGGGAACGGACGGGCAGTCCTGTCCCTGAGGTGGGCTCTGGCCAGCGGTAGGCTGGGCAAGGCAGACGGAGAAAAAGAACAGGACCGGCCTATACAGGGCCGGGGCTGGGGGCCTGGCCGATGGCGTTGCCGGTGAACGGCCAGTGTCCGCATGGACTACAAGTGCAGCCCTGTCGTGTTCTGGGTTTGGTGACTCCTCGCCACGCAGAGAGGGCAGAGCCTCGGGGAGCTGCTGCCACCCCCAAAGGACCACGATCTGGAGAGTTGCTGGGCGTCTGACCCCCCACACGCCTGTCCCCCGGAGGAGCAGCACCCTGACTCGGGTCGGGGCGTGGAGGCCACGGTCTGCACGGCGGTCTGGGGCCCATGGGCACAAGGTCACGCCGTGAGGCTTGGCAGGACACAGGGTCCCCAGGGTGATCTGGGCTGAGCTCTGCCTCATGCCCCCGACTCTTCGGCCGGCTCCTGCAAGGTGAGCCGGCAACATAGATAACTTAGGCACCGGAGGGTGGCCTGCGCACCTGTTGCCCAAAAAGGAGCCAGTGTGGAGCAGTGTGTGCAGACCCCCCCACTGTGTCCGAGTTGGGCTCCGGTCTGTGGGAGGCTGGACGAGGGCCAGGGTCCTGGCAGATGTTGTTGAAGTTGTGGCTAGAGGCCGGGAATAGCCAGGAAGAAAAAAGCCGCAAGTGTCCCAACAGACTCCCCGAAGTGCAGCCCAGTCGTGTCCTGGTTGTGGCAACTCCTCGCCATGGAGAGCAGGCAGAGCCTCGGGGAGCTGCTGCCACCCCCAAAGGATCACGATCTGGAGAGCTGCTGGGCGTCTGACCCCCCAAACGCCTGCCCCCCAGAGGAGCAGCACCCTGACTCGGGTCGGGGCGTGGAGGCCACGGTCTGCATGGCGGTCTGGCGCCCATGGGCACAAGGACACGCTGTGGGGCCTGGCAGGACACAGGGTCCCTTGGGTGCTCTGGGCCAGGCTCTGCCTCATACTGCTGACTCTTAGGCCGACTCGGGAAAGCTGAGCCGGCAGCAGAGACCCCTCAGGCGTCAGAGGGTGGCCTAAGCGGCTGTTTCCCAGAATGAACCTGGAGCCAGGGTGGAGCAGTCCGTACAGAGATGCCCTCTGTGTCCCAGGGGCGGGTAGAGAGGTGGATCTACTGAAGTACAGCTGATCGGCACCCGGGGCAGCAGGGGACATGAAGAGGCAAGGATGCCCTGCGGCTCGTTCCCAGCGTGCAGAAAACGGGGGGACGTGGTACAGAGGCATACGCTGGCGGCGGGGGTCCTGTGGCTGGAGCCATTGTCTGCAGAGGACACAGGGAACAAGGTTGGAGCCAGGAGGAGAGAGTAGAGGCCCCTGCTGACATGGGTGGGAGACCCCCGGCACCCCCACAGCCTGAGCCCCTCCCCCTCCTCAGGTCCATGAGGTCACAGTAGCCTCTGCCCTCTCCCAGGGCCCCCCCGGCCATTTCTTGGCTCACTGCACTGTCCCCATGGGAGCACTCGGTCCTGAGGTGTCTGGGGCGGCGGGGGATAGTCACCTGGTCAGCTCACTGCTCTCCCGCGGTGAAGATGGGCTCCTGCCAGGGAGGAGGGGCCGTCAGGGGTCATGCACAGCTTCCCAGCAAGCCCTGTCTGAGCCCCAAGACCTGCCCAGCCCGTGCCCGAGGCTCCCTGAGGCACCTGCTTCCGGGGAAAGGCCGGGCACACCAGCTCTGGGAACCCAGAGCCCAGTGTCCCTCAGGGACCTGTCGTCCACACTCCTGGGAACCTTGGTCTGTCCTGTGTCCCCCGCCCACCTGGAGGGCATTTCCACTGCTTCCCAACCTGGTGTGGTTCACTGGGACCCCCAAGGCCTCAGGATCTGCCTGTCTCCCTCCAGACTCTCCTCCAGTGCCCTCACGGGGCCGCTGTCCACAGGGACATCTTCAACTTGTAGCCTGGCCCGTATGGCCAAGACAGGGAGTGTGCCCTGGCAGAGCCTAGGCGGGAAAGCCAACCCCCTCACCTCGATGTGTGCAGAGCCTCTCCTCCTCCAGGCAGCCTTCCAGTGCTGAGAAGAAAGGGGGAGTGAGGGCCTGGGCCTCTCAGAAACTCAAGGAGCCTCCCCAAGCCTGGGCTCCTGCAGGGAACTGCAGGCTGGGCTCTCGCTTGATTCAGTCCCAGGGACGCTGAGCCCATTCTCAGTCCCTGTCAGGCCAGCACCCAGGTGCCAGCAGCACCCTGACCAGTCTGTGCACTGTGCTGCCTCACAGAGGCCCTGGGCCCCCTCTGAGGGTCTCTCAGGTCACCACTGTCCTGTTGGCCCCCGTGGAGGCCCCTGTGTGAGTGACCCCTGCCCCCGCAGGTCAGGGGGGAAGCGTGTACTCTCCCCGGAGCTGGGATCCCACAGGGACAGCTATTTCTCCCACAGTGCGGGAGGGGGTCTCCCACACAGACTCTGGCCCTGATGTAACTGGGTCCCCCGGAATACCTCGCCCTGTGCCTCACGTCTGCGAGAGAGAGGACTGATGCTCTAATCTGGCCACACGCCCCGTCTGCTTCTTTCAAACACACCTGCCCTCAGTCCCCCAGGACGTCTCCAGACTCTACCTGGTGCTGTTCCTTGACCGCAAACCGAAAACACATTTTTTCAGCAAAATCCAAAATAGAATGCCATTAAACCCCGAAAGGTAGGGGTCCTCAATCCAGAGAACCAGCCATTCGGGTAGATGTTCAGGAGTAATAGGAGAATAAGTGTGAGAATCCATGTAGAAGAGATCAGACAAGTATTCGCTTGCCTGTGGCAACTGAGCCAGAGAGCAGCAGGCCCGTTTATATACACTCTGCTGACATCACGGAACCCTGCGGAGTCACAAAGGGTCCCGGGCCGGCGAGGGGACCCCATGCATGGCTGTCAGAAGCCCTGCCCCACTCGGGCCTGAGTGGTCTCTCTACCCGCCTAGGCCTTAGGTTGCCCTGCCCTCCCTTCCCGCCCTTTACAAGCCCCGAGCCCTGCCTCCTGGGCCTGGCCTTGTTCTCTCAGGAACCCAGTCACCCCCTGCGTCTGCGCTTGCCGTCTGTCTGCCTCACCGAGCCTCTGACCCTGGCACTTTCCTCTCGGCAGTGTCCTTGTTTCACATCCTCTTTCCTCCAGACTCTCCCAGCAATGTTCCCACATGAACCTGGGCCTCGAGCATCCAGCCCTCTCCCACTGCGTTGGAGCCTCAAAATCCGCCACATTAGTTTGGTCTTTGCTCAGCCTTTACCAAACATCTTTATGTTTTAAATAAAAACTCTTTCTTTGAAACAAACAAATGAAACAATTATTTTACTATTGTGTACATACACTAGACTCTCAAAGTGTAAATATTTGGCAATTTTTTTTTGTTTCTGGGGGGCCACACCTGGTGATGCCCAGGGCTTCTCTTGGCTCTGCATTCAGGAATTACTCCTTGTGGTACTTGAGGACCCATGGAGGATGCCAGGGATCGAAGCCAGCTTCTCCACGGTACTATCTCTTAAGCTTTCGGCGTTTTTAAGGTATATAATCTGAATATCAATTTTTTAATGATTTTTACACGTTTTATATTCATAAAGTAGTTCACAGGAGTTCATTACAGGTAACATTCAAACACACATCCAGCCAGTGAGCATCTTCCCACCACAACAAGAGGGAAGTGTGTGAAGGTTGTGGAAATTCATTCTGGGGCTAAATGTCAATTTGTAAGACTTTTCTCTTTGGGAAAAGTCCAGGTAGCGCTCTACTTTCAATATATAGAACTTTCCTTGTTCCTTTCCTCTTTAAATTTTATTTCTTTTCTACTTCCATCATAGTTTTATCAGAACTTAATGTATTATCATAATTTTTGCTTTAAAGGCTGTTATTGATTACCCCTCATACATTCCACCATAAATATGTGTAAGTAGAAACTAATATCAAATTTTCTTTGTAGATTAACTCCTAATTACAACTCTCCGTAAAATGTACTTGATCAATATTTCCTTTTTTGAGTAATATTTTTAAATATTATTTAACAGGTTCACTATCCACTCTAGCACTCTCCTCCCATTTTTCATCAATCTGCTCGAGCTGGCACCAGTAATGTCTTCATTGTGAGACTTGTTGTTACTGTTTTTGACATATCAAATACACCATGGACCTTGCCAGGCTCTGCCGTGTGGACAGGATACTCTCGGTAGCTTGCCGGGCTCTCCAAGAGGGATGGAGGAATCAGACCCGGTCAGCTGCGTGCAAGGTAAACGCCCTACCCACTGTGTTACCGCCTCATGTCCCCTTCCTTAATTCATGTCTTTATAGAATATTACTGCTACATTTCTTTTTTTTTTCTTTTTGGGTTAAAAAGGAGAATGACTTACATCGCTTCTTCTGTCAGTCCTACTGATAGAAGTGCCTTCCATCAGAGGCTGTTCCTGCAGGTTCAGAAGGATTACTTGCTCTTTCATCTCTGCTCTGACTGCAAACACAGTATGTAATTGCACCATTCTCAAACCTCTTTCACGGTCTTGAAAAATAATGTCCCCTAGAGAGATTGTATAAGGTAAGTCACATGTCTCACATGCTGCTGACCTGGGTTCGAGCTCCAAAAATGTATAGTTCTTCTGAGCACCACGAGGCATGATCCTTGAGTATAGAGCAGGATTAATATTGAGCACTGCTGAATATGCCTGCCACCCAATAAAAGATAAAGTTTTTGGTGCCCAACCAGCTCACAAAGGTGAGGAAGCAGAAGCAGGACCCCACTTTCAACTAAGTGGGTGAGTCTGAGTGGTCTGGAAAGGGCCAAACCGACACTCTGGGGCCAGCAAGCTCCGGCAGTACAAGAAACAGTCCTCCCTTTCTCACATACCTCAGACCTAGCTAACCTTTAGATGTAAACATCCTCCCCTGTTTATCACAGACCCTGGTCTGGCGAAGTCCCGCCCTACAGGATCCCAGTCCTTGACCTCCGGCCCGGAAATTGTAACTGACCATGTTTTCCTTCCTGTTTCTGACCATGTTTTCCTTTCTGTTTCTGGCCATGTTTTCCTTCCTAGAGACTGTAACTCTTTGCCTGGTAACCGGGGCCAAACAATGTATCCTTTAACGCTTGCTCTCCTGTGCCTCGGTTTTCTTGTTTTGATTCTTTCTGCTCAGTGGAATTTCCTGGAGGGGTTTACAAGAGGAGAGCGAATGAAGAGAGGCTGTGAAGGCTGCTGGGGCCACTGAGCCTGCCCGGGGCTTGGCCCGCCCTGCTTCTGCGTTCCTCTGGGCCTCTGACCGCTGGACTGTCTCCGTGCACTTTGGTACAACGAAAAGTAAGGCACCCTTGCAATTGAACAGCACTGCCTATTGTTGACTTCCCATCTTTGACTTCACATCTTCTCAGCTTTCAGACAAGACAATTGAGAAAAATTAAAAATTTCTGAGATTTTTGTGCTACATAACTGATTACACCCACATCATTTGCCACCCCTTTAGGCTATTCCTTACATTTTTCTCCAGAGCTTTCCTTTCCTTCCAATTTTCAATGTTTATATTCTGAGGGTAGTCTTTGGGGCTGTCACTTTCCTTTTTTTTATGTAGGAGTCCTGCTATTTATGCAGCCACTGATTAGCTGATTGAATTGAGCATGAACTCCACCTTTTTTTTCATAATTTATTTTTTCTTATATTTATTGAATCACTTTGGGAAAAGTTCCTAAGCTTTTGGGTTTAAGTCTTGGTGATACAATGATCAAACACCTTTCCCTTCACCAGTACTCATTTTTCACCACCAAGATTCCAAATATACCCCCCTCCCAACCCTCCCAATGCCTGTGAAGCAGATGATTTCTACTTAACTCTTTTCTACATTGATTACATTCATTATTTCGACAAAAGATGCACCATTATTTAGAATCCCCCCCAAAAAAAACCAGAATTACTGAAAAGGCATTGTGAAATACTCTTTCCTATAGCTGGTTAACAGAATCATATAACGTTGCGCAGCTGCAATAGTGGCTGCGTGATTTTGGATTTCTGCAAAGAGCCAGATAATTACGAGATTGTTTTCTGTGCGTCTGGTGTTATGGCTGTGCTGGAGAGCTGCTACTGGGGGGCAACTCGTGACCTTGGTAGGGCATGAAAGACGAGCCGGTTCCACCCCCCTTCCCATGCGACTGTAGTTGCCCTGTCACCGCGGACTCATACTTGGCTTTCCTATAAGCGCTGAGGCAGCAGCCACCCTGCTGCTGGGGGGGGGGGGGGGGTTGGGGGGGAGAAGTCGGAAGGGAGCAACACCCTTTTGCTCCCGGGGAGGCATGGTGCTGTATTTTAACGTATGGTCCATTCACTTTTCTGCTGCAAGCTGCCGGGCTCTGGACTAAGTCCTTTTGCCTCTGGAGCCATGGCCATGCCAGAGAGCCGCTCCTGGGGGGTAACTCGTGACCTCGGTAGGGCGTGAAGGATGAGCTGGTCTCCCTTCTCATGAGACTGCAGTTGCCCCGTCATGGCCAGCTCATATCTGGATTACAATAAGCTCTGAGGCGGCAGCCACCTTGCTGCTGCGGGGGTGGGGTGGGGGGGTGAGGCGGGGGCGCAAGGCAGAAGGGATCAACACCCTTTCCTTCCCAGAGAGGCATGGCGCTGTAGTTTAATGCTTGGTCCATTCACTTTTCTCCTGCAAGCTGCCATGCTCTGGATTAAGCCCTTTTTCCTCTAGATCCATGGCCGTGCCGGTGAGCCACTCGTAGGGGGCAACTCGTGACCTAGGTAGGGCGTGAAGGTAGAGCCACTATCGCCCCCTTCCCTTGTGATTGCAGTTGTGGGGCTCTCACTTTCTTCCACACACTTTGGTTCATCTTCTCTAATCTTATGACCTTCATATGAGAAAGGATTCATCTGAAAAATCAGCATCACCTGCTTATATATCCGGACTGTATGTATACCCAGTAGCGTCTGACATACAGGAGGCATGCAAAGCCACCAGGGGTGTTACAGGAATAGAGTACTATATGTGTTTGATTTTGTTTCTCTCCTTATCTAAAAAATGAGAAAGATCCTAGGCTTACAAATGTTTCCTGTAAGAGTCGTCAAAAGTGTTCTCAGTTTCTTTCTACTTGTGTTTCTGGATCACATAAAATGTTGTTAGGGTGCGGTGTCAGATCTCCTTGCAGCAACAAGGACCACGTAGAGAATGCAACCCGCAAACAGGTAGTTTATTGTTTCTGGCTCATCAGGGTCAAGCCGGTTACACAGACACACAGGTCCCGTAGGTCCAGGCCAGACCCCGACCCAGGGTAAGGGAGTAACTTATATGGGCCCTCACTGACCATTACAGCAAAGACCACCATTATCATAACCAATAGATTTATAAGAATCCATTCTTAACCCATCCTATTTCTACTACTGAAAGTACATTGTTCCTGATCCTAGGAGCTTGAAGGGTAATATTTGGAGAAGTGGTTACATTGGATGAGCAAGTGAGCATATCTTGCAAGGAGTATGCAGTTACATTTAATGAAAAAGCAGGCTCAGAGCATATCCTGCAGGCACACTTAGTTATCGCTCTTACCTTGCAACCCACTTCCCTTGTCACTTGCCCCCATTTGCACATACCCTGGGGCACCTGTATCCAGGCAGCAGCCCCCAGGAAAATAGCAACTTGCCGGGCTCTCCAAGAGGGGCGAAGGAATCAAACCTGGCTCGGCCGGGCTGGCTGCTGCGTACAAGGCAAACACCCTACCAACCTACCGCTGTGCTATCGCTCCTGGGATTTGTAATTGGAAGACACAATTTTTTGTACTTCTAGATGGTGTGGGAAGGAAGGCCTGAGCAACATTTAGCAGTGCTCAAAGCTCACTTCTAGCTCTGTGCTCAGGGTTCACTGCTGGTGGTGCTCTGGGACATGTGTGTTGCTGGAGACCAAACTTGGGTCAGCCACATACAAGACAAGCATCTTAACCCCTAAATCTCGGCCCCTAAAGAGAAAGTGTTTTTAATTAGAAGACACGATTTCCAGTGTTTGGCTTTGTAAGAGATATATTTTAAAAAGGTTAATCATAATTACCACCAAGTTTAAGATATTTTAAAATAGTGAGAAAATACTTTTTTGAAACAACTCTAGGAAAGGAGCACTATGAAAACTGATATTGAGAACTAGTTCCATAATTAATAGTATTTTATGGCCAAATGACCGTGATCATGTAAACATTTCCAGACTTCCATACTTACAAGAACGCTTTCAATTTGAATGTCTCACCACACGAACCAGCAGCAGCATTCCAGCTCTCCTCCTCCTAAAATGGTGCCTCTCCTCACTATCTCCCAGCCTCTGTCTCTTTACTTCAGTCACCACCTTCTGTTTTCACAGTCAGAATTAATTTTGATTCGGCTGTGTTTATGACTTAGGTAACTCTCTCTTCTGGGGCCAGAGTGATAGCACATCAGATAGGGCACTCACCCAACCCGGGTTTAATCCGTGGCATCCCCTGTGGTCCTCCAAGCACTGCCAGGAATGAATCCTGAGCACAGAGCCAGAAGGTGTTATGTCCTGGGAAGGTAATTTCGCTCGCACATTGACCAGACCAGATGCCAATGCAAGGCCCCTTGATTGTTAGCTCGAGCTAGGGTCCAAGTCTCATACAACGCAGTGGAGACTTGATAAGGACCCCAACTCCGAATTCTAAGCCATTGATATAGGATTGGGTTACATAGCAGCAGTTTTTGTAGGAACTGGCGATGTGGTTCCAATTTGGATCCCTGTCCAGTCCCGTGACTCCACTGCCTAAGCCCTCTCCACTTGGCTGGGGCCCACTGAACATGGCCCCTCCTGATAGGCTGTTGCCACAGGGTGGTTTATCTGCCCAGGGTGGTATTTTTTTTTTGGCAGTGGGACTTTGTGATGGGGAAAAGCGAGACTTAGGCCTGCTGAGTTTTGGTCTTAAAGTGGAGTCTGTCATGGCTCCACTTCGGCCTCACAAAGGAAGTCCTTCTGAGCACTCCCTGGTGTGACCCCTACTCACCAACTAAAAGACTCTTCTAAATAACTTTCTAGGAAGCTAATTTTTTTAGAATTATTAAAAATTATAGTCCGCGTATACTTTGTAGTTGACACTGAAAATAGGTATTTTTAGTTAATACAGCCAATTAAGAATTTCTTTCCTTTTCAAGTATATCTTTCCATGAAAAATCATTAGGACATTAAAATAAATGGAAATCTTAGATGCAGATTTGGAATCACTCTTTCACTCTATTAAAACAGAATTTCAAAATTTGACAAAATATTAACTAATAACATTTCTCACTTAATCACTTAATCACTTAACTTCCCGTTAGTCGACGAGTTGCTCAAGCAGGCGCCAGTAATGTCTCCATTTGTCCCTGTCGCGTGCTAGTGGGCGGTCACGTGGTCTTTTGACAGCCCGTGGAATCTAGTCAGTAACAGCTCTAGTCCAGCGGTCGTCTTTAAATCTCATTACGTGACCAGCCCATCTGATTTTTGACACCTTGGCAAATGAGACAGCGTCCCTGATTCTTGATCGTCGACAGATGTCAGAACTCCGGATTCTTTCTCTCATTTGAGTGAAACGTGATATTCCAAGCATAGCTCTTTCTATTCTTCTTTGGGAGACCTGAATAGCTTTCTCATCCTGTTTGCGTAGGGCCCAGGTCTCTGAGGCATAGGTCAATGCAGGAAGAACAGTGGAATCAAAGAGATGTGCCCGGAGCCGGAGGTTCTTCGTCCTCTTAGCTATTTCTTCGACGTTCCTGAAGGCGTTCCAAGCTGCTCTCTTCCTCATGCACAGCTCGGGTGCCAGGTCATTTGTCATGTTGACTTCTCAACCTAGGTACACATAGCTGTTGCATTCGGAGATGGTCGTTCCGTTGAGAGTGAATGGGGCATCAGGAACGAGGCTGTTTCTCGTAAACATTGTCTTCGTAAGATTCAGCTGTAGTCCTACCTTTCCACACTCACGGTCAAAGTCGGCCAGCATTTGTGCCGCTTGGCTGATGTTTGGTGTTATTAAAACAATGTCATCAGCAAAGCGGAGGTGGTGTAGTTGCCGACCATCTATCTTCACTCCCATTCCTTCCCATTCTAGTCCTTGCATGATTTTCTCGAGGGTGGCACTGAAGGGTTTCGGTGAAATGGTATCACCCTGCCAAACCCCTCTCTTGACATCAACGATCACGTCTTTGTAGAATGGTGAGATCCTGGTAGTGAATCCATAAAAGAGCTCACGGAGGATCTTGATGTATTGGGCTTGAATGCCCTGATTGGCTAGGGCTTTAATGACCGCTTCCGTCTGAACAGAATCAAAGGCCTTCTTTAAATCAGGGAACGTTAAACAGAGTGGCATCTTGAACTCCCTAGAAACCTCCATGAGTTTGGTTATCGTGTGGATATGGTCGATGGTGCTGAATCCTTCGCAGAACCCAGCTTGCTCGCATGGTTGTCCTTCATCTAGTGTTCTGCTAACCCTATTAAGGATGACTCGAGTGAACAACTTGTAGATGACAGAAAGTAGGCAGATCGGGCGATAGTTGCCAATGTCATGGATGTCTCCCTTCTTGAACAGTAGTACGGTCCTGCTGGTTTTCCATTGGGACGGAACCTTGCATTCAGACAGGTAGCGAGTGAAGAGCCGAGCCAGTGTATTGATGAGTACTGATGGCAGGTTCTTCAGGTATTCAGGTCTAACCTTGTCTGGGCCGGGTGCTGTTTGTTTCTTTACCGACGAAATGGCGTGTCAGATTTCGGGAGGGAGAACGTTGGGAACGGCATATCCATCCTGTGGAATTTGGTATGTTGGCAAGTGGACATGGCTATCGAAAAGATTGGAGTAGAAGTCATGGATAATCTTCTCCATTGCCATTCTGGAGGATGTGAAGGATCCATCAGGACGTCGGAGGGCAGCCATCTTGGTCTTGTAGTTGGCGAAGGACAGGCGGGCGTAACGAATACCTTTCCCAGCTTCTGCCGCATCTACCAGTACTTCTGCTCTTCTCTCTTTGAGGTCTTCCTTGATCGCATCTCTGCACTGCTTTGCGAGCTCGACGTTAGCTTGCGGTTGCCTGGGGCATGCGCCAAACCACGCTGACGATTTTAGCTCAAGAGTTTTTGAAGACAGGCGTTTTTTTTGTGGCTATCTCTCTCTTGGCGTTCCTCGCACAGTCATGGAGGTGCTGAACCAGTCGATCGTATTCCTCACCAATGTTGTCAACAATGGCATCTTCCCATGTTGCCGCAATAGTGCCAAAGAGTTCCCAGTTGGTGGTCGTTCTGGGAGTTCTCTTCTTGAACTTTGCAGCCCTTTCTCCCCGCTCTGTGAAGTAGAATTTTGCACGCAGGAGACGGTGGTCCGATCCCGTTTGGAATTTTGGGACAACAGCGACATCGGTCAGGCAAAACCCTCAATTGAATATGATGTGGTCTATTTCGTTGTGGAATCGTCCACCGGGAGACTCCCATGTCCAACGTTTAGATTCTGCCTTCTGGAACTGTGAGTTACCATGGATGGTCTTGGTCGACATGATGAACTCAGACAGTCTCTCACCCTGTTCGTTCCGTTCTAGGCCATGGGTCCCGATGTGAAGTTCTTCAGCTGATCTTCTCGGTCCTATCTTGGCATTAAATTCACCCACAATGATCTTGTAGAAGGTGTGGTCTTCTTTATAGAACTTCTCCAGCTCCATGTAGAACTTCTCGATTTCTCTGTCATCATAATGAGATGTTGGTGCGTAGACAACGAAGATAGAAACGGCAGGCAGTAAGCCACATCTATTCAAATGTAAACGTCCAATTCGCGTTGTTAGGCATTCAGTGAATCAATACTCTTGGCCAGGTTTGTGTTGAAAAGGATACTGATGCCTCCGACACCTCTTTTATCGCATATTCCGAGGAAAAATTCTTCTCCAGTGTCAAAAACTGCATGGTGAGATTCGTGCCTTCTTGTCTCGGTCAGACCAATGATGGCATACTTGATCATTCGCGCTTCTAACATCAGGTCCTCGATGGATGTATCTGATGCTAGCGTACGTGCATTGAAAGTACAGATGATCATTTTTGTCTTCCTTCGTTGTGGCAGCCTAGTATGGCCTTGAGATTTTGTCGGACTCTCCTTTCTCATCCTTCTCAGTGCTGCCACGTCGGTGAAGCCTTCAGGGTCAGGTGAATGAGACCAGTGTTAGTTACTGGTTTTGGCATATCGAATACACAACGGATAGCTTGCCAGGCTCTTCCGTGCGGGAGGAAAACTCTCGGTAGCTTGCCAGTCTTTCCGAGAGGGATAGAGGCTTTTGGAGCGTCCTCCAATCACCCTTGTAGGTGTTACATATTTGAACCCTACAAATATGGTACGACAATTCCGGAAGATGGGTATTTAGTGTCTTATGATGTGTTGCGCGGCCCGAAGTGGCTGCACAGGTCCGGAAAGCATCCTGGAGTGTGGTGAACGCTGGGTAGTGGAGGTAGTGTCACTAAAATTTTCTCACTTCAATTGTTTAATATTTGGAGGAAGTCATACAATTTTGATTTAGTGTTTCAAAAACTATTTTGGTAGTCTAATCTGATTGCCATCTGCTTAAGTACTTCCATTTTGAGGGAAGCTGTGGAGGCTGTGCCTAGCTACGTCCCTGTAGACCATCTTCACCCTCTAAGACCCATACGGGGACACGCCCCAGGGACAGCTGGCCACTGTGTGGGACACTCACAGCAGCATGCGTAGGTGAAGCTGGAAGAAGGGGAGATGTGGGGTGCATGAGGGAAACAAAGGCAGAGGCCAGGTGTCCTCGGGATTCATTTCCTGTGGCTCCCATTCCAACCTTCGCTCTCTCCCCTTGCACTGGGAGCCCCTGGGTTGCAGTGTCCCTGGCTCACCATGACTCCCCAACACTGCTGCTCTAGACTGTGGATCTAAAGACAGTCCTGGGGAAGGGGTCATTACTCAGGGTGCGTTTCCAGGGCAACGCACAGTGTCCCATTGGAAAGGGGCCTTTTTGCACCCCCTCCACGCCCAGATGTTGACGAACACCCCGTGTCCACCCATGCCCCCGTCTTCACATGCGGCTTCCGGGAGCATCTGCGCCTGGTTCTCCTCCGCACAGGCTCCAGGACATGGCGGGGGTGGTATGGGACAGGGGGATCTACGCTGTCGTGAGGGCAGCAGTGACCCACCTTTTCGGGGGGAGGGTGGCACCAGATTTGTTTCCCAGGAGCTCCAGCTCCAGGAGACTGCTGGGGGGGGGGGAGTGACGGTCCCCCATCCCCCGCCCACCACACACTCAAGTTCGCCAGCGCCGCGCAGACATGAGTTACTATTTTCTTGAACATTTATTTTTATTTTATTTTATCTTTAATTTTGATAAGTGAGACTCCAGGAGGTAGTGTTTCACGTGCTCTCCTGCTATCCCCAGCAGCAAAAGAGCCGCTGCAGCCTGCTCCGGAAGCTGTCATGCCGGGGCGGCTCTGCTGCACTGGAGAGGGTAGAGGGACCCCTTGGGCTCCGTTCCCGCCTCTGTCCAGGCCAAAATGGCCACCACCTTCTCCTTCTGTGTCCACGAGGCCCGTCCCGGTCACCGTGGATTGTTGGAGCACTAGCATGCCTCTCGGCCCCCTCGGGGCGCTGGTCCTGGGGGAAGGCCCGGCTCACAGCGGGGGAGGCTGGCAGCTGCACCCCCGGGAGTCTCAGGGGGGGTGTTCCCAGAAGGAAGGAGGGAACGGACGGGCAGTCTTGTCCCTGAGGTGGGCTCTGGCCAGCGGGAGGCTGGGCAGGGCAGACGGAGAGAAAGAACAGGACCGGCCTATAAAGGGCCGGGTCTGGGGGCCTGGCCGATGGCGTTGCCGGTGAACGGCCAGTGTTCGCATGGACTACAAGTGCAGCCCTATCGTGTTCTGGGTTTGGTGACTCCTCGCCACGCAGAGAGGGCAGAGCCTCGGGGAGCTGCTGACACCTCCAAAGGACCACGATCTGGAGAGTTGCTGGGCGTCTGACCCCCAACACGCCTGCCCCCTGGAGGAGCAGCACCCTGACTCGGGTCGGGGCGTGGAGGCCACAGTCTGCACGGCGGTCTGGGGCCCATGAGCACAAGGGCACGCCGTGAGGATTGGCAGGACACAGGGTCCCCAGTGTGATCTGGGCTGAGCTCTGCCTCATGCCCCCGACTCTTTGGCTGGCTCCTGTGAGGTGAGCCGGCAACATAGAGAACTTATGCACCGGAAGGTGGCCTGCGCACCTGTTGCCCAAAAAGGAGCCTGGGTGGAGCAGTGTGTGCAGACCCGCCCTCTGTGTCCGAGTTGGGCTCCTGTCTGTGGGAGGCTGGACGAGGGCCAGAGGCCTGGCAGATGTTGTTGAAGTTGTGGCTAGAGGCCGGGAATAGCCAGGAAGAAAAAAGCCGCACGTGTCCCAACAGACTCCCCGAAGTGCAGCCCAGTCGTGTCCTGGTTGTGGCAACTCCTCGCCATGGAGAGCAGGCAGAGCCTCGGGGATCTGCTGCCACCCCCAAAGGATCACGATCTGGAGAGCTGCTGGGCGTCTGACCCCCCACACGCCTGCCCCCCAGAGGAGCAGCACCCTGACTCGGTTCGGGGCGGGGAGGCCACGGTCTGCATGGCGGTCTGGGGCCCATGGGCACAAGGACACGCTGTGGGGCCTGGCAGGACCCAGGGTCCCCTGGGTGCTCTGGGCCAGGCTCTGCCTCATACCGCTGACTCTTAGGCCGACTCGGGAAAGCTGAGCCGGCAGCAGAGACCCCTCAGGCGTCAGAGGGTGGCCTAAGCGGCTGTTTCCCAGAAGGAACCTGGAGCCAGGGTGGAGCAGTCCGTACAGAGATGCCCTCTGTGTCCCAGGGGCGGGTAGAGAGGTAGATCTACTGAAGTACAGCTGATCGGCGCCCGGGGCAGCAGGGGACATGAAGAGGCAAGGATGCCCTGCGGCTCGTTCCCAGGGACATCTTCAACTTGTAGCCTGGCCCGGATGGCCAGGACAGGGAGTGTGCCCTGGCAGAGCCCAGGCGGGAAAGCCAACCCCCTCACCTCGGTGTGTGCAGAGCCTCTCCTCCTCCAGGCAGCCTTCCAGTGCTGAGAAGAAAGGGGGATTGTGGGCCTGGGCCTCTCAGAAACTCAAGGAGCCTCCCCAGGCCTGGGCTCCTGCAGGGAACTGCAGGCTGGGCTCTCGCCTGATTCAGTCCCAGGGACGCTGAGCCCATTCTCAGTCCCTGTCAGGCCAGCACCCTGGTGCCAGCAGCACCCTGACCAGTCTGTGCACTGTGCTGCCTCACAGAGGCCCTGCGCCCCCTCTGAGGGTCTCTCAGGTCACCACTGTCCTGTTGGCCCCCGTGGAGGCCCCTGTGTGAGTGACCCCTGCCCCCGCAGGTCAGGGGGGAAGCGTGTGCTCTCCCCGGAGCTGGGATCCCACAGGGACAGCTATTTCTCCAACAGTGCTGGAGGGGGTCTCCCACACAGACTCTGGCCCTGAGGTAACTGGGTCCCCCGGAATACCTCGCCCTGTGCCTCACGTCTGCGAGAGAGAGGACTGATGCTCTCATCTGGCCACACTCCCCGTCTGCTTCTTTCAAACACACCTGCCCTCAGTCCCCCAGGACGTCTCCAGACTCTACCTGGTGCTGTTCCTTGACCGCAAACGGAAAACACATTTTTTCAGCAAAATCCAAAATAGAATTCCATTAAACCCCGAAAGGTAGGGGTCCTCAATCCAGAGAACCAGCCATTCGGGTAGATGTTCAGGAGTAATAGGAGAATAAGTGTGAGAATCCATGTAGAAGAGATCAGACAAGTATTCGCTTGCCTGTGGCAACTGAGCCAGAGAGCAGCAGGCCCGTTTATATACACTCTGCTGACATCACGGAACCCTGCAGAATCACAAAGTGTCCCGGGCCGGGGAGGGGACCCCATGCATGGCTGCCACCAGCCCTGCCCCACTCAGGCCTGAGTGGTCTTTCTACCCGCCTAGGCCTTAGGTTGCCCTGCCCTCCCTTCCCGCCCTTTACAAGCCCCGAGCCCTGCCTCCTGGGCCTGGCCTTGTTCTCTCAGGAACCCAGTCACCCCCTGCGTCTGCGCTTGCCGTCTGTCTGCCTCACCGAGCCTCTGACCCTGGCACTTTCCTCTCGGCAGTGTCCTTGTTTCACATCCTCTTTCCTCCAGACTCTCCCAACAATGTTCCCACATGAACCTGGGCCTCGAGCATCCAGCCCTCTCCCACTGCGTTGGAGCCTCAAAATCCCCCACATCAGTTTGGTCTTTGCTCAGCCTTTACCAAACATCTTTATTTTTTAAATAAAAACTCTTTCTTTGAAACAAACAAATGAAACAATTATTTTACTATTGTGTACATACACTAGACTCTCAAAGTGTAAATATTTGGCAATTTTTTTTTTGTTTCTGGGGGGCCACACCTGGTGATGCCCAGGGCTTCTCTTGGCTCTGCATTCAGGAATTACTCCTTGTGGTACTTGAGGACCCATGGAGGATGCCAGGGATCGAAGCCAGCTTCTCCACGGTACTATCTCTTAAGCTTTCGGCGTTTTTAAGGTATATAATCTGAATATCAATTTTTTAATGATTTTTACACGTTTTATATTCATAAAGTAGTTCACAGGAGTTCATTACAGGTAACATTCAAACACCCATCCAGCCAGTGAGCATCTTCCCACCACAACAAGAGGGAAGTGTGTGAAGGTTGTGGAAATACATTCTGGGGCTAAATGTCAGTTTTAAGACTTTTCTCTTTGGGAAAAGTCCAGGTAGCGCTCTACTTTCAATATATAGAACTTTCCTTGTTCCTTTCCTCTTTAAATTTTATTTCTTTTCTACTTCCATCATAGTTTTATCAGAACTTAATGTATTATCATAATTTTTGCTTTAAAGGCTGTTATTGATTACCCCTCATACATTCCACCATAAATATGTGTAAGTAGAAGCTAATATCAATTTTTCTTTGTAGATTAACTCCTAATTACAACTCTCCGTAAAATGTACTTGATCAATATTTCCTGTTTTGAGTAATATTTTTAAATATTATTTAACAGGTTCACTATCCACTGTAGCACTCTCCTCCCATTTTTCATCAATCTGCTCGAGCTGGCACCAGTAATGTCTTCATTGTGAGACTTGTTGTTACTGTTTTTGACATATCAAATACACCATGGACCTTCCCAGGCTCTGCCGTGTGGACAGGATACTCTCGGTAGCTTGCCGGGCTCTTCAAGAGGGATGGAGGAATCAGACCCGGGTCAGCTGCGTGCAAGGTAAACGCCCTACCCACTGTGCTAACGCCTCATGTCCCCTTCATTAATTCATGTCTTTATAGAATATTACTGCAACATTTTTTTTTCTTTTTGGGTTACACCTGGCAATGCACAGGGGCTACCCCTGTCTCTGCATTCAGGAATTACTCCTGGCGGTGCTCGGGAGACCATCTAGGATGCTGGGAATTGAATCCGGGTCAGCCGCATGCAGTGCAAACGTCCTACCCGCTGTGCTATCTCTCGCACAGCGGGTAGGGCCTTTGCCTTACATGCAGCCGAGCCAGCCAACCCGAGTTTGATTCCTCGGCCTCTCTCAGAGAGCCCAGCAAGCTATCAGAGTATCTTGCCTGCACGGACAAGCTTGGCAAGCTACCCACGACATATTCGCTATGCCAAACACAGTAACAACAAGTCACGATGGGGACGTTATTGGGCCCACTAGAGCGAATCGGTGAACAACGGAAGGACAGTGCTACAGTGCTACTGCTACATGAGACAGATTGTCTTAATTGAAAGCATTACCCAAAACTGTGTTTTGAAATGTAAGTTGCTCTGTCTTTGTTCTTACTCTTTTGGAGGAGTGACACTAAAAGCAGAAAATGAACAAGAGTCATGTCTTTTTTTTGTGAAATGAGAGGGAAAAGAATTCACGTGAAGTATAGACCCCAAGAACACTCTCAGAAAGATCACTTTTAGAAAAGTGAAAGCTGAAGTTCTGCAAATTATGAGTGCGACTAGTGAATTTGAAAACCCTGAGTCTTATTTGTACAAGAGCAAATAAGTTTCTTTGAGGAAGTAGGAGAATGACTTTAGATGTTGGGGAACAGTTTTCTTCAAAGAACCCAGAGACGTTGCGCACCAGGTCAAGGCAGACGTGGGATCAAGGATGATGGACACTCAGAGAAACACCCTCTGGGAGCAGCTGATGGCTGTTCGCTTTATTGCCAAATACACACATATTTTATAGAACTTCTCGGCTTACAAGAACGTCCAATCGCACGAAGTTCAGCATGATTGTCCTATCATCTTTTCTTCTCTGCTTTGCTCCAGTAGAATCCCAATTAAGGCTAGGATGACCTGCTTAGCGTAGGTGACAGTTTCTGTGTCTTTGGCGCATGTGACTAGGAGATTGAGTGAGGCTCAAGGCTCAACAGCCCGTGCTGACATCCTTTCTTGCCAAGTTTGCCAAATACTTGCTCTTGTGATGCTTCGCTTGTGGGCCACTTTGCAAGTTCAAGTCTTATCTACTCCAGTGCCCGTCGCCATAGTCCACATCTAGATAGTTCCACACTGTACAAATTTCCTTCATAACACTGATTTTTGCTGTCCCTTATGTTCTGATAAATCCTATCTTTATTCTCCTTTATTTTCAGGACTCTTCTGATTTCTTCTCATTGACCTATAGTTCTTTGCTGCTTTTGTCTTCCTCTTCTTTGGGGATTCTGGTGATTCTTCTATTGTTTCTCTTCAACACATCCTGTACTTCTCTGGTGTGCTATCTATCGCTTTTGGGATTTCCTTCCACCTTCTGTTGGTTTCTAGAAGTTTCCTGCATCCCGTCTTGGAGCTCACCAATGATTTCCCCAGATGTTGTCACTCCATTGAAATTTCTGCTTCACCTGCCACACTCTTTGCTTCAATCGTTTCTGTTTGTACTTGTCTCAGTTCCACCTCATACTTTGCAGTGCTTTGCTGACTGATTGAGCCAGTGTTTCTCTGAGCTCAGTAGACATCACATCATCAGAAACTCAGTAGACATCACATCATCAGAAAGTCAAGGAGCCTCCCCAGGCCTGGGCTCCTGCAGGGAACTGCAGGCTGGGCTCTCGCTTGATTCAGTCCCAGGGACGCTGACCCCATTCTCAGTCCCTGTCAGGTCAGCACCCTGGTGCCAGCAGTACCCTGACCAGTCTGTGCACTGTGCTGCCTCACAGAGGCCCTGGGCCACCTCTGAGGGTCTCTCAGGTCACCACTGTCCTGGTGGCCCCCGTGGAGGCCCCTGTGTGAGTGACCCCTGCCCCGTGGGGTCAGTGACCGCAGGTCAGTGGGGAAGCATGTACTCTCCCCGGACCTGGGATCCCACAGGGACAGCCATTTCTCTCACAGTGCTGGAGGGGTTCTCCCTCACAGATTCTGGCCCTGAGGTAAACTGGGTCCCCCAGAACATCTCGCCCTGTCCCTCATGTCTGCGAGACAGAGGACTGATGCTCTCTCCTGGTCAGACGCCCCGTCTGGTTCTTACAAACACACCTGCCCTCTCTCCCCCAGGAAGTCTCCAGACTCTACCTGGTGCTGTTCCTTGACTGCAAACGGGCAACAAATGTCTTGAGCAAAAGCCAAAAGAGGATCATTAAAACACTTGAAAAGTAGGGGCCCTCAAGGCAGAGAGCCAGACATTCAGGCATATATGGAAGGATTATGGGAGAATAAGACTGAGACTCCATCTTCATGGGATCAGAGAACTAATGACTTGCCTGTGGCAACTGAGCCAGAGAGCAGTAGGCCCGTTTATATACACTCTGCTGACATCACGGAAGCCTGAGGAGTCACAGAGGGTACCGGGCGGGGGAGGGGACCCCATGCATGGCTTCCATCGCCCTTGCCTCACCCAGGTCTGGGTGGTCTGTCCGCCCGCCTTGGTCTCCGGTTTCTCTGCCCTCCCTGTGTGGCCCTTCCCAGCCCGAGCCCTGCCCCCTGGCCTTGGCTTTGTTCTCTCAGGGACCCAGACACCCTGTGTCTGAGCTTTCCATCGGTTTGCCTCACCGAAACTCTGACCTGGCCACTTTCCTATCGGCAGCGTCCTTGTTTCACGTCCTCTTTCCTGCAGACCCTCCCAGCAAAGTTTCTGTGTGATTCTGGAACTTGAGCTCCCGGCGCTGTCCCTCCGTGTTGGGTCTCGAAATCTTCCACATCAGGTTGGGTATGGTTCAACCTTTACCACCTCTCCTCAGTGATGCTGGGTCCATTGCATCTCTGACACCCACTGCACTCAAGGACCGATAAAATAAATGGAATGCATCCAACCTCAGGCCATGGGGAGGGGCGTTGATGCCTCATTCTCTGTTGATGCTGAAGGTCATTGACACAATGATTCGGCGTTATTGTGATCCTTTGACAAGCCAGGAAGTCGTTTTCATTGCAGATGTAAAGAATCCCCATTTTTATGTTTCTTTGCGCCTGCTTTTTGGTGTCAGCCAGCTATGCTCAGGGCTTCCTCCTGCTCTGCATTCAGAAATCAGCTTTGTTTACAAGAAATTTTGAACTATTTTATTAATGTATTTTTTTATTTAACCACTGTGAGATGCGGGTGTGAGATAGTTCCAAAGTTGTTCATGCTTGATTTTCAGCCCTACAATGTTCCCATACCTGTGACCACCAGTGTACATTTACTAACATCAATATTTCCAGTTTCCCTCCACTGCCCCACCAAAAGTCTTCTTTTATGAAGGTAATTCCCCCCACACACACACCTTCTCTCTGTTTCTCTATTTGTCTCTTTCTGTTTCTGTGTCTTTCCCTGTATTTCTCTCTGTCTCCTCACTCTTCTTTCTTTACTTTTTGGACATTATAGTTTAAAATACAGATCTCTCTCTCTCTCTTTGTATTTATATTTATATACACACACACACATACAGATAGATCATGTATTTGATGGTCAGTGTCAGGATATTCATATCTGTTCCATTGGTCTGTGGGTCTCTCTTGATTCCAATACCATGTTCTTTTTATTACTACCACTTCATAGTAATTTGAAGGTGAGGAAGGTGTTGTCTCCCATCTTCTAATCCCCAAGGATTGCTTTTAGCTATCTGTGGAGGTTTATTTTCCATATAATTTGCAGAATGTTTAATCTATTTGTTTGAAAAAATCATGGGTATCATTACAGGGTATAGGATAACATTGTTTTCTCCTTTCTCCCTGGGTGCAGGGAGCTTAGGTTTATTGGGTTATACCTATCACACTGCTCCGGAGACACTCCCATTCCCTTGATTGTTGGAATATATCTCTAAACAGTTTTCGGCTTAAAATTGGATGGTCCTTTCTCCCTGGCCACAGGGAGTTTAGGTTTACTGAGTCATAATTATCACAGTTCTCCCAAGGTGCTCCCATTCCTCTTTGTTTATCTAAAACCTCTTTCTTTGTGCTCTGCTTCCACAATAGGTCAATCACCTGTAACCCCTAATCAGACTCCGTTAACTTGTAAGGTCAGATCCTTCTAAGGACACTGACAGGACTTGTGTTGGTAAGTAAAACATTAAGTTAAGTTAAAATTAAAGGCCCTCCCGTTGATCGTCGATTTGCTCGAGCGGGCCCAGTAACGTCTCCATTGGAGACTTTGTTGTTACTGTGTCTGGCATATCGAATACTCTCGGTAGCTTGCCGGGCTCTCCGAGAGGGGCGGAGGAATCGAACTCGGGTCGGCCATGTTGGTCGCTTGTAAGGCGAACGCCCTACCCGCTGTGCTATCGCTTCTCTTTTCTTTATGTCCTTTTCATAGTGACTTCAGAGCAATGTCCTTTTTGTACAGACACAGGAAGACAGTGAATGGTATGCTTTTGAAACTTGAGGGTTAACTGACTCCAGATATTTGCTCCTATTTCCTTGACTTAAGCCTTAGTTGTCCTTAGTTCCTAGCACCCCAGAAGGAAAGTCCCAACCAGAGACTGGACCGACCCAGGGCAGACACTGTGCTCCCCGGCATCAAAATGGTCCAGGCGAAGGGCCATTAATACTTCACTATAAGTCAAGAGCATGGTCATGGGCAAATTCTGTCTTGATTCAAAGAGTAACAACTGGATTAGTACCCTGCTGTGGTTAGGAAATGCATTTTGGGGAGCTTTTTTGGTAGAGTAATTAGGATTTTTCTCAGTATAGTATCATATCATCTGCAAATAGTGAACACTTGACTTCTTGCTTTCCTATATAGATGCTTTTGTTATCTTTTTCTTGCCTAAGTACTATGGCAACCATTTCCCGTACTATATTGAACAGGAGTGGTGAGAATGGGCCACCTTGTCTTGTGCCTGATCTTAGAGGGAATGCTTTTAATTTTTCCCCATTAAGATTAATTATTGCTATGGGTTTTTCTATATTGAGGAATGTTCCTTCTAATCTCATTTTGTTGAGAGTTTTTGTCATGCTCTATCTTGTCGAATTCTTTCTCTGAATCTACTGGCATGGGTTTTGGTTGGTTTTTTTTTTTTGAGGGAGGTGTTGTTGTTTGTTTGGTTTTTTGCATGTGTCTAACCAGTTTTCCCAGCAGCATTTGTTGGAACAGGCTCTCCTTACTCCATTTCATATACCTAGCCTGTATTATGAATGAACTGCCCTTACATTAGAGGGTTTACCTCTGAGGTCTTAACTCTGTTCAGGTGGTCTGCTTCTTCTAGTATCATGTGCTTTTGATCACTAAAGTTTTGGGAAAAGACAAGTTTGAGAGCAATCACTCCCATCATTTTCTCAGCAATGCTTGGCTTTTCTGATAACTCTTTCCTTCTCCTTTTCTGTTTATTTCTTGGGAGAGTGGTGTCTGTTGCACACTGGGCTGTCCACATGACTTATTTCTAGATCTTTGATAAGGGATGGCCCCTGAGATTTCCTGAAGGAGTTAAAAGATATAAGCAGTGCAGAGGATTGACTAGGTTCTGATCCATGTGCCTGACAGGCCAGTGCCTTAAGCCCTACACTGTCTTTCTGACCTCTGGTAGTTTTTTGGTTTTATAAGAATTTTAAAAGTATTTTGTATATGTCCAGAGAGATTGCCATAGACATTTAATTTGCGAATGCATTGTGTCTGTAGGTTGGTCATCTTAACGATGTTGATATTTCCAAGGTATGAACATGGAATATGTTACCATCTCCATGTTGTGTTCAATTTCTTTTATAAGTGAAATAAAAGTTTCATCAGATATTTCTTTGATTTGCTTCGTTTAACTGGTTCTGAGATACTTGGGTTTTTAAAGACACAATCATAAATGGGGTAAATATTTTTTATCTATGTCATTACGTGTTTACATAGGAAGCAACTCTTTTAAGTTATTGTTGTTGTTTTGTTTTTTTCGACATGGACTGTGTAACCTGGTATTATACTGTATAGGCTTGTAGTTTCTTGGGGTTTTTATCTTTAGGTTTTTACACGTACAATATCATGTCATATGCCCACTGCAGCACTGTCCTCGCGATGTCCATTGATTTGCTCCAGCAGGCACCAGTAACGTCTCCATTGTGAGACTTGTTGTTACTGGTTGTTTTGCATATCGAATATGCCACAGAGAGCCTGCCAGGCTCTGCCACGCGGGCAGTATACTCTTGGTAACTTGCTGGGCTCTCTGAGAGGGACACAGGACTCTAATCCGGGATGGCCACATCAGCAAGGCAAAGCCCCACCACTGTGCTATTACTCCAGCAAGTCATATGTTATTAGTAAACTTTGAGTTTTTTTTCTTTAATTTATATTAGTGAAACACCATGAGGAACAGTTGTAGACTTACAAATGTCTTCCTTATGTCTTTGAGTCTTCTTATTAGGTTCTCTTTCAGCTGGCATCCTTTGGGCTTCTTGGATCTGGATGCCTGCATTCTCAGCTCTGGGAACTTTTTATTTTGTCCTTTAAACAATTTTCTTAATGAATTAGTGTGAGGTACAGTTAAACTTACAAACTTTCATGCTTATGTTTTAGTCATACATTGATTGAGTACTCATCCCACCACCAGTACTCATTCTCCACCACCAGTGTTCCATGTATCCCTCCCACCACCCCCACCCCATCCCCATCTCCCCTCTGTGACAGGCGCATTCCCTTTTACTCTCTATTTCTCTCCTTGAGGGTGTTGTGTTTGCAATGCAGATATTACGTGGCGATCATGAACGCTCTATGGTGTACTTTCAGCACACATCTCCCATCCCTAGCGGGCCCTCCAAGCACCCTTTACTTGATGGTCCCTTCTCTACGTGAACTGCCTTTTCCCCCAGTATGTGGGGACTGCTTCCAAGACGTGGAACAATCCTCCTTGTCCTTATCTCTACTCTCCTTGGCTGTTAGTCTCCCATTGTGTTATTTTATATTTCACAAATGAGTGCAGTCTTTCTAGGTCTGTCCCAGTCTTTCTGACTCATTTCACTTACCATGAGACTTTCCATGTTGATCCACTTCGATGCAAATTTCATGACTCCATTTTTTTTAACAGCTGTGTAGTATTACTTGTGAAGGTGTGCCCCAGTTTCTTTAACCAGTCATCTGTTCTCGGGCACTTGGGTTTTTATTAGATCCTGGCTATTGTCAACGGTGCTGCAAACAACTTACTGTTGCAGATGTCATTTCGACTATACTTTTTCTGCATCTCTGGGATATACTCCCAGAAGTGGTATTGCTGAGTTAAATGGGAGCTCAATTTCTCATTTTTTTGAGAAATATTCATACTAGGGGTATGGTGCCGCCAGCAGGTCAAACTGTGCCTGTGAGTCGAGTGCATCAGCCACCTGATGGCGCCTTCAGATTTTCAGATACCCCACAATTGCTGCATGCCCTTGTCCAGACCTCAAAAACTTAGGGCAAAGTTTGCCAAGAAAGTTAATGGCTGAAAGTTAGGTGTGTGGGAGACACACCCACAAACTACCTCGGGCTCACCTATATAATTAGAGGATTGGCCTCTCTGGTTTCTGATTGAACTGCTTAACTGCTATGATCCCAGAGACTCAGAAACAAATCTCAAACACCAATGGCTTTTGGCTGAAGTGCGTCCAATCCCTGCTGTAGGTCACAGGCACTGGGCCACCAGAGGTGGAAATAGGTTTCGTGCTTTGGCCTGTTCCCCTGGCAGCCCAGTGGGCGCCATCTTTCAGATTGTCCTATGAAATAAATAAAAACAGTTATTATTAAATTTTAAAATATTTACATAATAAAAGATTGACAACAAATGAAGCTGCCTGTTCCTGTGTCTCAATGGGAAAAAAATTGCTGGGCTCTTACTGGACCTGTGAGTCAGATTCCCAGACCATCCTAGCCACTGCCGTCAAGGGCATTCTGGCCTTGGCAGAAGGTCTTGCAGCCTCAGCTCTCGCTGTAGGAGTGCTTATCCTAGCTGAGCCCCTGCGAGAGATAAGCTTCATGTGGAACTCTGTCCCTTTGCTACTCAATGGGCCTGTTTGCACCCTCCATCCTCCCATTTTTCCTGTTTCTTTCACAAGTGAATTTCCTGTATGCTAATAGCCGTCAGCCCACAGTAAGTTTCTATCCATCCAACACCACGTATGTTCCTTGGTTCAGGGTCTTTGCTGGTAAGGAAACACAGGGCAGGGAAATATGACTCAGTCTGTAATTTAAAGAAACATCATCTTCCTTCTGTTTTCTCTCCTTGGGTCTCTTGATCTCTTCAGGCGCACCTGACTTCCCTCTCTAGATGACAGAGCCCTAGTGAGGAAACACTGTCTAGACTGTTGAGAACAGATACAGGAAGGGGAAGGGGAAGGGGAAGGGGAAGGGGAAGGGGAAGGGGAAGGGGACGGGGAAGGGAAAGGGAAGGGAAGGGAAGGGAAGGGAAGGGAAGGGAAGGGAAGGGAAGGGAAGGGAAGGGAAGGGAAGGGAAGGAAAGGGAAGGGAAGGGAAGGGAAGAGAAGAATAAGGGAACGGACTGGAATCTGCCTCCCCGCCCAGAAGCAAGGTGGCCACTGCTTCAGAGATTATTGGAAAGCCAAGTATGAGCCAACGGTGATAGGGCACCTGCAGTCTCATGGGAAGGGGGACGGTACAGGTTCATCCTTTACACCCTCGGGGTCACGAGATGCCCCCACGAGCGCCTCTCCGGCACAGCCATAACACCAGATGCACAGAAACCAATCTCATAATTATCTGGCTCTTTGCAAAATCCAAAATCGCGCAGCCACTATAGCGGCCGCACAACATTATATGATTCTCGTAACTAGCTATAGAAAACAAAGGATTTCACGATGCCTTTTCAGCAATTCTGATTGTTGGTGGGAGGGAATTCTAAACAATAATGGTGCATCTTTTGTCAAAGTAATGAATGTAATCAATGTAGTGAATAGGTAAGTAGAAATCATGTGCCTCACAAGCATTGTGTGGGGTGGGGGGTATATTGGGATTCTTGGTGTTGAAAAATGAGTTCTGGTGAAGGGGATGGTGTTTGATCATTGTATGACCGAGATTTAAACCTGAAAGCTTTGTAACTTTTCCCACAGCGATTCAATAAATAAATATAAGAAGAAAAAATAAATAAAATTATGAAAAAAAGTAAGGTGGAGTTCATGTCCAATTCAATCCGTTAATAGGTGGCTTGATAAATAGCAGTGCTGCTAGATTAAAAAAGGAACAAAAGGGAAGGGAAAAGGAAAAGGAGAAAAGAAAAGAAAAGAAAAGAAAAGAAAAGAAAAGTTGGTGTTGGTATAAGGAGTCCTGTTCTACTAGTAATGCTAATAGGGCAGAGCTGGGATCCTTGGAGACGCTCTATGGTTCAGAGGGCAGTAGGGCTGAGGTGAGTGAAGAAAGTACATCGCACTCTCAGCAGGAGCCGTCATGGCAGTCAATTCCTTGTGCATATTGTGACACTGTGACATTTCCTGTAACTCTTGTTGGCTTTCCAAGATCATAGGATCTGATCTGCTGCTCTAACCAAAGCAGCAGCATCTAGTCAGAGCACTGGCGGTTCTGCTGAGAACGGGATGAGACTGAGTGTGAAAAGCAAGTGGAACTGGGAATGGGAGGAGCAGTCTGTGGACCTTAAGATGTGATGCCTGGGCTGTATTGTCAGGTTTCTAGTGAGTTCTTGCTTCTGCAGATAATCCCTCATGCTGGGAGAGACTGAACTGCATGAAAATTTGGGATGTTAAGAGTCCCAGAGCTTCATGACACCAATGTCGGTTTAGAAATGAGGTGCAGGGTGACAGACAACAGAAAAGACTGCTGAATCCCAAAATGTCACACAGAGGTATTATCTCTTTCATTATCCTCCGTTATTGATTCTCCACAAAGGCAAAGGTAGAGGTTTTCAAGGCCTTGAATGCAGCCGTGAATCAAAGGTACTTGTTTGTGCTCACTCAAAGGGTTCTCCATTGCCACCATAGTGGCCCATAGCGCCCCCTGAGGAACCTCTTGAGAATTAGGCTTATCCGCTTCCAATATATCCCAGAATAACCAATAGGAGGTTTGAGACAGTTTACAAATGTGTGCACACTCAATATAAGAGCTCTGGGAAGAATGTGTTAAAACAAGGACCACGCTTATCTGACACCAAGAGATTTAACAGCAAGAAGGGAGCAGTGGGCAGTGGTAGGGCCCAGAACTGCCCCATCTGTGACCTGGGCTCCTCTGTTAGGGCGTATGGCAGTTGGGTACCTTTCTTAACTGAACCCAAGCACTTCTATTAAGTTCCTAATAGGACTACGGAAGCTCGGTTCTCACTCTAGGTGGCAGAGCTCATGTCTTCTCAAGTTCAGAGGCTATCTTCATGTTCTCTCTCAAAAGGAACCACCAAAGAAAGTAAAGAGGTACAGCACACGGCCCAGTAGGTGCTCTATGAATTCTCTATTATTAAATTTCAGAACCGTGAAACGTGAGTTAAAACAAGAAAGGTATGAAAATTAAAGTTGGAAATTTTATATGACCTATTCTAGATTAGAGTAAGGGTAAAGTCAATGCCAGTTTAAACCTAGCTATGTGTTTCAGCATCAGAAAGGGGGTCTCTTAGAGTATATTTCCAAGGACTCTGAATGATCTAGAAATGGTAATCTAGTCGAATAGAAAATTATTTATTAAAATCATGCATAGCATAGTAAAAAAAATCCAATCTCAGAAAATAAATATCATGTTAAAATAACTGGAAGACCCCGGGTCAGGTAGAAATTCATCTTAAAGTGCATTTGGGAAAGAACCCAAAAAACACTTTCCTTTCTATAATAATAACGCTCTTGCTTGTTTATAACAATGCCTGTTGCAAGCCGGGTAGCCCTGTCACCTCTTCTGGTTCTGCAATGGAGGCATTTATGGGACTCTACTTTTTTAAGCCATGTTACTCACTACAATCTCTCATTTCTTACAACAGTGACCAAATGACAAACCCTTGTTTTCTAAGCTGTCTGAAGAACACATCGTGACTGACCCTCAGCCTTCCCTTTGTCTTGGTCATTTTGGCTAGTTGTTGGAAGATGGTGGTTGTGGTAAAAGAACACATTTCTTTTTCTCTTTTTTCTTCTTCAAAGACATAACCTGATTCTGGTAACTATACCTAAAGCATAGAATCTGAAACAGGTACAAACCAGGTAAAAATTGCTCTATTTAATGTCAACTCATATAAAAAATAAAAGTGCATTGAGTCTAGGGGGCGGAGAGATGTACAGAGCAGAAGGTAAATATCTTGCACACAACCAACCCAGATTCAACGCCCTAGAATTGCGAGATGCAGACGGTCGTAGCCCTGGACATCACCATGAGCACTGACCGGTGTTGCCCTGGAGGCTCCCTGTCAGGGCCCTGCACATCCCCGGAGGCCCTTAGTACTTAGTAATACCAGCATGGCTCCTGTGATTCCAAGCCCCAGAGATTCTGAACTCTGGCATTGAATCATCATCTAGATTGACAAAGTGTCTGAGGTTCTGTCACTGAGAATGCCCCGGCTGGACTCCTGAATGTCACTGGGAGTAAATAAATAACAACATAGAAAACATTATTTCAGAGTTTCAAAACAATTGCCTGTTTCAGGAATTATGCCTCTTGTGATTACTGATGGTAAATTTCTGACAGCTTCATTGCTTCACCTTCATTGACCATATTAATGCAAGTAAAATACCAACTAACATTCCGACTGAAACTACATTTACTGATTGATAAAGAAATTCTTTACTGAATCAAATATAGATAGGCATGTATTGACATTTAAATTGCTAAATTGTAATTCACTGAGACCATATACTGAACATGAGTAAACTTGTTTCAAACAATATCATAGGAAAACCAAGTATTTACATAGGATTGGTAATAAGTATTTTGTATTTTATAGCTTCCCATTACTTACTACTCTAAACTATAGTGTTAATAAGTTTGTGGTAATTGTATATAGTTCCCCAAATGAGTGATTTGTTGACTTTTGCCTTCACACTACTGGTCATGAGTCATATGTCACTTGCTTGTCTTTCCACCCTCCATCTTCCACGCTCCTCCTGCTTTTCCTTTCCCTACTTATTTATTTAAAAGTATTACCAACCAGTGAATATAGTAAAGAAATATCATGGCAGCTAGGAACAAAATACTCCAACTGCCTTGAAAATCAGTGCCTAGATTGCAGATGGTTCCTGTTCGGGTTTGCTGCATGTCTTTGAATCTCTGAGCCAGGTGGCATATGTGGTCATCTTCTCCTCCTCTGACTGATTCTAGGCAAGCAGGTTTCTATGATTTAGAGATGCATAGTATTCTTTTCACAGTATAAATCCATCAGTCTTGCATTTCTAAATAGATGATAATACAAATAGGTTCTTTCAGTCTGAGGTTTTAATATTGTGAGTTTCA
Source organism: Sorex fumeus (assembly GCF_029834395.1). Classification (NCBI taxonomy): domain Eukaryota; kingdom Metazoa; phylum Chordata; class Mammalia; order Eulipotyphla; family Soricidae; genus Sorex; species Sorex fumeus. The sequence continues at coordinate 22,775,039 of NW_026606077.1, read as the reverse complement.
TTATTCTTAGAGCCTCAGTTTTGTAGTCATTACAGCAGTAATAGCCGTTTCCATAGTCTTGTTCAGATGACATTTAAAATTGGATCTCGGAATCCAGAATATTTGATCTAAAAAAGAAAATGTAAATTAGAAACAACAAAAAATGCTGCTTTGAGTTCCAGTGTGTTTCTGTCATTAAGGTGATGTATTTACAGCGAATTCTAAACGATTTTCTTTATCATCTAATTTTATGAATAAGACTTTTGAATTTAAGATAGATGTTTTGTATATTCTGGTTCAGGTATTTGTAAATGTTCAAGAATTTGTGCGATTTAAAAATGCACTAATTTGGCATCTAAATTTCAGTGGTTGTGTATGAGTGATGATACAGATGCTAAAAGAAGCACGAGATGGAAAGAATAAAGTTAAAAATTCTATAACTTAGTTTCATTTTTCTGAATTTTTTCGTGTATTTAGAGGTCTAGAAAATATACAAATAAAGCAGGTGCTACAATAATAAAACTGTGATAGAGAAAAATATGGACAGTATTGTCTCTGTTTATGGAGAAGGAGGAAGATCAGTGAATATATTTAATTTTGTTATTTTTACCTTTGGGTTACACCAAGCAGTTCGTAGGGTTTACTCCTGACTGTGCTGTATTCAGGGTGCTTCACTCAGATGTCACCCAGGTCCCCTGCATGCGAGGGAAGCTCCCTGCCCGCTGTTATTAATTCTTGTTTGTTTTTTGCCACATTTGCCCAGCAATGCTCAGGGTCACTGCTGTCTCTGTGCCCAGGAATCACTTCTGGTGGTGCACGGTTACCATATCGGGATGGACCTACACCCTGCGCATGCAAGGCATGTGGCCTCCCTACCTTAGAACCGGCTGTCCTGTCTCCCGGGCCCTCCATGTCCCATCACTCGGCCCCTCCCCCTGTCCCATCTCATGGCCCCCCTGTAGATTGCAGACTACTAGCCATAAGCATAGATCAGGGAGCCCAGGGGGAAAGACTGAACATGCTCTTTGCCAGAAGGTGCTGAGTGATCTGCAGGAGGGTGCAGTGCAATGAGGGAGGGGTGCAGTGCTCTGAAGGAGGGGTGCAGTGCAGATCCCGGGGTGCACGATCTGAGCTCAGGTGCTCTGTCAGCCAGCTTCCCTGTCCACTGCGGGGTTGCACTGTTCTCAGGCGCCCACCAAGGACTTGGGCTTAAGGCTCGTGACCAGGCTCGAGGGTAGCCCAGGAGAAGGCAGGAAACGTTGGCCCCTCCCATCACCCTGGCCCTTGGCGGGGAAAACATGTGGGGAGAAGGCACCAGAGCTTGGTCCCCCAGGCCGTCCCTGCCAAGTACCAGATCCTCACCACTCACTTCAGCCTCGCCGAGAGGAGGGTGTGTTTTCTCCTCGGGTTGGCTTCTTGGCGATCCCCTGGGTTAGGCAGTGCCTGTCGTCCCAAGGAGCAGTTCCTGAATAGGCTCCGCCTGTTGGGTGCACAGGGACTGGGGGAGGTTCATAGGCAGGCCCTGTGCCTCAGAGCAAGTCCCAGCGAGGTGTGCGGAGAGATGCCCCTGCCCAGGCGCGTTGGGGGTCCCCCACGCTAGGACAGGGGAGGGCGAAGCACCCAGGGTTAGCCGCAGTGCATGAAGATGTGGCTCCGATGCAGAAGATTTCCTTTTTCTCCTATGTTCTCTTCTTTTCTTCTGTGCTAGTGGATAAATGGCGAGCAGAAAGCGAGAAATCAAGCTACAGGGAAAGCAGGAGTTCAATCTGCATTCGCGCTCTTGGCTGACTGGAACACGGAGACAGAATTCAGCATTGATCCCAAGCCCAGTGCGATGAGATGCTGCTGCAGAACAAGGGGCTGACAGGTATTGGGCCTCCCCTGCAGGAGCATCTTGGTTCCCCTCACGGCTGAGCCGCTTTGCTCTTGCCGCTGCCTCTCTTTAAACTAAGCTGATACGGTTCATGGGCTGGAGCGATAGCACAGCGATAGCGCGTTTGCCTTGCACGCAGTCAGCTGGCCCACTGGAGTTAGGCTCCTACGCCCGCTCGGAGAGCCCCGCCAGCTACGGAGAGTATCTCGCCGGCAGGGCAGAACCTGGCAAGCCACCCATGACATACTCAATATGCCAAACACAGTAACAACAAGTCTCAGGATGGAGAGGTACTGGGACCCCTCCAGCCAATCGATGAACAAAGGGAGGACTGTGACTGTGACCTGTGATATGGTCCATCTGACTCGATCTCTCGTTAAATAGTGCTGTCTTCTAGTGATCGATGTTTACCAAGCCTGGAGTGGACCTTGCAAAGCAAAGCAAACTTTATTCCGAAATCTGAAAAATGAGCTGAATAAGATTACTGCATTTTGTTGTATTAAGAATTTCCTTTCCATTAAACTGTCATTGTCTTGTGATGTTGTGTGTTTAAAGTAAGGACCATCTTGATTTTAGACTGTCAGCGATTTAAAATAGCTGTTGGCTTGGCAGTTTTTCTGTACAGTCTGGCTACCGGATCTGAGGCAAAAAAGATTTTGATGTCCTCTTATTTCGATAATTGACCATAGTAAAATTGGATAGAAAAGGAGAGAATTAGCACCTCTTTTTCTTTATAGCTGACCACTTTTTCGGTTTTTATTCCTTAGATCAAGGGTTACAAACATGGCTTTTCTATATTATGTAACACCCTAGGCATTTTGACAGCTCGCAGTTTTCCAGGGTGCTTGATTGATTTTCCCCTGTCCGGATTGTCATGTAGATATGTGGACTCTCTGTGGGACCAACTCCAGGCAATGTGTGTGGAGGATGAGAAGGGTGAGAAAAGAGAATCTTACTATGATTTGTCAGGCAACAGCGTCAGCTCAGCGGAGGGCTGCTTGAGGATTGGGGTCATGAACAAATGTGTTGATTTTTAAAACTGCATCAGAGGTGACAGGGTTAGAACAGTGCTTATGTACACACATGTCCTGTAGAAAATCACTGCCCCTCCTCCAAACCCCCAGAATGCCCATGGCTTCCACCCTTGCCTCATGACCCCTCTAGTGACCCTCATCCTTCTTCCCTCTCTTCCTCTTAAAATCATTTCTGTATTCCAAATCCAGAATATTGTTGTCACTAGATACTTTTCATTCCTTGCTTTTTGTGGGGCCAGGGGTGCCTCCCCAGTGTTGCTCAGGAGCCCTTGGTGATCCCTGGGTGATCTGAGGAGCTGAGCCAGTGCTTCTGTGCCAGGGTCCAAGCATGTGATCCAGGCAGGCCCACGTTCTCATGTCCAACCAGGTCATTTCAGCAGCCCTTCAGAGCTGCCTTGGCATGCTCTGGGAAAACTAGCATATCTCACCAAACATCCCCCTTCAAAGTAGTGGAGGCGCGCCCTCTGGCGGATATTTTACTTTCCACAGTTAGCGTCAGAAAAGGACCTTCCTAGTCTTAAAAACAAGTGGAAACAAAGATAAATGTGACTGCACTAAAGGCAGAAGCTCTGAACTTCAACGAAATGATGGCCAGAACATAAGTATAGCACACGAATGGGAGAAATATTTACCCAACATTTTTCTGAGAGCGGTTAATATCCCCTGTGAAGAATTTTGGATATAGCCATTACTATAACATATTGCCACAGTGGTACGCAAATCTTAGTGGTACCTGAGTATAATAAAAAGTTATTAGTTAGATAGAAAAAACGTTCAGAAATGTTTATCAGATGTTACTGAGTAATGAATTCGCTTGTGGAGTTCTAGTCCTAGTTTTTGAAGCACTATTAGGTTTCGTATTTGCATCTGGGAATAAGCAGCAATTCATCATTATTATTTTCTCTGTATATTGCTATTATTGTCATTTAATTAGTGATTCACTTTAAGAAATTACAAAACAAGAATTGCAAAATTAAAAGTGAGTTATTTCATTTAGGTAAAATTCACATCATGTTAAATGCCCGGGCCCCAAAGGAACCACAGCTGCTGGTAGTACAAGACTGGAGGGCTGCAGTCAGGCGCGAGGGGCCCTGCTGCCAAGCAGTGGCCTCAGGGCCGAGTTCTCTGTCACTTGTTCTGTCTCTTGTGTTCTATCCCCAGCTGCAACTCCCCACTTCCAAATAACTTAACAATATCCTGTTTCTCAGTAATATAGCATATATATGATCAGCATAATTAAAAAGATGTGCTCATTTTATCTTATGGGTCTACACATTGGAAAATATCCCCATTGTATTTATAATATATAAAAGATATCTTATAACATGTGTATATGTGTATGAGTAACCTGATAACTTGTGTATAAAGAATATGGAGAGTATTTTTATTCTCCTAGTGTTATTCTGTCTATATGACAGGATACTCTATATGTAATATACATACTCAACTTTTGGTTTTGGTCCATAGTCTACTAACTTTTGATATGTTGCCAAGGAAAAGGCTGAGGTATCATTTTTGTTCCTTTGTAGATTTGGATGCACATCAGGACACTTGAAGAATATGTTTATGAAAGGGATAGCTTGGCTGTGTGTGCATGTCTACTATATTATTAAATCTGGAGAGCAACAGCATAACTTGATATGTAAAGATAAAGAGTATTGATTGTCTTCATGTTTAATAAGAAAACTTTTAAATTTTATATGAGAATGAAATACATTATGTTGTCATGATAACACATTTTGAAGTATGTGTAACAAATGCCTAGCATTTTACAACATGTTGTTTTTATACAGATGATGTTTTCGATATCCTGCCAAGAAGAAGGTTTTAAAATATTGATGCAAAGACAAGTACTTTTATCAGAAGATGAAGCACAGAAACTGTGCAAGGAATATGACCATGAAGCTTATTTTGAAGACCTTATAGAAAACATGATCAGGTGAAGTGATTTCAGGTTTAGAAAGTATGATATGTTTCTGAATCATTTAAATATTTTCCTAACCCTGTGTTCTGTTCCCATGGACAAACCTATATAGTCTATAAATATGTGCAGGAGCCTTTTATTTATTTATTTATTTATTTATTTATTTATTTATTTATTTGCTACTATCCTACCCACCTCAAATCACAGCCCAAATTCTATCTACGCTAGTCCCTCTGGTGTGTCATGGAGTAATGGAAAGTCCCAGGTAAATTTGCTGGAGCTCAGTTGAACCAAATCTAGAAATTCACGGTGTGCCACTTCAAGCAGAGAACTTTCTGATTTTCAAGGAATTTGATAATCATAAAGATTACTGGTCCTAGAAGCAAAATGGAATAACAGAAGTAAGATATCAGAAAACGAAGTCAAATCAAAGGTGGACTCTACAGCCAGCAGGGCACATGCATATCCCAGCCAGAGTAGAACAGTAATCTAGGAAGCACCCCTGCAGACCTATGGCCCTTCCCTTGCTTTACCTACTTCAGTCCTCTTGTAAACATTACTCGTATTCCAAGTGAAGGTTGACTTCTGAATCTTGATAAAGGATTACTCTGACACTTTTGATCCGAGTATCACTGATGGGTCTCATTCTCCTAAAGAGCCCTGAATATAATCTCAGGGCTAGGATGAAAGAGACGTTACTGGGGCCTGCTCGAGGCAATCGACGATTAACAGGATGATGGAATGGAATGGAATGGAATCACTGAGTCATTGGGTCAGGCTCTGACCTGCCTGCCTGGTTGGCTGAGAACCACCAGAAATGGCCCGTGAGGTCTCTTGAGCATTGAGGGGCAGGGCTGCAAAAGAAAGTAAACAAATAAATGCATGTGTATTGCTTGTAACTAGTTATCTAAGGGGGTCATAATTTCAATAATTTTTTTTTCTAACAGTGCTTCATCTTTAGTCCTTGCTTTGTCAAGAAACAATGGTTTCCGGTACTGGAAAGCAATAATGGGACCAAGTTTTGTTGATGAAGCCAGACAATATTTTCCAGGGAGGTTTCATGTTAGAGGTATGAAACATTTTAAATGGGAGGCATTTTAGTATTTTTAATATAAAGTAATGCCTGTTTTTTTTTTCTTTTTGGTTCACACCTGGCGATGCTCAGGGGTTACTCCTGGTTTTGCACTCAGGAATTACTCCTGGCGGTGCTCAGAGAACCATATGGGATGCTGGGAATCCAACCTGGGTTGGCCGCGTGCAAGACAAATGCCCTACCCGCTGTGCTATCGCTCCCGATAGCACAACGGTAGGGCGTTTGCCTTACAAACGGCCAACATGGCCGACCGGAGTTTGATCCCTCCGCCCCTCTCGGAGAGCCCGGCAGGCTACCGAGAGGATCTCGCCTGCACGGCAAAGCCTGGCAAGCTCCCCGTGACATATTTGATATGCCAAACACAGTAACAACAAGTCTCATGATGGAGACGTTACTGGGCCCACTCGAGCAAATCGATGAACAACCGGAGGACCGTGAATGCCTGTTTATTTATCAAATAAACTAAACATATTCCAAACTTACATCTCTTTCAAGACTGAAATTATTTTTTATGGATTCCTTTCAGATAGTATCAGCATCAAATTTATTTATGAAGGGTCTACAAATATTTTGTTGGTGTTACATTTTAGAAAGGATAATAAAGCCATATGTTTCAAATATACCATCTGACATACCCCCAAATTATCCTCAAAAATTGGTTTTATTGTCATATTTATACTTGAGATAACTATAATACAGGAAACTGAACTGCCATTGTGTGATTAGCAAACAAATGTCGACAAAATTGTAATTTGTGCTTGAGTCCTGCTTGGGAGCATCCATGCCTTCTCTCTTCTTTACCTCTAAGTGTCAATTACCATGTGGTTATCTTTAAAATTTTAAATTAATCACATCTTTCGTGCCTCCTACGAATCTGTCTACATCAGGGGTGATCTAATGTTGCTTGGTAAACTGTATGTAATCTATAAACAATGTTCCATTGCCTTATGTTGTATTTTGTGATATTGTGCTTTAACAGTTTTAACTTCTTTATCTCAAAGTTTATGTGAGCAATTTGCAATGTAAAGTTTCCCTATCAACCAACTGAATGGGAGCATTTCATTAGAAGTTGCTGAAAGGGAATACAGTATTTCTTCCCCGCTGAATATACACAGTGGGTAGGGAATTTGCCTTGCATGCAGACGAACTGGCCAACCCAGGTTCGACTCTTCCACCCCTCTAGGAGAGCCCGGCCAGCTACCAAGAATATCTCTTCCACATGGCAAAGTCTGGCAAGCTACCCATGACATAATCGATATGCCAAACACAGTTTCACAATGGAGATGTTATTGGCCCCGCCCGAGCAAATCAATGAACAACCGAAGGACAGTGACAATGACAGTAACAGAATATACTTTAGCAATGATTAAACCTGACATACCACTTGAAGAAAGAGGGAAGCCTTTTTAAATGTGTATATTATTCCCCAAACTTTGTTAATTTTAATCTATAGAAGTGTTGAGAAAATACTTTGATGAGCATTCATACACTTTTTAAAAAAACATTTATTGGTGAAACACCATGAGGTACAGTTGTACACATACAAATTTTTGTGCTTGGGTTTCCATTATACAGTGATCGAGTACCCATCCCCCCACCAGTGACCATTTTTCACCACCACTGATCCCAGTATCTCTGCCACCCCCCATCCCTTCCATCCCACCCTGCTTCTGTTGCAGGGCATTCCTTTTTGTGCTCTTTTGCCTTTTGGGTGCTGTGGTTTGCAAAAGAGGCATTGAGTGGCAGTTATGTTTGGTTTATAGTCTACTTTCAACATGCATCTCCCATCATGGGAGGATCCTCCCAACACCCTTTATTTGGTGCTCCCTTCTTTCTCTGAGCTGCCTTTTCCCCCAGCATGTGTGACTGGCCTCCAAGCTATGGAGGAGTGAAACTCCTGGTACTTATCTTGGCTATTCTTGGGTGTTAGTCTCCTATTTTGTTACTTTATGTTCCCCATATGAAGAGCATTCATACATTTGTGTTTAGATTCAACAGATAATTTTTGTCTATTATAAATTTTAATTTTCTTTTTTCTTCCCTCTTTTCTATGCTTCAGTTATAATTTAAATATTATTGAATTATGTTAAATTCCCTTACAAAGTTGAGAGAGATGGTATTTTTACTTTCATAAATATATTAATATATTAATATATATAATATATATAATTTATATTAATATATAATATATATAATATTATATATTATATAATATATATAATATAATATAATATAATATATAATATAATATATAATATAATATAATATATAATATAATATAATATAATATATAATATATATTATATAATATAATATATAATATATAATATATAATATAATATATAATATATAATATATAATATATATAATATATAATATATATAATATATAATAATATAATATATAATATAATATATAATATATATAATATAATATATAATATAATATATAATATTATATAATATATAATTTATATTAATATATATTAATATTAATAAATATATCATAAATATATTTCATAAATATATCCTCAGGTCCATGAGGTCCCAGTAGCCTCTGCCCTCTCCCAGGGCCCCCCCCCCGGCCATTTCTTGGGTCACTGCACTGTCCCCATGGGAGCACTCGGTCCTGAGGTGTCTGGGGAGGCGGGGGATAGTCACCTGGTCAGCTCACTGCTCTCCCACGGTGAAGATGGGCTCCTGCCAGGGAGGAGGGGCCGTCAGGGGTCATGCACAGCTTCCCAGCCAGCCCTGTCTGAGCCCCAAGACCTGCCCAGCCCGTGACCGAGGCTCCCTGAGGCACCTGCTTCCGGGGAAAGGCCGGACACACCAGCTCCGGGAACCCAGAGCCCAGTGTCCCTCAGGGACCTGTCGTCCACACTCCTGGGAACCTTGGTCTGTCCTGTGTCCCCCGCCCACCTGGAGGGCAGACCCACTGCTTCCCACCCTGGTGTGGTTCACTGGGACCCCCAAGGCCTCAGGCTCTGCCTGTCTCCCTCCCGACTCTCCTCCAGTGCCCTCACGGGGCAGCTGTCCACAGGGACATCTTCAACTTGTAGCCTGGCCCGGATGGCCAGGACAGGGAGTGTGCCCTGGCAGAGCCCAGGCGGGAAAGCCAACCCCCTCACCTCGGTGTGTGCAGAGCCTCTCCTACAGGCAGCCTTCCAGTGCTGAGAAGAAAGGGGGAGTGAGGGCCTGGGCCTCTCAGAAACTCAAGAAGCCTCCCCAGGCCTGGGCTCCTGCAGGGAACTGCAGGCTGGGCTCTCGCCTGATTCAGTCCCAGGGACGCTGAGCCCATTCTCAGTCCCTGTCAGGCCAGCAACCTGGTGCCAGCAGCACCCTGACCAGTCTGTGCACTGTGCTGCCTCACAGAGGCCCTGGGCCCCCTCTGAGGGTCTCTCAGGTCACCACTGTCCTGTTGGCCCCCGTGGAGGCCCCTGTGTGAGGGATCCCTGCCCCCGCAGGTCAGGGGGGAAGCGTGTACTCTCCCCGGAGCTGGGATCCCACAGGGACAGCTATTTCTCCCACAGTGCGGGAGGGGGTCTCCCACACAGACTCTGGCCCTTAGGTAACTGGGTCCCCCGGAATACCTCGCCCTGTGCCTCACGTCTGCGAGAGAGAGGACTGATGCTCTCATCTGGCCACACGCCCCGTCTGCTTCTTTCAAACACACCTGCCCCCAGTCCCCCAGGACGTCTCCAGACTCTACCTGGTGCTGTTCCTTGACCGCAAACGGAAAACACATTTTTTCAGCAAAATCCAAAATAGAATTCCATTAAACCCCGAAAGGTAGGGGTCCTCAATCCAGAGAACCAGCCATTCGGGTAGATGTTCAGGAGTAATAGGAGAATAAGTGTGAGAATCCATGTAGAAGAGATCAGACAAGTATTCGCTTGCCTGTGGCAACTGAGCCAGAGAGCAGCAGGCCCGTTTATATACACTCTGCTGACATCACGGAACCCTGCGGAGTCACAAAGGGTCCCGGGCCGGGGAGGGGACCCCATGCATGGCTGCCACCAGCCCTGCCCCACTCAGGCCTAAGTGGTCTCTCTACCCGCCTAGGCCTTAGGTTGCCCTGCCCTCCCTTCCCGCCCTTTACAAGCCCCGAGCCCTGCCTCCTGGGCCTGGCCTTGTTCTCTCAGGAACCCAGTCACCCCCTGCGTCTGCGCTTGCCGTCTGTCTGCCTCACCGAGCCTCTGACCCTGGCACTTTCCTCTCGGCAGTGTCCTTGTTTCACATCCTCTTTCCTCCAGACTCTCCCAGCAATGTTCCCACATGAACCTGGGCCTCGAGCATCCAGCCCTCTCCCACTGCGTTGGAGCCTCAAAATCCGCCACATTAGTTTGGTCTTTGCTCAGCCTTTACCAAGCATCTTTATTTTTTAAATAAAAACTCTTTCTTTGAAACAAACAAATGAAACAATTATTTTACTATTGTGTACATACACTAGACTCTCAAAGTGTAATTATTTGGCAATTTTTTTTTTGTTTCTGGGGGGCCACACCTGGTGATGCCCAGGGCTTCTCTTGGCTCTGCATTCAGGAATTACTCCTTGTGGTACTTGAGGACCCATGGAGGATGCCAGGGATCGAAGCCAGCTTCTCCACGGTACTATCTCTTAAGCTTTCAGCGTTTTTAAGTAATATAATCTGAATATCAATTTTTTAATGATTTCTACACGTTTTATATTCATAAAGTAGTTCACAGGAGTTCATTACAGGTAACATTCAAACACCCATCCAGCCAGTGAGCATCTTCCCACCACAACAAGAGGGAAGTGTGTGAAGGTTGTGGAAATTCATTCTGGGGCTAAATGTCAATTTGTAAGACTTTTCTCTTTGGGAAAAGTCCAGGTAGCGCTCTACTTTCAATATATAGAACTTTCCTTGTTCCTTTCCTCTTTAAATTTTATTTCTTTTCTACTTCCATCATAGTTTTATCAGAACTTAATATATTAACATAATTTTTCCTTTAAAGGCTGTTATTGATTACCCCTCATACATTCCAACATAAATATGTGTAAGTAGAAACTAATATCAAATTTTCTTTGTAGATTAACTCCTAATTACAACTCTCAGTAAAATGTACTTCATCAATATTTCCTGTTTTGAGTAATATTTTTAAATATTAATTAACAGGTTCACTATCCACTGTAGCACTCTCCTCCCATTTCTCATCAATCTGCTCGAACTGGCACCAGTAATGTCTTCATTGTGAGACTTGTTGTTACTGTTTTTGACATATCAAATACACCATGGACCTTGCCAGCCTCTGTCGTGTGGACAGGATACTCTCGGTAGCTTGCTGGGCTCCCCAAGAGGGATGGAGGAATCAGACCCGGTCAGCTGCGTGCAAGGTAAACGCCCTACCCACTGTGCTACCGCCTCATGTCCCCTTCCTTAATTCATGTCTTTATAGAATATTACTGCTACATTTCTTTTTTTTTTTCTTTTTGGGTTACAAAGGAGAATGACTTACATCGCTTCTTCTGTCAGTCCTACTGATAGAAGTGCCTTCCATCAGAGGCTGTTCCTGCCGGTTCAGAAGGATTACTAGCTCTTTCATCTCTGCTCTGACTGCAAACACAGTATGTAATTGCACCATTCTCAAACCTCTTTCACGCTCTTGAAAAATAATGTCCGCTAGAGAGATTGTATAAGGTAAGTCACATGTCTCACATGCTGCTGACCTGGGTTCGAGCTCCAAAAATGTATAGTTCTTCTGAGCACCACCAGGCATGATCCTTGAGTACAGAGCAGGATTAATATTGAGCACGGCTGAATATGCCTGCCACCCAATAAAAGATAAAGTTTTTGGTGCCCAACCAGCTCACAAAGGTGAGGAAGCAGAAGCAGGACCCCACTTTCAACTAAGTGGGTGAGTCTGAGTGGTCTGGAAAGGGCCAAACCGACACTCTGGGGCCAGCAAGCTCCGGCAGTACAAGAAACAGTCCTCCCCTTCTCACGTACCTCAGACCTAGCTAACCTTTAGATGTAAACATCCTCCCCTGTTTATCACAGACCCTGGTCTGGCGAAGTCCCGCCCTACAGGATCCCAGTCCTTGACCTCCGGCCCGGAAATTGTAACTGACCATGTTTTCCTTCCTGTTTCTGACCATGTTTTCCTTCCTGTTTCTGGCCATGTTTTCCTTCCTAGAGACTGTAACTCTTTGCCTGGTAACCGGGGCCAAACAATGTATCCTTTAACGCTTGCTCTCCTGTGCCTCGGTTTTCTTGTTTTGATTCTTTCTGCTCAGTGGAATTTCCTGGAGGGGTTTACAAGAGGAGAGCGAATGAAGAGAGGCTGTGAAGGCTGCTGGGGCCACTGAGTCTGCCGGGGGCTTGGCCCGCCCTGCTTCTGCGTTCCTCTGCGCCTCTGACCGCTGGACTGTCTCCGTGCACTTTGTTACAAGGAAAAGTAAGGCACCCTTGCATTTGAACAGCACTGCCTATTGTTGACTTCCCATCTTTGACTTCACATCTTCTCAGCTTTCAGACAAGACAATTAAGAAAAATTAAAAATTTCTGAGATTTTCGTGTTACATAACTGATTACACCCACATCATTTGCCACCCCTTTAGGCTATTCCTTATATTTTTCTCCAGAGCTTTCCTTTCCTTCCAATTTTCAATGTTTATATTCTTAGGGTAGTCTTTGGGGCTGTCACTTTCCTTTTTTTTTATGTAGGAGTCCTGCTATTTATGCAGCCACTGATTAGCTGATTGAATTGAGCATGAACTCCAACTTTTTTTCATAATTTATTTTTTCTTTTATTTATTGAATCACTTTGGGAAAAGTTCCTAAGCTTTTGGGTTTAAGTCTTGGTGATACAATGATCAAACACCTTTCCCTTCACCAGTACTCATTTTTCACCACCAAGAATCCAAATATACCCCCCTCCCAACCCTCCCAATGCCTGTGAAGCAGATGATTTCTACTTAACTCTTTTCTACATTGATTACATTCATTATTTCGACAAAAGATGCACCATTATTTAGAATCCTCCCCCCCAACAACCAGAATTACTGAAAAGGCATTGTGAAATACTGTTTCCTATAGCTGGTTAAGAGAATCATATAACGTTGCGCAGCTGCAATAGTGGCTGCGTGATTTTGGATTTCTGCAAAGAGCCAGATAATTACGAGATTGTTTTCTGTGTGCCTGATGTTATGGGTGTGCTGGAGAGCTGCTACGTGGGGGCAACTCGTGACCTCGGTAGGGCATGAAAGACGAGCCGGTTCCACCCCCCTTCCCATGCGACTGTAGTTGCCCTGTCACCGCGGACTCATACTTGGCTTTCCTATAAGCGCTGAGGCAGCAGCCACCCTGCTGCTGGGGGCGGGGGGGGGGGTTGGGGGGGAGAAGGCGGAAGGGAGCAACACCCTTTTGCTCCCGGGGAGGCATGGTGCTATATTTTAACCTATGGTCCATTCACTTTTCTGCTGCAAGCTGCCGGGCTCTGGACTAAGTCCTTTTACCTCTGGAGCCATGGCCATGCCAGAGAGCCGCTCCTGGGGGGTAACTCGTGACCTCGGTAGGGCGTGAAGGATGAGCTGGTCTCCCTTCTCATGAGACTGCAGTTGCCCCGTCATGGCCAGCTCATATCCTGATTCCAATAAGCTCTGAGGCGGCAGCCACCTTACTGCTCGGGGGTGGGGGGGGGGCAAGGCGGAAGGGATCAACACCCTTTCCTTCCCAGAGAGGCATGGCGCTGTAGTTTAATGCTTGGTCCATTCACTTTTCTGCTGCAAGCTGCTATGCTCTGGATTAAGCCCTTTTTCCTCTAGAGCCATGGCCGTGCCGGTGAGCCGCTCGTAGGGGGCAACTCGTGACCTAGGTAGGGCGTGAATGAAGAGCCAGTACCGCCCCCTTCCCATGTGATTGCAGTTGTGGGGCTCTCACTTTCTTCCACACACTTTGGTTCATCTTCTCTAATCTTATGACCTTCATATGAGAAAGGATTCATCTGAAAAATCAGCATCACCTGCTTATATATCCGGACTGTATGTATACCCAGTAGCGTCTGACATACAGGAGGCATGCAAAGCCACCAGGGGTGTTACAGGAATAGAGTACTATATGTGTTTGATTTTGTTTCTCTCCTTATCTAAAAAATGAGAAAGATCCTATGCTTACAAATGTTTCCTGTAAGAGTCGTCAAAAGTGTTCTCAGTTTCTTTCTACTTGTGTTTCTGGATCACATAAAATGTTGTTAGGGTGCGGTGTCAGATCTCCTTGCAGCAACAAGGACCACGTAGAGAATGCAACCCGCAAACAGGTAGTTTATTGTTTCTGGCTCATCAGGGTCAAGCCGGTTACACAGACACACAGGTCCCGTAGGTCCAGGCCAGACCCCGACCCAGGGTAAGGGAGTAACTTATATGGGCCCTCACTGACCATTACAGCAAAGACCACCATTATCATAACCAATAGATTTATAAGAATCCATTCTTAACCCATCCTATTTCTACTACTGAAAGTACATTGTTCCTGATCCTAGGAGCTTGAAGGGTAACATTTGGAGAAGTGGTTACATTGGATGAGCAAGTGAGCATAGCTTGCAAGGAGTATGCAGTTACATTTAATGAAAAAGCAGGCTCAGAGCATATCCTGCAGGCACACTTAGTTATCGCTCTTCCCTTGCAACCCACTTCCCTTGTCACCTGCCCCCATTTGCACATACCCTGGGGCACCTGTATCCAGGCAGCAGCCCCCAGGAAAATAGCAACTTGCCGGGCTCTCCAAGAGGGGCGAAGGAATCAAACCTGGCTCGGCCGGGCTGGCTGCTGCGTACAAGGCAAACACCCTACCAACCTACCGCTGTGCTATCGCTCCTGGGATTTGTAATTGGAAGACACAATTTTTTGTACTTCTAGATGGTGTGGGAAGGAAGGCCTGAGCAACATTTAGCAGTGCTCAAAGCTCACTTCTAGCTCTGTGCTCAGGGGTCACTGCTGGTGGTGCTCTGGGACATGTGTGTTGCTGGAGATCAAACTTGGGTCAGCCACATACAAGACCAGCATCTTAACCCCTAAATCTCGGCCCCTAAAGAGAAAGTGTTTTTAATTAGAAGACACGATTTCCAGTGTTTGGCTTTGTAAGAGATATATTTTAAAAAGGTTAATCATAATTACCACCAAGTTTAAGATATTTTAAAATAGTGAGAAAAGACTTTTTTGAAACAACTCTAGGAAAGGAGCACTATGAAAACTGATATTGAGAACTAGTTCCATAATTAATAGTATTTTATGTCCAAATGACCGTGATCATGTAAACATTTCCAGACTTCCATACTTACAAGAACGCTTTCAATTTGAATGTCCCACCACACGAACCAGCAGCAGCATTCCAGCTCTCCTCCTCCTAAAATGGTGCCTCTCCTCACTATCTCCCAGCCTCTGTCTCTTTACTTCAGTCACCACCTTCTGTTTTCACAGTCAGAATTAATTTTGATTCGGCTGTGTTTATGACTTAGGTAACTCTCTCTTCTGGGGCCAGAGTGATAGCACATCAGATAGGGCACTCACCCAACCCGGGTTTAATCCGTGGCATCCCCTGTGGTCCTCCAAGCACTGCCAGGAATGAATCCTGAGCACAGAGCCAGAATGTGTTATGTCCTGGGAAGGTAATTTCGCTCGCACATTGACCAGACCAGATGCCAATGCAAGGCCCCATGATTGTTAGCTCGAGCTAGGGTCCAAGTCTCATACAACGCAGTGGAGACTTGATAAGGACCCCAACTCCGAATTCTAAGCCATTGATATAGGATTGGGTTACATAGCAGCAGTTTTTGTAGGAACTGGCGATGTGGTTCCAATTTGGATCCCGTGACTCCACAGCCTAGGCCCTCTCCACTTGGCTGGGGCCCACTGCCCATGGCCCCTCCTGATAGGCTGTTGCCACAGGGTGGTTTATCTGCCCAGGGTGGTATTTTTTTTTTTTTTGGCAGTGGGACTTTGTGATGGGGAAAAGCGAGACTTAGGCCTGCTGAGTTTTGGTCTTAAAGTGGAGTCTGTCATGGCTCCACTTCGGCCTCACAAAGGAAGTCCTTCTGAGCACTCCCTGGTGTGACCCCTACTCACCAACTAAAAGACTCTTCTAAATAACTTTCTAGGAAACTAATTTTTTTAGAATTATTAAAAATTATAGTCCGCGTATACTTTGTAGTTGACACTGAAAATAGGTATTTTTAGTTAGTACAGCCAATTAAGAATTTCTTTCCTTTTCAAGTATATCTTTCCATGAAAAATCATTAGGACATTAAAATAAATGGAAATCTTAGATGCAGATTTGGAATCACTCTTTCACTCTATTAAAACATAATTTCAAAATTTGACAAAATATTAACTAATAACATTTCTCACTTAATCACTTAATCACTTAACTTCCCGTTAGTCGACGCGTTGCTCAAGCAGGCGCCAGTAATGTCTCCATTTGTCCCTGTCGCGTGCTAGTGGGCGGTCACGCGGTCTTTTGACAGCCCGTGGAATCTAGTCAGTAACAGCTCTAGTCCAGCGGTCGTCTTTAAATCTCATTACGTGACCAGCCCATCTGATTTTTGACACCTTGGCAAATGAGACAGCGTCCCTGATTCTTGATCGTCGACAGATGTCAGAACTCCGGATTCTTTCTCTCATTTGAGTGAAACGTGATATTCCAAGCATAGCTCTTTCTATTCTTCTTTGGGAGACCTGAATAGCTTTCTCATCCTCTTTGCGTAGGGCCCAGGTCTCTGAGGCATAGGTCAATGCAGGAAGAACAGTGGAATCAAAGAGATGTGCCCGGAGCCGGAGGTTCTTCGTCCTCTTAGCTATTTCTTCGACGTTCCTGAAGGCGTTCCAAGCTGCTCTCTTCCTCATGCACAGCTCGGGTGCCAGGTCATTTGTCATGTTGACTTCTCAACCTAGGTACACATAGCTGTTGCATTCGGAGATGGTCGTTCCGTTGAGAGTGAATGGGGCATCAGGAACGAGGCTGTTTCTCGTAAACATTGTGTTCGTAAGATTCAGCTGTAGTCCTACCTTTCCACACTCACGGTCAAAGTCGGCCAGCATTTGTGCCGCTTGGCTGATGTTTGGTGTTATTAAAACAATGTCATCAGCAAAGCGGAGGTGGTGTAGTTGCCGACCATCTGTCTTCACTCCCATTCCTTCCCATTCTAGTCCTCGCATGATTTTCTCGAGGGTGGCACTGAAGGGTTTCGGTGAAATGGTATCACCCTGCCAAACCCCTCTCTTGACATCAACGATCACTTCTTTGTAGAATGGTGAGATCCTGGTAGTGAATTCATAAAAGAGCTCACGGAGGATCTTGATGTATTGGGCTTGAATGCCCTGATTGGCTAGGTCTTTAATGACCGCTTCCGTCTGAACAGAATCAAAGGCCTTCTTTAAATCAGGGAACGTTAAACAGAGTGGCATCTTGAACTCCCTAGAAACCTCCATGAGTTTGTATATCGTGTGGATATGGTCGATGGTGCTGAATCCTTCGCAGAACCCAGCTTGCTCGCATGGTTGTCCTTCATCTAGTGTTCTGCTAATCCTATTAAGGATGACTCGAGTGAACAACTTGTAGATGAGAGAAAGTAGGCAGATCGGGCGATAGTTGCCAATGTCATGGATGTCTCCCTTCTTGAACAGTAGTACGGTCCTGCAGGTTTCCCATTGGGACGGAACCTTGCATTCAGACAGGTAGCGAGTGAAGAGCCGAGCCAGTGTATTGATGAGTACTGATGGCAGGTTCTTCAGGTGTTCAGGTCTAACCTTGTCTGGGCCGGGTGCTGTTTGTTTCTTTACCGACGAAATGGCGTGTCAGATTTCGGGAGGGAGAACGTTGGGAACGGCATATCCATTCTGTGGAATTTGGTATGTTGGCAAGAGGACATGGCTATCGAAAAGATTGGAGTAGAAGTCATGGATAATCTTCTCCATTGCCATTCTGGAGGATGTGAAGGATCCATCAGGACGTCGTAGGGCAGCCATCTTGGTCTTGTAGTTGGCGAAGGACAGGCGGGCATAACGAATACCTTTCCCAGCTTCTGCCGCATCTTCCAGTACTTCTGCTCTTCTCTCTTTGAGGTCTTCCTTGATCGCATCTCTGCACTGCTTTGCGAGCTCGACGTTAGCTTGCGGTTGCCTGGGGCATGCGCCAAACCACGCTGACGATTTTAGCTCAAGAGTTTTTGAAGACAGGCGTTTTTTTTGTGGCTATCTCTCTCTTGGCGTTCCTCGCACAGTCATGGAGGTGCTGAACCAGTCGATCGTATTCCTCACCAATGTTGTCAACAATGGCATCTTCCCATGTTGCCGCAATAGTGCCAAAGAGTTCCCAGTTGGTGGTCGTTCTGGGAGTTCTCTTCTTGAACTTTGCAGCCCTTTCTCCCCGCTCTGTGAAGTAGAATTTTGCACGAAGGAGACGGTGGTCCGATCCCGTTTGGAATTTTGGGACAACAGCGACATCGGTCAGGCAAAACCCTCAATTGAATATGATGTGGTCTATTTCGTTGTGGAATCGTCCACCGGGAGACTCCCATGTCCAACGTTTAGATTCTGCCTTCTGGAACTGTGAGTTACCATGGATGGTCTTGGTCGACATGATGAACTCAGACAGTCTCTCACCCTGTTCGTTCCGTTCTAGGCCATGGGTCCCGATGTGAAGTTCTTCAGCTGATCTTCTCGGTCCTATCTTGGCATTAAAATCACCCACAATGATCTTGTAGAAGGTGTGGTCTTCTTTATAGAACTTCTCCAGCTCCATGTAGAACTTCTCGATTTCTCTGTCATCATAATGAGATGTTGGTGCGTAGACAACGAAGATAGAAACGGCAGGCAGTAAGCCACATCTATTCAAATGTAAACGTCCAATTCGCGTTTTAGGCATTCAGTGAATCAATACTCTTGGCCAAGTTTGTGTTGAAAAGGATACTGATGCCTCCGACACCTCTTTTATCGCATATTCCGAGGAAAAATTCTTCTCCAGTGTCAAAAACTGCATGGTGAGATTCGTGCCTTCTTGTCTCGGTCAGACCAATGATGGCATACTTGATCATTCGCGCTTCTAACATCAGGTCCTCGATGGATGTATCTGATGCTAGCGTACGTGCATTGAAAGTACAGATGATCATTTTTGTCTTCCTTCGTTGTGGCAGCCTAGTATGGCCTTGAGATTTTGTCGGCCTCTCCTTTCTCATCCTTCTCAGTGCTGCCACGTCGGTGAAGCCTTCAGGGTCAGGTGAATGAGACCAGTGTTAGTTACTGGTTTTGGCATATCGAATACACAACGGATAGCTTGCCAGGCTCTTCCGTGCGGGAGGAATACTCTCGGTAGCTTGCCAGTCTTTCCGAGAGGGATAGAGGCTTTTGGAGCGACCTCCAATCACCCTTGTAGGTGTTACGTATTTGAACCCTACAAATATGGTACGACAATTCCGGAAGATGGGTATTTAGTGTCTTATGATGTGTTGCGCGGCCCGAAGTGGCTGCACAGGTCCGGAAAGCATCCTGGAGTGTGGTGAACGCTGGGTAATGGAGGTAGTGTCACTAAAATTTTCTCACTAAAATTGTTTAATATGTGGAGGAAGTCCTTCCATTTTGATTTAATGTTTCAAAAACTATTTTGGTAGTCTAATCTGATTGCCATCTGCTTAAGTACTTCCATTTTGAGGGAAGCTGGGGAGGCTGTGCCTAGCTACGTCCCTGTAGACCATCTTCACCCTCTAAGACCCATATGGGGACACGCCCCAGGGACAGCTGGCCACTGTGTGGGACACTCACAGCAGCATGCGTAGGTGAAGCTGGAAGAAGGGGTGCTATGGGGTGCATGAGGGAGACAAAGGCAGAGGCCAGGTGTCCTCGGGATTCATTTCCTGTGACTCCCATCCCAACCTTCGCTCTCTCCCCTTGCACTGGGAGCCCCTGGGGTGCAGTGTCCCTGGCTCACCGTGACTCCCCAACACTGCTGCTCTAGACTGTGGATCTAAAGACAGTCCTTTGGAAGGGGTCACTTCTCAGGGTGGGTTTCCTGGGCAGCGCACAGTGTCCCATTGGAAAGGGGCCTTTGTGCACCCCCTCCACGCTCAGACGTTGACGCACTCCCCGTGTCCACCTCTGCCCCAGTCTTCACATGCGGCTTCCTGGAGCATCTGCGCCTGGTTCTCCCACGCACAGGCTCCAGGACACGGCGGGGGTGGGCTGGGACAGGGGGCTCTACGCTGTCGTGAGGGCAGCAGTGACCCACCTTTTCGGGGGGAGGGTGGCACTGGATTTGTTTCCCAGGAGCTCCAGCTCCAGGAGACTACTGGGGGGAGGTGACGGTCCCCCATCCCCCGCCCACCCCACACACAAGTTCGCCAGCGCCGCGCAGTCATGAGTTACTATTTTCTTCAACATTTATTTTTATTTTATTTTATCTTTAATTTTGATAAGTGAGACTCCAGGAGGTAGTGTTTCACGTGCTCTCCTGCGATCCCCAGCAGCAAAAGAGCCGCTGCAGCCTGCTCCGGAAGCTGTCATGCCGAGGCGGCTGTGCTACACTGCAGAGGGTAGAGGGACCCCTTGGCCTCCGTCCCCGCCTGTGTCCAGCCCGAAATGGCCACCACCTTCGACTCCTGTATCCACGAGGCCCGTCCCGGCCACCGTGGATTGTTGGAGCACTAGCCTGCCTCTCGGCCCCCTCGGGGCGCTGGTCCTGGGGGAAGGCCCGGCTCACAGCGGGGGAGGCTGGCAGCTGCACCCCCGGGAGTCTCAGGGGGGGTGTTCCCAGATGGAAGGAGGGACCGGATGGGCAGTCTTGTCCTTGAGGTAGGCTCTGGCCTGTGGGAGGCTGGGCAGGGCAGACGGAGAGAAAGAACAGGACCGGCATATACAGGGCCGGGGTCGGGGGCCTGGCCGATGGCGTTGCCGGTGAACGGCCAGTGTCCGCATGGACTACAAGTGCAGCCCTGTCGTGTTCTGGGTTTGGTGATTCCTCGCCATGCAGAGAGGGCACAGCCTCGGGGAGCTGCTGCCACTCCCAAAGGACCACGATCTGGACAGATGCTGGGCGTCTGACCCCCCACACGCCTGCCCCCCGGAGGAGCAGCACCCTGACTCGGGTCGGGCCGTGGAGGCCACGGTCTGCACGGCGGTCTGGGGCCCATGGGCACAAGGGCACACCGTGAGGCTTGGCAGGACACAGGGTCCCCAGGGTGATCTGGGCCGGGCTCTGCCTCATGCCCCCGACTCTTCGGCCGGCTCAGGAAAGCTGAGCCGGCAGCAGAGACCCCTCAGGCGTCAGAGGGTGGCCTAAGCGGCTGTTTCCCAGAAGTAAACTGGAGCCAGGGTGGAGCAATCCGTACAGAGATGCCCTCTGTGTCCGAGGGGCAGGTAGAGAGGTGGATCTACTGAAGTACAGCTGATCGGCGCCCGGGGCAGCAGGGGACATGAAGAGGCAAGGATGCCCTGCGGCTCGTCCCCAGCGTGCAGAAAACGGGGGGACGTGGTACAGAGGCATACGCTGGCGGCGGGGGTCCTGTGGCTGGAGCCATTGTCTGCAGAGGACACAGTGCAAAAGGTTGGAGCCAGGAGGAGGGAGTAGAGGCCCCTGCTGACATGGGTGGGAGACCCCCGGCACCCCCACAGCCTGAGCCCCTCCCCCTCCTCAGGTCCATGAGGTCACAGTAGCCTCTGCACTCTCCCAGGGCCCCCCCCGCCCATTTCTTGTCTCACTGCACTGTCCCCATGGGAGCACTCGGTCCTGAGGTGTCTGGGGAGGCGGGGGATAGTCAACTGGTCAGCTCAGGGCTCTCCCGCGGTGAAGATGGGCTCCTGCCAGGGAGGAGGGGCCGTCAGGGGTCATGCACAGCTTCCCAGCCAGCCCTGTCTGAGTCCCAAGACTTGCCAAGCCCGTGCCCGAGGCTCCCTGAGGCACCTGCTTCCGGGGAAAGACCGGACACACCAGCTCCTGGAACCCAGAGCCCAGGGTCCCTCAGGGACCTGCCGTCCTCTCTCCTGGGAACCTTGGTCTGTCCTGTGTCCCCCGCCCACCTGGAGGGCAGTTCCACTGCTTTCAACCCTGGTGTGGTTCACTGGGACCCCCAAGGCCTCAGGCTCTGCCTGTCTCCCTCCCGACTCTCCTCCAGTGCCCTCACGGTGCCGCTGTCCACAGGGACATCTTCAACCTGTGGCCTGGCCCGGATGGCCAGGACAGGGAGTGTCCCCTGGCAGAGCCCAGGCGGGAAAGCCGACCCCCTCACCTTGGTGTGTGCAGAGCCTCTCCTCCTCCAGGCAGGCTTCCAGTGCTGAGAATAAAGGGGGAGTGAGGGCCTGGGCCTCTCAGAAACTCAAGGAGGCTCCCCAGGCCTGGGCTCCTGTAGGGAACTGCAGGCTGGGCTCTCGCCTGATTCAGTCCCAGGGACGCTGAGCCCATTCTCAGTCCCTGTCAGGCCAGCACCCTGGTGCCAGCAGCACCCTGACCAGTCTGTGAACTGTGCTGCCTCACAGAGGCCCTGGGCCCCCTCTGAGGGTCTCTCAGGTCACCACTGTCCTGGTAGCCCCCGTGGAAGCCCCTGTGTGAGTGACCCCTGCCCCGTGGAGTCAGTGACCGCAGGTCAGTGGGGAAGCATGTACTCTCCCCGGACCTGGGATCCCACAGGGACAGCCATTTCTCTCACAGTGCTGGAGGGGTTCTCCCTCACAGATTCTGGCCCTGAGGTAAACTGGGTCCCCCAGAACATCTCGCCCTGTCCCTCATGTCTGCGAGAGAGAGGACTGATGCTCTCTCCTGGTCAGACGCCCCGTCTGGTTTTTACAAACACACCTGCCCTCTCTCACCTCCAGGAAGTCTCCAGACTCTACCTGGTGCTGTTCCTTGACTCCAAACGGGCAACAAATGTCTTGAGCAAAAGCCAAAAGAGGATTATTGAAACACTTGAAAAGTAGGGGCCCTCCAGGCAGAGAACCAGCCATTCAGGCAGATATGGAAGGATTATGGGAGAATAAGACTGAGACTCCATCTTCATGGGATCAGAGAACTAATGACTTGCCTGTGGCAACTGAGCCAGAGAGCAGTAGGCCCGTTTACATACACTCTGCTGACATCACGGAAGCCTGAGGAGTCACAGAGGGTACCGGGCGGGGGAGGGGACCCCATGCATGGCTTCCATCGCCCTTGCCTCACCCAGGTCTGGGTGGTCTGTCCGCCCGCCTTGGTCTCCGGTTTCTCTGCCCTCCCTGTGTGGCCCTTCCCAGCCCGAGCCCTGCCCCCTGGCCTTGGCTTTGTTCTCTCAGGGACCCAGACACCCTGTGTCTGAGCTTTCCGTCGGTTTGCCTCACCGAAACTCTGACCTGGCCACTTTCCTATCGGCAGCGTCCTTGTTTCACGTCCTCTTTCCTGCAGACCCTCCCAGCAAAGTTTCTGTGTGATTCTGGAACTTGAGCTCCCGGCGCTGTCCCTCCGTGTTGGGTCTCGAAATCTTCCACATCAGGTTGGGTATGGTTCAGCCTTTACCACCTCTCCTCAGTGATGCTGGGTCCATTGCATCTCTGACACCCACTGCACTCAAGGACCGATAAAATAAATGGAATGCATCCAACCTCAGGCCATGGGGAGGGGCGTTGATGCCTCATTCTCTGTTGATGCTGAAGGTCATTGACACCATGATTCGGCGTTATTGGGATCCTTTGACAAGCCAGGAAGTCGTTTTCATTGCAGATGTAAACAATCCCCATTTTTATGTTTCTTTGCGCCTGCTTTTTGGTGTCAGCCAGCTATGCTCAGGGCTTCCTCCTGCTCTCCATTCAGAAATCAGCTTTGTTTACAAGAAATTTTGAACTATTTTATTTATGTATTTTTTTATTTAACCACTGTGAGATGCGGGTGTGAGATAGTTCCAATGTTGTTCATGCTTGATTTTCAACCCTACAATGTTCCCATACCTGTGACCACCAGTGTACATTTACTAATACCAATATTTCCAGTTTCCCTCCACTGCCCCCCCAAAAGTCTTCTTTTATGAAGGTAATTCCCCCCATACACACACCTTCTCTCTGTTTCTCTATTTGTCTCTTTCTGTTTCTGTGTCTTTCCCTGTATTTCTCTCTGTCTCCTCACTCTTCTTTCTTTACTTTTTGAACATTATGGTTTGAAATACAGATCTCTCTCTCTCTCTTTCTCTCTTTGTATTTATATTTATACACACACACATACAGATAGATCATATATTTGATGGTCAGTATCAGCATATTCATATCTCTTCCATTGGTCTGTGGGTCTCTCTTGATTCCAATACCATGTTCTTTTAATTACTACCACATCCTAGTAATTTGAAGGTGAGGAAGGTGTTGTCTCCCATCTTCTAATCCCCAAGGATTGCTTTTAGTTATCTGTGGAGGTTTATTTTCCATATAATTTGCAGAATGTTTAATCTATTTGTTTGAAAATAATCATGTGTATCATTACAAGGTATAGGATAACATTGTTTTCTCCTTTCTCCCTGGGTGCAGGGAGCTTAGGTTTATTGGGTTATACCTCTCACACTGCTCCGGAGACACTCCCATTCCCTTGATTGTTGGAATATATCTCTAAACAGTTTTCGGCTTAAAATTGGATGGTCCTTTCTCCCTGGCCACAGGAAGTTTAGGTTTACTGAGTCATAATTATCACAGTTCTCCCAAGGTGCTCCCATTCCTCTTTGTTTATCTATAACCTCTTTCTTTGTGCTCTGCTTCCCCAATCGGTCAATCACCTGTATCCCCTAATCAGACTCCGTTAACTTGTAAGGTCAGATCCTTCTAAGGACACTGACAGGACTTGTGTTGGTAAGTAAAACATTGCCTTTCTCTTTTCTTTATGTCCTTTTCATAGTGACTTCAGAGCAATGTCCTTTTTGTACAGACACAGGAAGACAGTGAATGGTATGCTTTTGAAACTTGAGGGTTAACTGACTCCAGATATTTGCTCCTATTTCCTTGACTTAAGCCTTAGTTGTCCTTAGTTCCTAGCACCCCAGAAGGAAAGTCCCAACCAGAGACTGGACCGACCCAGGGCAGACACTGTGCTCCCCGGCATCAAAATGGTCCAGGCGAAGTGCCATTAATACTTCACTATAAGTCAAGAGCATGGTCATGGGCAAATTCTGTCTTGATTCAAAGAGTAACAACTGGATTAGGACCCTGCTGTGGTTAGGAAATGCATTTTTAGGAGCTTTTTTGATAGAGTAATTAGGATTTTCTCAGTATAGTATCATATCATCTGCAAATAGTGAACACTTGACTTCTTGCTTTCCTATATAGATGCTTTTGCTATCTTTTCCTTGCCTAAGTACTATGGCAACCATTTCCCGTACTATATTGAACAGGAGTGGTGAGAATGGGCCACCTTGTCTTGTGCCTGATCTTAGAGGGAATGCTTTTAATTATTCCCCATTAAGATTAACTATTGGTATGGGTTTTTCTATATTGAGGAATGTTCCTTCCAATCTCATTTTGTTGAGAGTTTTTGTCATGCTCTATCTTGTCGAATTCTTTCTCTGAATCTATTGGCATGGGTTTTGGTTGTTTTTTTTTTTTTTTGAGGGAGGTGTTGTTGTTTGTTTGGTTTTTTGCATGTGTCTAACCAATTTTCCCAGCAGCATTTGTTGGAACAGGCTCTCCTTACTCCATTTCATATACCTAGCCTGTATTATGAATGAACTGCCCTTACATTAGAGGGTTTACCTCTGAGGTCTTAACTCTGTTCATGTGGTCTGCTTGTTCTAGTATCATGTGCTTTTGATCACTAAAGTTTTGGGAAAAGACCAGTTTGAGAGCAATCACTCCCATCATTTTCTCAGCAATTCTTGGCTTTTCTGATAACTCTTTCCTTCTCCTTTTCTGTTTGTTTCTTGGGAGAGTGGTGTCTGTTGCACACTGGGCTGTCCACATGACTTATTTCTAGATCTTTGAAAAGGGATGCCCCCTGAGATTTCCTGAAGGAGTTAAAAGATATAAGCAGTGCAGAGGATTGACTAGGTACTGACCCATGTGCCTGACAGGCCAGTGCCTTAAGCCCTATACTGTCTTTCTGACCTCTGGTAGTTTTTTGGTTTTATAAGAATTTTAAAAGTATTTTGTATATGTCCAGAGAGATTGCCATAGACATTTAATTTGCGAATGCATTGTGTCTGTAGGTTGGTCATCTTAACGATGTTGATATTTCCAAGGTATGAACATGGAATATGTTACCATCTCCATGTTGTGTTCAATTTCTTTTATAAGAGAAATAAAAGTTTCATCAGATATTTCTTTGATTTGCTTCGTTTAACTGGTTCTGAGATACTTGGGTTTTTAAAGACACAATCATAAATGGGGTAAATTTTTTTTATCTATATCATTACGTGTTTACATAGGAAGCAACTGTTTTAAGTTATTGTTGTTGTTTTGTTTTTTTCGACATGGACTGTGTAACCTGGTATTATACTGTATAGGCTTGTAGTTTCTTGGGGTTTTTATCTTTAGGTTTTTACACGTACAATATCATGTCATATGCCCACTGCAGCACTGTCCTCGCGATGTCCATTGATTTGCTCCAGCAGGCACCAGTAACGTCTCCATTGTGAGACTTGTTGTTACTGGTTGTTTTGCATATCGAATATGCCACAGAGAGCCTGCCAGGCTCTGCCACGCGGGCAGTATACTCTTGGTAACTTGCTGGGCTCTCTGAGAGGGACACAGGACTCTAATCCGGGATGGCCACATCAGCAAGGCAAAGCCCCACCACTGTGCTATTACTCCAGCAAGTCATATGTTATTAGTAAATTTTGAGTTTTTTTTAAATTTATACTAGTGAAACACCATGAGGAACAGTTGTAGACTTACAAATGTCTTCCTTATATCTTTGAGTCTTCTTATTAGGTTCTCTTTCAGCTGGCATCCTTTGGGCTTCTTGGATCTGGATGCCTGCATTCTCAGCTCTGGGAACTTTTTTTTTGTCTTTTAAACAATTTTCTTAATGAATTAGTGTGAGGTACAGTTAAACTTACAAACTTCCATGCTTATGTTTTAGTCATACATTGATCGAGTACTCATCCCACCACCAGTACTCATTCTCCACCACCAGTGTTCCATGTATCCCTCCCACCACCCCCACCCCATCCCCATCTCCCCTCTGTGACAGGCGCATTCCCTTTTACTCTCTATTTCTCTCCTTGAGGGTGTTGTGTTTGCAATGCAGATATTAAGTGGCCATCATGTACGCTCTATGGTCTACTTTCAGCACACATCTCCCATCCCTAGCAGGCCCTCCAAGCACCCTTTACTTGATGGTCCCTTCTCTACGTGAACTGCCTTTTCCCCCAGTATGCGGGGACTGCTTCCAAGACGTGGAACAATCCTCCTTGTCCTTATCTCTACTCTCCTTGGCTGTTAGTCTCCCATTGTGTTATTTTATATTTCACAAATGAGTGCAGTCTTTCTAGGTCTGTCCCAGTCTTTCTGACTCATTTCACTTACCATGAGACTTTCCATGTTGATCCACTTCGATGCAAATTTCATGACTCCATTTTTTCTAACAGCTGTGTAGTATTACTTGTGAAGGTGTGCCCCAGTTCCTTTAACCAGTCATCTGTTCTCGGGCACTTGGGTTTTTTCTAGATCCTGGCTATTGTCAACGGTGCTGCAAACAACTTACTGTTGCAGATGTCATTTCGACTATACTTTTTCTGCATCTCTGGGATATACTCCCAGAAGTGGTATTTCTGAGTTAAATGGGAGCTCAATTTCTCATTTTTTTGAGAAATATTCATACTAGGGGTATGGTGCCGCCAGCAGGTCAAACTGTGCCTGTGAGTCGAGTGCATCAGCCACCTGATGGCGCCTTCAGATTTTCAGATACCCCACAATTGCTGCATGCCCTTGTCCAGACCTCAAAAACTTAGGGCAAAGTTTGCCAAGAAAGTTAATGGCTGAAAGTTAGGTGTGTGGGAGACACACCCACAAACTACCTCGGGCTCACCTATATAATTAGAGGATTGGCCTCTCTGGTTTCTGATCGAACTGCTTAACTGCTATGATCCCAGAGACTCAGAAACAAATCTCAAACACCAATGGCTTTTGGCTGAAGTGCGTCCAATCCCTGCTGTAGGTCACAGGCACTGGGCCACCAGAGGTGGAAATAGGTTTCGTGCATTGGCCTGTTCCTCTGGCAGCCCAGTGGGCGCAATCCTTCAGATTGTCCTATGAAATAAATGAAAACAGTTATTATTAAATTTTAAAATATTTACATAATAAAAGATTGACAACAAATGAAGCTGCCTGTTCCTGTGTCTCAATGGGAACAAATTGCTGGGCTCTTACTGGACCTGTGAGTCAGATTCCCAGACCATCCTAGCCACTGCCTTCAAGGGCATTCTGGCCTTGAGAGAAGGTCTTGCAGCCTCAGCTCTCGCTGTAGGAGTGCTTATCCTAGCTGAGCCCCTGCGAGAGATAAGCTTCATGTGGAACTCGGTCCCTTTGCTACTCAATGGGCCTGTTTGCACCCTCCATCCTCCCATTTTTCCTGTTTCTTTCACAAGTGAATTTCCTGTATGCTAATAGCCGTCAGCCCACAGAAAGTTGCTATCCATCCAACACCACGTATGTTACTTGGTTCAGGGTCTTTGCTGGTAAGGAAACACAGGGCAGGGAAATATGACTCAGTCTGTAATTTAAAGAAACATCATCTTCCTTCTGTTTTCTCTCCTTGGGTCTCTTGATCTTTTCAGGCGCACCTGACTTCCCTCTCTGGATGACAGAGCCCTAGTGAGGAAACACTGTCTAGACTGTTGAGAACAGAAACAGGAAGGGGAAGGGGAAGGGGAAGGGGAAAGGGAAGGGGAAGGGAAAGGGAAGGGAAGGGAAGGGAAGGGAAGGGAAGGGAAGGGAAGGGAAGGGAAGGGAAGGGAAGGGAAGGGAAAGGAAGAATAAGGGAATGGACTGGAATCTGCCTCCCCGCCCAGAAGCAAGGTGGCCACTGCTTCAGAGATTATTGGAAAGCCAAGTATGAGCCAACGGTGATAGGACACCTGCAGTCTCATGGGAAGGGGGGTGGTACAGGTTCATCCTTCACACCCTCGGGGTCACGAGTTGCCCCCACGAGCGCCTCTCCGGCATAGCCATAACACCAGATGCAGAGAAACCAATCTCATAATTATCTGGCTCTTTGCAAAATCCAAAATCGCGCAGCCACTATAGCGGCCGCACAACATTATATGATTCTCGTAACTAGCTATAGAAAACAAAGGATTTCACGATGCCTTTTCAGCAATTCTGATTGTTGGTGGGAGGGAATTCTAAACAATAATGGTGCATCTTTTGTCAAAGTAATGAATTTAATCAATGTAGTGAATAGTTAAATAGAAATCATGTGCCTCACAGGCATTGTGTGGGGTGGGGGGTATATTGGGATTCTTGGTGTTGAAAAATGAGTTCTGGTGAAGGGAATGGTGTTTGATCATTGTATGACCGAGATTTAAACCTGAAAGCTTTGTAACTTTTCCCACAGCGATTCAATAAATAAATATAAGAAGAAAAAATAAATAAAATTATGAAAAAAAGTAAGGTGGAGTTCATGTCCAATTCAATCCGTTAATAGGTGGCTTGATAAATAGCAGTGCTGCTAGATTAAAAAAGGAACAAAAGGGAAGGGAAAAGGAAAAGGAGAAAAGAAAAGAAAAGGAAAGAAAAGAAAAGAAAAGAAAAGAAAAGTTGGTGTTGGTATAAGGAGTCCTGTTCTATTAGTAATGGTAATAGGGCAGAGCTGGGATCCTTGGAGACGCTCTATGGTTCAGAGGGCAGTAGGGCAGAGGTGAGTGAAGAAAGGACATCGCACTCTCACCAGGAGCCGTCATGGCAGTCAATTCCTTGTGCATATTGTGAAACTGTGACATTTCCTGTAACTCTTGTTGGCTTTCCAAGATCATAGGATCTGATCTGCTGCTCTAACCAAAGCAGCAGCATCTAGTCAGAGCACTGGCGGTTCTGCTGAGAACGGGATGAGACTGAGTGTGAAAAGCAAGTGGAACTGGGAATGGGAGGAGCAGTCTGTGGACCTTAAGATGTGATGCCTGGGCTGTATTGTCAGGTTTCTAGTGAGTTCTTGCTTCTGCAGATAATCCCTCATGCTGGGAGAGACTGAACTGCATGAAAATTTGGGATGTTAAGAGTCCCAGAGCTTCATGACACCAATGTCGGTTTAGAAATGAGGTGCAGGGTGACAGACAACAGAAAAGACTGCTGAATCCCAAAATGTCACACAGAGGTATTATCTCTTTCATTATCCTCCGTTATTGATTCTCCACAAAGGCAAAGGTAGAGGTTTTCAAGGCCTTGAATGCAGCCGTGAATCAAAGGTACTTGTTTGTGCTCACTCAAAGGGTTCTCCATTGCCACCATAGTGGCCCATAGCGCCCCCTGAGGAACCTCTTGAGAATTAGGCTTATCCGCTTCCAATATATCCCAGAATAACCAATAGGAGGTTTGAGACAGTTTACAAATGTGTGCACACTCAATATAAGAGCTCTGGGAAGAATGTGTTAAAACAAGGACCACGCTTATCTGACACCAAGAGATTTAACAGCAAGAAGGGAGCAGTGGGCAGTGGTAGGGCCCAGAACTGCCCCATCTGTGACCTGGGCTCCTCTGTTAGGGCGTATGGCAGTTGGGTACCTTTCTTAACTGAAACCAAGCACTTCTATTAAGTTCCTAATAGGACTACGGAAGCTCGGTTCTCACTCTAGGTGGCAGAGCTCATGTCTTCTCAAGTTCAGAGGCTATCTTCATGTTC
The DNA here is from genome assembly GCF_029834395.1 of Sorex fumeus. Taxonomy (NCBI): domain Eukaryota; kingdom Metazoa; phylum Chordata; class Mammalia; order Eulipotyphla; family Soricidae; genus Sorex; species Sorex fumeus. Next base: position 22,744,364 of record NW_026606077.1, on the reverse strand, counting down.
TCTCTCAAAAGGAACCACCAAAGAAAGTAAAGAGGTACAGCACACGGCCCAGTAGGTGCTCTATGAATTCTCTATTATTAAATTTCAGAACCGTGAAACGTGAGTTAAAACAAGAAAGGTATGAAAATTAAAGTTGGAAAGGTTATATGACCTATTCTAGATTAGAGTAAGGGTAAAGTCAATGCCAGTTTAAACCTAGCTATGTGTTTCAGCATCAGAAAGGGGGTCTCTTAGAGTATATTTCCAAGGACTCTGAATGATCTAGAAATGGTAATCTAGTCGAATAGCAATTTATTTATTAAAATCATGCATAGCATAGTAAAAAAAATCCAATCTCAGAAAATAAATATCATGTTAAAATAACTGGAAGACCCCAGGTCAGGTAGAAATTCATCTTAAAGTGCATTTGGGAAAGAACCCAAAAAACACTTTCCTTTGTATAATAATAACGCTCTTGCTTGTTTATAACAATGCCTGTTGCAAGCCGGGTAGCCCTGTCACCTCTTCTGGTTCTGCAATGGAGGCATTTATGGGACTCTCCTTTTTTAAGCCATGTTACTCACTTGTGTCTACAATCTCTCATTTCTTACAACAGTGACCAAATGACAAACCCTTGTTTTCTAAGCTGTCTGAAGAACACATAGTGACTGACCCTCAGCCTTCCCTTTGTCTTGGTCATTTTGGCTAGTTGTTGGAAGATGGTGGTTGTGGTAAAAGAACACATTTCTTTTTCTCTTTTTTCTTCTTCAAAGACATAACCTGATTCTGGTAACTATACCTAAAGCATAGAATCTGAAACAGGTACAAACCAGGTAAAAATTGCTCTATTTAATGTCAACTCATATAAAAAATAAAAGTGCACTGAGTCTAGGGGGCGGAGAGATGTACAGAGCAGAAGATAAATATCTTGCACACAACCAACCCAGATTCAACGCCCTAGAATTGCGAGATGCAGCCGGTCGTAGCCCTGGACATCACCATGAGCACTGACCGGTGTTGCCCTGGAGGCTCCCTGTCAGGGCCCTGCACATCCCCGGAGGCCCTTAGTACTTAGTAATACCAGCATGTCTCCTGTGATTCCAAGCACCTGAGATTCTGAATTCTGGCATTGAATCATCATCTTGATTGACAAAGTGTCTGAGGTTCTGTCACTGAGAATGCCCCGGCTGGACTCCTGAATGTCACTGGGAGTAAATAAATAACAACATAGAAAACATTATTTCAGAGTTTCAAAACAATTGCCTGTTTCAGGAATTATGCCTCTTGTGATTACTGATGGTAAATTTCTGACAGCTTCATTGCTTCACCTTCATTGATCATATTAATGCAAGTAAAATACCAACTAACATTCCGACTGAAACTACATTTACTGATTGAGAAAGAAATTCTTTACTGAATCAAATATAGATAGGCATGTATTGACATTTAAATTGCTAAATTGTAATTCACTGAGACCATATACTGAACATGAGTAAACTTGTTTCAAATAATATCATAGGTAAACCAAGTATTTACATAGGATTGGTAATAAGTATTTTGTATTTGATAGCTTCCCATTACTTACTACTCTAAACTATAGTGTTAATAAGTTTGTGGTAATTGTATATAGTTCCCCGAACGAGTGATTTGTTGACTTTTGCCTTCACACTACTGGTCATGAGTCATATGTCACTTGCTTGTCTTTCCACCCTCCATCTTCCACCCTCCCCCTGCTTTTCCTTTCCCTACTTATTTATTTAAAAGTATTACCAACCAGTGAATATAGTAAAGAAATATCGTGGCAGCTAGGAACAAAATACTCCAACTGCCTTGAAAATCAGTGCCTAGATTGCAGATGGTTCCTGTTCGGGTTTGCTGCATGTCTTTGAATCTCTGAGCCAGGTGGCATATGTGGTCATCTTCTCCTCCTCTGACTGATTCTAGGCAAGCAGGTTTCTCTGATTTAGAGATGCATAGTATTCTTTTCACAGTATAAATCCATCAGTCTTGCATTTCTAAATAGATGATAGTAGAAATAGGTTCTTTCAGTCTGAGGTTTTAATATTGTGAGTTTCATTATTCTTAGAGCCTCAGTTTTGTAGTCATTACAGCAGTAATAGCCGTTTCCATAGTCTTGTTCAGATGACATTTAAAATTGGATCTCGGAATCCAGAATATTTGATCTAAAAAAGAAAATGTAAATTAGAAACAACAAAAAATGCTGCTTTGAGTTCCAGTGTGTTTCTGTCATTAAGGTGATGAATTTACAGCAAATTCTAAACTATTTTCTTTATCATCTAACTTTATGAATAAGACTTTTGAATTTAAGATAGATGTTTTGTATATTCTGGTTCAGGTATTTGTAAATGTTCAAGAATTTGTGCGATTTAAAAATGCACTAATTTGGCATCTAAATTTCAGTGGTTGTGTATGAGTGATAATACAGATGCTAAAAGAAGCACGAGATGGAAAGAATAAAATTAAAAATTCTATAACTTAGCTTCATTTTTCTGAATTTTTTCGTGTATTTAGAGGACTAGAAAATATACAAATAAAGCAGGTGCTACAATAATAAAACTGTGATAGAGAAAAATATGGACACTATTGTCTCTGTTTATGGAGAAGGAGGAAGATCAGTGAATATATTTAATTTTGTTATTTTTACCTTTGGGTTACACCAAGCAGTTCTTAGGGTTTAGTCCTGACTGTGCTGTATTCAGGGTGCTTCACTCAGATGTCACCCAGGTCCCCTGCATGCCAGGGAAGCTCCCTGCCCGCTGTTATTAATTCTTGTTTGTTTTTTGCCACATTTGCCCAGCAATGCTCAGGGTCACTGCTGTCTCTGTGCCCAGGAATCACTTCTGGTGGTGTACGGTTACCATATCGGGATGGACCTACACCCTGCGCCTGCAAGGCATGTGGCCTCCCTACCTTAGTACCGGCTGTCCTGTCTCCCGGGCCCTCCATGTCCCATCACTCGGCCCCTCCCCCTGTCCCATCTCATGGCTCCCCTGTAGAGTGCAGACTACTAGCCATAAGCGTAGATCAGGGAGCCCAGGGGGAAAGACTGAACATGCTCTTTGCCAGAAGGTGCTGAGTGATCCGCAGGAGGGTGCAGTGCACTGAGGGAGGGGTGCAGTGCTCTGAAGGAGGGGTGCAGTGCAGATCCCGGGGTGCATGATCTGAGCTCAGGTGCTCTCTCAGCCCGCTTCCCTGTGCGCTGCGTGGTTGCAGTGTTCTCAGGCGCCCACCAAGGGCTTGGGCTTAAGGCTCGTGACCAGGCTCGAGGGTAGCCCAGGAGAAGGCAGGAAACGTTGGCCCCTCCCATCACCCTGGCCCTTGGCGGGGAAAACATGTGGGGAGAAGGCACCAGAGCCTGGTCCCCCAGGCCGTCCCTGCCAAGTACCAGATCCTCACCACTCACTGCAGCCTCGCCGAGAGGAGGGTGTGTTTTCTCCTCGGGTTGGCTCCTTGGCGATCCCCTGGGTTAGGCAGTGCCTGTCGTCCCAAGGAGCAGTTCCTGAATAGGCCCCGCCTGTTGGGTCCACAGGGACTGGGGGAGGTTCATAGGCAGGACCTGTTCCTCAGAGCAAGTCCCAGCGAGGTGTGCGGAGAGATGCCCCTGCCCAGGCGCGTTGGGGGTCCCCCACGCCAGGACGGGGGAGGGCGCAGCACCCAGGGTTAGCCGCAGTGCAGGAAGATGTGGCTCCGATGCAGAAGATTTCCTTTTTCTCCTATGTTCTCTTCTTTTCTTCTGTGCTAGTGGATAAATGGCGAGCAGAAAGCGAGAAATCAAGCTACAGGGAAAGCAGGAGTTCAATCTGCATTCGCGCTCTTGGCAGACTGGCACACGGAGACAGAATTCAGCATCAATCCCAAGCCCAGGGCGATGAGATGCTGCTGCAGAACAAGGGGCTGACAGGTATTAGGCCACCCCTGCAGGAGCATCTTGGTTCCCCTCACGGCTGAGCCGCTTTGCTCTTGCCGCTGCCTCTCTTTAAACTAAGCTGATACGGTTCATGGGCTGGAGCGATAGCACAGCGATAGGGCGTTTGCCTTGCACGCAGTCAACTGGCCCACTGGAGTTGGGCTCCTCCGCCCGCTCGGAGAGCCCCGCCATCTACGGAGAGTATCTCGCCGGCAGGGCAGAACCTGGCAAGCCACCCATGACGTAATCAATATGCCAAACACAGTAACAACAATTCTCAGGATGGAGAGGTACTGGGACCCCTCCAGCCAATCGATGAACAACGGGAGGACTGTGACTGTGACCTGTGATATGGTCCATCTGACTCGATCTCTCGTTAAATAGTGCTGTCTTCTAGTGATCGATGTTTACCATGTCTGGAGTGGACCTTGCAAAGCAAAGCAAACTTTATTCCGAAATCTGAAAAATGAGCTGAATAAGATTACTGCATTTTGTTGTAGTAAGAATTTCCTTTCCTTTAAACTGTCATTGTCTTGTGATGTTGTGTGTTTAAAGTAAGGACCATCTTGATTTTTGACTGTCAGCGATTTAAAATAGCTCTTGGCTTGGCAGTTTTTCTGTACAGTCTGGCTACCGGATCTGAGGCAAAAAAGATTTTGATGTCCTCTTATTTCGATAATTGACCATAGTAAAATTGGATAGAAAAGGAGAAAATTAGCACCTCTTTTTCTTTATAGCTGACCACTTTTTCGGTTTTTATTCCTTAGATCAAGGGTTACAAACATGGCTTTTCTATATTATGTAACACCCTAGGCATTTTGACAGCTCGCAGTTTTCCAGGGTGCTTGATTGATTTTCCCCTGTCCGGATTGTCATGTAGATGTGTGGACTCTCTGTGGGACCAACTCCAGGCAATGTGTGTGGAGGATGAGAAGGGTGAGAAAAGAGAATCTTACTATGATTTGTCAGGCAACAGCGTCAGCTCAGCGGAGGGCTGCTTGAGGATTGGGGTCATGAACAAATGTGTTGATTTTTAAAACTGCATCAGAGGTGACAGGGTTAGAACAGTGCTTATGTACACACATGTCCTGTAGAAAATCACTGCCCCTCATCCAAACTCCCAGAATGCCCATGGCTTCCACCCTTGCCTCATGACCCCTCTAGTGACCCTCATCCTTCTTCCCTCTCTTCCTCTTAAAATCATTTCTGTATTCCAAATCCAGAATATTGTTGTCACTAGATACTTTTCATCCCTTGCTTTTTGTGGGGCCAGGGGTGCCTCCCCAGTGGTGCTCAGGAGGCCTTGGTGATCCCTGGGTGATCTGAGGAGCTGAGCCAGTGCTTCTGTGCCAGGGTCCAAGCATGTGATCCAGGCAGGCCCACGTTCTCATGTCCACCCAGGTCATTTCAGCAGCCCTTCAGAGCTGCCTTGGCATGCTCTGGGAAAACTAGCATATCTCACCAAACATCCCCCTTCAAAGTAGTGGAGGCGCGCCCTCTGGCGGATATTTTACTTTCCACAGTTAGCGTCAGAAAAGGACCTTCCTAGTCTTAAAAACAAGTGGAAACAAAGATAAATGTGACTGCACTAAAGGCAGAAGCTCTGAACTTCAACGAAATGATGACCAGAACATAAGTATAGCACACGAATGGGAGAAATATTTACCCAACATTTTTCTGAGAGCGGTTAATATCCCCTGTGAAGAATTTTGGATATAGCCATTACTATAACATATTGCCACAGTGGTACGCAAATCTTAGTGGTACCTGAGTATAATAAAAAGTTATTAGTTAGATAGAAAAAACGTTCAGAAATGTTTATCAGATGTTACTGAGTAATGAATTCGCTTGTGGAGTTCTAGTCCTAGTTTTTGAAGCACTATTAGGTTTCGTATTTGCATCTGGGAATAAGCAGCAATTCATCATTATTATTTTCTCTGTATATTGCTATTATTGTCATTTAATTAGTGATTCACTTTAAGAAATTACAAAAGAAGAATTGCAAAATTAAAAGTGAATTATTTCATTTAGGTAAAATTCACATCATGTTAAATGCCCGGGCCCCAAAGGAACCACAGCTGCTGGTAGTACAAGACTGGAGGGCTGCAGTCAGGCGCGAAGGGCCCTGCTGCCAAGCAGTGGCCTCAGGGCCGAGTTCTCTGTCACTTGTTCTGTCTCTTGTGTTCTATGCCCAGCTGCAACTCCCCACTTCCAAATAACTTCACAATATCCTGTTTCTCAGTAATATAGCATATATATGATCAGCATAATTAAAAAGATGTGCTCATTTTATCTTATGGGTCTACACATCGGAAAATATCCCCATTGTATTTATAATATATAAAAGATATCTTATAACATGTGTATATGTGTATGAATAACCTGATAACTCGTGTATAAAGTATATGGAGAGTATTTTTATTCTCCTAGTGTTATTCTGTCTATATGACAGGATACTCTATATGTAATATACATACTCAACTTTTGGTTTTGGTCCATACTCTACTAACTTTTGATATGTTGCCAAGGAAAAGGCTGAGGTATCATTTTTGTTCCTTTGTAGATTTGGATGCACATCAGGACACTTGAAGAATGTTTATGAGAGGGATAGCTTGGCTGTGTGTGCATGTCTACTATATTATTAAATCTGGAGAGCAACAGCATAACTTGATATGTAAAGATAAAGAGTATTGATTGTCTTCATGTTTAATAAGAAAACTTTTAAATTTTATATGAGAATGAAATACATTATGTTGTCATGATAACACATTTTGAAGTATGTGTAACAAATGCCTACCAGTTTACAACATGTTGTTTTTATACAGATGATGTTTTCAATATCCTGCCAAGAAGAAGGTTTTAAAATATTGATGCAAAGACAAGTACTTTTATCAGAAGATGAAGCACAGAAACTGTGCAAGGAATATGACCATGAAGCTTATTTTGAAGACCTTATAGAAAACATGATCAGGTGAAGTGATTTCAGGTTTAGAAAGTATGATATGTTTCTGAATCATTTAAATATTTTCCTAACCCTGTGTTCTGTTCCCATGGACAAACCTATATAGTCTATAAATATGTGCAGGAGCCTTTTATTTATTTATTTATTTATTTATTTATTTATTTATTTATTTGCTACTATCCTACCCACCTCAAATCACAGCCCAAATTCTATCTACGCTAGTCCCTCTGGTGTGTAATGGAGTAATGGAAAGTCCCAGGTAAAGTTGCTGGAGCTCAGTTGAACCAAATCTAGAAATTCACGGTGTGCCACTTCAAGCAGAGAACTTTCTGATTTTCAAGGAATTTGATAATCATAAAGATTACTGGTCCTAAGCAAAATGGAATAACAGAAGTAAGATATCAGAAAACGAAGTCAAATCAAAGGTGGACTATACAGCCAGCAGGGCACATGCATATCCCAGCCAGAGTAGAACAGTAATCTAGGAAGCACCCCTGCAGACCTATGACCCTTCCCTTGCTTTCCCTACTTCCGTCCTCTTATAAACATTACTCGTATTCCAAGTGAAGGTTGACTTCTGAATCTTGATAAAGGATTACTCTGTCACTTTTGATCCGAGTATCACTGAGTCATTGGGTCAGGCTCTGACCTGCCTGCCTGGTTGGTTGAGAACCACCAGAAATGGCCCGTGAGGTCTCTTGAGCATTGAGGGGCAGGGCTGCAAAAGAAAGTAAACAAATAAATGCATGTGTATTGCTTGTAACTAGTTATCTAAGGGGGTCATAATTTCAATAATTTTTTTTTCTAACAGTGCTTCATCTTTAGACCTTGCTTTGTCAAGAAACAATGGTTTCCGGTACTGGAAAGCGATAATGGGACCAAGTTTTGTTGATGAAGCCAGACAATATTTTCCAGGGAGGTTTCATGTTAGAGGTATGAAACATTTTAAATGGGAGGCATTTTAGTATTTTTAATATAAAGTAATGCCTGTTTTTTTTTCTTTTTGGGTCACACCTAGTGATGCTCAGGGGTTACTCCTGGTTTTGCACTCAGGAATTACTCCTGGCGGTGCTCAGAGGACCATATGGGATGCTGGGAATCGAACCTGGGTTGGCCGCGTGCAAGACAAATGCCCTACCCGCTGTGCTATCGCTCCCGATAGCACAACGGTAGGGCGTTTGCCTTACAAACGGCCAACATGGCCGACCCGAGTTTGATTCCTCCGCCCCTCTCGGAGAGCCCGGCAGGCTACCGAGAGGATCTCGCCTGCACGGCAAAGCCTGGCAAGCTCCCCGTGACGTATTTGATATGCCAAACACAGTAACAACAAGTCTCATGACGGAGACGTTACTGGGCCCGCTCGAGCAAATCGATGAACAACGGGAGGACCGTGAATGTCTGTTTATTTATCAAATAAACTAAACATATTCCAAACTTACATCTCTTTCAAGACTGAAATTATTTTTTATGGATTCCTTTCAGATAGTATCAGCATCAAATTTATTTATGAAGGGTCTACAAATATTTTGTTGGTGTTACATTTTAGAAAGGATAATAAAGCCATATGTTTCAAATATACCATCTGACATACCCCCAAATTATCCTCAAAAATTGGTTTTATTGTCATATTTATACTTGAGATAACTATAATACAGGAAACTGAACTGCCATTGTGTGATTAGCAATCAAATGTCGACAAAATTGTAATTTGTGCTTGAGCCCTGCTTGGGAGCATCCATGCCTTCTCTCTTCTTTACCTCTAAGTGTCAATTACCATGTGGTTATCTTTAAAATTTTAAATTAATCACATCTTTCGTGCCTCCTACGAATCTGTCTACATCAGGGGTGATCTAATGTTGCGTGGTAAACTGTAGGTAATCTATAAACAATGTTCCATTGTCTTATGTTGTATTTTGTGATATTGTACTTTAACAGTTTTAACTTCTTTATCTCAAAGTTTATGTGATCAATTTGCAATGTATAGTTTCCCTATCAACCAACTGAATGGGAGCATTTCATTAGAAGTTGCTGAAAGGAAATACAGTATTTCTTCCCCGCTGAATATACACAGTGGGTAGGGAATTTGCCTTGCATGCAGACGAACTGGCCAACCCAGGTTCGACTCTTCCACCCCTCTAGGAGAGCCCGGCAAGCTACCAAGAATATGTCTTCCACATGGCAAAGCCTGGCAAGCTACCCATGACATAATCGATATGCCAAACACAGTTTCACAATGGAGATGTTATTGGCCCCGCCCGAGCAAATCAATGAACAACCGAAAGACAGTGACAATGACAGTAACAGAATATACTTTAGCAATGATTAAACCTGACGTACCACTTGAAGAAAGAGGGAAGCCTTTTTAAATGTGTATATTATTCCCCAAACTTTGTTAATTTTAATCTATAGAAGTGTTGAGAAAATACATTGATGAGCATTCATACACTTTTTAAAAAAACATTTATTGGTGAAACACCATGAGGTACAGTTGTACACATACAAATTTTTGTGCTTGGGTTTCCATTATACAGTGATCGAGTACCCATCCCCCCACCAGTGCCCATTTTTCACCACCACTGATCCCAGTATCTCTGCCACCCCCCATCCCTTCCATCCCACCCTGCTTCTGTTGCAGGGCATTCCTTTTTGTGCTCTTTTGCCTTTTGGGTCCTGTGGTTTGCAAAAGAGGCATTGAGTGGCAATTATGTTTGGTTTATAGTCTACTTTCAACATGCATCTCCCATCATGGGAGGATCCTCCCAACACCCTTTATTTGGTGCTCCCTTCTTTCTCTGAGCTACCTTTTCCCCCAGCATGTGTGACTGGCCTCCAAGCTATGGAGGAGTGAAACTCCTGGTACTTATCTTGGCTATTCTTGGGTGTTAGTCTCCTATTTTGTTACTTTATGTTCCCCATATGAAGAGCATTCATACATTTGTGTTTAGATTCAACAGATAATTTTTGTCTATTATAAATTTTAATTTTCTTTTTTCTTCCCTCTTTTCTATGCTTCAGTTAAAATTTAAATATTATTGAATTATGTTAAATTCCCTTACAAAGTTGAGAGAGATGGTATTTTTACTTTCATAAATATATTAGTATGGAAAATTGTTGAAAGTTTCTTAATGGTGTTTCTATTACTGGTACATCCTTCCATTACTGCATATATTCCATATAGCCATAACATTTTGATTTTTTTAATTCAATTTTTACATTTCACTGGGGATTTCTTACATTAGTATACTGAAATTTAAGATATTATATGCCTCTCGTTTTTGTACAAAGTTTTAAACAGTAGAGTACTATTTTATTTAAAAATGCATGTGTTGCATCAGGCCAAAATCCATGATACATTGAAGACAAGGTCGGCGAATCCTCCATGATATTGAGACTAATGGTGTCTTCAAAGAGGACACTCCACTCACCAAGTGGAAACAGAGACAAACAAATGGGGCTATCTTAAATTAAGAAGCTTCTGCACCTGAAAAGATACAATGACCAGAATACAAAGACAATCTTCCGAATGGGAAAAGTTATTAACCCGATACCTATCTGATAAAGGGTTGATATCAAGGATATACAAAGCATTGGTTGAACTCTACAAGAAGAAAACACCTAACCCCATCAAAACATGTGGTGATGAAATGAACAGAAACTTTCCCAAAGAAGAAATCTGAATGGCTAAGAGGCACATGAGGAAATGCTCCACGTCAGTAATCATCAGGGAGATTCAGATCAAAACAACAATGAGATATTTTCTCTCACCACAGAGACAGGTCCACATCCAAAAAAACAAAAGCAACAGGTGTTGGCATGGATGTGGCGAGAAAGGGACTCTGTTTCACTGCTGGTGGGAATGTCGACTGGTTCAGCCCTTTTGGAAAACAGTATAGAAGATTCTCAAAAAATTAGAAATTGAGCTCCCATTTGACCCAGCAATACCACTCCTGGGAATATATCCCAGAGAGGCAAAAAAGTACGGTTGAAATAACATCTGCACTTGTATGTTCATTGCTGCACTATTCACAATAGCCAAAATCCGGAAAACACCTGAGTGCTCAAGAACAGATGACTGGTTCAAGAAACTTTGTTACATCTACACGATGGATTACTATGCAGCTGTTAGAAAAGATGGAGTCATGAAATATATATACAAGTGGTACTGCATGGAAAGTATCATGCTCAGTGAAATGAGTCAGAATGAGAGGGACATACAGAGAAAGATTGCTTTCATCTGGGGAATATAAAGTAACAAAATGTGAGATTATCACTTAAGAATAGCCGAGATAAGTACCAGGAGGTTAACTCCATGGCTTGGAGGCCAGCCACACATGCACGGAAGAAGACAACTCAGATGCAGAGAGGAGCACCAAGTAAAGGGTGTTGGCAGGATCCTCCCAGGATGGGAGAAGCTTGCTGAAAGTAGAGTATAGACTAAACACGGTTGCCACTCAATGCCTCTTTTGCAAACCAAAACACCTAAAAGGAGAGAGAGGGAACAAAAGGGAATGCCCTGCCACAGGGGTGGGGTGTGATGGGGAGGTGGGGTGTGGGAGGGATGCTGGGAGCACTGGGGGTGGGGAATGGGCACTGGTGGAATGATGGGCACTCAGTCATTGTATAACTGAAACCCAAGCACAAAAATGTGTAAGTCTACAACTGTACCTCATGGTGTTTCACAAATAAAAATTTAAATAAATATATAAAGAAATAAAAATGCATGTGTGAGGTGGGGCCAGAGAATCAGTCCAATAGTACCAGCTAGAGGGAGGGCGCTTGACTTGAACTCAGGCAACTTGGGTTCAGTCCACTGCATCCGATATGGTCTCTAGAACCCCACCTGGTATGATTCCTGAGCACAGAGTCAGGAGTAAGTCCTGAGTACAACTCGGAGGAGGAAAGGAAGGAAGGGAGGGAGGGATGAATGGAGGGAGGCAAGAAGTAAGAGAGGAAAGGAGGGGAGGAAGGTAGAGAAATAAGAAAAGATGTGTGGCTGTGTAAAAAACTCTTTAGTGGTGGCCAGGGGGTGGGCTCGACAGCTCTTCTCCTGCCTCTCAGGTTCTGGGTGACCCGGGGCCGCGCCCCCAGCTGGGGCAGCCCGGACCATGGGGCATATGGTGGAGGAGAAGGGTCAAGACGGTTGATTGATCAGATGCCATTTATTCCATTCTCCCCACACGTCAGGCTCCCATTCGAATCTGCTCTGCTCCTCATTCACGTCACCCCCTGTCTCTCCGCTCATCTCTGCACTCTCTTTCGCAGCCTGGGCTCTCTCTCTCTCTCCATGTGCCTGCTCCAGTATTCTTCCACATTCTTCTCTCTCTGTCCCCCTTGCTATTCTCTCTGTGGTCCATCTTGCCGACCTGCTCTCTCTCTCTCATTCTCCAACTCTCTTGCCTCTCCAACACCCCCACACTCTGGGCTGACACTGAACCCAGTCAGGGACCAAAATCAACATCAGATAGCACTTCCTGAGAGCCCACCAAATTCAAAGAAAACACCACCTAAAAGGTATTTCAAAGTCCTTTCTGACTGCCCCAGGCAAAATACCTCCTAAGGTCTTTTTGTCCTTTCCTCAGTCCAATATCTATCAACATCTTAAGACTAGTTTTTTTTGTATGGACACAGTAAGAGATACCATTGAGGCTTGTAGGGCAGCTCTCAGGGGAACAGCTTGCCACAGACTCAGACTACAGAGCTCAGGCCATATTAATCATTCCTAACCCTAGCAGGGTCCGAATCTAGTTATTACATTTTGGATCATGTCAGAATTTCTCCATGCCCAAATCCTTAACTTATAGTTAAGCATTATGGCACTTTGGCCAGGCCCATCTCGACGCTAGGGTACTATATAGCTTACCTTTTGCCCTGGCTCCATCCAGTCCCTCATAGGGACCCTGCTTTTGGGGGTGCTAGGAAGTCAGAGCAGCTGAGGCTTAGGTGAGACAACAGATGCCCAGGAGGAAAATAACACTGAGAGTCATATTACAAAGGCATAGCATATACTGTCTTCTTGTATCCATACAAAAAGGGCATTGCTCTGAATTAACTATGCAAAGGACTTAGGGAGAAGAGAAAAACAATATTTACTAGTCAACAGAGCACTAAGAAAGAAGTTACAAATAAACACAGAGGAATGGGAGTACTGTGATGGGAGCAACCCAATAAATCTAATTTACCTGAGGCTCTGCAGGAAGGACAAAACAGTGTTATCCTACAGGGTTGGACAGGCAACTCAGTTGCCTGAGTGCATGGAGACCTAGGTTTCATCCCAGACTCTATCTGGTCTTCTGAGTCCCTCCAGGAGCAACCCCTGGGCAATGCTCTGGGAGTAGCTCTGAGCACTGCCAGTATAACTCCACACTAAAATCATACTAAATTCACACTAAAATCATAAGTGAAGGTTCAGTACTCTGGAAGCATTTAAACAGCCTTGAGTTTGGTAGATTCTACATCTGCATATCTGCCTTTAGCTTTTTCCCTCTGGGATAGTACATTCATCATTTTCCACCCATTTCTTCTTTACAACTGGTCTATTTAAACTTTCTATCTCCACTACAATTAAGTTTATTAGATCAATTTCAGTTTTCTATGAAATTATGTGTTCAATCCCAATAAAATTTGAAATCTGTTATGATTTTATTTGATTTCCTGCTTCAGTTGTTAGTCCCACTTGAATATTTATAATTTTGATGTCTTTCAAAGTCAGAAGTTGATATTCTTTTCTTCTAATGCGTTATTTTCAATTTTGGCTAGCACAGCGGGTAGGGCGTTCGCCTTACAAGTGGCCAACATGGCCGACCCGAGTTGGATTCCTCCGCCCCTCTCGGAGAGCCCGGCAAGCTACCGAGAGTATTCGATATGCCAGACACAGTAACAACCAAGTCTCCAATGGAGACGTTACTGTGCCCGCTCGAGCAAATCGACGACTATTTCTAGTGTTAGCTTTAATGTTCTTATAGCTTTGAAGCTGGATTTTTAATTTATTTTCAATCTTTAGCTTTGCCAATAATTCTTTTTATATTTTTTCTGGAGTGGGCCACACCGGGCAATGCTCAGGGCTTCCTCCTGGCTCTACACTCAGGAATCACTTACGGCGGGGGTCAAGACCATATGGGATGCCAGGGATGGAACACAGGTCAGGTGCCTGCAAGGCAAGCACCCAACCTCTGTACTATTGCTTCAACCCCTTGTCAATAAATTTTTATAGGGGCTATGCCCAGCAATTGTTAGGATAAGGGACCACTCCTAGTAATACTTATAAGCTGCAGGCTGAAGTGTGACGCTTGAGTCCATCAGTATTTGGGGGCAACCTGGGCTACACCGAGTGGGGCTCAGTGAGATGATCTGGGGGAGGGTGGCACCGGATTTGTTTCCCAGGAGCTCCAGCTCCAGGAGACTGCTGGGGGGGGGGTGACGGTCCCCCATCCCCCGCCCACCCCACACACAAGTTCGCCAGCGCCGCGCAGTCATCAGTTACTATTTTCTTGAACATTTATTTTTATTTTATTTTATCTTTAATTTTGATAAGTGAGACTCCAGGAGGTAGTGTTTCACGTGCTCTCCTGCGATCCCCAGCAGCAAAAGAGCCGCTGCAGCCTGTTCAGGGAGCTGTCATGCCAGGGCGGCTGTGCTGCACTGGAGAGGGTAGAAGGACCCCTTGGGCTCCGTCCCCGCCTGTGTCCAGGCCAAAATGGCCACCACCTTCTCCTCCTGTGTCCACAAGGCCCGTCCCGGTCACCGTGGATTGTTGGAGCACTAGCCTGCCTCTCGGCCCCCTCAGGGCGCTGGTCCTGGGGGAAGGCCCGGCTCACAGCGGGGAAGGCTGGCAGCTGCACCCCCGGGAGTCTCATGGGGGGTGTTCCCAGAAGGAAGGAGGGAACGGACGGGCAGTCCTGTCCCTGAGGTGGGCTCTGGCCAGCGGTAGGCTGGGCAAGGCAGACGGAGAAAAAGAACAGGACCGGCCTATACAGGGCCGGGGCTGGGGGCCTGGCCGATGGCGTTGCCGGTGAACGGCCAGTGTCCCCATGGACTACAAGTGCAGCCCTGTCGTGTTCTGGGTTTGGTGACTCCTCGCCACACAGAGAGGGAAGAGCCTCGGGGAGCTGCTGCCACCCCCAAAGGACCACGATCTGGAGAGTTGCTGAGCGTCTGCCCCCAACACGCCTGACCCCCGGAGGAGCAGCACCCTGACTCGGGTCGGGGCGTGGAGGCCACGGTCTGCACGGCGGTCTGGGGCCCATGGGCACAAGGGCACGCCGTGAGGCTTGGCAGGACACAGGGTCCCCAGGGTGATCTGGGCTGGGCTCTGCCTCATGCCCCCGACTTTTCGGCCGGCTCCTGCAAGGTGAGCCGGCAACATAGAGAACTTAGGCACCGGAGGGTGGCCTGCGCACCTGTTGCCCAAAAAGGAGCCAGGGTGGAGCAGTGTGTGCAGACCCCCCCACTGTGTCCGAGTTGGGCTCCGGTCTGTGGGAGGCTGGACGAGGGCCAGGGGCCTGGCAGATGTTGTTGAAGTTGTGGCTAGAGGCCGGGAATAGCCAGGAAGAAAAAAGCCGCAAGTGTCCCAACAGACTCCCCGAAGTGCAGCCCAGTCGTGTCCTGGTTGTGGCAACTCCTCGCCATGGAGAGCAGGCAGAGCCTCGGGGAGCTGCTGCCACCCCCAAAGGATCACGATCTGGAGAGCTGCTGGGCGTCTGACCCCCCAAACGCCTGCCCCCCAGAGGAACAGCACCCTGACTCGGGTCGGGGCGTGGAGGCCACGGTCTGCATGGCGGTCTGGGGCCCATGGGCACAAGGACACGCTGTGGGGCCTGGCAGGACACAGGGTCCCCTGGGTGCTCTGGGCCAGGCTCTGCCTCCTACCGCTGACTCTTAGGCCGACTCGGGAAAGCTGAGCCGGCAGAAGAGACCCCTCAGGCGTCAGAGCGTGGCCTAAGCGGCTGTTTCCCAGAAGAAACCTGGAGCCAGGGTGGAGCAATCCGTACAGAGATGCCCTCTGTGTCCCAGTGGCGGGTAGAGAGGTGGATCTACCAAAGTACAGCTGATCGGCGCCCGGGGCAGCAGGGGACATGAAGAGGCAAAGATGCCCTGCGGCTCGTTCCCAGCGTGCAGAAAATGGGGGGACGTGGTACACAGGCATACGCTGGCAGCGGGGCTCCTGTGGCTGGAGCCATTGTCTGCAGAGGACACAGGGCACAAGGTTGGAGCCAGGAGGAGAGAGTGGAGGCCCCTGCTGACATGGGTGGGAGACCCCGGCACCCCCACAGCCTGAGCCCCTCCCCCTCCTAAGGTCCATGAGGTCACAGTAGCCTCTGCCCTCTCCCAGGGCCCCCCCGGCCATTTCTTGGCTCACTGCACTGTCCCCATGGGAGCACTCGGTCCTGAGGTGTCTGGGGCGGCGGGGGATAGTCACCTGGTCAGCTCACTGCTCTCCCGCGGTGAAGATGGGCTCCTGCAAGGGAGGAGGGGCCGTCAGGGGTCATGCACAGCTTCCTAGCCAGCCCTGTCTGAGACCTAGAGCAGCCCAGCCCGTGCCCGAGGCTCCCTGAGGCACCTGCTTCCGGGGAAAGGCCGGGCACACCAGCTCTGGGAACCCAGAGCACAGTGTCCCTCAGGGACCTGTCGTCCACACTCCTGGGAACCTTCGTCTGTCCTGTGTCCCCCGCCCACCTGGAGGGCAGTTCCACTGCTTCCCAACCTGGTGTGGTTCACTGGGACCCCCAAGGCCTCAGGCTCTGCCTGTCTCCCTCCTGACTCTCCTCCAGTGCCCTCACGGGGCCGCTGTCCACAGGGACATCTTCAACTTGTAGCCTGGCCCGTATGGCCAAGACAGGGAGTGTGCCCTGGCAGAGCCCAGGCGGGAAAGCCAACCCCCTCACCTCGGTGTGTGCAGAGCCTCTCCTCCTCCAGGCAGCCTTCCAGTGCTGAGAAGAAAGGGGGAGTGAGGGCCTGGGCCTCTCAGAAACTCAAGGAGCCTCCCCAGGCCTGGGCTCCTGCAGGGAACTGCAGGCTGGGCTCTCGCCTGATTCAGTCCCAGGGACGCTGAGCCCATTCTCAGTCCCTGTCAGGCCAGCACCCAGGTGCCAGCAGCACCCTGACCAGTCTGTGCACTGTGCTGCCTCACAGAGGCCCTGGGCCCCCTCTGAGGGTCTCTCAGGTCACCACTGTCCTGTTGGCCCCCGTGGAGGCCCCTGTGTGAGTGACCCCTGCCCCCGCAGGTCAGGGGGGAAGCGTGTACTCTCCCCGGAGCTGGGATCCCACAGGGACAGCTATTTCTCCCACAGTGCGGGAGGGGGTCTCCCACACGAACTCTGGCCCTGAGGTAACTGGTTCCCCCGGAATACCTCGCCCTGTGCCTCACGTCTGCGAGAGAGAGGACTGATGCTCTCATCTGGCCACACGCCCCGTCTGCTTCTTTCAAACACACCTGCCCTCAGTCCCCCAGGACGTCTCCAGACTCTACCTGGTGCTGTTCCTTGACCACAAACGGAAAACACATTTTTTCAGCAAAATCCAAAATAGAATGCCATTAAACCCCGAAAGGTAGGGGTCCTCAATCCAGAGAACCA
This sequence comes from Sorex fumeus, assembly GCF_029834395.1. Lineage (NCBI taxonomy): Eukaryota > Metazoa > Chordata > Mammalia > Eulipotyphla > Soricidae > Sorex > Sorex fumeus. The sequence continues at coordinate 22,726,924 of NW_026606077.1, read as the reverse complement.
GCCATTCGGGTAGATGTTCAGGAGTAATAGGAGAATAAGTGTGAGAATCCATGTAGAAGAGATAAGACAAGTATTTGCTTGCCTGTGGCAACTGAGCCAGAGAGCAGCAGGCCCGTTTATATACACTCTGCTGACATCACGGAACCCTGCGGAGTCACAAAGGGTCCCGGGCCGGGGAGGGGACCCCATGCATGGCTGCCACCAGCCCTGCCCCACTCAGGCCTGAGTGGTCTCTCTACCCGCCTAGGCCTTAGGTTGCCCTGTCCTCCCTTCCCGCCCTTTACAAGCCCCGAGCCGTGCCTCCTGGGCCTGGCCTTGTTCTCTCAGGAACCCAGTCACCACCTGCGTCTGCGCTTGCCGTCTGTCTGCTTCACCGAGCCTCTGACCCTGACACTTTCCTCTCGGCAGTGTCCTTGTTTCACATCCTCTTTCCTCCAGACACTCCCAGCAATGTTCCCACATGAACCTGGGCCTCGAGCATCCAGCCCTCTCCCACTGCGTTGGAGCCTCAAAATCCGCCACATTAGTTTGGTCTTTGCTCAGCCTTTACCAAACATCTTTATTTTTTAAATAAAAACTCTTTCTTTGAAACAAACAAATGAAACAATTATTTTACTATTGTGTACATACACTAGACTCTCAAAGTGTAATTATTTGGCAATTTTTTTTTGTTTCTGGCGGGCCACACCTGGTGATGCCCAGGGCTTCTCTTGGCTCTGCATTTAGGAATTACTCCTTGTGGTACTTGAGGACCCATGGAGGATGCCAGGGATCGAAGGCAGCTTCTCCACGGTACTATCTCTTAAGCTTTCGGCGTTTTAAAGGAATATAATCTGAATATCAATTTTTTAATGATTTTTACTCGTTTTATATTCATAAAGTAGTTCACAGGGGTTCATTACAGGTAACATTCAAACACCCATCCATCCAGTGAGCATCTTCCCACCACAACAAGAGGGAAGTGTGTGAAGGTTGTGGAAATTCATTCTGGGGCTAAATGTCAGTTTTAAGACTTTTCTCTTTGGGAAATGTCCAGGTAGCGCTTTACTTTCAATATATAGAACTTTCCTTGTTCCTTTCCTCTTTAAATTTTATTTCTTTTCTACTTCCATCATAGTTTTATCAGAACTTAATGTTTTATCATAATATTTGCTTTAAAGGCTGTTATTGATTACCCCTCATACATTCCACCATAAATATGTGTATGTAGAAGGTAATATCAAATTTTCTTTGTACATTAACTCCTAATCACAACTCTAAGTAAAATGTACTTGATCAATATTTCCTGTTTTGAGTAATATTTTTAAATATCATTTAACAGGTTCACTATCCACTGTAGCACTCTCCTCCCATTTTTCATCAATCTGCTCGAGCTGGCACCAGTAATGTCTTCATTGTGAGACTTGTTGTTACTGTTTTTGACATATCAAATACACCATGGACCTTCCCAGGCTCTGCCGTGTGGATAGGATACTCTCGGTAGCTTGCCGGGCTCTCCAAGAGGGATGGAGGAATCAGACCCGGGTCAGCTGCGTGCAAGGTAAACGCCCTACTCACTGTGCTACCGCCTCATGTCCCCTTCCTTAATTCATGTCTTTATAGAATATTACTGCTACATTTCTTTTTTTTTTCTTTTTGGGTTACACAGGAGAATAACTTACATCGCTTCTTCTTCCAGTCCTACTGATAGAAGTGCCTTCCATCAGAGGCTGTTTCTGCAGGTTCAGAAGGATTACTAGCTCTTTCATCTCTGCTCTGACTGCAAACACAGTATGTAATTGCACCATTCTCAAACCTCTTTCACGCTCTTCAAAAATAATGTCCGCTAGAGAGATTGTATAAGGTAAGTCACATGGCTCACATGCTGCCTACCTGAGTTCGAGCTCCAAAAATGTATAGTTCTTCTGAGCACCACCAGACATGATCCTTGAGTACAGAGCAGGATTAAAATTCAGCACTGCTGAATATGCCTGCCACCCAATAAAAGATAAAGTTTTTGGTGCCCAACCAGCTCACAAAGGTGAGGAAGTAGAAGCAGGACCCCACTTTCAACTAAGTGGGTGAGTCTGAGTGGTCTGGAAAGGGCCAAACCGACACTCTGGGGCCAGCAAGCTCCGGCAGTACAAGAAACAGTCCTCCCCTTCTCACATACCTCAGACCTAGCTAACCTTTAGATGTAAACATCCTCCCCTGTTTATCACAGACCCTGGTCTGTTGAAGTCCCGCCCTACAGGATCCCAGTCCTTGACCTCCGGCCAGGAAATTGTAACTGACCATGTTTTCCTTTCTGTTTCTGACCATGTTTTCCTTCCTGTTTCTGGCCATGTTTTCCTTCCTAGAGACTGTAACTCTTTGCCTGGTAACCGGGGCCAAACAATGTATCCTTTAACGCTGGCTCTCCTGTGCCTCGGTTTTCTTGTTTTGATTCTTTCTGCTCAGTGGAATTTCCTGGAGGGGTTTACAAGAGGAGAGCGAATGAAGAGAGGCTGTGAAGGCTGCTGGGGCCACTGAGCCTGCCGGGGGCTTGGCCCGCCCTGCTTCTGCGTTCCTCTGCGCCTCTGACTGCTGGACTGTCTCCGTGCACTTTGGTACAACGAAAAGTAAGGCACCCTTGCAATTGAACAGCACTGCCTATTGTTGACTTCCCATCTTTGACTTCACATCTTCTCAGCTTTCAGACAAGACAATTAAGAAAAATTAAAAATTTCTGAGATTTTTGTGTTACATAACTGATGACACCCACATCATTTGCCACCCCTTTAGGCTATTCCTTACATTTTTCTCCAGAGCTTTCCTTTCCTTCCAATTTTCAATGTTTATATTCTGAGGGTAGTCTTTGGGGCTGTCACTTTCCTTTTTTTTTATGTAGGAGTCCTGCTATTTATGCAGCCACTGATTAGCTGATTGAATTGAGCATGAACTCCACCTTTTTTTTCATAATTTATTTTTTCTTTTATTTATTGAATCACTTTGGGAAAAGTTCCTAAGCTTTTGGGTTTAAGTCTTGGTGATACAATGATCAAACACCTTTCCCTTCACCAGTACTCATTTTTCACCACCAAGAATCCAAATATACCCCCCTCCCAACCCTCCCAATGCCTGTGAAGCAGATGATTTCTACTTAACTCTTTTCTACATTGATTACATTCATTATTTCGACAAAAGATGCACCATTATTTAGAATCCCCCCCCCCCCAACAACCAGAATTACTGAAAAGGCATTGTGAAATACTCTTTCCTATAGCTGGTTAACAGAATCATATAACGTTGCGCAGCTGCAATAATGGCTGCGTGATTTTGGATTTCTGCAAAGAGCCAGATAATTACGAGATTGTTTTCTGTGCGTCTGGTGTTATGGCTGTGCTGGAGAGCTGCTACTGGGGGGCAACTCGTGACCTCGGTAGGGCATGAAAGACGAGCCGGTTCCACCCCCCTTCCAATGCGACTATAGTTGCCCTGTCACCACAGACTCATACTTGGCTTTCCTATAAGCGCTGAGGCAGCAGTCACCCTGCTGCTGGGGGGGGGGGGGGTTGGGGGGGAGAAGGCGGAAGGGAGCAACACCCTTTTGCTCCCGGGGAGGCATGGTGCTATATTTTAACCTATGGTCCATTCACTTTTCTGCTGCAAGCTGCCGGGCTCTGGACTAAGTCCTTTTACCTCTGGAGCCATGGCCATGCCAGAGAGCCACTCCTGGGGGTAACTCGTGACCTCGGTAGGGCGTGAAGGATGAGCTGGTCTCCCTTCTCATGAGACTGCAGTTGCCCCGTCATGGCCAGCTCATATCTGGATTACAATAAGCTCTGAGGCGGCAGCCACCTTGCTGCTGCGGGGGGGGGGGGGCGGGGGGGGGGCAAGGCAGAAGGGATCAACACCCTTTCCTTCCCAGAGAGGCATGTCGCTGTAGTTTAATGCTTGGTCCATTCACTTTTCTGCTGCAAGCTGCCATGCTCTGGATTAAGCCCTTTTTCCTCTAGAGCCATGGCCGTGCCGGTGAGCCGCTCGTAGGGGGCAACTCGTGACCTAGGTAGGGCGTGAAGGAAGAGCCACTACCGCCCCCTTCCCATGTGATTGCAGTTGTGGGGCTCTCACTTTCTTCCACACACTTTAGTTCATCTTCTCTAATCTTATGACCTTCATATGAGAAAGAATTCATCTGAAAAATCAGCATCCCCTGCTTATATATCCGGACTGTATGTATACCCAGTAGCATCTGACATACAGGAGGCATGCAAAGCCACCAGGGGTGTTACAGGAATAGAGTACTATATGTGTTTGATTTTGTTTCTCTCCTTATCTGAAAAATGAGAAAGATCCTATGCTTACAAATGTTTCCTGTAAGAGTCGTCAAAAGTGTTCTCAGTTTCTTTCTACTTGTGTTTCTTGATCACATAATATGTTGTTAGGGTGTGGTGTTAGATCTCCTTGCAGCAACAAGGACCACGTAGAGAATGCAACTCCCAAACAGGTAGTTTATTGTTTCTGGCTCATCAGGGTCAAGCCGGTTACACAGACACACAGGTCCCGTAGGTCCAGGCCAGACCCCGACCCAGGGTAAGGGAGTAACTTATATGGGCCCTCACTGACCATTACAGCAAAGACCACCATTATCATAACCAATAGATTTATAAGAATCCATTCTTAACCCATCCTATTTCTACTACTGAAAGTACATTGTTCCTGATCCTAGGAGCTTGAAGGGTAACATTTGGAGAAGTGGTTACATTGGATGAGCAAGTGATCATATCTTGCAAGGAGTATGCGGTTACATTTAATGAAAAAGCAGGCTCAGAGCATGTCCTGCAGGCACACTTAGTTATCGCTCTTACCTTGCAACCCACTTCCCTTGTCACCTACCCCCATTTGCACATACCCTGGGGCACCTGTATCCAGGCAGCAGCCCCTGGGAAAATAGCAACTTGCCGGGCTCTCCAAGAGGGGCGAAGGAATCAAACCTGGCTTGGCCGGGCTGGCTGCTGCATACAAGGCAAACACACTACCAACCTACCGCTGTGCTATCGCTCCTGGGATTTGTAATTGGAAGACACAATTTTTTGTACTTCTAGATGGTGTGGGAAGGAAGGCCTGAGCAACATTTAGCAGTGCTCAAAGCTCACTTCTAGCTCTGTGCTCAGGGTTCACTGCTGGTGGTGCTCTGGGATATGTGTGTTGCTGGAGATCAAACTTGGGTCAGCCACATACAAGACAAGCATCTTAACCCCTAAATCTCGGCCCCTAAAGAGAAAGTGTTTTTAATTAGAAGACACGATTTCCAGTGTTTGGCTTTGTAAGAGATATATTTTAAAAATTTTAATCATAATTACCACCAAGTTTAAGATATTTTAAAATAGTGAGAAAAGACTTTTTTGAAACAACTCTAGGAAAGGAGCACTATGAAAACTGATATTGAGAACTAGTTCCATAATTAATAGTATTTTATGGCCAAATGACCGTGATCATGTAAACATTTCCAGACTTCCATACTTACAAGAACGCTTTCAATTTGAATGTCTCACCACACGAACCAGCAGCAGCATTCCAGCTCTCCTCCTCCTAAAATGGTGCCTCTCCTCACTATCTCCCAGCCTCTGTCTCTTTACTTCAGTTACCACCTTCTGTTTTCACAGTCAGAATTAATTTTGATTCGGCTGTGTTTATGACTAGGTAACTCTCTCTTCTGGGGCCAGAGTGATAGCACATCAGATAGGGCACTCACCCAACCCGGGTTTAATCCGTGGCATCCCCTGTGGTCCTCCAAGCACTGCCAGGAATGAATCCTGAGCACAGAGCCAGAAGGTGTTATGTCCTGGGAAGGTAATTTCGCTCGCACATTGACCAGACCAGATGCCAATGCAAGGGCCCTTGATTGTTAGCTCGAGCTAGGGTCCAAGTCTCATACAACGCAGTGGAGACTTGATAAGGACCCCAACTCCGAATTCTGAGCCATTGATATAGGATTGGGTTACATAGCAGCAGTTTTTGTAGGAACTGGCGATGTGGTTCCAATTTGGATCCCTGTCCAGTCCAGTGACTCCACTGCCAAGGCCCTCTCCACTTGGCTGGGGCCCACTGCCCATGGCCCCTCCTGATAGGCTGTTGCCACAGGGTGGTTTATCTGCCCAGGGGGGTATTTTTTTTTTGGCAGTGGGACTTTGTGATGGGGAAAAGCGAGACTTAGGCCTGCTGAGTTTTGGTCTTAAAGTGGAGTCTGTCATGGCTCCACTTCGGCCTCACAAAGGAAGTCCTTCTGAGCACTCCCTGGTGTGACCCCTACTCACCAACTAAAAGACTCTTCTAAATAACTTTCTAGGAAACTAATTTTTTTAGAATTATTAAAAATTATAGTCCGCGTATACTTTGTAGTTGACACTGAAAATAGGTATTTTTAGTTAGTACAGCCAATTAAGAATTTCTTTCCTTTTCAAGTATATCTTTCCATGAAAAATCATTAGGACATTAAAATAAATGGAAATCTTAGATGCAGATTTGGAATCACTCTTTCACTCTATTAAAACAGAATTTCAAAATTTGACAAAATATTAACTAATAACATTTCTCACTTAATCACTTAATCACTTAACTTCCCGTTAGTCGACGAGTTGCTCAAGCAGGCGCCAGGAATGTCTCCATTTGTCCCTGTCGCGTGCTAGTGGGCGGTCACGCGGTCTTTTGACAGCCCGTGGAATCTAGTCAGTAACAGCTCTAGTCCAGCGGTCATCTTTAAATCTCATTACGTGACCAGCCCATCTGATTTTTGACACCTTGGCAAATGAGATAGCGTCCCTGATTCTTGATCGTCGACAGATGTCAGAACTCCGGATTCTTTCTCTCATTTGAGTGAAACGTGATATTCCAAGCATAGCTCTTTCTATTCTTCTTTGGGAGACCTGAATAGCTTTCTCATCCTCTTTGCGTAGGGCCCAGGTCTCTGAGGCATAGGTCAATGCAGGAAGAACAGTGGAATCAAAGAGATGTGCCCGGAGCCGGAGGTTCTTCGTCCTCTTAGCTATTTCTTCGACGTTCCTGAAGGCGTTCCAAGCTGCTCTCTTCCTCATGCACAGCTCGGGTGCCATGTCATTTGTCATGTTGACTTCTCAACCTAGGTACACATAGCTGTTGCATTCGGAGATGGTCGTTCCGTTGAGAGTGAATGGGGCATCAGGAACGAGGCTGTTTCTCGTAAACATTGTCTTCGTAAGATTCAGCTGTAGTCCTACCTTTCCACACTCACGGTCAAAGTCGGCCAGCATTTGTGCCGCTTGGCTGATGTTTGGTGTTATTAAAACAATGTCATCAGCAAAGCGGAGGTGGTGTAGTTGCCGACCATCTATCTTCACTCCCATTCCTTCCCATTCTAGTCCTCGCATGATTTTCTCGAGGGTGGCACTGAAGGGTTTCGGTGAAATGGTATCACCCTGCCAAACCGCTCTCTTGACATCAACGATCACTTCATTGTACAATGGTGAGATCCTGGTAGTGAATCCATAAAAGAGCTCACGGAGGATCTTGATGTATTGGGCTTGAATGCCCTGATTGGCTAGGTCTTTAATGACCGCTTCCGTCTGAACAGAATCAAAGGCCTTCTTTAAATCAGGGAACGTTAAACAGAGTGGCATCTTGAACTCCCTAGAAACCTCCATGAGTTTGGTTATCGTGTGGATATGGTCGATGGTGCTGAATCCTTCGCAGAACCCAGCTTGCTCGCATAGTTGTCCTTCATCTAGTGTTCTGCTAATCCTATTAAGGATGACTCGAGTGAACAACTTGTAGATGACAGAAAGTAGGCAGATCGGGCGATAGTTGCCAATGTCATGGATGTCTCCCTTCTTGAACAGTAGTACGGTCCTGCTGGTTTTCCATTGGGACGGAACCTTGCATTCAGACAGGTAGCGAGTGAAGGGCCAAGCCAGTGTATTGATGAGTACTGATGGCAGGTTCTTCAGGTGTTCAGGTCTAACCTTGTCTGGGCCGGGTGCTGTTTGTTTCTTTACCGACGAAATGGCGTGTCAGATTTCGGGAGGGAGAACGTTGGGAACGGCATATCCATCCTGTGGAATTTGGTATGTTGGCAAGTGGACATGGCTATCGAAAAGATTGGAGTAGAAGTCATGGATAATCTTCTCCATTGCCATTCTGGAGGATGTGAAGGATCCATCAGGACGTCGGAGGGCAGCCATCTTGGTCTTGTAGTTGGCGAAGGACAGGCGGGCGTAACGAATACCTTTCCCAGCTTCTGCCGCATCTACCAGTACTTCTGCTCTTCTCTCTTTGAGGTCTTCCTTGATCGCATCTCTGCACTGCTTTGCGAGCTCGACGTTAGCTTGCGGTTGCCTGGGGCATGCGCCAAACCACGCTGACGATTTTAGCTCAAGAGTTTTTGAAGACAGGCGTTTTTTTTTTGTGGCTATCTCTCTCTTGGCGTTCCTCGCACAGTCATGGAGGTGCTGAACCAGTCGATCGTATTCCTCACCAATGTTGTCAACAATGGCATCTTCCCATGTTGCCGCAATAGTGCCAAAGAGTTCCCAGTTGGTGGTCGTTCTGGGAGTTCTCTTCTTGAACTTTGCAGCCCTTTCTCCCCGCTCTGTGAAGTAGAATTTTGCACGAAGGAGACGGTGGTCCGATCCCGTTTGGAATTTTGGGACAACAGCGACATCGGTCAGGCAAAACCCTCAATTGAATATGATGTGGTCTATTTCGTTGTGGAATCGTCCACCGGGAGACTCCCATGTCCAACGTTTAGATTCTGCCTTCTGGAACTGTGAGTTACCATGGATGGTCTTGGTCGACATGATGAACTCAGACAGTCTCTCACCCTGTTCGTTCCGTTCTAGGCCATGGGTCCCGATGTGAAGTTCTTCAGCTGATCTTCTCGGTCCTATCTTGGCATTAAAATCACCCACAATGATCTTGTAGAAGGTGTGGTCTTCTTTATAGAACTTCTCCAGCTCCATGTAGAACTTCTCGATTTCTCTGTCATCATAATGAGATGTTGGTGCGTAGACAACGAAGATAGAAACGGCAGGCAGTAAGCCACATCTATTCAAATGTAAACGTCCAATTCGCGTTGTTAGGCATTCAGTGAATCAATACTCTTGGCCAAGTTTGTGTTGAAAAGGATACTGATGCCTCCGACACCTCTTTTATCGCATATTCCGAGGAAAAATTCTTCTGCAGTGTCAAAAACTGCATGGTGAGATTCGTGCCTTCTTGTCTCGGTCAGACCAATGATGGCATACTTGATCATTCGCGCTTCTAACATCAGGTCCTCGATGGATGTATCTGATGCTAGCGTACGTGCATTGAAAGTACAGATGATCATTTTTGTCTTCCTTTGTTGTGGCAGCCTAGTATGGCCTTGAGATTTTGTCGGCCTCTCCTTTCTCATCCTTCTCAGTGCTGCCACGTCGGTGAAGCCTTCAGGGTCAGGTGAATGAGACCAGTGTTAGTTACTGGTTTTGGCATATCGAATACACAACGGATAGCTTGCCAGGCTCTTCCGTGCGGGAGGAAAACTCTCGGTAGCTTGCCAGTCTTTCCGAGAGGGATAGAGGCTTTTGGAGCGACCTCCAATCACCCTTGTAGGTGTTACGTATTTGAACCCTACAAATATGGTACGACAATTCCGGAAGATGGGTATTTAGTGTCTTATGATGTGTTGCGCGGCCCGAAGTGGCTGCACAGATCCGGAAAGCATCCTGGAGTGTGGTGAACGCTGGGTAGTGGAGGTAGTGTCACTAAAATTTTCTCACTAAAATTGTTTAATATTTGGAGGAAGTCATACAATTTTGATTTAGTGTTTCAAAAACTATTTTGGTAGTCTAATCTGATTGCCATCTGCTTAAGTACTTCCATTTTGAGGGAAGCTGGGGAGGCTGTGCCTAGCTACGTCCCTGTAGACCATCTTCACCCTCTAAGACCCATATGGGGACACGCCCCAGGGACAGCTGGCCACTGTGTGGGACACTCACAGCAGCATGCGTAGGTGAAGCTGGAAGAAGGGGAGCTGTGGGGTGCATGAGGGAGACAAAGGCAGAGGCCAGGTGTCCTCGGGATTCATTTCCTGTGGCTCCCATCCCAACCTTCGCTCTCTCCCCTTGCACTGGGAGCCCCTGGGGTGCAGTGTCCCTGGCTCACCATGACTCCCCAACACTGCTGCTCTAGACTGTGGATCCAAAGACAGTCCTGGGGAAGGGGTCATTTCTCAGGGTGCGTTTCCAGGGCAACGCACAGTGTCCCATTGGAAAGGGGCCTGTGTGCACCCCCTCCACGCCCAGATGTTGACGAACACCCCGTGTCCACCTCTGCCCCCGATTTCACATGCGGCTTCCGGGAGCATCTGCGCCTGGTTCTCCCCCGCACAGGCTCCAGGACATGGCGGGGGTGGGCTGGGACAGGGGGCTATACGCTGTCGTGAGGGCAGCAGTGACCCACCTTTTCGGGTGGAGGGTGGCACCGGATTTGTTTCCCAGGAGCTCCAGCTCCAGGAGACTGCTGGAGGGGGGGTGATGGTCCCCCATCGCCCGCCCACCACACACACAAGTTGGCCAGCGCCGCGCAGACATGAGTTACTATTTTCTTGAACATTTATTTTTATTTTATTTTATCTTTAATTTTGATAAGTGAGACTCCAGGAGGTAGTGTTTCACGTGCTCTCCTGCGATCCCCAGCAGCAAAAGAGCCGCTGCAGCCTGCTCCGGAAGCTGTCATGCCGGGGCGGCTGTGCTGCACTGGAGAGGGTAGAGGGACCCCTTGTGCTCCGTCCCCGCCTGTGTCCAGGCCAAAATGGCCACGACCTTCTCCTTCTGTGTCCACGAGGCCCGTCCGGTCACCGTGGATTGTTGGAGCACTAGCATACCTCTCGGTCCCCTCTGGGCGCTGGTCCTGGGGAAAGGCCCGGCTCACAGCGGGGGCGGCTGGCAGCTGCACCCCCGGGAGTCTCAGGGGGGGGTGTTCCCAGAAGGAAGGAGGGAACGGACGGGCAGTCTTGTCCCTGAGGTGGGCTCTGGCCAGCGGGAGGCTGGGCAGGGCAGACGGAGAGAAAGAACAGGACCGGCCTATACAGGGCGGGGGCTGGGGGCCGGGCCGATGGCGTTGCCGGTGAACGGCCAGTGTCCGCATGGACTACAAGTGCAGCCCTGTCGTGTTCTGGGTTGGGTGACTCCTCGCCACGCAGAGAGGGCAGAGCCTCGGGGAGCTGCTGCCACCCCCAAAGGACCACGATCTGGAGAGTTGCTGGGCGTCTGACCCCCAACACACCTGCCCCCCGGAGGAGCAGCACCCTGACTCGGGTCGGGGCGTGGAGGCCACGGTCTGCACGGCGGTCTGGGGCCCATGGGCACAAGGGCACGCCGTGAGGCTTGGCAGGACACAGGGTCCCCAGGGTGATCTGGGCTGGGCTCTGCCTCATGCCCCCGACTCTTCGGCCGGCTCCTGCGAGGTGAGCGGCAACATAGAGAACTTTGGCACCGGAGGGTGGCCTGCGCACCTGTTGCCCAAAAATGAGCCAGGGTGGAGCAGTGTGTGCAGACCCCCCCACTGTGTCCGAGTTGGGCTCCGGTCTGTGGGAGGCTGGACGAGGGCCAGGGGCCTGGCAGATGTTGTTGAAGTTGTGGCTAGAGGCCGGGAATAGCCAGGAAGAAAAAAGCCGCACGTGTCCCAACAGACTCCCCGAAGTGCAGCCCAGTCGTGTCCTGGTTGTGGCAACTCCTCGCCATGGAGAGCAGGCAGAGCCTCGGGGAGCTGCTGCCACCCTCAAAGAATCACGATCTGGAGAGCTGCTGGGCGTCTGACCCCCCAAACGCCTGCCCCCCAGAGGAGCAGAACCCTGACTTGGGTCGGGGCGTGGAGGCCACGGTCTGCATGGCGGTCTGGGGCCCATGGGCACAAGGACACGCTGTGGGGCCTGGCAGGACACAGGGTCCCCTGGGTGCTCTGGGCCAGGCTCTGCCTCGTACCGCTCTTAGGCCGACTCGGGAACGCTGAGCCGGCAGCAGAGACCCCTCAGGCGTCAGAGGGTGTCCTAAGCGGCTGTTTCCCAGAAGGAACCTGGAGCCAGGGTGTAGCAGTCTGTACAGAGATGCCCTCTGTGTCCCAGGGGCAGGTAGAGAGGTGGATCTACCGAAGTACAGCTGATCGGCGCCCGGGGCAGCAGGGGACATGAAGAGGCAAGGATGCCCTGCGGCTCGTTCCCAGCGTGCAGAAAACGGGGGGACGTGGTACAGAGGCATACGCTGGCGGCGGGGGTCCTGTGGCTGGAGCCATTGTCTGCAGGGGACACAGAGCACAAGGTTGGAGCCAGGAGGAGAGAGTAGAGGCCCCTGCTGACATGGGTGGGAGATCCCCGGCATCCCCACAGCCTGAGCCCCTCCCCCTCCTCAGGTACATGAGGTCACAGTAGCTTCTGCCCTCTCCCAGGGCCCCCCCCCCCGGCCATTTCTTGGCTCACTGCACTGTCCCCATGGGAGCACTCGGTCCTGAGGTGTCTGGGGAGGCGGGGGATAGTCACCTGGTCAGCTCACTGCTCTCCCGCGGTGAAGATGGGCTCCTGCCAGGGAGGAGGGGCCGTCAGGGGTCATGCACAGCTTCCCAGCCAGCCCTGTCTGAGCCCCAAGACCTGCTCAGCCCGTGCCCGAGGCTCCCTGAGGCACCTGCTTCCGGCGAAAGGCCGGACACACCAGCTCCGGGAACCCAGAGCCCAGTGTCCCTCAGGGACCTGTCGTCCACACTCCTGGGAACCTTGGTCTGTCCTGTGTCCCCTGCCCACCTGGAGGGCAGTTCCACTGCTTCCCACCCTGGTGTGGTTCACTGGGACCCCCAAGGCCTCAGTCTCTGCCTGTCTCCCTCCCGACTCTCCTCCAGTGCCCTCACGGGGCCGCTGTCCACAGGGACATCTTCAACTTGTAGCCTGGCCCGGATGGCCAGGACAGGGAGTGTGCCCTGGCAGAGCCCAGGCGGGAAAGCCAACCCCCTCACCTCGGTGTGTGCAGAGCCTCTCCTCCTCCAGGCGGCCTTCCAGTGCTGAGAAGAATGGCGGAGTGAGGGCCTGGGCCTCTCAGAAACTCAAGGAGCCTCCCCAGGCCTGGGCTCCTGCAGGGAACTGCAGGCTGGGCTCTCGCCTGATTCAGTCCCAGGGACGCTGAGCCCATTCTCAGTCCCTGTCAGGCCAGCACCCTGGTGCCAGCAGCACCCTGACCAGTCTGTGCACTGTGCTGCCTCACAGAGGCCCTGGGCCCCCTCTGAGGGTCTTTCAGGTCACCACTGTCCTGTTGACCCCCGTGGAGGCCCCTGTGTGAGTGATCCCTGCCCCCGCAGGTCAGGGGGGAAGCGTGTACTCTCCCCGGAGCTGGGATCCCACAGGGACAGCTATTTCTCCCGCAGTGCGGGAGGGGGTCTCCCACACAGACTCTGGCCCTGAGGTAACTGGGTCCCCCGGAATACCTCGCCCTGTGCCTCACGTCTGCGAGAGAGAGGACTGATGCTCTCATCTGGCCACACGCCCCGTCTGCTTCTTTCAAACACACCTGCCCTCAGTCCCCCAGGACGTCTCCAGACTCTACCTGGTGCTGTTCCTTGACCGCAAACCGAAAACACGTTTTTTCAGCAAAATCCAAAATAGAATTCCTTTAAACCCCGAAAGGTAGGGGTCCTCAATCCAGAGAACCAGCCATTCGGGTAGATGTTCAGGAGTAATAGGAGAATAAGTGTGAGAATCCATGTAGAAGAGATCAGACAAGTATTCGCTTGCCTGTGGCAACTGAGCCAGAGAGCAGCAGGCCCGTTTATATACACTCTGCTGACATCACGGAACCCTGCGGAGACACAAAGGGTCCCAGGCCGGGGAGGGGACCCCATGCATGGCTGCCACCAGCCCTGCCCCACTCAGGCCTGAGTGGTCTCTCTACCCGCCTAGGTCTTAGGTTGCCCTGCCCTCCCTTCCCGCCCTTTACAAGCCCCGAGCCCTGCCTCCTGGGCCTGGCCTTGTTCTCTCAGGAACCCAGTCACCCCCTGCGTCTGCGCTTGCCGTCTGTCTGCCTCACCGAGCCTCTGACCCTGGCACTTTCCTCTCGGCAGTGTCCTTGTTTCACATCCTCTTTCCTCCAGACTCTCCCAGCAATGTTCCCACATGAACCTGGGCCTCGAGCATCCAGCCCTCTCCCACTGCGTTGGAGCCTCAAAATCTGCCACATTAGTTTGGTCTTTGCTCAGCCTTTACCAAACATGTTTATTTTTTAAATGAAAACTCTTTCTTTGAAACAAACAAATGAAACAATTATTTTACTATTGTGTACATACACTAGAGTCTCAAAGTGTAATTATTTGGCAATTTTTTTTTTGTTTCTGGGGGGCCACACCTGGTGATGCCCAGGGCTTCTCTTGACTCTGCTTTCAGGAATTATTCCTTGTGGTACTTGAGGACCCATGGAGGATGCCAGGGATCGAAGCCAGCTTCTCCACGGTACTATCTCTTAAGCTTTCGGCGTTTTTAAGGAATATAATCTGAATATCAATTTTTTTTAATGTTTTTTATACGTTTTATATTCATAAAGTAGTTCACAGGAGTTCATTACAGGTAACATTCAAACACCCATCCAGCCAGTGAGCATCTTCCCACCACAACAAGAAGGGAAGTGTGTGAAGGTTGTGGAAATTCAATCTGGGGCTAAATGTCAATTTGTAAGACTTTTCTCTTTGGGAAAAGTGCAGGTAGCGCTCTACTTTCAATATATAGAACTTTCCTTGTTCCTTTCCTCTTTAAATTTTATTTCTTTTCTACTTCCATCATAGTTTTATCAGAACTTAATGTATTATCATAATTTTTGCTTTAAAGGCTGTTATTGATTACCCCTCATACATTCCACCATAAATATGTGTAAGTAGAAACTAATATCAAATTTTCTTTGTAGATTAACTCCTAATTACAACTCTCAGTAAAATGTACTTGATCAATATTTCCTGTTTTGAGTAATATTTTTAAATATTAATTAACAGGTTCACTATCCACTGTAGCACTCTCCTCCCATTTCTCATCAATCTGCTCGAACTGGCACCAGTAATGTCTTCATTGTGAGACTTGTTGTTACTGTTTTTGACATATCAAATACACCATGGACCTTGCCAGGCTCTGCCGTGTGGACAGGATACTCTCGGTAGCTTGCCGGGCTCTCCAAGAGGGATGGAGGAATCAGACCCGGTCAGCTGCGTGCAAGGTAAACGCCCTACCCACTGTGCTACCGCCTCATGTCCCCTTCCTTAATTCATGTCTTTATAGAATATTACTGCCACATTTCTTTTTTTTTTCTTTTTGGGTTACAAAGGAGAATGACTTACATCGCTTCTTCTGTCAGTCCTACTGATAGAAGTGCCTTCCATCAGAGGCTGTTCCTGCAGGTTCAGAAGGATTACTAGCTCTTTCATCTCTGCTCTGACTGCAAACACAGTATGTAATTGCACCATTCTCAAACCTCTTTCACGCTCTTGAAAAATAATGTCCGCTAGAGAGATTGTATAAGGTAAGTCACATGTCTCACATGCTGCTGACCTGGGTTCGAGCTCCAAAAATGTATAGTTCTTCTGAGCACCACCAGGCATGATCCTTGAGTACAGAGCAGGATTAATATTGAGCACTGCTGAATATGCCTGCCACCCAATAAAAGATAAAGTTTTTGGTGCCCAACCAGCTCACAAAGGTGAGGAAGCAGAAGCAGGACCCCACTTTCAACTAAGTGGGTGAGTCTGAGTGGTCTGGAAAGGGCCAAACCGACACTCTGGGGCCAGCAAGCTCCGGCGGTACAAGAAACAGTCCTCCCCTTCTCACATACCTCAGACCTAGCTAACCTTTAGATGTAAACATCCTCCCCTGTTTATCACAGACCCTGGTCTGTTGAAGTCCCGCCCTACAGGATCCCAGTCCTTGACCTCCGGCCCGGAAATTGTAACTGACCATGTTTTCCTTCCTGTTTCTGACCATGTTTTCCTTCCTGTTTCTGGCCATGTTTTCCTTCCTAGAGACTGTAACTCTTTGCCTGGTAACCGGGGCCAAACAATGTATCCTTTAACGCTTGCTCTCCTGTGCCTCGGTTTTCTTGTTTTGATTCTTTCTGCTCAGTGGAATTTCCTGGAGGGGTTTACAAGAGGAGAGCGAATGAAGAGAGGCTGTGAAGGCTGCTGGGGCCACTGAGCCTGCCGGGGGCTTGGCCCGCCCTGCTTCTGCGTTCCTCTGCGCCTCTGACCGCTGGACTGTCTCCGTGCACTTTGGTACAACGAAAAGTCAGGCACCCTTCCATTTGAACAGCACTGCCTATTGTTGACTTCCCATGTTTGACTTCACATCTTCACAGCTTTCAGACAAGACAATTAAGAAAAATTAAAAATTTCTGAGATTTTTGTGTTACATAACTGATTACACCCACATCATTTGCCACCCCTTTAGGCTATTTCTTACATTTATCTCCAGAGCTTTCCTTTCCTTCCAATTTTCAATGTTTATATTCTTAGGGTAGTCTTTGGGGCTGTCACTTTCCTTTTTTTTAATGTAGGAGTCCTGCTACTTATGCAGCCACTGATTAGCTGATTGAATTGAGCATGAACTCCACCTTTTTTTTCATAATTTATTTTTTCTTTTATTTATTGAATCACTTTGGGAAAAGTTCCTAAGCTTTTGGGTTTAAGTCTTGGTGATACAATGATCAAACACCTTTCCCTTCACCAGTACTCATTTTTCACCACCAAGAATCCATATATACCCCCCTCCTAACCCTCCCAATGCCTGTGAAGCAGAGGATTTCTACTTAACTCTTTTCTACATTGATTACATTCATTATTTCGACAAAAGATGCACCATTATTTAGAATCCCCCCCCCAACAACCAGAATTACTGAAAAGGCATTGTGAAATACTCTTTCCTATAGCTGGTTAACAAAATCATATAACGTTGCGCAGCTGCAATAGTGGCTGCGTGATTTTGGATTTCTGCAAAGAGCCAGATAATTAAGAGATTGTTATCTGTGCGTCTGGTGTTATGGCTGTGCTGGAGAGCTGCTACTGGGGGGCAACTCGTGACCTCGGTAGGGCATGAAAGACGAGCCGGTTCCACCACCCTTCCCATGCGACTGTAGTTGCCCTGTCACCGCGGACTCATACTTGGCTTTCCTATAAGCGCTGAGGCAGCAGCCACCCTGCTGCTGGGGGGGGGGGGGGGTTGGAGGGGAGAAGGCGGAAGGGAGCAACACCCTTTTGCTCCCGGGGAGGCATGGTGCTGTATTTTAACGTATGGTCCATTCACTTTTCTGCTGCAAGCTGCCGGGCTCTGGACTAAGTCCTTTTGCCTCTGGAGCCGTGGCCATGCCAGAGAGCCGCTCCTGGGGGGTAACTCGTGACCTCGGTAGGGCGTGAAGGATGAGCTGGTCTCCCTTCTCATGAGACTGCAGTTGCCCCGTCATGGCCAGCTCATATCTGGATTACAATAAGCTCTGAGGCGGCAGCCACCTTGCTGCTGCGGGGAGGTGGGGGGTGGGGCGGGGGGGCAAGGCAGAAGGGATCAACATCCTTTCCTTCCCTGAGAGGCATGGCGCTGTAGTTTAATGCTTGGTCCATTCACTTTTCTGCTGCAAGCTGCCATGCTCTGGATTAAGACCTTTTTCCTCTAGAGCCATGGCCGTGCCGGTGAGCAGCTCGTAGGGGGCAACTCGTGACCTAGGTAGGGCGTGAAGGAAGAGCCAGTACCGCCCCCTTCCCATGTGATTGCAGTTGTGGGGCTCTCACTTTCTTCCACACACTTTGGTTCATCTTCTCTAATCTTATGACCTCCATATGAGAAAGGATTTATCTTAAAAATCAGCATCACCTGCTTATATATCGGAACTGTATGTATACCCATAGCGTCTGACATACAGGAGGCATGCAAAGCCACCAGGGGTGTTACAGGAATAGAGTACTATATGTGTTTGATTTTGTTTCTCTCCTTATCTAAAAAATGAGAAAGATCCTATGCTTACAAATGTTTCCTGTAAGTGTCGTCAAAAGTGTTCTCAGTTTCTTTCTACTTGTGTTTCTGGATCACATAAAATGTTGTTAGGGTGCAGTGTCAGATCTCCTTGCAGTAACAATGACCACGTAGAGAATGCAACCCGCAAACAGGTAGTTTATTGTTTCTGGCTCATCAGGGTCAAGCCGGTTACACAGACACACAGGTCCCGTAGGTCCAGGCCAGACCCCGACCCAGGGTAAGGGAGTAACTTATATGGGCCCTCACTGACCATTACAGCAAAGACCACCATTATCATAACCAATAGATTTATAAGAATCCATTCTTAACCCATCCTATTTCTACTACTGAAAGTACATTGTTCCTGATCCTAGGAGCTTGAAGGGTAACATTTGGAGAAGTGGTTACATTGGATGAGCAAGTGAGCATAGCTTGCAAGGAGTATGCAGTTACATTTAATGAAAAAGCAGGCTCAGAGCATATCCTGCAGGCACACTTAGTTATCGCTCTTACCTTGCAACCCACTTCCCTTGTCACCTGCCCCCATTTGCACATACCCTGGGGCACCTGTATCCAGGCAGCAGCCCCCAGGAAAATAGCAACTTGCCGGGCTCTCCAAGAGGGGCGAAGGAATCAAACCTGGCTCGGCCGGGCTGTCTGCTGCGTACAAGGCAAACACCCTACCAACCTACCGCTGTGCTATCGTTCCTGGGATTTGTAATTGGAAGACACAATTTTTTGTACTTCTAGATGGTGTGGGAAGGAAGGCCTGAGCAACATTTAGCAGTGCTCAAAGCTCACTTCTAGCTCTGTGCTCAGGGGTCACTGCTGGTGGTGCTCTGGGACATGTGTGTTGCTGGAGATCAAACTTGGGTCAGCCACATACAAGACAAGCATCTTAACCCCTAAATCTCGGCCCCTAAAGAGAAAGTGTTTTTAATTAGAAGACACGATTTCCAGTGTTTGGCTTTGTAAGAGATATATTTTAAAAAGGTTAATCATAATTACCACCAAGTTTAATATATTTTAAAATAGTGAGAAAAGACTTTTTTGAAACAACTCTAGGAAAGGAGCACTATGAAAACTGATATTGAGAACTAGTTCCATAATTAATAGTATTTTATGGCCAAATGACCGTGATCATGTAAACATTTCCAGACTTCCATACTTACAAGAACGCTTTCAATTTGAATGTCTCACCACACGAACCAGCAGCAGCATTCCAGCTCTCCTCCTCCTAAAATGGTGCCTCTCCTCACTATCTCCCAGCCTCTGTCTCTTTACTTCAGTCACCACCTTCTGTTTTCACAGTCAGAATTAATTTTGATTCGGCTGTGTTTATGACTTAGGTAACTCTCTCTTCTGGGGCCGGAGTGATAGCACATCAGATAGGGCACTCACCCAACCCGGGTTTAATCCGTGGCATCCCCTGTGGTCCTCCAAGCACTGCCAGGAATGAATCCTGAGCACAGAGCCCGAAGGTGTTATGTCCTGGGAAGGTAATTTCGCTCGCACATTGACCAGACCAGATGCCAATGCAAGGCCCCTTGATTGTTAGCTCGAGCTAGGGTCCAAGTCTCATACAACGCAGTGGAGACTTGATAAGTACCCCAACTCTGAATTCTAAGCCATTGATATAGGATTAGGATACATAGCAGCAGTTTTTGTAGAAACTGGCGATGTGGTTCCAATTTGGATCCCTGTCCAGTCCCGTGACTCCACTGCCTAGGCCCTCTCCACTTGGCTGGGGCCCACTGCCCATGGCCCCTACTGATAGGCTGTTGCCACAGGGTGGTTTATCTGCCCAGGGTGGTATTTTTTTTTTGGCAGTGGGACTTTGTGATGGGGAAAAGCGAGACTTAGGCCTGCTGAGTTTTGGTCTTAAAGTGGAGTCTGTCATGGCTCCACTTCGGCCTCACAAAGGAAGTCCTTCTGAGCATTCCCTGGTGTGACCCCTACTCACCAACTAAAAGACTCTTCTAAATAACGTTCTAGGAAACTAATTTTTTTAGAATTATTAAAAATTATAGTCCGCGTATACTTTGTAGTTGACACTGAAAATAGGTATTTTTAGTTAGTACAGCCAATTAAGAATTTCTTTCCTTTTCAAGTATATCTTTCCATGAAAAATCATTAGGACATTAAAATAAATGGAAATCTTAGATGCAGATTTGGAATCACTCTTTCACTCTATTAAAACAGAATTTCAAAATTTGACAAAATATTAACTAATAACATTTCTCACTTAATCACTTAATCACTTAACTTCCCGTTAGTCGACGCGTTGCTCAAGCAGGCGCCAGTAATGTCTCCATTTGTCCCTGTCGCGTGCTAGTGGGCGGTCACGCGGTCTTTTGACAGCCCGTGGAATCTAGTCAGTAACAGCTCTAGTCCAGCGGTCGTCTTTAAATCTCATTACGTGACCAGCCCATCTGATTTTTGACACCTGGGCAAATGAGACAGCGTCCCTGATTCTTGATCGTCGACAGATGTCAGAACTCCGGATTCTTTCTCTCATTTGAGTGAAACGTGATATTCCAAGCATAGCTCTTTCTATTCTTCTTTGGGAGACCTGAATAGGTTTCTCATCCTCTTTGCGTAGGGCCCAGATCTCTGAGGCATAGGTCAATGCAGGAAGAACAGTGGAATCAAAGAGATGTGCCCGGAGCCGGAGGTTCTTCGTCCTCTTAGCTATTTCTTCGACGTTCCTGAAGGCGTTCCAAGCTGCTCTCTTCCTCATGCACAGCTCGGGTGCCAGGTCATTTGTCATGTTGACTTCTCAACCTAGGTACACATAGCTGTTGCATTCGGAGATGGTCGTTCGTTGAGAGTGAATGGGGCATCAGGAACGAGGCTGTTTCTCGTAAACATTGTCTTCGTAAGATTCAGCTGTAGTCCTACCTTTCCACACTCACGGTCAAAGTCGGCCAGCATTTGTGCCGCTTGGCTGATGTTTGGTGTTATTAAAACAATGTCATCAGCAAAGCGGAGGTGGTGTAGTTGCCGACCATCTATCTTCACTCCCATTCCTTCCCATTCTAGTCCTCGCATGATTTTCTCGAGGGTGGCACTGAAGGGTTTCGGTGAAATGGTATCACCCTGCCAAACCCCTCTCTTGACATCAACGATCACCTCTTTGTAGAATGGTGAGATCCTGGTAGTGAATCCATAAAAGAGCTCACCGAGGATCTTGTTGTATTGGGCTTGAATGCCCTGATTGGCTAGGGCTTTAATGACCGCTTCCGTCTGAACAGAATCAAAGGCCTTCTTTAAATCAGTGAACGTTAAACAGAGAGGCCTCTTGAACTCCCTAGAAACCTCCATGAGTTTGTTTATCGTGTGGATATGGTCGATGGTGCTGAATCCTTCGCAGAACCCAGCTTGCTCGCATGGTTGTCCTTCATCTAGTGTTCTGCTAATCCTATTAAGGATGACTCGAGTGAACAACTTGTAGATGACAGAAAGTAGGCAGATCGGGCGATAGTTTCCAATGTCATGGATGTCTCCCTTCTTGAACAGTAGTACGGTCCTGCTGGTTTTCCATTGGGACGGAACCTTGCATTCAGACAGGTAGCGAGTGAAGAGCCGAGCCAGTGTATTGATGAGTACTGATGGCAGGTTCTTCAGGTGTTCAGGTCCAACCTTGTCTGGGCCGGGTGCTGTTTGTTTCTTTACCGACGAAATGGCGTGTCAGATTTCGGGAGGGAGAACGTTGGGAACGGCATATCCATCCTGTGGAATTTGGTATGTTGGCAAGTGGACATGGCTATCGAAAAGATTGGAGTAGAAGTCATGGATAATCTTCTCCATTGCCATTCTGGAGGATGTGAAGGATCCATCAGGACGTCGGAGGGCAGCCATCTCGGTCTTGTAGTTGGCGAAGGACAGGCGGGCGTAACGAATACCTTTCCCAGCTTCTGCCGCATCTACCAGTACTTCTGCTCTTCTCTCTTTGAGGTCTTCCTTGATCGCATCTCTGCACTGCTTTGCGAGCTCGACGTTAGCTTGCGGTTGCCTGGGGCATGCGCCAAACCACGCTGACGATTTTAGCTCAAGAGTTTTTGAAGGCAGGCGTTTTTTTTGTGGCTATCTCTCTCTTGGCGTTCCTCGCACAGTCATGGAGTTGCTGAACCAGTCGATCGTATTCCTCACCAATGTTGTCAACAATGGCATCTTCCCACGTTGCCACAATAGTGCCAAAGAGTTCCCAGTTGGTGGTTGTTCTGGGAGTTCTCTTCTTGAACTTTGCAGCCCTTTCTCCCCGCTCTGTGAAGTAGAATTTTGCACGAAGTAGACGGTGGTCCGATCCCGTTTGGAATTTTGGGACAACAGCGACATCGGTCAGGCAAAACCCTCAATTGAATATGATGTGGTCTATTTCGTTGTGGAATCGTCCACCGGGAGACTCCCATGTCCAACGTTTAGATTTTGCCTTCTGGAACTGTGAGTTACCATGGATGGTCTTGGTCAACATGATGAACTCAGACAGTCTCTCACCCTGTTCGTTCCGTTCTAGGCCATGGGTCCCGATGTGAAGTTCTTCAGCTGATCTTCTCGGTCCTATCTTGGCATTAAAATCACCCACAATGATCTTGTAGAAGGTGTGGTCTTCTTTATAGAACTTCTCCAGCTCCATGTAGAACTTCTCGATTTCTCTGTCATCATAATGAGATGTTGGTGCGTAGACAACGAAGATAGAAACGGCAGGCAGTAAGCCACATCTATTCAAATGTAAACGTCCAATTCGCGTTGTTAGGCATTCAGTGAATCAATACTCTTGGCCATGTTTGTGTTGAAAAGGATACTGATGCCTCCGACACCTCTTTTATCGCATATTGCGAGGAAAAATTCTTCTCCAGTGTCAAAAACTGCATGGTGAGATTCGTGCCTTCTTGTCTCGGTCAGACCAATGATGGCATACTTGATCATTCGCGCTTCTAACATCAGGTCCTCGATGGATGTATCTGATGCTAGCGTACGTGCATTGAAAGTACAGATGATCATTTTTGTCTTCCTTCGTTGTGGCAGCCTAGTATGGCCTTGAGATTTTGTCGGCCTCTCCTTTCTCATCCTTCTCAGTGCTGCCATGTCGGTGAAGCCTTCAGGGTCAGGTGAATGAGACCAGTGTTAATTACTGGTTTTGGCATATCGAATACAGAACGGATAGCTTGCCAGGCTCTTCCGTGCGGGAGGAATACTCTCGGTAGCTTGCCAGTCTTTCCGAGAGGGATAGAGGCTTTTGGAGCGACCTCCAATCACCCTTGTAGGTGTTACCTATTTGAACCCTACAAATATGGTACGACAATTCCGGAAGATGGGTATTTAGTGTCTTATGATGTGTTGCGCGGCCCGAAGTGGCTGCACAGGTCCGGAAAGCATCCTGGAGTGTGGCGAACCCTGGGTAGTGGAGGTAGTGTCACTAAAATTTTCTCACTAAAATTGTTTAATATTTGGAGGAAGTCATACAATTTTGATTTAATGTTTCAAAAACTTTTTTTATAGTCTAATCTGATTGCCATTTGCTTAAGTACTTCCATTTTGGGGGAATCTGGGGAGGCTGCGCCTAGCTACGTCCGTGTAGACCATTAATTCATGTCTTTATAGAATAATACTGATACATTTCTTTTTTTTTTTTCGTTTTTGGGTTACACCTGGTGATGCACAGGGGCTACCCCTGGCTCTGCATTCAGGAATTACTACTGTTGGTTTCTAGAAGTTTCCTTCATCCGGTCTTGGAGCTCACCAATGATTTCCCCAGATGTTGTTACTCCATTGAAATTTCTGCTTCACCTGCCACACTCTTTGCTTCAATCGTTTCTGTTTGTACTTGTCTCAGTTCCACCTCATACGTTGCTGTGCTTTGCTGACTGATTGAGCCAGTATTTCTCTGAGCTCAGTAGACATCACAGTGTCCCTAAAGTCTTTATGTGAGAGTTTGCAAAGCTAGTTGATACCGATAGAACCTTCTAGGCTATTGTCTTCACTCCCTGGGCTCGGTGGGCTTTTGTGCTGCTTCTTGTTATCTCTGCGGGACGTGCTGATGACCCTCAGACAGGAGATCTCCAAGGAGGTGCTGGCCATCAGCATGGAAGGGATGCTTCCACAGGGCATGCCAGGCAGGCCTGTTGCTGCTGAGAGTGCCGTGGTGGACTGAGCTGGGTGCCGTCCCGGGCCAGCGAGACGGTGCTGACCAAGGTCATGCAGCGCCAGTGGGCGGACTTGCCAGTAGGTCTGGAAAGCGTCCTGGAGTGTGGCGACGGCTGGGTAGTGGAGGTAGTGTCACTAAAATTTTCTCACTAAAATTGTTTAATATGTGGAGGAAGTCCTACCATTTTGATTTAATGTTTCAAAAACTATTTTGGTAGTCTAATCTGATTGCCATCTGCTTAAGTACTTCCATTTTGAGGGAAGCTGGGGAGGCTGTGCCTAGCTACGTCCCTGTAGACCATCTTCACCCTCTAAGACCCATATGGGGACACGCCCCAGGGACAGCTGGCCACTGTGTGGGACACTCACAGCAGCATGCGTAGGTGAAGCTGGAAGAAGGGGTGCTATGGGGTGCATGAGGGACACAAAGGCAGAGGCCAGGTGTCCTCGGGATTCATTTCCTGTGACTCCCATCCCAACCTTCGCTCTCTCCCCTTGCACTGGGAGCCCCTGGGGTGCAGTGTCCCTGGCTCACCGTGACTCCCCAACACTGCTGCTCTAGACTGTGGATCTAAAGACAGTCCTGGGGAAGGGGTCACTTCTCAGGCTGCGTTTCCTGGGCAACGCACAGTGTCCCATTGGAAAGGGGCCTTTGTGCACCCCCTCCACGCCCAGACGTTGACGCACACCCCGTGTCCACCTCTGCCCCCGTCTTCACATGCGGCTTCCGGGAGCATCTGCGCCTGGTTCTCCCCCGCACAGGCTCCAGGACACGGCGGGGGTGGGCTGGGACAGGGGGCTCTACACTGTCGTGAGGGCAGCAGTGACCCACCTTTTCGGGGGGAGGGTGGCACTGGATTTGTTTCCCAGGAGCTCCAGCTCCAGGAGACTACTGGGGGGAGGTGACGGTCCCCCATCCCCCGCCCACCCCACACACAAGTTCGCCAGCGCCGCGCAGTCATGAGTTACTATTTTCTTCAACATTTATTTTTATTTTATTTTATCTTTAATTTTGATAAGTGAGACTCCAGGAGGTAGTGTTTCACGTGCTCTCCTGCGATCCCCAGCAGCAAAAGAGACGCTGCAGCCTGCTCCGGAAGCTGTCATGCCGGGGCGGCTGTGCTACACTGGAGAGGGTAGAGGGACCCCTTGGGCTCCGTCCCCGCCTGTGTCCAGCCCGAAATGGCCACCACCTTCTCCTCCTGTATCCACGAGGCCCGTCCCGGCCACCGTGGATTGTTGGAGCACTAGCCTGCCTCTCGGCCCCCTCGGGGCGCTGTTCCTGGGGGAAGGCCCGGCTCACAGCGGGGGATGCTGGCAGCTGCACCCCCGCGAGTCTCAGGGGGCGTGTTCCCAGATGGAAGGAGGGAACGGATGGGCAGTCTTGTCCTTGAGGTAGGCTCTGGCCTGTGGGAGGCTGGGCAGGGCAGACGGAGAGAAAGAACAGGACCGGCCTATACAGGGCCGGGGCCGGGGGCCTGGCCGATGGCGTTGCCGGTGAACGGAGGAGGGGCCGTCAGGGGTCATGCACAGCTTCCCAGCCAGCCCTGTCTGAGTCCCAAGACTTGCCAAGCCCGTGCCCGAGGCTCCCTGAGGCACCTGCTTCCGGGGAAAGGCCGGACACACCAGCTCCGGGAACCCACAGCCCAGGGTCCCTCAGGGACCTGCCGTCCTCTCTCCTGGGAACCTTGGTCTGCCCTGTGTCCCCCGCCCACCTGGAGGGCAGTTCCACTGCGTTCCACCCTGGTGTGGTTCACTGGGACCCCCAAGGCCTCAGGCTCTGCCTGTCTCCCTCCCGACTCTCCTCCAGTGCCCTCACGGGGCCGCTGTCCACAGGGACATCTTCAACCTGTGGCCTGGCGCGGATGGCGAGGACAGGGAGTGTCCCCTGGCAGAGCCCAGGCGGGAAAGCCGACCCCCTCACCTCGGTGTGTGCAGAGCCTCTCCTCCTCCAGGCAGGCTTCCAGGGCTGAGAAGAAAGGGGGAGTGAGGGCCTGGGCCTCTCAGAAACTCAAGTAGCTTCCCCAGGTCTGGGCTCCTGCAGGGAACTGCAGGCTGGGCTCTCGCCTGATTCAGTCCCAGGGACGCTGAGCCCATTCTCAGTCCCTGTCAGGCCAGCACCCTGGTGCCAGCAGCACCCTGACCAGTCTGTGCACTGTCCTGCCTCACAGAGGCCCTGGGCCACCTCTGAGGGTCTCTCAAGTCACCACTGTCCTGGTAGCCCCCGTGGAAGCCCTTGTGTGAGTGACCCCTGCCCCGTGGGTTCAGTGACCGCAGGTCAGTGGGGAAGCATGTACTCTCCCCGGACCTGGGATCCCACAGGGACAGCCATTTCTCTCACAGTGCTGGAGGGGTTCTCCCTCACAGATTCTGGCCCTGAGGTAAACTGGGTCCCCAAGAACATCTCGCCCTGTCCCTCATGTCTGCGAGAGAGAGAGGACTGATGCTCTCTCCTGGTCAGACGCCCCGTCTGGTTCTTACAAACACACCTGCCCTCTCTCACCTCCAGGAAGTCTCCAGACTCTACCTGGTGCTGTTCCTTGACTCCAAACCGGCAACAAATGTCTTGAGCAAAAGCCAAAAGAGGATTATTGAAACACTTGAAAAGTAGGGGCCCTCCAGGCAGGGAACCAGCCATTCAGGCAGATATGGAAGGATTATGGGAGAATAAGACTGAGACTCCATCTTCATGGGATCAGAGAACTAATGACTTGCCTGTGGCAACTGAGCCAGAGAGACAGTAGGCCCGTTTATATACACTCTGCTGACATCACGGAAGCCTGAGGAGTCACAGAGGGTACCGGGCGGGGGAGGGGACCCCATGCATGGCTTCCATCGCCATTGCCTCACCCAGGTCTCGGTGGTCTCTCCGCCCGCCTTGGTCTCCGGTTTCTCTGCCCTCCCTGTGTGGCCCTTCCCAGCCCGAGCCCTGCCCCCTGGCCTTGGCTTTGTTCTCTCAGGGACCCAGACACCCTGTGTCTGAGCTTTCCGTCTGTTTGCCTCACCGAAACTCTGACCTGGCCACTTTCCTATCGGCAGCGTCCTTGTTTCACGTCCTCTTTCCTGCAGACCCTCCCAGCAAAGTTTCTGTGTGATTCTGGAACTTGAGCTCCCGGCGCTGTCCCTCCGTGTTGGGTCTCGAAATCTTCCACATCAGGTTGGGCATGGTTCAGCCTTTACCACCTCTCCTCAGTGATGCTGGGTCCATTGCATCTCTGACACCCACTGCACTCAAGGACCGATAAAATAAATGGAATCCATCCAACCTCAGGCCATGGGGAGGGGCGTTGATGCCTCATTCTCTGTTGATGCTGAAGGTCATTGACACCATGATTCGGCGTTATTGTGATCCTTTGACAAGCCAGGAAGTCGTTTTCATTGCAGATGTAAACAATCCCCATTTTTATGTTTCTTTGAGGCTGCTTTTTGGTGTCAGCCAGCTATGCTCAGGGCTTCCTCCTGCTCTCCATTCAGAAATCAGCTTTGTTTACAAGAAATTTTGAACTATTTTATTAATGTATTTTTTTATTTAACCACTGTGAGATGCGGGTGTGAGATAGTTCCAAAGTTGTTCATGCTTGATTTTCAACCCTACAATGTTCCCATACCTGTGACCACCAGTGTACATTTACTAACACCAATATTTCCAGTTTCCCTCCACTGCCCCCCCCAAAAGTCTTCTTTTGTGAAGGTAATTCCCCCCATACACACACCTTCTCTCTGTTTCTCTATTTGTCTCTTTCTGTTTCTGTGTCTTTCCCTGTATTTCTCTCTGTCTCCTCACTCTTCTTTCTTTACTTTTTGAACATTATGGTTTGAAATACAGATCTCTCTCTCTCTCTCTCTCTCTTTCTCTCTTTGTATTTATATTTATACACACACACATACAGATAGATCATGTATTTGATGGTCAGTATCAGGATATTCATATCTGTTCCATTGGTCTGTGGGTCTCTCTTGATTCCAATACCATGTTCTTTTAATTACTACCACTTCCTAGTAATTTGAAAGTGAGGAAGGTGTTGTCTCCCATCTTCTAATCCCCAAGGATTGCTTTTAGCTATCTGTGGAGGTTTATTTTCCATATAATTTGCAGAATGTTTAATCTATTTGTTTGAAAATAATCATGGGTATCATTACAGGGTATAGGATAAAATTGTTTTCTCCTTTCTCCCTGGGTGCAGGGAGCTTAGGTTTATTGGGTTATACCTCTCACACTGCTCCGGAGACACTCCCATTCCCTTGATTGTTGGAATATATCTCTAAACAGTTTTCGGCTTAAAATTGGATGGTCCTTTCTCCCTGGCCACAGGAAGTTTAGGTTTACTGAGTCATAATTATCACAGTTCTCCCAAGGTGCTCCCATTCCTCTTTGTTTATCTATAACCTCTTTCTTTGTGCTCTGCTTCCCCAATCGGTCAATCACCTGTATCCCCTAATCAGACTCCGTTAACTTGTAAGGTCAGATCCTTCTAAGGACACTGACAGGACTTGTGTTGGTAAGTAAAACATTGCCTTTCTCTTTTCTTTATGTCCTTTTCATAGTGACTTCAGAGCAATGTCCTTTTTGTACAGACACAGGAAGACAGTGAATGGTATGCTTTTGAAACTTGAGGGTTAACTGACTCCAGATATTTGCTCCTATTTCCTTGACTTAAGCCTTAGTTGTCCTTAGTTCCTAGCACCCCAGAAGGAAAGTCCCAACCAGAGACTGGACCGACCCAGGGCAGACACTGTGCTCCCCGGCATCAAAATGGTCCAGGCGAAGTGCCATTAATACTTCACTATAAGTCAAGAGCATGGTCATGGGCAAATTCTGTCTTGATTCAAAGAGTAACAACTGGATTAGGACCCTGCTGTGGTTAGGAAATGCATTTTTAGGAGCTTTTTTGGTAGATTAATTAGGATTTTCTCAGTATAGTATCATATCATCTGCAAATAGTGAACACTTGACTTCTTGCTTTCCTATATAGATGCTTTTGCTATCTTTTCCTTGCCTAAGTACTATGGCAACCATTTCCCGTACTATATTGAACAGGAGTGGTGAGAATGGGCCACCTTGTCTTGTGCCTGATCTTAGAGAGAATGCTTTTAATTTTTCCCCATTAAGATTAACTATTGGTATGGGTTTTTCTACATTGAGGAATGTTCCTTCCAATCTCATTTTGTTGAGAGTTTTTGTCATGCTCTATCTTGTCGAATTCTTTCTCTGAATCTATTGGCATGGGTTTTGGTTGTTTTTTTTTTTTTTTTGAGGGAGGTGTTGTTGTTTGTTTGGTTTTTTGCATGTGTCTAACCAGTTTTCCCAGCAGCATTTGTTGGAACAGGCTCTCCTTACTCCATTTCATATACCTAGCCTGTATTATGAATGAACTGCCCTTACATTAGAGGGTTTACCTCTGAGGTCTTAACTCTGTTCAGGTGGTCTGCTTGTTCTAGTTTCATGTGCTTTTGATCACTAAAGTTTTGGGAAAAGACAAGTTTGAGAGCAATCACTCCCATCATTTTCTCAGTAATGCTTGGCTTTTCTGATAACTCTTTCCTTCTCCTTTTCTGTTTGTTTCTTGGGAGAGTGGTGTCTGTTGCACACTGGGCTGTCCACATGACTTATTTCTAGATCTTTGATAAGGGATGCCCCCTGAGATTTCCTGAAGGAGTTAAAAGATATAAGCAGTGCAGAGGATTGACTAGGTACTGACCCATGTGCCTGACAGGCCAGTGCCTTAAGCCCTACACTGTCTTTCTGACCTCTGGTAGTTTTTTGGTTTTATAAGAATTTTAAAAGTATTTTGTATATGTCCAGAGAGATTGCCATAGACATTTAATTTGCGAATGCATTGTGTCTGTAGGTTGGTCATCTTAACGATGTTGATATTTCCAAGGTATGAACATGGAATATGTTACCATCTCCATGTTGTGTTCAATTTCTTTTATAAGTGAAAAAAAAGTTTCATCAGATATTTCTTTGATTTGCTTCGTTTAACTGGTTCTGAGATACTTGGGTTTTTAAAGACACAATCATAAATGGGGTAAATTTTTTTATCTATATCATTACGTGTTTACACAGGAAGCAACTGTTTTAAGTTATTGTTGTTGTTTTGTTTTTTTCGACATGGACTGTGTAACCTGGTATTATACTGTATAGGCTTGTAGTTTCTTGGGGTTTTTATCTTTAGGTTTTTACACGTACAATATCATGTCATATGCCCACTGCAGCACTGTCCTCGCGATGTCCATTTATTTGCTCCAGCAGGCACCAGTAACGTCTCCATTGTGAGACTTGTTGTTACTAGTTGTTTTGCATATCGAATATGCCACAGAGAGCCTGCCAGGCTCTGCCACGCGGGCAGTATACTCTTGGTAACTTGCTGGGCTCTCTGAGAGGGACACAGGACTCTAAGCCGGGATGGCCACATCAGCAAGGCAAAGCCCCACCACTGTGCTATACTCCAGCAAGTCATATGTTATTAGTAAATTTTGAGTTTTTTTTTAAATTTATATTAGTGAAACACCATGAGGAACAGTTGTAGACTTACAAATGTCTTCCTTATGTCTTTGAGTCTTCTTATTAGGTTCTCTTTCAGCTGGCATCCTTTGGGCTTCTTGGATCTGGATGCCTGCATTCTCAGCTCTGGAAACTTTTTATTTTGTCTTTTAAACAATTTTCTTAATGAATTAGTGTGAGGTACAGTTAAACTTACAAACTTTCATGCTTATGTTTTAGTCATACATTGATCGAGTACTCATCCCACCACCAGTAC
This sequence comes from Sorex fumeus, assembly GCF_029834395.1. Lineage (NCBI taxonomy): Eukaryota > Metazoa > Chordata > Mammalia > Eulipotyphla > Soricidae > Sorex > Sorex fumeus. Next base: position 22,696,030 of record NW_026606077.1, on the reverse strand, counting down.
TCATTCTCCACCACCAGTGTTCCATGTATCCCTCCCACCACCCCCACCCCATCCCCATCTCCCCTCTGTGACAGGCGCATTCCCTTTTACTCTCTATTTCTCTCCTTGAGGGTGTTGTGTTTGCAATGCAGATATTAAGTGGCCATCATGCACGCTCTATGGTCTACATTCAGCACACATCTCCCATCCCTAGCGGGCCCTCCAAGCACCCTTTACTTGATGGTCCCTTCTCTACGTGAACTGCCTTTTCCCCCAGTATGCGGGGACTGCTTCCAAGACGTGGAACAATCCTCCTTGTCCTTATCTCTACTCTCCTTGGCTGTTAGTCTCCCATTGTGTTATTTTATATTTCACAAATGAGTGCAGTTTTCTAGGTCTGTCCCAGTCTTTCTGACTCATTTCACTTACCATGAGACTTTCCATGTTGATCCACTTCGATGCAAATTTCATGACTCCATTTTTTCTAACAGCTGTGTAGTATTACTTGTGAAGGTGTGCCCCAGTTTCTTTAACCCGTCATCTGTTCTCGGGCACTTGGGTTTTTTCTAGATCCTGGCTATTGTCAACGGTGCTGCAAAGAACTTACTGTTGCAGATGTCATTTCGACTATACTTTTTCTGCATCTCTGGGATATACTCCCAGAAGTGGTATTGCTGAGTTAAATGGGAGCTCAATTTCTCATTTTTTTGAGAAATATTCGTACTAGGGGTATGGTGCCGCCAGCAGGTCAAACTGTGCTTGTGAGTCGAGTGCATCAGCCACCTGATGGCGCCTTCAGATTTTCAGATACCCCACAATTGCTGCATGCCCTTGTCCAGACCTCAAAAACTTAGGGCAAAGTTTGCCAAGAAAGTTAATGGCTGAAAGTTAGGTGTGTGGGAGACACACCCACAAACTACCTCGGGCTCACCTATATAATTAGAGGATTGGCCTCTCTGGTTTCTGATCGAACTGCTTAACTGCTATGATCCCAGAGACTCAGAAACAAATCTCAAACACCAATGGCTTTTGGCTGAAGTGAGTCCAATCCCTGCTGTAGGTCACAGGCACTGGGCCACCAGAGGTGGAAATAGGTTTCGTGCTTTGGCCTGTTCACCTGGCAGCCCAGTGGGCGCCATCCTTCAGATTGTCCTATGAAATAAATAAAAACAGTTATTATTAAATTTTAAAATATTTACATAATAAAAGATTGACAACAAATGAAGCTGCCTGTTCCTGTGTCTCAATGGGAACAAATTGCTGGGCTCTTACTGGACCTGTGAGTCAGATTCCCAGACCATCCTAGCCACTGCCTTCAAGGGCATTCTGGCCTTGAGAGAAGGTCTTGCAGCCTCAGCTCTCGCTGTAGGAGTGCTTATCCTAGCTGAGCCCCTGCGAGAGATAAGCTTCATGTGGAACTCGGTCCCTTTGCTACTCAATGGGCCTGTTTGCACCCTCCATCCTCCCATTTTTCCTGTTTCTTTCACAAGTGAATTTCCTGTATGCTAATAGCCGTCAGCCCACAGAAAGTTGCTATCCATCCTACACCACGTATGTTACTTGGTTCAGGGTCTTTGCTGGTAAGGAAACACAGGGCAGGGAAATATGACTCAGTCTGTCATTTAAAGAAACATCATCTTCCTTCTGTTTTCTCTCCTTGGGTCTCTTGATCTTTTCAGGCGCACCTGACTTCCCTCTCTGGATGACAGAGCCCTAGTGAGGAAACACTGTCTAGACTGTTGAGAACAGAAACAGGAAGGGGAAGGGGAAGGGGAAGGGGAAGTGGAAAGGGAAGGGCAAGGGAAAGGGAAGGGAAGGGAAGGGAAGGGAAGGAAAGGGAAAGGAAGGGAAGGGAAAGGAAGGGAAGGGAAGGGAAGGGAAGAATAAGGGAATGGACTGGAATCTGCCTCCCCGCCCAGAAGCAAGGTGGCCACTTCTTCAGAGATTATTGGAAAGCCAAGTATGAGCCAACGGTGATAGGACACCTGCAGTCTCATGGGAAGGGGGGCGGTACAGGTTCATCCTTCACACCCTCGGGGTCACGAGTTGCCCCCACGAGCGCCTCTCCGGCATAGCCATAACACCAGATGCAGAGAAACCAATCTCATAATTATCTGGCTCTTTGCAAAATCCAAAATCGCGCAGCCACTATAGCGGCCGCACAACATTATATGATTCTCGTAACTAGCTATAGGAAACAAAGGATTTCACGATGCTTTTTCAGCAATTCTGATTGTTGGTGGGAGGGAATTCTAAACAATAATGGTGCATCTTTTGTCAAAGTAATGAATTTAATGAATGTAGTGAATAGGTAAGTAGAAATCATGTGCCTCACAGGCATTGTGTGGGGTGGGGGGTATATTGGGATTCTTGGTGTTGAAAAATGAGTTCTGGTGAAGGGAATGGTGTTTGATCATTGTATGACCGAGATTTAAACCTGAAAGCTTTGTAACTTTTCCCACAGCGATTCAATAAATAAATATAAGAAGAAAAAATAAATAAAATTATGAAAAAAAGTAAGGTGGAGTTCATGTCCAATTCAATCCGTTAATAGGTGGCTTGATAAATAGCAGTGCTGCTAGATTAAAAAAGGAACAAAAGGGAAGGGAAAAGGAAAAGGAGAAAAGAAAAGAAAAGAAAAGGAAAGAAAAGAAAAGTTGGTGTTGGTATAAGGAGTCCTGTTCTATTAGTAATGGTAATAGGGCAGAGCTGGGATCCTTGGAGACGCTCTATGGTTCAGAGGGCAGTAGGGCTGAGGTGAGTGAAGAAAGGACATCGCACTCTCACCAGGAGCCGTCATGGCAGTCAATTCCTTGTGCATATTGTGAAACTGTGACATTTCCTGTAACTCTTGTTGGCTTTCCAAGATCATAGGATCTGATCTGCTGCTCTAACCAAAGCAGCAGCATCTAGTCAGAGCACTGGCGGCTCTGCTGAGAACGGGATGAGACTGAGTGTGAAAAGCAAGTGGTATCTGCAGTGGAACTGGGAATGGGAGGAGCAGTCTGTGGACCTTAAGATGTGCTGCCTGGGCTGTATTGTCAGGTTTCTAGTGAGTTCTTGCTTCTGCAGATAATCCCTCATGCTGGGAGAGACTGAACTGCATGAAAATTTGGGATGTTGAGAGTCCCAGAGCTTCATGACACCAATGTCGGTTTAGAAATGAGTTGCAGGGTGACAGACAACAGAAAAGACTGCTGAATCCCAAAATGTCACACAGAGGTATTATCTCTTTCATTATCCTCCGTTATTGATTCTCCACAAAGGCAAAGGTAGAGGTTTTCAAGGCCTTGAATGCAGCCGTGAATCAAAGGTACTTGTTTGTGCTCACTCAAAGGGTTCTCCATTGCCACCATAGTGGCCCATAGCGCCCCCTGAGGAACCTCTTGAGAATTAGGCTTATCCGCTTCCAATATATCCCAGAATAACCAATAGGAGGTTTGAGACAGTTTACAAATGTGTGCACACTCAATATAAGAGCTCTGGGAAGAATGTGTTAAAACAAGGACCACGCTTATCTGACACCAAGAGATTTAACAGCAAGAAGGGAGCAGTGGGCAGTGGTAGGGCCCAGAACTGCCCCATCTGTGACCAGGGCCCCTCTGTTGGAGCGTATGGCAGTTGGGTACCTTTCTTAACTGAACCCAAGCACTTCTCTTAAGTTCCTGGTAGGACGACGGAAGCTCGGTTCTCACTCTAGGTGGCAGAGCTCATGTCTTCTCAAGTTCAGAGGCTATCTTCATGTTCTCTCTCAAAAGGAACCACCAAAGAAAGTAAAGAGGTACAGCACACGGCCCAGTAGGTGCTCTATGAATTCTCTATTATTAAATTTCAGAACCGTGAAACGTGAGTTAAAACAAGAAAGGTATGAAAATTAAAGTTGGAAAGGTTATATGACCTATTCTAGATTAGAGTAAGGGTAAAGTCAATGCCTGTTTAAACCTAGCTATGTGTTTCAGCATCAGAAAGGGGGTCTCTTAGAGTATATTTCCAAGGACTCTGAATGATCTAGAAATGGTAATCTAGTCGAATAGCAATTTATTTATTAAAATCATGCATAGCATAGTAAAAAAACCCAATATCAGAAAATAAATATCATGTTAAAATAACTGGAAGACCCCGGGTCAGGTAGAAATTCATCTTAAAGTGCATTTGGGAAAGAACCCAAAAAACACTTTCCTTTGTATAATAATAACGCTCTTGCTTGTTTATAACAATGCCTGTTGCAAGCCGGGTAGCCCTGTCACCTCTTCTGGTTCTGCAATGGAGGCATTTATGGGACTCTCCTTTTTTAAGCCATGTTACTCACTTGTGTCTACAATCTCTCATTTCTTACAACAGTGACCAAATGACAAACCCTTGTTTTCTAAGCTGTCTGAAGAACACATAGTGACGGACCCTCAGCCTTCCCTTTGTCTTGGTCATTTTGGCTAGTTGTTGGAAGGTGGTGGTTGTGGTAAAAGAACACATTTCTTTTTCTCTTTTTTCTTCTTCAAAGACATAACCTGATTCTGGTAACTATACCTAAAGCATAGAATCTGAAACAGGTACAAACCAGGTAAAAATTGCTCTATTTAATGTCAACTCATATAAAAAATAAAAGTGCACTGAGTCTAGGGGGCGGAGAGATGTACAGAGCAGAAGGTAAATATCTTGCACACAACCAACCCAGATTCAACGCCCTAGAATTGCGAGATGCAGACGGTCGTAGCCCTGGACATCACCATGAGCACTGACCGGTGTTGCCCTGGAGGCTCCCTGTCAGGGCCCTGCACATCCCCGGAGGCCCTTAGTACTTAGTAATACCAGCATGTCTCCTGTGATTCCAAGCACCTGAGATTCTGAATTCTGGCATTGAATCATCATCTTGATTGACAAAGTGTCTGAGGTTCTGTCACTGAGAATGCCCCGGCTGGACTCCTGAATGTCACTGGGAGTAAATAAATAACAACATAGAAAACATTATTTCAGAGTTTCAAAACAATTGCCTGTTTCAGGAATTATGCCTCTTGTGATTACTGATGGTAAATTTCTGACAGCTTCATTGCTTCACCTTCATTGATCATATTAATGCAAGTAAAATACCAACTAACATTCCGACTGAAACTACATTTACTGATTGATAAAGAAATTCTTTACTGAATCAAATATAGATAGGCATGTATTGACATTTAAATTGCTAAATTGTAATTCACTGAGACCATATACTGAACATGAGTAAACTTGTTTCAAACAATATCATAGGAAAACCAAGTATTTACATAGGATTGGTAATAAGTATTTTGTATTTTATAGCTTCCCATTACTTACTACTCTAAACTATAGTGTTAATAAGTTTGTGGTAATTGTATATAGTTCCCCAAATGAGTGATTTGTTGACTTTTGCCTTCACACTACTGGTCATGAGTCATATGTCACTTGCTTGTCTTTCCACCCTCCATCTTCCACCCTCCCCCTGCTTTTCCTTTCCCTACTTATTTATTTAAAAGTATTACCAACCAGTGAATATAGTAAAGAAATATCATGGCAGCTAGGAACAAAATACTCCAACTGCCTTGAAAATCAGTGCCTAGATTGCAGATGGTTCCTGTTCGGGTTTGCTGCATGTCTTTGAATCTCTGAGCCAGGTGGCATATGTGGTCATCTTCTCCTCCTCTGACTGATTCTAGGCAAGCAGGTTTCTCTGATTTAGAGATGCATAGTATTCTTTTCACAGTATAAATCCATCAGTCTTGCATTTCTAAATAGATGATAGTAGAAATAGGTTCTTTCAGTCTGAGGTTTTAATATTGTGAGTTTCATTATTCTTAGAGCCTCAGTTTTGTAGTCATTACAGCAGTAATAGCCGTTTCCATAGTCTTGTTCAGATGACATTTAAAATTGGATCTCGGAATCCAGAATATTTGATCTAAAAAAGAAAATGTAAATGAGAAACAACAAAAAATGCTGCTTTGAGTTCCAGTGTGTTTCTGTCATTAAGGTGATGTATTTACAGCGAATTCTAAACTATTTTCTTTATCATCTAATTTTATGAATAAGACTTTTGAATTTAAGATAGATGTTTTGTATATTCTGGTTCAGGTATTTGTAAATGTTCAAGAATTTGTGCGATTTAAAAATGCACTAATTTGGCATCTAAATTTCAGTGGTTGTGTATGAGTGATGATACAGATGCTAAAAGAAGCACGAGATGGAAAGAATAAAGTTAAAAATTCTATAACTTAGCTTCATTTTTCTGAATTTTTTCGTGTATTTACAGGTCTAGAAAATATACAAATAAAGCACGTGCTACAACAATAAAACTGTGATAGAGAAAAATATGGACACTATTGTCTCTGTTTATGGAGAAGGAGGAAGATCAGTGAATATATTTAATTTTGTTATTTTTACCTTTGGGTTACACCAAGCAGTTCGTAGGGTTTACTCCTGACTGTGCTGTATTCAGGGTGCTTCACTCAGATGTCACCCAGGTCCTCTGCATGCCAGGGTAGCTCCCTGCCCGCTGTTATTAATTCTTGTTTGTTTTTTTGCCACATTTGCCCAGCAATGCTCAGGGTCACTGCTGTCTCTGTGCCCAGGAATCACTTCTGGTGGTGCACGGTTACCATATCGGGATGGACCTACACCCTGCGCATGCAAGGCATGTGGCCTCCCTACCTTAGTACCGGCTGTCCTGTCTCCCGGGCCCTCCATGTCCCATCACTCGGCCCCTCCCCCTGTCCCATCTCATGGCCCCCCTGTAGATTGCAGACTACTAGCCATAAGCGTAGATATGGGAGCCCAGGGGGAAGACTGAACATGCTCTTTGCCAGAAGGTGCTGAGTGATCTGCAGGAGGGTGCAGTGCAATAAGGGAGGGGTGCAGTGCTCTGAAGGAGGGGTGCAGTGCAGATCCCGGGGTGCACGATCTGAGCTCAGGTGCTCTGTCAGCCAGCTTCCCTGTGCGCTGCGGGGTTGCACTGTTCTCAGGCGCCCACCAAGGACTTGGGCTTAAGGCTCGTGACCAGGCTCGAGGGTAGTCAAGGAGAAGGCAGGAAACGTTGGCCCCTCCCATCACCCTGGCCCATGTCGGGGAAAACATGTGGGGAGAAGGCACCAGAGCCTGGTCCCCCATGCCGTCCCTGCCAAGTACCAGATCCTCACCACTCACTTCAGCCTCGCCGAGAGGAGGGTGTGTTTTCTCCTCGGGTTGGCTCCTTGGCGATCCCTTGCGTTAGGCAGTGCCTGTCGTCCCAAGGAGCAGTTCCTGAATAGGCTCCACCTGTTGGGTGCACAGGGACTGGGGGAGGTTCATAGGCAGGCCCTGTGCCGCAGAGCAAGTCCCAGCGAGGTGTGCTGATAGATGCCCCTGCCCAGGCGCGTTGGGGGTCCCCCACGCCAAGACGGGGGAGGGCGCAGCACCCAGGGTTAGCCGCAGTGCATGAAGATGTGGCTCCGATGCAGAAGATTTCCTTTTTCTCCTATGTTCTCTTCTTTTCTTCTCTGCTAGTGGATAAATGGCGTGCAGAAAGCGAGAAATCAAGCTACAGGGAAAGCAGGAGTTCAATCTGCATTCGCGCTCTTGGCAGACTGGCACACGGAGACAGAATTCAGCATCGATCCCAAGCCCAGTGCGATGAGATGCTGCTGCAGAACAAGGGGCTGACAGGTATTGGGCCTCCCCTGCAGGAGCATCTTGGTTCCCCTCACGGCTGAGCCGCTTTGCTCTTGCCGCTGCCTCTCTTTAAACTAAGCTGATACGGTTCATGGGCTGGAGCGATAGCACAGCGATAGGGCGTTTGCCTTGCACGCAGTCAACTGGCCTACTGGAGTTGGGCTCCTCCGCCCGCTTGGAGAGCCCCGCCAGCTACGGAGAGTATCTCGCCGGCAGGGCAGAACCTGGCAAGCCACCCATGACATACTCAATATGCCAAACACAGTAACAACAAGTCTCAGGATGGAGAGGTACTGGGACCCCTCCAGCAAATCGATGAACAACGGGAGGACTGTGACTGTGACCTGTGATATGGTCCATCTGACTCGATCTCTCGTTAAATAGTGCTGTCTTCTAGTGATCGATGTTTACCAAGCCTGGAGTGGACCTTGCAAAGCAAAGCAAACTTTATTCCAAAATCTGAAAAATGAGCTGAATAAGATTACTGCATTTTGTTGTAGTAAGAATTTCCTTTCCTTTAAACTGTCATTGTCTTGTGATGTTGTGTGTTTAAAGTAAGGACCATCTTGATTTTAGACTGTCAGCGATTTAAAATAGCTGTTGGCTTGGCAGTTTTCCTGTACAGTCTGGCTACCGGATCTGAGACAAAAAAGATTTTGTTGTCATCTTATTTCGATAATTGACCATAGTAAAATTGGATAGAAAAGGAGAAAATTAGCACCTCTTTTTCTTTATAGCTGACCACTTTTTCGGTTTTTATTCCTTAGATCAAGGGTTACAAACATGGCTTTTCTCTATTATGTAACACCCTAGGCATTTTGACAGCTCGCAGTTTTCCAGGGTGCTTGATTGATTTTCCCCTGTCCGGATTGTCATGTAGATGTGTGGACTCTCTGTGGGACCAACTCCAGGCAATGTGTGTGGAGGATGAGAAGGGTGAGAAAAGAGAATCTTACTATGATTTGTCAGGCAACAGCGTCAGCTCAGCGGAGGGCTGCTTGAGGATTGGGGTCATGAACAAATGTGTTGATTTTTAAAACTGCATCAGAGGTGACAGGGTTAGAACAGTGCTTATGTACACACATGTCCTGTAGAAAATCACTGCCCCTCCTCCAAACCCCCAGAATGCCCAAGGCTTCCACCCTTGCCTCATGACCCCTCTAGTGACCCTCATCCTTCTTCCCTCTCTTCCTCTTAAAATCATTTCTGTATTCCAAATCCAGAATATTGTTGTCACTAGATACTTTTCATCCCTTGCTTTTTGTGGGGCCAGGGGTGCCTCCCCAGTGGTGCTCAGGAGGCCTTGGTGATCCCTGGGTGATCTGAGGAGCTGAGCCAGTGCTTCTGTGCCAGGGTCCAAGCATGTGATCCAGGCAGGCCCACGTTCTCATGTCCACCCAGGTCATTTCAGCAGCCCTTCAGAGCTGCCTTGGCATGCTCTGGGAAAACTAGCATATCTCACCAAACATCCCCCTTCAAAGTAGTGGAGGCGCGCCCTCTGGCGGATATTTTACTTTCCACAGTTAGCGTCAGAAAAGGACCTTCCTAGTCTTAAAAACAAGTGGAAACAAAGATAAATGTGACTGCACTAAAGGCAGAAGCTCTGAACTTCAACGAAATGATGACCAGAACATAAGTATAGCACACGAATGGGAGAAATATTTACCCAACATTTTTCTGAGAGCGGTTAATATCCCCTGTGAAGAATTTTGGATATAGCCATTACTATAACATATTGCCACAGTGGTACGCAAATCTTAGTGGAACCTGAGTATAATAAAAAGTTATTAGTTAGATAGAAAAAACGTTCAGAAATGTTTATCAGATGTTACTGAGTAATGAATTCGCTTGTGGAGTTCTAGTCCTAGTTTTTGAAGCACTATTAGGTTTCGTAGTTGCATTTGGGAATAAGCAGCAATTCATCATTATTATTTTCTCTGTATATTGCTATTACTGTCATTTAATTCGTGATTCACTTTAAGAAATCACAAAAGAAGAATTGCAAAATTAAAAGTGAATTATTTCATTTAGGTAAAATTCACATCATGTTAAATGCCCGGGCCCCAAAGGAACCACAGCTGCTGGTAGTGCAAGACTGGAGGGCTGCAGTCAGGCGCGAAGGGCCCTGCTGCCAAGCAGTGGCCTCAGGGCCGAGTTCTCTGTCACTTGTTCTGTCTCTTGTGTTCTATGCCCAGCTGCAACTCCCCACTTCCAAATAAATTCACAATATCCTGTTTCTCAGTAATATAGCATATATATGATCAGCATAATTAAAAAGATGTGCTCATTTTATCTTATGTGTCTACACATCGGAAAATATCCCCATTGTATTTATAATATATAAAAGATATCTTATAACATATGTATATGTGTATGAATAACCTGATAACTTGTGTATAAAGAATATGGAGAGTATTTTTATTCTCCTAGTGTTATTCTGTCTATATGACAGGATACTCTATATGTAATATACATACTCAACGTTTGGTTTTGGTCCATAGTCTACTAACTTTTGATATGTTGCCAAGGAAAAGTCTGAGGTATCATTTTTGTTCCTTTGTAGATTTGGATGCACATCAGGACACTTGAAGAATATGTTTATAAGAGAGATAGCTTGGCTGTGTGGGCATGTCTACTATATTATTAAATCTGGAGAGCAACAGCATAACTTGATATGTAAAGATAAAGAGTATTGATTGTCTTCATGTTTAATAAGAAAACTTTTAAATTTTATATGAGAATGAAATACATTATGTTGTCATGATAACACATTTTGAAGTATGTGTTACAAATGCCTAGCAGTTTACAACATGTTGTTTTTATACAGATGATGTTTTCAATATCCTGCCCAGAAGAAGGTTTTAAAATATTGATGCAAAGATGAGTACTTTTATCAGAAGATGAAGCACAGAAACTGTGCAAGCAATATGACCATGAAGCTTATTTTGAAGACCTTATAGAAAACATGATCAGGTGAAGTGATTTCAGGTTTAGAAAGTGTGATATGTTTCTGAATCATTTAAATATTTTCCTAACCCTGTATTCTGTTCCCATGGACAAACCTATATAGTCTATAAATATGTGAAGGAGCCTTTTATTTATTTATTTATTTATTTATTTATTTATTTGCTACTATCCTACCCACCTCAAATCACAGCCCAAATTCTATCTACGCTAGTCCCTCTGGTGTGTCATGGAGTAATGGAAAGTCCCAGGTAAAGTTGCTGGAGCTCAGTTGAACCAAATCTAGAAATTCACGGTGTGCCACTTCAAGCAGAGAACTTTCTGATTTTCAAGGAATTTGATAATCATAAAGATTACTGGTCCTAGAAGCAAAATGGAATAACAGAAGTAAGATATCAGAAAACGAAGTCAAATCAAAGGTGGACTCTACAGCCAGCAGGGCACATGCATATCCCATCCAGAGTAGAACAGTAATCTAGGAAGCACCCCTGCAGACCTATGGCCCTTCCCTTGCTTTACCTACTTCCGTCCTCTTGTAAACATTACTCATATTTCAAGTGAAGGTTGACTTCTGAATCTTGATAAAGGATTACTCTGAAACTTTTGATCCGAGTATCACTGAGTCATTGGGTCAGGCTCTGACCTGCCTGCCTGGTTGGCTGAGAACCACCAGAAATGGCCCGTGAGGTCTCTTGAGCATTGAGGGGCAGGGCTGCAAAAGAAAGTAAACAAATAAATGCATGTGTATTGCTTGTAACTAGTTATCTAAGGGGGTCATAAATTCAATATTTTTTTTTTCTAACAGTGCTTCATCTTTAGTCCTTGCTTTGTCAAGAAACAATGGTTTCCGGTTCTGGAAAGCGATAATGGGACCAAGTTTTGTTGATGAAGCCAGACAATATTTTCCAGGGAGGTTTCATGTTAGAGGTATGAAACATTTTAAATGGGAGGCATTTTAGTATTTTTAATATAAAGTAATGCCTGTTTTTTTTTCTTTTTGGGTCACACCTGGCGATGCTCAGGGGTTACTCCTGGTTTTGCACTCAGGAATTACTCCTGGCGGTGCTCAGAGAACCATATGGGATGCTGGGAATCCAACCTGGGTTGGCCGCGTGCAAGACAAATGCCCTACCCGCTGTGCTATCGCTCCCGATAGCACAACGGTAGGGCGTTTGCCTTACAAACGGCCAACATGGCCGACCCGAGTTTGATTCCTCCGCCCCTCTCGGAGAGCCCGGCAGGCTACCGAGAGGATCTCGCCTGCACGGCAAAGCCTGGCAAGCTCCCTGTGACGTATTTGATATGCCAAACACAGTACCAACAAGTCTCATGACGGAGACGTTACTGGGCCCGCTCGAGCAAATCGATGAACAACGGGAGGACCGTGAATGCCTGTTTATTTATCAAATAAACTAAACATATTCCAAACTTACATCTCTTTCAAGACTGAAATTATTTTTTATGGATTCCTTTCAGATAGTATCAGCATCAAATTTATTTATGAAGGGTCTACAAATATTTTGTTGGTGTTACATTTTAGAAAGGATAATAAAGCCATATGTTTCAAATATACCATCTGACATACCCCCAAATTATCCTCAAAAATTGGTTTTATTGTCATATTTATACTTGAGATAACTATAATACAGGAAACTGAACTGCCATTGTGTGATTAGCAATCAAATGTCGACAAAATTGTAATTTGTGCTTGAGCCCTGCTTGGGAGCATCCATGCCTTCTCTCTTCTTTACCTCTAAGTGTCAATTACCATGTGGTTATCTTTAAAATTTTAAATTAATCACATCTTTCGTGCCTCCTACGAATCTGTCTACATCAGGGGTGATCTAATGTTGCTTGGTAAACTGTAGGTAATCTATAAATAATGTTCCATTGTCTTATGTTGTATTTTGTGATATTGTGCTTTAACAGTTTTAACTTCTTTATCTCAAAGTTTATGTGATCAATTTGCAATGTAAAGTTTCCCTATCAACCAACTGAATGGGAGCATTTCATTAGAAGTTGCTGAAAGGGAATACAGTATTTCTTCCCCGCTGAATATACACAGCGGGTAGGGAATTTGCCTTGCATGCAGACGAACTGGCCAACCCAGGTTCGACTCCTCCACCCCTCTAGGAGAGCCCGGCAAGCTACCAAGAATATCTCTTCCACATGGCAAAGTCTGGCAAGCTACCCATGACATAATCGATATGCCAAACACAGTTTCACAATGGAGATGTTATTGGCCCCGCCCGAGCAAATCAATGAACAACCGAAGGACAGTGACAATGACAGTAACAGAATATACTTTAGCAATGATTAAACCTGACGTACCACTTGAAGAGAGAGGGAAGCCTTTTTAAATGTGTATATTATTCCCCAAACTTTGTTAATTTTAATCTATAGAAGTGTTGAGAAAATACTTTGATGAGCATTCATACACATTTTAAAAAAACTTTTATTGGTGAAACACCATGCGGTACAGTTGTACACATACAAATTTTTGTGCTTGGGTTTCCATTATACAGTGATCGAGTACCCATCCCCCCACCAGTGCCCATTTTTCACCACCACTGATCCCAGTATCTCTGCCACCCCCCTTCCCTTCCATCCCACCCTGCTTCTGTTGCAGGGCATTCCTTTTTGTTCTCTTTTGCCTTTTGGGTGCTGTGGTTTGCAAAAGAGGCATTGAGTGGCAGTTATGTTTGGTTTATAGTCTACTTTCAACATGCATCTCCCATCATGGGAGGATCCTCCCAACACCCTTTATTTGGTGCTCCCTTCTTTCTCTGAGCTGCCTTTTCCCCAGCATGTGTGACTGGCCTCCAAGCTATGGAGGAGTGAAACTCCTGGTACTTATCTTGGCTATTCTTGGGTGTTAGTCTCCTATTTTGTTACTTTATGTTCCCCAGATGAAGAACATTCATACATTTGTGTTTAGATTCAACAGATAATTTTTGTCTATTATAAATTTTAATTTTCTTTTTTCTTCCCTCTTTTCTATGCTTCAGTTATAATTTAAATATTACTGAATTATGTTAAATTCCCTTACAAAGTTGAGAGAGATGGTATTTTTACTTTCATAAATATATTAGTATGGAAAATTGTTGAAAGTTTCTTAATGGTGTTTCTATTACTGGTACATCCTTCCATTACTGCATAAATTCCATATAGCCATAACATATTTTGATTTTTTATTTCAATTTTTACATTTCACTGGGGATTTCTTACATTAGTATACTAAAATCTAAGATATTATATGCCTCTCGTTTTTGTACAAAGTTTTAAACAGTAGAGTACTATTTTATTTAAAAATGCATGTGTTGCATCAGGCCAAAATCCATGATACATTGAAGACAAGGTCGGCGAATCCTCCATGATATTGAGACTAATGGTATCTTCAAAGAGGACACTCCACTCACCAAGTGGAAACAGAGACAAACAAATGGGGCTATCTTAAATTAAGAAGCTTCTGCACCTGAAAAGATACAATGACCAGAATACAAAGACAATCTTCCGAATGGGAAAAGTTATTAACCCGATACCTATCTAATAAAGGGTTGATATCAAGGATATACAAAGCACTGGTTGAACTCTACAAGAAGAAAACACCTAACCCCATCAAAACATGGGGTGATGAAATGAACAGAAACTTTCCCAAAGAAGAAATCTGAATGGCTAAGAGGCACATGAGGAAATGCTCCACGTCAGTAATCATCAGGGAGATTCAGACCAAAACAACAATGAGATATTATCTCTCACCACATAGACGGGTCCACATCCAAAAAAACAAAAGCAACAGGTGTTGGCATGGATGTGGCGAGAAAGGGACTCTGTTTCACTGCTGGTGGGAATGTCGACTGGGTCAGCCCTTTTGGAAAACAGTATAGAAGATTCTCAAAAAATTAGAAATTGAGCTCCCATTTGACCCAGCAATACCACTCCTGGGAATATATCCCAGAGAGGCAAAAAAGTACAGTTGAAATAACATCTGCACTGGTATGTTCATTGCTGCACTATTCACAATAGCCAAAATCCGGAAAACACCTGAGTGCTCAAGAACAGATGACTGGTTCAAGAAACTTTGTTACATCTACACGATGGATTACTATGCAACAGTTAGAAAAGATGAAGTCATGACATTTATATACAAGTGGTACTACATGGAAAGTATCATGCTAAGTGAAATGAGTCAGAAAGAGAGGGACATGCAGAGAAAGATTGCTTTCATCTGGGGAATATAAAGTAACAAAATGTGAGATTATCACTTAAGAATAGCCGAGGTAAGTACCAGGTGGTTAACTCCATGGCTTGGAGGCCAGCCACACATGCACGGAAGAAGACAACTCAGATGCAGAGAGGAGCACCAAGTAAAGGGTGTTGGCAGGATCCTCCCAGGATGGGAGAAGCATGCTGAAAGTAGACTATAGACTAAACACGGTTGCCACTCAATGCCTCTTTTGCAAACCACAACACCTAAAAGGAGAGAGAGGGAACACAAGGGAATGCCCTGCCACAGGGGTGGGGTGGGATGGGGAGGTGGGGTGTGGGAGGGATGCTGGGAGCACTGGGGGTGGGGAATGGGCACTGGTGGAATGATGGGCACTCAGTCATTGTATAACTGAAACCCAAGCACAAAAATGTGTAAGTCTACAACTGTACCTCATGGTGTTTCACTAATAAAAATTTAAATAAATATATAAAGAAATAAAAATGCATGTGTGAGGTGGGGCCAGAGAATCAGTCCAATAGTACCAGCTAGAGGGAGGGCGCTTGACTTGAACTCAGGCAACTTGGGTTCAGTCCACTGCATCCGATATGGTCTCTAGAACCCCACCTGGTATGATTCCTGAGCACAGAGTCAGGAGTAAGCCCTGAGCACAACTCGGAGGAAGAAAGGAAGGAAGGGAGAGAGGGATGAATGGAGGGAGGCAAGAAGTAAGAGAGGAAAGGAGGGGAGGAAGGTAGAGAAATAAGAAAAGATGTGTGGCTGTGTAAAAAACTCTTTAGTGGTGGCCAGGGCGTGGCCTCGACAGCTCTTCTCCTGCCTGTCAGGTTCTGGGTGACCCGGGGCCGCGCCCCCAGCTGGGGCAGCCCGGACCATGGGGCATATGGTGGAGGAGAAGGGTCAAGACGGTTGATTGATCAGATGCCATTTATTCCATTCTCCCCACACGTCAGGCTCCCATTCGAATCTGCTCTGCTCCTCATTCACGTCACCCCCTGTCTCTCCGCTCATCTCTGCACTCTCTTTCGCAGCCTGGGCTCTCTCTCTCTCTCTCTCCATGTGCCTGCTCCAGTATTCTTCCACATTCTTCTCTCTCTGTCCCCCTTGCTATTCGCTCTGTGGTCCATCTTGCCGACCTGCTCTCTCTCTCTCATTCTCCAACTCTCTTGCCTCTCCAACTCCCCTACACTCTGGGCTGACACTGAACCCAGTCAGGGAGCAAAATCAACATCAGATAGCACTTCCTGAGAGCCCACCAAATTCAAAGAAAACACCACCTAAAAGGTATTTCAAAGTCCTTTCTGACTGCCCCAGGCAAAATACCTCCTAAGGTCTTTTTGTCCTTTCCTCAGTCCAATATCTATCAACATCTTAAGACTAGTTTTTTTTGTATGGACACAGTAAGAGATACCATTGAGGCTTGTAGGGCAGCTCTCAGGGGAACAGCTTGCCACAGACTCAGACTACAGAGCTCAGGCCATATTAATCATTCCTAACCCTAGCAGGGTCCGAATCTAGTTATTACATTTTGGATCATGTCAGAATTTCTCCATGCCCAAATCCTTAACTTATAGTTAAGCATTATGGCACTTTGGCCAGGCCCATCTCGACGCTAGGGTACTATATAGCTTACCTTTTGCCCTGGCTCCATCCAGTCCCTCATAGGGACCCTGCTTTTGGGGGTGCTAGGAAGTCAGAGCAGCTGAGGCTTAGGTGAGACAACAGATGCCCAGGAGGAAAATAACACTGAGAGTCATATTACAAAGGCATAGCATATACTGTCTTCTTGTATCCATACAAAAAGGGCATTGCTCTGAATTAACTATGCAAAGGACTTAGGGAGAAGAGAAAAACAATATTTACTAGTCAACAGAGCACTAAGAAAGAAGTTACAAATAAACACAGAGGAATGGGAGTACTGTGATGGGAGCAACCCAATAAATCTAATTTACCTGAGGCTCTGCAGGAAGGACAAAACAGTGTTATCCTACAGGGTTGGACAGGCAACTCAGTTGCCTGAGTGCATGGAGACCTAGGTTTCATCCCAGACTCTATCTGGTCTTCTGAGTCCCTCCAGGAGCAACCCCTGGACAATGCTCTGGGAGTAGCTCTGAGCACTGCCAGTATAACTCCACACTAAAATCATACTAAACTCACACTAAAATCATAAGTGAAGGTTCAGTACTCTGGAAGCATTTAAACAGCCTTGAGTTTGGTAGATTCTACATCTGCATATCTGCCTTTAGCTTTTTCCCTCTGGGATAGTACATTCATCATTTTCCACCCATTTCTTCTTTACAACTGGTCTATTTAAACTTTCTATCTCCACTACAATTAAGTTTATTAGATCAATTTCAGTTTTCTATGAAATTATGTGTTCAATCCTAATAAAATTTGAAATCTGTTATGATTTTATTTGATTTCCTGCTTCAGTTGTTAGTCCCACTTGAATATTTCTAATTTTGATGTCTTTCAAAGTCAGAAGTTGATATTCTTTTCTTCTAATGCGTTATTTTCAATTTTGGCTAGCACAGCGGGTAGGGCATCCGCCTTACAAGTGGCCAACATGGCCGACCCGAGTTGGATTCCTCCGCCCCTCTCAGAGAGCCAAGGCAAGCTACCGAGAGTATTCGATATGCCAGACACAGTAACAACCAAGTCTCCAATGGAGACGTTACTGTGCCCGCTCGAGCAAATCGACGACTATTTCTAGTGTTAGCTTTAATGTTCTTATAGCTTTGAAGCTGGATTTTTAATTTATTTTCAATCTTTAGCTTTGCCAATAATTCTTTTTATATTTTTTCTGGAGTGGGCCACACCGGGCAATGCTCAGGGCTTCCTCCTGGCTCTACACTCAGGGATCACTTACGGCGGGGGTCAAGACCATATGGGATGCCAGGGATGGAATACAGGTCAGGTGCCTGCAAGGCAAGCACCCAACCTCTGTACTATTGCTTCAACCCCTTGTCAATAAATTTTTATAGGGGCTATGCCCAGCAATTGTTAGGATAAGGGACCACTCCTAGTAATACTTATAAGCTGCAGGCTGAAGTGTGACGCTTGAGTCCATCAGTATTTGGGGGCAACCTGGGCTACACCCAGCGGGGCTCAGTGAGGAGATCTGGGGGAGGGTGGCACCGGATTTGTTTCCCAGGAGCTCCAGCTCCAGGAGACTGCTGGGGGGGGGTGACGGTCCCCCAACCCCAGCCCACCCCACACACAAGTTCGCCAGCGCCGCGCAGTCATGAGTTACTATTTTCTTGAACATTTATTTCTATTTTATTTTATTTTTAATTTTGATAAGTGAGACTCCAGGAGGTAGATTCTGCCTTCTGGAACTGTGAGTTACCATGGATGGTCTTGGTCGACATGATGAACTCAGACAGTCTCTCACCCTGTTCGTTCCGTTCTAGGCCATGGGTCCCGATGTGAAGTTCTTCAGCTGATCTTCTCGGTCCTATCTTGGCATTAAAATCACCCACAATGATCTTGTAGAAGGTGTGGTCTTCTTTATAGAACTTCTCCAGCTCCACGTAGAACTTCTCGATTTCTCTGTCATCATAATGAGTTGTTGGTGCGTAGACAACGAAGATAGAAACGGCAGGCAGTAAGCCACATCTATTCAAATGTCAACGTCCAATTCGCGTTGTTAGGCATTCAGTGAATCAATACTCTTGGCCAAGTTTGTGCTTAAAAGGACACTGATGCCTCCGACACCTCTTTTATCGCATATTGCGAGGAAAAATTCTTCTCCAGTGTCAAAAACTGCATGGTGAGATTCGTGCCTTCTTGTCTCGGTCAGACCAATGATGGCATACTTGATCATTCGCGCTTCTAACATCAGGTCCTCGATGGATGTATCTGATGCTAGCGTACGTGCGTTGAAAGTACAGATGATCATTTTTGTCTTCCTTCGTTGTGGCAGCCTAGTATGGCCTTGAGATTTTGTCGGCCTCTCCTTTCTCATCCTTCTCAGTGCTGCCACGTCGGTGAAGCCTTCAGGGTCAGGTGAATGAGACCAGTGTTAGTTACTGGTTTTGGCATATCGAATACACAACGGATAGCTTGCCAGTCCCTTCCGTGCGGGAGGAATACTCTCGGTAGCTTGCCAGTCTTTCCGAGAGGGATAGAGGCTTTTGGAGCGACCTCCAATCACCCTTGTAGGTGTTACATATTTGAACCCTACAAATATGGTACGACAATTCTGGAAGATGGGTATTTAGTGTCTTATGATGTGTTGTGCGGCCCGAAGTGGCTGCACAGGTCCGGAAAGCATCCTGGAGTGTGGTGAACGCTGGGTAGTGGAGGTAGTGTCACTAAAATTTTCTCACTAAAATTGTTTAATATTTGGAGGAAGTCATACAATTTTGATTTAGTGTTTCAAAAACTATTTTGGTAGTCTAATCTGATTGCCATCTGCTTAAGTACTTCCATTTTGAGGGAAGCTGGGGAGGCTGTGCCTAGCTACGTCCCTGTAGACCATCTTCACCCTCTAAGACCCATATGGGGACACGCCCCAGGGACAGCTGGCCACTGTGTGGGACACTCACAGCAGCATGCGTAGGTGAAGCTGGAAGAAGGGGAGCTGTAGGGTGCATGAGGGAGACAAAGGCAGAGGCCAGGTGTCCTCGGGATTCATTTCCTGTGGCTCCCATCCCAACCTTCGCTCTCTCCCCTTGCACTGGGAGCCCCTGGGGTGCAGTGTCCCTGGCTCACCATGACTCCCCAACACTGCTGCTCTAGACTGTGGATACAAAGACAGTCCTGGGGAAGGGGTCATTTCTCAGGGTGCGTTTCCAGGGCAACGCACAGTGTCCCATTGGAAAGGGGCCTGTGTGCACCCCCTCCACGCCCAGATGTTGACGAACACCCCGTGTCCACCTCTGCCCCCGTCTTCACATGCGGCTTCCGGGAGAATCTGCGCCTGGTTCTCCCCCGCAGAGGCTCCAGGACATGGCGGGGGTGGGCTGGGACAGGGGGCTATACGCTGTCGTGAGGGCAGCAGTGACCCACCTTTTCGGGGGGAGGGTGGCACCGGATTTGTTTCCCAGGAGCTCCAGCTCCAGGAGACTGCTGGAGGGGGGGTGATGGTCCCCCATCCCCCGCCCACCACACACACAAGTTCGCCAGCGCCGCGCAGACATGAGTTACTATTTTCTTGAACATTTATTTTTATTTTATTTTATCTTTAATTTTGATAAGTGAGACTCCAGGAGGTAGTGTTTCACGTGCTCTCCTGCGATCCCCAGCAGCAAAAGAGCCGCTGCAGCCTTCTCCGGAAGCTGTAATGCCGGGGCGGCTGTGCTGCACTGGAGAGGGTAGAGGGACCCCTTGTGCTCCGTCCCCGCCTGTGTCCAGGCCAAAATGGCCACCACCTTCTCCTTCTGTGTCCACGAGGCCCGTCCCGGTCACCGTGGATTGTTGGAGCACTAGCATGCCTCTCGGCCCCCTCGGGGCGCTGGTCCTGGGGAAAGGCCCGGCTCACAGCGGGGGAGGCTGGCAGCTGCACCCCCGGGAGTCTCAGGGGGGGTGTTCCCAGAAGGAAGGAGGGAACGCACGGGCAGTCTTGTCCCTGAGGTGGGCTCTGGCCAGCGGGAGGCTGGGCAGGGCAGACGGAGAGAAAGAACAGGACCGGCCTATACAGGGCCGGGGCTGGGGGCCTGGCCGATGGCGTTGCTGGTGAACGGCCAGTGTCCGCATGGACTACAAGTGCAGCCCTGTCGTGTTCTGGGTTTGGTGACATCTCTCCACGCAGAGAGGGCAGAGCCTCGGGGAGCTGCTGCCACCCCCAAAGGACCACGATCTGGAGAGTTGCTGGGCGTCTGACCCCCAACACGCCTGCCCCCCGGAGGAGCAGCACCCTGACTCGGGTCGGGGCGTGGAGGCCACGGTCTGCACGGCGGTCTGGGGCCCATGGGCACAAGGGCACGCCGTGAGGCTTGGCAGGACACAGGGTCCCCAGGGTGATCTGGGCTGAGCTCTGACTCATGCCCCCGACTCTTCGGCTGGCTCCTGCGAGGTGAGCCGGCAACATAGAGAACTTAGGCACCGGAGGGTGGCCTGCGCACCTGTTGCCCAAAAAGGAGCCAGGGTGGAGCAGTGTGTGCAGACCCCCCCCACTGTGTCCGAGTTGGGCTCCGGTCTGTGGGAGGCTGGACGAGGGCCAGGGGCCTGGCAGATGTTGTTGAAGTTGTGGCTAGAGGCCGGGAATAGCCAGGAAGAAAAAAGCTGCACGTGTCCCAACAGACTCCCCGAAGTGCAGCCCAGTCGTGTCCTGGTTGTGGCAACTCCTCGCCATGGAGAGCAGGCAGAGCCTCGGGGATCTGCTGCCACCCCCAAAGGATCACGATCTGGAGAGCTGCTGGGCGTGTGACCCCCCAAACGCCTGCCCCCCAGAGGAGCAGCACCCTGACTCGGGTCGGGGCGTGGAGGCCACGGTCTGCATGGCGGTCTGGGGCCCATGGGCACAAGGACACGCTGTGGGGCCTGGCAGGACACAGGGTCCCCTGGATGCTCTGGGCCAGGCTCTGCCTCATACCGCTGACTCTTAGGCCGACTCGGGAAAGCTGAGCCGGCAAAAGAGACCCCTCATGCGTCAGAGGGTGGCCTAAGCGGCTGTTTCCCAGAAGGAACCTGGAGCCAGGGTGGAGCAGTCCGTACAGAGATGCCCTCTGTGTCCCAGGGGCGGGTAGAGAGGTGGATCTACCGAAGTACAGCTGATCGGCGCCCGGGGCAGCAGGGGACATGAAGAGGCAAGGATGCCCTGCGGCTCGTTCCCAGCGTGCAGAAAACGGGGGGACGTGGTACAGTGGCATACGCTGGAGGCGGGGGTCCTGTGGCTGGAGCCATTGTCTGCAGAGGACACAGGGCACAAGGTTGGAGCCAGGAGGAGAGAGTAGAGGCCCCTGCTGACATGGGTGGGAGACCCCCGGCACCCCCACAGCCTGAGCCCCTCCCCCTCCTCAGGTCCATGAGGTCACAGTAGCCTCTGCCCTCTCCCAGGGCCCCTCCGGCCATTTCTTGGCTCACTGCACTGTCCCCATGGGAGCACTCGGTCCTGAGGTGTCGGGGGAGGCGGGGGATAGTCACCTGGTCAGCTCACTGCTCTCCCGCGGTGAAGATGGGCTCCTGCCAGGGAGGAGGGGCCGTCAAGGGTCATGCACAGCTTCCCAGCCAGCCCTGTCTGAGCCCCAAGACCTGTCCAGCCCGTGCCCGAGGCTCCCTGAGGCACCTGCTTCCAGGGAAAGGCCGGACACACCAGCTCTGGGAAACCAGAGCCCAGTGTCCCTCAGGGACCTGTCGTCCACACTCCTGGGAACCTTGGTCTGTCCTGTGTCCCCCGCCCACCTGGAGGGCAGTTCCACTGCTTCCCACCCTGGTGTGGTTCACTGGGACCCCCAAGGCCTCAGGCTCTGCCTGTCTCCCTCCCGACTCTCCTCCAGTGCCCTCACGGGGCCGCTGTCCACAGGGACATCTTCAACTTGTAGCCTGGCCCGGATGGCCAGGACAGTGAGTGTGCCCTGGCAGAGCCCAGGCGGGAAAGCCAACCCCCTCACCTCGGTGTGTGCAGAGCCTCTCCTTCTCCAAGCAGCCTTCCAGTGCTGAGAAGAAAGGGGGAGTGAGGGCCTGGGCCTCTCAGAAACTCAAGGAGCCTCCCCAGGCCTGGGCTCCTGCAGGGAACTGCAGGCTGGGCTCTCGCCTGATTCAGTCCCAGGGACGCTGAGCCCATTCTCAGTCCCTGTCAGGCCAGCACCCTGGTGCCAGCAGCACCCTGACCAGTCTGTGCACTGTGCTGCCTCACAGAGGCCCTGGGCCCCATCTGAGGGTCTCTCAGGTCACCACTGTCGTGTTGGCCCCCGTGGAGGCCCCTGTGTTAGTGACCCCTGCCCCCGCAGGTCAGCGGGGAATCGTGTACTCTTCCCGGAGCTGGGATCCCACAGGGACAGCTATTTCTCCCACAGTGCGGGAGGGGGTCTCCCACACAGACTCTGGCCCTGAGGTAACTGGGTCCCCCGGAATACCTCGCCCTTTGCCTCACGTCTGCGAGAGAGAGGACTGATGCTCTCATCTGGCCACACGCCCCGTCTGCTTCTTTCAAACACACCTGCCCTCAGTCCCCCAGGACGTCTCCAGACTCTACCTGGTGCTGTTCCTTGACCGCAAACCGAAAACACATTTTTTCAGCAAAATCCAAAATAGAATGCCATTAAACCCCGAAAGTTAGGGGTCCTCAATCCAGAGAACCAGCCATTCGGGTAGATGTTCAGGAGTAATAGGAGAATAAGTGTGAGAATCCATGTAGAAGAGATCAGACAAGTATTCGCTTGCCTGTGGCAACTGAGCCAGAGAGCAGCAGGCCCGTTTATATACACTCTGCTGACATCACGGAACCCTGCAGAGTCACAAAGGGTCCCGGGCCGGGGAGGGGACCCCATGCATGGCTGCCACCAGCCCTGCCCCACCCGGGCCTGAGTGGACTCTCTACCCGCCTAGGCCTTAGGTTGCCCTGCCCTCCCTTCCCGCCCTTTACAAGCCCCGAGCCCTGCCTCCTGGGCCTGGCCTTGTTCTCTCAGGAACCCAGTCACCCCCTGCGTCTGCGCTTGCCGTCTGTCTGCCTCACCGAGCCTCTGACCCTGGCACTTTCCTCTCGGCAGTGTCCTTGTTTCACATCCTCTTTCCTCCAGACTCTCCCAGCAATGTTCCCACATGAACCTGGGCCTCGAGCATCCAGCCCTCTCCCACTGCGTTGGAGCCTCAAAATCCGCCACATTAGTTTGGTCTTTGCTCAGCCTTTACCAAACATCTTTATTTTTTAAATAAAATCTCTTTCTTTGAAACAAACAAATGAAACAATTATTTTACTATTGTGTACATACACTAGACTCTCAAAGTGTAATTATTTGGCAATTTTTTTTTGTTTCTGGGGGGCCACACCTGGTGATGCCCAGGGCTTCTCTTGGCTCTGCATTCAGGAATTACTCCTTGTGGTACTTGAGGACCCATGGAGGATGCCAGGGTTCGAAGCCAGCTTCTCCACGGTACTATCTCTTAAGCTTTCGGCGTTTTTAAGGAATATAATCTGAATATCAATTTTTTAATGATTTTTACACGTTTTATATTCATAAAGTAGTTCACAGGAGTTCATTACAGGTAACATTCAAACACCCATCCAGCCAGTGAGCATCTTCCCACCACAACAAGAGGGAAGTGTGTGAAGGTTGTGGAAATTCATTCTGGGGCTAAATGTCAATTTGTAAGACTTTTCGCTTTGGGAAAAGTCCAGGTAGCGCTCTACTTTCTATATATAGAACTTTCCTTGTTCCTTTCCTCTTTAAATTTTATTTCTTTTCTACTTCCATCATAGTTTTATCAGAACTTAATGTATTATCATAATTTTTGCTTTAAAGGCTGTTATTGATTACCCCTCATACATTCCACCATAAATATGTGTAAGTAGAAACTAATATCAAATTTTCTTTGTAGATTAACTCCTAATTACAACTCTCAGTAAAATGTACTTGATCAATATTTCCTGTTTTGAGTAATATTTTTAAATATTATTTAACAGGTTCACCATCCACTGTAGCACTCTCCTCCCATTTTTCATCAATCTGCTCGAGCTGGCACCAGTAATGTCTTCATTGTGAGACTTGTTGTTACTGTTTTTGACATGTCAAATACACCATGGACCTTGCCAGGCTCTGCCATGTGGACATGATACTCTCGGTAGCTTGCCGGGCTCTCCAAGAGGGATGGAGGAATCAGACCCGGTCAGCTGCGTGCAAGGTAAACGCCCTACCCACTGTGCTACCGCCTCATGTCCCCTTCCTTAATTCATGTCTTTATAGAACATTACTGCTACATTTCTTTTTTTTTTCTTTTTGGGTTACAAAGGCGAATGACTTACATCGCTTCTTCTGTCAGTCCTACTGATAGAAGTGCCTTCCATCAGAGTCTGTTCCTGCAGGTTCAGAAGGATTACTAGCTCTTTCATCTCTGCTCTGACTGCAAACACAGTATGTAATTGCACCATTCTCAAACCTCTTTCACGCTCTTGAAAAATAATGTCCGCTAGAGAGATTGTATAAGGTAAGTCACATGTCTCACATGCTGCTGACCTGGGTTCGAGCTCCAAAAATGTATAGTTCTTCTGAGCACCACCAGGCATGATCCTTGAGTACAGAGCAGGATTAATATTGAGCACTGCTGAATATGCCTGCCACCCAATAAAAGATAAAGTTTTTGGTGCCCAACCAGCTCACAAAGGTGAGGAAGCAGAAGCAGGACCCCACTTTCAACTAAGTGGGTGAGTCTGAGTGGTCTGGAAAGGGCCAAACCGACACTCTGGGGCCAGCAAGCTCCGGCAGTACAAGAAACAGTCCTCCCCTTCTCACATACCTCAGATATAGCTAACCTTTAGATGTAAACATCCTCCCCTGTTTATCACAGACCCTGGTCTGGCGAAGTCCCGCCCTACAGGATCCCAGTCCTTGACCTCCGGCCCGGAAATTGTAACTGACCATGTTTTCCTTCCTGTTTCTGACCATGTTTTCCTTCCTAGAGACTGTAACTCTTTGCCTGGTAACCGGGGCCAAACAATGTATCCTTTAACGCTTGCTCTCCTGTGCCTCGGTTTTCTTGTTTTGATTCTTTCTGCTCAGTGGAATTTCCTGGAGGGGTTTACAAGAGGAGAGCGAATGAAGAGAGGCTGTGAAGGCTGCTGGGGCCACTGAGCCTGCCGGGGGCTTGGCCCGCCCTGCTTCTGCGTTCCTCTGCACCTCTGACCGCTGGACTGTCTCTGTGCACTTTGGTACAAAGAAAAGTAAGGCACCCTTGCAATTGAACAGCACTGCCTATTGTTGACTTCCCATCTTTGACTTCACATCTTCTCAGCTTTCAGACAAGACAATTGAGAAAAATTAAAAATTTCTGAGATTTTTGTGTTACATAACTGATTACACCCACATCATTTGCCACCCCTTTAGGCTATTCCTTACATTTTTCTCCAGAGCTTTCCTTTCCTTCCAATTTTCAATGTTTATATTCTGAGGGTAGTCTTTGGGGCTTTCACTTTCCTTTTTTTTTATGTAGGAGTCCTGCTATTTATGCAGCCACTGATTAGCTGATTGAATTGAGCATGAACTCCACCTTTTTTTTCATAATTTATTTTTTCTTTTATTTATTGAATCACTTTGGGAAAAGTTCCTAAGCTTTTGGGTTTAAGTCTTGGTGATACAATGATCAAACACCTTTCCCTTCACCAGTACTCATTTTTCACCACCAAGAATCCAAATATACCCCCCTCCCAACCCTCCCAAAGCCTGTGAAGCAGATGATTTCTACTTAACTCTTTTCTACATTGATTACATTCATTATTTCGACAAAAGATGCACCATTATTTAGAATCCCCCCCCCCCAACAACCAGAATTACTGAAAAGGCATTGTGAAATACTCTTTCCTATAGCTGGTTAACAGAATCATATAACGTTGCGCAGCTGCAATAGTGGCTGCGTGATTTTGGATTTCGGCAAAGAGCCAGATAATTACGAGATTGTTTTCTGTGCGTCTGGTGTTATGGCTGTGCTGGAGAGCTGCTACTGGGGGGCAACTCGTGACCTCGGTAGGGCATGAAAGACGAGCCGGTTCCACCCCCCTTCCCATGCGACTGTAGTTGCCCTGTCACCGCGGACTCATACTTGGCTTTCCTATAAGCGCTGAGGCAGCAGCCACCCTGCTGCTGGGGGGGGGGGGGGGTTGGGGGGGAGAAGGCAGAAGGGAGCAACACCCTTTTGCTCCCGGGGAGGCATGGTGCTGTATTTTAACGTATGTTCCATTCACTTTTCTGCTGCAAGCTGCCGGGCTCTGGACTAAGTCCTTTTGCCTCTGGAGCCATGGCCATGCCAGAGAGCCGCTCCTTGGGGGTAACTCGTGACCTCGGTAGGGCGTGAAGTATGAGCTGGTCTCCCTTCTCATGAGACTGCAGTTGCCCCGTCATGGCCAGCTCATATCCTGATTCCAATAAGCTCTGAGGCGGCAGCCACCTTACTGCTCGGGGGGGGGGGGGGGGGGGGGGTAAGGCGGAAGGGATCAACACCCTTTCCTTCCCAGAGAGGCATGGCGCTGTAGTTTAATGCTTGGTCCATTCACTTTTCTGCTGCAAGCTGCCATGCTCTGGATTAAGCCCTTTTTCCTCTAGAGCCATGGCCGTGCCGGTGAGCCGCTCGTAGTGGGCAACTCGTGACCTAGGTAGGGCGTGAAGGAAGAGCTACTACCGCCCCCTTCCCATGTGATTGCAGTTGTGGGGCTCTCACTTTCTTCCACACACTTTGGTTCATCTTCTCCAATCCTATGACCTTCATATGAGAAAGGATTCATCTGAAAAATCAGCATCACCTGCTTATATATCCGGACTGTATGTATACCCAGTAGCGTCTGACATACAGGAGGCATGCAAAGCCACCAGGGGTGTTAGAGGAATAGAGTACTATATGTGTTTGATTTTGTTTCTCTCCTTATCTAAAAAATGAGAAAGATCCTATGCTTACAAATGTTTCCTGTAAGAGTCGTCAAAAGTGTTCTCAGTTTCTTTCTACTTGTGTTTCTGGATCACATAAAATGTTGTTAGGGTGCGGTGTCAGATCCCCTTGCAGCAACAAGGACCACGTAGAGAATGCAACCCGCAAACAGGTAGTTTATTGTTTCTGGCTCATCAGGGTCAAGCCGGTTACACAGACACACAGGTCCCGTAGGTCCAGGCCAGACCCCGACCCAGGGTAAGGGAGTAACTTATATGGGCCCTCACTGACCATTACAGCAAAGACCACCATTATCATAACCAATAGATTTATAAGAATCCATTCTTAACCCATCCTATTTCTACTACTGAAAGTACATTGTTCCTGATCCTAGGAGCTTGAAGGGTAACATTTGGAGAAGTGGTTACATTGGATGAGCAAGTGAGCATAGCTTGCAAGGAGTATGCAGTTACATTTAATGAAAAAGCAGGCTCAGAGCATATCCTGCAGGCACACTTAGTTATCGCTCTTACCTTGCAACCCACTTCCCTTGTCACCTGCCCCCATTTGCACATACCCTGGGGCACCTGTATCCAGGCAGCAGCCCCCAGGAAAATAGCAACTTGCCGGGCTCTCCAAGAGGGGCGAAGGAATCAAACCTGGCTCGGCCGGGCTGGCTGCTGCGTACAAGGCAAACACCCTACCAACCTACCGCTGTGCTATCGCTCCTGGGATTTGTAATTGGAAGACACAATTTTTTGTACTTCTAGATGGTGTGGGAAGGAAGGCCTGAGCAACATTTAGCAGTGCTCAAAGCTCACTTCTAGCTCTGTGCTCAGGGGTCACTGCTGGTGGTGCTCTGGGACATGTGTGTTGCTGGAGATCAAACTTGGGTCAGCCACATACAAGACAAGCATCTTAACCCCTAAATCTCGGCCCCTAAAGAGAAAGTGTTTTTAATTAGAAGACACGATTTCCAGTGTTTGGCTTTGTAAGAGATATATTTTAAAAAGGTTAATCATAATTACCACCAAGTTTAAGATATTTAAAAATAGTGAGAAAAGACTTTTTTGAAACAACTCTAGGAAAGGAGCACTATGAAAACTGATATTGAGAACTAGTTCCATAATTAATAGTATTTTATGGCCAAATGACCGTGATCATGTAAGCATTTCCAGACTTCCATACTTACAAGAACGCTTTCAATTTGAATGTCTCACCACACGAACCAGCAGCAGCATTCCAGCTCTCCTCCTCCTAAAATGGTGCCTCTCCTCACTATCTCCCAGCCTCTGTCTCTTTACTTCAGTCACCACCTTCTGTTTTCACAGTCAGAATTAATTTTGATTCGGCTGTGTTTATGACTTAGGTAACTCTCTCTTCTGGGGCCAGAGTGATAGCACATCAGATAGGGCACTCACCCAACCCGGGTTTAATCCGTGGCATCCCCTGTGGTCCTCCAAGCACTGCCAGGAATGAATCCTGAGCACAGAGCCAGAAGGTGTTATGTCCTGGGAAGGTAATTTCGCTCGCACATTGACCAGACCAGATGCCAATGCAAGGCCCCTTGATTGTTAGCTCGAGCTAGGGTCCAAGTCTCATACAACGCAGTGGAGACTTGATAAGGACCCCAACTCCGAATTCTAAGCCATTGATATAGGATTGGGTTACATAGCAGCAGTTTTTGTAGGAACTGGCGATGTGGTTCCAATTTGGATCCCGTGACTCCACTGCCTAGGCCCTCTCCACTTGGCTGGGGCCCACTGCCCATGGCCCCTCCTGATAGGCTGTAGCCACAGGGTGGTTTATCTGCCCAGGTTGGTATTTTTTTTTTGGCAGTGGGACTTTGTGATGGGGAAAAGCGAGACTTAGGCCTGCTGAGTTTTGGTCTTAAAGTGGAGTCTGTCATGGCTCCACTTCGGCCTCACAAAGGAAGTCCTTCTGAGCACTCCCTGGTGTGACCCCTACTCACCAACTAAAAGACTCTTCTAAATAACTTTCTAGGAAACTAATTTTTTTAGAATTATTAAAAATTATAGTCCGCGTATACTTTGTAGCTGACACTGAAAATAGGTATTTTTAGTTAGTACAGCCAATTAAGAATTTCTTTCCTTTTCAAGTATATCTTTCCATGAAAAATCATTAGGACATTAAAATAAATGGAAATCTTAGATGCAGATTTGGAATCACTCTTTCACTCTATTAAAACAGAATTTCAAAATTTGACAAAATATTAACTAATAACATTTCTCACTTAATCACTTAACTTCCCGTTAGTCGACGAGTTGCTCAAGCAGGCGCCAGGAATGTCTCCATTTGTCCCTGTCGCGAGCTAGTGGGCGGTCACGCGGTCTTTTGACAGCCCGTGGAATCTAGTCAGTAACAGCTCTAGTCCAGCGGTCGTCTTTAAATCTCATTACGTGACCAGCCCATCTGATTTTTGACACCTTGGCAAATGAGACAGCGTCCCTGATTCTTGATCGTCGACAGATGTCAGAACTCCGGATTCTTTCTCTCATTTGAGTGAAACATGATATTCCAAGCATAGCTCTTTCTATTCTTCTTTGGGAGACCTGAATAGCTTTCTCATCCTGTTTGCGTAGGGCCCAGGTCTCTGAGGCATAGGTCAATGCAGGAAGAACAGTGGAATCAAAGAGATGTGCCCGGAGCCGGAGGTTCTTCGTCCTCTTAGCTATTTCTTCGACGTTCCTGAAGGCGTTCCAAGCTGCTCTCTTCCTCATGCACAGCTTGGGTGCCAGGTCATTTGTCATGTTGACTTCTCAACCTAGGTACACATAGCTGTTGCATTCGGAGATGGTCGTTCCGTTGAGAGTGAATGGGGCATCAGGAACGAGGCTGTTTCTCGTAAACATTGTCTTCGTAAGATTCAGCTGTAGTCCTACCTTTCCACACTCACGGTCAAAGTCGGCCAGCATTTGTGCCGCTTGGCTGATGTTTGGTGTTATTAAAACAATGTCATCAGCAAAGCGGAGGTGGTGTAGTTGCCGACCATCTATCTTCACTCCCATTCCTTCCCATTCTAGTCCTCGCATGATTTTCTCGAGGGTGGCACTGAAGGGTTTCGGTGAAATGGTATCACCCTGCCAAACCCCTCTCTTGACATCAACGATCACTTCTTTGTAGAATGGTGAGATCCTGGTAGTGAATCCATAAAAGAGCTCACGGAGGATCTTGATGTATTGGGCTTGAATGCCCTGATTGACTAGGGCTTTAATGACCGCTTCCGTCTGAACAGAATCAAAGGCCTTCTTTAAATCAGTGAACGTTAAACAGAGTGGCCTCTTGAACTCCCTAGAAACCTCCATGAGTTTGGTTTTCGTGTGGATATGGTCGATGGTGCTGAATCCTTCGCAGAACCCAGCTTGCTCGCATGGTTGTCCTTCATCTAGTGTTCTGCTAATCCTATTAAGGATGACTCGAGTGAACAACTTGTAGATGACAGAAAGTAGGCAGATCGGGCGATAGTTGCCAATGTCATGGATGTCTCCCTTCTTGAACAGTAGTACGGTCCTGCTGGTTTTCCATTGGGACGGAACCTTGCATTCAGACAGGTAGCGAGTGAAGAGCCGAGCCAGTGTATTGATGAGTACTGATGGCAGGTTCTTCAGGTGTTCAGGTCTAACCTTGTCTGGGCCGGGTGCTGTTTGTTTCTTTACCGACGAAATGGCGTGTCAGATTTCGGGAGGGAGAACGTTGGGAACGGCATATCCATCCTGTGGAATTTGGTATGTTGGCAAGTGGACATGGCTATCGAAAAGATTGGAGTAGAAGTCATGGATAATCTTCTCCATTGCCATTCTGGAGGATGTGAAGGATCCATCAGGACGTCGGAGGGCAGCCATCTTGGTCTTGTAGTTGGCGAAGGACAGGCGGGCGTAACGAATACCTTTCCCAGCTTCTGCCTCATCTACCAGTACTTCTGCTCTTCTCTCTTTGAGGTCTTCCTTGATCGCATCTCTGCACTGCTTTGCGAGCTCGACGTTAGCTTGCGGTTGCCTGGGGCATGCGCCAAACCACGCTGATGATTTTAGCTCAAGAGTTTTTGAAGGCAGGCGTTTTTTTTTTTTTTTTGTGGCTATCTCTCTCTTGGCGTTCCTCGCACAGTCAAGGAGGTGCTGAACCAGTCGATCGTATTCCTCACCAATTTTGTCAACAATGGCATCTTCCCATGTTGCCGCAATAGTGCCAAAGAGTTCCCAGTTGGTGGTCGTTCTGGGAGATCTCTTCTTGAACTTTGCCGCCCTTTCTCCCCGCTGTGTGAAGTACAATTTTGCTCGAAGGAGACGGTGGTCCGATCCCGTTTGGAATTTTGGGACAACAGCGACATCGGTCAGGCAAAACCCTCAATTGAATATGATGTGGTCTATTTCGTTGTGGAATCGTCCACCGGGAGACTCCCATGTCCAACGTTTAGATTCTGCCTTCTGGAACTGTGAGTTACCATGGATGGTCTTGGTCGACATGATGAACTCAGACAGTCTCTCACCCTGTTCGTTCCGTTCTAGGCCATGCGTCCCGATGTGAAGTTCTTCAGCTGATCTTCTCGGTCCTATCTTGGCATTAAAATCACCCACAATGATCTTGTAGAAGGTGTGGTCTTCTTTATAGAACTTCTCCAGCTCCATGTAGAACTTCTCGATTTCTCTGTCATCATAATGAGATGTTGGTGCGTAGACAACGAAGATAGAAACGGCAGGCAGTAAGCCACATCTATTCAAATGTAAACGTCCAATTCGCGTTGTGAGGCATTCAGTGAATCAATACTCTTGGCCAAGTTTGTGTTGAAAAGGATACTGATGCCTCCGACACCTCTTTTATCGCATATTCCGAGGAAAAATTCTTCTCCAGTGTCAAAAACTGCATGGTGAGATTCGTGCCTTCTTGTCTCGGTCAGACCAATGATGGCATACTTGATCATTCGCGCTTCTAACATCAGGTCCTCGATGGATGTATCTGATGCTAGCGTACGTGCATTGAAAGTACAGATGATCATTTTTGTCTTCCTTCGTTGTGGCAGCCTAGTATGGCCTTGAGATTTTGTCGGCCTCTCCTTTCTCATCCTTCTCAGTGCTGCCACGTCGGTGAAGCCTTCAGGGTCAGGTGAATGAGACCAGTGTTAATTACTGGTTTTGGCATATCGAATACACAACGGATAGCTTGCCAGTCTCTTCCGTGCGGGAGGAATACTCTCGGTAGCTTGCCAGTCTTTCCGAGAGGGATAGAGGCTTTTGGAGCGACCTCCAATCACCCTTGTAGGTGTTACATATTTGAACCCTACAAATATGGTACGACAATTCCGGAAGATGGGTATTTAGTGTCTTATGATGTGTTGCGCGGCCCGAAGTGGCTGCACAGGTCCGGAAAGCATCCTGGAATGTGGTGAACGCTGGGTAGTGGAGGTAGTGTCACTAAAATTTTCTCACTAAAATTGTTTTATATTTGGAGGAAGTCATACAATTTTGATTTAGTGTTTCAAAAACTATTTTGGTAGTGTAATCTGATTGCCATCTGCTTACGTACTTCCATTTTGAGGGAAGCTGGGGAGGCTGTGCCTAGCTACGTCCCTGTAGACCATCTTCACCCTCTAAGACCCATATGGGGACACGCCCCAGGGACAGCTGGCCACTGTGTGGGACACTCACAGCAGCATGCGTAGGTGAAGCTGGAAGAAGGGGAGCTGTGGGGTGCATGAGGGAGACAAAGGCAGAGGCCAGGTGTCCTCGGGATTCATTTCCTGTGGCTCCCATCCCAACCTTCGCTCTCTCCCCTTGCACTGGGAGCCCCTGGGGTGCAGTGTCCCTGGCTCACCATGACTCCCCAACACTGCTGCTCTAGACTGTGGATCTAAAGACAGTCCTGGGGAAGGGGTCATTTCTCAGGGTGCGTTTCCAGGGCAACGCACAGTGTCCCATTGGAAAGGGGCCTGTGTGCACCCCCCTCCACGCCCAGATGTTGACGAACACCCCGTGTCCACCTCTGCCCCCGTCTTCACATGCGGCTTCCGGGAGCATCTGCGCCTGGTTCTCCCACGCACAGGCTCCAGGACATGGCGGGGGTGGGCTGGGACAGGGGGCTCTACACTGTCGTGAGGGCACCAGTGACCCACCTTTTCGGGGGGAGGGTGGCACCGGATTTGTTTCCCAGGAGCTCCAGCTCCAGGAGACTGCTGGAGGGGGGGTGACGGTCCCCCATCCCCCGCCCACCACACACACAAGTTCGCCAGCGCCGCGCTGACATGAGTTACTATTTTCTTGAACATTTATTTTTATTTTATTTTATCTTTAATTTTGATAAGTGAGACTCCAGGAGGTAGTGTTTCACGTGCTCTCCTGCGATCCCCAGCAGCAAAAGAGCCGCTGCAGCCTGCTCCGGAAGCTGTCATGCCGGGGCGGCTGTGCTGCACTGGAGAGGGTAGAGGGACCCCTTGTGCTCCGTCCCCGCCTGTGTCCAGGCCAAAATGGCCACCACCTTCTCCTTCTGTGTCCACGAGGCCCGTCCCGGTCACCGTGGATCGTTGGAGCACTAGCATGCCTCTCGGCCCCCTCGGGGCGCTGGTCCTGGGGGAAGGCCCGGCTCACAGCGGGGGAGGCTGGCAGCTTCACCCCCGGGAGTCTCAGGGGGGTGTTCCCAGAAGGAAGGAGGGAACGGACGGGCAGTCTTGTCCCTGAGGTGGGCTCTGGCCAGCGGGAGGCTGGGCAGGGCAGACGGAGAGAAAGAACAGGACCGGCCTATACAGGGCCGGGGCTGGGGGCCTGGCCGATGGCGTTGCCAGTGAACGGCCGATGCCGTTGCCAGTGAACGGCCAGTGTCCGCATGGACTACAAGTGCAGCCCTGTCGTGTTCTGGGTTTGGTGACATCTCTCCACGCAGAGAGGGCAGAGCCTCGGGGAGCTGCTGCCACCCCCAAAGGACCACGATCTGGAGAGTTGCTGGGCGTCTAACCCCCAACACGCCTGCCCCCCGGAGGAGCAGCACCCTGACTCGGGTCGGGGCGTGGAGGCCACGGTCTGCATGGCGGTCTGGGGCCCATGGGCACAAGGACACGCTGTGGGGCCTGGCAGGACACAGGGTCCCCTGGGTGCTCTGGGCCAGGCTCTGCCTCATACCGCTGACTCTTAGGCCGACTCGGGAAAGCTGAGCCGGCAAAAGAGACCCCTCAGGCGTCAGAGGGTGGCCTAAGCGGCTGTTTCCCAGAAGGATCCTGGAGCCAGGGTGGAGCAGTCCGTACAGAGATGCCCTCTGTGTCCCAGGGGCGGGTAGAGAGGTGGATCTACCGAAGTACAGCTGATCGGCGCCCGGGGCAGCAGGGGACATGAAGAGGCAAGGATGCCCTGCGGCTCGTTCCCAGCGTGCAGAAAACGGGGGGACGTGGTACAGAGGCATACGCTGGCGGCGGGGGTCCTGTGGCTGGAGCCATTGTCTGCAGAGGACACAGGGCACAAGGTTGGAGCCAGGAGGAGAGAGTAGAGGCCCCTGCTGACATGGGTGGGAGACCCCCGGCACCCCCACAGCCTGAGCCCCTCCCCCTCCTCAGGTCCATGAGGTCACAGTAGCCTCTGCCCTCTCCCAGGGCCCCACCCGGCCATTTCTTGTCTCACTGCACTGTCCTCATGGGAGCACTCGGTCCTGAGGTGTCGGGGGAGGCGGGGGATAGTCACCTGGTCAGCTCACTGCTCTCCCGCGGTGAAGATGGGCTCCTGCCAGGGAGGAGGGGCCGTCAGGGGTCATGCACAGCTTCCCAGCCAGCCCTGTCTGAGCCCCAAGACCTGCCCAGCCCGTGCCCGAGGCTCCCTGAGGCACCTGCTTCCGGGGAAAGGCCGGACACACCAGCTCTGGGAACCCAGAGCCCAGTGTCCCTCAGGGACCTGTCGTCCACACTCCTGGGAACCTTGGTCTGTCCTGTGTCCCCCGCCCACCTGGAGGGCAGTTCCACTGCTTCCCACCCTGGTGTGGTTCACTGGGAACCCCAAGGCCTCAGGCTCTGCCTGTCTCCCTCCCGACTCTCCTCCAGTGCCCTCACGGGGCCGCTGTCCACAGGGACATCTTCAACTTGTAGCCTAGCCCGGATGGCCAGGACAGTGAGTGTGCCCTGGCAGAGCCCAGGCGGGAAAGCCAACCCCCTCACCTCGGTGTGTGCAGAGCCTCTCCTCCTCCAGGCAGCCTTCCAGTGCTGAGAAGAAAGGGGGAGTGAGGGCTTGGGCCTCTCAGAAACTCAAGGAGCCTCCCCAGGCCTGGGCTCCTGCAGGGAACTGCAGGCTGGGCTCTCGCCTGATTCAGTCCCAGGGACGCTGAGCCCATTCTCAGTCCCT
This sequence comes from Sorex fumeus, assembly GCF_029834395.1. Classification (NCBI taxonomy): domain Eukaryota; kingdom Metazoa; phylum Chordata; class Mammalia; order Eulipotyphla; family Soricidae; genus Sorex; species Sorex fumeus. The sequence goes on along the minus strand of NW_026606077.1, from coordinate 22,660,363 downwards.
GTCAGGCCAGCACCCTGGTGCCAGCAGCACCCTGACCAGTCTGTGCACTGTGCTGCCTCACAGAGGCCCTGGGCCCCCTCTGAGGGTCTCTCAGGTCACCACTGTCCTGTTGGCCCCCGTGGAGGCCCCTGTGTTAGTGACCCCTGCCCCCGCAGGTCAGCGGGGAATCGTGTACTCTTCCCGGAGCTGGGATCCCACAGGGACAGCTATTTCTCCCACATTGCAGGAGGGGGTCTCCCACACAGACTCTGGCCCTGAGGTAACTGGGTCCCCCGGAATACCTCGCCCTGTGCCTCACGTCTGCGAGAGAGAGGACTGATGCTCTCATCTGGCCACACGCCCCGTCTGCTTCTTTCAAACACACCTGCCCTCAGTCCCCCAGGACGTCTCCAGACTCTACCTGGTGCTGTTCCTTGACCGCAAACGGAAAACACATTTTTTTAAGCAAAATCCAAAATAGAATTCCATTAAACCCCGAAAGGTAGGTGTCCTCAATCCAGAGAACCAGCCATTCGGGTAGATGTTCAGGAGTAATAGGAGAATAAGTGTGAGAATCCATGTAGAAGAGATCAGACAAGTATTCGCTTGCCTGTGGCAACTGAGCCAGAGAGCAGCAGGCCCGTTTATATACACTCTGCTGACATCACGGAACCCTGCAGAGTCACAAAGGGTCCCGGGCCGGGGAGGGGACCCCATGCATGGCTGCCACCAGCCCTGCCCCACCCGGGCCTGAGTGGACTCTCTACCCGCCTAGGCCTTAGGTTGCCCTGCCCTCCCTTCCCGCCCTTTACAAGCCCCGAGCCCTGCCTCCTGGGCCTGGCCTTGTTCTCTCAGGAACCCAGTCACCCCCTGCGTCTGCGCTTGCCGTCTGTCTGCCTCACCGAGCCTCTGACCCTGGCACTTTCCTCTCGGCAGTGTCCTTGTTTCACATCCTCTTTCCTCCAGACTCTCCCAGCAATGTTCCCACATGAACCTGGGCCTCGAGCATCCAGCCCTCTCCCACTGCGTTGGAGCCTCAAAATCCGCCACATTAGTTTGGTCTTTGCTCAGCCTTTACCAAACATCTTTATTTTTTAAATAAAATCTCTTTCTTTGAAACAAACAAATGAAACAATTATTTTACTATTGTGTACATACACTAGACTCTCAAAGTGTAATTATTTGGCAATTTTTTTTTTTGTTTCTGGGGGGCCACACCTGGTGATGCCCAGGGCTTCTCTTGGCTCTGCATTCAGGAATTACTCCTTGTGGTACTTGAGGACCCATGGAGGATGCCAGGGTTCGAAGCCAGCTTCTCCACGGTACTATCTCTTAAGCTTTCGGCGTTTTTAAGGAATATAATCTGAATCTCAATTTTTTAATGATTTTTACACGTTTTATATTCATAAAGTAGTTCAAAGGAGTTCATTACAGGTAACATTCAAACACCCATCCAGCCAGTGAGCATCTTCCCACCACAACAAGAGGGAAGTGTGTGAAGGTTGTGGAAATTCATTCTGGGGCTAAATATCAATTTGTAAGACTTTTCTCTTTGGGAAAAGTCCAGGTAGCGCTCTACTTTCTATATATAGAACTTTCCTTGTTCCTTTCCTCTTTAAATTTTATTTCTTTTCTACTTCCATCATAGTTTTATCAGAACTTAATGTATTATCATAATTTTTGCTTTAAAGGCTGTTATTGATTACCCCTCATACATTCCACCATAAATATGTGTAAGTAGAAACTAATATCAAATTTTCTTTGTAGATTAACTCCTAATTATAACTCCAAGTAAAATGTACTTGATCAATATTTCCTGTTTTGAGTAATATTTTAAAATATTAATTAACATGTTCACTATCCATTGTAGCACTCTCCTCCCATTTTTCATCAATCTGCTCGAACTGGCACCAGTAATGTCTTCATTGTGAGACTTGTTGTTACTGTTTTTGACATATCAAATACACCATGGACCTTCCCAGGCTCTGCCGTGTGGACAGGATACTCTCAGTAGCTTGCCGGGCTCTCCAAGAGGGATGGAGGAATCAGACCCGGGTCAGCTGCGTGCAAGGTAAACGCCCTACCCACTGTGCTACCGCCTCATGTCCTCTTCCTTAATTCATGTCTTTATAGAATATTACTGCTACATTTCTTTTTTTATTTTTTTGGGTTACACAGGAGAATGACTTAAATCGCTTCTTCTTCCAGTCCTACTGATAGAAGTGCCTTCCATCAGAGGCTGTTCCTGCAGGTTCAGAAGGATTACTAGCTCTTTCATCTCTGCTCTGACTGCAAACACAGTATGTAATTGCACCATTCTCAAACCTCTTTCACGCTCTTGAAAAATAATGTCCGCTAGAGAGATTGTATAAGGTAAGTCACATGTCTCACATGCTGCTGACCTGGGTTCGAGCTCCAAAAATGTATAGTTCTTCTGAGCACCACCAGATATGATCCTTGAGTACAGAGCAGGATTAATATTGAGCACTGCTGAATATGCCTGCCACCCAATAAAAGATAAAGTTTTTGGTGCCCAACCAGCTCACAAAGGTGAGGAAGCAGAAGCAGGACCCCACTTTCAACTAAGTGGGTGAGTCTGAGTGGTCTGGAAAGGGCCAAACCGACACTCTGGGGCCAGCAAGCTCCGGCAGTACAAGAAACAGTCCTCCCCTTGTCACATACCTCAGACCTAGCTAACCTTTAGATGTAAACATCCTCCCCTGTTTATCACAGACCCTGGTCTGGCGAAGTCCCGCCCTACAGGATCCCAGTCCTTGACCTCCGGCCCGGAAATTGTAACTGACCATGTTTTCCTTCCTGTTTCTGACCATGTTTTCCTTCCTAGAGACTGTAACTCTTTGCCTGGTAACCGGGGCCAAACAATGTATCCTTTAACGCTTGCACTCCTGTGCCTCGGTTTTCTTGTTTTGATTCTTTCTGCTCAGTGGAATTTCCTGGAGGGGTTTACAAGAGGAGAGCGAATGAAGAGAGGCTGTGAAGGCTGCTGGGGCCACTGAGCCTGCCGGGGGCTTGGCCCGCCCTGCTTCTGCGTTCCTCTGCACCTCTGACCGCTGGACTGTCTCTGTGCACTTTGGTACAACGAAAAGTAAGGCACCCTTGCAATTGAACAGCACTGCCTATTGTTGACTTCCCATCTTTGACTTCACATCTTCTCAGCTTTCAGACAAGACAATTGAGAAAAATTAAAAATTTCTGAGATTTTTGTGTTACATAACTGATTACACCCACATCATTTGCCACCCCTTTAGGCTATTCCTTACATTTTTCTCCAGAGCTTTCCTTTCCTTCCAATTTTCAATGTTTATATTCTGAGGGTAGTCTTTGGGGCTGTCACTTTCCTTTTTTTTTATGTAGGAGTCCTGCTATTTATGCAGCCACTGATTAGCTGATTGAATTGAGCATGAACTCCACCTTTTTTTTCATAATTTATTTTTTCTTTTATTTATTGAATCACTTTGGGAAAAGTTCCTAAGCTTTTGGGTTTAAGTCTTGGTGATACAATGATCAAACACCTTTCCCTTCACCAGTACTCATTTTTCACCACCAAGAATCCAAATATACCCCCCTCCCAACCCTCCCAATGCCTGTGAAGCAGATGATTTCTACTTAACTCTTTTCTACATTGATTACATTCATTATTTCGACAAAAGATGCACCATTATTTAGAATCCCCCCCCCCCCCAACAAACAGAATTACTGAAAAGGCATTGTGAAATACTCTTTCCTATAGCTGGTTAACAGAATCATATAACGTTGCGCAGCTGCAATAGTGGCTGCGTGATTTTGGATTTCTGCAAAGAGCCAGATAATTACGAGATTGTTTTCTGTGCGTCTGGTGTTATGGCTGTGCTGGAGAGCTGCTACTGGGCGGCAACTCGTGACCTCAGTAGGGCATGAAAGACTAGCCGGTTCCACCCCCCTTCCGTTGCGACTGTAGTTGCCCTGTCACCGCGGACTCATACTTGGCTTTCCTATAAGCGCTGAGGCAGCAGCCACCCTGCTGCTGGGGGGGGGGGGGGGTTGGGGGGGAGAAGGCAGAAGGGAGCAACACCCTTGTGCTCCCGGGGAGGCATGGTGCTGTATTTTAACGTATGTTCCATTCACTTTTCTGCTGCAAGCTGCCGGGCTCTGGACTAAGTCCTTTTGCCTCTGGAGCCATGGCCATGCCAGAGAGCCGCTCCTGGGGGGTAACTCGTGACCTCGGTAGGGCGTGAAGTATGAGCTGGTCTCCCTTCTCATGAGACTGCAGTTGCCCCGTCATGGCCAGCTCATATCCTGATTCCAATAAGCTCTGAGGCGGCAGCCACCTTACTGCTCGGGGGGGGGGGGGGGGGGGGGGGGTAAGGCGGAAGGGATCAACACCCTTTCCTTCCCAGAGAGGCATGGCGCTGTAGTTTAATGCTTGGTCCATTCACTTTTCTGCTGCAAGCTGCCATGCTCTGGATTAAGCCCTTTTTCCTCTAGAGCCATGGCCGTGCCGGTGAGCCGCTCGTAGTGGGCAACTCGTGACCTAGGTAGGGCGTGAAGGAAGAGCTACTACCGCCCCCTTCCCATGTGATTGCAGTTGTGGGGCTCTCACTTTCTTCCACACACTTTGGTTCATCTTCTCCAATCCTATGACCTTCATATGAGAAAGGATTCATCTGAAAAATCAGCATCACCTGCTTATATATCCGGACTGTATGATACCCAGTAGCGTCTGACATACAGGAGGCATGCAAAGCCACCAGGGGTGTTAGAGGAATAGAGTACTATATGTGTTTGATTTTGTTTCTCTCCTTATCTAAAAAAGGAGAAAGATCCTATGCTTACAAATGTTTCCTGTAAGAGTCGTCAAAAGTGTTCTCAGTTTCTTTCTACTTGTGTTTCTGGATCACATAAAATGTTGTTAGGGTGCGGTGTCAGATCCCCTTGCAGCAACAAGGACCACGTAGAGAATGCAACCCGCAAACTGGTAGTTTATTGTTTCTGGCTCATCAGGGTCAAGCCGGTTACACAGACACACAGGTCCCGTAGGTCCAGGCCAGACCCCGACCCAGGGTAAGGGAGTAACTTATATGGGCCCTCACTGACCATTACAGCAAAGACCACCATTATCATAACCAATAGATTTATAAGAATCCATTCTTAACCCATCCTATTTCTACTACTGAAAGTACATTGTTCCTGATCCTAGGAGCTTGAAGGGTAACATTTGGAGAAGTGGTTACATTGGATGAGCAAGTGAGCATAGCTTGCAAGGAGTATGCAGTTACATTTAATGAAAAAGCAGGCTCAGAGCATATCCTGCAGGCACACTTAGTTATCGCTCTTACCTTGCAACCCACTTCCCTTGTCACCTGCCCCCATTTGCACATACCCTGGGGCACCTGTATCCAGGCAGCAGCCCCCAGGAATATAGCAACTTGCCGGGCTCTCCAAGAGGGGCGAAAGAATCAAACCTGGCTCGGCCGGGCTGGCTGCTGCGTACAAGGCAAACACCCTACCAACCTACCGCTGTGCTATCGCTCCTGGGATTTGTAATTGGAAGACACAATTTTTTGTACTTCTAGATGGTGTGGGAAGGAAGGCCTGAGCAACATTTAGCAGTGCTCAAAGCTCACTTCTAGCTCTGTGCTCAGGGGTCACTGCTGGTGGTGCTCTGGGACATGTGTGTTGCTGGAGATCAAACTTGGGTCAGCCACATACAAGACAAGCATCTTAACCCCTAAATCTCGGCCCCTAAAGAGAAAGTGTTTTTAATTAGAAGACACGATTTCCAGTGTTTGGCTTTGTAAGAGATATATTTTAAAAAGGTTAATCATAATTACCACCAAGTTTAAGATATTTAAAAATAGTGAGAAAAGACTTTTTTGAAACAACTCTAGGAAAGGAGCACTATGAAAACTGATATTGAGAACTAGTTCCATAATTAATAGTATTTTATGGCCAAATGACCGTGATCATGTAAGCATTTCCAGACTTCCATACTTACAAGAACGCTTTCAATTTGAATGTCTCACCACACGAACCAGCAGCAGCATTCCAGCTCTCCTCCTCCTAAAATGGTGCCTCTCCTCACTATCTCCCAGCCTCTGTCTCTTTACTTCAGTCACCACCTTCTGTTTTCACAGTCAGAATTAATTTTGATTCGGCTGTGTTTATGACTTAGGTAACTCTCTCTTCTGGGGCCAGAGTGATAGCACATCAGATAGGGCACTCACCCAACCCGGGTTTAATCCGTGGCATCCCCTGTGGTCCTCCAAGCACTGCCAGGAATGAATCCTGAGCACAGAGCCAGAAGGTGTTATGTCCTGGGAAGGTAATTTCGCTCGCACATTGACCAGACCAGATGCCAATGCAAGGCCCCTTGATTGTTAGCTCGAGCTAGGGTCCAAGTCTCATACAACGCAGTGGAGACTTGATAAGGACCCCAACTCCGAATTCTAAGCCATTGATATAGGATTGGGTTACATAGCAGCAGTTTTTGTAGGAACTGGCGATGTGGTTCCAATTTGGATCCCGTGACTCCACTGCCTAGGCCCTCTCCACTTGGCTGGGGCCCACTGCCCATGGCCCCTCCTGATAGGCTGTAGCCACAGGGTGGTTTATCTGCCCAGGGTGGTATTTTTTTTTGGCAGTGGGACTTTGTGATGGGGAAAAGCGAGACTTAGGCCTGCTGAGTTTTGGTCTTAAAGTGGAGTCTGTCATGGCTCCACTTCGGCCTCACATAGGAAGTCCTTCTGAGCACTCCCTGGTGTGACCCCTACTCACCAACTAAAAGACTCTTCTAAATAACTTTCTAGGAAACTAATTTTTTTAGAATTATTAAAAATTATAGTCCGCGTATACTTTGTAGCTGACACTGAAAATAGGTATTTTTAGTTAGTACAGCCAATTAAGAATTTCTTTCCTTTTCAAGTATATCTTTCCATGAAAAATTATTAGGACATTAAAATAAATGGAAATCTTAGATGCAGATTTGGAATCACTCTTTCACTCTATTAAAACAGAATTTCAAAATTTGACAAAATATTAACTAATAACATTTCTCACTTAATCACTTAACTTCCCGTTAGTCGACGAGTTGCTCAAGCAGGCGCCAGGAATGTCTCCATTTGTCCCTGTCGCGTGCTAGTGGGCGGTCACGCGGTCTTTTGACAGCCCGTGGAATCTAGTCAGTAACAGCTCTAGTCCAGCGGTCGTCTTTAAATCTCATTACGTGACCAGCCCATCTGATTTTTGACACCTTGGCAAATGAGACAGCGTCCCTGATTCTTGATCGTCGACAGATGTCAGAACTCCGGATTCTTTCTCTCATTTGAGTGAAACGTGATATTCCAAGCATAGCTCTTTCTATTCTTCTTTGGGAGACCTGAATAGCTTTCTCATCCTGTTTGCGTAGGGCCCAGGTCTCTGAGGCATATGTCAATGCAGGAAGAACAGTGGAATCAAAGAGATGTGCCCGGAGCCCGAGGTTCTTCGTCCTCTTAGCTATTTCTTCGACGTTCCTGAAGGCGTTCCAAGCTGCTCTCTTCCTCATGCACAGCTCGGGTGCCAGGTCATTTGTCATGTTGACTTCTCAACCTAGGTACACATAGCTGTTGCATTCGGAGATGGTCGTTCCGTTGAGAGTGAATGGGGCATCAGGAACGAGGCTGTTTCTCGTAAACATTGTCTTCGTAAGATTCAGCTGTAGTCCTACCTTTCCACACTCACGGTCAAAGTCGGCCAGCATTTGTGCCGCTTGGCTGATGTTTGGTGTTATTAAAACAATGTCATCAGCAAAGCGGAGGTGGTGTAGTTGCCGACCATCTATCTTCACTCCCATTCCTTCCCATTCTAGTCCTCGCATGATTTTCTCGAGGGTGGCACTGAAGAGTTTCGGTGAAATGGTATCACCATGCCAAACCCTTCTCTTGACATCAACGATCACTACTTTGTAGAATGGTGAGATCCTGGTAGTGAATCCATAAAAGAGCTCACGGAGGATCTTGATGTATTGGGCTTGAATGCCCTGATTGGCTAGGGCTTTAATGACCGCTTCCATCTGAACAGAATCAAAGGCCTTCTTTAAATCAGTGAACGTTAAACAGAGTGGCATCTTGAACTCCCTAGAAACCTCCATGAGTTTGGTTATCGTGTGGATATGGTCGATGGTGCTGAATCCTTCGCAGAACCCAGCTTGCTCGCATGGTTGTCCTTCATCTAGTGTTCTGCTAATCCTATTTAGGATGACTCGAGTGAACAACTTGTAGATGACAGAAAGTAGGCAGATCGGGCGATAGTTGCCAATGTCATGGATGTCTCCCTTCTTGAACAGTAGTACGGTCCTGCTGGTTTTCCATTGGGACGGAACCTTGCATTCAGACAGGTAGCGAGTGAAGAGCCGAGCCAGTGTATTGATGAGTACTGATGGCAGGTTCTTCAGGTGTTCAGGTCTAACCTTGTCTGGGCCGGGTGCTGTTTGTTTCTTTACCGACGAAATGGCGTGTCAGATTTCGGGAGGGAGAACGTTGGGAACGGCATATCCATCCTGTGGAATTTGGTATGTTGGCAAGTGGACATGGCTATCGAAAAGATTGGAGTAGAAGTCATGGATAATCTTCTCCATTGCCATTCTGGAGGATGTGAAGGATCCATCAGGACGTCGGAGGGCAGCCATCTTGGTCTTGTAGTTGGCGAAGGACAGGCGGGCGTAACGAATACCTTTCCCAGCTTCTGCCGCATCTACCAGTACTTCTGCTCTTCTCTCTTTGAGGTCTTCCTTGATCGCATCTCTGCACTGCTTTGCGAGCTTGAAGTTAGCTTGTGGTTGCCTGGGGCATGCGCCAAACCACGCTGACGATTTTAGCTCAAAAGTTTTTGAAGGCAGGCGTTTTTTTTTGTGGCTATCTCTCTCTTGGCGTTCCTCGCACAGTCATGGAGGTGCTGAACCAGTCGATCGTATTCCTCACCAATGTTGTCAACAATGGCATCTTCCCATGTTGCCGCAATTGAAAGTTACGTGCATTGAAAGTACAGATGATCATTTTTGTCTTCCTTCGTTGTGGCAGCCTAGTATGGCCTTGAGATTTTGTCGGCCTCTCCTTTCTCATCCTTCTCAGTGCTGCCATGTCGGTGAAGCCTTCAGGGTCAGGTGAATGAGACCAGTGTTAGTTACTGGTTTTGGCATATCGAATACACAACGGATAGCTTGCCAGGCTCTTCCGTGCGGGAGGAATACTCTCGGTAGCTTGCCAGTCTTTCTGAGAGGGATAGAGGCTTTTGGAGCGACCTCTAATCACCCTTGTAGGTGTTACATATTTGAACCCTACAAATATGGTACGACAATTCCGGAAGATGGGTATTTAGTGTCTTATGATGTGTTGCGCGGCCCGAAGCAGCTTCATAGGTCCGGAAAGCATCCTGGAGTGTGGTGAACGCTGGGTAGTGGAGGTAGTGTCACTAAAATTTTCTCACTAAAATTGTTTAATATTTGGAGGAAGTCATACAATTTTGATTTAATGTTTCAAAAACTTTTTTTTATAGTCTAATCTGATTGCCATTTGCTTAAGTACTTCCAGTTTGGGGGAATCTGGGGAGGCTGCGCCTAGCTACGTCCCTGTAGACCATTAATTCATGTCTTTATAGAATAATACTGATACATTTCTTTTTTTTTTTCCTTTTTGGGTTACACCTGGTGATGCACAGGGGCTACCCCTGGCTCTGCATTCAGGAATTACTACTGTTGGTTTCTAGAAGTTTCCTGCATCCCGTCTTGGAGCTCACCAATGATTTCCCCAGATGTTGTTACTCTATTGAAATTTCTGCTTCACCTGCCACACTCTTTGCTTCAATCGTTTCTGTTTGTGCTTGTCTCAGTTCCACCTCATACGTTGCTGTGCTTTGCTGACTGATTGAGCCAGTGTTTCTCTGAGCTCAGTAGACATCACAGTGTCCCTAAAGTCTTTATGTGAGAGTTTGCAAAGCTAGTTGATACCGATAGAACCTTCTAGGCTATTGTCTTCACTCCCTGGGCTCGGTGGGCTTTTGTGCTGCTTCTTGTTATCTCTGCGGGACGTGCTGATGACCCTCAGACAGGAGATCTCCAAGGAGGTGCTGGCCATCAGCATGGAAGGGATGCTTCCACAGGGCATGCCAGGCAGGCCTGTTACTGCTGAGAGTGCCGTGGTGGACTGAGTTGGGTGCCGTCCCGGGCCAGCGAGTCGGTGCTGACCAAGGTCATGCAGCGCCAGTAGGCGACTTGCCAGTAGGTCTGGAAAGCGTCCTGGAGTGTGGAGACGGCTGGGTAGTGGAGGTAGTTTCACTACAATTTTCTCACTAAAATTGTTTAATATGTGGAGGAAGTCCTACCATTTTGATTTAATGTTTCAAAAACTATTTTGGTAGTCTAATCTGATTGCCATCTGCTTAAGTACTTCCATTTTGAGGGAAGCTGGGGAGGTTGTGCCTAGCTACGTCCCTGTAGACCATCTTCACCCTCTAAGACCCATATGGGGACACGCCCCAGGGACAGCTGGCCACTGTGTGGGACACTCACAGCAGCATGCATAGGTGAAGCTGGAAGAAGGGGTGCTATGGGATGCATGAGGGAGACAAAGGCAGAGGCCACGTGTCCTCGGGATTCATTTCCTGTGACTCCCATCCCAACCTTCGCTCTCTCCCCTTGCACTGGGAGCCCCTGGTGTGCAGTGTCCCTGGTTTACCGTGACTCCCCAACACTGCTGCTCTAGACTGTGGATCTAAAGACAGTCCTGGGGAAAGGGTCACTTCTCAGGGTGCGTTTCCTGGGCAACGCACAGTGTCCCATTGGAAAGGGGCCTTTGTGCACCCCCTCCACGCCCAGACGTTGACGCACACCCCGTGTCCACCTCTGCCCCCGTCTTCACATGCGGCTTCCGGGAGCATCTGCGCCTGGTTCTCCCCCGCACAGGCTCCAGGACACGGCGGGGGTGGGCTGGGACAGGGGGCTCTACGCTGTCGTGAGGGCAGCAGTGACCCACCTTTTCGGGGGGAGGGTGGCACTGGATTTGTTTCCCAGGAGCTCCAGCTCCAGGAGACTGCTGGGGGGAGGTGACGGTCCCCCATCCCCCGCCCACCCCACACACAAGTTCGCCAGCGCCGCGCAGTCATGAGTTACTATTTTCTTCAACATTTATTTTTATTTTATTTTATCTTTAATTTTGATAAGTGAGACTCCAGGAGGTAGTGTTTCACGTGCTCTCCTGCGATCCCCAGCAGCAAAAGAGCCGCTGCAGTCTGCTCCGGAAGCTGTCATGCCAGGGCGGCTGTGCTACACTGGAGAGGGTAGAGGCACCCCTTGGCCTCTGTCCCCGCCTGTGTCCAGCCCGAAATGGCCACCACCTTCTCCTCCTGTATCCACGAGGCCCGTCCCGGCCACCGTGGATTGTTGGAGCACTAGCCTGCCTCTCGGCCCCCTCGGGGCGCTGGTCCTGGGGGAAGGCCCGGCTCACAGCGGGGGAGGCTGGCAGCTGCACCCCCGGGAGTCTCAGGGGGGGTGTTCCCAGATGGAAGGAGGGAACGGATGGGCAATCTTGTCCTTGAGGTAGGCTCTGGCCTGTGGGAGGCTGAGCAGGGCAGACGGAGAGAAAGAACAGGACCGGCATATACAGGGCCGGGGCCGGGGGCCTGGCCGATGGCGTTGCCGGTGAACGGCCAGTGTCCGCATGGACTACAAGTGCTGCCCTGTTGTGTTCTGGGTTTGGTGATTCCTCGCCATGCAGAGAGGGCACAGCCTCGGGGAGCTGCTGCCACTCCCAAAGGACCACGATCTGGACAGATGCTGGGCGTCGGACCCCCCACACGCCTGCCCCCCGGAGGAGCAGCACCCTGACTCGGGTCGGGCCGTGGAGGCCACGGTCTGCACGGCGGTCTGGGGCCCATGGGCACAAGGGCACGCCGTGAGGCTTGGCAGGACACAGGGTCCCCAGGGTGATCAGGGCCGGGCTCTGCCTCATACCCCCGACTCTTCGGCCGGCTCAGGAAAGCTGACCCGGCAGCAGAGACCCCTCAGGCGTCAGAGGGTGGCCTAAGCGGCTGTTTCCCAGAAGTAAACTGGAGCCAGGGTGGAGCAATCCGTACAGAGATGCCCTCTGTGTCCGAGGGGCAGGTAGAGAGGTGGATCTACTGAAGTACAGCTGATCGGCGCCCGGGGCAGCAGGGGACATGAAGCGGCAAGGATGCCCTGCGGCTCGTCCCCAGCGTGCAGAAAAAGGGGGGAAGTGGTACAGAGGCGTACGCTGGCGGCGGGGGTCCTGTGGCTGGAGCCATTGTCTGCAGAGGACACAGGGCAAAAGGTTGGAGCCAGGAGGAGGGAGTAGAGGCCCCTGCTGACATGGGTGGGAGACCCCCGGCACCCCCACAGCCTAAGCCCCACCCCCTCCTCAGGTCCATGAGGTCACAGTAGCCTCTGACCTTTCCCAGGGCCCCCCCCGCCCATTTCTTGTCTCACTGCACTGTCCCCATGGGAGCACTCGGTCCTGAGGTGTCTGGGGAGGCGGGGGATAGTCACATGGTCAGCTCAGGGCTCTCCCGCGGTGAAGATGGGCTCCTGCCAGGGAGGAGGGGCCGTCAGGGGTCATGCACAGCTTCCCAGCCAGCCCTGTCTGAGTCCCAAGACTTGCCAAGCCCGTGCCCGAGGCTCCCTGAGGCACCTGCTTCCGGGGAAAGGCCGGACACACCAGCTCCGGGAACCCAGAGCCCAGGGTCCCTCAGGGACCTGCCGTCCTCTCTCCTTGGAACCTTGGTCTGTACTGTGTCCCCCGCCCACCTGGAGGGCAGTTCCACTGCTTTCCACCCTGGTGTGGTTCACTGGGACCCCCAAGGCCTCAGGCTCTGCCTGTCTCCCTCCCGACTCTCCTCCAGTGCCCTCACGGGGCCGCTGTTCACAGGGACATCTTCAACCTGTGGCCTGGCCCGGATGGCCAGGACAGGGAGTGTCCCCTGGCAGAGCCCAGGCGGGAAAGCCGACTCCCTCACCTCGGTGTGTGCAGAGCCTCTCCTCCTCCAGGCAGGCTTCCAGTGCTGAGAAGAAAGGGGGAGTGAGGGCCTGGGCCTCTCAGAAACTCAAGGAGGCTCCCCAGGCCTGGGCTCCTGCAGGGAACTGCAGGCTGGGCTCTCGCCTGATTCAGTCCCAGGGACGCTGAGCCCATTCTCAGTCCCTGTCAGGCCAGCACCCTGGTGCCAGCAGCACCCTGACCAGTCTGTGAACTGTGCTGCCTCACAGAGGCCCTGGGCCACCTCTGAGGGTCTCTCAGGTCACCACTGTCCTGGTAGCCCCCGTGGAAGCCCCTGTGTGAGTGACCCCTGCCCCGTGGGGTCAGTGACCGCAGGTCAGTGGGGAAGCATGTACTCTCCCCGGACCTGGGATCCCACAGGGACAGCCATTTCTCTCACTGTGCTGGAGGGGTTCTCCCTCACAGATTCTGGCCCTGAGGTAAACTGGGTCCCCCAGAACATCTCGCCCTGTCCCTCATGTCTGCGAGAGAGAGGACTGATGCTCTCTCCTGGTCAGACGCCCCGTCTGGTTCTTACAAACTCACCTGCCCTCTCTCACCTCCAGGAAGTCTCCAGACTCTACCTGGTGCTGTTCCTTGACTCCACACGGGCAACAATTGTCTTGAGCAAAAGCCAAAAGAAGATTATTGAAACACTTGAAAAGTAGGGGCCCTCAAGGCAGAGAACCAGCCATCCTGGCAGATATGGAAGGATTATGGGAGAATAAGACTGAGACTCCATCTTCATGGGATCAGAGAACTAATGACTTGCTTGTGGCAACTGAGCCAGAGAGCAGTAGGCCCGTTTATATACACTCTGCTGACATCACGGAAGCCTGAGGAGTCACAGAGGGTACCGGGCGGGGGAGGGGACCCCATGCATGGCTTCCATCGCCCTTGCCTCACCCAGGTCTGGGTGGTCTGTCCGCCCGCCTTGGTCTCCGGTTTCTCTGCCCTCCCTGTGTGGCCCTTCCCAGCCCGAGCCCTGCCCCCTGGCCTTGGCTTTGTTCTCTCAGGGACCCAGACACCCTGTGTCTGAGCTTTCCGTCGGTTTGCCTCACCGAAACTCTGACCTGGCCACTTTCCTATCGGCAGCGTCCTTGTTTCACGTCCTCTTTCCTGCAGACCCTCCCAGCAAAGTTTCTGTGTGATTCTGGAACTTGAGCTCCCGGCGCTGTCCCTCCGTGTTGGGTCTCGAAATCTTCCACATCAGGTTGGGTATGGTTCAGCCTTTACCACCTCTCCTCAGTGATGCTGGGTCCATTGCATCTCTGACACCCACTGCACTCAAGGACCGATAAAATAAATGGAATGCATCCAACCTCAGGCCATGGGGAGGGGCGTTGATGCCTCATTCTCTGTTGATGCTGAAGGTCATTGACACCATGATTCGGCGTTATTGGGATCCTTTGACAAGCCAGGAAGTCGTTTTCATTGCAGATGTAAACAATCCCCATTTTTATGTTTCTTTGCGCCTGCTTTTTGGTGTCAGCCAGCTATGCTCAGGGCTTCCTCCTGCTCTCCATTCAGAAATCAGCTTTGTTTACAAGAAATTTTGAACTATTTTATTTATGTATTTTTTTATTTAACCACTGTGAGATGCGGGTGTGAGATAGTTCCAAAGTTGTTCATGCTTGATTTTCAACCCTACAATGTTCCCATACCTGTGACCACCAGTGTACATTTACTAACACCAATATTTCCAGTTTCCCTCACTGCCCCCCCAAAAGTCTTCTTTTATGAAGGTAATTCCCCCCATACACACACCTTCTCTCTGTTTCTCTATTTGTCTCTTTCTGTTTCTGTGTCTTTCCCTGTATTTCTCTCTGTCTCCTCACTCTTCTTTCTTTACTTTTTGAACATTATGGTTTGAAATACAGATCTCTCTCTCTCTCTCTTTCTCTCTTTGTATTTATATTTATACACACACACACACACACACACACATACAGATAGATCATGTATTTGATGGTCAGTATCAGGATATTCATATCTGTTCCATTGGTCTGTGGGTCTCTCTTGATTCCAATACCATGTTCTTTTAATTACTACCACATCCTAGTAATTTGAAGGTGAGGAAGGTGTTGTCTCCCATCATCTAATCCCCAAGGATTGCTTTTAGCTATCTGTGGAGGTTTATTTTCCATATAATTTGCAGTATGTTTAATCTATTTGTTTGAAAATAATCATGGGTATCATTACAGGGTATAGGATAACATTGTTTTCTCCTTTCTCCCTGGGTGCAGGGAGCTTAGGTTTATTGGGTTATACCTCTCACACTACTCCGGAGACACTCCCATTCCCTTGATTGTTGGAATATACCTCTAAACAGTTTTCGGCTTAAAATTGGATGGTCCTTTCTCCCTGGCCACAGGAAGTTTAGGTTTACTGAGTCATAATTATCACAGTTCTCCCAAGGTGCTCCCATTCCTCTTTGTTTATCTATAACCTCTTTCTTTGTGCTCTGCTTCCCCAATAGGTCAATCACCTGTATCCCCTAATCAGACTCCGTTAACTTGTAAGGTCAGATCCTTCTAAGGACACTGACAGGACTTGTGTTGGTAAGTAAAACATTGCCTTTCTCTTTTCTTTATGTCCTTTTCATAATGACTTCAGAGCAATGTCCTTTTTGTACAGACACAGGAAGACAGTGAATGGTATGCTTTTGAAACTTGAGGGTTAACTGACTCCAGATATTTGCTCCTATTTCCTTGACTTAAGCCTTAGTTGTCCTTAGTTCCTAGCACCCCAGAAGGAAAGTCCCAACCAGAGACTGGACCGACCCAGGGCAGACACTGTGCTCCCCGGCATCAAAATGGTCCAGGCGAAGTGCCATTAATACTTCACTATAAGTCAAGAGTATGGTCATGGGCAAATTCTGTCTTGATTCAAAGAGTAACAACTGGATTAGGACCCTGCTGTGGTTAGGAAATGCATTTTTAGGAGCTTTTTTGGTAGAGTAATTAGGATTTTCTCAGTATAGTATCATATCATCTGCAAATAGTGAACACTTGACTTCTTGCTTTCCTATATAGATGCTTTTGCTATCTTTTCCTTGCCTAAGTACTATGGCAACCATTTCCCGTACTATATTGAACAGGAGTGGTGAGAATGGGCCACCTTGTCTTGTGCCTGATCTTAGAGGGAATGCTGTTAATTTTTCCCCATTAAGATTAACTATTGGTATGGGTTTTTCTATATTGAGGAATGTTCCTTCCAATCTCATTTTGTTGAGAGTTTTTGTCATGCTCTATCTTGTCGAATTCTTTCTCTGAATCTACTGGCATGGGTTTTGGTTGGTTTTTTTTTTTTTGAGGGAGGTGTTGTTGTTTGTTTGGTTTTTTGCATGTGTCTAACCAGTTTTCCCAGCAGCATTTGTTGGAACAGGCTCTCCTTACTCCATTTCATATACCTAGCCTGTATTATGAATGAACTGCCCTTACATTAGAGGGTTTACCTCTGAGGTCTTAACTCTGTTCAGGTGGTCTGCTTGTTCTAGTTTCATGTGCTTTTGATCACTAAAGTTTTGGGAAAAGACAAGTTTGAGAGCAATCACTCCCATCATTTTCTCAGTAACGCTTGGCTTTTCTGATAACTCTTTCCTTCTCCTTTTCTGTTTGTTTCTTGGGAGAGTGGTGTCTGTTGCACACTGGGCTGTCCACATGACTTATTTCTAGATCTTTGATAAGGGATGCCCCCAGAGATTTCCTGAAGGAGTTAAAAGATATAAGCAGTGCAGAGGATTGACTAGGTACTGACCCATGTGCCTGACAGGCCAGTGCCTTAACCCCTACACTGTCTTTCTGACCTCTGGTAGTTTTTTGGTTTTATAAGAATTTTAAAAGTATTTTGTATATGTCCAGAGAGATTGCCATAGACATTTAATTTGCGAATGCATTGTGTCTGTAGGTTGGTCATCTTAATGATGTTGATATTTCCAAGGTATGAACATGGAATATGTTACCATCTCCATGTTGTGTTCAATTTCTTTTATAAGTGAAATAAAAGTTTCATCAGATATTTTTTTGATTTGCTTCGTTTAACTGGTTCTGAGATACTTGGGTTTTTAAAGACACAATCATCAATGGGGTAAATTTTTTTTATCTATATCATTACGTGTTTACATAGGAAGCAACTCTTTAAAGTTATTGTTGTTGTTTTGTTTTTTTTCGACATGGACTGTGTAACCTGGTATTATACTGTATAGGCTTGTAGTTTCTTGGGGTTTTTATCTTTAGGTTTTTACACGTACAATATCATGTCATATGTCCACTGCAGCACTGTCCTCGCGATGTCCATTGATTTGCTCCAGCAGGCACCAGTAACGTCTCCATTGTGAGACTTGTTGTTACTGGTTGTTTTGCATATCGAATATGCCACAGAGAGCCTGCCAGGCTCTGCCACGCGGGCAGTATACTCTTGGTAACTTGCTGGGCTCTCTGAGAGGGTCACAGGACTCTAATCCGGGATGGCCACATCCGCAAGGCAAAGCCCCACCACTCTGCTATTACTCCAGGAAGTCATATGTTATTAGTAAATTTTGAGTTTTTTTTAAATTTATATTAGTGAAACACCATGAGGAACAGTTGTAGACTTACAAATGTCTTCCTTATGTCTTTGAGTCTTCTTATTAGGTTCTCTTTCAGCTGGCATCCTTTGGGCTTCTTGGATCTGGATGCCTGCATTCTCAGCTCTGGGAACTTTTTTTTTTGTCTTTTAAACAATTTTCTTAATGAATTAGTGTGAGGTACAGTTAAACTTACAAACTTTCATGCTTATGTTTTAGTCATACATTGATCGAGTACTCATCCCACCACCAGTACTCATTCTCCACCACCAGTGTTCCATGTATCCCTCCCACCACCCCATCCCCATCTCCCCTCTGTGACAGGCGCATTCCCTTTTACTCTCTATTTCTCTCCTTGAGGGTGTTGTGTTTGCAATGCAGATATTACGTGGCGATCATGCACGCTCTATGGTCTACTTTCAGCACACATCTCCCATCCCTAGCGGGCCCTCCAAGCACCCTTTACTTGATGGTCCCTTCTCTACGTGAACTGCCTTTTCCCCCAGTATGCGGGGACTGCTTCCAAGACGTGGAACAATCCTCATTGTCCTTATCTCTACTCTCCTTGGCTGTTAGTCTCCCATTGTGTTATTTTATATTTCACAAATGAGTGCAGTCTTTCTAGGTCTGTCCCAGTCGTTCTGACTCATTTCACTTACCATGAGTCTTTCCATGTTGATCCACTTCGATGCAAATTTCATGACTCCATTTTTTCTAACAGCTGTGTAGTATTACTTGTGAAGGTGTGCCCCAGTTTCTTTAACCAGTCATCTGTTCTCGGGCACTTGGGTTTTTTCTAGATCCTGGCTATTGTCAACGGTGCTGCAAAGAACTTACTGTTGCAGATGTCATTTCGACTATACTTTTTCTGCATCTCTGGGATATACTCCCAGAAGTGGTATTGCTGAGTTAAATGGGAGCTCAATTTCTCATTTTTTTGAGAAATATTCATACTAGGGGTATGGTGCCGCCAGCAGGTCAAACTGTGCCTGTGAGTCGAGTGCATCAGCCACCTGATGGCGCCTTCAGATTTTCAGATACCCCACAATTGCTGCATGCCCTTGTCCAGACCTCAAAAACTTAGGGCAAAGTTTGCCAAGAAAGTTAATGGCTGAAAGTTAGGTGTGTGGGAGACACACCCACAAATAACCTCGGGCTCACCTATATAATTAGAGGATTGGCCTCTCTGGTTTCTGATCGAACTGCTTAACTGCTATGATCCCAGAGACTCAGAAACAAATCTCAAACACCAATGGCTTTTGGCTGAAGTGCGTCCAATCCCTGCTGTAGGTCACAGGCACTGGGCCACCAGAGGTGGAAATAGGTTTCGTGCTTTGGCCTGTTCCCCTGGCAGCCCAGTGGGCGCCATCCTTCAGATTGTCCTATGAAATAAATAAAAACAGTTATTATTAAATTTTAAAATATTTACATAATAAAAGATTGACAACAAATGAAGCTGCCTGTTCCTGTGTCTCAATGGGAACAAATTGCTGGGCTCTTACTGGACCTGTGAGTCAGATTCCCAGACCATCCTAGCCACTGCCGTCAAGGGCATTCTGGCCTTGAGAGAAGGTCTTGCAGCCTCAGCTCTCGCTGTAGGAGTGCTTATCCTAGCTGAGCCCCTGCGAGAGATAAGCTTCATGTGGTACTCGGTCCCTTTGCTACTCAATGGGCCTGTTTGCACCCTCCATCCTCCCATTTTTCCTGTTTCTTTCACAAGTGAATTTCCTGTATGCTAATAGCCATCAGCCCACAGAAAGTTGCTATCCATCCAACACCACGTATGTTCCTTGGTTCAGGGTCTTTGCTGGTAAGGAAACACAGGGCAGGGAAATATGACTCAGTCTGTAATTTAAAGAAACATCATCTTCCTTCTGTTTTCTCTCCTTGGGTCTCTTGATCTTTTCAGGCGCACCTGACTTCCCTCTCTGGATGACAGAGCCCTAGTGAGGAAACACTGTCTAGACTGTTGAGAACAGAAACAGGAAGGGGAAGGGGAAGGGGAAGGGGAAGGGGAAAGGGAAGGGGAAGGGGAAGGGAAAGGGAAGGGAAGGGAAGGGAAGGGAAGGGAAGGGAAGGGAAGGGAAGGGAAGGGAAAGGAATGGAAGGGAAAGGAAGGGAAGGGAAGGGAAGGGAAGGGAAGGGAAGGGAAGAATAAGGGAATGGACTGGAATCTGCCTCCCCGCCCAGAAGCAAGGTGGCCACTGCTTCAGAGATTATTGGAAAGCCAAGTATGAGTCAACGGTGATAGGACACCTGCAGTCTCATGGGAAGGGGGGCGGTACAGGTTCATCCTTCACACCCTCGGGGTCACGAGTTGCCCCCACGAGCGCCTCTCCGGCATAGCCATAACACCAGATGCAGAGAAACCAATCTCATAATTATCTGGCTCTTTGCAAAATCCAAAATCGCGCAGCCACTATAGCGGCCGCACAACATTATATGATTCTCGTAACTAGCTATAGGAAACAAAGGATTTCACGATGCCTTTTCAGCAATTCTGATTGTTGGTGGGAGGGAATTCTAAACAATAATGGTGCATCTTTTGTCAAAGTAATGAATTTAATCAATGTAGTGAATAGGTAAGAAGAAATCATGTGCCTCACAGGCATTGTGTGGGGTGGGGGGTATATTGGGATTCTTGGTGTTGAAAAATGAGTTCTGGTGAAGGGAATGGTGTTTGATCATTGTATGACCGAGATTTAAACCTGAAAGCTTTGTAACTTTTCCCACAGCGATTCAATAAATAAATATAAGAAGAAAAAATAAATAAAATTATGAAAAAAAGTAAGGTGGAGTTCATGTCCAATTCAATCCGTTAATAGGTGGCTTGATAAATAGCAGTGCTGCTAGATTAAAAAAGGAACAAGAGGGAAGGGAAAAGGAAAAGGAGAAAAGAAAAGAAAAGGAAAGAAAAGAAAAGAAAAGAAAAGAAAAGAATATTTCGTGTTGGTATAAGGAGTCCTGTTCTATTAGTAATGGTAATAGGGCAGAGCTGGGATCCTTGGAGACGCTCTATGGTTCAGAGGGCAGTAGGGCTGAGGTGAGTGAAGAAAGGACATCGCACTCTCACCAGGAGCCGTCATGGCAGTCAATTCCTTGTGCATATTGTGAAACTGTGACATTTCCTGTAACTCTTGTTGGCTTTCCAAGATCATAGGATCTGATCTGCTGCTCTAACCAAAGCAGCAGCATCTAGTCAGAGCACTGGCGGCTCTGCTGAGAACGGGATGAGACTGAGTGTGAAAAGCAAGTGGTATCTGCAGTGGAACTGGGAATGGGAGGAGCAGTCTGTGGACCTTAAGATGTGCTGCCTGGGCTGTATTGTCAGGTTTCTAGTGAGTTCTTGCTTCTGCAGATAATCCCTCATGCTGGGAGAGACTGAACTGCATGAAAATTTGGGATGTTGAGAGTCCCAGAGCTTCATGACACCAATGTCGGTTTAGAAATGAGTTGCAGGGTGACAGACAACAGAAAAGACTGCTGAATCCCAAAATGTCACACAGAGGTATTATCTCTTTCATTATCCTCCGTTATTGATTCTCCACAAAGGCAAAGGTAGAGGTTTTCAAGGCCTTGAATGCAGCCGTGAATCAAAGGTACTTGTTTGTGCTCACTCAAAGGGTTCTCCATTGCCACCATAGTGGCCCATAGCGCCCCCTGAGGAACCTCTTGAGAATTAGGCTTATCCGCTTCCAATATATCCCAGAATCACCAATAGGAGGTTTGAGACAGTTTACCAATGCGTGCACACTCAATATAAGAGCTCTGGGAAGAATGTGTTAAAACAAGGACCACGCTTATCTGACACCAAGAGATTTAACAGCAAGAAGGGAGCAGTGGGCAGTGGTAGGGCCCAGAACTGCCCCATCTGTGACCTGGGCTCCTCTGTTGGAGCGTATGGCAGTTGGGTACCTTTCTTAACTGAACCCAAGCACTTCTCTTAAGTTCCTGGTAGGACGACGGAAGCTCGGTTCTCACTCTAGGTGGCAGAGCTCATGTCTTCTCAAGTTCAGAGGCTATCTTCATGTTCTCTCTCAAAAGGAACCACCAAAGAAAGTAAAGAGGTACAGCACACGGCCCAGTAGGTGCTCTAGGAATTCTCTATTATTAAATTTCAGAACCGTGAAACGTGAGTTAAAACAAGAAAGGTATGAAAATTAAAGTTGGAAAGGTTATATGACCTATTCTAGATTAGAGTAAGGGTAAAGTCAATGCCAGTTTAAACCTAGCTATGTGTTTCAGCATCAGAAAGGGGGTCTCTTAGAGTATATTTCCAAGGACTCTGAATGATCTAGAAATGGTAATCTAGTCGAATAGCAATTTATTTATTAAAATCATGCATAGCATAGTAAAAGAAATCCAATCTCATGTTAAAATAACTGGAAGACCCCGGGTCAGGTAGAAATTCATCTTAAATTGCATTTGGGAAAGAACCCAAAAACCACTTTCCTTTGTATAATAATAACGCTCTTGCTTGTTTATAACAATGCCTGTTGCAAGCCGGGTAGCCCTGACACCTCTTCTGGTTCTGCAATGGAGGCATTTATGGGACTCTCCTTTTTTAAGCCATGTTACTCACTTGTGTCTACAATCTCTCATTTCTTACAACAGTGACCAAATGACAAACCCTTGTTTTCTAAGCTGTCTGAAGAACACATAGTGACTGACCCTCAGCCTTCCCTTTGTCTTGGTCATTTTGGATAGTTGTTGGAAGATGGTGGTTGTGGTAAAAGAACACATTTCTTTTTCTCTTTTTTCTTCTTCAAAGACATAACCTGATTCTGGTAACTATACCTAAAGCATAGAATCTGAAACAGGTACAAACCAGGTAAAAATTGCTCTATTTAATATCAACTCATATAAAAAATAAAAGTGCACTGAGTCTAGGGGGCGGAGAGATGTACAGAGCAGAAGGTAAATATCTTGCACACAACCAACCCAGATTCAACGCCCTAGAATTGCGAGATGCAGCCGGTCGTAGCCCTGGACATCACCATGAGCACTGACCGGTGTTGCCCTGGAGGCTCCCTGTCAGGGCCCTGCACATCCCCGCAGGCCCTTAGTACTTAGTAATACCAGCATGGCTCCTGTGATTCCAAGCACCTGAGATTCTGAATTCTGGCATTGAATCATCATCTTGATTGGCAAAGTGTCTGAGGTTCTGTCACTGAGAATGCCCCGGCTGGACTCCTGAATGTCACTGGGAGTAAATAAATAACAACATAGAAAACATTATTTCAGAGTTTCAAAACAATTGCCTGTTTCAGGAATTATGTCTCTTGTGATTACTGATGGTAAATTTCTGACAGCTTCATTGCTTCACCTTCATTGATCATATTAATGCAAGTAAAATACCAACTAACATTCCGACTGAAACTACATTTACTGATTGAGAAAGAAATTCTTTACTGAATCAAATATAGATAGGCATGTATTGACATTTAAATTGCTAAATTGTAATTCACTGAGACCATATACTGAACATGAGTAAACTTGTTTCAAATAATATCATAGGAAAACCAAGTATTTACATAGGATTGGTAATAAGTATTTTGTATTTTATAGCTTCCCATTACTTACTACTCTAAACTATGGTGTTAATAAGTTTGTGGTAATTGTATACAGTTCCCCGAACGAGTGATTTTTTGACTTTTGCCTTCACACTACTGGTCATGAGTCATATGTCACTTGCTTGTCTTTCCACCCTCCATTTTCCACCCTCCCCCTGCTTTTCCTTTCCCTACTTATTTATTTAAAAGTATTACCAACCAGTGAATATAGTAAAGAAATATCGTGGCAGCTAGGAACAAAATACTCCAACTGCCTTGAAAATCAGTGCCTAGATTGCAGATGGTTCCTGTTCGGGTTTGCTGCATGTCTTCGAATCTCTGAGCCAGGTGGCATATGTGGTCATCTTCTCCTCCGCTGACTGATTCTAGGCAAGCAGGTTTCTCTGATTTAGAGATGCATAGTATTCTTTTCACAGTATAAATCCATCAGTCTTGCATTTCTAAATAGATGATAGTAGAAATAGGTTCTTTCAGTCTGAGGTTTTAATATTGTGAGTTTCATTATTCTTAGAGCCTCAGTTTTGTAGTCATTACAGCAGTAATAGCCGTTTCCATAGTCTTGTTCAGATGACATTTAAAATTGGATCTCGGAATCCAGAATATTTGATCTAAAAAAGAAAATGTAAATTAGAAACAACAAAAAATGCTGCTTTGAGTTCCAGTGTGTTTCTGTCATTAAGGTGATGAATTTACAGCAAATTCTAAACTATTTTCTTTATCATCTAACTTTATGAATAAGACTTTTGAATTTAAGATAGATGTTTTGTATATTCTGGTTCAGGTATTTGTAAATGTTCAAGAATTTGTGCGATTTAAAAATGCACTAATTTGGCATCTAAATTTCAGTGGTTGTGTATGAGTGATAATACAGATGCTAAAAGAAGCACGAGATGGAAAGAATAAAGTTAAAAATTCTATAACTTAGCTTCATTTTTCTGAATTTTTTCGTGTATTTAGAGGACTAGAAAATATACAAATAAAGCAGGTGCTACAATAATAAAACTGTGATAGAGAAAAATATGGACACTATTGTCTCTGTTTATGGAGAAGGAGGAAGATCAGTGAATATATTTAATTTTGTTATTTTTACCTTTGGGTTACACCAAGCAGTTCTTAGGGTTTAGTCCTGACTGTGCTGTATTCAGGGTGCTTCACTCAGATGTCACCCAGGTCCCCTGCATGCCAGGGAAGCTCCCTGCCCGCTGTTATTAATTCTTGTTTGTTTTTTGCCACATTTGCCCAGCAATGCTCAGGGTCACTGCTGTCTCTGTGCCCAGGAATCACTTCTGGTGGTGCACGGTTACCATATCGGGATGGACCTACACCCTGCGCCTGCAAGGCATGTGGCCTCCCTACCTTAGTACCGGCTGTCCTGTCTCCTGGGCCCTCCATGTCCCATCACTCGGCCCCTCCCCCTGTCCCATCTCATGGCCCTCCTGTAGATTGCAGACTACTAGCCATAAGCGT
This sequence comes from Sorex fumeus, assembly GCF_029834395.1. NCBI lineage: Eukaryota > Metazoa > Chordata > Mammalia > Eulipotyphla > Soricidae > Sorex > Sorex fumeus. The sequence continues at coordinate 22,635,758 of NW_026606077.1, read as the reverse complement.
AGATCAGGGAGCCCAGGGGGAAAGACTGAACATGCTCTTTGCCACAAGGTGCTGAGTGATCCGCAGGAGGGTGCAGTGCACTGAGGGAGGGGTGCAGTGCAGATCCCGGGGTGCATGATCTGAGCTCAGGTGCTCTGTCAGCCAGCTTACCTGTGCGCTGCGGGGTTGCAGTGTTCTCAGGCGCCCACCAAGGGCTTGGGCTTAAGGCTCGTGACCAGGCTCGAGGGTAGCCCAGGAGAAGGCAGGAAACGTTGGCCCCTCCCATCACCCTGGCCCTTGGCGGGGAAAACATGTGGGGAGAAGGCACCAGAGCCTGGTCCCCCAGGCCGTCCCTGCCAAGTACCAGATCCTCACCACTCACTGCAGCCTCGCCGAGAGGAGGGTGTGTTTTCTCCTCGGGTTGGCTCCTTGGCGATCCCCTGGGTTAGGTAGTGCCTGTCGTCCCAAGGAGCAGTTCTTGAATAGGCACCGCCTGTTGGGTCCACAGGGACTAGGGGAGGTTCATAGGCAGGCCCTGTGCCGCAGAGCAAGTCCCAGCGAGGTGTGCGAGAGATGCCCCTGCCCAGGCGCGTTGGGGGTCCCCCACGCCAGGACGGGGGAGGACGCAGCGCCCAGGGTTAGCCGCAGTGCATGAAGATGTGGCTCCGATGCAGAAGATTTCCTTGTTCTCCTATGTTCTCTTCTTCTGTGCTAGTGGATAAATGGCGAGCAGAAAGCGAGAAATCAAGCTACAGGGAAAGCAGGAGTTCAATCTGCATTCGCGCTCTTGGCAGACTGGCACACGGAGACAGAATTCAGCATCAATCCCAAGCCCAGGGCGATGAGATGCTGCTGCAGAACAAGGGGCTGACAGGTACTGGGCCTCCCCTGCAGGAGCATCTTGGTTCCCCTCACGGCTGAGCCGCTTTGCTCTTGCCGCTGCCTCTCTTTAAACTAAGCTGATACGGTTCATGGGCTGGAGCGATAGCACAGCGATAGGGCGTTTGCCTTGCACGCAGTCAACTGGCCCACTGGAGTTGGGCTCCTCCGCCCGCTCCGAGAGCCCCGCCAGCAACGGAGAGTATCTCGCCGGCAGGGCAGAACCTGGCAGGCCACCCATGACGTACTCAATATGCCAAACACAGTAACAACAAGTCTCAGGATGGAGAGGTACTGGGACCCCTCCAGCCAATCGATGAACAACGGGAGGACTGTGACTGTGACCTGTGATATGGTCCATCTGACTCGATCTCTCGTTAAATAGTGCTGTCTTCTAGTGATCGATGTTTACCAAGCCTGGAGTGGACCTTGCAAAGCAAAGCAAACTTTATTCCGAAATCTGAAAAATGAGCTGAATAAGATTACTGCATTTTGTTGTAGTAAGAATTTCCTTTCCTTTAAACTGTCATTGTCTTGTGATGTTGTGTGTTTAAAGTAAGGACCATCTTGATTTTAGACTGTCAGCGATTTAAAATAGCTCTTGGCTTGGCAGTTTTTCTGTACAGTCTGGCTACCGGATCTGAGGCAAAAAGATTTTGATGTCCTCTTATTTCGATAATTGACCATAGTAAAATTCTATAGAAAAGGAGAAAATTAGCACCTCTTTTTCTTTATAGCTGACCACTTTTTCGGTTTTTATTCCTTAGATCAAGGGTTACAAACATGGCTTTTCTATATTATGTAACACCCTAGGCATTTTGACAGCTCGCAGTTTTCCAGGGTGCTTGATTGATTTTCCCCTGTCCGGATTGTCATGTAGATGTGTGGACTCTCTGTGGGACCAACTCCAGGCAATGTGTGTGGAGGATGAGAAGGGTGAGAAAAGAGAATCTTACTATGATTTGTCAGGCAACAGCGTCAGCTCAGCGGAGGGCTGCTTGAGGATTGGGGTCATGAACAAATGTGTTGATTTTTAAAACTGCATCAGAGGTGACAGGGTTAGAACAGTGCTTCTGTACACACATGTCCTGTAGAAAATCACTGCCCCTCCTCCAAACCCCCAGAATGCCCAAGGCTTCCACCCTTGCCTCATGACCCCTCTAGTGACCCTCATCCTTCTTCCCTCTCTTCCTCTTAAAATCATTTCTGTATTCCAAATCCAGAATATTGTTGTCACTAGATACTTTTCATCCCTTGCTTTTTGTGGGGCCAGGGGTGCCTCCCCAGTGGTGCTCAGGAGGCCTTGGTGATCCCTGGGTGATCTGAGGAGCTGAGCCAGTGCTTCTGTGCCAGGGTCCAAGCATGTGATCCAGGCAGGCCCACGTTCTCATGTCCACCCAGGTCATTTCAGCAGCCCTTCAGAGCTGCCTTGGCATGCTCTGGGAAAACTAGCATATCTCACCAAACATCCCCCTTCAAAGTAGTGGAGGCGCGCCCTCTGGCGGATATTTTACTTTCCACAGTCAGCGTCAGAAAAGGACCTTCCTAGTCTTAAAAATAAGTGGAAACAAAGATAAATGTGACTGCACTAAAGGCAGAAGCTCTGAACTTCAACGAAATGATGACCAGAACATAAGTATAGCACACGAATGGGAGAAATATTTACCCAACATTTTTCTGAGAGCGGTTAATATCCCCTGTGAAGAATTTTGGATATAGCCATTACTATAACATATTGCCACAGTGGTACGCAAATCTTAGTGGTACCTGAGTATAATAAAAAGTTATTAGTTAGATAGAAAAAACGTTCAGAAATGTTTATCAGATGTTACTGAGTAATGAATTCGCTTGTGGAGTTCTAGTCCTAGTTTTTGAAGCACTATTAGGTTTCGTATTTGCATCTGGGAATAAGCAGCAATTCATCATTATTATTTTCTCTGTATATTGCTATTATTGTCATTTAATTAGTGATTCACTTTAAGAAATTACAAAAGAAGAATTGCAAAATTAAAAGTGAATTATTTCATTTAGGTAAAATTCACATCATGTTAAATGCCCGGGCCCCAAAGGAACCACAGCTGCTGGTAGTGCAAGACTGGAGGGCTGCAGTCAGGCGCGAAGGGCCCTGCTGCCAAGCAGTGGCCTCAGGGCCGAGTTCTCTGTCACTTGTTCTGTCTCTTGTGTTCTATGCCCAGCTGCAACTCCCCACTTCCATATAACTTCACAATATCCTGTTTCTCAGTAATATAGCATATATATGATCAGCATAATTGAAAAGATGTGCTCATTTTATCTTATGGGTCTACACATCGGAAAATATCCCCATTGTATTTATAATATATAAAAGATATCTTATAACATGTGTATATGTGTATGAATAACCTGATAACTCGTGTATAAAGAATATGGAGAGTATTTTTATTCTCCTAGTGTTATTCTGTCTATATGACAGGATACTCTATATGTAATATACATACTCAACTTTTGGTTTTGGTCCATAGTCTACTAACTTATGATATGTTGCCAAGGAAAAGGCTGAGGTATCATTTTTGTTCCTTTGTAGATTTGGATGCACATCAGGACACTTGAAGAATATGTTTATGAGAGGGATAGCTTGGCTGTGTGTGCATGTCTACTATATTATTAAATCTGGAGAGCAACAGCATAACTTGATATGTAAAGATAAAGAGTATTGATTGTCTTCATGTTTAATGAGAAAACTTTTAAATTTTATATGAGAATGAAATACATTATGTTGTCATGATAACACATTTTGAAGTATGTGTAACAAATGCCTAGCATTTTACAACATGTTGTTTTTATACAGATGATGTTTTCAATATCCTGCCAAGAAGAAGGTTTTAAAATATTGATGCAAAGACAAGTACTTTTATCAGAAGATGAAGCACAGAAACTGTGCAAGGAATATGACCATGAAGCTTATTTTGAAGACCTTATAGAAAACATGATCAGGTGAAGTGATTTCAGGTTTAGAAAGTATGATATGTTTCTGAATCATTTAAATATTTTCCTAACCCTGTGTTTTGTTCCCATGGACAAACCTATATAGTCTATAAATATGTGCAGGAGCCTTTTATTTATTTATTTATTTATTTATTTGCTACTATCCTACCCACCTCAAATCACAGCCCAAATTCTATCTACGCTAGTCCCTCTGGTGTGTAATGGAGTAATGGAAAGTCCCAGGTAAAGTTGCTGGAGCTCAGTTGAACCAACTCTAGAAATTCACGGTGTGCCACTTCAAGCAGAGAACTTTCTGATTTTCAAGGAATTTGATAATCATAAAGATTACTGGTCCTAAGCAAAATGGAATAACAGAAGTAAGATATCAGAAAACGAAGTCAAATCAAAGGTGGACTATACAGCCAGCAGGGCACATGCATATCCCAGCCAGAGTAGAACAGTAATCTAGGAAGCACCCCTGCAGACCTATGACCCTTCCCTTGCTTTCCCTACTTCCGTCCTCTTGTAAACATTACTCGTATTCCAAGTGAAGGTTGACTTCTGAATCTTGATAAAGGATTACTCTGTCACTTTTGATCCGAGTATCACTGAGTCATTGGGTCAGGCTCTGACCTGCCTGCCTGGTTGGTTGAGAACCACCAGAAATGGCCCGTGAGGTCTCTTGAGCATTGAGGGGCAGGGCTGCAAAAGAAAGTCAACAAATAAATGCATGTGTATTGCTTGTAACTAGTTATCTAAGGGGGTCATAATTTCAATAATTTTTTTTCTAACAGTGCTTCATCTTTAGACCTTGCTTTGTCAAGAAACAATGGTTTCCGGTACTGGAAAGCGATAATGGGACCAAGTTTTGTTGATGAAGCCAGACAATATTTTCCAGGGAGGTTTCATGTTAGAGGTATGAAACATTTTAAATGGGAGGCATTTTAGTATTTTTAATATAAAGTAATGCCTGTTTTTTTTTTTCTTTTTGGGTCACACCTGGTGATGCTCAGGGGTTACTCCTGGTTTTGCACTCAGGAATTACTCCTGGCGGTGCTCAGAGGACCATATGGGATGCTGGGAATCCAACCTGGGTTGGCCGCGTGCAAGACAAATGCCCTACCCGCTGTGCTATCGCTCCCGATAGCACAACGGTAGGGCGTTTGCCTTACAAACGGCCAACATGGCCGACCCGAGTTTGATTCCTCCGCCCCTCTCGGAGAGCCCGGCAGGCTACCGAGAGGATCTCGCCTGCACGGCAAAGCCTGGCAAGCTCCCCGTGACGTATTTGATATGCCAAACACAGTAACAACAAGTCTCATGACGGAGACGTTACTGGGCCCGCTCAAGCAAATCGATGAACAACGGGAGGACCGTGAATGCCTGTTTATTTATCAAATAAACTAAACATATTCCAACCTTACATCTCTTTCAAGACTGAAATTATTTTTTATGGATTCCTTTCAGATAGTATCAGCATCAAATTTATTTATGAAGGGTCTACAAATATTTTGTTGGTGTTACATTTTAGAAAGGCTAATAAAGCCATATGTTTCAAATATACCATCTGACATACCCCCAAATTATCCTCAAAAATTGGTTTTATTGTCATATTTATACTTGAGATATCTATAATACAGGAAACTGAACTGCCATTGTGTGATTAGCAAACAAATGTCGACAAAATTGTAATTTGTGCTTGAGCCCTGCTTGGGAGCATCCATGCCTTCTCTCTTCTTTACCTCTAAGTGTCAATTACCATGTGGTTATCTTTAAAATTTTAAATTAATCACATCTTTCGTGCCTCCTACGAATCTGTCTACATCAGGGGTGATCTAATGTTGCTTGGTAAACTGTAGGTAATCTATAAACAATGTTCCATTGTCTTATGTTGTATTTTGTGATATTGTGCTTTAACAGTTTTAACTTCTTTATCTCAAAGTTTATGTGATCAATTTGCAATGTATAGTTTCCCTATCAACCAACTGAATGGGAGCATTTCATTAGAAGTTGCTGAAAGGGAATACAGTATTTCTTCCCCGCTGAATATACACAGTGGGTAGGGAATTTGCCTTGCATGCAGACGAACTGGCCAACCCAGGTTCGACTCTTCCACCCCTCTAGGAGAGCCCGGCAAGCTACCAAGAATATGTCTTCCACATGGCAAAGCCTGGCAAGCTACCCATGACATAATCGATATGCCAAACACAGTTTCACAATGGAGATGTTATTGGCCCCGCCCGAGCAAATCAATGAACAACCGAAGGACAGTGACAATGACAGTAACAGAATATACTTTAGCAATGATTAAACCTGACATACCACTTGAAGAAAGAGGGAAGCCTTTTTAAATGTGTATATTATTCCCCAAACTTTGTTAATTTTAATCTATAGAAGTGTTGAGAAAATACATTGATGAGCATTCGTACACTTTTTAAAAAAACATTTATTGGTGAAACACCATGAGGTACAGTTGTACACATACAAATTTTTGTGCTTGGGTTTCCATTATACAGTGATCGAGTACCCATCCCCCCACCAGTGCCCATTTCTCACCACCACTGATCCCAGTATCTCTGCCACCCCCCATCCCTTCCATCCCACCCTGCTTCTGTTGCAGGGCATTCCTTTTTGTGCTCTTTTGCCTTTTGGGTCCTGTGGTTTGCAAAAGAGGCATTGAGTGGCAGTTATGTTTGGTTTATAGTCTACTTTCAACATGCATCTCCCATCATGGGAGGATCCTCCCAACACCCTTTATTTGGTGCTCCCTTCTTTCTCTGAGCTGCCTTTTCCCCCAGCATGTGTGACTGGCCTCCAAGCTATGGAGGAGTGAAACTCCTGGTACTTATCTTGGCTATTCTTGGGTGTTAGTCTCCTATTTTGTTACTTTATGTTCCCCATATGAAGAGCATTCATACATTTGTGTTTAGATTCAACAGATAATTTTTGTCTATTATAAATTTTAATTTTCTTTTTTCTTCCCTCTTTTCTATGCTTCAGTTGTAATTTAAATATTATTGAATTATGTTAAATTCCCTTACAAAGTTGAGAGAGATGGTATTTTTACTTTCATAAATATATTAGTATGGAAAATTGTTGAAAGTTTCTTAATGGTGTTTCTATTACTGGTACATCCTTCCATTACTGCATATATTCCATATAGCCATAACATATTTTGATTTTTTTAATTCAATTTTTACATTTCACTGGGGATTTCTTACATTAGTATACTGAAATTTAAGATATTATATGCCTCTGGTTTTTGTACAAAGTTTTAAACAGTAGAGTACTATTTTATTTAAAAATGCATGTGTTGCATCAGGCCAAAATCCATGATACATTGAAGACAAGGTCGGCGAATCCTCCATGATATTGAGACTAATGGTGTCTTCAAAGAGGACACTCCACTCACCAAGTGGAAACAGAGACAAACAAATGGGGCTATCTTAAATTAAGAAGCTTCTGCACCTGAAAAGATACAATGACCAGAATACAAAGACAATCTTCCGAATGGGAAAAGTTATTAACCTGATACCTATCTAATAAAGGGTTGATATCAAGGATATACAAAGCACTGGTTGAACTCTACAAGAAGAAAACACCTAACCCCATCAAAAAATGGGGTGATGAAATGAACAGAAACTTTCCCAAAGAAGAAATCTGAATGGCTAAGAGGCACATGAGGAAATGCTCCACGTCAGTAATCATCAGGGAGATTCAGATCAAAACAACAATGAGATATTTTCTCTCACCACAGAGACGGGTCCACATCCAAAAAAACAAAAGCAACAGGTGTTGGCATGGATGTGGCGAGAAAGGGACTCTGTTTCACTGCTGGTGGGAATGTCGACTGGTTCAGCCCTTTTGGAAAACAGTACAGAAGATTCTCAAAAAATTAGAAATTGAGCTCCCATTTGACCCAGCAATACCACTCCTGGGAATATATCCCAGAGAGGCAAAAAAGTACGGTTGAAATAACATCTGCACTTGTATGTTCATTGCTGCACTATTCACAATAGCCAAAATCCGGAAAACACCTGAGTGCTCAAGAACAGATGACTGGTTCAAGAAACTTTGTTACATCTACACGATGGATTACTATGCAGCTGTTAGAAAAGATGGAGTCATGAAATTTATATACAAGTGGTACTACATGGAAAGTATCATGCTAAGTGAAATGAGTCAGAATGAGAGGGACATACAGAGAAAGATTGCTTTCATCTGGGGAATATAAAGTAACAAAATGTGAGATTATCACTTAAGAATAGCCAAGATAAGTACCAGGAGGTTAAGTCCATGGCTTGGAGGTCACCCACACATGCACGGAAGAAGACAACTCAGATGCAGAGAGGAGCACCAAGTAAAGGGTGTTGGCAGGATCCTCCCAGGATGGGAGAAGCTTGCTGAAAGTAGAGTATAGACTAAACACGGTTGCCACTCAATGCCTCTTTTGCAAACCACAACACCTAAAAGGAGAGAGAGGGAACAAAAGGGAATGCCCTGCCACAGGGGTGGGGTGGGATGGGGAGGTGGGGTGTGGGAGGGATGCTGGGAGCACTGGGGGTGGGGAATGGGCACTGGTGGAATGATGGGCACTCAGTCATTGTATAACTGAAACCCAAGCACAAAAATGTGTAAGTCTACAACTGTACCTCATGGTGTTTCACTAATAAAAATTTAAATAAATATATAAAGAAATAAAAATGCATGTGTGAGGTGGGGCCAGAGAATCAGTCCAATAGTGCCAGCTAGAGGGAGGGCGCTTGACTTGAACTCAGGCAACTTGGGTTCAGTCCACTGCATCCGATATGGTCTCTAGAACCCCACCTGGTATGATTCCTGAGCACAGAGTCAGGAGTAAGCCCTGAGCAAAACTCGGAGGAAGAAAGGAAGGAAGGGAGGGAGGGATGAATGGAGGGAGGCAAGAAGTAAGAGAGGAAAGGAGGGGAGGAAGGTAGAGAAATAAGAAAAGATGTGTGGCTGTGTAAAAAACTCTTTAGTGGTGGCCAGGGCGTGGCCTCGACAGCTCTTCTCCTGCCTGTCAGGTTCTGGGTGACCCGGGGCCGCGCCCCCAGCTGGGGCAGCCCGGACCATGGGGCATATGGTGGAGGAGAAGGGTCAAGACGGTTGATTGATCAGATGCCATTTATTCCATTCTCCCCACACGTCAGGCTCCCATTCGAATCTGCTCTGCTCCTCATTCACGTCAACCCCTGTCTCTCCGCTCATCTCTGCACTCTCTTTCGCAGCCTGGGCTCTCTCTCTCTCTCTCCATGTGCCTGCTCCAGTATTCTTCCACATTCTTCTCTCTCTGTCCCCCTTGCTATTCTCTCTGTGGTCCATCTTGCCGACCTGCTCTCTCTCTCTCATTCTCCAACTCTCTTGCCTCTCCAACTCCCCTACACTCTGGGCTGACACTGAACCCAGTCAGGGAGCAAAATCAACATCAGATAGCACTTCCTGAGAGCCCACCAAATTCAAAGAAAACACCACCTAAAAGGTATTTCAAAGTCCTTTCTGACTGCCCCAGGCAAAATACCTCCTAAGGTCTTTTTGTCCTTTCCTCAGTCCAATATCTATCAACATCTTAAGACTAGTTTTTTTTGTATGGACACAGTAAGAGATACCATTGAGGCTTGTAGGGCAGCTCTCAGGGGAACAGCTTGCCACAGACTCAGACTACAGAGCTCAGGCCATATTAATCATTCCTAACCCTAGCAGGGTCCGAATCTAGTTATTACATTTTGGATCATGTCAGAATTTCTCCATGCCCAAATCCTTAACTTATAGTTAAGCATTATGGCACTTTGGCCAGGCCCATCTCGACGCTAGGGTACTATATAGCTTACCTTTTGCCCTGGCTCCATCCAGTCCCTCATAGGGACCCTGCTTTTGGGGGTGCTAGGAAGTCAGAGCAGCTGAGGCTTAGGTGAGACAACAGATGCCCAGGAGGAAAATAACACTGAGAGTCATATTACAAAGGCATAGCATATACTGTCTTCTTGTATCCATACAAAAAGGGCATTGCTCTGAATTAACTATGCAAAGGACTTAGGGAGAAGAGAAAAACAATATTTACTAGTCAACAGAGCACTAAGAAAGAAGTTACAAATAAACACAGAGGAATGGGAGTACTGTGATGGGAGCAACCCAATAAATCTAATTTACCTGAGGCTCTGCAGGAAGGACAAAACAGTGTTATCCTACAGGGTTGGACAGGCAGCTCAGTTGCCTGAGTGCATGGAGACCTAGGTTTCATCCCAGACTCTGTCTGGTCTTCTGAGTCCCTCCAGGAGCAACCCCTGGGCAATGCTCTGGGAGTAGCTCTGAGCACTGCCAGTATAACTCCACACTAAAATCATACTAAACTCACACTAAAATCATAAGTGAAGGTTCAGTACTCTGGAAGCATTTAAACAGCCTTGAGTTTGGTAGATTCTACATCTGCATATCTGCCTTTAGCTTTTTCCCTCTGGGATAGTACATTCATCATTTTCCACCCATTTCTTCTTTACAACTGGTCTATTTAAACTTTCTATCTCCACTACAATTAAGTTTATTAGATCAATTTCAGTTTTCTATGAAATTATGTGTTCAATCCCAATAAAATTTGAAATCTGTTATGATTTTATTTGATTTCCTGCTTCAGTTGTTAGTCCCACTTGAATATTTCTAATTTTGATGTCTTTCAAAGTCAGAAGTTGATATTCTTTTCTTCTAATGCGTTATTTTCAATTTTGGCTAGCACAGCGGGTAGGGCGTTCGCCTTACAAGTGGCCAACATGGCCGACCCGAGTTGGATTCCTCCGCCCCTCTCGGAGAGCCCGGCAAGCTACCGAGAATATTCGATATGCCAGACACAGTAACAACCAAGTCTCCAATGGAGACGTTACTGTGCCCGCTCGAGCAAATCGACGACTATTTCTAGTGTTAGCTTTAATGTTCTTATAGCTTTGAAGCTGGATTTTTAATTTATTTTCAATCTTTAGCTTTGCCAATAATTCTTTTTATATTTTTTCTGGAGTGGGCCACACCGGGCAATGCTCAGGGCTTCCTCCTGGCTCTACACTCAGGGATCACTTACGGCGGGGGTCAAGACCATATGGGATGCCAGGGATGGAATACAGGTCAGGTGCCTGCAAGGCAAGCACCCAACCTCTGTACTATTGCTTCAACCCCTTGTCAATAAATTTTTATAGGGGCTATGCCCAGCAATTGTTAGGATAAGGGACCACTCCTAGTAATACTTATAAGCTGCAGGCTGAAGTGTGACGCTTGAGTCCATCAGTATTTGGGGGCAACCTGGGCTACACCCAGTGGGGCTCAGTGAGGAGATCTGGGGGAGGGTGGCACCGGATTTGTTTCCCAGGAGCTCCAGCTCCAGGAGACTGCTGGGGGGGGGGTGACGGTCCCCCATCCCCAGCCCACCCCACACACAAGTTCGCCAGCGCCGCGCAGTCATGAGTTACTATTTTCTTGAACATTTATTTTTATTTTATTTTATCTTTAATTTTGATAAGTGAGACTCCAGGAGGTAGTGTTTCACGTGCTCTCCTGCGATCCCCAGCAGCAAAAGAGCCGCTGCAGCCTGCTCAGGGAGCTGTCATGCCGGGGCGGCTGTGCTACACTGGAGAGGGTAGAAGGACCCCTTGGGCTCCGTCCCCGCCTGTGTCCAGGCCAAAATGGCCACCACCTTCTCCTCCTGTGTCCACAAGGCCCGTCCCGGTCACCGTGGATTGTTGGAGCACTAGCCTGCCACTCGGCCCCCTCAGGGCGCTGGTCCTGGGGGAAGGCCCGGCTCACAGTGGGGGAGGCTGGCAGCTGCACCCCCGGGAGTCTCAGAGGGGGTTGTTCCCAGAAGGAAGGAGGGAACGGACGGGCAGTCTTGTCCCTGAGGTGGGCTCTGGCCAGCGGGAGGCTTGGCAGGGCAGACGGAGAGAAAGAACAGGACCGGCATATACAGGGCCGGGGCCGGGTGCCTGGCCGATGGCGTTGCCGGTGAACGGCCAGTGTCCGCATGGACAACAAGTGCAGCCCTGTCGTGTTCTGGGTTTGGTGACTCCTCGCCACGCAGAGAGGGCAGAGCCTCGGGGAGCTGCTGCCACCCCCAAAGGACCACGATCTGGAGAGTTGCTGGGCGTCTGACCCCCAACACGCCTGCCCCCCTGAGGAGCAGCACCCTGACTCGGGTCGGGGCGTGGAGGCCACGGTCTACACGGCGGTCTGGGGCCCATGGGCACAAGGGCACGCCGTGAGGCTTGGCAGGACATAGGGTCCCCAGGGTGATCTGGGCTGGGCTCTGCCTCATGCCCCCGACTCTTCGGCCGGCTCCTGAGAGATGAGCCGGCAACATAGAGAACTTAGGCACCGGAGGGTGGCCTGCGCACCTGTTGCCCAAAAAGGAGCCAGGGTGGAGCAGTGTGTGCAGACCCCCCCACTGTGTCCGAGTTGGTCTCCGGTCAGTGGGAGGCTGGACGAGGGCCAGGGGCCTGGCAGATGTTGTTGAAGTTGTGGCTAGAGGCCGGGAATAGCCAGGAAGAAAAAAGCCGCACGTGTCCCAACAGACTCCGCGAAGTGCAGCCCAGTCATGTCCTGGTTGTGGCAACTCCTCGCCATGGAGAGCAGGCAGAGCCTCGGGGAGCTGCTGCCACCCCCAAAGGATCACGATCTGGAGAGCTGCTGGGCGTCTGACCCCCCAAACGCCTGCCCCCCAGAGGAGCAGCACCCTGACTCGGGTCGGGGCATGGAGGCCACGGTCTGCATGGCGGTCTGGGGCCCATGGGCACAAGGACACGCTGTGGGGCCTGGCAAGACACAGGGTCCCCTGGGTGCTCTGGGCCAGGCTCTGCCTCATACCGCTGACTCTTAGGCCGACTCGGGAAAGCTGAGCCGGCCGCAGAGACCCCTCAGGCGTCAGAGGGTGGCCTAAGCGGCTGTTTCCCTGAAGGAACCTGGAGCCAGGGTGGAGCAGTCCGTACAGAGATGCCCTCTGTGTCCCAGGGGCGGGTAGAGAGGTGGATCTACCGAAGTACAGCTGATCGGCGCCCGGCGCAGCAGGGGACATGAAGAGGCAAGGATGCCCTGCGGCTCGTTCCCAGCGTGCAGAAAACGGGGGGACGTGGTACAGAGGCATACGCTGGCGGCGGGGGTCCTGTGGCTGGAGCCATTGTCTGCAGAGGACACAGGGCACAAGGTTGGAGCCAGGAGGAGAGAGTAGAGGTCCCTGCTGACATGGGTGGGAGACCCCCGGCACCCCCACAGCCTGAGCCCCTCCGCCTCCTCAGGTCCATGAGGTCACAGTAGCCTCTGCCCTCTCCCAGGGCCACCCCCGCCCATTTCATGGCTCACTGCACTGTTCCCATGGGAGCACTCGGTCCTGAGGTGTCTGGGGAGGCGGGGGATAGTCACCTGGTCAGCTCACTGCTCTCCCGCGGTGAAGATGGGCTCCTGACAGGGAGGAGGGGCCGTCAGGGGTCATGCACAGCTTCCCAGCCAGCCCTGTCTGAGCCCCAAGACCTGCCCAGCCCGTGCCCGAGGCTCCCTGAGGCACCTGCTTCCGGGGAAAGGCCGGACACACCAGCTCCGGGAACCCAGAGCCCAGTGTCCCTCAGGGACCTGTCGTCCACACTCCTGGGAACCTTCGTCTGTGCTGTGTCCCCCGCCCACCTGGAGGGCAGTTCCACTGCTTCCCAACCTGGTGTGGTTCACTGGGACCCCTAAGGCCTCAGGCTCTGCCTGTCTCCCTCCCGACTCTCCTCCAGTGCCCTCACAGGGCCGCTGTCCACAGGGACATCTTCAACTTGTAGCCTGGCCCGGATGGCCAGGACAGGGAGTGTGCCCTGGCTGAGCCCAGGCGGGAAAGCCAACCCCCTCACCTCGGTGTGTGCAGAGCCTCTCCTCCTCCAGGCAGGCTTTCAGTGCTGAGAAGAAAGGGGGAGTGAGAGCCTGGGCCTCTCAGAAACTCAAGGAGCCTCCCCAGGCCTGGGCTCCTGCAGGGAACTGCAGGCTGGGCTCTCGCCTGATTCAGTCCCAGGGACGCTGAGCCCATTCTCAGTCCCTGTCAGGCCAGCACCCTGGTGCCAGCAGCACCCTGACCAGTCTGTGCACTGTGCTGCCTCACAGAGGCCCTGGGCCCCCTCTGAGGGTCTCTCAGGTCACCACTGTCCTGTTGCCCCCGTGGAGGCCTCTGTGTGAGTGACCCCTGCCCCCGCAGGTCAGGGGGGAAGCGTGTACTCTCCCCGGAGCTGGGATCCCACAGGGACAGCTATTTCTCCCACAGTGCGGGAGGGGGTCTCCCACACAGACTCTGGCCCTGAGGTAACTGGGTCCCCCGGAATACCTCGCCCTGTGCCTCACGTCTGCGAGAGAGAGGACTGATGCTCTCATCTGGCCACACTCCCCGTCTGCTTCTTTCAAACACACCTGCCCTCAGTCCCCCAGGACGTCTCCAGACTCTACCTGGTGCTGTTCCTTGACCGCAAACGGAAAACACATTTTTTCAGCAAAATCCAAAATAGAATTCCATTAAACTCCGAAAGGTAGGGGTCCTCAATCCAGAGAACCAGCCATTCGGGTAGATGTTCAGGAGTAATAGGAGAATAAGTGTGAGAATCCATGTAGAAGAGATCAGACAAGTATTCGCTTGCCTGTGGCAACTGAGCCAGAGAGCAGCAGGCCCGTTTATATACACTCTGCTGACATCACGGAACCCTGCGGAGTCACAAAGGGTCCCGGGCCGGGGAGGGGACCCCATGCATGGCTGCCACCAGCCCTGCCCCACTCGGGCCTGAGTGGTCTCTCTACCCGCCTAGGCCTTAGGTTGCCCTGCCCTCCCTTCCCGCCCTTTACAAGCCCCGAGCCCTGCCTCCTGGGCCTGGCCTTGTTCTCTCAGGAAGCCAGTCACCCCTGCGTCTGCGCTTGCCATCTGTCTGCCTCACCGAGCCTCTGACCCTGGCACTTTCCTCTCGGCAGTGTCCTTGTTTCACATCCTCTTTCCACCAGACTCCCAGCAATGTTCCCACATGAACCTGGGCCTCGAGCATCCAGCCCTCTCCCACTGCGTTGGAGCCTCAAAATCCGCCACATTAGTTTGGTCTTTGCTCAGCCTTTACCAAACATCTTTATTTTTTAAATAAAAACTCTTTCTTTGAAACAAACAAATGAAACAATTATTTTACTACTGTGTACATACACTAGACTCTCAAAGTGTAAATATTTGGCAATTTTTTTTTTTTGTTTCTGGCGGCCACACCTGGTGATGCCCAGGGCTTCTCTTGGCTCTGCATTGAGGAATTACTCCTTGTGGTACTTGAGGACCCATGGAGGATGCCAGGGATCGAAGCCAACTTCTCCACGGTACTATCTCTTACGCTTTCGGCGTGTTTAAGGAATATAATCTGAATATCAATTTTTTAATGATTTTTACACGTTTTATATTCATAAAGTAGTTCACAGGAGTTCATTACAGGTAACATTCAAACACCCATCCAGCCAGTGAGCATCTTCCCACCACAACAAGAGGGAAGTGTGTGAAGGTTGTGGAAATTCATTCTGGGGCTAAATGTCAGTTTTAAGACTTTTCTCTTTGGGAAAAGTCCAGGTAGCGCTCTACTTTCAATATATAGAACTTTCCTTGTTCCTTTCCTCTTTAAATTTTATTTCTTTTCTACTTCCATCATAGTTTTATCAGAACTTAATGTATTATCATAATTTTTGCTTTAAAGGCTGTTATTGATTACCCCTCATACATTCCACCATAAATATGTGTAAGTAGAAGCTAATATCAATTTTTCTTTGTAGATTAACTCCTAATTACAACTCTCAGTAAAATGTACTTGATCAATATTTCCTGTTTTGAGTAATATTTTTAAATATTAATTAACAGGTTCACTATCCATTGTAGCACTCTCCTCCCATTTTTCATCAATCTGCTCGAGCTGGCACCAGTAATGTCTTCATTGTGAGACTTGTTGTTACTGTTTTTGACATATCAAATACACCATGGACCTTCCCAGGCTCTGCCGTGTGGACAGGATACTCTCGGTAGCTTGCCGGGCTCTCCAAGAGGGATGGAGGAATCAGACCCGGGTCAGCTGCGTGCAAGGTAAACGCCCTACCCACTGTGCTACCGCCTCATGTCCCCTTCCTTAATTCGTGTCTTTATAGAATATTACTGCTACATTTCTTTTTTTTTCTTTTTGGGTTACACAGGAGAATGACTTACATCACTTCTTCTTCCAGTCCTACTGATAGAAGTGCCTTCCATCAGAGGCTGTTCCTGCAAGTTCAGAAGGATTACTAGCTCTTTCATCTCTGCTCTGACTGCAAACACAGTATGTAATTGCACCATTCTCAAACCTCTTTCACGCTCTTGAAAAATAATGTCTGCTAGAGAGATTGTATAAGGTAAGTCACATGTCTCACATGCTGCTGACCTGGGTTCGAGCTCCAAAAATGTATAGTTCTTCTGAGCACCACCAGGCATGATCCTTGAGTACAGAGCAGGATTAATATTGAGCACTGCTGAATATGCCTGCCACCCAATAAAAGATAAATTTTTTGGTGCCCAACCAGCTCACAAAGGTGAGGAAGCAGAAGCAGGACCCCACTTTCAACTAAGTGGGTGGGTCTGAGTGGTCTGGAAAGGGCCAAACCGACACTCTGGGGCCAGCAAGCTCCGGCAGTACAAGAAACAGTCCTCCCTTTCTCACATACCTCAGACCTAGCTAACCTTTAGATGTAAACATCCTCCCCTGTTTATCACAGACCCTGGTCTGGCGAAGTCCCGCCCTACAGGATCCCAGTCCTTGACCTCCGGCCCGGAAATTGTAACTGACCATGTTTTCCTTCCTGTTTCTGACCATGTTTTCCTTCCTAGAGACTGTAACTCTTTGCCTGGTAACCGGGGCCAAACAATGTATCCTTTAACGCTTGCTCTCCTGTGCCTCGGTTTTCTTGTTTTGATTCTTTCTGCTCTGTGGAATTTCCTGGAGGGGTTTACAAGAGGAGAGCGAATGAAGAGAGGCTGTGAAGGCTGCTGGGGCCACTGAGCCTGCCGGGGGCTTGGCCCGCCCTGCTTCTGCATTCCTCTGCTCCTCTGACCGCTGGACTGTCTCCGTGCACTTTGGTACAACGAAAAGTAAGGCACCCTTACAATTGAACAGCACTGCCTATTGTTGACTTCCCATCTTTGACTTCACATCTTCTCAGCTTTGAGACAAGACAATTAAGAAAAATTAAAAATTTCTGAGATTTTTGTGTTACATAACTGATTACACCCACATCATTTGCCACCCCTTTAGATTATTCCTTACATTTTTCTCCAGAGCTTTCCTTTCCTTCCAATTTTCAATGTTTATATTCTGAGGGTAGTCTTTGGGGCTGTCACTTTCCTTTTTTTTTATGTAGGAGTCCTGCTATTTATGCAGCCACTGATTAGCTGATTGAATTGAGCATGAACTCCACCTTTTTTTTCATAATTTATTTTTTCTTTTCTTTATTGAATCACTGTGGGAAAAATTCCTAAACTTTTGGGTTTAAGTCTTGGTCATACAATGATCAAACACCTTTCCCTTCACCAGTACTCATTTTTCACCACCAAGAATCCAAATATACCCCCCTCCCAACCCTCCCAATGCCTGTGAAGCAGATGATTTCTACTTAACTCTTTTCTACATTCATTACATTCATTATTTCGACAAAAGATGCACCATTATTTAGAATCCCCCCCCCCCAACAACCAGAATTACTGAAAAGGCATTGTGAAATACTCTTTCCTATAGCTGGTTAACAGAATCATATAACGTTGCGCAGCTGCAATAGTGGCTGCGTGATTTTGGATTTCTGCAAAGAGCCAGATAATTACGAGATTGTTTTCTGTGCGTCTGGTGTTATGGCTGTGCTGGAGAGCTGCTACTGGGGGGCAACTCGTGACCTCGGTAGGGCATGAAAGACGAGCCGGTTCCACCCCCCTTCCGTTGCGACTGTAGTTGCCCTGTCACCGCGGACTCATACTTGGCTTTCCTATAAGCGCTGAGGCAGCAGCCACCCTGCTGCTGGGGGGGGGGGGGGTTGGGGGGGAGAAGGCGGAAGGGAGCAACACCCTTTTGCTCCCGGGGAGGCATGGTGCTATATTTTAACCTATGGTCCATTCACTTTTCTGCTGCAAGCTGCCGGGCTCTGGACTAAGTCCTTTTGCGTCTGGAGCCATGGCCATGCCAGAGAGCCGCTTCTGGGGGGTAACTCGTGACCTCGGTAGGGCGTGAAGTATGAGCTGGTCTCACTTCTCATGTGACTGCCGTTGCCCCGTCATGGCCAGCTCATATCTGGATTCCAATAAGCTCTGAGGCGGCAGCCACCTTGCTGTTGCGGGAGGGGGGGGGGGGGCGGGAGGCCAAGGCGGAAGGGATCAACACCCTTTCCTTCCCAGAGAGGCATGGCGCTGTAGTTTAATGCTTGGTCCATCACTTTTCTGCTGCAAGCTGCCATGCTCTGGATTAAGCCCTTTTTCCTCTAGAGCCATGGCCGTGCCTGTGAGCCGCTCATAGGGGGCAACTCGTGACCTAGGTAGGGCGTGAAGGAAGAGCTACTACCGCCCCCTTCCCATGTGATTGCAGTTGTGGGGCTCTCACTTTCTTCCACACACTTTGGTTCATCTTCTCCAATCCTATGACCTTAATATGAGAAAGGATTCATCTGAAAAATCAGCATCACCTGCTTATATATCCGGACTGTATGATACCCAGTAGCGTCTGACATACAGGAGGCATGCAAAGCCACCAGGGGTGTTACAGGAATAGAGTACTATATGTGTTTGATTTTGTTTCTCTCCTTATCTAAAAAATGAGAAAGATCCTATGCTTACAAATGTTTCCTGTAAGAGTCGTCAAAAGTGTTCTCAGTTTCTTTCTACTTGTGTTTCTGGATCACATAAAATGTTGTTAGGGTGCGGTGTCAGATCTCCTTGCAGCAACAAGGACCACGTAGAGAATGCAACCCGCAAACAGGTAGTTTATTGTTTCTGGCTCATCAGGGTCAAGCCGGTTACACAGACACACAGGTCCCGTAGGTCCAGGCCAGACCCCGACCCAGGGTAAGGGAGTAACTTATATGGGCCCTCACTGACCATTACAGCAAAGACCACCATTATCATAACCAATAGATTTATAAGAATCCATTCTTAACCCATCCTATTTCTACTACTGAAAGTACATTGTTCCTGATCCTAGGAGCTTGAAGGGTAACATTTGGAGAAGTGGTTACATTGGATGAGCAAGTGAGCATAGCTTGCAAGGAGTATGCAGTTACATTTAATGAAAAAGCAGGCTCAGAGCATATCCTGCAGGCACACTTAGTTACCGCTGTCACCTTGCAACCCACTTCCCTTGTCACCTGCCCCCATTTGCACATACCCTGGGGCACCTGTATCCAGGCAGCAGCCCCCAGGAAAATAGCAACTTGCTGGGCTCTCCAAGAGGGGCGAAGGAATCAAACCTGGCTCGGCCGGGCTGGCTGCTGCGTACAAGTTAAACACCCTACCACCCTACCGCTGTGCTATCGCTCCTGGGATTTGTAATTGGAGGACACAATTTTTTGTACTTCTAGATGGTGTGGGAAGGAAGGCCTGAGCAACATTTAGCAGTGCTCAAAGCTCACTTCTAGCTCTGTGCTCAGGGGTCGCTACTGGTGGTGCTCTGGGACATGTGTGTTGCTGGAGATCAAACTTGGGTCAGCCACATACAAGACAAGCATCTTAACCCCTAAATCTCGGCCCCTAAAGAGAAAGTGTTTTTAATTAGAAGACACGATTTCCAGTGTTTGGCATTGTAAGAGATATATTTTAAAAAGGTTAATCATAATTACCTCCAAGTTTAAGATATTTTAAAATAGTGAGAAAAGACTTTTTTGAAACAACTCTAGGAAAGGAGAACTATGAAAACTGATATTGAGAACTAGTTCCATAATTAATAGTAGTTTATGACCAAATGACCGTGATCATGTAAACATTTCCAGACTTCCATACTTACAAGAACGCTTTCAATTTGAATGTCTCGCCACACGAACCAGCAGCAGCTTTCCAGCTCTCCTCCTCCTAAAATGGTGCCTCTCCTCACTATCTCCCAGCCTCTGTCTCTTTACTTCAGTCACCACCTTCTGTTTTCACAGTCAGAATTAATTTTGATTCGGCTGTGTTTATGACTTAGGTAACTCTCTCTTCTGGGGCCAGAGTGATAGCACATCAGATAGGGCACTCACCCAACCCGCGTCTAATCCGTGGCATCCCCTGTGGTCCCCTAAGCACTGCCAGGAATGAATCCTGAGCACAGAGCCAGAAGGTGTTATGTCCTGGGAAGGTAATTTCGCTCGCACATTGACCAGACCAGATGCCAATGCAAGGCCCCTTGATTGTTAGCTCGAGCTAGGGTCCAAGTCTCATACAACGCAGTGGAGACTTGATAAGGACCCCAACTCCGAATTCTAAGCCATTGATATAGGATTGGGTTACATAGCAGCAGTTTTTGTAGGAACTGGCGATGTGGTTCCAATTTGGATCCCGTGACTCCACAGCCTAGGCCCTCTCCACTTGGCTGGGGCCCACTGCCCATGGCCCCTACTGATAGGCTGTTGCCACAGGGTGGTTTATCTGCCCAGGGTGGTATTTTTTTTTTTTTTTTGGCAGTGGGACTTTGTGATGGGGAAAAGCGAGACTTAGGCCTGCTGAGTTTTGGTCTTAAAGTGGAGTCTGTCATGGCTCCACTTCGGCCTCACAAAGGAAGTCCTTCTGAGCACTCCCTTGTGTGACCCCTACTCACCAACTAAAAGACTCTTCTAAATAACTTTCTAGGAAGCTAATTTTTTTAGAATTATTAAAAATTATAGTCCGCGTATACTTTGTAGTTGACACTGAAAATAGGTATTTTTAGTTAGTACAGCCAATTAAGAATTTCTTTCCTTTTCAAGTATATCTTTCCATGAAAAATCATTAGGACATTAAAATAAATGGAAATCTTAGATGCAGATTTGGAATCACTCTTTCACTCTATTAAAACAGAATTTCAAAATTTGACAAAATATTAACTAATAACATTTCTCACTTAATCACTTAATCACTTAACTTCCCGTTAGTCGACGAGTTGCTCAAGCAGGCGCCAGGAATGTCTCCATTTGTCCCTGTCGCGTGCTAGTGGGCGGTCACGCGGTCTTTTGACAGCCCGTGGAATCTAGTCAGTAACAGCTCTAGTCCAGCGGTCGTCTTTAAATCTCATTACGTGACCAGCCCATCTGATTTTTGACACCTTGGCAAATGAGACAGCGTCCCTGATTCTTGATCGTCGACAGATGTCAGAACTCCGGATTCTTTCTCTCATTTGAGTGAAACGTGATATTCCAAGCATAGCTCTTTCTATTCTTCTTTGGGAGACCTGAATAGCTTTCTCATCCTGTTTGCGTAGGGCCCAGGTCTCTGAGGCATAGGTCAATGCAGGAAGAACAGTGGAATCAAAGAGATGTGCCCGGAGCCGGAGGTTCTTCGTCCTCTTAGCTATTTCTTCGACGTTCCTGAAGGCGTTCCAAGCTGCTCTCTTCCTCATGCACAGCTCGGGTGCCAGGTCATTTGTCATGTTGACTTCTCAACCTAGGTACACATAGCTGTTGCATTCGGAGATGGTCGTTCCGTTGAGAGTGAATGGGGCATCAGGAACGAGGCTGTTTCTCGTAAACATTGTCTTCGTAAGATTCAGCTGTAGTCCTACCTTTCCACACTCACGGTCAAAGTCGGCCAGCATTTGTGCCGCTTGGCTGATGTTTGGTGTTATTAAAACAATGTCATCAGCAAAGCGGAGGTGGTGTAGTTGCCGACCATCTATCTTCACTCCCATTCCTTCCCATTCTAGTCCTCGCATGATTTTCTCGAGGGTGGCACTGAAGGGTTTCGGTGAAATGGTATCACCCTGCCAAACCCCTCTCTTGACATCAACGATCACTTCTTTGTAGAATGGTGAGATCCTGGTAGTGAATCCATAAAAGAGCTCACGGAGGATCTTGATGTATTGGGCTTGAATGCCCTGATTGGCTAGGGCTTTAATGACCGCTTCCGTCTGAACAGAATCAAAGGCCTTCTTTAAATCAGGGAACGTTAAACAGAGTGGCATCTTGAACTCCCTAGAAACCTCCATGAGTTTGGTTATCGTGTGGATATGGTCGATGGTGCTGAATCCTTCGCAGAACCCAGCTTGCTCGCATGGTTGTCCTTCATCTAGTGTTCTGCTAATCCTATTAAGGATGACTCGAGTGAACAACTTGTAGATGACAGAAAGTAGGCAGATCGGGCGATAGTTGCCAATGTCATGGATGTCTCCCTTCTTGAACAGTAGTACGGTCCTGCTGGTTTCCCATTGGGACGGAACCTTGCATTCAGACAGGTAGCGAGTGAAGGGCCAAGCCAGTGTATTGATGAGTACTGATGGCAGGTTCTTCAGGTGTTCAGGTCTAACCTTGTCTGGGCCGGGTGCTGTTTGTTTCTTTACCGACGAAATGGCCTGTCAGATTTCGGGAGGAAGAACGTTGGGAACGGCATATCCATCCTGTGGAATTTGGTATGTTGGCAAGTGGACATGGCTATCGAAAAGATTGGAGTAGAAGTCATGGATAATCTTCTCCATTGCCATTCTGGAGGATGTGAAGGATCCATCAGGACGTCGGAGGGCAGCCATCTTGGTCTTGTAGTTGGCGAAGGACAGGCGGGCGTAACGAATACCTTTCCCAGCTTCTGCCGCATCTACCAGTACTTCTGCTCTTCTCTCTTTGAGGTCTTCCTTGATCGCATCTCTGCACTGCTTTGCGAGCTCGACGTTAGCTTGCGGTTGCCTGGGGCATGCGCCAAAACACGCTGACGATTTTAGCTCAAGATTTTTTGAAGGCAGGCGTTTTTTTTTTTTGTGGCTATCTCTCTCTTGGCGTTCCTCGCACAGTCATGGAGGTGCTGAACCAGTCGATCGTATTCCTCACCAATGTTGTCAACAATGGCATCTTCCCATGTTGCCGCAATAGTGCCAAAGAGTTCCCAGTTGGTGGTCGTTCTGGGAGTTCTCTTCTTGAACTTTGCAGCCCTTTCTCCCCGCTCTGTGAAGTAGAATTTTGCACGAAGGAGACGGTGGTCCGATCCCGTTTGGAATTTTGGGACAACAGCGACATCGGTCAGGCAAAACCCTCAATTGAATATGATGTGGTCTATTTCGTTGTGGAATCGTCCACCGGGAGACTCCCATGTCCAACGTTTAGATTCTGCCTTCTGGAACTGTGAGTTACCATGGATGGTCTTGGTCGACATGATGAACTCAGACAGTCTCTCACCCTGTTCGTTCCGTTCTAGGCCATGGGTCCCTATGTGAAGTTCTTCAGCTGATCTTCTCGGTCCTATCTTGGCATTAAATTCACCCACAATGATCTTGTAGAAGGTGTGGTCTTCTTTATAGAACTTCTCCAGCTCCATGTAGAACTTCTCGATTTCTCTGTCATCATAATGAGATGTTGGTGCGTAGACAACGAAGATAGAAACGGCAGGCAGTAAGCCACATCTATTCAAATGTAAACGTCCAATTCGTGTTGTTAGGCATTCAGTGAATCAATACTCTTGGCCAAGTTTGTGTTGAAAAGGATACTGATGCCTCCGACACCTCTTTTATCGCATATTCCGAGGAAAAATTCTTCTCCAGTGTCAAAAACTGCATGGTGAGATTCGTGCCTTCTTGTCTCGGTCAGACCAATGATGGCATACTTGATCATTCGCGCTTCTAACATCAGGTCCTCGATGGATGTATCTGATGCTAGCGTACGTGCATTGAAAGTACAGATGATCATTTTTGTCTTCCTTCGTTGTGGCAGCCTAGTATGGCCTTGAGATTTTGTCGGCCTCTCCTTTCTCATCCTTCTCAGTGCTGCCACGTCGGTGAAGCCTTCAGGGTCAGGTGAATGAGACCAGTGTTAGTTACTGGTTTTGGCATATCGAATACACAACGGATAGCTTGCCAGGCTCTTCCGTGCGGGAGGAAAACTCTCGGTAGCTTGCCAGTCTTTCCGAGAGGGATAGAGGCTTTTGGAGCGACCTCCAATCACCCTTGTAGGTGTTACGTATTTGAACCCTACAAATATGGTACGACAATTCCGGAAGATGGGTATTTAGTGTCTTATGATGTGTTGCGCGGCCCGAAGTGGCTGCACAGGTCCGGAAAGCATCCTGGAGTGTGGTGAACGCTGGGTAGTGGAGGTAGTGTCACTAAAATTTTCTCACTACAATTGTTTAATATTTGGAGGAAGTCATACAATTTTGATTTAGTGTTTCAAAAACTATTTTGGTAGTCTAATCTGATTGCCATCTGCTTACGTACTTCCATTTTGAGGGAAGCTGGGGAGGCTGTGCCTAGCTACGTCCCTGTAGACCATCTTCACCCTCTAAGACCCATATGGGGACACGCCCCAGGGACAGCTGGCCACTGTGTGGGACACTCACAGCAGCATGCGTAGGTGAAGCTGGAAGAAGGGGAGCTGTGGGGTGCATGAGGGAGACAAAGGCAGAGGCCAGGTGTCCTCGGGATTCATTTCCTGTGGCTCCCATCCCAACCTTCGCTCTCTCCCCTTGCACTGGGAGCCCCTGGGGTGCAGTGTCCCTGGCTCACCATGACTCCCCAACACTGCTGCTCTAAACTGTGGATCTAAAGACAGTCCTGGGGAAGGGATCATTTCTCAGGGTGCGTTTCCAGGGTAACGCACAGTGTCCCATTCGAAAGGGGCATTTGTGCACCCCCTCCACGCCCAGATGTTGACGAACACCCCGCGTCCACCTCTGCCCCCGTCTTCACATGCGGCTTCCGGGAGCATCTACGCCTGGTTCTCCCCCGCACAGGCTCCAGGACATGGCGGGGGTGGGCTGGGACAGGGGGCTCTACGCTGTCGTGAGGGCAGCAGTGACCCAACTTTTCGGGGGGAAGGTGGCACCGGATTTGTTTCCCAGGAGCTCCAGCTCCAGGAGACTGCTGGAGGGGCGGTGACGGTCCCCCATCCCCCGCCCACCACACACACAAGTTCGCCAGCGCCGCGCAGACATGAGTTACTATTTTCTTGAACATTTATTTTTATTTTATTTTATCTTTAATTTTGATAAGTGAGACTCCAGGAGGTAGTGTTTCACGTGCTCTCCTGCGATCTCCAGCAGCAAAAGAGCCGCTGCAGCCTCCTCCGGAAGCTGACATGCCGGGGCGGCTGTGCTGCACTGGAGAGGGTAGAGGGACCCCTTGGGCTCCGTCCCCGCCTGTGTCCAGGCCAAAATGGCCACGACCTTCTCCTTCTGTGTCCACGAGGCCCGTCCCGGTCACCGTGGATTGTTGGAGCACTAGCATGCCTCTCGGCCCCCTCGGGGCGCTGGTCCTGGGGGAAGGCCCGGCTCACAGCGGGGGAGGCTGGCAGCTGCACCCCCGGGAGTCTCAGGGGGGGTGTTCCCAGAAGGAAGGAGGGAACGCACGGGCAGTCTTGTCCCTGAGGTGGGCTCTGGCCAGCGGGAGGCTGGGCAGGGCAGACGGAGAGAAAGAACAGGACCGGCCTATACAGGGCCGGGGCTGGGGGCCTGGCCGACGGCCTTGCCGGTGAACGGCCAGTGTCCGCATGGACTACAAGTGCAGCCCTGTCGTGTTCGGGTTTGGTGACATCTCTCCACGCAGAGAGGGCAGAGCCTCGGGGAGCTGCTGCCACCCCCAAAGGACCACCATCTGGAGAGTTGCTGGGCGTCTAACCCCCAACAAGCCTGCCCCCCGGAGGAGTAGCACCCTGACTCGGGTCGGGGCGTGGAGGCCACGGTCTGCACGGCGGTCTGGGGCCCATGGGCACAAGGGCACGCCATGAGGCTTGGCAGGACACAGGGTCCCCAGGGTGATCTGGGCTGAGCTCTGACTCATGCCCGCGACTCTTCGGCCGGCTCCTGCGAGGTGAGCCGGCAACATAGAGAACTTAGGCACCGGAGGGTGGCCTGCGCACCTGTTGTCCAAAAAGGAGCCAGGGTGGAGCAGTGTGTGCAGACCCGCCCTCTGTGTCTGAGTTGGGCTCCGGTCTGTGGGAGGCTGGACGAGGGCCAGGGGCCTGGCAGATGTTGTTGAAGTTGTGGCTAGAGGCCGGGAATAGCCAGGAAGAAAAAAGCCGCACGTGTCCCAACAGACTCCCCGAAGTGCAGCCCAGTCGTGTCCTGGTTGTGGCAACTCCTCGCCATGGAGAGCAGGCAGAGCCTCGGGGAGCTGCTGCAACCCCCAAAGGATCACGATCTGGAGAGCTGCTGGGCGTCGGACCCCCCAAACGCCTGCCCCCCAGAGGAGCAGCACCCTGACTCGGGTCGGGGCGTGGAGGCCACGGTCTGCATGGCGGTCTGGGGCCCATGGGCACAAGGACACGGTGTGGGGCCTGGAAGGACACAGGGTCCCCTGGGTGCTCTGGCCCAGGCTCTGCCTCATACCGCTGACTCTTAGGCCGACTCGGGAAAGCTGAGCTGGCAGCAGAGACCCCTCAGGCGTCAGAGGGTGGCCTAAGCGGCTGTTTCCCAGAAGGAACCTTGAGCCAGGGTGGAGCAGTCTGTACAGAGATGCCCTCTGTGTCCCAGGGGCGGGTAGGGAGGTGGATCTACCGAAGTACAGCTGATCGGCGCCCGGCGCAGCAGGGGACATGAAGAGGCAAGGATGCCCTGCGGCTCGTTCCCAGCGTGCAGAAAACGGGGGGACGTGGTACAGAGGCATACGCTGGCGGCGGGGGTCCTGTGGCTGGAGCCATTGTCTGCAGAGGACACAGGGCACAAGGTTGGAGCCAGGAGGAGAGAGTAGTGGCCCCTGCTGACATGGGTGGGAGACCCCCGGCACCCCCACAGCCTGAGCCCCTCCCCCTCCTCAGGTCCATGAGGTCACAGTAGCCTCTGCCCTCTCCCAGGGCCCTCTCCGGCCATTTCTTGGCTCACTGCACTGTCCCCATGGGAGCACTCGGTCCTGAGGTGTCTGGGGAGGCGGGGGATAGTCACCTGGTCAGCTCACTGTTCTCCCGCGGTGAAGATGGTCTCCTGCCAGGGAGGAGGGGCCGTCAGGGGTCATGCACAGCTTCCCAGCCAGCCCTGTCTGAGCCCCAAGACCTGCCCAGCCCGTGCCCGAGGCTCCCTGAGGCACCTGCTTCCGGGGACAGGCCGGACACACCAGCTCCGGGAACCCAGAGCTCAGTGTCCCTCAGGGACCTGTCGTCCACACTCCTGGGAACCTTGGTCTGTCCTGTGTCCCCCGCCCACCTGGAGGGCAGATCCACTGCTTCCCACCCTGGTGTGGTTCACTGGGACCCCCAAGACCTCAGGCTCTGCCTGTCTCCCTCCCGACTCTCCTCCAGTGCCCTCACGGGGCCGCTGTCCACAGGGACATCTTCAAATTGTAGCCTGGCCCGGATGGCCAGGACAGGGAGTGTGCCCTGGCAGAGCCCAGGCGGGAAAGCCAACCCCCTCACCTCGGTGTGTGCAGAGCCTCTCCTCCTCCAGGCAGCCTTCCAGTGCTGAGAAGAAAAGGGGAGTGAGGGCCTGGGCCTCTCAGAAACTCAAGGAGCCTCCCCAGGCCTGGGCTCCTGCAGGGAACTGCAGGCTGGGCTCTCGCCTGATTCATTCCCAGGGACGCTGACCCCATTCTCAGTCCCTGTCAGGCCAGCACCCTGGTGCCAGCAGCACCCTGACCAGTCTGTGCACTGTGCTGCCTCACAGAGGCCCTGGGCCCCCTCTGAGGGTCTCTCAGGTCACCACTGTCCTGTTGGCCCCCGTGGAGGCCCCTGTGTGAGTGACCCCTGCCCCCGCTGGTCAGGGGGGAAGCGTGTACTCTCCCCGGAGCTGGGATCCCACAGGGACAGCTATTTCTCCCACAGTGCGGGAGGGGATCTCCCACACAGACACTGGCCCTGAGGTAACTGGGTCCCCCGGAATACCTCGCCCTGTGCTTCACGTCTGCAAGAGAGAGGACTGATGCTCTCATCTCGCCACACGCCCCGTCTGCTTCTTTCAAACACACCTGCCCTCAGTCCCCCAGGACGTCTCCAGACTCTACCTGGTGCTGTTCCTTGACCGCAAACGGAAAACACATTTTTTCAGCAAAATCCAAAATAGAATTCCATTAAACCCGAAAGGTAGGGGTCCTCAATCCAGAGAACCAGCCATTCGGGTAGATGTTCAGGAGTAATAGGAGAATAAGTGTGAGAATCCATGTAGAAGAGATCAGACAAGTATTCGCTTGCCTGTGGCAACTGAGCCAGAGAGCAGCAGGCCCGTTTATATACACTCTGCTGACATCACGGAACCCTGCGGAGTCACAAAGGGTCCCGGGCCGGGGAGGGGACCCCATGCATGGCTGCCACCAGCCCTGCCCCACTCGGGCCTGAGTGGTCTCTCTACCCGCCTAGGCCTTAGGTTGCCCTGCCCTCCCTTCCCGCCCTTTACAAGCCCCGAGCCCTGCCTCCTGGGCCTGGCCTTGTTCTCTCAGGAACCCAGTCACCCCCTGCGTCTGCGCTTGCCGTCTGTCTGCCTCACCGAGCCTCTGACCCTGGCACTTTCCTCTCGGCAGTGTCCTTGTTTCACATCCTCTTTCCTCCAGACTCTCCCAGCAATGTTCCAACATGAACCTGGGCCTCGAGCATCCAGCCCTCTCCCACTGCGTTGGAGCCTCAAAATCCGCCACATTAGTTTGGTCTTTGCTCAGCCTTTACCAAACATCTTTATTTTTTAAATAAAAACTCTTTCTTTGAAACAAACAAATGAAACAATTATTTTACTATTGTGTACATACACTAGACTCTCAAAGTGTAAATATTTGGCAATTTTTTTTTTGTTTCTGGGGGGCCACACCTGGTGATGCCCAGGGCTTCTCTTGGCTCTGCATTCAGGAATTACTCCTTGTGGTACTTGAGGACCCATGGAGGTTGCCAGGGATCGAAGCCAGCTTCTCCACGGTACTGTCTCTTAAGTTTTCGGCGTTTTTAAGGAATATAATCTGAATATCAATTTTTTAATGATTTTTACACGTTTTATATTCATAAAGTAGTTCACAGGAGTTCATTACAGGTAACATTCAAACACCCATCCAGCCAGTGAGCATCTTCCCACCACAACAAGAGGGAAGTGTGTGAAGATTGTGGAAATTCATTCTGGGGCTAAATGTCAGTTTTAAGACTTTTCTCTTTGGGAAAAGTCCAGGTAGCGCTCTACTTTCAATATATAGAACTTTCCTTGTTCCTTTCCTCTTTAAATTTTATTTCTTTTCTACTTCCATCATAGTTTTATCAGAACTTAATGTATTATCATAATTTTTGCTTTAAAGGCTGTTATTGATTACCCCTCATACATTCCACCATAAATATGTGTAAGTAGAAGCTAATATCAATTTTTCTTTGTAGATTAACTCCTAATTATAACTCTCAGTAAAATTTACTTGATCAATATTTCCTGTTTTGAGTAATATTTTTAAATATTATTTAACAGGTTCACTATGCACTGTAGCACTCTCCTCCCATTTTTCATCAATCTGCTCGAGCTGGCACCAGTAATGTCTTCATTGTGAGACTTGTTGTTACTGTTTTTGACATATCAAATACACCATGGACCTTCCCAGGCTCTGCCGTGTGGACAGGATACTCTCGGTTGCTTGCCGGGCTCTTCAAGAGGGATGGAGGAATCAGACCCGGGTCAGCTGCGTGCAAGGTAAACGCCCTACCCACTGTGCTAACGCCTCATGTCCCCTTCATTAATTCATGTCTTTATAGAATATTACTGCAACATTTTTTTTTCTTTTTGGGTTACACCTGGCAATGCACAGGGGCTACCCCTGTCTCTGAATTCAGGAATTACTCCTGGCGGTGCTCGGGAGACCATCTAGGATGCTGGGAATTGAATCCGGGTCAGCCGCATGCAGTGCAAACGTCCTACCCGCTGTGCTATCTCTCGCACAGCGGGTAGGGCCTTTGCCTTACATGCAGCCGAGCCAGCCAACCCGAGTTTGATTCCTCGGCCTCTCTCAGAGAGCCCAGCAAGCTACCAGAGTATCTTGCCTGCACGGACAAGCTTGGCAAGCTACCCACGACATATTCGCTATGCCAAACACAGTAACAACAAGTCACGATGGGGACGTTATTGGGCCCACTAGAGCGAATCGGTGAACAACGGAAGGACAGTGCTACAGTGCTACTGCTACATGAGACAGATTGTCTTAATTGAAAGCATTACCCAAAACTGTGTTTTGAAATGTAAGTTGCTGTGTCTTTGTTCTTACTCTTTTGGAGGAGTGACACTAAAAGCAGAAAATGAACAAGAGTCATGTCTTTTTTTTGTGAAATGAGAGGGAAAAGAATTCACGTGAAGTATAGACCCCAAGAACACTCTCAGAAAGATCACTTTTAGAAAAGTGAAAGCTGAAGTTCTGCAAATTATGAGTGCTACTTGTGAATTTGAAAACCCTGAGTCTTATTTGTACAAGAGCAAATAAGTTTCTTTGAGGAAGTAGGAGAATGACTTTAGATGTTGGGGAACAGTTTTCTTCAAAAGAACCCAGAGACGTTGCGCACCAGGTCAAGGCAGACGTGGGATCAAGGATGATGGACACTCAGAGAAACACCCTCTGGGAGCAGCTGATGGCTGTTCGCTTTATTGCCAAATACACACATATTTTATAGAACTTCTCGGCTTACAAGAACGTCCAATCGCACGAAGTTCAGCATGATTGTCCTATCATCTTTTCTTCTCTGCTTTGCTCCAGTAGAATCCCAATTAAGGCTAGGATGACCTGCTTAGCGTAGGTGACAGTTTCTGTGTCTTTGGCGCATGTGACTAGGAGATTGAGTGAGGCTCAAGGCTCAACAGCCCGTGCTGACATCCTTTCTTGCCAAGTTTGCCAAATACTTGCTCTTGTGATGCTTCGCTTGTGGGCCACTTTGCAAGTTCAAGTCTTATCTACTCCAGTGCCCGTCGCCATAGTCCACATCTAGATAGTTCCACACTGTACAAATTTCCTTCATAACACTGATTTTTCCTGTCCCTTATGTTCTGATAAATCCTATCTTTATTCTCCTTTATTTTCAGGACTCTTCTGATTTCTTCTCATTGACCTATAGTTCTTTGCTGCTTTTGTCTTCCTCTTCTTTGGGGATTCTGGTGATTCTTCTATTGTTTCTCTTCAACACATCCTGTACTTCTCTGGTGTGCTGTCTATCGCTTTTGGGATTTCCTTCCACCTTCTGTTGGTTTCTAGAAGTTTCCTGCATCCCGTCTTGGAGCTCACCAATGATTTCCCCAGATGTTGTCACTCCATTGAAATTTCTGCTTCACCTGCCACACTCTTTGCTTCAATCGTTTCTGTTTGTACTTGTCTCAGTTCCACCTCATACTTTGCAGTGCTTTGCTGACTGATTGAGCCAGTGTTTCTCTGAGCTCAGTAGACATCACATCATCAGAAACTCAGTAGACATCACATCATCAGAAAGTCAAGGAGCCTCCCCAGGCCTGGGCTCCTGCAGGGAACTGCAGGCTGGGCTCTCGCTTGATTCAGTCCCAGGGACGCTGACCCCATTCTCAGTCCCTGTCAGGTCAGCACCCTGGTGCCAGCAGTACCCTGACCAGTCTGTGCACTGTGCTGCCTCACAGAGGCCCTGGGCCACCTCTGAGGGTCTCTCAGGTCACCACTGTCCTGGTGGCCCCCGTGGAGGCCCCTGTGTGAGTGACCCCTGCCCCGTGGGGTCAGTGACCGCAGGTCAGTGGGGAAGCATGTACTCTCCCCGGACCTGGGATCCCACAGGGACAGCCATTTCTCTCACAGTGCTGGAGGGGTTCTCCCTCACAGATTCTGTCCCTGAGGTAAACTGGGTCCCCCAGAACATCTCGCCCTGTCCCTCATGTCTGCGAGACAGAGGACTGATGCTCTCTCCTGGTCAGACGCCCCGTCTGGTTCTTACAAACACACCTGCCCTCTCTCCCCCAGGAAGTCTCCAGACTCTACCTGGTGCTGTTCCTTGACTGCAAACGGGCAACAAATGTCTTGAGCAAAAGCCAAAAGAGGATCATTAAAACACTTGAAAAGTAGGGGCCCTCAAGGCAGAGAGCCAGACATTCAGGCATATATGGACGGATTATGAGAGAATAAGACTGAGACTCCATCTTCATGGGATCAGAGAACTAATGACTTGCCTGTGGCAACTGAGCCAGAGAGCAGTAGGCCCGTTTATATACACTCTGCTGACATCACGGAAGCCTGAGGAGTCACAGAGGGTACCGGGCGGGGGAGGGGACCCCATGCATGGCTTCCATCGCCCTTGCCTCACCCAGGTCTGGGTGGTCTGTCCGCCCGCCTTGGTCTCCGGTTTCTCTGCCCTCCCTGTGTGGCCCTTCCCAGCCCGAGCCCTGCCCCCTGGCCTTGGCTTTGTTCTCTCAGGGACCCAGACACCCTGTGTCTGAGCTTTCCGTCGGTTTGCCTCACCGAAACTCTGACCTGGCCACTTTCCTATCGGCAGCGTCCTTGTTTCACGTCCTCTTTCCTGCAGACCCTCCCAGCAAAGTTTCTGTGTGATTCTGGAACTTGAGCTCCCGGCGCTGTCCCTCCGTGTTGGGTCTCGAAATCTTCCACATCAGGTTGGGTATGGTTCAACCTTTACCACCTCTCCTCAGTGATGCTGGGTCCATTGCATCTCTGACACCCACTGCACTCAAGGACAGATAAAATAAATGGAATGCATCCAACCTCAGGCCATGGGGAGGGGCGTTGATGCCTCATTCTCTGTTGATGCTGAAGGTCATTGACACCATGATTCGGCGTTATTGTGATCCTTTGACAAGCCAGGAAGTCGTTTTCATTGCAGATGTAAACAATCCCCATTTTTATGTTTCTTTGCGCCTGCTTTTTGGTGTCAGCCAGCTATGCTCAGGGCTTCCTCCTGCTCTGCATTCAGAAATCAGCTTTGTTTACAAGAAATTTTGAACTATTTTATTAATGTATTTTTTTATTTAACCACTGTGAGATGCTGGTGTGAGATAGTTCCAAAGTTGTTCATGCTTGATTTTCAGCCCTACAATGTTCCCATACCTGTGACCACCAGTGTACATTTACTAACACCAATATTTCCAGTTTCCCTCCACTGCCCCCCCAAAAGTCTTCTTTTATGAAGGTAATTCCCCCCACACACACACCTTCTCTCTGTTTCTCTATTTGTCTCTTTCTGTTTCTGTGTCTTTCCCTGTATTTCTCTCTGTCTCCTCACTCTTCTTTCTTTACTTTTTGGACATTATAGTTTAAACTACAGATCTCTCTCTCTCTCTTTGTATTTATATTTATATACACACACACACATACAGGTAGATCATGTATTTGATGGTCAGTGTCAGGATATTCATATCTGTTCCATTGGTCTGTGGGTCTCTCTTCATTCCAATACCATGTTCTTTTTATTACTACCACTTCCTAGTAATTTGAAGGTGAGGAAGGTGTTGTCTCCCATCTTCTAATCCCCAAGGATTGCTTTTAGCTATCTGTGGAGGTTTATTTTCCATATAATTTGCAGAATGTTTAATGTATTTGTTTGAAAAAAACATGGGTATCATTAAAGGGTATAGGATAACATTGTTTTCTCCTTTCTCCCTGGGTGCAGGGAGCTTAGGTTTATTGGGTTATACCTCTCACACTGCTCCGGAGACACTCCCATTCCCTTGATTGTTGGAATATATCTCTAAACAGTTTTCGGCTTAAAATTGGATGGTCCTTTCTCCCTGGCCACAGGGAGTTTAGGTTTACTGAGTCATAATTATCACAGTTCTCCCAAGGTGCTCCCATTCCTCTTTGTTTATCTATAACCTCTTTCTTTGTGCTCTGCTTCCCCAATAGGTCAATCACCTGTAACCCCTAATCAGACTCCGTTAACTTGTAAGGTCAGATCCTTCTAAGGACACTGACAGGACTTGTGTTGGTAAGTAAAACATTAAGTTAAGTTAAAGTTAAAGGCCCTCCCGTTGATCGTCGATTTTCTCGAGCGGGCCCAGTAACGTCTCCATTGGAGACTTTGTTGTTACTGTGTCTGGCATATCGAATACTCTCGGTAGCTTGCCGGGCTCTCCGAGAGGGGCGGAGGAATCGAACTCGGGTCGGCCATGTTGGCCGCTTGTAAGGCGAACGCCCTACCCGCTGTGCTATCGCTTCTCTTTTCTTTATGTCCTTTTCATAGTGACTTCAGAGCAATGTCCTTTTTGTACAGACACAGGAAGACAGTGAATGGTATGCTTTTGAAACTTGAGGGTTAACTGACTCCAGATATTTGCTCCTATTTCCTTGACTTAAGCCTTAGTTGTCCTTAGTTCCTAGCACCCCAGAAGGAAAGTCCCAACCAGAGACTGGACCGACCCAGGGCAGACACTGTGCTCCCCGGCATCAAAATGGTCCAGGCGAAGTGCCAATAATACTTCACTATAAGTCAAGAGCATGGTCATGGGCAAATTCTGTCTTGATTCAAAGAGTAACAACTGGATTAGGACCCTGCTGTGGTTAGGAAATGCATTTTTGGGAGCTTTTTTGGTAGAGTAATTAGGATTTTCTCAGTATAGTATCATATCATCTGCAAATAGTGAACACTTGACTTCTTGCTTTCCTATATAGATGCTTTTGTTATCTTTTTCTTGCCTAAGTACTATGGCAACCATTTCCCGTACTATATTGAACAGGAGTGGTGAGAATGGGCCACCTTGTCTTGTGCCTGATCTTAGAGGGAATGCTTTTAATTTTTCCCCATTAAGATTAATTATTGCTATGGGTTTTTCTATATTGAGGAATGTTCC
Organism: Sorex fumeus; assembly: GCF_029834395.1. Taxonomy (NCBI): domain Eukaryota; kingdom Metazoa; phylum Chordata; class Mammalia; order Eulipotyphla; family Soricidae; genus Sorex; species Sorex fumeus. The sequence goes on along the minus strand of NW_026606077.1, from coordinate 22,601,089 downwards.
TTCTAATCTCATTTTGTTGAGAGTTTTTGTCATGCTCTATCTTGTCGAATTCTTTCTCTGAATCTACTGGCATGGGTTTTGGTTGGTTTTTTTTTTTTTGAGGGAGGTGTTGTTGTTTGTTTGGTTTTTTGCATGTGTCTAACCAGTTTTCCCAGCAGCATTTGTTGGAACAGGCTCTCCTTACTCCATTTCATATACCTAGCCTGTATTATGAATGAACTGCCCTTACATTAGAGGGTTTACCTCTGAGGTCTTAACTCTGTTCAGGTGGTCTGCTTCTTCTAGTATCATGTGCTTTTGATCACTAAAGTTTTGGGAAAAGACAAGTTTGAGAGCAATCACTCCCATCATTTTCTCAGCAATGCTTGGCTTTTCTGATAAGTCTTTCCTTCTCCTTTTCTGTTTATTTCTTGGGAGAGTGGTGTCTGTTGCACACTGGGCTGTCCACATGACTTATTTCTAGATCTTTGATAAGGGATGGCCCCTGAGATTTCCTGAAGGAGTTAAAAGATATAAGCAGTGCAGAGGATTGACTAGGTACTGATCCATGTGCCTGACAGGCCAGTGCCTTAAGCCCTACACTGTCTTTCTGACCTCTGGTAGTTTTTTGGTTTTATAAGAATTTTAAAAGTATTTTGTATATGTCCAGAGAGATTGCCATAGACATTTAATTTGCGAATGCATTGTGTCTGTAGGTTGGTCATCTTAACGATGTTGATATTTCCAAGGTATGAACATGGAATATGTTACCATCTCCATGTTGTGTTCAATTTCTTTTATAAGTGAAATAAAAGTTTCATCAGATATTTCTTTGATTTGCTTCGTTTAACTGGTTCTGAGATACTTGGGTTTTTAAAGACACAATCATAAATGGGGTAAATATTTTTTATCTATATCATTACGTGTTTACATAGGAAGCAACTCTTTTAAGTTATTGTTGTTGTTTTGTTTTTTTCGACATGGACTGTGTAACCTGGTATTATACTGTATAGGCTTGTAGTTTCTTGGGGTTTTTATCTTTAGGTTTTTACACGTACAATATCATGTCATATGCCCACTGCAGCACTGTCCTCGCGATGTCCATTGATTTGCTCCAGCAGGCACCAGTAACGTCTCCATTGTGAGACTTGTTGTTACTGGTTGTTTTGCATATCGAATATGCCACAGAGAGCCTGCCAGGCTCTGCCACGCGGGCAGTATACTCTTGGTAACTTGCTGGGCTCTCTGAGAGGGACACAGGACTCTAATCCGGGATGGCCACATCAGCAAGGCAAAGCCCCACCACTGTGCTATTACTCCAGCAAGTCATATGTTATTAGTAAACTTTGAGTTTTTTTTCTTTAATTTATATTAGTGAAACACCATGAGGAACAGTTGTAGACTTACAAATGTCTTCCTTATGTCTTTGAGTCTTCTTATTAGGTTCTCTTTCAGCTGGCATCCTTTGGGCTTCTTGGATCTGGATGCCTGCATTCTCAGCTCTGGGAACTTTTTATTTTGTCTTTTAAACAATTTTCTTAATGAATTAGTGTGAGGTACAGTTAAACTTACAAACTTTCATGCTTATGTTTTAGTCATACATTGATCGAGTACTCATCCCACCACCAGTACTCATTCTCCACCACCAGTGTTCCATGTATCCCTCCCACCACCCCCACCCCATCCCCATCTCCCCTCTGTGACAGGCGCATTCCCTTTTACTCTCTATTTCTCTCCTTGAGGGTGTTGTGTTTGCAATGCAGATATTACGTGGCGACCATGCACGCTCTATGGTCTACTTTCAGCACACATCTCCCATCCCTAGCGGGCCCTCCAAGCACCCTTTACTTGATGGTCCCTTCTCTACGTGAACTGCCTTTTCCCCCAGTATGCGAGGACTGCTTCCAAGACGTGGAACAATCCTCCTTGTCCTTATCTCTACTCTCCTTGACTGTTAGTCTCCATTGTGTTATTTTATATTTCACAAATGAGTGCAGTCTTTCTAGGTCTGTCCCAGTCTTTCTGACTCATTTCACTTACCATGAGACTTTCCATGTTGATCCACTTCGATGTAAATTTCATGACTCCATTTTTTCTAACAGCTGTGTAGTATTACTTGTGAAGGTGTGCCCCAGTTTCTTTAACCAGTCATCTGTTCTCGGGCACTTGGGTTTTTATTAGATCCTGGCTATTGTCAACGGTGCTGCAAAGAACTTACTGTTGCAGATGTCATTTCGACTATACTTTTTCTGCATCTCTGGGATATACTCCCAGAAGTGGTATTGCTGAGTTAAATGGGAGCTCAATTTCTCATTTTTTTTGAGAAATATTCATACTAGGGGTATGGTGCCGCCAGCAGGTCAAACTGTGCCTGTGAGTTGAGTGCATCAGCCACCTGATGGCGCCTTCAGATTTTCAGATACCCCACAATTGCTGCATGCCTTTGGCCAGACCTCAAAAACTTAGGGCAAAGTTTGCCAAGAAAGTTAATGGCTGAAAGTTAGGTGTGTGGGAGACACACCCACAAACTAACTCGGGCTCACCTATATAATTAGAGGATTGGCCTCTCTGGTTTCTGATCGAACTGCTTAACTGCTATGATCCCAGAGACTCAGAAACAAATCTCAAACACCAATGGCTTTTGGCTGAAATGCGTCCAATCCCTGCTGTAGGTCACAGGCACTGGGCCACCAGAGGTGGAAATAGGTTTCGTGCTTTGGCCTGTTCCCCTGGCAGCCCAGTGGGCGCCATCTTTCAGATTGTCCTATGAAATAAATAAAAACAGTTATTATTAAATTTTAAAATATTTACATAATAAAAGATTGACAACAAATGAAGCTGCCTGTTCCTGTGTCTCAATGGGAACAAATTGCTGGGCTCTTACTGGACCTGTGAGTCAGATTCCCAGACCATCCTAGCCACTGCCGTCAAGGGCATTCTGGCCTTGGCAGAAGGTCTTGCAGCCTCAGCTCTCGCTGTAGGAGTGCTTATCCTAGCTGAGCCCCTGCGAGAGATAAGCTTCATGTGGAACTCGGTCCCTTTGCTACTCAATGGGCCTGTTTGCACCCTCCATTCTCCCATTTTTCCTGTTTCTTTCACAAGTGAATTTCCTGTATGCTAATAGCCGTCAGCCCACAGTAAGTTTCTATCCATCCTACACCACGTATGTTCCTTGGTTCAGGGTCTTTGCTGGTAAGGAAACACAGGGCAGGGAAATATGACTCAGTCTGTAATTTAAAGAAACATCATCTTCCTTCTGTTTTCTCTCCTTGGGTCTCTTGATCTCTTCAGGCGCACCTGACTTCCCTCTCTAGATGACAGAGCCCTAGTGAGGAAACACTGTCTAGACTGTTGAGAACAGAAACAGGAAGGGGAAGGGGAAGGGGAAGGGGAAGAGGAAGGGGAAGGGGAAGGGGAAAGGGAAGGGGAAAGGGAAGGGGAAGGGGAAGGGGACGGGGAAGGGAAAGGGAAGGGAAGGGAAGGGAAGGGAAGGGAAGGAAAGGGAAGGGAAGGGAAGGGAAGAGAAGAATAAGGGAACGGACTGGAATCTGCCTCCCCGCCCAGAAGCAAGGTGGCCACTGCTTCAGAGATTATTGGAAAGCCAAGTATGAGCCAACGGTGATAGGGCACCTGCAGTCTCATGGGAAGGGGGACGGTACAGGTTCATCCTTTACACCCTCGGCGTCACGAGATGCCCCCACGAGCGCCTCTCCGGCACAGCCATAACACCAGATGCACAGAAACCAATCTCATAATTATCTGGCTCTTTGCAAAATCCAAAATCGCGCAGCCACTATAGCGGCCGCACAACATTATATGATTCTCGTAACTAGCTATAGAAAACAAAGGATTTCACGATGCCTTTTCAGCAATTCTGATTGTTCGTGGGAGGGAATTCTAAACAATAATGGTGCATCTTTTGTGAAAGTAATGAATGTAATCAATGTAGTGAATAGGTAAGTAGAAATCATGTGCCTCACAAGCATTGTGTGGGGTGGGGGGTATATTGGGATTCTTGGTGTTGAAAAATGAGTTCTGGTGAAGGGAATGGTGTTTGATCATTGTATGACCGAGATTTAAACCTGAAAGCTTTGTAACTTTTCCCACAGCGATTCAATAAATAAATATAAGAAGAAAAAATAAATAAAATTATGAAAAAAAGTAAGGTGGAGTTCATGTCCAATTCAATCCGTTAATAGGTGGCTTGATAAATAGCAGTGCTGCTAGATTAAAAAAGGAACAAAAGGGAAGGGAAAAGGAAAAGGAGAAAAGAAAAGAAAAGAAAAGAAAAGAAAAGAAAAGAAAAGTTGGTGTTGGTATAAGGAGACCTGTTCTACTAGTAATGCTAGTAGGGCAGAGCTGGGATCCTTGGAGACGCTCTATGGTTCAGAGGGCAGTAGGGCTGAGGTGAGTGAAGAAAGGACATCGCACTCTCAGCAGGAGCCGTCTTGGCAGTCAATTCCTTGTGCATATTGTGACACTGTGACATTTGCTGTAACTCTTGTTGGCTTTCCAAGATCATAGGATCTGATCTGCTGCTCTAACCAAAGCAGCAGCATCTAGTCAGAGCACTGGCGGTTCTGCTGAGAACGGGATGAGACTGAGTGTGAAAAGCAAGTGGAACTGGGAATGGGAGGAGCAGTCTGTGGACCTTAAGATGTGATGCCTGGGCTGTATTGTCAGGTTTCTAGTGAGTTCTTGCTTCTGCAGATAATCCCTCATGCTGGGAGAGACTGAACTGCATGAAAATTTGGGATGTTAAGAGTCCCAGAGCTTCATGACACCAATGTCGGTTTAGAAATGAGGTGCAGGGTGACAGACATCAGAAAAGACTGCTGAATCCCAAAATGTCACACAGAGGTATTATCTCTTTCATTATCCTCCGTTATTGATTCTCCACAAAGGCAAAGGTAGAGGTTTTCAAGGCCTTGAATGCAGCCGTGAATCAAAGGTACTTGTTTGTGCTCACTCAAAGGGTTCTCCATTGCCACCATAGTGGCCCATAGCGCCCCCTGAGGAACCTCTTGAGAATTAGGCTTATCCGCTTCCAATATATCCCAGAATAACCAATAGGAGGTTTGAGACAGTTTACAAATGTGTGCACACTCAATATAAGAGCTCTGGGAAGAATGTGTTAAAACAAGGACCACGCTTATCTGACACCAAGAGATTTAACAGCAAGAAGGGAGCAGTGGGCAGTGGTAGGGCCCAGAACTGCCCCATCTGTGACCTGGGCTCCTCTGTTAGGGCGTATGGCAGTTGGGTACCTTTCTTAACTGAACCCAAGCACTTCTATTAAGTTCCTAATAGGACTACGGAAGCTCGGTTCTCACTCTAGGTGGCAGAGCTCATGTCTTCTCAAGTTCAGAGGCTATCTTCATGTTCTCTCTCAAAAGGAACCACCAAAGAAAGTAAAGAGGTACAGCACACGGCCCAGTAGGTGCTCTATGAATTCTCTATTATTAAATTTCAGAACCGTGAAACGTGAGTTAAAACAAGAAAGTTATGAAAATTAAAGTTGGAAATTTTATATGACCTATTCTAGATTAGAGTAAGGGTAAAGTCAATGCCAGTTTAAACCTAGCTATGTGTTTCAGCATCAGAAAGGGGGTCTCTTAGAGTATATTTCCAAGGACTCTGAATGATCTAGAAATGGTAATCTAGTCGAATAGCAATTTATTTATTAAAATCATGCATAGCATAGTAAAAAAAATCCAATCTCAGAAAATAAATATCATGTTAAAATAACTGGAAGACCCCGGGTCAGGTAGAAATTCATCTTAAAGTGCATTTGGGAAAGAACCCAAAAAACACTTTCCTTTCTATAATAATAACGCTCTTGCTTGTTTATAACAATGCCTGTTGCAAGCCGGGTAGCCCTGTCACCTCTTCTGGTTCTGCAATGGAGGCATTTATGGGACTCTACTTTTTTAACCCATGTTACTCACTACAATCTCTCATTTCTTACAACAGTGACCAAATGACAAACCCTTGTTTTCTAAGCTGTCTGAAGAACACATAGTGACTGACCCTCAGCCTTCCCTTTGTCTTGGTCATTTTGGCTAGTTGTTGGAAGATGGTGGTTGTGGTAAAAGAACACATTTCTTTTTCTCTTTTTTCTTCTTCAAAGACATAACCTGATTCTGGTAACTATACCTAAAGCATAGAATATGTAACAGGTACAAACCAGGTAAAAATTGCTCTATTTAATGTCAACTCATATAAAAAATAAAAGTGCACTGAGTCTAGGGGGCGGAGAGATGTACAGAGCAGAAGGTAAATATCTTGCACACAACCAACCCAGATTCAACGCCCTAGAATTGCGAGATGCAGACGGTCGTAGCCCTGGGCATCACCATGAGCACTGACCGGTGTTGCCCTGGAGGCTCCCTGTCAGGGCCCTGCACATCCCTGGAGGCCCTTAGTACTTAGTAATACCAGCATGGCTCCTGTGATTCCAAGCCCCAGAGATTCTGAACTCTGGCATTGAATCATCATCTTGATTGACAAAGTGTCTGAGGTTCTGTCACTGAGAATGCCCCGGCTGGACTCCTGAATGTCACTGGGAGTAAATAAATAACAACATAGAAAACATTATTTCAGAGTTTCAAAACAATTGCCTGTTTCAGGAATTATGCCTCTTGTGATTACTGATGGTAAATTTCTGACAGCTTCATTGCTTCACCTTCATTGATCATATTAATGCAAGTAAAATACCAACTAACATTCCAACTGAAACTACATTTACTGATTGATAAAGAAATTCTTTACTGAATCAAATATAGATAGGCATGTATTGACATTTAAATTGCTAAATTGTAATTCACTGAGACCATATACTGAACATGAGTAAACTTGTTTCAAACAATATCATAGGAAAACCAAGTATTTACATAGGATTGGTAATAAGTATTTTGTATTTTATAGCTTCCCATTACTTACTACTCTAAACTATAGTGTTAATAAGTTTGTGGTAATTGTATATAGTTCCCCAAATGAGTGATTTGTTGACTTTTGCCTTCACACTACTGGTCATGAGTCATATGTCACTTGCTTGTCTTTCCACCCTCCATCTTCCACCCTCCTCCTGCTTTTCCTTTCCCTACTTATTTATTTAAAAGTATTACCAACCAGTGAATATAGTAAAGAAATATCATGGCAGCTAGGAACAAAATACTCCAACTGCCTTGAAAATCAGTGCCTAGATTGCAGATGGTTCCTGTTCGGGTTTGCTGCATGTCTTTGAATCTCTGAGCCAGGTGGCATATGTGGTCATCTTCTCCTCCTCTGACTGATTCTAGGCAAGCAGGTTTCTCTGATTTAGAGATGCATAGTATTCTTTTCACAGTATAAATCCATCAGTCTTGCATTTCTAAATAGATGATAGTAGAAATAGGTTCTTTCAGTCTGAGGTTTTAATATTGTGAGTTTCATTATTCTTAGAGCCTCAGTTTTGTAGTCATTACAGCAGTAATAGCCGTTTCCATAGTCTTGTTCAGATGACATTTAAAATTGGATCTCGGAATCCAGAATATTTGATCTAAAAAAGAAAATGTAAATTAGAAACAACAAAAAATGCTGCTTTGAGTTCCAGTGTGTTTCTGTCATTAAGGTGATGTATTTACAGCAAATTCTAAACTATTTTCTTTATCATCTAATTTTATGAATAAGACTTTTGAATTTAAGATAGATGTTTTGTATATTCTGGTTCAGGTATTTGTAAATGTTCAAGAATTTGTGCGATTTAAAAATGCACTAATTTGGCATCTAAATTTCAGTGGTTGTGTATGAGTGATGATACAGATGCTAAAAGAAGCACGAGATGGAAAGAATAAAGTTAAAAATTCTATAACTTAGTTTCATTTTTCTGAATTTTTTCGTGTATTTAGAGGTCTAGAAAATATACAAATAAAGCAGGTGCTACAATAATAAAACTGTGATATAGAAAAATATGGACAGTATTGTCTCTGTTTATGGAGAAGGAGGAAGATCAGTGAATATATTTAATTTTGTTATTTTTAACTTTGGGTTACACCAAGCAGTTCGTAGGGTTTACTCCTGACTGTGCTGTATTCAGGGTGCTTCACTCAGATGTCACCCAGGTCCTCTGCATGCCAGGGAAGCTCCCTGCCCGCTGTTATTAATTCTTGTTTGTTTTTTGCCACATTTGCCCAGCAATGCTCAGGGTCACTGCTGTCTCTGTGCCCAGGAATCACTTCTGGTGGTGCACGGTTACCATATCGGGATGGACCTACACCCTGCGCATGCAAGGCATGTGGCCTCCCTACCTTAGAACCGGCTGTCCTGTCTCCCGGGCCCTCCATGTCCCATCACTCGGCCCCTCCCCCTGTCCCATCTCATGGCCCCCCTGTAGATTGCAGACTACTAGCCATAAGCATAGATCAGGGAGCCCAGGGGGAAAGACTGAACATGCTCTTTGCCAGAAGGTGCTGAGTGATCTGCAGGAGGGTGCAGTGCAATGAGGGAGGGGTGCAGTGCTCTGAAGGAGGGGTGCAGTGCAGATCCCGGGGTGCACGATCTGAGCTCAGGTGCTCTGTCAGCCAGCTTCCCTGTGCGCTGCGGGGTTGCACTGTTCTCAGGCGCCCACCAAGGACTTGGGCTTAAGGCTCGTGACCAGGCTCGAGGGTAGCCCAGGAGGAGGCAGGAAACGTTGGCACCTCCCATCACCCTGGCCCATGTCGGGGAAAACATGTGGGGAGAAGGCACCAGAGCCTGGTCCCCCATGCCGTCCCTGCCAAGTACCAGATCCTCACCACTCACTTCAGCCTCGCCGAGAGGAGGGTGTGTTTTCTCCTCGGGTTGGCTTCTTGGCGATCCCCTGGGTTAGGCAGTGCCTGTCGTCCCAAGGAGCAGTTCCTGAATAGGCTCCGCCTGTTGGGTGCACAGGGACTGGGGGAGGTTCATAGGCAGGCCCTGTGCCTCAGAGCAAGTCCCAGCGAGGTGTGCGGAGAGATGCCCCTGCCCAGGCGCGTTGGGGGTCCCCCACGCTAGGACAGGGGAGGGCGCAGCACCCAGGGTTAGCCGCAGTGCATGAAGATGTGGCTCCGATGCAGAAGATTTCCTTTTTCTCCTATGTTCTCTTCTTTTCTTCTGTGCTAGTGGATAAATGGCGAGCAGAAAGCGAGAAATCAAGCTACAGGGAAAGCAGGAGTTCAATCTGCATTCGCGCTCTTGGCAGACTGGCACACGGAGACAGAATTCAGCATCAATCCCAAGCCCAGGGCGATGAGATGCTGCTGCAGAACAAGGGGCTGACAGGTACTGGGCCTCCCCTGCAGGAGCATCTTGGTTCCCCTCACGGCTGAGCCGCTTTGCTCTTGCCGCTGCCTCTCTTTAAACTAAGCTGATACGGTTCATGGGCTGGAGCGATAGCACAGCTATAGGGCGTTTGCCTTGCACGCAGTCAACTGGCCCACTGGAGTTGGGCTCCTCCGCCCGCTCGGAGAGCCCCGCCAGCTACGGAGAGTATCTCGCCGGCAGGGCAGAACCTGGCAAGCCACCCATGACGTACTCAATATGCCAAACACAGTAACAACAAGTCTCAGGATGGAGAGGTACTGGGACCCCTCCAGCCAATCGATGAACAACGGGAGGACTGTGACTGTGACCTGTGATATGGTCCATCTGACTCGATCTCTCGTTAAATAGTGCTGTCTTCTAGTGATCGATGTTTACCAAGCCTGGAGTGGACCTTGCAAAGCAAAGCAAACTTTATTCCGAAATCTGAAAAATGAGCTGAATAAGATTACTGCATTTTGTTGTAGTAAGAATTTCCTTTCCTTTAAACTGTCATTGTCTTGTGATGTTGTGTGTTTAAAGTAAGGACCATCTTGATTATAGACTGTCAGCGATTTAAAATAGCTCTTGGCTTGGCAGTTTTTCTGTACAGTCTGGCTACCGGATCTGAGGCAAAAAGATTTTGATGTCCTCTTATTTCGATAATTGACCATAGTAAAATTGGATAGAAAAGGAGAGAATTAGCACCTCTTTTTCTTTATAGCTGACCACTTTTTCGGTTTTTATTCCTTAGATCAAGGGTTACAAGCATGGCTTTTCTATATTATGTAACACCCTAGGCATTTTGACAGCTCGCAGTTTTCCAGGGTGCTTGATTGATTTTCCCCTGTCCGGATTGTCATGTAGATGTGTGGACTCTCTGTGGGACCAACTCCAGGCAATGTGTGTGGAGGATGAGAAGGGTGAGAAAAGAGAATCTTACTATGATTTGTCAGGCAACAGCGTCAGCTCAGCGGAGGGCTGCTTGAGGATTGGGGTCATGAACAAATGTGTTGATTTTTAAAACTGCATCAGAGGTGACAGGGTTAGAACAGTGCTTCTGTACACACATGTCCTGTAGAAAATCACTGCCCCTCCTCCAAACCCCCAGAATGCCCATGGCTTCCACCCTTGCCTCATGACCCCTCTAGTGACCCTCATCCTTCTTCCCTCTCTTCCTCTTAAAATCATTTCTGTATTCCAAATCCAGAATATTGTTGTCACTAGATACTTTTCATCCCTTGCTTTTTGTGGGGCCAGGGGTGCCTCCCCAGTGGTGCTCAGGAGGCCTTGGTGATCCCTGGGTGATCTGAGGAGCTGAGCCAGTGCTTCTGTGCCAGGGTCCAAGCATGTGATCCAGGCAGGTCCACGTTCTCATGTCCACCCAGGTCATTTCAGCAGCCCTTCAGAGCTGCCTTGGCATGCTCTGGGAAAACTAGCATATCTCACCAAACATCCCCCTTCAAAGTAGTGGAGGCGCGCCCTCTGGCGGATATTTTACTTTCCACAGTCAGCGTCAGAAAAGGACCTTCCTAGTCTTAAAAACAAGTGGAAACAAAGATAAATGTGACTGCACTAAAGGCAGAAGCTCTGAACTTCAACGAAATGATGACCAGAACATAAGTATAGCACACGAATGGGAGAAATATTTACCCAACATTTTTCTGAGAGCGGTTAATATCCCCTGTGAAGAATTTTGGATATAGCCATTACTAAAACATATTGCCACAGTGGTACGCAAATCTTAGTGGTACCTGAGTATAATAAAAAGTTATTAGTTAGATAGAAAAAACGTTCAGAAATGTTTATCAGATGTTACTGAGTAATGAATTCGCTTGTGGAGTTCTAGTCCTAGTTTTTGAAGCACTATTAGGTTTCGTATTTGCATTTGGGAATAAGCAGCAATTCATCATTATTATTTTCTCTGTATATTGCTATTATTGTCATTTAATTAGTGATTCACTTTAAGAAATTACAAAAGAAGAATTGCAAAATTAAAAGTGAATTATTTCATTTAGGTAAAATTCACATCATGTTAAATGCCCGGGCCCCAAAGGAACCACAGCTGCTGGTAGTGCAAGACTGGAGGGCTGCAGTCAGGCGCGAAGGGCCCTGCTGCCAAGCAGTGGCCTCAGGGCCGAGTTCTCTGTCACTTGTTCTGTCTCTTGTGTTCTATGCCCAGCTGCAACTCCCCACTTCCATATAACTTCACAATATCCTGTTTCTCAGTAATATAGCATGTATATGATCAGCATAATTAAAAAGATGTGCTCATTTTATCTTATGGGTCTACACATCGGAAAATATCCCCATTGTATTTATAATATATAAAAGATATCTTATAACATGTATATATGTGTATGAATAACCTGATAACTTGTGTATAAAGAATATGGAGAGTATTTTTATTCTCCTAGTGTTATTCTGTCTATATGACAGGATACTCTATATGTAATATACATACTCAACTTTTGGTTTTGGTCCATAGTCTACTAACTTTTGATATGTTGCCAAGGAAAAGGCTGAGGTATCATTTTTGTTCCTTTGTAGATTTGGATGCACATCAGGACACTTGAAGAATATGTTTATGAGAGGGATAGCTTGGCTGTGTGTGCATGTCTACTATATTATTAAATCTGGAGAGCAACAGCATAACTTGATATGTAAAGATAAAGAGTATTGATTGTCTTCATGTTTAATAAGAAAACTTTTAAATTTTATATGAGAATGAAATACATTATGTTGTCATGATAACACATTTTGAAGTATGTGTAACAAATGCCTAGCATTTTACAACATGTTGTTTTTATACAGATGATGTTTCCAATATCCTGCCAAGAAGAAGGTTTTAAAATATTGATGCAAAGACAAGTACTTTTATCAGAAGATGAAGCACAGAAACTGTGCAAGGAATATGACCATGAAGCTTATTTTGAAGACCTTATAGAAAACATGATCAGGTGAAGTGATTTCAGGTTTAGAAAGTATGATATGTTTCTGAATCATTTAAATATTTTCCTAACCCTGTGTTCTGTTCCCATGGACAAACCTATATAGTCTATAAATATGTGCAGGAGCCTTTTATTTATTTATTTATTTATTTATTTATTTATTTGCTACTATCCTACCCACCTCAAATCACAGCCCAAATTCTATCTACGCTAGTCCCTCTGGTGTGTCATGGAGTAATGGAAAGTCCCAGGTAAAGTTGCTGGAGCTCAGTTGAACCAAATCTAGAAATTCACGGTGTGCCACTTCAAGCAGAGAACTTTCTGATTTTCAAGGAATTTGATAATCACAAAGATTACTGGTCCTAGAAGCAAAATGGAATAACAGAAGTAAGATATCAGAAAACGAAGTCAAATCAAAGGTGGACTATACAGCCAGCAGGGCACATGCATATCCCAGCCAGAGTAGAACAGTAATCCAGGAAGCACCCATGCAGACCTATGGCCCTTCCCTTGCTTTCCCTACTTCCGTCCTCTTGTAAACATTACTCGTATTCCAAGTGAAGGTTGACTTCTGAATCTTGATAAAGGATTACTCTGACACTTTTGATCCGAGTATCACTGAGTCATTGGGTCAGGCTCTGACCTGCCTGCCTGGTTGACTGAGAACCACCAGAAATGGCCCGTGAGGTCTCTTGAGCATTGAGGGGCAGGGCTGCAAAAGAAAGTAAACAAATAAATGCATGTGTATTGCTTGTAACTAGTTATATAAGGGGGTCATAATTTCAATAATTTTTTTTCTAACAGTGCTTCATCTTTAGTCCTTGCTTTGTCAAGAAACAGTGGTTTCCGGTACTGGAAAGCGATAATGGGACCAAGTTTTGTTGATGAAGCCAGACAATATTTTCCAGGGAGGTTTCATGTTAGAGGTATGAAACATTTTAAATGGGAGGCATTTTAGTATTTTTAATATAAAGTAATGCCTGTTTTTTTTTTCTTTTTGGGTCACACCTGGCGATGCTCAGGGGTTACTCCTGGTTTTGCACTCAGGAATTACTCCTGGCGGTGCTCAGAGGACCATATGGGATGCTGGGAATCGAACCTGGGTTGGCCGCGTGCAAGACAAATGCCCTACCCGCTGTGCTATCGCTCCCGATAGCACAACGGTAGGGCGTTTGCCTTACAAACGGCCAACATGGCCGACCCGAGTTTGATTCCTCCGCCCCTCTCGGAGAGCCCGGCAGGCTACCCAGAGGACCTCGCCTGCACGGCAAAGCCTGGCAAGCTCCCCGTGACGTATTTGATATGCCAAACACAATAACAACAAGTCTCATGACGGAGACGTTACTGGGCCCGCTCGAGCAAATCGATGAACAACGGGAGGACCGTGAATGCCTGTTTATTTATCCAATAAACTAAACATATTCCAAACTTACATCTCTTTCAAGACTGAAATTACTTTTTATGGATTCCTTTCAGATAGTATCAGCATCAAATTTATTTATGAAGGGTCTACAAATATTTTGTTGGTGTTACATTTTAGAAAGGCTAATAAAGCCATATGTTTCAAATATACCATCTGACATACCCCCAAATTATCCTCAAAAATTGGTTTTATTGTCATATTTATACTTGAGATAACTATAATACAGGAAACTGAACTGCCATTGTGTGATTAGCAAACAAATGTCGACAAAATTGTAATTTGTGCTTGAGCCCTGCTTGGGAGCATCCATGCCTTCTCTCTTCTTTACCTCTAAGTGTCAATTACCATGTGGTTATCTTTAAAATTTTAAATTAATCACATCTTTCGTGCCTCCTACGAATCTGTCTACATCAGGGGTTATCTAATGTTGCTTGGTAAACTGTAGGTAATCTATAAACAATGTTCCATTGTCTTATGTTGTATTTTGTGATATTGTGCTTTAACAGTTTTAACTTCTTTATCTCAAAGTTTATGTGATCAATTTGCAATGTAAAGTTTCCCTATCAACCAACTGAATGGGAGCATTTCATTAGAAGTTGCTGAAAGGGAATAAAGTATTTCTTCCCCGCTGAATATACACAGTGGTTAGGGAATTTACCTTGCATGCAGACGAACTGGCCAACCTACGTTCGACTCCTCCACCCCTCTAGGAGAGCCCGGCAAGCTACCAAGAATATCTCTTCCACATGGCAAAGTCTGGCAAGCTACCCATGACATAATCGATATGCCAAACACAGTTTCACAATGGAGATGTTATTGGCCCCGCCCGAGCAAATCAATGAACAGCCGAAGGACAGTGACAATGACAGTAAAAGAATTTATTTTAGCAATGATTAAACCTGACATACCACTTGAAGAAAGAGGGAAGTCTTTTTAAATGTGTATATTATTCCCCAAACTTTGTTAATTTTAATCTATAGAAGTGTTGAGAAAATACTTTGATGAGCATTCATACACTTTTTAAAAAAACTTTTATTGGTGAAACACCATGCGGTACAGTTGTGCACATACAAATTTTTGTGCTTGGGTTTCCATTATACAGTGATCAAGTACCCATCCCCCCACCAGTGCCCATTTTTCACCACCACTGATCCCAGTATCTCTGCCACCCCCCATCCCTTCCATCCCACCCTGCTTCTGTTGCAGGGCATTCCTTTTTGTGCTCTTTTGCCTTTTGGGTGCTGTGGTTTGCAAAAGAGGCATTGAGTGGCAATTATGTTTGGTTTATAGTCTACTTTCAACATGCATCTCCCATCATGGGAGGATCCTCCCAACACCCTTTATTTGGTGCTCCCTTCTTTCTCTGAGCTGCCTTTTCCCCCAGCATGTGTGACTGGCCTCCAAGCTATGGAGGAGTGAAACTCCTGGTACTTATCTTGGCTATTCTTGGGTGTTAGTCTCCTATTTTGTTACTTTATGTTCCCCATATGAAGAGCATTCATACATTTGTGTTTAGATTCAACAGATAATTTTTGTCTATTATAAATTTTAATTTTCTTTTTTCTTCCCTCTTTTCTATGCTTCGGTTATAATTATATATTACAGAATTATGTTAAATTCCCTTACAAAGTTGAGAGAGATGGTATTTTTACTTTCATAAATATATTAGTATGGAAAATTGTTGAAAGTTTCTTAATGGTGTTTCTATTACTGGTACATCCTTCCATTACTGCATAAATTCCATATAGCCATAACATATTTTGATTTTTTTAATTCAATTTTTACATTTCACTGGGGATTTCTTACATTAGTATACTGAAATTTAAGATATTATATGCCTCTCGTTTTTGTACAAAGTTTTAAACAGTAGAGTACTATTTTATTTAAAAATGCATGTGTTGCATCAGGCCAAAATCCATGATACATTGAAGACAAGGTCGGCGAATCCTCCATGATATTGAGACTAATGGTGTCTTCAAAGAGGACACTCCACTCACCAAGTGGAAACAGAGACAAACAAATGGGGCTATCTTAAATTAAGAAGCTTCTGCACCTGAAAAGATACAATGACCAGAATACAAAGACAATCTTCCGAATGGGAAAAGTTATTAACCCGATACCTATCTGATAAAGGGTTGATATCAAGGATATACAAAGCACTGGTTGAACTCTACAAGAAGAAAACACCTAACCCCATCAAAAAATGGGGTGATGAAATGAACAGAAACTTTCCCAAAGAAGAAATCTGAATGGCTAAGAGGCACATGAGGAAATGCTCCACGTCAGTAATCATCAGGGAGATTCAGATCAAAACAACAATGAGATATTTTCTCTCACCACAGAGACGGGTCCACATCCAAAAAAACAAAAGCAACAGGTGTTGGCATGGATGTGGCGAGAAAGGGACTCTGTTTCACTGCTGGTGGGAATGTCGACTGGTTCAGCCCTTTTGGAAAACAGTATAGAAGATTCTCAAAAAATTAGAAATTGAGCTCCCATTTGACCCAGCAATACCACTCCTGGGAATATATCCCAGAGAGGCAAAAAAGTACGGTTGAAATAACATCTGCACTTGTATGTTCATTGCTGCACTATTCACAATAGCCAAAATCCGGAAAACACCTGAGTGCTCAAGAACAGATGACTGGTTCAAGAAACTTTGTTACATCTACACGATGGATTACTATGCAGCTGTTAGAAAAGATGGAGTCATGAAATTTATATACAAGTGGTACTACATGGAAAGTATCATGCTAAGTGAGATGAGTCAGAATGAGAGGGACATACAGAGAAAGATTGCTTTCATCTGGGGAATATAAAGTAACAAAATGTGAGATTATCACTTAAGAATAGCCAAGATAAGTACCAGGAGGTTAACTCCATGGCTTGGAGGCCAGCCACACATGCACGGAAGAAGACAACTCAGATGCAGAGAGGAGCACCAAGTAAAGGGTGTTGGCAGGATCCTCCCAGGATGGGAGAAGCTTGCTGAAAGTAGAGTATAGACTAAACACGGTTGCCACTCAATGCCTCTTTTGCAAACCACAACACCTAAAAGGAGAGAGAGGGAACAAAAGGGAATGCCCTGCCACAGGGGTGGGGTGGGATGGGGAGGTGGGGTGTGGGAGGGATGCTGGGAGCACTGGGGGTGGGGAATGGGCACTGGTGGAATGATGGGCACTCAGTCATTGTATAACTGAAACCCAAGCACAAAAATGTGTAAGTCTACAACTGTACCTCATGGTGTTTCACTAATAAAAATTTAAATAAATATATAAAGAAATAAAAATGCATGTGTGAGGTGGGGCCAGAGAATCAGTCCAATAGTACCAGCTAGGGGGAGGGCGCTTGACTTGAACTCAGGCAACTTGGGTTCAGTCCACTGCATCCGATATGGTCTCTAGAACCCCACCTGGTATGATTCCTGAGCACAGAGTCAGGAGTAAGCCCTGAGCACAACTCGGAGGAAGAAAGGAAGGAAGGGAGGGAGGGATGAATGGAGGGAGGCAAGAAGTAAGAGAGGAAAGGAGGGGAGGAAGGTAGAGAAATAAGAAAAGATGTGTGGCTGTGTAAAAAACTCTTTAGTGGTGGCCAGGGCGTGGCCTCGACAGCTCTTCTCCTGCCTGTCAGGTTCTGGGTGACCCGGGGCCGCGCCCCCAGCTGGGGCAGCCCGGACCATGGGGCATATGGTGGAGGAGAAGGGTCAAGACGGTTGATTGATCAGATGCCATTTATTCCATTCTCCCCACACGTCAGGCTCCCATTCGAATCTGCTCTGCTCCTCATTCACGTCACCCCCTGTCTCTCCGCTCATCTCTGCACTCTCTTTCGCAGCCTGGGCTCTCTCTCTCTCCATGTGCCTGCTCCAGTATTCTTCCACATTCTTCTCTCTCTGTCCCCCTTGCTATTCGCTCTGTGGTCCATCTTGCCGACCTGCTCTCTCTCTCTCATTCTCCAACTCTCTTGCCTCTCCAACTCCCCCACACTCTGGGCTGACACTGAACCCAGTCAGGGAGCAAAATCAACATCAGATAGCACTTCCTGAGAGCCCACTAAATTCAAAGAAAACACCACCTAAAAGGTATTTCAAAGTCCTTTCTGACTGCCCCAGGCAAAATACCTCCTAAGGTATTTTTGTCCTTTCCTCAGTCCAATATCTATCAACATCTTAAGACTAGTTTTTTTTGTATGGACACAGTAAGAGATACCATTGAGGCTTGTAGGGCAGCTCTCAGGGGAACAGCTTGCCACAGACTCAGACTACAGAGCTCAGGCCATATTAATCATTCCTAACCCTAGCAGGGTCCGAATCTAGTTATTACATTTTGGATCATGTCAGAATTTCTCCATGCCCAAATCCTTAACTTATAGTTAAGCATTATGGCACTTTGGCCAGGCCCATCTCGACGCTAGGGTACTATATAGCTTACCTTTTGCCCTGGCTCCATCCAGTCCCTCATAGGGACCCTGCTTTTGGGGGTGCTAGGAAGTCAGAGCAGCTGAGGCTTAGGTGAGACAACAGATGCCCAGGAGGAAAATAACACTGAGAGTCATATTACAAAGGCATAGCATATACTGTCTTCTTGTATCCATACAAAAAGGGCATTGCTCTGAATTAACTATGCAAAGGACTTAGGGAGAAGAGAAAAACAATATTTACTAGTCAACAGAGCACCAAGAAAGAAGTTACAAATAAACACAGAGGAATGGGAGTACTGTGATGGGAGCAACCCAATAAATCTAATTTACCTGAGGCTCTGCAGGAAGGACAAAACAGTGTTATCCTACAGGGTTGGACAGGCAACTCAGTTGCCTGAGTGCATGGAGACCTAGGTTTCATCCCAGACTCTATCTGGTCTTCTGAGTCCCTCCAGGAGCAACCCCTGGGCAATGCTCTGGGAGTAGCTCTGAGCACTGCCAGTATAACTCCACACTAAAATCATACTAAATTCACACTAAAATCATAAGTGAAGGTTCAGTACTCTGGAAGCATTTAAACAGCCTTGAGTTTGGTAGATTCTACATCTGCATATCTGCCTTTAGCTTTTTCCCTCTGGGATAGTACATTCATCATTTTCCACCCATTTCTTCTTTACAACTGGTCTATTTATCTTTCTATCTCCACTACAATTAAGTTTATTAGATCAATTTCAGTTTTCTATGAAATTATGTGTTCAATCCTAATAAAATTTGAAATCTGTTATGATTTTATTTGATTTCCTGCTTCAGTTGTTAGTCCCACTTGAATATTTCTAATTTTGATGTCTTTCAAAGTCAGAAGTTGATATTCTTTTCTTCTAATGCGTTATTTTCAATTTTGGCTAGCACAGCGGGTAGGGCATCCGCCTTACAAGTGGCCAACATGGCCTACCCGAGTTGGATTCCTCCGCCCCTCTCAGAGAGCCAAGGCAAGCTACCGAGAGTATTCGATATGCCAGACACAGTAACAACCAAGTCTCCAATGGAGACGTTACTGTGCCCGCTCGAGCAAATCGACGACTATTTCTAGTGTTAGCTTTAATGTTCTTATAGCTTTGAAGCTGGATTTTTAATTTATTTTCAATCTTTAGCTTTGCCAATAATTCTTTTTATATTTTTTCTGGAGTGGGCCACACCGGGCAATGCTCAGGGCTTCCTCCTGGCTCTACACTCAGGAATCATTTACGGCGGGGGTCAAGACCATATGGGATGCCAGGGATGGAACACAGGTCAGGTGCCTGCAAGGCAAGCACCCAACCTCTGTACTATTGCTTCAACCCCTTGTCAATAAATTTTTATAGGGGCTATGCCCAGCAATTGTTAGGATAAGGGACCACTCCTAGTAATACTTATAAGCTGCAGGCTGAAGTGTGACGCTTGAGTCCATCAGTATTTGGGGGCAACCTGGGCTACACCCAGTGGGGCTCAGTGAGGAGATCTGGGGGAGGGTGGCACCGGATTTGTTTCCCAGGAGCTCCAGCTCCAGGAGACTGCTGGGGGCGGGTGACGGTCCCCCATCCCCCGCCCACCCCACACACAAGTTCGCCAGCGCCGCGCAGTCATGAGTTACTATTTTCTTGAACATTTATTTTTATTTTATTTTATCTTTAAATTTGATAAGTGAGACTCCAGGAGGTAGTGTTTCACGTGCTCTCCTGCGATCCCCAGCAGCAAAAGAGCCGCTGCAGCCTGCTCCGGAAGCTGTCATGCCGGGGCGGCTGTGCTGCACTGGAGAGGGTAGAAGGACACCTTGGGCTCCGTCCCCGCCTGTGTCCAGGCCAAAATGGCCACCACCTTCTCCTCCTGTGTCCACAAGGCCCGTCCCGGTCACCGTGGATTGTTGGAGCACTAGCCTGCCTCTCGGCCCCCTCAGGGCGCTGGTCCTGGGGAAAGGCCCGGCTCACAGCGGGGGAGGCTGGCAGCTGCACCCCCGCGAGTCTCAGGGGGGGTGTTCCCAGAAGGAAGGAGGGAACGGACAGGCAGTCTTTTCCCTGAGGTGGGCTCTGGCCAGTGGGAGGCTTGGCAGGGCAGACGGAGAGAAAGAACAGGACCGGCATATACAGGGCCGGGGCCGGGGGCCTGGCCGATGGCATTGCCGGTGAACGGCCAGTGTCCGCATGGACTACAAGTGCAGCCCTGTCGTGTTCTGGGTTTGGTGACTCCTCGCCACGCAGAGAGGGCAGAGCCTCGGGGAGCTGCTGCCACCCCCAAAGGACCACGATCTGGAGAGTTGCTGGGCGTCTGACCCCCAACACGCCTGCCCCACTGAGGAGCAGCACCCTGACTCGGGTCGGGGCGTGGAGGCCACGGTCTGCACGGCGGTCTGGGGCCCATGGGCACAAGGGCACGCCGTGAGGCTTGGCAGGACACAGGGTCCCCAGGGTGATCTGGGCTGGGCTCTGCCTCATGCCCCCGACTCTTCGGCCGGCTCCTGAGAGATGAGCCGGTAACATAGAGAACTTAGGCACCGGAGGGTGGCCTGCGCACCTGTTGCCCAAAAAGGAGCCAGGGTGGAGCAGTGTGTGCAGACCCCCCCACTGTGTCCGAGTTGGGCTCCGGTCTGTGGGAGGCTGGACGAGGGCCAGGGGCCTGGCAGATGTTGTTGAAGTTGTGGCTAGAGGCCGGGAATAGCCAGGAAGAAAAAAGCCGCATGTGTCCCAACAGACTCCGCGAAGTGCAGCCCAGTCATGTCCTGGTTGTGGCAACTCCTCGCCATGGAAAGCAGGCAGAGCCTCGGGGAGCTGCTGCCACCCCCAAAGGATCACGATCTGGAGAGCTGCTGGGCGTCTGACCCCCCAAACGCCTGCCCCCCAGAGGAGCAGCACCCTGACTCGGGTCGGGGCATGGAGGCCACGGTCTGCATGGCGGTCTGGGGCCCATGGGCACAAGGACACGCAGTGGGGCCTGGCAGGACACAGGGTCCCCTGGGTGCTCTGGGCCAGGCTCTGCCTCATACCGCTGACTCTTAGGCCGACTCGGGAAAGCTGAGCCGGCCGCAGAGACCCCTCAGGCGTCAGAGGGTGGCCTAAGCGGCTGTTTCCCTGAAGGAACCTGGAGCCAGGGTGGAGCAGTCCGTACAGAGATGCCCTCTGTGTCCCAGGGGCGGGTAGAGAGGTGGATCTACCGAAGTACAGATGATCGGCGCCCGGCGCAGCAGGGGACATGAAGAGGCAAGGATGCCCTGCGGCTCGTTCCCAGCGTGCAGAAAACGGGGGGACGTGGTACAGAGGCATACGCTGGCGGCGGGGGTCCTGTGGCTGGAGCCATTGTCTGCAGAGGACACAGGGCACAAGGTTGGAGCCAGGAGGAGAGAGTAGAGGTCCCTGCTGACATGGGTGGGAGACCCCCGGCACCCCCACAGCCTGAGCCCCTCCGCCTCCTCAGGTCCATGAGGTCACAGTAGCCTCTGCCCTCTCCCAGGGCCCCCCCCCCGCCCATTTCATGGCTCACTGCACTGTCCCCATGGGAGCACTCGGTCCTGAGGTGTCTGGGGAGGCGGGGGATAGTCACCTGGTCAGCTCACTGCTCTCCCGCGGTGAAGATGGGCTCCTGCCAGGGAGGAGGGGCCGTCAGGGGTCATGCACAGCTTCCCAGCCAGCCCTGTCTGAGCCCCAAGACCTGCCCAGCCCATGCCCGAGGCTCCCTGAGGCACCTGCTTCCGGGGAAAGGCCGAACACACCAGCTCCGGGAACCCAGAGCCCAGTGTCCCTCAGGGACCTGTCGTCCACACTCCTGGGAACCTTGGTCTGTCCTGTGTCCCCCGCCAACCTGGAGGGCAGTTCCACTGCTTCTCACCCTGGTGTGGTTCACTGGGACCCCCAAGGCCTCAGGCTCTGCCTGTCTCCCTCCCGACTCTCCTCCAGTGCCCTCACGGGGCCGCTGTCCACAGGGACATCTTCAACTTGTAGCCTGGCCCGGATGGCCAGGACAGGGAGTGTGCCCTGGCAGAGCCCAGGCGGGAAAGCCAACCCCCTCACCTCGGTGTGTGCAGAGCCTCTCCTCCTCCAGGCAGGCTTTCAGTGCTGAGAAGAAAGGGGGAGTGAGAGCCTGGGCCTCTCAGAAACTCAAGGAGCCTCCCCAGGCCTGGGCTCCTGCAGGGAACTGCAGGCTGGGCTCTCGCCTGATTCAGTCCCAGGGACGCTGAGCCCATTCTCAGTCCCTGTCAGGCCAGCACCCTGGTGCCAGCAGCACCCTGACCAGTCTGTGCACTGTGCTGCCTCACAGAGGCCCTGGGCCCCCTCTGAGGGTCTCTCAGGTCACCACTGTCCTGTTGCCCCCGTGGAGGCCTCTGTGTGAGTGACCCCTGCCCCCGCAGGTCAGGGGGGAAGCGTGTACTCTCCCCGGAGCTGGGATCCCACAGGGACAGCTATTTCTCCCACAGTGCGGGAGGGGGTCTCCCACACAGACTCTGGCCCTGAGGTAACTGGGTCCCCCGGAATACCTCGCCCTGTGCCTCACGTCTGCGAGAGAGAGGACTGATGCTCTCATCTGGCCACACTCCCCGTCTGCTTCTTTCAAACACACCTGCCCTCAGTCCCCCAGGACGTCTCCAGACTCTACCTGGTGCTGTTCCTTGACCGCAAACGGAAAACACATTTTTTCAGCAAAATCCAAAATAGAATTCCATTAAACTCCGAAAGGTAGGGGTCCTCAATCCAGAGAACCAGCCATTCGGGTAGATGTTCAGGAGTAATAGGAGAATAAGTGTGAGAATCCATGTAGAAGAGATCAGACAAGTATTCGCTTGCCTGTGGCAACTGAGCCAGAGAGCAGCAGGCCCGTTTATATACACTCTGCTGACATCACGGAACCCTGCGGAGTCACAAAGGGTCCCGGGCCGGGGAGGGGACCCCATGCATGGCTGCCACCAGCCCTGCCCCACTCGGGCCTGAGTGGTCTCTCTACCCGCCTAGGCCTTAGGTTGCCCTGCCCTCCCTTCCCGCCCTTTACAAGCCCCGAGCCCTGCCTCCTGGGCCTGGCCTTGTTCTCTCAGGAAGCCAGTCACCCCTGCGTCTGCGCTTGCCATCTGTCTGCCTCACCGAGCCTCTGACCCTGGCACTTTCCTCTCGGCAGTGTCCTTGTTTCACATCCTCTTTCCACCAGACTCCCAGCAATGTTCCCACATGAACCTGGGCCTCGAGCATCCAGCCCTCTCCCACTGCGTTGGAGCCTCAAAATCCCCCACATCAGTTTGGTCTTTGCTCAGCCTTTACCAAACATCTTTATTTTTTAAATAAAAACTCTTTCTTTGAAACAAACAAATGAAACAATTATTTTACTACTGTGTACATACACTAGACTCTCAAAGTGTAAATATTTGGCAATTTTTTTTTTTGTTTCTGGCGGCCACACCTGGTGATGCCCAGGGCTTCTCTTGGCTCTGCATTCAGGAATTACTCCTTGTGGTACTTGAGGACCCATGGAGGATGCCAGGGATCGAAGCCAACTTCTCCACGGTACTATCTCTTACGCTTTCGGCGTGTTTAAGGAATATAATCTGAATATCAATTTTTTAATGATTTTTACACGTTTTATATTCATAAAGTAGTTCACAGGAGTTCATTACAGGTAACATTCAAACACCCATCCAGCCAGTGAGCATCTTCCCACCACAACAAGAGGGAAGTGTGTGAAGGTTGTGGAAATTCATTCTGGGGCTAAATGTCAGTTTTAAGACTTTTCTCTTTGGGAAAAGTCCAGGTAGCGCTCTACTTTCAATATATAGAACTTTCCTTGTTCCTTTCCTCTTTAAATTTTGTTTCTTTTCTACTTCCATCATAGTTTTATCAGAACTTAATATATTATCATAATTTTTGCTTTAAAGGCTGTTATTGATTACCCCTCATACATTCCACCATAAATATGTGTAAGTAGAAACTAATATCAAATTTTCTTTGTAGATTAACTCCTAATTACAACTCTCAGTAAAATGCACTTGATCAATATTTCCTGTTTTGAGTAATATTTTTAAATATTAATTAACAGGTTCACTATCCACTGTAGCACTCTCCTCCCATTTCTCATCAATCTGCTCGAACTGGCACCAGTAATGTCTTCATTGTGAGACTTGTTGTTACAGTTTTTGACATATCAAATACACCATGGACCTTGCCAGCCTCTGTCGTGTGGAGAGGATACTCTCGGTAGCTTGCCGGGCTCCCCAAGAGGGATGGAGGAATCAGACCCGGTCAGCTGCGTGCAAGGTAAACGCCCTACCCACTGTGCTACCCCCTCATGTCCCCTTCCTTAATTCATGTCTTTATAGAATATTACTGCTACATTTCTTTTTTTTTTCTTTTTGGGTTACAAAGGAGAATGACTTACATCGCTTCTTCTGTCAGTCCTACTGATAGAAGTGCCTTCCATCAGAGGCTGTTCCTGCAGGTTCAGAAGGATTACTAGCTCTTTCATCTCTGCTCTGACTGCAAACACAGTATGTAATTGCACCATTCTCAAACCTCTTTCACGCTCTTGAAAAATAATGTCCGCTAGAGAGATTGTATAAGGTAAGTCACATGTCTCACATGCTGCTGACCTGGGTTCGAGCTCCAAAAATGTATAGTTCTTCTGAGCACCACCAGGCATGATCCTTGAGTACAGAGCAGGATTAATATTGAGCACTGCTGAATATGCCTGCCACCCAATAAAAGATAAAGTTTTTGGTGCCCAACCAGCTCACAAAGGTGAGGAAGCAGAAGCAGGACCCCACTTTCAACTAAGTGGGTGAGTCTGAGTGGTCTGGAAAGGGCCAAACCGACACTCTGGGGCCAGCAAGCTCCGGCAGTACAAGAAACAGTCCTCCCCTTCTCACATACCTCAGACCTAGCTAACCTTTAGATGTAAACATCCTCCCCTGTTTATCACAGACCCTGGTCTGGCGAAGTCCCGCCCTACAGGATCCCAGTCCTTGACCTCCGGCCCGGAAATTGTAACTGACCATGTTTTCCTTCCTGTTTCTGACCATGTTTTCCTTCCTGTTTCTGGCCATGTTTTCCTTCCTAGAGACTGTAACTCTTTGCCTGGTAACCGGGGCCAAACAATGTATCCTTTAACGCTTGCTCTCCTGTGCCTCGGTTTTCTTGTTTTGATTCTTTCTGCTCAGTGGAATTTCCTGGAGGGGTTTACAAGAGGAGAGCGAATGAAGAGAGGCTGTGAAGGCTGCTGGGGCCACTGAGCCTGCCGGGGGCTTGGCCCGCCCTGCTTCTGCATTCCTCTGCGCCTCTGACCGCTGGACTGTCTCCGTGCACTTTGGTACAACGAAAAGTAAGGCACCCTTACAATTGAACAGCACTGCCTATTGTTGACTTCCCATCTTTGACTTCACATCTTCTCAGCTTTCAGACAAGACAATTAAGAAAAATTAAAAATTTCTGAGATTTTTGTGTTACATAACTGATTACACCCACATCATTTGCCACCCCTTTAGATTATTCCTTACATTTTTCTCCAGAGCTTTCCTTTCCTTCCAATTTTCAATGTTTATATTCTGTGGGTAGTCTTTGGGGCTGTCACTTTCCTTTTTCTTTATGTAGGAGTACTGCTATTTATGCAGCCACTGATTAGCTGATTGAATTGAGCATGAACTCCACCTTTTTTTTCATAATTTATTTTTTCTTTTCTTTATTGAATCACTGTGGGAAAAATTCCTAAGCTTTTGGGTTTAAGTCTTGGTCATACAATGATCAAACACCTTTCCCTTCACCAGTACTCATTTTTCACCACCAAGAATCCAAATATACCCCCCTCCCAACCCTCCCAATGCCTGTGAAGCAGATGATTTCTACTTAACTCTTTTCTACATTCATTACATTCATTATTTCGACAAAAGATGCACCATTATTTAGAATCCCCCCCCCCAACAACCAGAATTACTGAAAAGGCATTGTGAAATACTCTTTCCTATAGCTGGTTAACAGAATCATATAACGTTGCGCAGCTGCAATAGTGGCTGCGTGATTTTGGATTTCTGCAAAGAGCCAGATAATTACGAGATTGTTTTCTGTGCGTCTGGTGTTATGGCTGTGCTGGAGAGCTGCTACTGGGGGGCAACTCGTGACCTCGGTAGGGCATGAAAGACGAGCCGGTTCCACCCCCCTTCCGTTGCGACTGTAGTTGCCCTGTCACCGCGGACTCATACTTGGCTTTCCTATAAGCGCTGAGGCAGCAGCCACCCTGCTGCTGGGGGGGGGGGGGGGGGTTGGGGGGGAGAAGGCGGAAGGGAGCAACACCCTTTTGCTCCCGGGGAGGCATGGTGCTATATTTTAACCTATGGTCCATTCACTTTTCTGCTGCAAGCTGCCGGGCTCTGGACTAAATCCTTTTGCGTCTGGAGCCATGGCCAAGCCAGAGAGCCGCTTCTGGGGGGTAACTCGTGACCTCGGTAGGGCGTGAAGTATGAGCTGGTCTCACTTCTCATGTGACTGCCGTTGCCCCGTCATGGCCAGCTCATATCTGGATTCCAATAAGCTCTGAGGCGGCAGCCACCTTGCTGTTGCGGGGGGGGGGGGGGGGGGGGGCGGGAGGCCAAGGCGGAAGGGATCAACACCCTTTCCTTCCCAGAGAGGCATGGCGCTGTAGTTTAATGCTTGGTCCATCACTTTTCTGCTGCAAGCTGCCATGCTCTGGATTAAGCCCTTTTTCCTCTAGAGCCATGGCCGTGCCTGTGAGCCGCTCATAGGGGGCAACTCGTGACCTAGGTAGGGCGTGAAGGAAGAGCTACTACCGCCCCCTTCCCATGTGATTGCAGTTGTGGGGCTCTCACTTTCTTCCACACACTTTGGTTCATCTTCTCCAATCCTATGACCTTAATATGAGAAAGGATTCATCTGAAAAATCAGCATCACCTGCTTATATATCCGGACTGTATGATACCCAGTAGCGTCTGACATACAGGAGGCATGCAAAGCCACCAGGGGTGTTACAGGAATAGAGTACTATATGTGTTTGATTTTGTTTCTCTCCTTATCTAAAAAATGAGAAAGACCCTATGCTTACAAATGTTTCCTGTAAGAGTCGTCAAAAGTGTTCTCAGTTTCTTTCTACTTGTGTTTCTGGATCACATAAAATGTTGTTAGGGTGCGGTGTCAGATCTCCTTGCAGCAACAAGGACCACGTAGAGAATGCAACCCGCAAACAGGTAGTTTATTGTTTCTGGCTCATCAGGGTCAAGCCGGTTACACAGACACACAGGTCCCGTAGGTCCAGGCCAGACCCCGACCCAGGGTAAGGGAGTAACTTATATGGGCCCTCACTGACCATTACAGCAAAGACCACCATTATCATAACCAATAGATTTATAAGAATCCATTCTTAACCCATCCTATTTCTACTACTGAAAGTACATTGTTCCTGATCCTAGGAGCTTGAAGGGTAACATTTGGAGAAGTGGTTACATTGGATGAGCAAGTGAGCATAGCTTGCAAGGAGTATGCAGTTACATTTAATGAAAAAGCAGGCTCAGAGCATATCCTGCAGGCACACTTAGTTATCGCTCTTCCCTTGCAACCCACTTCCCTTGTCACCTGCCCCCATTTGCACATACCCTGGGGCACCTGTATCCAGGCAGCAGCCCCCAGGAAAATAGCAACTTGCTGGGCTCTCCAAGAGGGGCGAAGGAATCAAACCTGGCTCGGCCGGGCTGGCTGCTGCGTACAAGTTAAACACCCTACCACCCTACCGCTGTGCTATCGCTCCTGGGATTTGTAATTGGAGGACACAATTTTTTGTACTTCTAGATGGTGTGGGAAGGAAGGCCTGAGCAACATTTAGCAGTGCTCAAAGCTCACTTCTAGCTCTGTGCTCAGGGGTCGCTACTGGTGGTGCTCTGGGACATGTGTGTTGCTGGAGATCAAACTTGGGTCAGACACATACAAGACAAGCATCTTAACCCCTAAATCTCGGCCCCTAAAGAGAAAGTGTTTTTAATTAGAAGACACGATTTCCAGTGTTTGGCTTTGTAAGAGATATATTTTAAAAAGGTTAATCATAATTACCACCAAGTTTAAGATATTTTAAAATAGTGAGAAAAGACTTTTTTGAAACAACTCTAGGAAAGGAGAACTATGAAAACTGATATTGAGAACTAGTTCCATAATTAATAGTAGTTTATGACCAAATGACCGTGATCATGTAAACATTTCCAGACTTCCATACTTACAAGAACGCTTTCAATTTGAATGTCTCGCCACACGAACCAGCAGCAGCTTTCCAGCTCTCCTCCTCCTAAAATGGTGCCTCTCCTCACTATCTCCCAGCCTCTGTCTCTTTACTTCAGTCACCACCTTCTGTTTTCACAGTCAGAATTAATTTTGATTCGGCTGTGTTTATGACTTAGGTAACTCTCTCTTCTGGGGCCAGAGTGATAGCACATCAGATAGGGCACTCACCCAACCCGCGTCTAATCCGTGGCATCCCCTGTGGTCCCCTAAGCACTGCCAGGAATGAATCCTGAGCACAGAGCCAGAAGGTGTTATGTCCTGGGAAGGTAATTTCGCTCGCACATTGACCAGACCAGATGCCAATGCAAGGCCCCTTGATTGTTAGCTCGAGCTAGGGTCCAAGTCTCATACAACGCAGTGGAGACTTGATAAGGACCCCAACTCCGAATTCTAAGCCATTGATATAGGATTGGGTTACATAGCAGCAGTTTTTGTAGGAACTGGCGATGTGGTTCCAATTTGGATCCCGTGACTCCACAGCCTAGGCCCTCTCCACTTGGCTGGGGCCCACTGCCCATGGCCCCTACTGATAGGCTGTTGCCACAGGGTGGTTTATCTGCCCAGGGTGGTATTTTTTTTTTTTTTGGCAGTGGGACTTTGTGATGGGGAAAAGCGAGACTAAGGGAGACATCCATGACATTGGCAACTATCGCCCGATCTGCCTACTTTCTGTCATCTACAAGTTGTTCACTCGAGTCATCCTTAATAGGATTAGCAGAACACTAGATGAAGGACAACCATGCGAGCAAGCTGGGTTCTGCGAAGGATTCAGCACCATCGACCATATCCACACGATAACCAAACTTAAAGTGGTCTTAAAGTGGAGTCTGTCATGGCTCCACTTCGGCCTCACAAAGGAAGTCCTTCTGAGCACTCCCTGGTGTGACCCCTACTCACCAACTAAAAGACTCTTCTAAATAACTTTCTGGAAGCTAATTTTTTTAGAATTATTAAAAATTATAGTCCGCGTATACTTTGTAGTTGACACTGAAAATAGGTATTTTTAGTTAGTACAGCCAATTAAGAATTTCTTTCCTTTTCAAGTATATCTTTCCATGAAAAATCATTAGGACATTAAAATAAATGGAAATCTTAGATGCAGATTTGGAATCACTCTTTCACTCTATTAAAACAGAATTTCAAAATTTGACAAAATATTAACTAATAACATTTCTCACTTAATCACTTAATCACTTAACTTCCCGTTAGTCGACGAGTTGCTCAAGCAGGCGCCAGGAATGTCTCCATTTGTCCCTGTCGCGTGCTAGTGGGCGGTCACGCGGTCTTTTGACAGCCCGTGGAATCTAGTCAGTAACAGCTCTAGTCCAGCGGTCGTCTTTAAATCTCATTACGTGACCAGCCCATCTGATTTTTGACACCTTGGCAAATGAGACAGCGTCCCTGATTCTTGATCGTCGACAGATGTCAGAACTCCGGATTCTTTCTCTCATTTGAGTGAAACGTGATATTCCAAGCATAGCTCTTTCTATTCTTCTTTGGGAGACCTGAATAGCTTTCTCATCCTGTTTGCGTAGGGCCCAGGTCTCTGAGGCATAGGTCAATGCAGGAAGAACAGTGGAATCAAAGAGATGTGCCCGGAGCCGGAGGTTCTTCGTCCTCTTAGCTATTTCTTTGACGTTCCTGAAGGCGTTCCAAGCTGCTCTCTTCCTCATGCACAGCTCGGGTGCCAGGTCATTTGTCATGTTGACATCTCAACCTAGGTACACATAGCTGTTGCATTCGGAGATGGTCGTTCCGTTGAGAGTGAATGGGGCATCAGGAACGAGGCTGTTTCTCGTAAACATTGTCTTCGTAAGATTCAGCTGTAGTCCTACCTTTCCACACTCACGGTCAAAGTCGGCCAGCATTTGTGCCGCTTGGCTGATGTTTGGTGTTATTAAAACAATGTCATCAGCAAAGCGGAGGTGGTGTAGTTGCCGACCATCTATCTTCACTCCCATTCCTTCCCATTCTAGTCCTCGCATGATTTTCTCGAGGGTGGCACTGAAGGGTTTCGGTGAAATGGTATCACCCTGCCAAACCCCTCTCTTGACATCAACGATCACGTCTTTGTAGAATGGTGAGATCCTAGTAGTGAATCCATAAAAGAGCTCACGGAGGATCTTGATGTATTGGGCTTGAATGCCCTGATTGGCTAGGGCTTTAATGACCGCTTCCGTCTGAACAGAATCAAAGGCCTTCTTTAAATCAGGGAACGTTAAACAGAGTGGCATCTTGAACTCCCTAGAAACCTCCATGAGTTTGGTTATCGTGTGGATATGGTCGATGGTGCTGAATCCTTCGCAGAACCCAGCTTGCTCGCATGGTTGTCCTTCATCTAGTGTTCTGCTAATCCTATTAAGGATGACTCGAGTGAACAACTTGTAGATGACAGAAAGTAGGCAGATCGGGCGATAGTTGCCAATGTCATGGATGTCTCCCTTCTTGAACAGTAGTACGGTCCTGCTGGTTTCCCATTGGGATGGAACCTTGCATTCAGACAGGTAGCGAGTGAAGGGCCAAGCCAGTGTATTGATGAGTACTGATGGCAGGTTCTTCAGGTGTTCAGGTCTAACCTTGTCTGGGCCGGGTGCTGTTTGTTTCTTTACCGACGAAATGGCCTGTCAGATTTCGGGAGGGAGAACGTTGGGAACGGCATATCCATCCTGTGGAATTTGGTATGTTGGCAAGTGGACATGGCTATCGAAAAGATTGGAGTAGAAGTCATGGATAATCTTCTCCATTGCCATTCTGGAGGATGTGAAGGATCCATCAGGACGTCGGAGGGCAGCCATCTTGGTCTTGTAGTTGGCGAAGGACAGGCGGGCGTAACGAATACCTTTCCCAACTTCTGCCGCATCTACCAGTACTTCTGCTCTTCTCTCTTTGAGGTCTTCCTTGATCGCATCTCTGCACTGCTTTGCGAGCTCGACGTTAGCTTGCGGTTGCCTGGGGCATGCGCCAAACCACGCTGACGATTTTAGCTCAAGAGTTTTTGAAGGCAGGCGTTTTTTTTTTTGTGGCTATCTCTCTCTTGGCGTTCCTCGCACAGTCATGGAGGTGCTGAACCAGTCGATCGTATTCCTCACCAATGTTGTCAACAATGGCATCTTCCCATGTTGCCGCAATAGTGCCAAAGAGTTCCCAGTTGGTGGTCGTTCTGGGAGTTCTCTTCTTGAACTTTGCAGCCCTTTCTCCCCGCTCTGTGAAGTAGAATTTTGCACGAAGGAGACGGTGGTCCGATCCCGTTTGGAATTTTGGGACAACAGCGACATCGGTCAGGCAAAACCCTCAATTGAATATGATGTGGTCTATTTCGTTGTGGAATCGTCCACCGGGAGACTCCCATGTCCAACGTTTAGATTCTGCCTTCTGGAACTGTGAGTTACCATGGATGGTCTTGGTCGACATGATGAACTCAGACAGTCTCTCACCCTGTTCGTTCCGTTCTAGGCCATGGGTCCCGATGTGAAGTTCTTCAGCTGATCTTCTCGGTCCTATCTTGGCATTAAATTCACCCACAATGATCTTGTAGAAGGTGTGGTCTTCTTTATAGAACTTCTCCAGCTCCATGTAGAACTTCTCGATTTCTCTGTCATCATAATGAGATGTTGGTGCGTAGACAACGAAGATAGAAACGGCAGGCAGTAAGCCACATCTATTCAAATGTAAACGTCCAATTCGCGTTGTTAGGCATTCAGTGAATCAATACTCTTGGCCAAGTTTGTGTTGAAAAGGATACTGATGCCTCCGACACCTCTTTTATCGCATATTCCGAGGAAAAATTCTTCTCCAGTGTCAAAAACTGCATGGTGAGATTCGTGCCTTCTTGTCTCGGTCAGACCAATGGTGGCATACTTGATCATTCGCGCTTCTAACATAAGGTCCTCGATGGATGTATCTGATGCTAGCGTACGTGCATTGAAAGTACAGATGATCATTTTTGTCTTCCTTCGTTGTGGCAGCCTAGTATGGCCTTGAGATTTTGTCGGCCTCTCCTTTCTCATCCTTCTCAGTGCTGCCACGTCGGTGAAGCCTTCAGGGTCAGGTGAATGAGACCAGTGTTAGTTACTGGTTTTGGCATATCGAATACACAACGGATAGCTTGCCAGGCTCTTCCGTGCGGGAGGAAAACTCTCGGTAGCTTGCCAGTCTTTCCGAGAGGGATAGAGGCTTTTGGAGCGACCTCCAATCACCCTTGTAGGTGTTACGTATTTGAACCCTACAAATATGGTACGACAATTCCGGAAGATGGGTATTTAGTGTCTTATGATGTGTTGCGCGGCCCGAAGTGGCTGCACAGGTCCGGAAAGCATCCTGGAGTGTGGTGAACGCTGGGTAGTGGAGGTAGTGTCACTAAAATTTTCTCACTACAATTGTTTAATATTTGGAGGAAGTCATACAATTTTGATTTAGTGTTTCAAAAACTATTTTGGTAGTCTAATCTGATTGCCATCTGCTTAAGTACTTCCATTTTGAGGGAAGCTGGGGAGGCTGTGCCTAGCTACGTCCCTGTAGACCATCTTCACCCTCTAAGACCCATATGGGGACACGCCCCAGGGACAGCTGGCCACTGTGTGGGACACTCACAGCAGCATGCGTAGGTGAAGCTGGAAGAAGGGGAGCTGTGGGGTGCATGAGGGAGACAAAGGCAGAGGCCAGGTGTCCTCGGGATTCATTTCCTGTGGCTCCCATCCCAACCTTCGCTCTCTCCCCTTGCACTGGGAGCCCCTGGGGTGCAGTGTCCCTGGCTCACCATGACTCCCCAACACTGCTGCTCTAAACTGTGGATCTAAAGACAGTCCTGGGGAAGGGGTCATTTCTCAGGGTGCGTTTCCAGGGTAACGCACAGTGTCCCATTGGAAAGGGGCCTGTGTGCACCCCCTCCACGCCCAGATGTGGACGAACACCCCGTGTCCACCTCTGCCCCCGTCTTCACATGCGGCTTCCGGGAGCATCTGCGCCTGGTACTCCCCCGCACAGGCTCCAGGACATGGCGGGGGTGGGCTGGGACAGGGGGCTCTACGCTGTCGTGAGGGCAGCAGTGACCCACCTTTTCGGGGGGAGGGTGGCACCGGATTTGTTTCCCAGGAGCTCCAGCTCCAGGAGACTGCTGGATGGGGGGTGACGGTCCCCCATCCCCCGCCCACCCCACACACAAGTTCGCCAGCGCCGCGCAGTCATGAGTTACTATTTTCTTGAACATTTATTTTCATTTTATTTTATCTTTAATTTTGATAAGTGAGACTCCAGGAGGTAGTGTTTCACGTGCTCTCCTGCGACCCCAGCAGCAAAAGAGCCGCTGCAGCCTGCTCCGGAAGCTGTCATGCCAGGGCGGCTGTGCTGCACTGGAGAGGGTAGAGGGACCCCTTGGGCTCCATCCCCGCCTGTGTCCAGGCCAAAATGGCCACCACCTTCTCCTTCTGTGTCCACGAGGCCCGTCCCGGTCACCGTGGATTGTTGGAGCACTAGCATGCCTCTCGGCCCCCTCGGGGCACTGGTCCTGGGGGAAGGCCCGGCTCACAGCGGGGGAGGCTGGCAGCTGCACCCCCGGGAGTCTCGGGGGGGTGTTCCCAGAAGGAAGGGGGGAACGGACAGGCAGTCTTGTCCCTGAGGTGGGCTCTGGCAAGCGGGAGGCTGGGCAGGGCAGACGGAGAGAAAGAACAGGACCGGCCTATACAGGGCCGGGGCTGGGGGCCTGGCCGATGGAGTTGCCGGTGAACGGCCAGTGTCCGCATGGACTAAAAGTGCAGCCCTGTCGTGTTCTGGGTTTGGTGACTCCTCGCCACGCAGAGAGGGCAGAGCCTCGGGGAGCTGCTGACACCCCCAAAGGACCACGATCTGGTGAGTTGCTGGGCGTCTGACCCCCAACACGCCTGCCCGCCGGAGGAGCAGCACCCTGACTCGGGTCGGGGCGTGGAGGCCACGGTCTGCACGGCGGTCTGGGGTCCATGGGCACAAGGGCACGCCGTGAGTCTTGGCAGGACATAGGGTCCCCAGGGTGATCTGGGCTGGGCTCTGCCTCATGCCCGCGACTCTTCGGCCGGCTCCTGCGAGGTGAGCCGGCAACATAGAGAACTTAGGCACCGGAGGGTGGCCTGCGCACCTGTTGTCCAAAAAGGAGCCAGGGTGGAGCAGTGTGTGCAGACCCGCCCTCTGTGTCTGAGTTGGGCTCCGGTCTGTGAGAGGCTGGACGAGGGCCAGGGGCCTGGCAGATGTTGTTGAAGTTGTGGCTAGAGGCCGGGAATAGCCAGGAAGAAAAAACCGCACGTGTCCCAACAGACTCCCCGAAGTGCAGCCCAGTCGTGTCCTGGTTGTGGCAACTCCTCGCCATGGAGAGCAGGCAGAGCCTCGGGGAGCTGCTGCCACCCCCAAAGGATCACGATCTGGAGAGCTGCTGGGCGTCTGACCCCCCAAACGCCTGCCCCCCAGAGGAGCAGCACCCTGACTCGGGTCGGGGCGTGGAGGCCACGGTCTGCATTGCGGTCTGGCGCCCATGGGCACAAGGACACGCTGTGGGGCCTGGCAGGACACAGGGTCCTTTGGGTGCTCTGGGCCAGGCTCTGACTCATACCGCTGACTCTTAGGCCGACTCGGGAAAGCTGAGCCGGCAGCAGAGACCCCTCAGGCGTCAGAGGGTGGCCTAAGCGGCTGTTTACCAGAATGAACCTGGAGCCAGGGTGGAGCAGTCCGTACAGAGATGCCCTCTGTGTCCCAGGGGCGGGTAGAGAGGTGGATCTACTGAAGTACAGCTGATCGGCACCCGGGGCAGCAGGGGAAATGAAGAGGCAAGGATGCCCTGCAGCTCGTTCCCAGCGTGCAGAAAACGGGGGGACGTGGTACAGAGGCATACGCTGGCGGCGGGGGTCCTGTGGCTGGAGCCATTGTCTGCAGAGGACACAGGGCAAAAGGTTGGAGCCAGGAGGAGGGAGTAGAGGCCCCTGCTGACATGGGTGGGAGACCCCCGGCACCCCCACAGCCTGAGCCCCTCCCCCTCCTCAGGTCCATGAGGTCACAGTAGCCTCTGCCCTCTCCCAGGGCCCCCCCGCCCATTTCATGGCTCACTGCACTGTCCCCATGAGAGCACTCCTGAGGTGTCTGGGGAGGCGGGGGATAGTCACCTGGTCAGCTCACTGCTCTCCCGCGGTGAAGATGGGCTCCTGCCAGGGAGGAGGGGCCTTCAGGGGTCATGCACAGCTTCCCAGCCAGCCCTGTCTGAGCCCCAAGACCTGCCCAGCCCGTGCCCGAGGCTCCCTGAGGCACCTGCTTCCGGGAAAAGGCCGGACACACCAGCTCCGGGAACCCAGAGCCCAGTGTCCCTCAGGGACCTGTCGTCCACACTCCTGGGAACCTTGGTCTGTCCTGTGTCCCCCGCCCACCTGGAGGGCAGATCCACTGCTTTCAACCCTGGTGTGGTTCACTGGGACCCCCAAGGCCTCAGGCTCTGCCTGTCTCCCTCCCGACTCTCCTCCAGTGCCCTCACGGGGCCGCTGTCCACAGGGACATCTTCAACTTGTAGCCTGGCCCGGATGGCCAGGACAGGGAGTGTGCCCTGGCAGAGCCCTGGCGGGAAAGCCAACCCCCTCACCTCGGTGTGTGCAGAGCCTCTCCTCCTCCAGGCAGCCTTCCAGTGCTGAGAAGAAAGGGGGAGTGAGGGCCTGGCCCTCTCAGAAACTCTAGGAGCCTCCCCAGGCCTGGGCTCCTGCAGGGAACTGCAGGCTGGGCTCTCGCCTGATTCGGTCCCAGGGACGCTGAGCCCATTCTCAGTCCCTGTCAGGCCAGCACCCTGGTGCCAGCAGCACCCTGACCAGTCTGTGCACTGTGCTGCCTCACAGAGGCCCTGGGCCCCCTCTGAGGGTCTCTCAGGTCACCACTGTCCTGTTGGCCCCCGTGGAGGCCCCTGTGTGAGTGACCCCTGCCCCCGCAGGTCAGAGGGGAAGCGTGTACTCTCCCCGGAGCTGGGATCCCACAGGGACAGCTATTTCTCCCACAGTGCGGGAGGGGGTCTCCCACACAGACTCTGGCCCTGAGGTAACTGGGTCCCCCGGAATACCTCGCCCTGTGCCTCACGTCTGCGAGAGAGAGGACTGATGCTCTCATCTGGCCACACGCCCCGTCTGCTTCTTTCAAACACACCTGCCCTCAGTCCCCCAGGACGTCTCCAGACTCTACCTGGTGCTGTTCCTTGACCGCAAACGGAAAACACATTTTTTCAGCAAAATCCAAAATAGAATTCCATTAAACCCCGAAAGATAGGGGTCCTCAATCCAGAGAACCAGCCATTCGGGTAGATGTTCAGGAGTAATAGGAGAATAAGTGTGAGAATCCATGTAGAAGAGATCAGACAAGTATTCGCTTGCCTGTGGCAACTGAGCCAGAGAGCAACAGGCCCGTTTATATACACTCTGCTGACATCACGGAACCCTGCGGAGTCACAAAGGGTCCCGGGCCGGGGAGGGGACCCCATGCATGGCTGCCACCAGCCCTGCCCCACTCGGGCCTGAGTGGTCTCTCTACCCGCCTAGGTCTTAGGTTGCCCTGCCCTCCCTTCACGCCCTTTACAAGCCCCGAGCCCTGCCTCCTGGGCCTGGCCTTGTTCTCTCAGGAACCCAGTCACCCCCTGCGTCTGCGCTTGCCATCTGTCTGCCTCACCGAGCCTCTGACCCTGGCACTTTCCTCTCGGCAGTGTCCTTGTTTCACATCCTCTTTCCTGCAGACTCTCCCAGCAATGTTCCCACATGAACCTGGGCCTCGAGCATCCAGCTCTCTCCCACTGCGTTGGAGCCTCAAAATCCGCCACATTAGTTTGTTCTTTGCTCAGCCTTTACCAAACATCTTTATGTTTTAAATAAAAACTCTTTCTTTGAAACAAACAAATGAAACAATTATTTTACTATTGTGTACATACACTAGACTCTCAAAGTGTAATTATTTGGCAATTTTTTTTTTGTTTCCTGGGGGCCACACCTGGTGATGCCCAGGGCTTCTCTTGGCTCTGCATTCAGGAATTACTCCTTGTGATACTTGAGGACCCATGGAGGATGCCAGGGATCGAAGCCAGCTTCTCCACGGTACTATCTCTTAAGCTTTCGGCGTTTTTAAGGAATATAATCTGAATATCAATTTTTTAATGATTTTTACACGTTTTATATTCATAAAGTTTTTCACAGGAGTTCATTACAGGTAACATTCAAACACCCATCCAGCCAGTGAGCATCGTCCCACCACAACAAGAGGGAAGTGTGTGAAGGTTGTGGAAATTCATCCTGGGGCTAAATGTCAGTTTTAAGACTTTTCTCTTTGGGAAAAGTCCAGGTAGCGCTCTACTTTCAATATATAGAACATTCCTTGTTCCTTTCCTCTTTAAATTTTATTTCTTTTCTACTTCCATCATAGTTTTATCAGAACTTAATGTATTATCATAATTTTTACTTTAAAGGCTGTTATTGATTACCCCTCATACATTCCACCATAAATATGTGTAAGTAGAAACTAATATCAAATTTTCTTTGTAGATTAACTCCTAATTACAACTCTCAGTAAAATGTACTTGATCAATATTTCCTGTTTTGAGTAATATTTTTAAATATTATTTAACAGGTTCAC
Organism: Sorex fumeus; assembly: GCF_029834395.1. Lineage (NCBI taxonomy): Eukaryota > Metazoa > Chordata > Mammalia > Eulipotyphla > Soricidae > Sorex > Sorex fumeus. Next base: position 22,563,137 of record NW_026606077.1, on the reverse strand, counting down.
TGTCCACTGTAGCACTCTCCTCCCATTTTTCATCAATCTGCGCTAGCTGGCACCAGTAATGTCTTCATTGTGAGACTTGTTGTTACTGTTTTTGACATATCAAATACACCATGGACCTTGCCAGGCTCTGCCGTGTGGACAGGATACTCTCGGTAGCGTGTCGGGCTCTCCAAGAGGGATGGAGGAATCAGACCCGGGTCAGCTGCGTGCAAGGTAAACGCCCTACCCACTGTGCTACCGCCTCATGTTCCCTTCATTAATTCATGTCTTTATAGAATATTACTGCTACATTTCTTTTTTTTTTCTTTTTGGGTTACAAAGGAGAATGACATCGCTTCTTCTGTCAGTCCTACTGATAGAAGTGCCTTCCATCAGAGGCTGTTCCTGCAAGTTCAGAAGGATTACTAGCTCTTTCATCTCTGCTCTGACTGCAAACACAGTATGTAATTGCACCATTCTCAAACCTCTTTCACGCTCTTGAAAAATAATGTCTGCTAGAGAGATTGTATAAGGTAAGTCACATGTCTCACATGCTGCTGACCTGGGTTCGAGCTCCAAAAATGTATAGTTCTTCTGAGCACCACCAGGCATGATCCTTGAGTACAGAGCAGGATTAATATTGAGCACTGCTGAATATGCCTGCCACCCAGTAAAAGATAAAGTTTTTGGTGCCCAACCAGCTCACAAAGGTGAGGAAGCAGAAGCAGGACCCCACTTTCAACTAAGTGGGTGAGTCTGAGTGGTCTGGAAAGGGCCAAACCGACACTCTGGGGCCAGCAAGCTCCGGCAGTACAAGAAACAGTCCTCCCCTTGTCACATACCTCAGATATAGCTAACCTTTAGATGTAAACATCCTCCTCTGTTTATCACAGACCCTGGTCTGGCGAAGTCCCGCCCTACAGGATCCCAGTCCTTGACCTCCGGCCCAGAAATTGTAACTGACCATGTTTTCCTTCCTAGAGACTGTAACTCTTTGCCTGGTAACCGGGACCAAACAATGTATCCTTTAACGCTTGCTCTCCTGTGCCTCGGTTTTCTTGTTTTGATTCTTTCTGCTCAGTGGAATTTCCTGGAGGGGTTTACAAGAGGAGAGCGAATGAAGAGAGGCTGTGAAGGCTGCTGGGGCCACTGAGCCTGCCGGGGGCTTGGCCCGCCCTGCTTCTGCGTTTCTCTGCGCCTCTGACCGCTGGACTGTCTCCGTGCACTTTGGTACAACGAAAAGTAAGGCACCCTTGCAATTGAACAGCACTGCCTATTGTTGACTTCCCATCTTTGACTTCACATCTTCTCAGCTTTCAGACAAGACAATTAAGAAAAATTAAAAATTTCTGAGATTTTTGTGTTACATAACTGATTACACCCACATCATTTGCCACCCCTTTAGATTATTCCTTACATTTTTCTCCAGAGCTTTCCTTTCCTTCCAATTTTCAATGTTTATATTCTGAGGGTAGTCTTTGGGGCTGTCACTTTCCTTTTTCTTTATGTAGGAGTACTGCTATTTATGCAGCCACTGATTAGCTGATTGAATTGAGCATGAACTCCACCTTTTTTTCATAATTTATTTTTTCTTTTATTTATTGAATCACTGTGGGAAAAGTTCCTAAGCTTTTGGGTTTAAGTCTTGGTCATACAATGATCAAACACCTTTCCCTTCACCAGTACTCATTTTTCACCACCAAGAATCCAAATATACCCCCCTCCCAAGCCTCCCAATGCCTGTGAAGCAGATGATTTCTACTTAACTCTTTTCTACATTCATTACATTCATTATTTCGAGAAAAGATGCACCATTATTTAGAATCCCCCCCAAAAAAACCAGAATTACTGAAAAGGCATTGTGAAATACTCTTCCTATAGCTGGTTAACAGAATCATATAACGTTGCGCAGCTGCAATAGTGGCTGCGTAATTTTGGATCTCTGCAAAGAGCCAGATAATTACGAGATTGTTTTCTGTGCGTCTGGTGTTATGGCTGTGCTGGAGAGCTGCTACTGGGGGGCAACTTGTGACCTCGGTAGGGCATGAAAGACGAACCGGTTCCACCCCCCTTCCCATGCGACTGTAGTTGCCCTGTCAACGCAGACTCATACTTGGCTTTCCTATAAGCGCTGAGGCAGCAGCCACCCTGCTGCTGGGGGAGGGGGGGGTTGGGGGGGAGAAGGCGGAAGGGAGCAACACCCTTTTGCTCCCGGGGAGGCATGGTGCTGTATTTTAACGTATGGTCCATTCACTATTCTGCTGCAAGCTGCCGGGCTCTGGACTAAGTCCTTTTGCCTCTGGAGCCATGGCCATGCCAGAGAGCCGCTTCTGGGGGGTAACTCGTGACCTCGGTAGGGCGTGAAGTATGAGCTGGTCTCCCTTCTCATGAGACTGCAGTTGCCCCGTCATGGCCAGCTCATATCTGGATTCCAATAAGCTCTGAGGCGGCAGCCACCTTGCTGCTGCAGGGGGGGGGGGGTGGGCGGGGGGGGGGGCAAGGCGGAAGGGATCAACACCCTTTCCTTCCCAGAGAGGCATGGCGCTGTAGTTTAATGCTTGGTCCATTCACTTTTCTGCTGCAAGCTGCCATGCTCTGGATTAAGCCCTTTTTCCTCTAGAGCCATGGCCGTGCCGGTGTGCCGCTCGTAGGGGGCAACTCGTGACCTAGGTAGGGCGTTAAGGAAGAACTACTACCGCCCCCTTCCCATGTGATTGCAGTTGTGGGGCTCTCACTTTCTTCCACACACTTTGGTTCATCTTCTCTAATCTTATGACCTTCATATGAGAAAGGATTCATCTGAAAAATCAGCATCACCTGCTTATATATCCGGACTGTATGTATACCCAGTAGCGTCTGACATACAGGAGGCATGCAAAGCCACCAGGGGTGTTACAGGAATAGAGTACTATATGTGTTTGATTTTGTTTCTCTCCTTATCTAAAAAATGAGAAAGATCCTATGCTTACAAATGTTTCCTGTAAGAGTCGTCAAAAGTGTTCTCAGTTTCTTTCTACTTGTGTTTCTGGATCACATAAAATGTTGTTAGGGTGCGGTGTCAGATCTCCTTGCAGCAACAAGGACCACGTAGAGAATGCAACCCGCAAACAGGTAGTTTATTGTTTCTGGCTCATCAGGGTCAAGCCGGTTACACAGACACACAGGTCCCGTAGGTCCAGGCCAGACCCCGACCCAGGGTAAGGGAGTAACTTATATGGGCCCTCACTGACCATTACAGCAAAGACCACCATTATCATAACCAATAGATTTATAAGAATCCATTCTTAACCCATCCTATTTCTACTACTGAAAGTACATTGTTCCTGATCCTAGGAGCTTGAAGGGTAACATTTGGAGAAGTGGTTACATTGGATGAGCAAGTGAGCATAGCTTGCAAGGAGTATGCAGTTACATTTAATGAAAAAGCAGGCTCAGAGCATATCCTGCAGGCACACTTAGTTATCGCTCTTCCCTTGCAACCCACTTCCCTTGTCACCTGCCCCCATTTGCACATACCCTGGGGCACCTGTATCAAGGCAGCAGCCCCCAGGAAAATAGCAACTTGCCGGGCTCTCCAAGAGGGGCGAAGGAATCAAACCTGGCTCGGCCGGGCTGGCTGCTGCGTACAAGGCAAACACCCTACCACCCTACCCCTGTGCTATCGCTCCTGGGATTTGTAATTGGAGGACACAATTTTTTGTACTTCTAGATGGTGTGGGAAGGAAGGCCTGAGCAACATTTAGCAGTGCTCAAAGCCCAATTCTAGCTCTGTGCTCAGGGGTCACTGCTGGTGGTGCTCTGGGATATGTGTGTTGCTGGAGATCAAACTTGGGTCAGCCACATACAAGACAAGCATCTTAACCCCTAAATCTCGGCCCCTAAAGAGAAAGTGTTTTTAATTAGAAGACACGATTTCCAGTGTTTGGCATTGTAAGAGATATATTTTAAAAAGGTTAATCATAATTACCACCAAGTTTAAGATATTTTAAAATAGTGAGAAAAGACTTTTTTGAAACAACTCTAGGAAAGGAGAACTATGAAAACTGATATTGAGAACTAGTTCCATAATTAATAGTAGTTTATGACCAAATGACCGTGATCATGTAAACATTTCCAGACTTCCATACTTACAAGAACGCTTTCAATTTGAATGTCTCGCCACACGAACCAGCAGCAGCTTTCCAGCTCTCCTCCTCCTAAAATGGTGCCTCTCCTCACTATCTCCCAGCCTCTGTCTCTTTACTTCAGTCACCACCTTCTGTTTTCACAGTCAGAATTAATTTTGATTCGGCTGTGTTTATGACTTAGGTAACTCTCTCTTCTGGGGCCAGAGTGATAGCACATCAGATAGGGCACTCACCCAACCCGCGTCTAATCCGTGGCATCCCCTGTGGTCCCCTAAGCACTGCCAGGAATGAATCCTGAGCACAGAGCCAGAAGGTGTTATGTCCTGGGAAGGTAATTTCGCTCGCACATTGACCAGACCAGATGCCAATGCAAGGCCCCTTGATTGTTAGCTCGAGCTAGGGTCCAAGTCTCATACAACGCAGTGGAGACTTGATAAGGACCCCAACTCCGAATTCTAAGCCATTGATATAGGATTGGGTTACATAGCAGCAGTTTTTGTAGGAACTGGCGATGTGGTTCCAATTTGGATCCCGTGACTCCACAGCCTAGGCCCTCTCCACTTGGCTGGGGCCCACTGCCCATGGCCCCTACTGATAGGCTGTTGCCACAGGGTGGTTTATCTGCCCAGGGTGGTATTTTTTTTTTTTTTGGCAGTGGGACTTTGTGATGGGGAAAAGCGAGACTAAGGCCTGTTGAGTTTTGGTCTTAAAGTGGAGTCTGTCATGGCTCCACTTCGGCCTCACAAAGGAAGTCCTTCTGAGCACTCCCTGGTGTGACCCCTACTCACCAACTAAAAGACTCTTCTAAATAACTTTCTAGGAAGCTAATTTTTTTAGAATTATTAAAAATTATAGTCCGCGTATACTTTGTAGTTGACACTGAAAATAGGTATTTTTAGTTAGTACAGCCAATTAAGAATTTCTTTCCTTTTCAAGTATATCTTTCCATGAAAAATCATTAGGACATTAAAATAAATGGAAATCTTAGATGCAGATTTGGAATCACTCTTTCACTCTATTAAAACAGAATTTCAAAATTTGACAAAATATTAACTAATAACATTTCTCACTTAATCACTTAATCACTTAACTTCCCGTTAGTCGACGAGTTGCTCAAGCAGGCGCCAGGAATGTCTCCATTTGTCCCTGTCGCGTGCTAGTGGGCGGTCACGCGGTCTTTTGACAGCCCGTGGAATCTAGTCAGTAACAGCTCTAGTCCAGCGGTCGTCTTTAAATCTCATTACGTGACCAGCCCATCTGATTTTTGACACCTTGGCAAATGAGACAGCGTCCCTGATTCTTAATCGTCGACAGATGTCAGAACTCCGGATTCTTTCTCTCATTTGAGTGAAACGTGATATTCCAAGCATAGCTCTTTCTATTCTTCTTTGGGAGACCTGAATAGCTTTCTCATCCTGTTTGCGTAGGGCCCAGGTCTCTGAGGCATAGGTCAATGCAGGAAGAACAGTGGAATCAAAGAGATGTGCCCGGAGCCGGAGGTTCTTCGTCCTCTTAGCTATTTCTTCGACGTTCCTGAAGGCGTTCCAAGCTGCTCTCTTCCTCATGCACAGCTCGGGTGCCAGGTCATTTGTCATGTTGACTTCTCAACCTAGGTACACATAGCTGTTGCATTCGGAGATGGTCGTTCCGTTGAGAGTGAATGGGGCATCAGGAACGAGGCTGTTTCTCGTAAACATTGTCTTCGTAAGATTCAGCTGTAGTCCTACCTTTCCACACTCACGGTCAAAGTCGGCCAGCATTTGTGCCGCTTGGCTGATGTTTGGTGTTATTAAAACAATGTCATCAGCAAAGCGGAGGTGGTGTAGTTGCCGACCATCTATCTTCACTCCCATTCCTTCCCATTCTAGTCCTCGCATGATTTTCTCGAGGGTGGCACTGAAGGGTTTCGGTGAAATGGTATCACCCTGCCAAACCCCTCTCTTGACATCAACGATCACTTCTTTGTAGAATGGTGAGATCCTGGTAGTGAATCCATAAAAGAGCTCACGGAGGATCTTGATGTATTGGGCTTGAATGCCCTGATTGGCTATACCGCTTCCGTCTGAACAGAATCAAAGGCCTTCTTTAAATCAGTGAACGTTAAACAGATAGGCATCTTGAACTCCCTAGAAACCTCCATGAGTTTGGTTATCGTGTGGATATGGTCGATGGTGCTGAATCCTTCGCAGAACCCAGCTTGCTCGCATGGTTGTCCTTCATCTAGTGTTCTGCTAATCCTATTAAGGATGACTCGAGTGAACAACTTGTAGATGACAGAAAGTAGGCAGATCGGGCGATAGTTGCCAATGTCATGGATGTCTCCCTTCTTGAACAGTAGTACGGTCCTGCTGGTTTTCCATTGGGACGGAACCTTGCATTCAGACAGGTAGCGAGTGAAGTGCCGAGCCAGTGTATTGATGAGTACTGATGGCAGGTTCTTCAGGTGTTCAGGTCTAACCTTGTCTGGGCCGGGTGCTGTTTGTTTCTTTACCGACGAAATGGCCTGTCAGATTTCGGGAGGGAGAACGTTGGGAACGACATATCCATCCTGTGGAATTTGGTATGTTGGCAAGTGGACATGGCTATCGAAAAGATTGGAGTAGAAGTCATGGATAATCATCTCCATTGCCTTTCTGGAGGATGTGAAGGATCCATCAGGACGTCGGAGGGCAGCCATCTTGGTCTTGTAGTTGGCGAAGGACAGGCGGGCGTAAAGAATACCTTTCCCAGCTTCTGCCGCATCTACCAGTACTTCTGCTCTTCTCTCTTTGAGGTCTTCCTTGATCGCATCTCTGCACTGCTTTGCGAGCTCGACGTTAGCTTGCGGTTGCCTGGGGCATGCGCCAAACCACGCTGACGATTTTAGCTCAAGAGTTTTTGAAGACAGGCGATTTTTTTGTGGCTATCTCTCTCTTGGCGTTCCTCGCACAGTCATGGAGGTGCTGAACCAGTCGATCGTATTCCTCACCAATGTTGTCAACAATGGCATCTTCCCATGTTGCCGCAATAGTACCAAAGAGTTCCCAGTTGTTGGTCGTTCTGGGAGTTCTCTTCTTGAACTTTGCAGCCCTTTCTCCCCGCTCTGTGAAGTACAATTTTGCACCAAGGAGACGGTGGTCCGATCCCGTTTGGAATTTTGGGACAACAGCAACATCGGTCAGGCAAAACCCTCAATTGAATATGATGTGGTCTATTTCGTTGTGGAATCGTCCACCGGGAGACTCCCATGTCCAACGTTTAGATTCTGCCTTCTGGAACTGTGAGTTACCATGGATGGTCTTGGTCGACATGATGAACTCAGACAGTCTCTCACCCTGTTCGTTCCATTCTAGGCCATGGGTCCCGATGTGAAGTTCTTCAGCTGATCTTCTCGGTCCTATCTTGGCATTAAAATCACCCACAATGATCTTGTAGAAGGTGTCGTCTTCTTTATAGAACTTCTCCAGCTCCATGTAGAACTTCTCGATTTCTCTGTCATCATAATGAGATGTTGGTGCGTAGACAACGAAGATAGAAACGGCAGGCAGTAAGCCACATCTATTCAAATGTAAACGTCCAATTCGCGTTGTTAGGCATTCAGTGAATCAATACTCTTGGCCAAGTTTGTGTTGAAAAGGATACTGATGCCTCCGACACCTCTTTTATCGCATATTCCGAGGAAAAATTCTTCTCCAGTGTCAAAAACTGCATGGTGAGATTCGTGCCTTCTTGTCTCGGTCAGACCAATGATGGCATACTTGATCATTTGCGCTTCTAACATAAGGTCCTCGATGGATGTATCTGATGCTAGCGTACGTGCATTGAAAGTACAGATGATCATTTTTGTCTTCCTTCGTTGTGGCAGTCTAGTATGGCCTTGAGATTTTGTCGGCCTCTCCTTTCTCATCCTTCTCAGTGCTGCCATGTCGGTGAAGCCTTCAGGGTCAGGTGAATGAGACCAGTGTTAGTTACTGGTTTTGGCATATCGAATACACAACGGATAGCTTGCCAGGCTCTTCCGTGCGGGAGGAATACTCTCGGTAGCTTGCCAGTCTTTCCGAGAGGGATAGAGGCTTTTGGAGCGACCTCCAATCACCCTTGTAGGTGTTACATATTTGAACCCTACAAATATGGTACGACAAATCCGGAAGATGGGTATTTAGTGTCTTATGATGTGTTGCGCGGCCCGAAGCGGCTGCACAGGTCCGGAAAGCATCCTGGAGTGTGGCGAACCCTGGGTAGTGGAGGTAGTGTCACTAAAATTTTCTCACTACAATTGTTTAATATTTGGAGGAAGTCATACAATTTTGATTTAGTGTTTCAAAAACTTTTTTTGTAGTCTAATCTGATTGCCATTTGCTTAAGTACTTCCATTTTGGGGGAATCTGGGGAGGCTGCGCCTAGCTACGTCCCTGTAGACCATTAATTCATGTCTTTATAGAATAATACTGATACATTTCTTTTTTTTTTTTCCTTTTTGGGTTACACCTGGTGATGCACAGGGGCTACCCCTGGCTCTGCATTCAGGAATTACTACTGTTGGTTTCTAGAAGTTTCCTGCATCCCGTCTTGGAGCTCACCAATGATTTCCCCAGATGTTGTTACTCCATTGAAAATTCTGCTTCACCTGCCACACTCTTTGCTTCAATCGTTTCTGTTTGTACTTGTCTCAGTTCCACCTTATACGTTGCTGTGCTTTGCTGACTGATTGAGCCAGTGTTTCTCTGAGCTCAGTAGACATCACAGTGTCCCTAAAATCTTTATGTGAGAGTTTGCAAAGCTAGTTGATACCGATAGAACATTCTAGGCTATTGTCTTCACTCCCTGGGCTCGGTGGGCTTTTGTGCTGCTTCTTGTTATCTCTGCGGGACGTGCTGATGACCCTCAGACAGGAGATCTCCAAGGAGGTGCTGGCCATCAGCATGGAAGGGATGCTTCCACAGAGCATGCCAGGCAGGCCTGTTGCTGCTGAGAGTGCCGTGGTGGACTGAGCTGGGTGCCGTCCCGGGCCAGCGAGACGGTGCTGACCAAGGTCATGCAGCGCCAGTAGGCGGACTTGCCAGTAGGTCCGGAAAGCTTCCTGGAGTGTGGCGATGGCTGGGTAGTGGAGGTAGTGTCACTAAAATTTTCTCACTAAAATTGTTTAATATGTGGAGGAAGTCCTACCATTTTGATTTAATGTTTCAAAAACTATTTTGGTAGTCTAATCTGATTGCCATCTGCTTAAGTACTTCCATTTTGAGGGAAGCTGGGGAGGCTGTGCCTAGCTACGTCCCTGTAGACCATCTTCACCCTCTAAGACCCATATGGGGACACGCCCCAGGGACAACTGGCCACTGTGTGGGACACTCACAGCAGCATGCGTAGGTGAAGCTGGAAGAAGGGGTGTATGGGGTGCATGAGGGAGACAAAGGCAGAGGCCAGGTGTCCTCGGGATTCAATTCCTGTGACTCCCATCCCAACCTTCGCTCTCTCCCCTTGCACTGGGAGCCCCTGGGGTGCAGTGTCCCTGGCTCACCGTGACTCCCCAACACTGCTGCTCTAGACTGTGGATCTAAAGACAGTCCTTTGGAAGGGGTCACTTCTCAGGGTGGGTTTCCTGGGCAGCGCACAGTGTCCCATTGGAAAGGGGCCTTTGTGCACCCCCTCCACGCTCAGACGTTGACGCAGTCCCCGTGTCCACCTCTGCACCCGTCTTCACATGCGGCTTCCGGGAGCATCTGCGCCTGGTTCTCCCACGCACAGGCTCCAGGACACGGCGGGGGTGGGCTGGGACAGGGGGCTCTACGCTGTCGTGAGGGCAGCAGTGACCCACCTTTTCGGGGGGAGGGTGGCACTGGATTTGTTTCCCAGGAGCTCCAGCTCCAGGAGACTACTGGGGGGAGGTGACGGTCCCCCATCCCCCGCCCACCCCACACACAAGTTCGCCAGCGCCGCGCAGTCATGAGTTACTATTTCCTTCAACATTTATCTTTATTTTATTTTATCTTTAATTTTGATAAGTGAGACTCCAGGAGGTAGTGTTTCACGTGCTCTCCTGCGATCCCCAGCAGCAAAAGAGCCGCTGCAGCCTGCTCCGGAAGCTGTCATGCCGGGGAGGCTGTGCTACACTGGAGAGGGTAGAGGGACCCCTTGGCCTCCGTCCCCGCCTGTGTCCAGCCCGAAATGGCCACACCTTCGACTCCTGTATCCACGAGGCCCGTCCCGGTCACCGTGAATTGTTGGAGCACTAGCCTGCCTCTCGGCCCCCTCGGGGTGCTGGTCCTGGGGGAAGGCCCGGCTCACAGCGGGGGAGGCTGGCAGCTGCACCCCCGGGAGTCTCAGGGGGGGTGTTCCCAGATGGAAGGAGGGACCGGATGGGCAGTCTTGTCCTTGAGGTAGGCTCTGGCCTGTGGGAGGCTGGGCAGGGCAGACGGAGAGAAAGAACAGGACCGGCATATACAGGACCGGGGCCGGGGGCCTGGCCGATGGCGTTGCAGGTGAACGGCCAGTGTCCGCATGGACTACAAGTGCAGCCCTGTCGTGTTCTGGGTTTGGTGATTCCTCGCCATGCAGAGAGGGCACAGCCTCGGGGAGCTGCTGCCACTCCCAAAGGACCACGATCTGGACAGATGCTGGGCGTCTGATCCCCCACACGCCTGCCCCCCGGAGGAGCAGCAACCTGACTCGGGTCGGGCCGTGGAGGCCACGGTCTGCACGGCGGTCTGGGGCCCATGGGCACAAGGGCACGCCGTGAGGCTTGGCAGGACACAGGGTCCCCAGGGTGACCTGGGCCGGGCTCTGCCTCATGCCCCCGACTCTTCGGCCGGCTCAGGAAAGCTGAGCCAGCAGCAGAGACCCCTCAGGCGTCAGAGGGTGGCCTAAGCAGCTGTTTCCCAGAAGTAAACTGGAGCCAGGGTGGAGCAATCCGTACAGAGATGCCCTCTGTGTCCGAGGGGCAGGTAGAGAGGTGGATCTACTGAAGTAGAGCTGATCGGCGCCCGGGGCAGCAGGGGACATGAAGAGGCAAGGATGCCCTGCGGCTCGTCCCCAGCGTACAGAAAACGGGGGGACGTGGTACAGAGGCATACGCTGGCGGCGGGGGTCCTGTGGCTGGAGCCATTGTCTGCAGAGGACACAGGGCAAAAGGTTGGAGCCAGGAGGAGGGAGTAGAGGCCCCTGCTGACATGGGTGGGAGACCCCCGGCACCCCCACAGCCTGAGCCCCTCCCCCTCCTCAGGTCCATGAGGTCACAGTAGCCTCTGCACTCTCCCAGGGCCCCCCCCCCGCCCATTTTTTGTCTCACTGCACTGTCCCCAAGGGAGCACTCGGTCCTGAGGTGTCTGGGGAGGCGGGGGATAGTCAACTGGTCAGCTCAGGGCTCTCCCGCGGTGAAGATGTGCTCCTGCCAGGGAGGAGGGGCCGTCAGGGGTCATGCATAGCTTCCCAGCCAGGCCTGTCTGAGTCCCAAGACTTGCCAAGCCCGTGCACGAGGCTCCCTGAGGCACCTGCTTCCGGGGAAAGACCGGACACACCAGCTCCGGGAACCCAGAGCCCAGGGTCCCTCAGGGACATGCCGTCCTCTCTCCTGGGAACCTTGGTCTGTCCTGTGTCCCCCGCCCACCTGGAGGGCAGTTCCACTGCTTTCAACCCTGGTGTGGTTCACTGGGACCCCCAAGGCCTCAGGCTCTGCCTGTCTCCCTCCCGACTCTCCTCCAGTGCCCTCACGGTGCTGCTGTCCACAGGGACATCTTCAACCTGTGGCCTGGGCCGGATGGCCAGGACAGGGAGTGTCCCCTGGCAGAGCCCAGGCGGGAAAGCCGACCCCCTCACCTTGGTGTGTGCAGAGACTCTCCTCCTCCAGGCAGGCTACCAGTGCTGAGAATAAAGGGGGAGTGAGGGCCTGGGCCTCTCAGAAACTCAAGGAGCCTCCCCAGGCCTGGGCTCCTGCAGGGAACTGCAGGCTGGGCTCTCGCCTGATTCAGTCCCAGGGACGCTGAGCCCATTCTCAGTCCCTGTCAGGCCAGCACCCTGGTGCCAGCAGCACCCTGACCAGTCTGTGCACTGTGCTGCCTCACAGAGGCCCTGGGCCACCTCTGAGGGTCTCTCAGGTCACCACTGTCCTGGTAGCCCCCGTGGAAGCCCCTGTGTGAGTGACCCCTGCCCCGTGGGGTCAGTGACCGCAGGTCAGTGGGGAAGCATGTACTCTCCCCGGACCTGGGATCCCACAGGGACAGCCATTTCTCTCACAGTGCTGGAGGGGTTCTCCCTCACAGATTCTGGCCCTGAGGTAAACTGGGTCCCCCAGAACATCTCGCCCTGTCCCTCATGTCTGCGAGAGAGAGGACTGATGCTCTCTCCTGGTCAGACGCCCCGTCTGGTTTTTACAAACACACCTGCCGTCTCTCACCTCCAGGAAGTCTCCAGACTCTACCTGGTGCTGTTCCTTGACTCCAAACGGGCAACAAATGTCTTGAGCAAAAGCCAAAAGAGGATTATTGAAACACTTGAAAAGTAGGGGCCCTCCAGGCAGAGAACCAGCCATTCAGGCAGATATGGAAGGATTATGGGAGAATAAGACTGAGACTCCATCTTCATGGGATCAGAGAACTAATGACTTGCCTGTGGCAACTGAGCCAGAGAGCAGTAGGCCCGTTTATATACACTCTGCTGACATCACGGAAGCCTGAGGAGTCACAGAGGGTACCGGGCGGGGGAGGGGACCCCATGCATGGCTTCCATCGCCCTTGCCTCACCCAGGTCTGGGTGGTCTGTCCGCCCGCCTTGGTCTCCGGTTTCTCTGCCCTCCCTGTGTGGCCCTTCCCAGCCCGAGCCCTGCCCCCTGGCCTTGGCTTTGTTCTCTCAGGGACCCAGACACCCTGTGTCTGAGCTTTCCGTCTGTTTGCCTCACCGAAACTCTGACCTGGCCACTTTCCTATCGGCAGCGTCCTTGTTTCACGTCCTCTTTCCTGCAGACCCTCCCAGCAAAGTTTCTGTGTGATTCTGGAACTTGAGCTCCCGGCGCTGTCCCTCCGTGTTGGGTCTCGAAATCTTCCACATCAGGTTGGTTATGGTTCAGCCTTTACCACCTCTCCTCAGTGATGCTGGGTCCATTGCATCTCTGACACCCACTGCACTCAAGGACCGATAAAATAAATGGAATGCATCCAACCTCAGGCCATGGGGAGGGGCGTTGATGCCTCATTCTCTGTTGATGCTGAAGGTCATTGACACCATGATTCGGCGTTATTGGGATCCTTTGACAAGCCAGGAAGTCGTTTTCATTGCAGATGTAAACAATCCCCATTTTTATGTTTCTTTGCGCCTGCTTTTTGGTGTCAGCCAGCTATGCTCAGGGCTTCCTCCTGCTCTCCATTCAGAAATCAGCTTTGTTTACAAGAAATTTTGAACTATTTTATTTATGTATTTTTTTATTTAACCACTGTGAGATGCGGGTGTGAGATAGTTCCAAAGTTGTTCATGCTTGATTTTCAACCCTACAATGTTCCCATACCTGTGACCACCAATGTACATTTACTAACACCAATATTTCCAGTTTCCCTCCACTGCCCCCCCAAAAGTCTTCTTTTATGAAGGTAATTCCCCCCACACACACACCTTCTCTCTGTTTCTCTATTTGTCTCTTTCTGTTTCTGTGTCTTTCCCTGTATTTCTCTCTGTCTCCTCACTCTTCTTTCTTTACTTTTTGAACATTATGGTTTGAAATACAGATCTCTCACTCTCTCTCTTTCTCTCTTTGTATTTATATTTATACACACACACATACAGATAGATCATATATTTGATGGTCAGTATCAGCATATTCATATCTCTTCCATTGGTCTGTGGGTCTCTCTTGATTCCAATACCATGTTCTTTTAATTACTACCACATCCTAGTAATTTGAAGGTGAGGAAGGTGTTGTCTCCCATCTTCTAATCCCCAAGGATTGCTTTTAGTTATCTGTGGAGGTTTATTTTCCATATAATTTGCAGAATGTTTAATCTATTTGTTTGAAAATAATCATGGGTATCATTACAGGGTATAGGATAACATTGTTTTCTCCTTTCTCCCTGGGTGCAGGGAGCTTAGGTTTATTGGGTTATACCTCTCACACTGCTCCGGAGACACTCCCATTCCCTTGATTGTTGGAATATATCTCTAAACAGTTTTCGGCTTAAAATTGGATGGTCCTTTCTCCCTGGCCACAGGAAGTTTAGGTTTACTGAGTCATAATTATCACAGTTCTCCCAAGGTGCTCCCATTCCTCTTTGTTTATCTATAACCTCTTTCTTTGTGCTCTGCTTCCCCAATCGGTCAATCACCTGTATCCCCTAATCAGACTCCGTTAACTTGTAAGGTCAGATCCTTCTAAGGACACTGACAGGACTTGTGTTGGTAAGTAAAACATTGCCTTTCTCTTTTCTTTATGTCCTTTTCATATTGACTTCAGAGCAATGTCCTTTTTGTACAGACACAGGAAGACAGTGAATGGTATGCTTTTGAAACTTGAGGGTTAACTGACTCCAGATATTTGCTCCTATTTCCTTGACTTAAGCCTTAGTTGTCCTTATTTCCTAGCACCCCAGAAGGAAAATCCCAACCAGAGACTGGACCGACCCAGGGCAGACACTGTGCTCCCCGGCATCAAAATGGTCCAGGCGAAGTGCCATTAATACTTCACTATAAGTCAAGAGCATGGTCATGGGCAAATTCTGTCTTGATTCAAAGAGTAACAACTGGATTAGGACCCTGCTGTGGTTAGGAAATGCATTTTTAGGAGCTTTTTTGATAGAGTAATTAGGATTTTCTCAGTATAGTATCATATCATCTGCAAATAGTCAACACTTGACTTCTTGCTTTCCTATATAGATGCTTTTGCTATCTTTTCCTTGCCTAAGTACTATGGCAACCATTTCCCGTACTATATTGAACAGGAGTGGTGAGAATGGGCCACCTTGTCTTGTGCCTGATCTTAGAGGGAATGCTTTTAATTTTTCCCCATTAAGATTAACTATTGGTATGGGTTTTTCTATATTGAGGAATGTTCCTTCCAATCTCATTTTGTTGAGAGTTTTTGTCATGCTCTATCTTGTCGAATTCTTTCTCTGAATCTATTGGCATGGGTTTTGGTTGTTTTTTTTTTTTTTTGAGGGAGGTGTTGTTGTTTGTTTGGTTTTTTGCATGTGTCTAACCAGTTTTCCCAGCAGCATTTGTTGGAACAGGCTCTCCTTACTCCATTTCATATACCTAGCCTGTATTATGAATTAACTGCCCTTACATTAGAGGGTTTACCTCTGAGGTCTTAACTCTGTTCATGTGGTCTGCTTGTTCTAGTATCATGTGCTTTTGATCACTAAAGTTTTGGGAAAAGACCAGTTTGAGAGCAATCACTCCCATCATTTTCTCAGCAATTCTTGGCTTTTCTGATAACTCTTTCCTTCTCCTTTTCTGTTTGTTTCTTGGGAGAGTGGTGTCTGTTGCACACTGGGCTGTCCACATGACTTATTTCTAGATCTTTGAAAAGGGAAGCCCCCTGAGATTTCCTGAAGGAGTTAAAAGATATAAGCAGTGCAGAGGATTGACTAGGTACTGACCCATGAGCCTGACAGGCCAGTGCCTTAACCCCTACACTGTCTTTCTGACCTCTGGTAGTTTTTTGGTTTTATAAGAATTTTAAAAGTATTTTGTATATGTCCAGAGAGATTGCCATAGACATTTAATTTGCGAATGCATTGTGTCTGTAGGTTGGTCATCTTAACGATGTTGATATTTCCAAGGTATGAACATGGAATATGTTACCATCTCCATGTTGTGTTCAATTTCTTTTATAAGTGAAATAAAAGTTTCATCAGATATTTCTTTGATTTGCTTCGTTAAACTGGTTCTGAGATACTTGGGTTTTTAAAGACACAATCATAAATGGGGTAAATTTTTTTTTATCTATATCATTACGTGTTTACATAGGAAGCAACTGTTTTAAGTTATTGTTGTTGTTTTGTTTTTTTCGACATGGACTGTGTAACCTGGTATTATACTGTATAGGCTTGTAGTTTCTTGGGGTTTTTATCTTTAGGTTTTTACACGTACAATATCATGTCATATGCCCACTGCAGCACTGTCCTCGCGATGTCCATTGATTTGCTCCAGCAGGCACCAGTAACGTCTCCATTGTGAGACTTGTTGTTACTGGTTGTTTTGCATATCGAATATGCCACAGAGAGCCTGCCAGGCTCTGCCACGCGGGCAGTATACTCTTGGTAACTTGCTGGGCTCTCTGAGAGGGACACAGGACTCTAATCCGGGATGGCCACATCAGCAAGGCAAAGCCCCACCACTGTGCTATTACTCCAGCAAGTCATATGTTATTAGTAAATTTTGAGTTTTTTGTAAATTTATAATAGTGAAACACCATGAGGAACAGTTGTAGACTTACAAATGTCTTCCTTATGTCTTTGAGTCTTCTTATTAGGTTCTCTTTCAGCTGGCATCCTTTGGGCTTCTTGGATCTGGATGCCTGCATTCTCAGCTCTGGGAACTTTTTTTTTGTCTTTTAAACAATTTTCTTAATGAATTAGTGTGAGGTACAGTTAAACTTACAAACTTTCATGCTTATGTTTTAGTCATACATTGATCGAGTACTCATCCCACCACCAGTACTCATTCTCCACCACCAGTGTTCCATGTATCCCTCCCACCACCCCCACCCCATCCCCATCTCCCCTCTGTGACAGGCGCATTCCCTTTTACTCTCTATTTCTCTCCTTGAGGGTGTTGTGTTTGCAATGCAGATATTAAGTGGCCATCATGTACGCTCTATGGTCTACTTTCAGCACACATCTCCCATCCCTAGCGGGCCCTCCAAGCACCCTTTACTTGATGGTCCCTTCTCTACGTGAACTGCCTTTTCCCCCAGTATGCGGGGACTGCTTCCAAGACGTGGAACAATCCTCCTTGTCCTTATCTCTACTCTCCTTGGCTGTTAGTCTCCCATTGTGTTATTTTATATTTCACAAATGAGTGCAGTCTTTCTAGGTCTGTCCCAGTCTTTCTGACTCATTTCACTTACCATGAGACTTTCCATGTTGATCCACTTCGATGTAAATTTCATGACTCCATTTTTTCTAACAGCTGTGTAGTATTACTTGTGAAGGTGTGCCCAAGTTTCTTTAACCAGTCATCTGTTCTCGGGCACTTGGGTTTTTCCTAGATCCTTGTTATTGTCAACGGTGCTGCAAAGAACTTACTGTTGCAGATGTCATTTCGACTATACTTTTTCTGCATCTCTGGGATATACTCCCAGAAGTGGTATTGCTGAGTTAAATGGGAGCTCAATTTCTCATTTTTTTGAGAAATATTCATACTAGGGGTATGGTGCCGCCAGCAGGTCAAACTGTGCCTGTGAGTCGAGTGCATCAGCCACCTGATGGCGCCTTCAGATTTTCAGATACCCCACAATTGCTGCATGCCCTTGTCCAGACCTCAAAAACTTAGGGCAAAGTTTGCCAAGAAAGTTAATGGCTGAAAGTTAGGTGTGTGGGAGACACACCCACAAACTACCTCGGGCTCACCTATATAATTAGAGGATTGGCCTCTCTGGTTTCTGATCGAACTGCTTAACTGCTATGATCCCAGAGACTCAGAAAGAAATCTCAAACACCAATGGCTTTTGGCTGAAGTGCGTCCAATCCCTGCTGTAGGTCACAGGCACTGGGCCACCAGAGGTGGAAATAGGTTTCGTGCTTTGGCCTGTTCCTCTGGCAGCCCAGTGGGCGCCATCCTTCAGATTGTCCTATGAAATAAATGAAAACAGTTATTATTAAATTTTAAAATATTTACATAATAAAAGATTGACAACAAATGAAGCTGCCTGTTCCTGTGTCTCAGTGGGAACAAATTGCTGGGCTCTTACTGGACCTGTGAGTCAGATTCCCAGACCATCCTAGCCACTGCCTTCAAGGGCATTCTGGCCTTGAGAGAAGGTCTTGCAGCCTCAGCTCTCGCTGTAGGAGTGCTTATCCTAGCTGAGCCCCTGCGAGAGATAAGCTTCATGTGGAACTCGGTCCCTTTGCTACTCAATGGGCCTGTTTGCACCCTCCATCCTCCCATTTTTCCTGTTTCTTTCACAAGTGAATTTCCTGTATGCTAATAGCCGTCAGCCCACAGAAAGTTGCTATCCATCCAACACCACGTATGTTACTTGGTTCAGGGTCTTTGCTGGTAAGGAAACACAGGGCAGGGAAATATGACTCAGTCTGTAATTTAAAGAAACATCATCTTCCTTCTGTTTTCTCTCCTTGGGTCTCTTGATCTTTTCAGGCGCACCTGACTTCCCTCTCTGGATGACAGAGCCCTAGTGAGGAAACACTGTCTAGACTGTTGAGAACAGAAACAGGAAGGGGAAGGGGAAGGGGAAGAGGAAAGTGAAGGAGAAGGGAAAGGGAAGGGAAGGGAAGGGAAGGGAAGGGAAGGGAAGGGAAGGGAAGGGAAGGGAAAGGAAGGGAAGGGAAGGGAAGGGAAGGGAAGGGAAGAATAAGGGAATGGACTGGAATCTGCCTCCCCGCCCAGAAGCAAGGTGGCCACTGCTTCAGAGATTATTGGAAAGCCAAGTATGAGCCAACGGTGATAGGACACCTGCAGTCTCATGGGAAGCGGGGTGGTACAGGTTCATCCTTCACACCCTCGGGGTCACGAGTTGCCCCCACGAGCGCCTCTCCGGCATAGCCATAACACCAGATGCAGAGAAACCAATCTCATAATTATCTGGCTCTTTGCAAAATACAAAATCGTGCAGCCACTATAGCGGCCGCACAACATTATATGATTCTCGTAACTAGCTATAGAAAACAAAGGATTTCACGATGCCTTTTCAGCAATTCTGATTGTTGGTGGGAGGGAATTCTAAACAATAATGGTGCATCTTTTGTCAAAGTAAAGAATTTAATCAATGTAGTGAATAGGTAAATAGAAATCATGTGCCTCACAGGCATTGTGTGGGGTGGGGGGTATATTGGGATTCTTGGTGTTGAAAAATGAGTTCTGGTGAAGGGAATGGTGTTTGATCATTGTATGACCGAGATTTAAACCTGAAAGCTTTGTAACTTTTCCCACAGCGATTCAATAAATAAATATAAGAAGAAAAAATAAATAAAATTATGAAAAAAAGTAAGGTGGAGTTCATGTCCAATTCAATCCGTTAATAGGTGGCTTGATAAATAGCAGTGCTGCTAGATTAAAAAAGGAACAAAAGGGAAGGGAAAAGGAAAAGGAGAAAAGAAAAGAAAAGGAAAGAAAAGAAAAGAAAAGAAAAGAAAAGTTGGTGTTGGTATAAGGAGTCCTGTTCTATTAGTAATGGTAATAGGGCAGAGCTGGGATCCTTGGAGATGCTCTATGGTTCAGAGGGCAGTAGGGCAGAGGTGAGTGAAGAAAGGACATCGCACTCTCACCAGGAGCCGTCATGGCAGTCAATTCCTTGTGCATATTGTGAAACTGTGACATTTCCTGTAACTCTTGTTGGCTTTCCAAGATCATAGGATCTGATCTGCTGCTCTAACCAAAGCAGCAGCATCTAGTCAGAGCACTGGCGGTTCTGCTGAGAACGGGATGAGACTGAGTGTGAAAAGCAAGTGGAACTGGGAATGGGAGGAGCAGTCTGTGGACCTTAAGATGTGATGCCTGGGCTGTATTGTCAGGTTTCTAGTGAGTTCTTGCTTCTGCAGATAATCCCTCATCCTGGGAGAGACTGAACTGCATGAAAATTTGGGATGTTAAGAGTCCCAGAGCTTCATGACACCAATGTCAGTTTAGAAATGAGGTGCAGGGTGACAGACAACAGAAAAGACTGCTGAATCCCAAAATGTCACACAGAGGTATTATCTCTTTCATTATCCTCCGTTATTGATTCTCCACAAAGGCAAAGGTAGACGTTTTCAAGGCCTTGAATGCAGCCGTGAATCAAAGGTACTTGTTTGTGCTCACTCAAAGGGTTCTCCATTGCCACCATAGTGGCCCATAGCGCCCCCTGAGGAACCTCTTGAGAATTAGGCTTATCCGCTTCCAATATATCCCAGAATAACCAATAGGAGGTTTGAGACAGTTTACAAATGTGTGCACACTCAATATAAGAGCTCTGGGAAGAATGTATTAAAACAGGACCACGCTTATCTGACACCAAGAGATTTAACAGCAAGAAGGGAGCAGTGGGCAGTGGTAGGGCCTAGAACTGCCCCATCTGTGACCTGGGCTCCTCTGTTGGAGCGTATGGCAGTTGGGTACCTTTCTTAACTGAACCCAAGCACTTCTATTAAGTTCCTGGTAGGACTACGGAAGCTCGGTTCTCACTCTAGGTGGCAGAGCTCATGTCTTCTCAAGTTCAGAGGCTATCTTCATGTTCTCTCTCAAAAGGAACCACCAAAGAAAGTAAAGAGGTACAGCACACGGCCCAGTAGGCGCTCTATGAATTCTCTATTATTAAATTTCAGAACCGTGAAACGTGAGTTAAAACAAGAAAGGTATGAAAATTAAAGTTGGAAAGGTTATATGACCTATTCTAGATTAGAGTAAGGGTAAAGTCAATGCCAGTTTAAACCTAGCTATGTGTTTCAGCATCAGAAAGGGGGTCTCTTAGAGTATATTTCCAAGGACTCTGAATGATCTAGAAATGGTAATCTAGTCGAATAGCAATTTATTTATTAAAATCATGCATAGCATAGTAAAAAAAATCCAATCTCAGAAAATAAATATCATGTTAAAATAACTGGAAGACCCCGGGTCAGGTAGAAATTCATCTTAAAGTGCATTTGGGAAAGAACCCAAAAAACACTTTCCTTTGTATAATAATAACGCTCTTGCTTGTTTATAACAATGCCTGTTGCAAGCCGGGTAGCCCTGTCACCTCTTCTGGTTCTGCAATGGAGGCATTTATGGGACTCTCCTTTTTTAAGCCATGTTACTCACTTGTGTCTACAATCTCTCATTTCTTACAACAGTGACCAAATGACAAACCCTTGTTTTCTAAGCTGTCTGAAGAACACATAGTGACTGACCCTCAGCCTTCCCTTTGTCTTGGTCATTTTGGCTAGTTGTTGGAAGATGGTGGTTGTGGTAAAAGAACACATTTCTTTTTCTCTTTTTTCTTCTTCAAAGACATAACCTGATTCTGGTAACTATACCTAAACCATAGAATCTGAAACAGGTACAAACCAGGTAAAAATTGCTCTATTTAATGTCAACTCATATAAAAAATAAAAGTGCACTGAGTCTAGGGGGCGGAGAGATGTACAGAGCAGAAGGTAAATATCTTGCACACAACCAACCCAGATTCAACGCCCTAGAATTGCGAGATGCAGCCGGTCGTAGCCCTGGACATCACCATGAGCACTGACCGGTGTTGCCCTGGAGGCTCCCTGTCAGGGCCCTGCACATCCCCGGAGGCCCTTAGTACTTAGTAATACCAGCATGGCTCCTGTGATTCCAAGCACCTGAGATTCTGAATTCTGGCATTGAATCATCATCTTGATTGACAAAGTGTCTGAGGTTCTGTCACTGAGAATGCCCCGGCTGGACTCCTGAATGTCACTGGGAGTAAATAAATAACAACATAGAAAACATTATTTCAGAGTTTCAAAACAATTGCCTGTTTCAGGAATTATGCCTCTTGTGATTACTGATGGTAAATTTCTGACAGCTTCATTGCTTCACCTTCATTGATCATATTAATGCAAGTAAAATACCAACTAACATTCCGACTGAAACTACATTTACTGATTGAGAAAGAAATTCTTTACTGAATCAAATATAGATAGGCATGTATTGACATTTAAATTGCTAAATTGTAATTCACTGAGACCATATACTGAACATGAGTAAACTTGTTTCAAATAATATCATAGGAAAACCAAGTATTTACATAGGATTGGTAATAAGTATTTTGTATTTGATAGCTTCCCATTACTTACTACTCTAAACTATAGTGTTAATAAGTTTGTGGTAATTGTATATAATTCCCCGAACGAGTGATTTGTTGACTTTTGCCTTCACACTACTGGTCATGAGTCATATGTCACTTGCTTGTCTTTCCACCCTCCATCTTCCACCCTCCCCCTGCTTTTCCTTTCCCTACTTATTTATTTAAAAGTATTACCAACCAGTGAATATAGTAAAGAAATATCGTGGCAGCTAGGAACAAAATACTCCAACTGCCTTGAAAATCAGTGCCTAGATTGCAGATGGTTCCTGTTCGGGTTTGCTGCATGCCTTTGAATCTCTGAGCCAGGTGGCATATGTGGTCATCTTCTCCTCCTCTGACTGATTCTAGGCAAGCAGGTTTCTCTGATTTAGAGATGCATAGTATTCTTTTCACAGTATAAATCCATCAGTCTTGCATTTCTAAATAGATGATAGTAGAAATAGGTTCTTTCAGTCTGAGGTTTTAATATTGTGAGTTTCATTATTCTTAGAGCCTCAGTTTTGTAGTCATTACAGCAGTAATAGCCGTTTCCATAGTCTTGTTCAGATGACATTTAAAATTGGATCTCGGAATCCAGAATATTTGATCTAAAAAAGAAAATGTAAATTAGAAACAACAAAAAATGCTGCTTTGAGTTCCAGTGTGTTCCTGTCATTAAGGTGATGAATTTACAGCGAATTCTTAACTATTTTCTTTATCATCTAACTTTATGAATAAGACTTTTGAATTTAAGATAGATGTTTTGTATATTCTGGTTCAGGTATTTGTAAATGTTCAAGAATTTGTGCGATTTAAAAATGCACTAATTTGGCATCTAAATTTCAGTGGTTGTGTATGAGTGATAATACAGATGCTAAAAGAAGCACGAGATGGAAAGAATAAAGTTAAAAATTCTATAACTTAGCTTCATTTTTCTGAATTTTTTCGTGTATTTAGAGGACTAGAAAATATACAAATAAAGCAGGTGCTACAATAATGAAACTGTGATAGAGAAAAATATGGACACTATTGTCTCTGTTTATGGAGAAGGAGGAAGATCAGTGAATATATTTAATTTTGTTATTTTTACCTTTGGGTTACACCAAGCAGTTCTTAGGGTTTAGTCCTGACTGTGCTGTATTCAGGGTGCTTCACTCAGATGTCACCCACGTCCCCTGCATGCCAGGGAAGCTCCCTGCCCGCTGTTATTAATTCTTGTTTGTTTTTTGCCACATTTGCCCAGCAATGCTCAGGGTCACTGCTGTCTCTGTGCCCAGGAATCACTTCTGGTGGTGCACGGTTACCATATCGGGATGGACCTACACCCTGCGCCTGCAAGGCATGTGGCCTCCCTACCTTAGTACTGGCTGTCCTGTCTCCTGGGCCCTCCATGTCCCATCACTCGGCCCCTCCCCCTGTCCCATCTCATGGCCCTCCTGTAGATTGCAGACTACTAGCCATAAGCGTAGATCAGGGAGCCCAGGGGGAAAGACTGAACATGCTCTTTGCCACAAGGTGCTGAGTGATCCGCAGGAGGGTGCAGTGCACTGAGGGAGGGGTGCAGTGCTCTGAAGGAGGGGTGCAGTGCAGATCCCGGGGTGCATGATCTGAGCTCAGGTGCTCTGTCAGCCAGCTTCCCTGTGCGCTGCGGGGTTGCAGTGTTCTCAGGCGCCCACCAAGGGCTTGGGCTTAAGGCTCGTGACCAGGCTCGAGGGTAGCCCAGGAGAAGGCAGGAAACGTTGGCCCCTCCCATCACCCTGGCCCATGGCGGGGAAAACATGTGGGGAGAAGGCACCAGAGCCTGGTCCCCCAGGCCGTCCCTGCCAAGTACCAGATCCTCACCACTCACTGCAGCCTCGCCGAGTGGAGGGTGTATTTTCTCCTCGGGTTGGCTCCTTGGCGATCCCCTGGGTTAGGTAGTACCTGTCGTCCCAAGGAGCAGTTCTTGAATAGGCACCGCCTGTTGGGTCCACAGGGACTAGGGGAGGTTCATAGGCAGGCCCTGTGCCGCAGAGCAAGTCCCAGCGAGGTGTGCGAGAGATGCCCCTGCCCAGGCGCGTTGGGGGTCCCCCACGCCAGGACGGGGGAGGACGCAGCGCCCAGGGTTAGCCGCAGTGCATGAAGATGTGGCTCCGATGCAGAAGATTTCCTTGTTCTCCTATGTTCTCTTCTTCTGTGCTAGTGGATAAATGGCGAGCAGAAAGCGAGAAATCAAGCTACAGGGAAAGCAGGAGTTCAATCTGCATTCGCGCTCTTGGCAGACTGGCACACGGAGACAGAATTCAGCATCAATCCCAAGCCCAGGGCGATGAGATGCTGCTGCAGAACAAGGGGCTGACAGGTACTGGGCCTCCCCTGCAGGAGCATCTTGGTTCCCCTCACGGCTGAGCCGCTTTGCTCTTGCCGCTGCCTCTCTTTAAACTAAGCTGATACGGTTCATGGGCTGGAGCGATAGCACAGCGATAGGGCGTTTGCCTTGCACGCAGTCAACTGGCCCACTGGAGTTGGGCTCCTCCGCCCGCTCCGAGAGCCCCGCCAGCTACGGAGAGTATCTCGCCGGCAGGGCAGAACCTGGCAGGCCACCCATGACGTACTCAATATGCCAAACACAGTAACAACAAGTCTCAGGATGGAGAGGTACTGGGACCCCTCCAGCCAATCGATGAACAACGGGAGGACTGTGACTGTGACCTGTGATATGGTCCATCTGACTCGATCTCTCGTTAAATAGTGCTGTCTTCTAGTGATCGATGTTTACCAAGCCTGGAGTGGACCTTGCAAAGCAAAGCAAACTTTATTCCGAAATCTGAAAAATGAGCTGAATAAGATTACTGCATTTTGTTGTAGTAAGAATTTCCTTTCCTTTAAACTGTCATTGTCTTGTGATGTTGTGTGTTTAAAGTAAGGACCATCTTGATTTTAGACTGTCAGCGATTTAAAACAGCTCTTGGCTTGGCAGTTTTTCTGTACAGTCTGGCTACCGGATCTGAGGCAAAAAGATTTTGATGTCCTCTTATTTCGATAATTGACCATAGTAAAATTGGATAGAAAAGGAGAAAATTAGCACCTCTTTTTCTTTATAGCTGACCACTTTTTCGGTTTTTATTCCTTAGATCAAGTGTTACAAACATGGCTTTTCTATATTATGTAACACCCTAGGCATTTTGACAGCTCGCAGTTTTCCAGGGTGCTTGATTGATTTTCCCCTGTCCGGATTGTCATGTAGATGTGTGGACTCTCTGTGGGACCAACTCCAGGCAATGTGTGTGGAGGATGAGAAGGGTGAGAAAAGAGAATCTTACTATGATTTGTCAGGCAACAGCGTCAGCTCAGCGGAGGGCTGCTTGAGGATTGGGGTCATGAACAAATGTGTTGATTTTTAAAACTGCATCAGAGGTGACAGGGTTAGAACAGTGCTTCTGTACACACATGTCCTGTAGAAAATCACTGCCCCTCCTCCAAACCCCCAGAATGCCCAAGGCTTCCACCCTTGCCTCATGACCCCTCTAGTGACCCTCATCCTTCTTCCCTCTCTTCCTCTTAAAATCATTTCTGTATTCCAAATCCAGAATATTGTTGTCACTAGATACTTTTCATCCCTTGCTTTTTGTGGGGCCAGGGGTGCCTCCCCAGTGGTGCTCAGGAGGCCTTGGTGATCCCTGGGTGATCTGAGGAGCTGAGCCAGTGCTTCTGTGCCAGGGTCCAAGCATGTGATCCAGGCAGGCCCACGTTCTCATGTCCACCCAGGTCATTTCAGCAGCCCTTCAGAGCTGCCTTGGCATGCTCTGGGAAAACTAGCATATCTCACCAAACATCCCCCTTCAAAGTAGTGGAGGCGCGCCCTCTGGCGGATATTTTACTTTCCACAGTTAGCGTCAGAAAAGGACCTTCCTAGTCTTAAAAACAAGTGGAAACAAAGATAAATGTGACTGCACTAAAGGCAGAAGCTCTGAACTTCAACGAAATGATGACCAGAACATAAGTATAGCACACGAATGGGAGAAATATTTACCCAACATTTTTCTGAGAGCGGTTAATATCCCCTGTGAAGAATTTTGGATATAGCCATTACTATAACATATTGCCACAGTGGTACGCAAATCTTAGTGGTACCTGAGTATAATAAAAAGTTATTAGTTAGATAGAAAAAACGTTCAGAAATGTTTATCAGATGTTACTGAGTAATGAATTCGCTTGTGGAGTTCTAGTCCTAGTTTTTGAAGCACTATTAGGTTTCGTATTTGCATCTGGGAATAAGCAGCAATTCATCATTATTATTTTCTCTGTATATTGCTATTATTGTCATTTAATTAGTGATTCACTTTAAGAAATTACAAAAGAAGAATTGCAAAATTAAAAGTGAATTATTTCATTTAGGTAAAATTCACATCATGTTAAATGCCCGGGCCCCAAAGGAACCACAGCTGCTGGTAGTGCAAGACTGGAGGGCTGCAGTCAGGCGCGAAGGGCCCTGCTGCCAAGCAGTGGCCTCAGGGCCGAGTTCTCTGTCACTTGTTCTGTCTCTTGTGTTCTATGCCCAGCTGCAACTCCCCACTTCCATATAACTTCACAATATCCTGTTTCTCAGTAATATAGCATATATACGATCAGCATAATTAAAAAGATGTGCTCATTTTATCTTATGGGTCTACACATCGGAAAATATCCCCATTGTATTTATAATATATAAAAGATATCTTATAACATGTGTATATGTGTATGAATAACCTGATAACTCGTGTATAAAGAATATGGAGAGTATTTTTATTCTCCTAGTGTTATTCTGTCTATATGACATAATACTCTATATGTAATATACATACTCAACTTTTGGTTTTGGTCCATAGTCTACTAACTTTTGATATGTTGCCAAGAAAAAGGCTGAGGTATCATTTTTGTTCCTTTGTAGATTTGGATGCACATCAGGACACTTGAAGAATATGTTTATGAGAGGGATAGCTTGGCTGTGTGTGCATGTCTACTATATTATTAAATCTGGAGAGCAACAGCATAACTTGATATGTAAAGATAAAGAGTATTGATTGTCTTCATGTTTAATGAGAAAACTTTTAAATTTTATATGAGAATGAAATACATTATGTTGTCATGATAACACATTTTGAAGTATGTGTAACAAATGCCTAGCAGTTTACAACATGTTGTTTTTATACAGATGATGTTTTCAATATCCTGCCAAGAAGAAGGTTTTAAAATATTGATGCAAAGACAAGTACTTTTATCAGAAGATGAAGCACAGAAACTGTGCAAGGAATATGACCATGAAGCTTATTTTGAAGACCTTATAGAAAACATGATCAGGTGAAGTGATTTCAGGTTTAGAAAGTATGATATGTTTCTGAATCATTTAAATATTTTCCTAACCCTGTGTTTTGTTCCCATGGACAAACCTATATAGTCTATAAATATGTGCAGGAGCCTTTTATTTATTTATTTATTTATTTATTTATTTGCTACTATCCTACCCACCTCAAATCACAGCCCAAATTCTATCTACGCTAGTCCCTCTAGTGTGTCATGGAGTAATGGAAAGTCCCAGGTAAAGTTGCTGGAGCTCAGTTGAACCAACTCTAGAAATTCACGGTGTGCCACTTCAAGCAGAGAACTTTCTGATTTTCAAGGAATTTGATAATCATAAAGATTACTGTTCCTAAGCAAAATGGAATAATAGAAGTAAGATATCAGAAAACGAAGTCAAATCAAAGGTGGACTATACAGCCAGCAGGGCACATGCATATCCCAGCCAGAGTAGAACAGTAATCTAGGAAGCACCCCTGCAGACCTATGACCCTTCCCTTGCTTTCCCTACTTCCGTCCTCTTGTAAACATTACTCGTATTCCAAGTGAAGGTTGACTTCTGAATCTTGATAAAGGATTACTCTGTCACTTTTGATCCGAGTATCACTGAGTCATTGGGTCAGGCTCTGACCTGCCTGCCTGGTTGGTTGAGAACCACCAGAAATGGCCCGTGAGGTCTCTTGAGCATTGAGGGGCAGGGCTGCAAAAGAAAGTCAACAAATAAATGCATGTGTATTGCTTGTAACTAGTTATCTAAGGGGGTCATAATTTCAATAATTTTTTTTCTAACAGTGCTTCATCTTTAGACCTTGCTTTGTCAAGAAACAATGGTTTCCGGTACTGGAAAGCGATAATGGGACCAAGTTTTGTTGATGAAGCCAGACAATATTTTCCAGGGAGGTTTCATGTTAGAGGTATGAAACATTTTAAATGGGAGGCATTTTAGTATTTTTAATATAAAGTAATGCCTGTTTTTTTTTCTTTTTGGGTCACACCTGGTGATGCTCAGGGGTTACTCCTGGTTTTGCACTCAGGAATTACTCCTGGCGGTGCTCAGAGGACCATATGGGATGCTGGGAATCGAACCTGGGTTGGCCGCGTGCAAGACAAATGCCCTACCCGCTGTGCTATCGCTCCCGATAGCACAACGGTAGGGCGTTTGCCTTACAAACGGCCAACATGGCCGACCCGAGTTTGATTCCTCCGCCCCTCTCGGAGAGCCCGGCAGGCTACCGAGAGGATCTCGCCTGCACGGCAAAGCCTGGCAAGCTCCCCGTGACGTATTTGATATGCCAAACACAGTAACAACAAGTCTCATGACGGAGACGTTACTGGGCCCGCTCGAGCAAATCGATGAACAACGGGAGGACCGTGAATGCCTGTTTATTTATCAAATAAACTAAACATATTCCAAACTTACATCTCTTTCAAGACTGAAATTATTTTTTATGGATTCCTTTCAGATAGTATCAGCATCAAATTTATTTATGAAGGGTCTACAAATATTTTGTTGGTGTTACATTTTAGAAAGGCTAATAAAGCCATATGTTTCAAATATACCATCTGACATACCCCCAAATTATCCTCAAAAATTGGTTTTATTGTCATATTTATACTTGAGATAACTATAATACAGGAAACTGAACTGCCATTGTGTGATTAGCAAACAAATGTCGACAAAATTGTAATTTGTGCTTGAGCCCTGCTTGGGAGCATCCATGCCTTCTCTCTTCTTTACCTCTAAGTGTCAATTACCATGTGGTTATCTTTAAAATTTTAAATTAATCACATCTTTCGTGCCTCCTACGAATCTGTCTACATCAGGGGTGATCTAATGTTGCTTGGTAAACTGTAGGTAATCTATAAACAATGTTCCATTGTCTTATGTTGTATTTTGTGATATTGTGCTTTAACAGTTTTAACTTCTTTATCTCAAAGTTTATGTGATCAATTTGCAATGTATAGTTTCCCTATCAACCAACTGAATGGGAGCATTTCATTAGAAGTTGCTGAAAGGGAATACAGTATTTCTTCCCCGCTGAATATACACAGTGGGTAGGGAATTTGCCTTGCATGCAGTCGAACTGGCCAACCCAGGTTCGACTCTTCCACCCCTCTAGGAGAGCCCGGCAAGCTACCAAGAATATGTCTTCCACATGGCAAAGCCTGGCAAGCTACCCATGACATAATCGATATGCCAAACACAGTTTCACAATGGAGATGTTATTGGCCCCGCCCGAGCAAATCAATGAACAACCGAAGGACAGTGACAATGACAGTAACAGAATATACTTTAGCAATGATTAAACCTGACATACCACTTGAAGAAAGAGGGAAGCCTTTTTAAATGTGTATATTATTCCCCAAACTTTGTTAATTTTAATCTATAGAAGTGTTGAGAAAATACATTGATGAGCATTCATACACTTTTTAAAAAAACATTTATTGGTGAAACACCATGAGGTACAGTTGTACACATACAAATTTTTTTGCTTGGGTTTCCATTATACAGTGATCGAGTACCCATCCCCCCACCAGTGCCCATTTTTCACCACCACTGATCCCAGTATCTCTGCCACCCTCCATCCCTTCCATCCCACCCTGCTTCTGTTGCAGGGCATTCCTTTTTGTGCTCTTTTGCCTTTTGGGTCCTGTGGTTTGCAAAAGAGGCATTGAGTGGCAATTATGTTTGGTTTATAGTCTACTTTCAACATGCATCTCCCATCATGGGAGGATCCTCCCAACACCCTTTATTTGGTGCTCCCTTCTTTCTCTGAGCTGCCTTTTCCCCCAGCATGTGTGACTGGCCTCCAAGCTATGGAGGAGTGAAACTCCTGGTACTTATCTTGGCTATTCTTGGGTGTTAGTCTCCTATTTTGTTACTTTATGTTCCCCATATGAAGAGCATTCATACATTTGTGTTTAGATTCAACAGATAATTTTTGTCTATTATAAATTTTAATTTTCTTTTTTCTTCCCTCTTTTCTATGCTTCAGTTATAATTTAAATATTATTGAATTATGTTAAATTCCCTTACAAAGTTGAGAGAGATGGTATTTTTACTTTCATAAATATATTAGTATGGAAAATTGTTGAAAGTTTCTTAATGGTGTTTCTATTACTGGTACATCCTTCCATTACTGCATATATTCCATATAGCCATAACATATTTTGATTTTTTTAATTCAATTTTTACATTTCACTGGGGATTTCTTACATTAGTATACTGAAATTTAAGATATTATATGCCTCTCGTTTTTGTACAAAGTTTTAAACAGTAGAGTACTATTTTATTTAAAAATGCATGTGTTGCATCAGGCCAAAATCCATGATACATTGAAGACAAGGTCGGCGAATCCTCCATGATATTGAGACTAATGGTGTCTTCAAAGAGGACACTCCACTCACCAAGTGGAAACAGAGACAAACAAATGGGGCTATCTTAAATTAAGAAGCTTCTGCACCTGAAAAGATACAATGACCAGAATACAAAGACAATCTTCCGAATGGGAAAAGTTATTAACCCGATACCTATCTGATAAAGGGTTGATATCAAGGATATACAAAGCACTGGTTGAACTCTACAAGAAGAAAACACCTAACCCCATCAAAAAATGGGGTGATGAAATGAACAGAAACTTTCCCAAAGAAGAAATCTGAATGGCTAAGAGGCACATGAGGAAATGCTCCACGTCAGTAATCATCAGGGAGATTCAGATCAAAACAACAATGAGATATTTTCTCTCACCACAGAGACGGGTCCACATCCAAAAAAACAAAAGCAACAGGTGTTGGCATGGATGTGGCGAGAAAGGGACTCTGTTTCACTGCTGGTGGGAATGTCGACTGGTTCAGCCCTTTTGGAAAACAGTATAGAAGATTCTCAAAAAATTAGAAATTGAGCTCCCATTTGACCCAGCAATACCACTCCTGGGAATATATCCCAGAGAGGCAAAAAAGTACGGTTGAAATAACATCTGCACTTGTATGTTCATTGCTGCACTATTCACAATAGCCAAAATCCGGAAAACACCTGAGTGCTCAAGAACAGATGACTGGTTCAAGAAACTTTGTTACATCTACACGATGGATTACTATGCAGCTGTTAGAAAAGATGGAGTCATGAAATTTATATACAAGTGGTACTACATGGAAAGTATCATGCTAAGTGAAATGAGTCAGAATGAGAGGGACATACAGAGAAAGATTGCTTTCATCTGGGGAATATAAAGTACAAAATGTGAGATTATCACTTAAGAATAGCCAAGATAATTACCAGGAGGTTAACTCCATGGCTTGGAGGCCAGCCACACATGCACGGAAGAAGACAACTCAGATGCAGAGAGGAGCACCAAGTAAAGGGTGTTGGCAGGATCCTCCCAGGATGGGAGAAGCTTGCTGAAAGTAGAGTATAGACTAAACACGGTTGCCACTCAATGCCTCTTTTGCAAACCACAACACCTAAAAGGAGAGAGAGGGAACAAAAGGGAATGCCCTGCCACAGGGGTGGGGTGGGATGGGGAGGTGGGGTGTGGGAGGGATGCTGGGAGCACTGGGGGTGGGGAATGGGCACTGGTGGAATGATGGGCACTCAGTCATTGTATAACTGAAACCCAAGCACAAAAATGTGTAAGTCTACAACTGTACCTCATGGTGTTTCACTAATAAAAATTTAAATAAATATATAAAGAAATAAAAATGCATGTGTGAGGTGGGGCCAGAGAATCAGTCCAATAGTACCAGCTAGAGGGAGGGCGCTTGACTTGAACTCAGGCAACTTGGGTTCAGTCCACTGCATCCGATATGGTCTCTAGAACCCCACCTGGTATGATTCCTGAGCACAGAGTCAGGAGTAAGCCCTGAGCACAACTCGGAGGAAGAAAGGAAGGAAGGGAGGGAGGGATGAATGGAGGGAGGCAAGAAGTAAGAGAGGAAAGGAGGGGAGGAAGGTAGAGAAATAAGAAAAGATGTGTGGCTGTGTAAAAAACTCTTTAGTGGTGGCCAGGGCGTGGCCTCGACAGCTCTTCTCCTGCCTGTTAGGTTCTGGGTGACCCGGGGCCGCGCCCCCAGCTGGGGCAGCCCGGACCATGGGGCATATGGTGGAGGAGAAGGGTCAAGACGGTTGATTGATCAGATGCCATTTATTCCATTCTCCCCACACGTCAGGCTCCCATTCGAATCTGCTCTGCTCCTCATTCACGTCACCCCCTGTCTCTCCGCTCATCTCTGCACTCTCTTTCGCAGCCTGGGCTCTCTTTCTCTCTCTCCATGTGCCTGCTCCAGTATTCTTCCACATTCTTCTCTCTCTGTCCCCCTTGCTATTCGCTCTGTGGTCCATCTTGCCGACCTGCTCTCTCTCTCTCATTCTCCAACTCTCTTGCCTCTCCAACTCCCCTACACTCTGGGCTGACACTGAACCCAGTCAGGGAGCAAAATCAACATCAGATAGCACTTCCTGAGAGCCCACTAAATTCAAAGAAAACACCACCTAAAAGGTATTTCAAAGTCCTTTCTGACTGCCCCAGGCAAAATACCTCCTAAGGTCTTTTTGTCCTTTCCTCAGTCCAATATCTATCAACATCTTAAGACTAGTTTTTTTTGTATGGACACAGTAAGAGATACCATTGAGGCTTGTAGGGCAGCTCTCAGGGGAACAGCTTGCCACAGACTCAGACTACAGAGCTCAGGCCATATTAATCATTCCTAACCCTAGCAGGGTCCGAATCTAGTTATTACATTTTGGATCATGTCAGAATTTCTCCATGCCCAAATCCTTAACTTATAGTTAAGCATTATGGCACTTTGGCCAGGCCCATCTCGACGCTAGGGTACTATATAGCTTACATTTTGCCCTGGCTCCATCCAGTCCCTCATAGGGACCCTGCTTTTGGGGGTGCTAGGAAGTCAGAGCAGCTGAGGCTTAGGTGAGACAACAGATGCCCAGGAGGAAAATAACACTGAGAGTCATATTACAAAGGCATAGCATATACTGTCTTCTTGTATCCATACAAAAAGGGCATTGCTCTGAATTAACTATGCAAAGGACTTAGGGAGAAGAGAAAAACAATATTTACTAGTCAACAGAGCACTAAGAAAGAAGTTACAAATAAACACAGAGGAATGGGAGTACTGTGATGGGAGCAACCCAATAAATCTAATTTACCTGAGGCTCTGCAGGAAGGACAAAACAGTGTTATCCTACAGGGTTGGACAGGCAACTCAGTTGCCTGAGTGCATGGAGACCTAGGTTTCATCCCAGACTCTATCTGGTCTTCTGAGTCCCTCCAGGAGCAACCCCTGGGCAATGCTCTGGGAGTAGCTCTGAGCACTGCCAGTATAACTCCACACTAAAATCATACTAAATTCACACTAAAATCATAAGTGAAGGTTCAGTACTCTGGAAGCATTTAAACAGCCTTGAGTTTGGTAGATTCTACATCTGCATATCTGCCTTTAGCTTTTTCCCTCTGGGATAGTACATTCATCATTTTCCACCCATTTCTTCTTTACAACTGGTCTATTTAAACTTTCTATCTCCACTACAATTAAGTTTATTAGATCAATTTCAGTTTTCTATGAAATTATGTGTTCAATCCCAATAAAATTTGAAATCTGTTATGATTTTATTTGATTTCCTGCTTCAGTTGTTAGTCCCACTTGAATATTTCTAATTTTGATGTCTTTCAAAGTCAGAAGTTGATATTCTTTTCTTCTAATGCGTTATTTTCAATTTTGGCTAGCACAGCGGGTAGGGCGTTCGCCTTACAAGTGGCCAACATGGCCGACCCGAGTTGGATTCCTCCGCCCCTCTCGGAGAGCCCGGCAAGCTACCGAGAGTATTCGATATGCCAGACACAGTAACAACCAAGTCTCCAATGGAGACGTTACTGTGCCCGCTCGAGCAAATCGACGACTATTTCTAGTGTTAGCTTTAATGTTCTTATAGCTTTGAAGCTGGATTTTTAATTTATTTTCAATCTTTAGCTTTGCCAATAATTCTTTTTATATTTTTTCTGGAGTGGGCCACACCGGGCAATGCTCAGGGCTTCCTCCTGGCTCTACACTCAGGAATCACTTACGGCGGGGGTCAAGACCATATGGGATGCCAGGGATGGAACACAGGTCAGGAGCCTGCAAGGCAAGCACCCAACCTCTGTACTATTGCTTCAACCCCTTGTCAATAAATTTTTATAGGGGCTATGCCCAGCAATTGTTAGGATAAGGGACCACTCCTAGTAATACTTATAAGCTGCAGGCTGAAGTGTGACGCTTGAGTCCATCAGTATTTGGGGGCAACCTGGGCTACACCAGGTGGGGCTCAGTGAGGAGATCTGGGGGAGGGTGGCACCGGATTTGTTTCCCAGGAGCTCCAGCTCCAGGAGACTGCTGGGGGGGGGTGACGGTCCCCCATCCCCCGCCCACCCCACACACAAGTTCGCCAGCGCCGCGCAGTCATGAGTTACTATATTCTTGAACATTTATTTTTATTTAATTTTATCTTTAATTTTGATAAGTGAGACTCCAGGAGGTAGTGTTTCACGTGCTCTCCTGCGATCCCCAGCAGCAAAAGAGCCGCTGCAGCCTGCTCAGGGAGCTGTCATGCCAGGGCGGCTGTGCTGCACTGGAGAGGGTAGAAGGACCCCTTGGGCTCCGTCCCCGCCTGTGTCCAGGCCAAAATGGCCACCACCTTCTCCTCCTGTGTCCACAAGGCCCGTCCCGGTCACCGTGGATTGTTGGAGCACTAGCCTGCCACTCGGCCCCCTCAGGGCGCTGGTCCTGGGGGAAGGCCCGGCTCACAGCGGGGAAGGCTGGCAGCTGCATCCCCGGGAGTCTCATGGGGGGTGTTCCCAGAAGGAAGGAGGGAATGGACGGGCAGTCCTGTCCCTGAGGTGGGCTCTGGCCAGCGGTAGGCTGGGCAAGGCAGACGGAGAAAAAGAACAGGATCGGCCTATACAGGGCCGGGGCTGGGGGCCTGGCCGATGGCGTTGCCGGTGAACGGCCAGTGTCCGCATGGACTACAAGTGCAGCCCTGTCGTGTTCTGGGTTTGGTGACTCCTCGCCACGCAGAGAGGGCAGAGCCTCGGGGAGCTGCTGCCACCCCCAAAGGACCACGATCTGGAGAGTTGCTGGGCGTCTGACCCCCAACACGCCTGCCCCCCGGAGGAGCAGCACCCTGACTCGGGTCGGGGCGTGGAGGCCACGGTCTGCACGGTGGTCTGGGGCCCATGGGCACAAGGGCACGCCGTGAGGCTTGGCAGGACACAGGGTCCCCAGGGTGATCTGGGCTGAGCTCTGCCTCATGCCCCCGACTCTTCGGCCGGCTCCTGCAAGGTGAGCCGGCAACATAGATAACTTAGGCACCGGAGGGTGGCCTGCGCACCTGTTGCCCAAAAAGGAGCCAGTGTGGAGCAGTGTGTGCAGACCCCCCCACTGTGTCCGAGTTGGGCTCCGGTCTGTGGGAGGCTGGACGAGGGCCAGGGTCCTGGCAGATGTTGTTGAAGTTGTGGCTAGAGGCCGGGAATAGCCAGGAAGAAAAAAGCCGCAAGTGTCCCAACAGACTCCCCGAAGTGCAGCCCAGTCGTGTCCTGGTTGTGGCAACTCCTCGCCATGGAGAGCAGGCAGAGCCTCGGGGAGCTGCTGCCACCCCCAAAGGATCACGATCTGGAGAGCTGCTGGGCGTCTGACCCCCCAAACGCCTGCCCCCCAGAGGAGCAGCACCCTGACTCGGGTCGGGGCGTGGAGGCCACGGTCTACATGGCGGTCTGGCGCCCATGGGCACAAGGACACGCTGTGGGGCCTGGCAGGACACAGGGTCCCTTGGGTGCTCTGGGCCAGGCTCTGCCTCATACTGCTGACTCTTAGGCCGACTCGGGAAAGCTGAGCCGGCAGCAGAGACCCCTCAGGCGTCAGAGGGTGGCCTAAGCGGCTGTTTCCCAGAATGAACCTGGAGCCAGGGTGGAGCAGTCCGTACAGAGATGCCCTCTGTGTCCCAGGGGCGGGTAGAGAGGTGGATCTACTGAAGTACAGCTGATCGGCACCCGGGGCAGCAGGGGACATGAAGAGGCAAGGATGCCCTGCGGCTCGTTCCCAGCGTGCAGAAAACGGGGGGACGTGGAACAGAGGCATACGCTGGCGGCGGGGGTCCTGTGGCTGGAGCCATTGTCTGCAGAGGACACAGGGAACAAGGTTGGAGCCAGGAGGAGAGAGTAGAGGCCCCTGCTGACATGGGTGGGAGACCCCCGGCACCCCCACAGCCTGAGCCCCTCCCCCTCCTCAGGTCCATGAGGTCACAGTAGCCTCTGCCCTCTCCCAGGGCCCCACCGGCCATTTCTTGGCTCACTGCACTGTCCCCATGGGAGCACTCGGTCCTGAGGTGTCTGGGGCGGCGGGGGATAGTCACCTGGTCAGCTCACTGCTCTCCCGCGGTGAAGATGGGCTCCTGCCAGGGAGGAGGGGCCGTCAGGGGTCATGCACAGCTTCCCAGCAAGCCCTGTCTGAGCCCCAAGACCTGCCCAGCCCGTGCCCGAGGCTCCCTGAGGCACCTGCTTCCGGGGAAAGGCCGGGCACACCAGCTCTGGGAACCCAGAGCCCAGTGTCCGTCAGGGACCTGTCGTCCACACTCCTGGGAACCTTGGTCTGTCCTGTGTCCCCCGCCCACCTGGAGGGCAGTTCCACTGCTTCCCAACCTGTTGTGGTTCACTGGGACCCCCAAGGCCTCAGGCTCTGCCTGTCTCCCTCCAGACTCTCCTCCAGTGCCCTCACGGGGCCGCTGTCCACAGGGACATCTTCAACTTGTAGCCTGGCCCGTATGGCCAAGACAGGGAGTGTGCCCTGGCAGAGCCTAGGCGGGAAAGCCAA
Organism: Sorex fumeus; assembly: GCF_029834395.1. Classification (NCBI taxonomy): domain Eukaryota; kingdom Metazoa; phylum Chordata; class Mammalia; order Eulipotyphla; family Soricidae; genus Sorex; species Sorex fumeus. The sequence goes on along the minus strand of NW_026606077.1, from coordinate 22,525,952 downwards.
CCCCCTCACCTCGATGTGTGCAGAGCCTCTCCTCCTCCAGGCAGCCTTCCAGTGCTGAGAAGAAAGGGGGAGTGAGGGCCTGGGCCTCTCAGAAACTCAAGGAGCCTCCCCAAGCCTGGGCTCCTGCAGGGAACTGCAGGCTGGGCTCTCGCTTGATTCAGTCCCAGGGACGCTGAGCCCATTCTCAGTCCCTGTCAGGCCAGCACCCAGGTGCCAGCAGCACCCTGACCAGTCTGTGCACTGTGCTGCCTCACAGAGGCCCTGGGCCCCCTCTGAGGGTCTCTCAGGTCACCATTGTCCTGTTGGCCCCCGTGGAGGCCCCTGTGTGAGTGACCCCTGCCCCCGCAGGTCAGGGGGGAAGCGTGTACTCTCCCCGGAGCTGGGATCCCACAGGGACAGCTATTTCTCCCACAGTGCGGGAGGGGGTCTCCCACACAGACTCTGGCCCTGATGTAACTGGGTCCCCCGGAATACCTCGCCCTGTGCCTCACGTCTGCGAGAGAGAGGACTGATGCTCTCATCTGGCCACACGCCCCGTCTGCTTCTTTCAAACACACCTGCCCTCAGTCCCCCAGGACGTCTCCAGACTCTACCTGGTGCTGTTCCTTGACCGCAAACCGAAAACACATTTTTTCAGCAAAATCCAAAATAGAATGCCATTAAACCCCGAAAGGTAGGGGTCCTCAATCCAGAGAACCAGCCATTCGGGTAGATGTTCAGGAGTAATAGGAGAATAAGTGTGAGAATCCATGTAGAAGAGATCAGACAAGTATTCGCTTGCCTGTGGCAACTGAGCCAGAGAGCAGCAGGCCCGTTTATATACACTCTGCTGACATCACGGAACCCTGCGGAGTCACAAAGGGTCCCGGGCCGGGGAGGGGACCCCATGCATGGCTGCCACCAGCCCTGCCCCACTCAGGCCTGAGTGGTCTCTCTACCCGCCTAGGCCTTAGGTTGCCCTGTCCTCCCTTCCCGCCCTTTACAAGCCCCGAGCCCTGCCTCCTGGGCCTGGCCTTGTTCTCTCAGGAACCCAGTCACCCCCTGCGTCTGCGCTTGCCGTCTGTCTGCCTCACCGAGCCTCTGACCCTGACACTTTCCTCTCGGCAGTGTCCTTGTTTCACATCCTCTTTCCTCCAGACTCTCCCAGCAATGTTCCCACATGAACCTGGGCCTCGAGCATCCAGCCCTCTCCCACTGCGTTGGAGCCTCAAAATCCGCCACATTAGTTTGGTCTTTGCTCATCCTTTACCAAACATCTTTATTTTTTAAATAAAAACTCTTTCTTTGAAACAAACAAATGAAACAATTATTTTACTATTGTGTACATACACTAGACTCTCAAAGTGTAATTATTTGGCAATTTTTTTTTGTTTCTGGGGGGCCACACCTGGTGATGCCCAGGGCTTCTCTTGACTCTGCATTCAGGAATTACTCCTTGTGGTACTTGAGGACCCATGGAGGATGCCAGGGATCGAAGCCAGCTTCTCCACGGTACTATCCCTTAAGCTTTCGGCGTTTTTAAGGAATATAATCTGAATATCAATTTTTTAATGATTTTTACACGTTTTATATTCATAAAGTAGTTCACAGGAGTTCATTACAGGTAACATTCAAACACCCATCCAGCCAGTGAGCATCTTCCCACCACAACAAGAGGGAAGTGTGTGAAGGTTGTGGAAATTCATTCTGGGGCTAAATGTCAATTTGTAAGACTTTTCTCTTTGGGAAAAGTCCAGGTAGCGCTCTACTTTCAATATATAGAACTTTCCTTGTTCCTTTCCTCTTTAAATTTTATTTCTTTTCTACTTCCATCATAGTTTTATCAGAACTTAATGTATTATCATAATATTTGCTTTAAAGGCTGTTATTGATTGCCACTCATACATTCCACCATAAATATGTGTAAGTAGAAGGTAATATCAAATTTTCTTTGTAGATTAACTCCTAATTACAACTCTAAGTAAAATGTACTTGATCAATATTTCCTGTTTTGAGTAATATTTTTAAATATCATTTAACAGTTTCACTATCCACTTTAGCACTCTCCTCCCATTTTTCATCAATCTGCTCGAGCTGGCACCAGTAATGTCTTCATTGTGAGACTTGTTGTTACTGTTTTTGACATATCAAATACACCATGGACCTTACCAGGCTCTGCCGTGTGGACAGGATACTCTCGGTAGCTTGCCGGGCTCTCCAAGAGGGATGGAGGAATCAGACCCGGGTCAGCTGCGTGCAAGGTAAACGCCCTACTCACTGTGCTACCGCCTCATGTCCCCTTCCTTAATTCATGTCTTTATAGAATATTACTGCTACATTTCTTTTTTTTTTCTTTTTGGGTTACACAGGAGAATGACTTACATCGCTTCTTCTTCCAGTCCTACTGATAGAAGTGCCTTCCATCAGAGGCTCTTTCTGCAGGTTCAGAAGGATTACTAGCTCTTTCATCTCTGCTCTGACTGCAAACACAGTATGTAATTGCACCATTCTCAAACCTCTTTCACGCTCTTGAAAAATAATGTCCGCTAGAGAGATTGTATAAGGTAAGTCACATGTCTCACATGCTGCTGACCTGGGTTCGAGCTCCAAAAATGTATAGTTCTTCTGAGCACCACCAGGCATGATCCTTGAGTACAGAGCAGGATTAATATTGAGCACTGCTGAATATGCCTGCCACCCAATAAAAGATAAAGTTTTTGGTGCCCAACCAGCTCACAAAGGTGAGGAAGCAGAAGCAGGACCCCACTTTCAACTAAGTGGGTGAGTCTGAGTGGTCTGGAAAGGGCCAAACCGACACTCTGGGGCCAGCAAGCTCCGGCAGTACAAGAAACAGTCCTCCCCTTCTCACATACCTCAGACCTAGCTAACCTTTAGATGTAAACATCCTCCCCTGTTTATCACAGACCCTGGTCTGGTGAAGTCCCGCCCTACAGGATTCCAGTCCTTGACCTCCGGCCCGGAAATTGTAACTGACCATGTTTTCCTTCCTGTTTCTGACCATGTTTTCCTTCCTGTTTCTGGCCATGTTTTCCTTCCTAGAGACTGTAACTCTTTGCCTGGTAACCGGGGCCAAACAATGTATCCTTTAACGCTTGCTCTCCTGTGCCTCGGTTTTCTTGTTTTGATTCTTTCTGCTCAGTGGAATTTCCTGGAGGGGTTTACAAGAGGAGAGCGAATGAAGAGAGGCTGTGAAGGCTGCTGGGGCCACTGAGCCTGCCGGGGGCTTGGCCCGCCCTGCTTCTGCGTTCCTCTGCGCCTCTGACCGCTGGACTGTCTCCGTGCACTTTGGTACAACGAAAAGTAAGGCACCCTTGCAATTGAACAGCACTGCCTATTGTTGACTTCCCATCTTTGACTTCACATCTTCTCAGCTTTCAGACAAGACAATTGAGAAAAATTAAAAATTTCTGAGATTTTTGTGTTACATAACTGATTACACCCACATCATTTGCCACCCCTTTAGGCTATTCCTTACATTTTTCTCCAGAGCTTTCCTTTCCTTCCAATTTTCAATGTTTATATTCTGAGGGTAGTCTTTGGGGCTGTCACTTTCCTTTTTTTTTATGTAGGAGTCCTGCTATTTATGCAGCCACTGATTAGCTGATTGAATTGAGCATGAACTCCACCTTTTTTTTCATAATTTATTTTTTCTTTTATTTATTGAATCACTTTGGGGAAAGTTCCTAAGCTTTTGGGTTTAAGTCTTGGTGATACAATGATCAAACACCTTTCCCTTCACCAGTACTCATTTTTCACCACCAAGATTCCAAATATACCCCCCTCCCAACCCTCCCAATGCCTGTGAAGCAGATGATTTCTACTTAACTCTTTTCTACATTGATTACATTCATTATTTCGACAAAAGATGCACCATTATTTAGAATGCCACCCCAAAAAACCAGAATTACTGAAAAGGCATTGTGAAATACACTTTCCTATAGCTGGTTAACAGAATCATATAACGTTGCGCAGCTGCAATAGTGGCTGCGTGATTTTGGATTTCTGCAAAGAGCCAGATAATTACGAGATAGTTTTCTGTGCGTCTGGTGTTATGGCTGTGCTGGAGAGCTGCTACTGGGGGGCAACTCGTGACCTTGGTAGGGCATGAAAGACGAGCCGGTTCCACCCCCCTTCCCATGCGACTGTAGTTGCCCTGTCACCGCGGACTCATACTTGGCTTTCCTATAAGCCCTGAGGCAGCAGCCACCCTGCTGCTGGGGGGGGGGGGGGGGTTGGGGGAGAGAAGGCGGAAGGGAGCAACACCCTTTTGCTCCCGGGGAGGCATGGTGCTGTATTTTAACGTATGGTCCATTCACTTTTCTGCTGCAAGCTGCCGGGCTCTGGACTAAGTCCTTTTGCCTCTGGAGCCATGGCCATGCCAGAGAGCCGCTTCTGGGGGGTAACTCGTGACCTCGGTAGGGCGTGAAGGATGAGCTGGTCTCCATTCTCATGAGACTGCAGTTGCCCCGTCATGGCCAGCTCATATCTGGATTCCAATAAGCTCTGAGGCGGCAGCCACCTTGTTGCTGCGGGGGGGGTGGGGGCGGGGGGCCAAGGCGGAAGGGATCAACACCCTTTCCTTCCCAGAGAGGCATGGCGCTGTAGTTTAATGCTTGGTCCATTCACTTTTCTGCTGCAAGCTGCCATGCTCTGGATTAAGCCCTTTTTCCTCTAGAGCCATGGCCGTGCCGGTGAGCCTCTCGTAGGGGGCAACTCGTGACCTAGGTAGGGCGTGAAGGAAGAGCTACTACTGCCCCCTTCCCATGTGATTGCAGTTGTGGGGCTCTCACTTTCTTCCACACACTTTGGTTCATCTTCTCCAATCCTATGACCTTCATATGAGAAAGGATTCATCTGAAAAATCAGCATCACCTGCTTATATATGCGGACTGTATGATACCCAGTAGCGTCTGACATACAGGAGGCATGCAAAGCCACCAGGGGTGTTACAGGAATAGAGTACTATATGTGTTTGATTTTGTTTCTCTCCTTATCTAAAAAATGAGAAAGATCCTATGCTTACAAATGTTTCCTGTAAGAGTTGTCAAAAGTGTTCTCAGTTTCTTTCTACTTGTGTTTCTGGATCACATAAAATGTTGTTAGGGTGCGGTGTCAGATCTCCTTGCCGCAACAAGGACCACATAGAGAATGCAACCCGCAAACAGGTAGTTTATTGTTTCTGGCTCATCAGGGTCAAGCCGGTTACACAGACACACAGGTCCCGTAGGTCCAGGCCAGACCCCGACCCAGGGTAAGGGAGTAACTTATATGGGCCCTCACTGACCATTACAGCAAAGACCACCATTATCATAACCAATAGATTTATAAGAATCCATTCTTAACCCATCCTATTTCTACTACTGAAAGTACATTGTTCCTGATCCTAGGAGCTTGAAGGGTAACATTTGGAGAAGTGGTTACATTGGATGAGCAAGTGAGCATATCTTGCAAGGAGTATGTGGTTACATTTAATGAAAACGCAGGCTCAGAGCATATCCTGCAGGCACACTTAGTTACCGCTGTCACCTTGCAACCCACTTCCCTTGTCACCTGCCCCCATTTGCACATACCCTGGGGCACCTGTATCCAGGCAGCAGCCCCCAGGAAAATAGCAACTTGCCGGGCTCTCCAAGAGGGGCGAAGGAATCAAACCTGGCTCGGCCGGGCTGGCTGCTGCGTACAAGTTAAACACCCTACCACCCTACCGCTGTGCTATCGCTCCTGGGATTTGTAATTTTGGAGGACACAATTTTTTGTACTTCTAGATGGTGTGGGAAGGAAGGCCTGAGCAACATTTAGCAGTGCTCAAAGCTCACTTCTAGCTCTGTGCTCAGGGGTCACTGCTGGTGGTGCTCTGGGATATGTGTGTTGCTGGAGATCAAACTTGGGTCAGCCACATACAAGACAAGCATCTTAACCCCTAAATCTCATCCCCTAAAGAGAAAGTGTTTTTAATTAGAAGACACGATTTCCAGTGTTTGGGTTTGTAAGAGATATATTTTAAAAAGGTTAGTCATAATTACCACCAAGTTTAAGATATTTTAAAATAGTGAGAAAAGACTTTTTTGAAACAACTCTAGGAAAGGAGCACTATGAAAACTGATATTGAGAACTAGTTCCATAATTAATAGTATTTTATGGCCAAATGACCGTGATCATGTAAACATTTCCAGACTTCCATACTTACAAGAACGCTTTCAATTTGAATGTCCCACCACACGAACCAGCAGCAGCATTCCAGCTCTCCTCCTCCTAAAATGGTGCCTCTCCTCACTATCTCCCAGCCTCTGTCTCTTTACTTCAGTCACCACCTTCTGTTTTCACAGTCAGAATTAATTTTGATTCGGCTGTGTTTATGACTTAGGTAACTCTCTCTTCTGGGGCCAGAGTGATAGCACATCAGATAGGGCACTCACCCAACCCGGGTTTAATCCGTGGCATCCCCTGTGGTCCCCTAAGCACTGCCAGGAATGAATCCTGAGCACAGAGCCAGAAGGTGTTATGTCCTGGGAAGGTAATTTCGCTCGCACATTGACCAGACCAGATGCCAATGCAAGGCCCCTTGATTGTTAGCTCGAGCTAGGGTCCAAGTCTCATACAACGCAGTGGAGACTTGATAAGGTCCCCAACTCCGAATTCTAAGCCATTGATATAGGATTGGGTTACATAGCAGCAGTTTTTGTAGGAACTGGCGATGTGGTTCCAATTTGGATCCCTGTCCAGTCCCGTGACTCCACTGCCTAGGCCCTCTCCACTTGGCTGGGGCCCACTGCCCATGGCCCCTCCTGATAGGCTGTTGCCACAGGGTGGTTTATCTGCCCAGGGTGGTATTTTTTTTTTTTTTGGCAGTCGGACTTTGTGATGGGGAAAAGCGAGACTTAGGCCTGCTGAGTTTTGGTCTTAAAGTGGAGTCTGTCATGGCTCCACTTCGGCCTCACAAAGGAAGTCCTTCTGAGCACTCCCTGGTGTGACCCCTACTCACCAACTAAAAGACTCTTCTAAATAACTTTCTAGGAAACTAATTTTTTTAGAATTATTAAAAATTATAGTCCGTGTATACTTTGTAGTTGACACTGAAAATAGGTATTTTTAGTTAGTACAGCCAATTAAGAATTTCTTTCCTTTTCAAGTATATCTTTCCATGAAAAATCTTTAGGACATTAAAATAAATGGAAATCTTAGATGCAGATTTGGAATCACTCTTTCACTCTATTAAAACAAAATTTCAAAATTTGACAAAATATTAACTAATAACATTTCTCACTTAATCACTTAATCACCTAACTTCCCGTTAGTCGACGAGTTGCTCAAGCAGGCGCCAGTAATGTCTCCATTTGTCCCTGTCGCGTGCTAGTGGGCGGTCACGCGGTCTTTTGACAGCCCGTGGAATCTAGTCAGTAACAGCTCTAGTCCAGCGGTCGTCTTTAAATCTCATTACGTGACCAGCCCATCTGATTTTTGACACCTTGGCAAATGAGACAGCGTCCCTGATTCTTGATCGTCGACAGATGTCAGAACTCCGGATTCTTTCTCTCATTTGAGTGAAACGTGATATTCCAAGCATAGCTCTTTCTATTCTTCTTTGGGAGACCTGAATAGCTTTCTCATCCTGTTTGCGTAGGGCCCAGGTCTCTGAGGCATAGGTCAATGCAGGAAGAACAGTGGAATCAAAGAGATGTGCCCGGAGCCGGAGGTTCTTCGTCCTCTTAGCTATTTCTTCGACGTTCCTGAAGGCGTTCCAAGCTGCTCTCTTCCTCATGCACAGCTCGGGTGCCAGGTCATTTGTCATGTTGACTTCTCAACCTAGGTACACATAGCTGTTGCATTCGGAGATGGTCGTTCCGTTGAGAGTGAATGGGGCATCAGGAACGAGGCTGTTTCTCGTAAACATTGTCTTCGTAAGATTCAGCTGTAGTCCTACCTTTCCACACTCACGGTCAAAGTCGGCCAGCATTTGTGCCGCTTGGCTGATGTTTGGTGTTATTAAAACAATGTCATCAGCAAAGCGGAGGTGGTGTAGTTGCCGACCATCTATCTTCACTCCCATTCCTTCCCATTCTAGTCCTCGCATGATTTTCTCGAGGGTGGCACTGAAGGGTTTCGGTGAAATGGTATCACCCTGCCAAACCCCTCTCTTGACATCAACGATCACTTCTTTGTAGAATGGTGAGATCCTGGTAGTGAATCCATAAAAGAGCTCACGGAGGACCTTGATGTATTGGGCTTGAATGCCCTGATTGGCTAGGGCTTTAATGACCGCTTCCGTCTGAACAGAATCAAAGGCCTTCTTTAAATCAGTGAACGTTAAACAGAGTGGCCTCTTGAACTCCCTAGAAACCTCCATGAGTTTGGTTTTCGTGTGGATATGGTCGATGGTGCTGAATCCTTCGCAGAACCCAGCTTGCTCGCATGGTTGTCCTTCATCTAGTGTTCTGCTAATCCTATTAAGGATGACTCGAGTGAACAACTTGTAGATGACAGAAAGTAGGCAGATCGGGCGATAGTTGCCAATGTCATGGATGTCTCCCTTCTTGAACAGTAGTACGGTCCTGCTGGTTTTCCATTGGGACGGAACCTTGCATTCAGACAGGTAGCGAGTGGAGAGCCGAGCCAGTGTATTGATGAGTACTGATGTCAGGTTCTTCAGGTGTTCAGGTCTAACCTTGTCTGGGCCAGGTGCTGTTTGTTTCTTTACCGACGAAATGGCCTGTCAGATTTCGGGAGGGAGAACGTTGGGAACGGCATATCCATCCTGTGGAATTTGGTATGTTGGCAAGTGGACATGGCTATCGAAAAGATTGGAGTAGAAGTCATGGATAATCTTCTCCATTGCCATTCTGGAGGATGTGAAGGATCCATCAGGACGTCGGAGGGCAGCCATCTTGGTCTTGTAGTTGGCGAAGGACAGGCGGGCGTAACGAATACCTTTCCCAGCTTCTGCCGCATCTACCAGTACTTCTGCTCTTCTCTCTTTGAGGTCTTCCTTGATCGCATCTCTGCACTGCTTTGCGAGCTCGACCTTAGCTTGCGGTTGCCTGGGGCATGCGCCCAACCACGCTGACGATTTTAGCTCAAGAGTTTTTGAAGGCAGGCGTTTTTTTTTTGTGGCTATCTCTCTCTTGGCGTTCCTCGCACAGTCATGGAGGTGCTAAACCAGTCGATCGTATTCCTCACCAATTTTGTCAACAATGGCATCTTCCCATGTTGCCGCAATAGTGCCAAAGAGTTCCCAGTTGGTGTTCGTTCTGGGAGTTCTCTTCTTGAACTTTGCCGCCCTTTCTCCCCGCTGTGTGAAGTACAATTTTGCTTGAAGGAGACGGTGGTCCGATCCCGTTTGGAATTTTGGGACAACAGCGACATCGGTCAGGCAAAACCCTCAATTGAATATGATGTGGTCTATTTCGTTGTGGAATCGTCCACCGGGAGACTCCCATGTCCAACGTTTAGATTCTGCCTTCTGGAACTGTGAGTTACCATGGATGGTCTTGGTCGACATGATGAACTCAGACAGTCTCTCACCCTGTTCGTTCCGTTCTAGGCCATGGGTCCCGATGTGAAGTTCTTCAGCTGAACTTCTCGGTCCTATCTTGGCATTAAATTCACCCACAATGATCTTGTAGAAGGTGTGGTCTTCTTTATAGAACTTCTCCAGCTCCATGTAGAACTTCTCGATTTCTCTGTCATCATAATGAGATGTTGGTGCGTAGACAACGAAGATAGAAACGGCAGGCAGTAAGCCACATCTATTCAAATGTAAACGTCCAATTCGCGTTGTTAGGCATTCAGTGAATCAATACTCTTGGCCAAGTTTGTGTTGAAAAGGATACTGATGCCTCCGACACCTCTTTTATCGCATATTCCGAGGAAAAATTCTTCTCCAGTGTCAAAAACTGCATGGTGAGATTCGTGCCTTCTTGTCTCGGTCAGACCAATGATGGCATACTTGATCATTCGCGCTTCTAACATCAGGTCCTCAAAGGATGTATCTGATGCTAGCGTACGTGCATTGAAAGTACAGATGATCATTTTTGTCTTCCTTCGTTGTGGCAGCCTAGTATGGCCTTGAGATTTTGTCGGCCTCTCCTTTCTCATCCTTCTCAGTGCTGCCACGTCGGTGAAGCCTTCAGGGTCAGGTGAATGAGACCAGTGTTAGTTACTGGTTTTGGCATATCGAATACACAACGGATAGCTTTCCAGGCTCTTCCGTGCGGGAGGAATACTCTCGGTAGCTTGCCAGTCTTTCCGAGAGGGATAGAGGCTTTTGGAACGACCTCCAATCACCCTTGTAGGTGTTACATATTTGAACCCTACAAATATGGTACGACAATTCCCGAAGATGGGTATTTAGTGTCTTATGATGTGTTGTGCGGCCCGATGTGGCTGCACAGGTCCGGAAAGCATCCTGGAGTGTGGTGAACGCTGGGTAGTGGAGGTAGTGTCACTAAAATTTTCTCACTAAAATTGTTTAATATTTGGAGGAAGTCATACAATTTTGATTTAGTGTTTCAAAAACTATTTTGGTAGTCTAATCTGATTGCCATCTGCTTAAGTACTTCCATTTTGAGGGAAGCTGGGGAGGCTGTGCCTAGCTACGTCCCTGTAGACCATCTTCACCCTCTAAGACCCATATGGGGACACGCCCCAGGGACAGCTGGCTACTGTGTGGGACACTCACAGCAGCATGCGTAGGTGAAGCTGGAAGAAGGGGAGCTGTGGGGTGCATGAGGGAGACAAAGGCAGAGGCCAGGTGTCCTCGGGATTCATTTCCTGTGGCTCCCATCCCAACCTTCGCTCTCTCCCCTTGCACTGGGAGCCCCTGGGGTGCAGTGTCCCTGGCTCACCATGACTCCCCAACACTGCTGCTCTAGACTGTGGATCTAAAGACAGTCCTGGGGAAGGGGTCATTACTCAGGGTGCGTTTCCAGGGCAACGCACAGTGTCCCATTGGAAAGGGGCCTTTGTGCACCCCCTCCACGCCCAGATGTTGACGAACAACCCGTGTCCACCCATGCCCCTGTCTTCACATGCGGCTTCCGGGAGCATCTGCGCCTGGTTCTCCTCCGCACAGGCTCCAGGACATGGCGGGGGTGGTCTGGGACAGGGGGCTCTACGCTGTCGTGAGGGTAGCAGTGACCCACCTTTTCGGGGGGAGGGTGGCACCGGATTTGTTTCCCAGGAGCTCCAGCTCCAGGAGACTGCTGGGGGGGGAGTGACGGTCCCCCATCCCCCGCCCACCACACACTCAAGTTCGCCAGGGCCGCGCAGACATGAGTTACTATTTTCTTGAACATTTATTTTTATTTTATTTTATCTTTAATTTTGATAAGTGAGACTCCAGGAGGTAGTGTTTCACGTGCTCTCCTGCTATCCCCAGCAGCAAAAGAGCCGCTGCAGCCTGCTCCGGAAGCTGTCATGCCGGGGCGGCTGTGCTGCACTGGAGAGGGTAGAGGGACCCCTTGGGCTCCGTCCCCGCCTGTGTCCAGGCCAAAATGGCCACCACCTTCTCCTTCTGTGTCCACGAGGCCCGTCCCGGTCACCGTGGATTGTTGGAGCACTAGCATGCCTCTCGGCCCCCTCGGGGCGCTGGTCCTGGGGGAAGGCCCGGCTCACAGCGGGGGAGGCTGGCAGCTGCACCCCCGGGAGTCTCAGGGGGTGGTGTTCCCAGAAGGAAGGAGGGAACGGACGGGCAGTCTTGTCCCTGAGGTGGGCTCTGGCCAGCGGGAGGCTGGGCAGGGCAGACGGAGATAAAGAACAGGACCGGCCTATACAGGGCCGGGGCTGGGGGCCTGGCCGATGGCGTTGCCGGTGAACGGCCAGTGTCCGCATGGACTACAAGTGCAGCCCTGTCGTGTTCTGGGTTTGGTGACTCCTCGCCACGCAGAGAGGGCAGAGCCTCGGGGAGCTGCTGCCACCCCCAAAGGACCACGATCTGGAGAGTTGCTGGGCGTCTGACCCCCAACACGCCTGCCCCCCGGAGGAGCAGCACCCTGACTCGGGTCGGGGCGTGGAGGCCACGGTCTGCACGGCGGTCTAGGGCCCATGGGCACAAGGGCACGCCGTGAGGCTTGGCAGGACACAGGGTCCCCAGGGTGATCTGGGCTGAGCTCTGACTCATGCCCCCGACTCTTCGGCCGGCTCCTGCGAGGTGAGCCGGCAACATAGAGAACTTAGGCACCGGATGGTTTCCTGCGCACCTGTTGCCCAAAAAGGAGCCAGGGTGGAGCAGTGTGTGCAGACCCCCCCACTGTGTCCGAGTTGGGCTCCGGTCTGTGGGAGGCTGGACGAGGGCCAGGGGCCAGGCAGATGTTGTTGAAGTTGTGGCAAGAGGCCGGGAATAGCCAGGAAGAAAAAAGCCGCACGTGTCCCAACAGACTCCCCGAAGTGCAGCCCAGTCGTGTCCTGGTTGTGGCAACTCCTCGCCATGGAGAGCAGGCAGAGCCTCGGGGATCTGCTGCCACCCCCAAAGGATCACGATCTGGAGAGCTGCTGGGCGTCAGACCCCCCAAACGCCTGCCCCCCAGAGGAGCAGCACCCTGACTCGGGTCGGGGCGTGGAGGCCACGGTCTGCATGGCGGTCTGGGGCCCATGGGCACAAGGACACGCTGTGGGGCCTGGCAGGACACAGGGTCCCCTGGGTGCTCTGGCCCAGGCTCTGCCTCATACCGCTGACTCTTAGGCCGACTCGGGAAAGCTGAACCGGCAGCAGAGACCCCTCAGGCGTCAGAGGGTGGCCTAAGCGGCTGTTTCCCAGAAGGAACCTGGAGCCAGGGTGGAGCAGTCCGTACAGAGATGCCCTCTGTGTCCCAGGGGCGGGTAGAGAGGTGGATCTACCGAAGTACAGCTGATCGGCGCCCGGGGCAGCAGGGGACATGAAGAGGCAAGGATGCCCTGCGGCTCGTTCCCAGGGTGCAGAAAACGGGGGGACGTGGTACAGAGGCATACGCTGGCGGCGGGGGTCCTGTGGCTGGAGCCATTGTCTGCATAGGACACAGGGCACAAGGTTGGAGCCAGGAGGAGAGAGTAGTGGCCCCTGCTGACATGGGTGGGAGACCCCCGGCACTCCCACAGCCTGAGCCCCTCCCCCTCCTCAGGTCCATGAGGTCACAGTAGCCTCTGCCCTCTCCCAGGGCCCTCCCCGGCCATTTCTTGGCTCACTGCACTGTCCCCATGGGACCACTCGGTCCTGAGGTGTCTGGGGAGGCGGGGCATAGTCACCTGGTCAGCTCACTGTTCTCCCGCGGTGAAGATGGGCTCCTGCCAGGGAGGAGGGGCCGTCAGGGGTCATGCACAGCTTCCCAGCCAGCCCTGTCTGAGCCCCAAGACCTGCCCAGCCCGTGCCCGAGGCTCCCTGAGGCACCTGCTTCCGGGGAAAGGCCGGACACACCAGCTCCGGGAACCCAGAGCCCAGTGTCCCTCAGGGACCTGTCGTCCACACTCCTGGGAACCTTGGTCTGTCCTGTGTCCCCCGCCCACCTGGAGGGCAGATCCACTGCTTCCCACCCTGGTGTGGTTCACTGGGACCCCCAAGGCCTCAGGCTCTGCCTGTCTCCCTCCCGACTCTCCTCCAGTGCCCTCACGGGGCCGCTGTCCACAGGGACATCTTCAACTTGTAGCCTGGCCTGGATGGCCAGGACAGGGAGTGTGCCCTGGCAGAGCCCAGGCGGGAAAGCCAACCCCCTCACCTCGGTGTGTGCAGAGCCTCTCCTCCTCCAGGCAGCCTTCCAGTGCTGAGAAGAAAAGGGGAGTGAGGGCCTGGGCCTCTCAGAAACTCAAGGAGCCTCCCCAGGCCTGGGCTCCTGCAGGGAACTGCAGGCTGGGCTCTCGCCTGATTCATTCCCAGGGACGCTGAGCCCATTCTCAGTCCCTGTCAGGCCAGCACCCTGGTGCCAGCAGCACCCTGACCAGTCTGTGCACTGTGCTGCCTCACAGAGGCCCTGGGCCCCCTCTGAGGGTCTCTCAGGTCACCACTGTCCTGTTGGCCCCCGTGGAGGCCCCTGTGTGAGTGACCCCTGCCCCCGCAGGTCAGGGGGGAAGCGTGTACTCTCCCCGGAGCTGGGATCCCACAGGGACAGCTATTTCTCCCACAGTGCGGGAGGGGATCTCCCACACAGACACTGGCCCTGAGGTAACTGGGTCCCCCGGAATACCTCGCCCTGTGCCTCACGTCTGCGAGAGAGAGGACTGATGCTCTCATCTGGCCACACGCCCCGTCTGCTTCTTTCAAACACACCTGCCCTCAGTCCCCCAGGACGTCTCCAGACTCTACCTGGTGCTGTTCCTTGACCGCAAACGGAAAACACATTTTTTCAGCAAAATCCAAAATAGAATTCCATTAAACCCCGAAAGGTAGGGGTCCTCAATCCAGAGAACCAGCCATTCGGGTAGATGTTCAGGAGTAATAGGAGAATAAGTGTGAGAATCCATGTAGAAGAGATCAGACAAGTATTCGCTTGCCTGTGGCAACTGAGCCAGAGAGCAGCAGGCCCGTTTATATACACTCTGCTGACATCACGGAACCCTGCGGAGTCACAAAGGGTCCCGGGCCGGGGAGGGGACCCCATGCATGGCTGCCACCAGCCCTGCCCCACTCGGGCCTGAGTGGTCTCTCTACCCGCCTAGGCCTTAGGTTGCCCTGCCCTCCCTTCCCGCCCTTTACAAGCCCCGAGCCCTGCCTCCTGGGCCTGGCCTTGTTCTCTCAGGAACCCAGTCACCCCCTGCGTCTGCGCTTGCCGTCTGTCTGCCTCACCGAGCCTCTGACCCTGGCACTTTCCTCTCGGCAGTGTCCTTGTTTCACATCCTCTTTCCTCCAGACTCTCCCAGCAATGTTCCCACATGAACCTGGGCCTCGAGCATCCAGCCCTCTCCCACTGCGTTGGAGCCTCAAAATCCGCCACATTAGTTTGGTCTTTGCTCAGCCTTTACCAAACATCTTTATGTTTTAAATCAAAACTCTTTCTTTGAAACAAACAAATGAAACAATTATTTTACTATTGTGTACATACACTAGACTCTCAAAGTGTAATTATTTGGCAATTTTTTTTGTTTCTGAGGGGCCACACCTGGTGATGCCCAGGGCTTCTCTTGGCTCTGCATTCAGGAATTACTCCTTGTGGTACTTGAGGACCCATGGAGGATGCCAGGGATCGAAGCCAGCTTCTCCACGGTACTGTCTCTTAAGCTTTCGGCGTTTTTAAGGAATATAATCTGAATATCAATTTTTAATGATTTTTACACGTTTTATATTCATAAAGTAGTTCACAGGAGTTCATTACAGGTAATATTCAAACACCCATCCAGCCAGTGAGCATCTTCCCACCACAACAAGAGGGAAGTGTGTGAAGGTTGTGGAAATTCATTCTGGGGTTAAATGTCAATTTGTAAGACTTTTCTCTTTGGAAAAAGTCCAGGTAGCACTCTACTTTCAATATATAGAACTTTCCTTGTTCCTTTCCTCTTTAAATTTTATTTCTTTTCTACTTCCATCATAGTTTTATCAGAACTTAATGTATTATCATAATTTTTGCTTTAAAGGCTGTTATTGATTACCCCTCATACATTCCACCATAAATATGTGTAAGTAGAAACTAATATCAATTTTTCTTTGTAGATTAACTCTTAATTACAACTCTAAGTAAAATGTACTTGATCAATATTTCCTGTTTTGAGTAATATTTTTAAATATTATTTAACAGGTTCACTATCCATTGTAGCACTCTTCTCCCATTTTTCATCAATCTTCTCGAGCGGGCACCAGTAATGTATTCATTGTGAGACTTGTTGTTACTGTTTTTGACATATCAAATACACCATGGACCTTGCCAGGCTCTGCCGTGTGGACAGGATACTCTCGGTAGCTTGCCGGGCTCTTCAAGAGGGATGGAGCAATCAGACCCGGGTCAGCTGCGTGCAAGGTAAACGCCCTACCCACTGTGCTAACGCCTCATGTCCCCTTCATTAATTCATGTCTTTATAGAATATTACTGCAACATTTTTTTTCTTTTTGGGTTACACCTGGCAATGCACAGGGGCTACCCCTGTCTCTGCATTCAGGAATTACTCCTGGCGGTGCTCGGGAGACCATCTAGGATGCTGGGAATTGAATCCGGGTCAGCCGCATGCAGTGCAAACGTCCTACCCGCTGTGCTATCTCTCCCACAGCGGGTAGGGCCTTTGCCTTACATGCAGCCGAGCCAACCAACCCGAGTTTGATTCCTCGGCCTCTCTCAGAGAGCCCAGCAAGCTACCAGAGTATCTTGCCTGCACGGACAAGCTTGGCAAGCTACCCACGACATATTCGCTATGCCAAACACAGTAACAACAAGTCACGATGGGGACGTTATTGGGCCCACTAGAGCGAATCGGTGAACAACGGAAGGACAGTGCTACAGTGCTACTGCTACATGAGACAGATTGTCTTAATTGAAAGCATTACCCAAAACTGTGTTTTGAAATGTAAGTTGCTGTGTCTTTGTTCTTACTCTTTTGGAGGAGTGACACTAAAAGCAGAAAATGAACAAGAGTCATGTCTTTGTTTTGTGAAATGAGAGGGAAAAGAATTCACGTGAAGTATAGACCCCAAGAACACTCTCAGAAAGATCACTTTTAGAAAAGTGAAAGCTGAAGTTCTGCAAATTATGAGTGCGACTAGTGAATTTGAAAACCCTGAGTCTTTTTTGTACAAGAGCAAATAAGTTTCTTTGAGGAAGTAGGAGAATGACTTTAGATGTTGGGGAACAGTTTTCTTCAAAGAACCCAGAGACGTTGCGCACCAGGTCAAGGCAGACGTGGGATCAAGGATGATGGACACTCAGAGAAACACCCTCTGGGAGCAGCTGATGGCTGTTCGCTTCATTGCCAAATACACACATATTTTATAGAACTTCTCGGCTTACAAGAACGTCCAATCGCACGAAGTTCAGCATGATTGTCCTATCATCTTTTCTTCTCTGCTTTGCTCCAGTAGAATCCCAATTAAGGCTAGGATGACCTGCTTAGCGTAGGTGACAGTTTCTGTGTCTTTGGCGCATGTGACTAGGAGATTGAGTGAGGCTCAAGGCTCAACAGCCCGTGCTGACATCCTTTCTTGCCAAGTTTGCCAAATACTTGCTCTTGTGATGCTTCGCTTGTGGGCCACTTTGCAAGTTCAAGTCTTATCTACTCCAGTGCCCGTCGCCATAGTCCACATCTAGATAGTTCCACACTGTACAAATTTCCTTCATAACACTGATTTTTGCTGTCCCTTATGTTCTGATAAATCCTATCTTTATTCTCCTTTATTTTCAGGACTCTTCTGATTTCTTCTCATTGACCTATAGTTCTTTGCTGCTTTTGTCTTCCTCTTCTTTGGGGATTCTGGTGATTCTTCTATTGTTTCTCTTCAACACATCCTGTACTTCTCTGGTGTGCTGTCTATCGCTTTTGGGATTTCCTTCCACCTTCTGTTGGTTTCTAGAAGTTTCCTGCATCCCGTCTTGGAGCTCACCAATGATTTCCCCAGATGTTGTCACTCCATTGAAATTTCTGCTTCACCTGCCACACTCTTTGCTTCAATCGTTTCTGTTTGTACTTGTCTCAGTTCCACCTCATACTTTGCAGTGCTTTGCTGACTGATTGAGCCAGTGTTTCTCTGAGCTCAGTAGACATCACATCATCAGAAACTCAGTAGACATCACATCATCAGAAAGTCAAGGAGCCTCCCCAGGCCTGGGCTCCTGCAGGGAACTGCAGGCTGGGCTCTCGCTTGATTCAGTCCCAGGGACGCTGACCCCATTCTCAGTCCCTGTCAGGTCAGCACCCTGGTGCCAGCAGTACCCTGACCAGTCTGTGCACTGTGCTGCCTCACAGAGGCCCTGGGCCACCTCTGAGGGTCTCTCAGGTCACCACTGTCCTGGTGGCCCCCGTGGAGGCCCCTGTGTGAGTGACCCCTGCCCCGTGGGGTCAGTGACCGCAGGTCAGTGGGGAAGCATGTACTCTCCCCGGACCTGGGATCCCACAGGGACAGCCATTTCTCTCACAGTGCTGGAGGGTTTCTCCCTCACAGATTCTGGCCTGAGGTAAACTGGGTCCCCCAGAACATCTCGCCCTGTCCCTCATGTCTGCGAGACAGAGGACTGATGCTCTCTCCTGGTCAGATGCCCCGTCTGGTTCTTACAAACACACCTGCCCTCTCTCCCCCAGGAAGTCTCCAGACTCTACCTGGTGCTGTTCCTTGACTGCAAACGGGCAACAAATGTCTTGAGCAAAAGCCAAAAGAGGATCATTAAAACACTTGAAAAGTAGGGGCCCTCAAGGCAGAGAGCCAGACATTCAGGCATATATGGAAGGATTATGGGAGAATAAGACTGAGACTCCATCTTCATGGGATCAGAGAACTAATGACTTGCCTGTGGCAACTGAGCCAGAGAGCAGAAGGCCCGTTTATATACACTCTGCTGACATCACGGAAGCCTGAGGAGTCACAGAGGGTACCGGGCGGGGGAGGGGACCCCATGCATGGCTTCCATCGCCCTTGCCTCACCCAGGTCTGGGTGGTCTGTCCGCCCGCCTTGGTCTCCGGTTTCTCTGCCCTCCCTGTGTGGCCCTTCCCAGCCCGAGCCCTGCCCCCTGGCCTTGGCTTTGTTCTCTCAGGGACCCAGACACCCTGTGTCTGAGCTTTCCGTCTGTTTGCCTCACCGAAACTCTGACCTGGCCACTTTCCTATCGGCAGCGTCCTTGTTTCACGTCCTCTTCCCTGCAGACCCTCCCAGCAAAGTTTCTGTGTGATTCTGGAACTTGAGCTCCCTGCGCTGTCCCTCCGTGTTGGGTCTCGAAATCTTCCACATCAGGTTGGGTATGGTTCAACCTTTACCACCTCTCCTCAGTGATGCTGGGTCCATTGCATCTCTGACACCCACTGGACTCAAGGACCGATAAAATAATTGGAATGCATCCAACCTCAGGCCATGGGGAGGGGCGTTGATATCTCATTCTCTGTTGATGCTGAAGGTCATTGACACCATGATTCGGCGTTATTGTGATCCTTTGACAAGCCAGGAAGTCGTTTTCATTGCAGATGTAAACAATCCCCATTTTTATGTTTCTTTGCGCCTGCTTTTTGGTGTCAGCCAGCTATGCTCAGGGCTTCCTCCTGCTCTGCATTCAGAAATCAGCTTTGTTTACAAGAAATTTTGAACTATTTTATTAATGTATTTTTTTATTTAACCACTGTGAGATGCGGGTGTGAGATAGTTCCAAAGTTGTTCATGCTTGATTTTCAGCCCTACAATGTTCCCATACCTGTGACCACCAGTGTACATTTACTAACACCAATATTTCCAGTTTCCCTCCACTGCCCCCCCAAAAGTCTTCTTTTATGAAGGTAATTCCCCCCACACACACACCTTCTCTCTGTTTCTCTATTTGTCTCTTTCTGTTTCTGTGTCTTTCCCTGTATTTCTCTCTGTCTCCTCACTCTTCTTTCTTTACTTTTTGGACATTATAGTTTAAAATACAGATCTCTCTCTCTCTCTTTGTATTTATATTTATATACACACACACACATACAGATAGATCATGTATTTGATGGTCAGTGTCAGGATATTCATATCTGTTCCATTGGTCTGTGGGTCTCTCTTGATTCCAATACCATGTTCTTTTTATTACTACCACTTCCTAGTAATTTGAAGGTGAGGAAGGTGTTGTCTCCCATCTTCTAATCCCCAAGGATTGCTTTTAGCTATCTGTGGAGGTTTATTTTCCATATAATTTGCAGAATGTTTAATCTATTTGTTTGAAAAAATCATGGGTATCATTACAGGGTATAGGATAACATTGTTTTCTCCTTTCTCCCTGGGTGCAGGGAGCTTAGGTTTATTGGGTTATACCTCTCACACTGCTCCGGAGACACTCCCATTCCCTTGATTGTTGGAATATATCTCTAAACAGTTTTCGGCTTAAAATTGGATGGTCCTTTCTCCCTGGCCACAGGGAGTTTAGGTTTACTGAGTCATAATTATCACAGTTCTCCCAAGGTGCTCCCATTCCTCTTTGTTTATCTATAACCTCTTTCTTTGTGCTCTGCTTCCCCAATAGGTCAATCACCTGTAACCCCTAATCAGACTCCGTTAACTTGTAAGGTCAGATCCTTCTAAGGACACTGACAGGACTTGTGTTGGTAAGTAAAACATTAAGTTAAGTTAAAGTTAAAGGCCCTC
The DNA here is from genome assembly GCF_029834395.1 of Sorex fumeus. NCBI lineage: Eukaryota > Metazoa > Chordata > Mammalia > Eulipotyphla > Soricidae > Sorex > Sorex fumeus. The sequence goes on along the minus strand of NW_026606077.1, from coordinate 22,505,760 downwards.
CCGTTGATCGTCGATTTGCTCGAGCGGGCCCAGTAACGTCTCCATTGGAGACTTTGTTGTTACTGTGTCTGGCATATCGAATACTCTCGGTAGCTTGCCGGGCTCTCCGAGAGGGGCGGAGGAATCGAACTCGGGTCGGCCATGTTGGCCGCTTGTAAGGCGAACACCCTACCCGCTGTGCTATCGCTTCTCTTTTCTTTATGTCCTTTTCATAGTGACTTCAGAGCAATGTCATTTTTGTACAGACACAGGAAGACAGTGAATGGTATGCTTTTGAAACTTGAGGGTTAACTGACTCCAGATATTTGCTCCTATTTCCTTGACTTAAGCCTTAGTTGTCCTTAGTTCCTAGCACCCCAGAAGGAAAGTCCCAACCAGAGACTGGACCGACCCAGGGCAGACACTGTGCTCCCCGGCATCAAAATGGTCCAGGCGAAGTGCCATTAATACTTCACTATAAGTCAAGAGCATGGTCATGGGCAAATTCTGTCTTGATTCAAAGAGTAACAACTGGATTAGGACCCTGCTGTGGTTAGGAAATGCATTTTTAGGAGCTTTTTTGATAGAGTAATTAGGATTTTCTCAGTATAGTATCATATCATCTGCAAATAGTGAACACTTGACTTCTTGCTTTCCTATATAGATGCTTTTGCTATCTTTTCCTTGCCTAAGTACTATGGCAACCATTTCCCGTACTATATTGAACAGGAGTGGTGAGAATGGGCCACCTTGTCTTGTGCCTGATCTTAGAGGGAATGCTTTTAATTATTCCCCATTAAGATTAACTATTGGTATGGGTTTTTCTATATTGAGGAATGTTCCTTCCAATCTCATTTTGTTGAGAGTTTTTGTCATGCTCTATCTTGTCGAATTCTTTCTCTGAATCTATTGGCATGGGTTTTGGTTGGTTTTTTTTTTTTTTTTTGAGGGAGGTGTTGTTGTTTGTTTGGTTTTTTGCATGTGTCTAACCAGTTTTCCCAGCAGCATTTGTTGGAACAGGCTCTCCTTACTCCATTTCATATACCTAGCCTGTATTATGAATTAACTGCCCTTACATTAGAGGGTTTACCTCTGAGGTCTTAACTCTGTTCATGTGGTCTGCTTGTTCTAGTATCATGTGCTTTTGATCACTAAAGTTTTGGGAAAAGACCAGTTTGAGAGCAATCACTCCCATCATTTTCTCAGCAATTCTTGGCTTTTCTGATAACTCTTTCCTTCTCCTTTTCTGTTTGTTTCTTGGGAGAGTGGTGTCTGTTGCACACTGGGCTGTCCACATGACTTATTTCTAGATCTTTGAAAAGGGATGCCCCCTGAGATTTCCTGAAGGAGTTAAAAGATATAAGCAGTGCAGAGGATTGACTAGGTACTGACCCATGTGCCTGACAGGCCAGTGCCTTAAGCCCTACACTGTCTTTCTGACCTCTGGTAGTTTTTGGTTTTATAAGAATTTTAAAAGTATTTTGTATATGTCCAGAGAGATTGCCATAGACCTTTAATTTGCGAATGCATTGTGTCTGTAGGTTGGTCATCTTAACGATGTTGATATTTCCAAGGTATGAACATGGAATATGTTACCATCTCCATGTTGTGTTCAATTTCTTTTATAAGTGAAATAAAAGTTTCATCAGATATTTCTTTGATTTGCTTCGTTTAACTGGTTCTGAGATACTTGGGTTTTTAAAGACACAATCATAAATGGGGTAATTTTTTTTTATCTATATCATTACGTGTTTACACAGGAAGCAACTCTTTTAAGTTATTGTTGTTGTTTTGTTTTTTTCGACATGGACTGTGTAACCTGGTTTTATACTGTATAGGCTTGTAGTTTCTTGGGGTTTTTATCTTTAGGTTTTTACACGTACAATATCATGTCATATGCCCACTGCAGCACTGTCCTCGCGATGTCCATTGATTTGCTCCAGCAGGCACCAGTAACGTCTCCATTGTGAGACTTGTTGTTACTGGTTGTTTTGCATATCGAATATGGCACAGAGAGCCTGCCAGGCTCTGCCACGCGGGCAGTATACTCTTGGTAACTTGCTGGGCTCTCTGAGAGGGACACAGGACTCTAATCCGGGATGGCCACATCAGCAAGGCAAAGCCCCACCACTGTGCTATTACTCCAGCAAGTCATATGTTATTAGTAAATTTTGAGTTTTTTTTAAATTTATACTAGTGAAACACCATGAGGAACAGTTGTAGACTTACAAATGTCTTCCTTATGTCTTTGAGTCTTCTTATTAGGTTCTCTTTCAGCTGGCATCCTTTGGGCTTCTTGGATCTGGATGCCTGCATTCTCAGCTCTGGGAACTTTTTTTTTGTCTTTTAAACAATTTTCTTAATGAATTAGTGTGAGGTACAGTTAAACTTACAAACTTTCATGCTTATGTTTTAGTCATACATTGATCGAGTACTCATCCCACCACCAGTACTCATTCTCCACCACCAGTGTTCCATGTATCCCTCCCACCACCCCCACCCCATCCCCATCTCCCCTCTGTGACAGGCGCATTCCCTTTTACTCTCTATTTCTCTCCTTGAGGGTGTTGTGTTTGCAATGCAGATATTAAGTGGCCATCATGTACGCTCTATGGTCTACTTTCAGCACACATCTCCCATCCCTAGCGGGCCCTCCAAGCACCCTTTACTTGATGGTCCCTTCTCTACGTGAACTGCCTTTTCCCCCAGTATGCGGGGACTGCTTCCAAGACGTGGAACAATCCTCCTTGTCCTTATCTCTACTCTCCTTGGCTGTTAGTCTCCCATAGTGTTATTTTATATTTCACAAATGAGTGCAGTCTTTCTAGGTCTGTCCCAGTCTTTCTGACTCATTTCACTTACCATGAGACTTTCCATGTTGATCCACTTCGATGCAAATTTCATGACTCCATTTTTTCTAACAGCTGTGTAGTATTACTTGTGAAGGTGTGCCCCAGTTTCTTTAACCAGTCATCTGTTCTCGGGCACTTGGGTTTTTTCTGGATCCTGGCTATTGTCAACGGTGCTGCAAAGAACTTATTGTTGCAGATGTCATTTCGACTATACTTTTTCTGCATCTCTGGGATATACTCCCAGAAGTGGTATTGCTGAGTTAAATGGGAGCTCAATTTCTCATTTTTTTGAGAAATATTCATACTAGGGGTATGGTGCCGCCAGCAGGTCAAACTGTGCCTGTGAGTCGAGTGCATCAGCCACCTGATGGCGCCTTCAGATTTTCAGATACCCCACAATTGCTGCATGCCCTTGTCCAGACCTCAAAAACTTAGGGCAAAGTTTGCCAAGAAAGTTAATGGCTGAAAGTTAGGTGTGTGGGAGACACACCCACAAACTACCTCGGGCTCACCTATATAATTAGAGGATTGGCCTCTCTGGTTTCTGATCGAACTGCTTAACTGCTATGATCCCAGAGACTCAGAAACAAATCTCAAACACCAATGGCTTTTGGCTGAAGTGCGTCCAATCCCTGCTGTAGGTCACAGGCACTGGGCCACCAGAGGTGGAAATAGGTTTCGTGCTTTGGCCTGTTCCTCTGGCAGCCCAGTGGGCGCCATCCTTCAGATTGTCCTATGAAATAAATGAAAACAGTTATTATTAAATTTTAAAATATTTACATAATAAAAGATTGACAACAAATGAAGCTGCCTGTTCCTGTGTCTCAGTGGGAACAAATTGCTGGGCTCTTACTGGACCTGTGAGTCAGATTCCCAGACCATCCTAGCCACTGCCTTCAAGGGCATTCTGGCCTTGAGAGAAGGTCTTGCAGCCTCAGCTCTCGCTGTAGGAGTGCTTATCCTAGCTGAGCCCCTGCGAGAGATAAGCTTCATGTGGAACTCGGTCCCTTTGCTACTCAATGGGCCTGTTTGCACCCTCCATCCTCCCATTTTTCCTGTTTCTTTCACAAGTGAATTTCCTGTATGCTAATAGCCGTCAGCCCACAGAAAGTTGCTATCCATCCAACACCACGTATGTTACTTGGTTCAGGGTCTTTGCTGGTAAGGAAACACAGGGCAGGGAAATATGACTCAGTGTGTAATTTAAAGAAACATCATCTTCCTTCTGTTTTCTCTCCTTGGGTCTCTTGATCTTTTCAGGCGCACCTGACTTCCCTCTCTGGATGACAGAGCCCTAGTGAGGAAACACTGTCTAGACTGTTGAGAACAGAAACAGGAAGGGGAAGGGGAAGGGGAAGGGGAAAGTGAAGGGGAAGGGAAAGGGAAGGGAAGGGAAGGGAAGGGAATGGAAGGGAAGGGAAGGGAAAGGAAGGGAAGGGAAGGGAAGGGAAGGGAAGGGAAAGGAAGAATAAGGGAATGGACTGGAATCTGCCTCCCCGCCCAGAAGCAAGGTGGCCACTGCTTCAGAGATTATTGGAAAGCCAAGTATGAGCCAACGGTGATAGGACACCTGCAGTCTCATGGGAAGGGGGGTGGTACAGGTTCATCCTTCACACCCTCGGGGTCACGAGTTGCCCCCACGAGCGCCTCTCCGGCATAGCCATAACACCAGATGCAGAGAAACCAATCTCATAATTATCTGGCTCTTTGCAAAATCCAAAATCGCGCAGCCACTATAGCGGCCGCACAACATTATATGATTCTCGTAACTAGCTATAGAAAAGAAAGGATTTCACGATGCCTTTTCAGCAATTCTGATTGTTGGTGGGAGGGAATTCTAAACAATAATGGTGCATCTTTTGTCAAAGTAATGAATTTAATCAATGTAGTGAATAGGTAAATAGAAATCATGTGCCTCACAGGCATTGTGTGGGGTGGGGGGTATATTGGGATTCTTGGTGTTGATAAATGAGTTCTGGTGAAGGGAATGGTGTTTGATCATTGTATGACCGAGATTTAAACCTGAAAGCTTTGTAACTTTTCCCACAGCGATTCAATAAATAAATATAAGAAGAAAAAATAAATAAAATTATGAAAAAAAGTAAGGTGGAGTTCATGTCCAATTCAATCCGTTAATAGGTGGCTTGATAAATAGCAGTGCTGCTAGATTAAAAAAGGAACAAAAGGGAAGGGAAAAGGAAAAGGAGAAAAGAAAAGAAAAGGAAAGAAAAGAAAAGAAAAGAAAAGTTGGTGTTGGTATAAGGAGTCCTGTTCTATTAGTAATGGTAATAGGGCAGAGCTGGGATCCTTGGAGACGCTCTATGGTTCAGAGGGCAGTAGGGCAGAGGTGAGTGAAGAAAGGACATCGCACTCTCACCAGGAGCCGTCATGGCAGTCAATTCCTTGTGCATATTGTGAAACTGTGACATTTCCTGTAACTCTTGTTGGCTTTCCAAGATCATAGGATCTGATCTGCTGCTCTAACCAAAGCAGCAGCATCTAGTCAGAGCACTGGCGGTTCTGCTGAGAACGGGATGAGACTGAGTGTGAAAAGCAAGTGGAACTGGGAATGGGAGGAGCAGTCTGTGGACCTTAAGATGTGATGCCTGGGCTGTATTGTCAGGTTTCTAGTGAGTTCTTGCTTCTGCAGATAATCCCTCATGCTGGGAGAGACTGAACTGCATGAAAATTTGGGATGTTAAGAGTCCCAGAGCTTCATGACACCAATGTCGGTTTAGAAATGAGGTGCAGGGTGACAGACAACAGAAAAGACTGCTGAATCCCAAAATGTCACACAGAGGTATTATCTCTTTCATTATCCTCCGTTATTGATTCTCCACAAAGGCAAAGGTAGAGGTTTTCAAGGCCTTGAATGCAGCCGTGAATCAAAGGTACTTGTTTGTGCTCACTCAAAGGGTTCTCCATTGCCACCATAGTGGCCCATAGCGCCCCCTGAGGAACCTCTTGAGAATTAGGCTTATCCGCTTCCAATATATCCCAGAATAACCAATAGGAGGTTTGAGACAGTTTACAAATGTGTGCACACTCAATATAAGAGCTCTGGGAAGAATGTGTTAAAACAAGGACCACGCTTATCTGACACCAAGAGATTTAACAGCAAGAAGGGAGCAGTGGGCAGTGGTAGGGCCCAGAACTGCCCCATCTGTGACCTGGGCTCCTCTGTTAGGGCGTATGGCAGTTGGGTACCTTTCTTAACTGAACCCAAGCACTTCTATTAAGTTCCTAATAGGACTACGGAAGCTCGGTTCTCACTCTAGGTGGCAGAGCTCATGTCTTCTCAAGTTCAGAGGCTATCTTCATGTTCTCTCTCAAAAGGAACCACCAAAGAAAGTAAAGAGGTACAGCACACCAGTAGGTGCTCTATGAATTCTCTATTATTAAATTTCAGAACCGTGAAACGTGAGTTAAAACAAGAAAGGTATGAAAATTAAAGCTGGAAAGGTTATATGACCTATTCTAGATTAGAGTAAGGGTAAAGTCAATGCCAGTTTAAACCTAGCTATGTGTTTCAGCATCAGAAAGGGGGTCTCTTAGAGTATATTTCCAAGGACTCTGAATGATCTAGAAATGGTAATCTAGTCGAATAGCAATTTATTTATTAAAATCATGCATAGCATAGTAAAAAAAATCCAATCTCAGAAAATAAATACCATGTTAAAATAACTGGAAGACCCCGGGTCAGGTAGAAATTCATCTTAAAGTGCATTTGGGAAAGAACCCAAAAAACACTTTCCTTTGTATAATAATAACGCTCTTGCTTGTTTATAACAATGCCTGTTGCAAGCCGGGTAGCCCTGTCACCTCTTCTGGTTCTGCAATGGAGGCATTTATGGGACTCTCCTTTTTTAAGCCATGTTACTCACTTGTGTCTACAATCTCTCATTTCTTACAACAGTGACCAAATGACAAACCCTTGTTTTCTAAGCTGTCTGATGAACACATAGTGACTGACCCTCAGCCTTCCCTTTGTCTTGGTCATTTTGGCTAGTTGTTGGAAGATGGTGGTTGTGGTAAAAGAACACATTTCTTTTTCTCTTTTTTCTTCTTCAAAGACATAACCTGATTCTGGTAACTATACCTAAAGCATAGAATCTGAAACAGGTACAAACCAGGTAAAAATTGCTCTATTTAATGTCAACTCATATAAAAAATAAAAGTGCACTGAGTCTAGGGGGCGGAGAGATGTACAGAGCAGAAGGTAAATATCTTGCACAAAACCAACCCAGATTCAACGCCCTAGAATTGCGAGATGCAGCCGGTCGTAGCCCTGGACATCACCATGAGCACTGACCGGTGTTGCCCTGGAGGCTCCCTGTCAGGGCCCTGCACATCCCCGGAGGCCCTTAGTACTTAGTAATACCAGCATGGCTCCTGTGATTCCAAGCACCTGAGATTCTGAATTCTGGCATTGAATCATCATCTTGATTGACAAAGTGTCTGAGGTTCTGTCACTGAGAATGCCCCGGCTGGACTCCTGAATGTCACTGGGAGTAAATAAATAACAACATAGAAAACATTATTTCAGAGTTTCAAAACAATTGCCTGTTTCAGGAATTATGCCTCTTGTGATTACTGATGGTAAATTTCTGACAGCTTCATTGCTTCACCTTCATTGATCATATTAATGCAAGTAAAATACCAACTAACATTCCGACTGAAACTACATTTACTGATTGATAAAGAAATTCTTTACTGAATCAAATATAGATAGGCATGTATTGACATTTAAATTGCTAAATTGTAATTCACTGAGACCATATACTGAACATGAGTAAACTTGTTTCAAATAATATCATAGGAAAACCAAGTATTTACATAGGATTGGTAATAAGTATTTTGTATTTGATAGCTTCCCATTACTTTTACTCTAAACTATAGTGTTAATAAGTTTGTGGTAATTGTATATAGTTCCCCGAACGAGTGATTTGTTGACTTTTGCCTTCACACTACTGGTCATGAGTCATATGTCACTTGCTTGTCTTTCCACCCTCCATCTTCCACCCTCCCCCTGCTTTTCCTTTCCCTACTTATTTATTTAAAAGTATTACCAACCAGTGAATATAGTAAAGAAATATCGTGGCAGCTAGGAACAAAATACTCCAACTGCCTTGAAAATCAGTGCCTAGATTGCAGATGGTTCCTGTTCGGGTTTGCTGCATGTCTTTGAATCTCTGAGCCAGGTGGCATATGTGGTCATCTTCTCCTCCTCTGACTGATTCTAGGCAAGCAGGTTTCTCTGATTTAGAGATGCATAGTATTCTTTTCACAGTATAAATCCATCAGTCTTGCATTTCTAAATAGATGATAGTAGAAATAGGTTCTTTCAGTCTGAGGTTTTAATATTGTGAGTTTCATTATTCTTAGAGCCTCAGTTTTGTAGTCATTACAGCAGTAATAGCCGTTTCCATAGTCTTGTTCAGATGACATTTAAAATTGGATCTCGGAATCCAGAATATTTGATCTAAAAAAGAAAATGTAAATTAGAAACAACAAAAAATGCTGCTTTGAGTTCCAGTGTGTTTCTGTCATTAAGGTGATGAATTTACAGCAAATTCTAAACTATTTTCTTTATCATCTAACTTTATGAATAAGACTTTTGAATTTAAGATAGATGTTTTGTATATTCTGGTTCAGGTATTTGTAAATGTTCAAGAATTTGTGCGATTTAAAAATGCACTAATTTGGCATCTAAATTTATGTGGTTGTGTATGAGTGATAATACAGATGCTAAAAGAAGCACGAGATGGAAAGAATAAAATTAAAAATTCTATAACTTAGCTTCATTTTTCTGAATTTTTTCGTGTATTTAGAGGACTAGAAAATATACAAATAAAGCAGGTGCTACAATAATAAAACTGTGATAGAGAAAAATATGGACACTATTGTCTCTGTTTATGGAGAAGGAGGAAGATCAGTGAATATATTTAATTTTGTTATTTTTACCTTTGGGTTACACCAAGCAGTTCTTAGGGTTTAGTCCTGACTGTGCTGTATTCAGGGTGCTTCACTCAGATGTCACCCAGGTCCCCTGCATGCCAGGGAAGCTCCCTGCCCGCTGTTATTAATTCTTGTTTGTTTTTTGCCACATTTGCCCAGCAATGCTCAGGGTCACTGCTGTCTCTGTGCCCAGGAATCACTTCTGGTGGTGTACGGTTACCATATCGGGAGGGACCTACACCCTGCGCCTGCAAGGCATGTGGCCTCCCTACCTTAGTACCGGCTGTCCTGTCTCCCGGGCCCTCCATGTCCCATCACTCGGCCCCTCCCCCTGTCCCATCTCATGGCTCCCCTGTAGAGTGCAGACTACTAGCCATAAGCGTAGATCAGGGAGCCCAGGGGGAAAGACTGAACATGCTCTTTGCCAGAAGGTGCTGAGTGATCCGCAGGAGGGTGCAGTGCACTGAGGGAGGGGTGGAGTGCTCTGAAGGAGGGGTGCAGTGCAGATCCCGGGGTGCATGATCTGAGCTCAGGTGCTCTCTCAGCCCGCTTCCCTGTGCGCTGCGTGGTTGCAGTGTTCTCAGGCGCCCACCAAGGGCTTGGGCTTAAGGCTCGTGACCAGGCTCGAGGGTAGCCCAGGAGAAGGCAGGAAACGTTGGCCCCTCCCATCACCCTGGCCCTTGGCGGGGAAAACATGTGGGGAGAAGGCACCAGAGCCTGGTCCCCCAGGCCGTCCCTGCCAAGTACCAGATCCTCACCACTCACTGCAGCCTCGCCGAGAGGAGGGTGTGTTTTCTCCTCGGGTTGGCTCCTTGGCGATCCCCTGGGTTAGGGAGTGCCTGTAGTCCCAAGGAGCAGTTCCTGAATAGGCCCCCCCTGTTGGGTCCACAGGGACTGGGGGAGGTTCATAGGCAGGACCTGTGCCTCAGAGCAAGTCCCAGCGAGGTGTGCGGAGAGATGCCCCTGCCCAGGCGCGTTGGGGGTCCCCCACGCCAGGACGGGGGAGGGCGCAGCACCCAGGGTTAGCCGCAGTGCAGGAAGATGTGGCTCCGATGCAGAAGATTTCCTTTTTCTCCTATGTTCTCTTCTTTTCTTCTGTGCTAGTGGATAAATGGCGAGCAGAAAGCGAGAAATCAACCTACAGGGAAAGCAGGAGTTCAATCTGCATTCGCGCTCTTGGCAGACTGGCACACGGAGACAGAATTCAGCATCAATCCCAAGCCCAGGGCGATGAGATGCTGCTGCAGAACAAGGGGCTGACAGGTACTGGGCCACCCCTGCAGGAGCATCTTGGTTCCCCTCACGGCTGAGCCGCTTTGCTCTTGCCGCTGCCTCTCTTTAAACTAAGCTGATACGGTTCATGGGCTGGAGCGATAGCACAGCGATAGGGCGTTTGCCTTGCACGCAGTCAACTGGCCCACTGGAGTTGGGCTCCTCCGCCCGCTCCGAGAGCCCCGCCAGCTACGGAGAGTATCTCGCCGGCAGGGCAGAACCTGGCAAGCCACCCATGACGTACTCAATATGCCAAACACAGTAACAACAAGTCTCAGGATGGAGAGGTACTGGGACCCCTCCAGCCAATCGATGAACAACGGGAGGACTGTGACTGTGACCTGTGATATGGTCCATCTGACTCGATCTCTCGTTAAATAGTGCTGTCTTCTAGTGATCGATGTTTACCATGTCTGGAGTGGACCTTGCAAAGCAAAGCAAAATTTATTCCGAAATCTGAAAAATGAGCTGAATAAGATTACTGCATTTTGTTGTAGTAAGAATTTCCTTTCCTTTAAACTGTCATTGTCGTGTGATGTTGTGTGTTTAAAGTAAGGACCATCTTGATTTTAGACTGTCAGCGATTTAAAATAGCTGTTGGCTTGGCAGTTTTTCTGTACAGTCTGGCTACCGGATCTGAGGCAAAAAAGATTTTGATGTCCTCTTATTTCAATAATTGACCATAGTAAAATTGGATAGAAAAGGAGAAAATTAGCACCTCTTTTTCTTTATAGCTGACCACTTTTTCGGTTTTTATTCCTTAGATCAAGGGTTACAAACATGGCTTTTCTCTATTATGTAACACCCTAGGCATTTTGACAGCTCGCAGTTTTCCAGGGTGCTTGATTGACTTTCCCCTGTCCGGATTGTCATGTAGATGTGTGGACTCTCTGTGGGACCAACTCCAGGCAATGTGTGTGGAGGATGAGAAGGGTGAGAAAGGAGAATCTTACTATGATTTGTCAGGCAACAGCGTCAGCTCAGCGGAGGGCTGCTTGACGATTGGGGTCATGAACAAATGTGTTGATTTTTAAAACTGCATCAGAGGTGACAGGGTTAGAACAGTGCTTATGTACACACATGTCCTGTAGAAAATCACTGCCCCTCCTCCAAACCCCCAGAATGCCCAAGGCTTCCACCCTTGCCTCATGACCCCTCTAGTGACCCTCATCCTTCTTCCCTCTCTTCCTCTTAAAATCATTTCTGTATTCCAAATCCAGAATATTGTTGTCACTAGATACTTTTCATCCCTTGCTTTTTGTGGGGCCAGGGGTGCCTCCCCAGTGGTGCTCAGGAGGCCTTGGTGATCCCTGGGTGATCTGAGGAGCTGAGCCAGTGCTTCTGTGCCAGGGTCCAAGCATGTGATCCAGGCAGGCCCACGTTCTCATGTCCACCCAGGTCATTTCAGCAGCCCTTCAGAGCTGCCTTGGCATGCTCTGGGAAAACTAGCATATCTCACCAAACATCCCCCTTCAAAGTAGTGGAGGCGCGCCCTCTGGCGGATATTTTACTTTCCACAGTCAGCGTCAGAAAAGGACCTTCCTAGTCTTAAAAACAAGTGGAAACAAAGATAAATGTGACTGCACTAAAGGCAGAAGCTCTGAACTTCAACGAAATGATGACCAGAACATAAGTATAGCACACGAATGGGAGAAATATTTACCCAACATTTTTCTGAGAGCGGTTAATATCCCCTGTGAAGAATTTTGGATATAGCCATTACTGTAACATATTGCCACAGTGGTACGCAAATCTTAGTGGTACCTGAGTATAATAAAAAGTTATTAGTTAGATAGAAAAAACGTTCAGAAATGTTTATCAGATGTTACTGAGTAATGAATTCGCTTGTGGAGTTCTAGTCCTAGTTTTTGAAGCACTATTAGGTTTCGTATTTGCATCTGGGAATAAGCAGCAATTCATCATTATTATTTTCTCTGTATATTGCTATTATTGTCATTTAATTAGTGATTCACTTTAAGAAATTACAAAAGAAGAATTGCAAAATTAAAAGTGAATTATTTCATTTAGGTAAAATTCACATCATGTTAAATGCCCGGGCCCCAAAGGAACCACAGCTGCTGGTAGTGCAAGACTGGAGGGCTGCAGTCAGGCGCGAAGGGCCCTGCTGCCAAGCAGTGGCCTCAGGGCCGAGTTCTCTGTCACTTGTTCTGTCTCTTGTGTTCTATGCCCAGCTGCAACTCCCCACTTCCATATAACTTCACAATATCCTGTTTCTCAGTAATATAGCATATATACGATCAGCATAATTAAAAAGATGTGCTCATTTTATCTTATGGGTCTACACATCGGAAAATATCCCCATTGTATTTATAATATATAAAAGATATCTTATAACATGTGTATATGTGTATGAATAACCTGATAACTCGTGTATAAAGAATATGGAGAGTATTCTTATTCTCCTAGTGTTATTCTGTCTATATGACAGGATACTCTATATGTAATATACATACTCAACTTTTGGTTTTGGTCCATAGTCTACTAACTTTTGATAAGTTGCCAAGGAAAAGGCTGAGGTATCATTTTTGTTCCTTTGTAGATTTGGATGCACATCAGGACACTTGAAGAATATGTTTATGAGAGGGATAGCTTGGCTGTGTGTGCATGTCTACTATATTATTAAATCTTGAGAGCAACAGCATAACTTGATATGTAAAGATAAAGAGTATTGATTGTCTTCATGTTTAATGAGAAAACTTTTAAATTTTATATGAGAATGAAATACATTATGTTGTCATGATAACACATTTTGAAGTATGTGTAACAAATGCCTAGCAGTTTACAACATGTTGTTTTTATACAGATGATGTTTTCAATATCCTGCCAAGAAGAAGGTTTTAAAATATTGATGCAAAGACAAGTACTTTTATCAGAAGATGAAGCACAGAAACTGTGCAAGGAATATGACCATGAAGCTTATTTTGAAGACCTTATAGAAAACATGATCAGGTGAAGTGATTTCAGGTTTAGAAAGTATGATATGTTTCTGAATCATTTAAATATTTTCCTAACCCTGTGTTCTGTTCCCATGGACAAACCTATATAGTCTATAAATATGTGCAGGAGCCTTTTATTTATTTATTTATTTATTTATTTATTTGCTACTATCCTACCCACCTCAAATCACAGCCCAAATTCTATCTACGCTAGTCCCTCTGGTGTGTCATGGAGTAATGGAAAGTCCCAGGTAAAGTTGCTGGAGCTCAGTTGAACCAAATCTAGAAATTCACGGTGTGCCACTTCAAGCAGAGAACTTTCTGATTTTCAAGGAATTTGATAATCACAAAGATTACTGGTCCTAGAAGCAAAATGGAATAACAGAAGTAAGATATCAGAACATTGAGCACCAGACAGGAGTACCTCCTCCCACTCCTGAGCTCAGACCAGCCACACCCTCGGGCACAGCCTCACAATTCTGCCTCTGGCAGACAATGGCAGAAGCTCCTGTCTCTGCTGGGGATGCAAATTTTGTTGGCATGTGTGTTGCACTTTCAGGAGAGGAGCCTGGTCCCAGGATACAGGGGAAGAAAAAAGAGCCTTCTCTGATCCCCAGATTCCTCTCTGGCTCCCACAGGAAAGTCCCTGTAGGCCTTTTCAGGGGCCGACTCTCAGCCCAGGAGCTACTGAATACTAGCGTCCCCCTGCAGCTGGCAGCAGTGCTGCCCCGTGGCAACCGTAGCCTGGAATGTGGCTACACCATGTGACTTAGAGTGAACAAATCTTCAACACTCTCTTGCAGGGTAGACAAGGACATGCACCTGGGCACTCCGTTCTGGGGACCTCAGTATTTACCACAATAGCAGGTGTCGTCTGCTCAGGGTGAGATGAAGAGTCAGGGGTGCTTTGCAGCTTGATGTGAGGGACCTGAAATTCATGAACCAGAAAAAGATACACTGGTATTGCGGTTAGAAGGCAATAATGTGAACTGGGTGCTTGACTAGATGAACCAACCAATCCTCTGTATCTGATATGGCCCCCAGCAGCACCAGGGATAACACCTGAGCTTAGAGACTCGAGTAACTCATGAGCATCTCCGCATATGTGCTCTCTCTCCCCTTAAAATATAAAGAACCAAAAATAGCCCCCGAAATACATTTTCATTGTCAAACCTCTGCCACCTTCAGCCCCCCCCCCCCACCATATACCCTGCATGATCACGGCTAGCGATAGCACAGCGGGTAGGGCGGCTGCCTTGCACGCAGCCAACATGGCCGACCCGAGTTCGATTCCTTCGCCCCTCTCGGAGAGCCCGGCAAGCTGCCGAGAGTATTGGATATGCCAGACACAGTAACAACAAAGTCTCCAATGGAGACGTTACTGGGCCCGCTCGAGCAAATCGACGATCAACGGGAGGGCCTTTACCTTTTACCTTTAAGATATCAGAAAACGAAGTCAAATCAAAGGTGGACTATACAGCCAGCAGGGCACATGCATATCCCAGCCAGAGTAGAACAGTAATCCAGGAAGCACCCCTGCAGAGCTATGGCCCTTCCCTTGCTTTCCCTACTTCCGTCCTCTTGTAAACATTACTCGTATTCCAAGTGAAGGTTGACTTCTGAATCTTGATAAAGGATTACTCTGACACTTTTGATCCGAGTATCACTGAGTCATTGGGTCAGGCTCTGACCTGCCTGCCTGGTTGACTGAGAACCACCAGAAATGGCCCGTGAGGTCTCTTGAGCATTGAGGGGCAGGGCTGCAAAAGAAAGTAAACAAATAAATGCATGTGTATTGCTTGTAACTAGTTATCTAAGGGGGTCATAATTTCAATAATTTTTTTTCTAACAGTGCTTCATCTTTAGTCCTTGCTTTGTCAAGAAACAATGGTTTCCGGTACTGGAAAGCGATAATGGGACCAAGTTTTGTTGATGAAGCCAGACAATATTTTCCAGGGAGGTTTCATGTTAGAGGTATGAAACATTTTAAATGGGAGGCATTTTAGTATTTTTAATATAAAGTAATGCCTGTTTTTTTTTTCTTTTTGGGTCACACCTGGCGATGCTCAGGGGTTACTCCTGGTTTTGCACTCAGGAATTACTCCTGGCGGTGCTCAGAGGACCATATGGGATGCTGGGAATCGAACCTGGGTTGGCCGCGTGCAAGACAAATGCCCTACCCGCTGTGCTATCGCTCCCGATAGCACAACGGTAGGGCGTTTGCCTTACAAACGGCCAACATGGCCGACCCGAGTTTGATTCCTCCGCCCCTCTCGGAGAGCCCGGCAGGCTACCCAGAGGACCTCGCCTGCACGGCAAAGCCTGGCAAGCTCCCCGTGACGTATTTGATATGCCAAACACAATAACAACAAGTCTCATGACGGAGACGTTACTGGGCCCGCTCGAGCAAATCGATGAACAACGGGAGGACCGTGAATGCCTGTTTATTTATCCAATAAACTAAACATATTCCAAACTTACATCTCTTTCAAGACTGAAATTACTTTTTATGGATTCCTTTCAGATAGTATCAGCATCAAATTTATTTATGA
This sequence comes from Sorex fumeus, assembly GCF_029834395.1. NCBI lineage: Eukaryota > Metazoa > Chordata > Mammalia > Eulipotyphla > Soricidae > Sorex > Sorex fumeus. The sequence continues at coordinate 22,490,190 of NW_026606077.1, read as the reverse complement.
AGGGTCTACAAATATTTTGTTGGTGTTACATTTTAGAAAGGCTAATAAAGCCATATGTTTCAAATATACCATCTGACATACCCCCAAATTATCCTCAAAAATTGGTTTTATTGTCATATTTATACTTGAGATAACTATAATACAGGAAACTGAACTGCCATTGTGTGATTAGCAAACAAATGTCGACAAAATTGTAATTTGTGCTTGAGCCCTGCTTGGGAGCATCCATGCCTTCTCTCTTCTTTACCTCTAAGTGTCAATTACCATGTGGTTATCTTTAAAATTTTAAATTAATCACATCTTTCGTGCCTCCTACGAATCTGTCTACATCAGGGGTGATCTAATGTTGCTTGGTAAACTGTAGGTAATCTATAAACAATGTTCCATTGTCTTATGTTGTATTTTGTGATATTGTGCTTTAACAGTTTTAACTTCTTTATCTCAAAGTTTATGTGATCAATTTGCAATGTAAAGTTTCCCTATCAACCAACTGAATGGGAGCATTTCATTAGAAGTTGCTGAAAGGGAATAAAGTATTTCTTCCCCGCTGAATATACACAGTGGGTAGGGAATTTACCTTGCATGCAGACGAACTGGCCAACCCAGGTTCGACTCCTCCACCCCTCTAGGAGAGCCCGGCAAGCTACCAAGAATATCTCTTCCACATGGCAAAGTCTGGCAAGCTACCCATGACATAATCGATATGCCAAACACAGTTTCACAATGGAGATGTTATTGGTCCCGCCCGAGCAAATCAATGAACAACCGAAGGACAGTGACAATGACAGTAACAGAATATACTTTAGCAATGATTAAACCTGACATACCACTTGAAGAAAGAGGGAAGTCTTTTTAAATGTGTATATTATTCCCCAAACTTTGTTCATTTTAATCTATAGAAGTGTTGAGAAAATACTTTGATGAGCATCATACACTTTTTAAAAAAACTTTTATTGGTGAAACACCATGCGGTACAGTTGTGCACATACAAATTTTTGTGCTTGGGTTTCCATTATACAGTGATCAAGTACCCATCCCCCCACCAGTGCCCATTTCTCACCACCACTGATCCCAGTATCTCTGCCACCCCCCATCCCTTCCATCCCACCCTGCTTCTGTTGCAGGGCATTCCTTTTTGTGCTCTTTTGCCTTTTGGGTGCTGTGGTTTGCAAAAGAGGCATTGAGTGGCAATTATGTTTGGTTTATAGTCTACTTTCAACATGCATCTCCCATCATGGGAGGATCCTCCCAACACCCTTTATTTGGTGCTCCCTTCTTTCTCTGAGCTGCCTTTTCCCCCAGCATGTGTGACTGGCCTCCAAGCTATGGAGGAGTGAAACTCCTGGTACTTATCTTGGCTATTCTTGGGTGTTAGTCTCCTATTTTGTTACTTTATGTTCCCCATATGAAGAGCATTCATACATTTGTGTTTAGATTCAACAGATAATTTTTGTCTATTATAAATTTTAATTTTCTTTTTTCTTCCCTCTTTTCTATGCTTCGGTTATAATTATATATTACAGAATTATGTTAAATTCCCTTAAAAAGTTGAGAGAGATGGTATTTTTACTTTCATAAATATATTAGTATGGAAAATTGTTGAAAGTTTCTTAATGGTGTTTCTATTACTGGTACATCCTTCCATTACTGCATAAATTCCATATAGCCATAACATATTTTGATTTTTTTAATTCAATTTTTACATTTCACTGGGGATTTCTTACATTAGTATACTGAAATTTAAGATATTATATGCCTCTCATTTTTGTACAAAGTTTTAAACAGTAGAGTACTATTTTATTTAAAAATGCATGTGTTGCATCAGGCCAAAATCCATGATACATTGAAGACAAGGTCGGCGAATCCTCCATGATATTGAGACTAATGGTATCTTCAAAGAGGACACTCCACTCACCAAGTGGAAACAGAGACAAACAAATGGGGCTATCTTAAATTAAGAAGCTTCTGCACCTGAAAAGATACTATGACCAGAATACAAAGACAATCTTCCGAATGGGAAAAGTTATTAACCCGATACCTATCTGATAAAGGGTTGATATCAAGGATATACAAAGCACTGGTTGAACTCTACAAGAAGAAAACACCTAACCCCATCAAAAAATGGGGTGATGAAATGAACAGAAACTTTCCCAAAGAAGAAATCTGAATGGCTAAGAGGCACATGAGGAAATGCTCCACGTCAGTAATCATCAGGGAGATTCAGATCAAAACAACAATGAGATATTTTCTCTCACCACAGAGACGGGTCCACATCCAAAAAAACAAAAGCAACAGGTGTTGGCATGGATGTGGCGAGAAAGGGACTCTGTTTCACTGCTGGTGGGAATGTCGACTGGTTCAGCCCTTTTGGAAAACAGTATAGAAGATTCTCAAAAAATTAGAAATTGAGCTCCCATTTGACCCAGCAATACCACTCCTGGGAATATATCCCAGAGAGGCAAAAAAGTACGGTTGAAATAACATCTGCACTTGTATGTTCATTGCTGCACTATTCACAATAGCCAAAATCCGGAAAACACCTGAGTGCTCAAGAACAGATGACTGGTTCAAGAAACTTTGTTACATCTACACGATGGATTACTATGCAGCTGTTAGAAAAGATGGAGTCATGAAATTTATATACAAGTGGTACTACATGGAAAGTATCATGCTAAGTGAAATGAGTCAGAATGAGAGGGACATACAGAGAAAGATTGCTTTCATCTGGGGAATATAAAGTAACAAAATGTGAGATTATCACTTAAGAATAGCCAAGATAAGTACCAGGAGGTTAACTCCATGGCTTGGAGGCCAGCCACACATGCACGGAAGAAGACAACTCAGATGCAGAGAGGAGCACCAAGTAAAGGGTGTTGGCAGGATCCTCCCAGGATGGGAGAAGCTTGCTGAAAGTAGAGTATAGACTAAACACGGTTGCCACTCAATGCCTCTTTTGCAAACCACAACACCTAAAAGGAGAGAGAGGGAACAAAAGGGAATGCCCTGCCACAGGGGTGGGGTGGGATGGGGAGGTGGGGTGTGGGAGGGATGCTGGGAGCACTGGGGGTGGGGAATGGGCACTGGTGGAATGATGGGCACTCAGTCATTGTATAACTGAAACCCAAGCACAAAAATGTGTAAGTCTACAACTGTACCTCATGGTGTTTCACTAATAAAAATTTAAATAAATATATAAAGAAATAAAAATGCATGTGTGAGGTGGGGCCAGAGAATCAGTCCAATAGTACCAGCTAGAGGGAGGGCGCTTGACTTGAACTCAGGCAACTTGGGTTCAGTCCACTGCATCCGATATGGTCTCTAGAACCCCACCTGGTATGATTCCTGAGCACAGAGTCAGGAGTAAGCCCTGAGCACAACTCGGAGGAAGAAAGGAAGGAAGGGAGGGAGGGATGAATGGAGGGAGGCAAGAAGTAAGAGAGGAAAGGAGGGGAGGAAGGTAGAGAAATAAGAAAAGATGTGTGGCTGTGTAAAAAACTCTTTAGTGGTGGCCAGGGCGTGGCCTCGACAGCTCTTCTCCTGCCTGTTAGGTTCTGGGTGACCCGGGGCCGCGCCCCCAGCTGGGGCAGCCCGGACCATGGGGCATATGGTGGAGGAGAAGGGTCAAGACGGTTGATTGATCAGATGCCATTTATTCCATTCTCCCCACACGTCAGGCTCCCATTCGAATCTGCTCTGCTCCTCATTCACGTCACCCCCTGTCTCTCCGCTCATCTCTGCACTCTCTTTCGCAGCCTGGGCTCTCTTTCTCTCTCTCCATGTGCCTGCTCCAGTATTCTTCCACATTCTTCTCTCTCTGTCCCCCTTGCTATTCGCTCTGTGGTCCATCTTGCCGACCTGCTCTCTCTCTCTCATTCTCCAACTCTCTTGCCTCTCCAACTCCCCTACACTCTGGGCTGACACTGAACCCAGTCAGGGAGCAAAATCAACATCAGATAGCACTTCCTGAGAGCCCACTAAATTCAAAGAAAACACCACCTAAAAGGTATTTCAAAGTCCTTTCTGACTGCCCCAGGCAAAATACCTCCTAAGGTCTTTTTGTCCTTTCCTCAGTCCAATATCTATCAACATCTTAAGACTAGTTTTTTTTGTATGGACACAGTAAGAGATACCATTGAGGCTTGTAGGGCAGCTCTCAGGGGAACAGCTTGCCACAGACTCAGACTACAGAGCTCAGGCCATATTAATCATTCCTAACCCTAGCAGGGTCCGAATCTAGTTATTACATTTTGGATCATGTCAGAATTTCTCCATGCCCAAATCCTTAACTTATAGTTAAGCATTATGGCACTTTGGCCAGGCCCATCTCGACGCTAGGGTACTATATAGCTTACATTTTGCCCTGGCTCCATCCAGTCCCTCATAGGGACCCTGCTTTTGGGGGTGCTAGGAAGTCAGAGCAGCTGAGGCTTAGGTGAGACAACAGATGCCCAGGAGGAAAATAACACTGAGAGTCATATTACAAAGGCATAGCATATACTGTCTTCTTGTATCCATACAAAAAGGGCATTGCTCTGAATTAACTATGCAAAGGACTTAGGGAGAAGAGAAAAACAATATTTACTAGTCAACAGAGCACTAAGAAAGAAGTTACAAATAAACACAGAGGAATGGGAGTACTGTGATGGGAGCAACCCAATAAATCTAATTTACCTGAGGCTCTGCAGGAAGGACAAAACAGTGTTATCCTACAGGGTTGGACAGGCAACTCAGTTGCCTGAGTGCATGGAGACCTAGGTTTCATCCCAGACTCTATCTGGTCTTCTGAGTCCCTCCAGGAGCAACCCCTGGGCAATGCTCTGGGAGTAGCTCTGAGCACTGCCAGTATAACTCCACACTAAAATCATACTAAATTCACACTAAAATCATAAGTGAAGGTTCAGTACTCTGGAAGCATTTAAACAGCCTTGAGTTTGGTAGATTCTACATCTGCATATCTGCCTTTAGCTTTTTCCCTCTGGGATAGTACATTCATCATTTTCCACCCATTTCTTCTTTACAACTGGTCTATTTAAACTTTCTATCTCCACTACAATTAAGTTTATTAGATCAATTTCAGTTTTCTATGAAATTATGTGTTCAATCCCAATAAAATTTGAAATCTGTTATGATTTTATTTGATTTCCTGCTTCAGTTGTTAGTCCCACTTGAATATTTCTAATTTTGATGTCTTTCAAAGTCAGAAGTTGATATTCTTTTCTTCTAATGCGTTATTTTCAATTTTGGCTAGCACAGCGGGTAGGGCGTTCGCCTTACAAGTGGCCAACATGGCCGACCCGAGTTGGATTCCTCCGCCCCTCTCAGAGAGCCAAGGCAAGCTACTGAGAGTATTCGATATGCCAGACACAGTAACAACCAAGTCTCCAATGGAGACGTTACTGTGCCCGCTCGAGCAAATCGACGACTATTTCTAGTGTTAGCTTTAATGTTCTTATAGCTTTGAAGCTGGATTTTTAATTTATTTTCAATCTTTAGCTTTGCCAATAATTCTTTTTGTATTTTTTTCTGGAGTGGGCCACACCTGGCAATGCTCAGGGCTTCCTCCTGGCTCTACACTCAGGGATCACTTACGGCGGGGGTCAAGACCATATGGGATGCCAGGGATGGAACACAGGTCAGGTGCCTGCAAGGCAAGCACACAACCTCTGTACTATTGCTTCAACCCCTTGTCAATAAATTTTTATAGGGGCTATGCCCAGCAATTGTTAGGATAAGGGACCACTCCTAGTAATACTTATAAGCTGCAGGCTGAAGTGTGACGCTTGAGTCCATCAGTATTTGGGGGCAACCTGGGCTACACCCAGTGGGGCTCAGTGAGGAGATCTGGGGGAGGGTGGCACCGGATTTGTTTCCCAGGAGCTCCAGCTCCAGGAGACTGCTGGGGGGGGGGTGACGGTCCCCCATCCCCCGCCCACCCCACACACAAGTTCGCCAGCGCCGCGCAGTCATGAGTTACTATTTTCTTGAACATTTATTTTTATTTAATTTTATCTTTAATTTTGATAAGTGAGACTCCAGGAGGTAGTGTTTCACGTGCTCTCCTGCGATCCCCAGCAGCAAAAGAGCCGCTGCAGCCTGCTCAGGGAGCTGTCATGCCGGGGCGGCTGTGCTGCACTGGAGAGGGTAGAAGGACCCCTTGGGCTCCGTCCCCGCCTGTGTCCAGGCCAAAATGGCCACCACCTTCTCCTCCTGTGTCCACAAGGCCCGTCCCGGTCACCGTGGATTGTTCGAGCACTAGCCTGCCTCTCGGCCCCCTCAGGGCGCTGGTCCTGGGGGAAGGCCCGGCTCACAGCGGGGGAGGCTGGCAGCTGCACCCCCGGGAGTCTCAAGGCGGGTGTTCCCAGAAGGAAGGAGGGAACGGACGGGCAGTCTTGTCCCTGAGGTGGGCTCTGGCCAGCAGGAGGCTTGGCAGGGCAGACGGAGAGAAAGAACAGGACCGGCATATACAGGGCCGGGGCCGGGGGCCTGGCCGATGGCGTTGCCGGTGAACGGCCAGTGTCCGCATGGACTACAAGTGCAGCCCTGTCGTGTTCTGGGTTTTGTGACTCCTCGCCACGCAGAGAGGGCAGAGCCTCGGGGAGCTGCTGCCACCCCCAAAGGACCACGATCTGGAGAGTTGCTGGGCGTCTGACCCCCAAAACGCCTGCCCCCCTGAGGAGCAGCACCCTGACTCGGGTCGGGGCGTGGAGGCCATGGTCTGCACGGCGGTCTGGGGCCCATGGGCACAAGGGCACGCCGTGAGGCTTGGCAGGACACAGGGTCCCCAGGGTGATCTGGGCTGGGCTCTGCCTCATGCCCCCGACTCTTCGGCCGGCTCCTGAGAGATGAGCCGGCAACATAGAGAACTTAGGCACCGGAGGGTGGCCGGCGCACCTGTTGCCCAAAAAGGAGCCAGGGTGGAGCAGTGTGTGCAGACCCCCCCACTGTGTCCGAGTTGGGCTCCGGTCTGTGGGAGGCTGGACGAGGGCCAGGGGACTGGCAGATGTTGTTGAAGTTGTGGCTAGAGGCCGGGAATAGCCAGGAAGAAAAAAGCCGCACGTGTCCCAACAGACTCCGCGAAGTGCAGCCCAGTCATGTCCTGGTTGTGGCAACTCCTAGCCATGGAGAGCAAGCAGAGCCTCGGGGAGCTGCTGCCACCCCCAAAGGATCACGATCTGGAGAGCTGCTGGGCGTCTGACCCCCCAAACACCTGCCCCCCAGAGGAGCAGCACCCTGACTCGGGTCGGGGCATGGAGGCCACGGTCTGCATGGCGGTCTGGGGCCCATGGGCACAAGGACACGCAGTGGGGCCTGGCAGGACACAGGGTCCCCTGGGTGCTCTGGGCCAGGCTCTGCCTCATACCGCTGACTCTTAGGCCGACTCGGGAAAGCTGAGCCGGCCGCAGAGACCCCTCAGGCGTCAGAGGGTGGCCTAAGCGGCTGTTTCCCTGAAGGAACCTGGAGCCAGGGTGGAGCAGTCCGTACAGAGATGCCCTCTGTGTCCCAGGGGCGGGTAGAGAGGTGGATCTACCGAAGTACAGATGATCGGCGCCCGGCGCAGCAGGGGACATGAAGAGGCAAGGATGCCCTGCGGCTCGTTCCCAGCGTGCAGAAAACGGGGGGACGTGTTACAGAGGCATACGCTGGCGGCGGGTGTCCTGTGGCTGGAGCCATTGTCTGCAGAGGACACAGGGCACAAGGTTGGAGCCAGGAGGAGAGAGTAGAGGTTCCTGCTGACATGGGTGGGAGACCCCCAGAACCCCCACAGCCTGAGCCCCTCCGCCTCCTCAGGTCCATGAGGTCACAGTAGCCTCTGCCCTCTCCCAGGGCCCCCCCCCCCGCCCATTTCATGGCTCACTAGACTGTCCCCATGGGAGCACTCGGTCCTGAGGTGTCTGGGGAGGCGGGGGATAGTCACCTGGTCAGCTCACTGCTCTCCCGCGGTGAAGATGGGCTCCTGCCAGGGAGGAGGGGCCGTCAGGGGTCATGCACAGCTTCCCAGCCAGCCCTGTCTGAGCCCCAAGACCTGCCCAGCCCGTGCCCGAGGCTCCCTGAGGCACCTGCTTCCGGGGAAAGGCCGGACACACCAGCTCCGGGAACCCAGAGCCCAGTGTCCCTCAGGGACCTGTCGTCCACACTCCTGGGAACCTTGGTCTGTCCTGTGTCCCCCGCCAACCTGGAGGGCAGTTCCACTGCTTCTCACCCTGGTGTGGTTCACTGGGACCCCCAAGGCCTCAGGCTCTGCCTGTCTCCCTCCCGACTCTCCTCCAGTGCCCTCACGGTGCCGCTGTCCACAGGGACATCTTCAACTTGTAGCCTGGCCCGGATGGCCAGGACAGGGAGTGTGCCCTGGCAGAGCCCAGGCGGGAAAGCCAACCCCCTCACCTCGGTGTGTGCAGAGCCTCTCCTCCTCCAGGCAGCCTTTCAGTGCTGAGAAGAAAGGGGGAGTGAGGGCCTGGGCCTCTCAGAAACTCAAGGAGCCTCCCCAGGCCTGGGCTCCTGCAGGGAACTGCAGGCTGGGCTCTCGCCTGATTCAGTCCCAGGGACGCTGAGCCCATTCTCAGTCCCTGTCAGGCCAGCACCCTGGTGCCAGCAGCACCCTGACCAGTCTGTGCACTGTGCTGCCTCACAGAGGCCCTGGGCCCCCTCTGAGGGTCTCTCAGGTCACCACTGTCCTGTTGGCCCCCGTGGAGGCCCCTGTGTGAGGGACCCCTGCCCCCGCAGGTCAGGGGGGAAGCGTGTACTCTCCCCGGAGCTGGGATCCCACAGGGACAGCTATTTCTCCCACAGTGCGGGAGGGGGTCTCCCACACAGACTCTGGCCCTGAGGTAACTGGGTCCCCCGGAATACCTCGCCCTGTGCCTCACGTCTGCGAGAGAGAGGACTGATGCTCTCATCTGGCCACACTCCCCGTCTGCTTTTTTCAAACACACCTGCCCTCAGTCCCCCAGGACGTCTCCAGACTCTACCTGGTGCTGTTCCTTGACCGCAAACGGAAAACACATTTTTTCAGCAAAATCCAAAATAGAATTCCATTAAACTCCGAAAGGTAGGGGTCCTCAATCCAGAGAACCAGCCATTCGGGTAGATGTTCAGGAGTAATAGGAGAATAAGTGTGAGAATCCATGTAGAAGAGATCAGACAAGTATTCGCTTGCCTGTGGCAACTGAGCCAGAGAGCAGCAGGCCCATTTATATACACTCTGCTGACATCACGGAACCCTGCGGAGTCACAAAGGGTCCCGGGCCGGCGAGGGGACCCCATGCATGGCTGCCACCAGCCCTGCCCCACTCGTGCCTGAGTGGTCTCTCTACCCGCCTAGGCCTTAGGTTGCCCTGCCCTCCCTTCCCGCCCTTTACAAGCTCCGAGCCCTGCCTCCTGGGCCTGGCCTTGTTCTCTCAGGAAGCCAGTCACCCCTGCGTCTGCGCTTGCCATCTGTCTGCCTCACCGAGCCTCTGACCCTGGCACTTTCCTCTCGGCAGTGTCCTTGTTTCACATCCTCTTTCCACCAGACTCCCAGCAATGTTCCCACATGAACCTGGGCCTCGAGCATCCAGCCCTCTCCCACTGCGTTGGAGCCTCAAAATCCCCCACATCAGTTTGGTCTTTGCTCAGCCTTTACCAAACATATTTATTTTTTAAATAAAAACTCTTTCTTTGAAACAAACAAATGAAACAATTATTTTACTACTGTGTACATACACTAGACTCTCCAAGTGTAAATATTTGGCAATTTTTTTTTTGTTTCTGGCGGCCACACCTGGTGATGCCCAGGGCTTCTCTTGGCTCTGCATTCAGGAATTACTCCTTGTGGTACTTGAGGACCCATGGAGGATGCCAGGGGTCGAAGACAACTTCTCCACGGTACTATCTCTTAAGCTTTCGGCGTGTTTAAGGAATATAATCTGAATATCAATTTTTTAATGATTTTTACACGTTTTATATTCATAAAGTAGTTCACAGGAGTACATTACAGGTAACATTCAAACACCCATCCAGCCAGTGAGCATCTTCCCACCACAACAAGAGGGAAGTGTGTGAAGGTTGTGGAAATTCATTCTGGGGCTAAATGTCAGTTTTAAGACTTTTCTCTTTGGGAAAAGTCCAGGTAGCGCTCTACTTTCAATATATAGAACTTTCCTTGTTCCTTTCCTCTTTAAATTTTATTTCTTTACTACTTCCATCATAGTTTTATCAGAACTTAATGTATTATCATAATTTTTGCTTTAAAGGCTGTTATTGATTACCCCTCATACATTCCACCATAAATATGTGTAAGTAGAAGCTAATATCAATTTTTCTTTGTAGATTAACTCCTAATTACAACTCTCAGTAAAATGTACTTGATCAATATTTCCTGTTTTGAGTAATATTTTTAAATATTAATTAACAGGTTCACTATCCATTGTAGCACTCTCCTCCCATTTTTCATCAATCTGCTTGAGCTGGCACCAGTAATGTCTTCATTGTGAGACTTGTTGTTACTGTTTTTGACATATCAAATACACCATGGACCTTCCCAGGCTCTGCCGTGTGGACAGGATACTCTCGGTAGCTTGCCGGGCTCTCCAAGAGGGATGGAGGAATCAGACCCGGGTCAGCTGCGTGCAAGGTAAACGCCCTACCCACTGTGCTACCGACTCATGTCCCCTTCCTTAATTCGTGTCTTTATAGAATATTACTGCTACATTTCTTTTTTTTCTTTTTGGGTTACACAGGAGAATGACTTACATCACGTCTTCTTCCAGTCCTACTGATAGAAGTGCCTTCCATCAGAGGCTGTTCCTGCAGGTTCAGAAGGATTACTAGCTCTTTCATCTCTGCTCTGACTGCAAACACAGTATGTAATTGCACCATTCTCAAACCTCTTTCACGCTCTTGAAAAATAATGTCTGCTAGAGAGATTGTATAAGGTAAGTCACATGTCTCACATGCTGCTGACCTGGGTTCGAGCCCCAAAAATGTATAGTTCTTCTGAGCACCACCAGGCATGATCCTTGAGTACAGAGCAGGATTAATATTGAGCACTGCTGAATATGCCTGCCACCCAATAAAAGATAAATTTTTTGGTGCCCAACCAGCTCACAAAGGTGAGGAAGCAGAAGCAGGACCCCACTTTCAACTAAGTGGGTGGGTCTGAGTGGTCTGGAAAGGGCCAAACCGACACTCTGGGGCCAGCAAGCTCCGGCAGTACAAGAAACAGTCCTCCCCTTCTCACATACCTCAGACCTAGCTAACCTTTAGATGTAAACATCCTCCCCTGTTTATCACAGACCCTGGTCTGGCGAAGTCCCGCCCTACAGGATCCCAGTCCTTGACCTCCGGCCCGGAAATTGTAACTGACCATGTTTTCCTTCCTGTTTCTGACCATGTTTTCCTTCCTGTTTCTGGCCATGTTTTCCTTCCTAGAGACTGTAACTCTTTGCCTGGTAACCGGGGCCAAACAATGTATCCTTTAACGCTTGCTCTCCTGTGCCTCGGTTTTCTTGTTTTGATTCTTTCTGCTCAGTGGAATTTCCTGGAGGGGTTTACAAGAGGAGAGCGAATGAAGAGAGGCTGTGAAGGCTGCTGGGGCCACTGAGCCTGCCGGGGGCTTGGCCCGCCCTGCTTCTGCGTTCCTCTGCGCCTCTGACCGCTGGACTGTCTCCGTGCACTTTGGTACAACGAAAAGTAAGGCACCCTTGCAATTGAACAGCACTGCCTATTGTTGACTTCCCATCTTTGACTTCACATCTTCTCAGCTTTCAGACAAGACAATTAAGAAAAATTAAAAATTTCTGAGATTTTTGTGTTACATAACTGATTACACCCACATCATTTGCCACCCCTTTAGGTTATTCCTTACATTTTTCTCCAGAGCTTTCCTTTCCTTCCAATTTTCAATGTTTATATTCTGAGGGTAGTCTTTGGGGCTGTCACTTTCCTTTTTCTTTATGTAGGAGTACTGCTATTTATGCAGCCACTGATTAGCTGATTGAATTGAGCATGAACTCCACCTTTTTTTTCATAATTTATTTTTTCTTTTATTTATTGAATCACTGTGGGAAAAATTCCTAAGCTTTTGGGTTTAAGTCTTGGTCATACAATGATCAAACACCTTTCCCTTCACCAGTACTCATTTTTCACCACCAAGAATCCAAATATACCCCCCTCCCAACCCTCCCAATGCCTGTGAAGCAGATGATTTCTACTTAACTCTTTTCTACATTCATTACATTCATTATTTCGAGAAAAGATGCACCATTATTTAGAATTACCCCCACAACAACCAGAATTACTGAAAAGGCATTGTGAAATATTCTTTCCTATAGCTGGTTAACAGAATCATATAACGTTGCGCAGCTGCAATAGTGGCTGCGTGATTTTGGATTTCTGCAAAGAGCCAGATAATTACGAGATTGTTTTCTGTGCGTCTGGTGTTATGGCTGTGCTGGAGAGCTGCTACTGGGGGGCAACTCGTGACCTCGGTAGGGCATGAAAGACGAGCCGGTTCCACCCCCCTTCCGATGCGATTGTAGTTGCCCTGTCACCGCGGACTCATAGACTCATACTTGGCTTTCCTATAAGCGCTGAGGCAGCAGCCACCCTGCTGCTGGGGGGGGGGGGTTGGGGGGGAGAAGGCGGAAGGGAGCAACACCCTTTTGCTCCCGGGGAGGCATGGTGCTATATTTTAACCTATGGTCCATTCACTTTTCTGCTGCAAGCTGCCGGGCTCTGGACTAAGTCCTTTTGCGTCTGGAGCCATGGCCATGCCAGAGAGCCGCTTCTGGGGGGTAACTCGTGACCTCGGTAGGGCGTGAAGTATGAGCTGGTCTCCCTTCTCATGTGACTGCATTTGCCCCGTCATGGCCAGCTCATATCTGGATTCCAATAAGCTCTGAGGCGGCAGCCACCTTGCTGCTGCAGGGGGGGGGGGTGCGGGGGGGGGGGGCAAGGCGGAAGGGATCAACACCCTTTCCTTCCCAGAGAGGCATGGCGCTGTAGTTTAATGCTTGGTCCATTCACTTTTCTGCTGCAAGCTGCCATGCTCTGGATTAAGCCCTTTTTCCTCGAGAGCCATGGCCGTGCCGGTGAGCCGCTCATAGGGGGCAACTCGTGACATAGGTAGGGCGTGAAAGAAGAGCTACTACCGCCCCCTTCCCATGTGATTGCAGTTGTGGGGCTCTCACATTCTTCCACACACTTTGGTTCATCTTCTCCAATCCTATGACCTTCATATGAGAAAGGATTCATCTGAAAAATCAGCATCACCTGCTTATATATCCGGACTGTATGATACCCAGTAGCGTCTGACATACAGGAGGCATGCAAAGCCACCAGGGGTGTTACAGGAATAGAGTACTATATGTGTTTGATTTTGTTTCTCTCCTTATCTAAAAAATGAGAAAGACCCTATGCTTACAAATGTTTCCTGTAAGAGTCGTCAAAAGTGTTCTCAGTTTCTTTCTACTGGTGTTTCTGGATCACATAAAATGTTGTTAGGGTGCGGTGTCAGATCTCCTTGCAGCAACAAGGACCACGTAGAGAATGCAACCCGCAAACAGGTAGTTTATTGTTTCTGGCTCATCAGGGTCAAGCCGGTTACACAGACACACAGGTCCCGTAGGTCCAGGCCAGACCCCGACCCAGGGTAAGGGAGTAACTTATATGGGCCCTCACTGACCATTACAGCAAAGACCACAATTATCATAACCAATAGATTTATAAGAATCCATTCTTAACCCATCCTATTTCTACTACTGAAAGTACATTGTTCCTGATCCTAGGAGCTTGAAGGGTAACATTTGGAGAAGTGGTTACATTGGATGAGCAAGTGAGCATATCTTGCAAGGAGTATGCGGTTACATTTAATGAAAAAGCAGGCTCAGAGCATATCCTGCAGGCACACTTAGTTACCGCTGTCACCTTGCAACCCACTTCCCTTGTCACCTGCCCCCATTTGCACATACCCTGGGGCACCTGTATTCAGGCAGCAGCCCCCAGGAAAATAGCAACTTGCCGGGCTCTCCAAGAGGGGCGAAGGAATCAAACCTGGCTCGGCCGGGCTGGCTGCTGCGTACAAGGCAAACACCCTACCACCCTTCCGCTGTGCTATCGCTCCTGGGATTTGTATTTGGAGGACACAATTTTTTGTACTTCTAGATGGTGTGGGAAGGAAGGCCTGAGCAACATTTAGCAGTGCTCAAAGCTCACTTCTAGCTCTGTGCTCAGGGGTCGCTACTGGTGGTGCTCTGGGACATGTGTGTTGCTGGAGATCAAACTTGGGTCAGCCACATACAAGACAAGCATCTTAACCCCTAAATCTCGGCCCCTAAAGAGAAAGTGTTTTTAATTAGAAGACACGATTTCCAGTGTTTGGCTTTGTAAGAGATATATTTTAAAAAGGTTAATCATAATTACCACCAAGTTTAAGATATTTTAAAATAGTGAGAAAAGACTTTTTTGAAACAACTCTAGGAAAGGAGCACTATGAAAACTGATATCGAGAACTAGTTCCATAATTAATAGTAGTTTATGACCAAATGACCGTGATCATGTAAACATTTCCAGACTTCCATACTTACAAGAACGCTTTCAATTTGAATGTCTCGCCACACGAACCAGCAGCAGCTTTCCAGCTCTCCTCCTCCTAAAATGATGCCTCTCCTCACTATCTCCCAGCCTCTGTCTCTTTACTTCAGTCACCACCTTCTGTTTTCACAGTCAGAATTAATTTTGATTCGGCTGTGTTTATGACTTAGGTAACTCTCTCTTCTGGGGCCAGAGTGATAGCACATCAGATAGGGCACTCACCCAACCCGCGTTTAATCCGTGGCATCCCCTGTGGTCCCTTAAGCACTGCCAGGAATGAATCCTGAGCACAGAGCCAGAAGGTGTTATGTCCTGGGAAGGTAATTTCGCTCGCACATTGACCAGACCAGATGCCAATGCAAGGCCCCTTGATTGTTAGCTCGAGCTAGGGTCCAAGTCTCATACAACGCAGTGGAGACTTGATAAGGACCCCAACTCCGAATTCTAAGCCATTGATATAGGATTGGGTTACATACCAGCAGTTTTTGTAGGAACTGGCGATGTGGTTCCAATTTGGATCCCGTGACTCCACAGCCTAGGCCCTCTCCACTTGGCTGGGGCCCACTGCCCATGGCCCCTCCTGATAGGCTGTTGCCACAGGGTGGTTTATCTGCCCAGGGTGGTATTTTTTTTTTTTTTGGCAGTGGGACTTTGTGATGGGGAAAAGCGAGACTAAGGCCTGTTGAGTTTTGGTCTTAAAGTGGAGTCTGTCATGGCTCCACTTCGGCCTCACAAAGGAAGTCCTTCTGAGCACTCCCTGGTGTGACCCCTACTCACCAACTAAAAGACTCTTCTAAATAGCTTTCTAGGAAACTAATTTTTTTAGAATTATTAAAAATTATAGTCCGCGTATACTTTGTAGTTGACACTGAAAATAGGTATTTTTAGTTAGTACAGCCAATTAAGAATTTCTTTCCTTTTCAAGTATATCTTTCCATGAAAAATCATTAGGACATTAAAATAAATGGAAATCTTAGATGCAGATTTGGAATCACTCTTTCACTCTATTAAAACAGAATTTCAAAATTTGACAAAATATTAACTAATAACATTTCTCACTTAATCACTTAATCACTTAACTTCCCGTTAGTCGACGAGTTGCTCAAGCAGGCGCCAGTAATGTCTCCATTTGTCCCTGTCGCGTGCTAGTGGGCGGTCACGCGGTCTTTTGACAGCCCGTGGAATCTAGTCAGTAACAGCTCTTGTCCAGCGGTCGTCTTTAAATCTCATTACGTGACCAGCCCATCTGATTTTTGACACCTTGGCAAATGAGACAGCGTCCCTGATTCTTGATCGTCGACAGATGTCAGAACTCCGGATTCTTTCTCTCATTTGAGTGAAACGTGATATTCCAAGCATAGCTCTTTCTATTCTTCTTTGGGAGACCTGAATAGCTTTCTCATCCTGTTTGCGTAGGGCCCAGGTCTCTGAGGCATAGGTCAATGCAGGAAGAACAGTGGAATCAAAGAGATGTGCCCGGAGCCGGAGGTTCTTCGTCCTCTTAGCTATTTCTTCGACGTTCCTGAAGGCGTTCCAAGCTGCTCTCTTCCTCATGCACAGCTCGGGTGCCAGGTCATTTGTCATGTTGACTTCTCAACCTAGGTACACATAGCTGTTGCATTCGGAGATGGTCGTTCCGTTGAGAGTGAATGGGGCATCAGGAACGAGGCTGTTTCTCGTAAACATTTTCTTCGTAAGATTCAGCTGTAGTCCTACCTTTCCACACTCACGGTCAAAGTCGGCCAGCATTTGTGCCGCTTGGCTGATGTTTGGTGTTATTAAAACAATGTCATCAGCAAAGCGGAGGTGGTGTAGTTGCCGACCATCTATCTTCACTCCCATTCCTTCCCATTCTAGTCCTCGCATGATTTTCTCGAGGGTGGCACTGAAGGGTTTCGGTGAAATGGTATCACCCTGCCAAACCCCTCTCTTGACATCAACGATCACATCTTTGTAGAATGGTGAGATCCTGGTAGTGAATCCATAAAAGAGCTCACGGAGGATCTTGATGTATTGGGCTTGAATGCCCTGATTGGCTAGGGCTTTAATGACCGCTTCCGTCTGAACAGAATCAAAGGCCTTCTTTAAATCAGTGAACGTTAAACAGAGTGGCCTCTTGAACTCCCTAGAAACCTGCATGAGTTTGGTTTTCGTGTGGATATGGTCGATGGTGCTGAATCCTTCGCAGAACCCAGCTTGCTCGCATGGTTGTCCTTCATCTAGTGTTCTGCTAATCCTATTAAGGATGACTCGAGTGAACAACTTGTAGATGATAGAAAGTAGGCAGATCGGGCGATAGTTGCCAATGTCATGGATGTCTCCCTTCTTGAACAGTAGTACGGTCCTGCTGGTTTTCCATTGGGACGGAACCTTGCATTCAGACAGGTAGCGAGTGAAGGGCCAAGCCAGTGTATTGATGAGTACTGATGGCAGGTTCTTCAGGTGTTCAGGTCTAACCTTGTCTGGGCCGGGTGCTGTTTGTTTCTTTACCGACGAAATGGCCTGTCAGATTTCGGGAGGGAGAACGTTGGGAACGGCATATCCATCCTGTGGAATTTGGTATGTTGGCAAGTGGACATGGCTATCGAAAAGATTGGAGTAGAAGTCATGGATAATCTTCTCCATTGCCATTCTGGAGGATGTGAAGGATCCATCAGGACGTCGGAGGGCAGCCATCTTGGTCTTGTAGTTGGCGAAGGACAGGCGGGCGTAACGAATACCTTTCCCAGCTTCTGCCGCATCTACCAGTACTTCTGCTCTTCTCTCTTTGAGGTCTTCCTTGATCGCATCTCTGCACTGCTTTGCGAGCTCGACGTTAGCTTGCGGTTGCCTGGGGCATGCGCCAAACCACGCTGACGATTTTAGCTCAAGAGTTTTTGAAGACAGGCGTTTTTTTTTTTTTTGTGGCTATCTCTCTCTTGGCGTTCCTCGCACAGTCATGGAGGTGCTGAACCAGTCGATCGTATTCCTCACCAATGTTGTCAACAATGGCATCTTCCCATGTTGCCGCAATAGTGCCAAAGAGTTCCCAGTTGGTGGTCGTTCTGGGAGTTCTCTTCTTGAACTTTGCAGCCCTTTCTCCCCGCTCTGTGAAGTAGAATTTTGCACGAAGGAGACGGTGGTCCGATCCCGTTTGGAATTTTGGGACAACAGCGACATCGGTCAGGCAAAACCCTCAATTGAATATGATGTGGTCTATTTCGTTGTGGAATCGTCCACCGGGAGACTCCCATGTCCAACGTTTAGATTCTGCCTTCTGGAACTGTGAGTTACCATGGATGGTCTTGGTCGACATGATGAACTCAGACAGTCTCTCACCCTGTTCGTTCCGTTCTAGGCCATGGGTCCCGATGTGAAGTTCTTCAGCTGATCTTCTCGGTCCTATCTTGGCATTAAAATCACCCACAATGATCTTGTAGAAGGTGTGGTCTTCTTTATAGAACTTCTCCAGCTCCATGTAGAACTTCTCGATTTCTCTGTCATCATAATGAGATGTTGGTGCGTAGACAACGAAGATAGAAACGGCAGGCAGTAAGCCACATCTATTCAAATGTAAACGTCCAATTCGCGTTGTTAGGCATTCAGTGAATCAATACTCTTGGCCAAGTTTGTGTTGAAAAGGATACTGATGCCTCCGACACCTCTTTTATCGCATATTCCGAGGAAAAATTCTTCTCCAGTGTCAAAAACTGCATGGTGAGATTCGTGCCTTCTTGTCTCGGTCAGACCAATGATGGCATACTTGATCATTCGCGCTTCTAACATCAGGTCCTCGATGGATGTATCTGATGCTAGCGTACGTGCATTGAAAGTACAGATGATCATTTTTGTCTTCCTTCGTTGTGGCAGCCTAGTATGGCCTTGAGATTTTGTCGGCCTCGCCTTTCTCATCCTTCTCAGTGCTGCCACGTCGGTGAAGCCTTCAGGGTCAGGTGAATGAGACCAGTGTTAGTTACTGGTTTTGGCATATCGAATACACAACGGATAGCTTGCCAGGTTCTTCCGTGCGGGAGGAAAACTCTCGGTAGCTTGCCAGTCTTTCCGAGAGGGATAGAGGCTTTTGGAGCGACCTCCAATCACCCTTGTAGGTGTTACGTATTTGAACCCTACAAATATGGTACGACAATTCCGGAAGATGGGTATTTAGTGTCTTATGATGTGTTGCGCGGCCCGAAGTGGCTGCACAGATCCGGAAAGCATCCTGGAGTGTGGTGAACGCTGGGTAGTGGAGGTAGTGTCACTAAAATTTTCTCACTACAATTGTTTAATATTTGGAGGAAGTCATACAATTTTGATTTAGTGTTTCAAAAACTATTTTGGTAGTCTAATCTGATTGCCATCTGCTTAAGTACTTCCATTTTGAGGGAAGCTGGGGAGGCTGTGCCTAGCTACGTCCCTGTAGACCATCTTCACCCTCTAAGACCCATATCGGGACACGCCCCAGGGACAGCTGGCCACTGTGTGGGACACTCACAGCAGCATGCGTAGGTGAAGCTGGAAGAAGAGGAGCTGTGGGGTGCATGACGGAGACAAAGGCAGAGGCCAGGTGTCCTCGGGATTCATTTCCTGTGGCTCCCATCCCAACCTTCGCTCTCTCCCCTTGCACTGGGAGCCCCTGGGGTGCAGTGTCCCTGGCTCACCATGACTCCCCAACACTGCTGCTCTAGACTGTGGATCTAAAGACAGTCCTGGGGAAGGGGTCATTTCTCAGGGTGCGTTTCCAGGGTAACGCACAGTGTCCCATTCGAAAGGGGCATTTGTGCACCCCCTCCACGCCCAGATGTTGACGAACACCCCGTGTCCACCTCTGCCCCCGTCTTCACATGCGGCTTCCGGGAGCATCTGCGCCTGGTTCTCCCCCGCACAGGCTCCAGGACATGGCGGGGGTGGGCTGGGACAGGGGGCTCTACGCTGTCGTGAGGGCAGCAGTGACCCACCTGTTCGGGGGGAGGGTGGCACCGGATTTGTTTCCCAGGAGCTCCAGCTCCAGGAGACTGCTGGATGGGGGGTGACGGTCCCCCATCCCCCGCCCACCACACACACAAGTTCGCCAGCGCCGCGCCGACATGAGTTACTATTTTCTTGAACATTTATTTTTATTTTATTTTATCTTTAATTTTGATAAGTGAGACTCCAGGAGGTAGTGTTTCACGTGCTCTCCTGCGATCCCCAGCAGCAAAAGAGCCGCTGCAGCCTGCTCCGGAAGCTGTCATGCCGGGGCGGCTGTGCTGCACTGGAGAGGGTAGAGGGACCCCTTGGGCTCCATCCCCGCCTGTGTCCAGGCCAAAATGGCCACCACCTTCTCCTTCTGTGTCCACAAGGCCCGTCCCGGTCATCGTGGATTGCTGGAGCACTAGCATGCCTCTCGGCCCCCTCGGGGCACTGGTCCTGGGGGAAGGCCCGGCTCACAGCGGGCAGGCTGGCAGCTGCACCCCAGGGAGTCTCAGGGGGGGTGTTCCCAGAAGGAAGGGGGGAACGGACAGGCAGTCTTGTCCCTGAGGTGGGCTCTGGCCAGCGGGAGGTTGGGCAGGGCAGACGGAGAGAAAGAACAGGACCGGCCTATACAGGGCCGGGGCTGGGGGCCCGGCCGATGGCGTTGCCGGTGAACGGCCAGTGTCCGCATGGACTACAAGTGCAGCCCTGTCGTGTTCTGGGTTTGGTGACTCCTCGCCACGCAGAGAGGGCAGAGCCTCGGGGAGCTGCTGCCACCCCCAAAGGACCACCATCTGGAGAGTTGCTGGGCGTCTAACCCCCAACAAGCCTGCCCCCCGGAGGAGTAGCACCCTGACTCGGGTCGGGGCGTGGAGGCCACGGTCTGCACGGCGGTCTGGGGCCCATGGGCACAAGGGCACGCCGTGAGTCTTGGCAGGACACAGGGTCCCCAGGGTGATCTGGGCTGGGCTCTGCCTCATGCCCGCGACTCTTTGGCCGGCTCCTGCGAGGTGAGCTGGCAACATAGAGAACTTAGGCACAGGAGGGTGGCCTGCGCACCTGTTGCCCAAAAAGGAGCCAGGGTGGAGCAGTGTGTGCAGACCCGCCCTCTGTGTCTGAGTTGGGCTCCGGTCTGTGAGAGGCTGGACGAGGGCCAGGGGCCTGGCAGATGTTGTTGAAGTTGTGGCTAGAGGCCGGGAATAGCCAGGAAGAAAAAAGCCGCACGTGTCCCAACAGACTCCCCGAAGTGCAGCCCAGTCGTGTCCTGGTTGTGGCAACTCCTCGCCATGTAGAGCAGGCAGAGCCTCGGGGAGCTGCTGCCACCCCCAAAGGATCACGATCTGGAGAGCTGCTGGGCGTCTGACCCCCCAAACGCCTGCCCCCCAGAGGAGCAGCACCCTGACTCGGGTCGGGGCGTGGAGGCCACGGTCTGCATGGCGGTCTGGCGCCCATGGGCACAAGGACACGCTGTGGGGCCTGGCAGGACACAGGGTCCCTTGGGTGCTCTGGGCCAGGCTCTGCCTCATACCGCTGACTCTTAGGCCGACTCGGGATAGCTGAGCCGGCAGCAGAGACCCCTCAGGCGTCAGAGGGTGGCCTAAGCGGCTGTTTCCCAGAATGAACCTGGAGCCAGGGTGGAGCAGTCCGTACAGAGATGCCCTCTGTGTCCCAGGGGCGGGTAGAGAGGTGGATCTACTGAAGTACAGCTGATCGGCACCCGGGGCAGCAGGGGACATGAAGAGGCAAGGATGCCCTGCGGCTCGTTCCCAGCGTGCAGAAAACGGGGGGACGTGGTACAGAGGCATACGCTGGCGGCGGGGGTCCTGTGGCTGGAGCCATTGTCTGCAGAGGACACAGGGAACAAGGTTGGAGCCAGGAGGAGAGAGTAGAGGCCCCTGCTGACATGGGTGGGAGACCCCCGGCACCCCCACAGCCTGAGCCCCTCCCCCTCCTCAGGTCCATGAGGTCACAGTAGCCTCTGCCCTCTCCCAGGGCCCCCCCGGCCATTTCTTGGCTCACTGCACTGTCCCCATGGGAGCACTCGGTCCTGAGGTGTCTGGGGAGGCGGGGGATAGTCACCTGGTCAGCTCACTGCTCTCCCGCGGTGAACATGGGCTCCTGCCAGGGAGGAGGGGCCGTCAGGGGTCATGCACAGCTTCCCAGCCAGCCCTGTCTGAGCCCCAAGACCTGCCCAGCCCGTGCCCGAGGCTCCCTGAGGCACCTGCTTCCGGGGAAAGGCTGGACACACCAGCTCCGGGAACCCAGAGCCCAGTGTCCCTCAGGGACCTGTCGTCCACACTCCTGGGAACCTTGGTCTGTCCTGTGTCCCCCGCCCACCTGGAGGGCAGATCCACTGCTTCCCACCCTGGTGTGGTTCACTGGGACCCCCAAGGCCTCAGGCTCTGCCTGTCTCCCTCCCGACTCTCCTCCAGTGCCCTCACGGGGCCGCTGTCCACAGGGACATCTTCAACTTGTAGCCTGGCCCGGATGGCCAGGACAGGGAGTGTGCCCTGGCAGAGCCCAGGCGGGAAAGCCAACCCCCTCACCTCGGTGTGTGCAGAGCCTCTCCTCCTCCAGGCAGCCTTCCAGTGCTGAGAAGAAAGGGGGAGTGAGGGCCTGGCCGTCTCAGAAACTCTAGGAGCCTCCCCAGGCCTGGGCTCCTGCAGGGAACTGCAGGCTGGGCTCTCGCCTGATTCGGTCCCAGGGACGCTGAGCCCATTCTCAGTCCCTGTCAGGCCAGCACCCTGGTGCCAGCAGCACCCTGACCAGTCTGTGCACTGTGCTGCCTCACAGAGGCCCTGGGCCCCCTCTGAGGGTCTCTCAGGTCACCACTGTCCTGTTGGCCCCCGTGGAGGCCCCTGTGTGAGTGACCCCTGCCCCCGCAGGTCAGAGGGGAAGCGTGTACTCTCCCCGGAGCTGGGATCCCACAGGGACAGCTATTTCTCCCACAGTGCGGGAGTGGGTCTCCCACACAGACTCTGGCCCTGATGTAACTGGGTCCCCCGGAATACCTCGCCCTGTGCCTCACGTCTGCGAGAGAGAGGACTGATGCTCTCATCTGGCCACACTCCCCGTCTGCTTTTTTCAAACACACCTGCCCTCAGTCCCCCAGGACGTCTCCAGACTCTACCTGGTGTTGTTCCTTGACCGCAAACGGAAAACACATTTTTTCAGCAAAATCCAAAATAGAATGCCATTAAACCCCGAAAGGTAGGGGTCCTCAATCCAGAGAACCAGCCATTCGGGTAGATGTTCAGGAGTAATAGGAGAATAAGTGTGAGAATCCATGTAGAAGAGATCAGACAAGTATTCGCTTGCCTGTGGCAACTGAGCCAGAGAGCAGCAGGCCCGTTTATATACACTCTGCTGACATCACGGAACCCTGCGGAGTCACAAAGGGTCCCGGGCCGGCGAGGGGACCCCATGCATGGCTGCCACCAGCCCTGCCCCACTCGGGCCTGAGTGGTCTCTCTACCCGCCTAGGTCTTAGGTTGCCCTGCCCTCCCTTCCCACCCTTTACAAGCCCCGAGCCCTGCCTCCTGGGCCTGGCCTTGTTCTCTCAGGAACCCAGTCACCCCCTGCGTCTGCGCTTGCGGTCTGTCTGCCTCACCGAGCCTCTGACCCTGACACTTTCCTCTCGGCAGTGTCCTTGTTTCACATCCTCTTTCCTCCAGACTCTCCCAGCAATGTTCCCACATGAACCTGGGCCTCGAGCATCCAGCCCTCTCCCACTGCGTTGGAGCCTCAAAATCCGCCACATTAGTTTGGTCTTTGCTCAGCCTTTACCAAACATCTTTATGTTTTAAATAAAAACACTTTCTTTGAAACAAACAAATGAAACAATTATTTTACTACTGTGTACATACACTAGACTCTCAAAGTGTAATTATTTGGCAATTTTTTTTTTGTTTCTGGGGGGCCACACCTGGTGATGCCCAGGGCTTCTCTTGGCTCTGCATTCAGGAATTACTCCTTGTGGTACTTGAGGACCCATGGAGGATGCCAGGGATCGAAGCCAGCTTCTCCACGGTACTATCTCTTAATCTTTCGGCGTGTTTAAGGAATATAATCTGAATATCAATTTTTTAATGATTTTTACTCGTTTTATATTCATAAAGTAGTTCACAGGAGTTCATTACAGGTAACATTCAAACACCCATCCATCCAGTGAGCATCTTCCCACCACAACAAGAGGGAAGTGTGTGAAGGTTGTGGAAATTCATCCTGGGGCTAAATGTCAGTTTTAAGACTTTTCTCTTTGGGAAAAGTCCATGTAGCGCTCTACTTTCAATATATAGAACTTTCCTTGTTACTTTCCTCTTTAAATTTTATTTCTTTTCTACTTCCATCATAGTTTTATCAGAACTTAATGTATTATCATAATTTTTGTTTAAAGGCTGTTATTGATTACCCCTCATACATTCCACCATAAATATGTGTAAGTAGAAACTAATATCAAATTTTCTTTGTAGATTAACTCCTAATAACAACTCTCAGTAAAATGTACTTGATCAATATTTCCTGTTTTGAGTAATATTTTTAAATATTATTTAACAGGTTCACTATCCACTGTAGCACTCTCCTCCCATTTTTCATCAATCTGCTAGAGCTGGCACCAGTAATGTCTTCATTGTGAGACTTGTTGTTACTGTTTTTGACATATCAAATACACCATGGACCTTGCCAGGCTCTGCCGTGTGGACAGGATACTCTCGGTAGCGTGCCGGGCTCTCCAAGAGGGATGGAGGAATCAGACCCGGGTCAGCTGCGTGCAAGGTAAACGCCCTACCCACTGTGCTACCGCCTCATGTTCCCTTCATTAATTCATGTCTTTATAGAATATTACTGCTACATTTCTTTTTTTTTCTTTTTGGGTTACAAAGGAGAATGACTTACATCGCTTCTTCTGTCAGTCCTACTGATAGAAGTGCCTTCCATCAGAGGCTGTTCCTGCAAGTTCAGAAGGATTACTAGCTCTTTCATCTCTGCTCTGACTGCAAACACAGTATGTAATTGCACCATTCTCAAACCTCTTTCACGCTCTTGAAAAATAATGTCTGCTAGAGAGATTGTATAAGGTAAGTCACATGTCTCACATGCTGCTGACCTGGGTTCGAGCTCCAAAAATGTATAGTTCTTCTGAGCACCACCAGGCATGATCCTTGAGTACAGAGCAGGATTAATATTGAGCACTGCTGAATATGCCTGCCACCCAGTAAAAGATAAAGTTTTTGGTGCCCAACCAGCTCACAAAGGTGAGGAAGCAGAAGCAGGACCCCACTTTCAACTAAGTGGGTGAGTCTGAGTGGTCTGGAAAGGGCCAAACCGACACTCTGGGGCCAGCAAGCTCCGGCAGTACAAGAAACAGTCCTCCCCTTGTCACATACCTCAGATATAGCTAACCTTTAGATGTGAACATCCTCCTCTGTTTATCACAGACCCTGGTCTGGCGAAGTCCCGCCCTACAGGATCCCAGTCCTTGACCACAGGCCCAGAAATTGTAACTGACCATGTTTTCCTTCCTGTTTCTGACCATGTTTTCCTTCCTGTTTCTGACCATGTTTTCCTTCCTGTTTCTGACCATGTTTTCCTTCCTGGAGACTGTAACTCTTTGCCTGGTAACCGGGGCCAAACAATGTATCCTTTAACGCTTGCTCTCCTGTGCCTCGGTTTTCTTGTTTTGATTCTTTCTGCTCAGTGGAATTTCCTGGAGGGGTTTACAAGAGGAGAGCAAATGAAGAGAGGCTGTGAAGGCTGTGGGGCCACTGAGCCTGCCGGGGGCTTGGCCCGCCCTGCTTCTGCGTTCCTCTGCGCCTCTGACCGCTGGACTGTCTCCGTGCACTTTGGTACAACGAAAAGTAAGGCACCCTTGCAACTGAACAGCACTGCCTATTGTTGACTTCCCATCTTTGACTTCACATCTTCTCAGCTTTCAGACAAGACAATTAAGAAAAATTAAAAATTTCTGAGATTTTCGTGTTACATAACTGATGACACCCACATCATTTGCCACCCCTTTAGGCTATTCCTTACATTTTTCTCCAGAGCTTTCCTTTCCTTCCAATTTTCAATGTTTATATTCTGAGGGTAGTCTTTGGGGCTGTCACTTTCCTTTTTTTTTATGTAGGAGTCCTGCTATTTATGCAGCCACTGATTAGCTGATTGAATTGAGCATGAACTCCACCTTTTTTTCATAATTTATTTTTTCTTTTATTTATTGAATCACTGTGGGAAAAGTTCCTAAGCTTTTGGGTTTAAGTCTTGGTCATACAATGATCAAACACCTTTCCCTTCACCAGTACTCATTTTTCACCACCAAGAATCCAAATATACCCCCCTCCCAAGCCTCCCAATGCCTGTGAAGCAGATGATTTCTACTTAACTCTTTTCTACATTCATTACATTCATTATTTCGAGAAAAGATGCACCATTATTTAGAATCCCCCCCAAAAAAACCAGAATTACTGAAAAGGCATTGTGAAATACTCTTCCTATAGCTGGTTAACAGAATCATATAACGTTGCGCAGCTGCAATAGTGGCTGCGTGATTTTGGATCTCTGCAAAGAGCCAGATAATTACGAGATTGTTTTCTGTGCGTCTGGTGTTATGGCTGTGCTGGAGAGCTGCTACTGGGGGGCAACTTGTGACCTCGGTAGGGCATGAAAGACGAACCGGTTCCACCCCCCTTCCCATGCGACTGTAGTTGCCCTGTCACCGCAGACTCATACTTGGCTTTCCTATAAGCGCTGAGGCAGCAGCCACCCTGCTGCTGGGGTTGGGGGGGGGGGGGTTGGGGGGGAGAAGGCGGAAGGGAGCAACACCCTTTTGCTCCCGGGGAGGCATGGTGCTATATTTTAACGTATGGTCCATTCACTTTTCTGCTGCAAGCTGCCGGGCTCTGGACTAAGTCCTTTTGCCTCTGGAGCCATGGCCATGCCAGAGAGCCGCTCCTGGGGGGTAACTCGTGACCTCGGTAGGGCGTGAAGGATGAGCTGGTCTCCCTTCTCATGAGACTGCAGTTGCCCCGTCATGGCCAGCTCATATCTGGATTCCAATAAGCTCTGAGGCGGCAGCCACCTTGCTGATGCAGGGGGGGCGGGGCGGGGGGGGCAAGGCGGAAGGGATCAACACCCTTTCCTTCCCAGAGAGGCATGGCGCTGTAGTTTAATGCTTGGTCCATTCACTTTTCTGCTGCAAGCTGCCATGCTGTGGATTAAGCCCTTTTTCCTCTAGAGCCATGGCCGTGCCGGTGTGCCGCTCGTAGGGGGCAACTCGTGACCTAGGTAGGGCGTGAAGGAAGAACTACTACCGCCCCCTTCCCATGTGATTGCAGTTGTGGGGCTCTCACTTTCTTCCACACACTTTGGTTCATCTTCTCTAATCTTATGACCTTCATATGAGAAAGGATTCATCTGAAAACTCAGCATCACCTGCTTATATATCCGGACTGTATGTATACCCAGTAGCGTCTGACATACAGGAGGCATGCAAAGCCACCAGGGGTGTTACAGGAATAGAGTACTATATGTGTTTGATTTTGTTTCTCTCCTTATCTAAAAAATGAGAAAGATCCTATGCTTACAAATGTTTCCTGTAAGAGTCGTCAAAAGTGTTCTCAGTTTCTTTCTACTTGTGTTTCTGGATCACATAAAATGTTGTTAGGGTGCGGTGTCAGATCTCCTTGCAGCAACAAGGACCACGTAGAGAATGCAACCCGCAAACAGGTAGTTTATTGTTTCTGGCTCATCAGGGTCAAGCCGGTTACACAGACACACAGGTCCCGTAGGTCCAGGCCAGACCCCGACCCAGGGTAAGGGAGTAACTTATATGGGCCCTCACTGACCATTACAGCAAAGACCACCATTATCATAACCAATAGATTTATAAGAATCCATTCTTAACCCATCCTATTTCTACTACTGAAAGTACATTGTTCCTGATCCTAGGAGCTTGAAGGGTAACATTTGGAGAAGTGGTTACATTGGATGAGCAAGTGAGCATAGCTTGCAAGGAGTATGCAGTTACATTTAATGAAAAAGCAGGCTCAGAGCATATCCTGCAGGCACACTTAGTTATCGCTCTTCCCTTGCAACCCACTTCCCTTGTCACCTGCCCCCATTTGCACATACCCTGGGGCACCTGTATCCAGGCAGCAGCCCCCAGGAAAATAGCAACTTGCCGGGCTCTCCAAGAGGGGCGAAGGAATCAAACCTGGCTCGGCCGGGCTGGCTGCTGCGTACAAGGCAAACACCCTACCACCCTACCGCTGTGCTATCGCTCCTGGGATTTGTAATTGGAGGACACAATTTTTTGTACTTCTAGATGGTGTGGGAAGGAAGGCCTGAGCAACATTTAGCAGTGCTCAAAGCACCACTTCTAGCTCTGTGCTCAGGGGTCACTGCTGGTGGTGCTCTGGGACATGTGTGTTGCTGGAGATCAAACTTGGGTCAGCCACATACAAGACAAGCATCTTAACCCCTAAATCTCGGCCCCTAAAGAGAAAGTGTTTTTAATTAGAAGACACGATTTCCAGTGTTTGGCTTTGTAAGAGATATATTTTAAAAAGGTTAATCATAATTACCACCAAGTTTAAGATATTTTAAAATAGTGAGAAAAGACTTTTTTGAAACAACTCTAGGAAAGGAGCACTATGAAAACTGATATTGAGAACTAGTTCCATAATTAATAGTATTTTATGGCCAAATGACCGTGATCATGTAAACATTTCCAGACTTCCATACTTACAAGAACGCTTTCAATTTGAATGTCTCACCACACGAACCAGCAGCAGCATTCCGGCTCTCCTCCTCCTAAAATGATGCCTCTCCTCACTATCTCCCAGCCTCTGTCTCTTTACTTCAGTCACCACCTTCTGTTTTCACAGTCAGAATTAATTTTGATTCGGCTGTGTTTATGACTTAGGTAACTCTCTCTTCTGGGGCCAGAGTGATAGCACCTCAGATAGGGCACTCACCCTACCCGGGTTTAATCCTTGGCATCCCCTGTGGTCCTCCAAGCACTGCCAGGAATGAATGCTGAGCACAGAGCCAGAAGGTGTTATGTCCTGGGAAGGTAATTTCGCTCGCACATTGAACAGACCAGATGCCAATGCAAGGCCCCTTGATTGTTAGCTCGAGCTAGGGTCCAAGTCTCATACAACGCAGTGGAGACTTGATAAGGACCCCAACTCCGAATTCTAAGCCATTGATATAGGATTGGGTTACATAGCAGCAGTTTTTGTAGGAACTGGCGATGTGGTTCCAATTTGGATCCCTGTCCAGTCCCGTGACTCCACTGCCTAGGCCCTCTCCACTGGGCTGGGGCCCACTGCCCATGGCCCCTCCTGATGGGCTGTTGCCACAGGGTGGTTTATCTGCCCAGGGTGGTATTTTTTTTTGGCAGTGGGACTTTGTGATGGGGAAAAGCGAGACTTAGGCCTGCTGAGTTTTGGTCTTAAACTGGAGTCTGTCATGGCTCCACTTTGGTCTCACAAAGGAAGTCCTTCTGAGCACTCCCTGGTGTGACCCCTACTCACCAACTAAAAGACTCTTCTAAATAACTTTCTAGGAAACTAATTTTTTTAGAATTATTAAAAATTATAGTCCGCGTATACTTTGTAGTTGACACTGAAAATAGGTATTTTTAGTTAGTACAGCCAATTAAGAATTTCTTTCCTTTCCAAGTATATCTTTCCATGAAAAATCATTAGGACATTAAAATAAATGGAAATCTTAGATGCAGATTTGGAATCACTCTTTCACTCTATTAAAACAGAATTTCAAAATTTGACAAAATATTAACTAATAACATTTCTCACTTAATCACTTAATCACTTAACTTCCCGTTAGTCGACGAGTTGCTCAAGCAGGCGCCAGTAATGTCTCCATTTGTCCCTGTCGCGTGCTAGTGGGCGGTCACGTGGTCTTTTGACAGCCCGTGGAATCTAGTCAGTAACAGCTCTTGTCCAGCGGTCGTCTTTAAATCTCATTACGTGACCAGCCCATCTGATTTTTGACACCTTGGCAAATGAGACAGCGTCCCTGATTCTTGATCGTCGACAGATGTCAGAACTCCGGATTCTTTCTCTCATTTGAGTGAAACGTGATATTCCAAGCATAGCTCTTTCTATTCTTCTTTGGGAGACCTGAATAGCTTTCTCATCCTGTTTGCGTAGGGCCCAGGTCTCTGAGGCATAGGTCAATGCAGGAAGAACAGTGGAATCAAAGAGATGTGCCCGGAGCCGGAGGTTCTTCGTCCTCTTAGCTTTTTCTTCGACGTTCCTGAAGGCGTTCCAAGCTGCTCTCTTCCTCATGCACAGCTCGGGTGCCAGGTCATTTGTCATGTTGACTTCTCAACCTAGGTACACATAGCTGTTGCATTCGGAGATGGTCGTTCCGTTGAGAGTGAATGGGGCATCAGGAACGAGGCTGTTTCTCGTAAACATTGTCTTCGTAAGATTCAGCTGTAGTCCTACCTTTCCACACTCACGGTCAAAGTCGGCCAGCATTTGTGCCGCTTGGCTGATGTTTGGTGTTATTAAAACAATGTCATCAGCAAAGCGGAGGTGGTGTAGTTGCCGACCATCTATCTTCACTCCCATTCCTTCCCATTCTAGTCCTCGCATGATTTTCTCGAGGGTGGCACTGAAGGGTTTCGGTGAAATGGTATCACCCTGCCAAACCCCTCTCTTGACATCAACGATCACTTCTTTGTAGAATGGTGAGATCCTGGTAGTGAATCCATAAAAGAGCTCACGGAGGACCTTGATGTATTGGGCTTGAATGCCCTGATTGGCTAGGGCTTTAATGACCGCTTCCGTCTGAACAGAATCAAAGGCCTTCTTTAAATCAGTGAACGTTAAACAGAGTGGCCTCTTGAACTCCCTAGAAACCTCCATGAGTTTGGTTTTCGTGTGGATATGGTCGATGGTGCTGAATCCTTCGCAGAACCCAGCTTGCTCGCATGGTTGTCCTTCATCTAGTGTTCTGCTAATCCTATTAAGGATGACTCGAGTGAACAACTTGTAGATGACAGAAAGTAGGCAGATCGGGCGATAGTTGCCAATGTCATGGATGTCTCCCTTCTTGAACAGTAGTACGGTCCTGCTGGTTTTCCATTGGGACGGAACCTTGCATTCAGACAGGTAGCGAGTGAAGAGCCGAGCCAGTGTATTGATGAGTACTGATGTCAGGTTCTTCAGGTGTTCAGGTCTAACCTTGTCTGGGCCAGGTGCTGTTTGTTTCTTTACCGACGAAATGGCGTGTCAGATTTCGGGAGGGAGAACGTTGGGAACGGCATATCCATCCTGTGGAATTTGGTATGTTGGCAAGTGGACATGGCTATCGAAAAGATTGGAGTAGAAGTCATGGATAATCTTCTCCATTGCCATTCTGGAGGATGTGAAGGATCCATCAGGACGTCGGAGGGCAGCCATCTTGGTCTTGTAGTTGGCGAAGGACAGGCGGGCGTAACGAATACCTTTCCCAGCTTCTGCCGCATCTACCAGTACTTCTGCTCTTCTCTCTTTGAGGTCTTCCTTGATCGCATCTCTGCACTGCTTTGCGAGCTCGACGTTAGCTTGCAGTTGCCTGGGGCATGCGCCAAACCACGCTGACGATTTTAGCTCAAGAGTTTTTGAAGACAGGCGTTTTTTTTTTGTGGCTATCTCTCTCTTGGCGTTCCTCGCACAGTCATGGAGGTGCTGAACCAGTCGATCGTATTCCTCACCAATGTTGTCAACAATGGCATCTTCCCATGTTGCCGCAATAGTACCAAAGAGTTCCCAGTTGTTGGTCGTTCTGGGAGTTCTCTTCTTGAACTTTGCAGCCCTTTCTCCCCGCTCTGTGAAGTAGAATTTTGCACCAAGGAGACGGTGGTCCGATCCCGTTTGGAATTTTGGGACAACAGCGACATTGGTCAGGCAAAACCCTCAATTGAATATGATGTGGTCTATTTCGTTGTGGAATCGTCCACCGGGAGACTCCCATGTCCAACGTTTAGATTCTGCCTTCTGGAACTGTGAGTTACCATGGATGGTCTTGGTCGACATGATGAACTCAGACAGTCTCTCACCCTGTTCGTTCCGTTCTAGGCCATGGGTCCCGATGTGAAGTTCTTCAGCTGATCTGCTCGGTCCTATCTTGGCATTAAAATCACCCACAATGATCTTGTAGAAGGTGTGGTCTTCTTTATAGAACTTCTCCAGCTCCATGTAGAACTTCTCGATTTCTCTGTCATCATAATGAGATGTTGGTGCGTAGACAACGAAGATAGAAACGGCAGGCAGTAAGCCACATCTATTCAAATGTAAACGTCCAATTCGCGTTGTTAGGCATTCAGTGAATCAATACTCTTGGCCAACTTTGTGTTGAAAAGGATACTGATGCCTCCGACACCTCTTTTATCGCATATTCCGAGGAAAAATTCTTCTCCAGTGTCAAAAACTGCATGGTGAGATTCGTGCCTTCTTGTCTCGGTCAGACCAATGATGGCATACTTGATCATTCGCGCTTCTAACATCAGGTCCTCGATGGATGTATCTGATGCTAGCGTACGTGCATTGAAAGTACAGATGATCATTTTTGTCTTCCTTCGTTGTGGCAGTCTAGTATGGCCTTGAGATTTTATCGGCCTCTCCTTTCTCATCCTTCTCAGTGCTGCCATGTCGGTGAAGCCTTCAGGGTCAGGTGAATGAGACCAGTGTTAGTTACTGGTTTTGGCATATCGAATACACAACGGATAGCTTGCCAGGCTCTTCCGTGCGGGAGGAAAACTCTCGGTAGCCTGCCAGTCTTTCCGAGAGGGATAGAGGCTTTTGGAGCGACCTCCAATCACCCTTGTAGGTGTTACATATTTGAACCCTACAAATATGGTACGACAAATCCGGAAGATGGGTATTTAGTGTCTTATGATGTGTTGAGCGGCCCGAAGCAGCTGCACAGGTCCGGAAAGCATCCTGGAGTGTGGCGAACCCTGGGTAGTGGAGGTAGTGTCACTAAAATTTTCTCACTACAATTGTTTAATATTTGGAGGAAGTCATACAATTTTGATTTAGTGTTTCAAAAACTCTTTTTGTAGTCTAATCTGATTGCCATTTGCTTAAGTACTTCCATTTTGGGGGAATCTGGGGAGGCTGCGCCTAGCTACGTCCCTGTAGACCATTAATTCATGTCTTTATAGAATAATACTGATACATTTCTTTTTTTTTTTTCTTTTTGGGTTACACCTGGTGATGCACAGGGGCTACCCCTGGCTCTGCATTCAGGAATTACTACTGTTGGTTTCTAGAAGTTTCCTGCATCCCGTCTTGGAGCTCACCAATGATTTCCCCAGATGTTGTTACTCCATTGAAATTTCTGCTTCACCTGCCACACTCTTTGCTTCAATCGTTTCTGTTTGTACTTGTCTCAGTTTCACCTCATACGTTGCTGTGCTTTGCTGACTGATTGAGCCAGTTTTTCTCTGAGCTCAGTAGACATCCCAGTGTCCCTAAAGTCTTTATGTGAGAGTTTGCAAAGCTAGTTGATACCGATAGAACCTTCTAGGCTATTGTCTTCACTCCCTGGGCTCGGTTGGCTTTTGTGCTGCTTCTTGTTATCTCTGCGGGACGTGCTGATGACCCTCAGACAGGAGATCTCCAAGGAGGTGCTGGCCATCAGCATGGAAGGGATGCTTCCACAGGGCATGCCAGGCAGGCCTGTTGCTGCTGAGAGTGCCGTGGTGGACTGAGCTGGGTGCCGTCCCGGGCCAGCGAGACGGTGCTGACCAAGGTCATGCAGCGCCAGTAGGCGGACTTGCCAGTAGGTCCGGAAAGCGTCCTGGAGTGTGGCGATGGCTGGGTAGTGGAGGTAGTGTCACTAAAATTTTCTCACTAAAATTGTTTAATATGTGGAGGAAGTCCTACCATTTTGATTTAATGTTTCAAAAACTATTTTGGTAGTCTAATCTGATTGCCATCTGCTTAAGTACTTCCATTTTGAGGGAAGCTGGGGAGGCTGTGCCTAGCTACGTCCCTGTAGACCATCTTCACCCTCTAAGACCCATATGGGGACACGCCCCAGGGACAACTGGCCACTGTGTGGGACACTCACAGCAGC
Organism: Sorex fumeus; assembly: GCF_029834395.1. NCBI lineage: Eukaryota > Metazoa > Chordata > Mammalia > Eulipotyphla > Soricidae > Sorex > Sorex fumeus. The sequence continues at coordinate 22,456,593 of NW_026606077.1, read as the reverse complement.
ATGCGTAGGTGAAGCTGGAAGAAGGGGTGCTATGGGGTGCATGAGGGAGACAAAGGCAGAGGCCAGGTGTCCTCGGGATTCATTTCCTGTGACTCCCATCCCAACCTTCGCTCTCTTCCCTTGCACTGGGAGCCCCTGGGGTGCAGTGTCCCTGGCTCACCGTGACTCCCCAACACTGCTGCTCTAGACTGTGGATCTAAAGACAGTCCTTTGGAAGGGGTCACTTCTCAGGGTGGGTTTCCTGGGCAGCGCACAGTGTCCCATTGGAAAGGGGCCTTTGTGCACCCCCTCCACGCTCAGACGTTGACGCACTCCCCGTGTCCACCTCTGCCCCCGTCTTCACATGCGGCTTCCGGGAGCATCTGTGCCTGGTTCTCCCCCGAACAGGCTCCAGGACACGGCGGGGGTGGGCTGGGACAGGGGGCTCTACGCTGTCGTGATATACATATACAGGGCATATACAGGCATATACAGGCATATACAGGCATATACAGGGCCGGGGCCGGGGGCCTGGCCGATGGCGTTGCCGGTGAACGGCCAGTGTCCGCATGGACTACAAGTGCAGCCCTGTCGTGTTCTGGGTTTGGTGATTCCTCGCCATGCAGAGAGGGCACAGCCTCGGGGAGCTGCTGCCACTCTCAAAGGACCACGATCTGGACAGATGCTGGGCGTCTGACCCCCCACACGTCTGCCCCCCGGAGGAGCAGCACCCTGACTCGGGTCGGGCCGTGGAGGCCACGGTCTGCACGGCGGTCTGGGGCCCATGGGCACAAGGGCACGCTGTGAGGCTTGGCAGGACACAGGGTCCCCAGGGTGATCTGGGCCGGGCTCTGCCTCATGCCCCCGACTCTTCGGCCGGCTCAGGAAAGCTGAGCCGGCAGCAGAGACCCCTCAGGCGTCAGAGGGTGGCCTAAGCGGCTGTTTCCCAGAAGTAAACTGGAGCCAGGGTGGAGCAATCCGTACAGAGATGCCCTCTGTGTCCGAGGGGCAGGTAGAGAGGTGGATCTACTGAAGTACAGCTGATTGGCGCCCGGGGCAGCAGGGGACATGAAGAGGCAAGGATGCCCTGCGGCTCGTCCCCAGCGTGCAGAAAACGGGGGGACGTGGTACAGAGGCATACGCTGGCGGCGGGGGTCCTGTGGCTGGAGCCATTGTCTGCAGAGGACACAGGGCAAAAGGTTGGAGCCAGGAGGAGGGAGTAGAGGCCCCTGCTGACATGGGTGGGAGACCCCCGGCACCCCCACAGCCTGAGCCCCTCCCCCTCCTCAGGTCCATGAGGTCACAGTAGCCTCTGCACTCTCCCAGGGCCCCCCCTGCCCATTTCTTGTCTCACTGCACTGTCCCCATGGGAGCACTCGGTCCTGAGGTGTCTGGGGAGGCGGGGGATAGTCAACTGGTCAGCTCAGGGCTCTCCCGCGGTGAAGATGGGCTCCTGCCAGGGAGGAGGGGCCGTCAGGGGTCATGCACAGCTTCCCAGCCAGTCCTGTCTGAGTCCCAAGACTTGCGCAGCCCGTGCCCGAGGCTCCCTGAGGCACCTGCTTCTGGGGAAAGCCCGGACACACCTGCTCCGGGAACCCAGAGCCCAGGGTCCCTCAGGGACCTGCCGTCCTCTCTCCTCGGAACCTTGGTCTGTCCTGTGTCCCCCGCCCACCTGGAGGGCAGTTCCACTGCTTTCAACCCTGGTGTGGTTCACTGGGACCACCAAGGCCTCAGGCTCTGCCTGTCTCCCTCCCGACTCTCCTCCAGTGCCCTCACGGTGCCGATGTCCACAGGGACATCTTCAACCTGTGGCCTGGCCCGGATGGCCAGGACAGGGAGTGTCCCCTGGCAGAGCCCAGGCGGGAAAGCCGACCCCCTCACCTTGGTGTGTGCAGAGCCTCTCCTCCTCCAGGCAGGCTTCCAGTGCTGAGAATAAAGGGGGAGTGAGGGCCTGGGCCTCTCAGAAACTCAAGGAGGCTCCCCAGGCCTGGGCTCCTGTAGGGAACTGCAGGCTGGGCTCTCGCCTGATTCAGTCCCAGGGACGCTGAGCCCATTCTCAGTCCCTGTCAGGCCAGCACCCTGGTGCCAGCAGCACCCTGACCAGTCTGTGAACTGTGCTGCCTCACAGAGGCCCTGGGCCACCTCTGAGGGTCTCTCAGGTCACCACTGTCCTGGTAGCCCCCGTGGAAGCCCCTGTGTGAGTGACCCCTGCCCCGTGGAGTCAGTGACCGCAGGTCAGTGGGGAAGCATGTAGTCTCCCCGGACCTGGGATCCCACAGGGACAGCCATTTCTCTCACAGTGCTGGAGGGGTTCTCCCTCACAGATTCTGGCCCTGAGGTAAACTGGGTCCCCCAGAACATCTCGCCCTGTCCCTCATGTCTGCGAGAGAGAGGACTGATGCTCTCTCCTGGTCAGACGCCCCGTCTGGTTTTTACAAACACACCTGCCCTCTCTCACCTCCAGGAAGTCTCCAGACTCTACCTGGTGCTGTTCCTTGACTCCAAACGGGCAACAAATGTCTTGAGCAAAAGCCAAAAGAGGATTATTGAAACACTTGAAAAGTAGGGGCCCTCCAGGCAGAGAACCAGCCATTCAGGCAGATATGGAAGGATTATGGGAGAATAAGACTGAGACTCCATCTTCATGGGATCAGAGAACTAATGACTTGCCTGTGGCAACTGAGCCAGAGAGCAGTAGGCCCGTTTATATACACTCTGCTGACATCACGGAAGCCTGAGGCGTCACAGAGGGTACAGGGCGGGGGAGGGGACCCCATGCATGGCTTCCATCGCCCTTGCCTCACCCAGGTCTGGGTGGTCTGTCCGCCCGCCTTGGTCTCCGGTTTCTCTGCCCTCCCTGTGTGGCCCTTCCCAGCCCGAGCCCTGCCCCCTGGCCTTGGCTTTGTTCTCTCAGGGACCCAGACACCCTGTGTCTGAGCTTTCCGTCTGTTTGCCTCACCGAAACTCTGAGCTGGCCACTTTCCTATCGGCAGCGTCCTTGTTTCACGTCCTCTTTCCTGCAGACCCTCCCAGCAAAGTTTCTGTGTGATTCTGGAACTTGAGCTCCCGGCGCTGTCCCTCCGTGTTGGGTCTCGAAATCTTCCACATCAGGTTGGTTATGGTTCAGCCTTTACCACCTCTCCTCAGTGATGCTGGGTCCATTGCATCTCTGACACCCACTGCACTCAAGGACCGATAAAATAAATGGAATGCATCCAACCTCAGGCCATGGGGAGGGGCGTTGATGCCTCATTCTCTGTTGATGCTGAAGGTCATTGACACCATGATTCGGCGTTATTGGGATCCTTTGACAAGCCAGGAAGTCGTTTTCATTGCAGATGTAAACAATCCCCATTTTTATGTTTCTTTGCGCCTGCTTTTTGGTGTCAGCCAGCTATGCTCAGGGCTTCCTCCTGCTCTCCATTCAGAAATCAGCTTTGTTTACAAGAAATTTTGAACTATTTTATTTATGTATTTTTTTATTTAACCACTGTGAGATGCGGGTGTGAGATAGTTCCAAAGTTGTTCATGCTTGATTTTCAACCCTACAATGTTCCCATACCTGTGACCACCAGTGTACATTTACTAACACCAATATTTCCAGTTTCCCTCCACTGCCCCCCCAAAAGTCTTCTTTTATGAAGGTAATTCCCCCCATACACACGCCTTCTCTCTGTTTCTCTATTTGTCTCTTTCTGTTTCTGTGTCTTTCCCTGTATTTCTCTCTGTCTCCTCACTCTTCTTTCTTTACTTTTTGAACATTATGGTTTGAAATACAGATCTCTCTCTCTCTCTTTCTCTCTTTGTATTTATATTTATACACACACACATACAGATAGATCATATATTTGATGGTCAGTATCAGCATATTCATATCTCTTCCATTGGTCTGTGGGTCTCTCTTGATTCCAATACCATGTTCTTTTAATTACTACCACATCCTAGTAATTTGAAGGTGAGGAAGGTGTTGTCTCCCATCTTCTAATCCCCAAGGATTGCTTTTAGTTATCTGTGGAGGTTTATTTTCCATATAATTTGCAGAATGTTTAATCTATTTGTTTGAAAATAATCATGGGTATCATTAAAGGTATAGGATAACATTGTTTTCTCCTTTCTCCCTGGGTGCAGGGAGCTTAGGTTTATTGGGTTATACCTCTCACACTGCTCCGGAGACACTCCCATTCCCTTGATTGTTGGAATATATCTCTAAACAGTTTTCGGCTTAAAATTGGATGGTCCTTTCTCCCTGGCCACAGGAAGTTTAGGTTTACTGAGTCATAATTATCACAGTTCTCCCAAGGTGCTCCCATTCCTCTTTGTTTATCTATAACCTCTTTCTTTGTGCTCTGCTTCCCCAATCGGTCAATCACCTGTATCCCCTAATCAGACTCCGTTAACTTGTAAGGTCAGATCCTTCTAAGGACACTGACAGGACTTGTGTTGGTAAGTAAAACATTGCCTTTCTCTTTTCTTTATGTCCTTTTGATAGTGACTTCAGAGCAATGTCATTTTTGTACAGACACAGGAAGACAGTGAATGGTATGCTTTTGAAACTTGAGGGTTAACTGACTCCAGATATTTGCTCCTATTTCCTTGACTTAAGCCTTAGTTGTCCTTAGTTCCTAGCACCCCAGAAGGAAAGTCCCAACCAGAGACTGGACCGACCCAGGGCAGACACTGTGCTCCCCGGCATCAAAATGGTCCAGGCGAAGTGCCATTAATACTTCACTATAAGTCAAGAGCATGGTCATGGGCAAATTCTGTCTTGATTCAAAGAGTAACAACTGGATTAGGACCCTGCTGTGGTTAGGAAATGCATTTTTAGGAGCTTTTTTGATAGAGTAATTAGGATTTTCTCAGTATAGTATCATATCATCTGCAAATAGTGAACACTTGACTTCTTGCTTTCCTATATAGATGCTTTTGCTATCTTTTCCTTGCCTAAGTACTATGGCAACCATTTCCCGTACTATATTGAACAGGAGTGGTGAGAATGGGCCACCTTGTCTTGTGCCTGATCTTAGAGGGAATGCTTTTAATTATTCCCCATTAAGATTAACTATTGGTATGGGTTTTTCTATATTGAGGAATGTTCCTTCCAATCTCATTTTGTTGAGAGTTTTTGTCATGCTCTATCTTGTCGAATTCTTTCTCTGAATCTATTGGCATGGGTTTTGGTTGGTTTTTTTTTTTTTTTGAGGGAGGTGTTGTTGTTTGTTTGGTTTTTTGCATGTGTCTAACCAGTTTTCCCAGCAGCATTTGTTGGAACAGGCTCTCCTTACTCCATTTCATATACCTAGCCTGTATTATGAATTAACTGCCCTTACATTAGAGGGTTTACCTCTGAGGTCTTAACTCTGTTCATGTGGTCTGCTTGTTCTAGTATCATGTGCTTTTGATCACTAAAGTTTTGGGAAAAGACCAGTTTGAGAGCAATCACTCCCATCATTTTCTCAGCAATTCTTGGCTTTTCTGATAACTCTTTCCTTCTCCTTTTCTGTTTGTTTCTTGGGAGAGTGGTGTCTGTTGCACACTGGGCTGTCCACATGACTTATTTCTAGATCTTTGAAAAGGGATGCCCCCTGAGATTTCCTGAAGGAGTTAAAAGATATAAGCAGTGCAGAGGATTGACTAGGTACTGACCCATGTGCCTGACAGGCCAGTGCCTTAAGCCCTACACTGTCTTTCTGACCTCTGGTAGTTTTTTGGTTTTATAAGAATTTTAAAAGTATTTTGTATATGTCCAGAGAGATTGCCATAGACATTTAATTTGCGAATGCATTGTGTCTGTAGGTTGGTCATCTTAACGATGTTGATATTTCCAAGGTATGAACATGGAATATGTTACCATCTCCATGTTGTGTTCAATTTCTTTTATAAGTGAAATAAAAGTTTCATCAGATATTTCTTTGATTTGCTTCGTTTAACTGGTTCTGAGATACTTGGGTTTTTAAAGACACAATCATAAATGGGGTAAATTTTTTTTATCTATGTCATTACGTGTTTACATAGGAAGCAACTGTTTTAAGTTATTGTTGTTGTTTTGTTTTTTTCGACATGGACTGTGTAACCTGGTATTATACTGTATAGGCTTGTAGTTTCTTGGGGTTTTTATCTTTAGGTTTTTACACGTACAATATCATGTCATATGCCCACTGCAGCACTGTTCTCGCGATGTCCATTGATTTGCTCCAGCAGGCACCAGTAACGTCTCCATTGTGAGACTTGTTGTTACTGGTTGTTTTGCATATCGAATATGGCACAGAGAGCCTGCCAGGCTCTGCCACGCGGGCAGTATACTCTTGGTAACTTGCTGGGCTCTCTGAGAGGGACACAGGACTCTAAGCCGGGATGGCCACATCAGCAAGGCAAAGCCCCACCACTGTGCTATTACTCCAGCAAGTCATATGTTATTAGTAAATTTTGAGTTTTTTTTAAATTTATACTAGTGAAACACCATGAGGAACAGTTGTAGACTTACAAATGTCTTCCTTATGTCTTTGAGTCTTCTTATTAGGTTCTCTTTCAGCTGGCATCCTTTGGGCTTCTTGGATCTGGATGCCTGCATTCTCAGCTCTGGGACCTTTTTTTTTTGTCTTTTAAACAATTTTCTTAATGAATTAGTGTGAGGTACAGTTAAACTTACAAACTTTCATGCTTATGTTTTAGTCATACATTGATCGAGTACTCATCCCACCACCAGTACTCATTCTCCACCACCAGTGTTCCATGTATCCCTCCCACCACCCCCACCCCATCCCCATCTCCCCTCTGTGACAGGCGCATTCCCTTTTACTCTCTATTTCTCTCCTTGAGGGTGTTGTGTTTGCAATGCAGATATTAAGTGGCCATCATGTACGCTCTATGGTCTACTTTCAGCACACATCTCCCATCCCTAGCGGGCCCTCCAAGCACCCTTTACTTGATGGTCCCTTCTCTACGTGAACTGCCTTTTCCCCCAGTATGCGGGGACTGCTTCCAAGACGTGGAACAATCCTCCTTGTCCTTATCTCTACTCTCCTTGGCTGTTAGTCTCCCATTGTGTTATTTTATATTTCACAAATGAGTGCAGTCTTTCTAGGTCTGTCCCAGTCTTTCTGACTCATTTCACTTACCATGAGACTTTCCATGTTGATCCACTTCGATGCAAATTTCATGACTCCATTTTTTCTAACAGCTGTGTAGTATTACTTGTGAAGGTGTGCCCCAGTTTCTTTAACCAGTCATCTGTTCTCGGGCACTTGGGTTTTTTCTAGATCCTGGCTATTGTCAACGGTGCTGCAAAGAACTTACTGTTGCAGATGTCATTTCGACTATACTTTTTCTGCATCTCTGGGATATACTCCCAGAAGTGGTATTGCAGAGTTAAATGGGAGCTCAATTTCTCATTTTTTTGAGAAATATTCATACTAGGGGTATGGTGCCGCCAGCAGGTCAAACTGTGCCTGTGAGTCGAGTGCATCAGCCACCTGATGGCGCCTTCAGATTTTCAGATACCCCACAATTGCTGCATGCCCTTGTCCAGACCTCAAAAACTTAGGGCAAAGTTTGCCAAGAAAGTTAATGGCTGAAAGTTAGGTGTGTGGGAGACACACCCACAAACTACCTCGGGCTCACCTATATAATTAGAGGATTGGCCTCTCTGGTTTCTGATCGAACTGCTTAACTGCTATGATCCCAGAGACTCAGAAAGAAATCTCAAACACCAATGGCTTTTGGCTGAAGTGCGTCCAATCCCTGCTGTAGGTCACAGGCACTGGGCCACCAGAGGTGGAAATAGGTTTCGTGCTTTGGCCTGTTCCTCTGTCAGCCCAGTGGGCGCCATCCTTCAGATTGTCCTATGAAATAAATGAAAACAGTTATTATTAAATTTTAAAATATTTACATAATAAAAGATTGACAACAAATGAAGCTGCCTGTTCCTGTGTCTCAATGGGAACAAATTGCTGGGCTCTTACTGGACCTGTGAGTCAGATTCCCAGACCATCCTAGCCACTGCCTTCAAGGGCATTCTGGCCTTGAGAGAAGGTCTTGCAGCCTCAGCTCTCGCTGTAGGAGTGCTTATCCTAGCTGAGCCCCTGCGAGAGATAAGCTTCATGTGGAACTCGGTCCCTTTGCTACTCAATGGGCCTGTTTGCACCCTCCATCCTCCCATTTTTCCTGTTTCTTTCACAAGTGAATTTCCTGTATGCTAATAGCCGTCAGCCCACAGAAAGTTGCTATCCATCCAACACCACGTATGTTACTTGGTTCAGGGTCTTTGCTGGTAAGGAAACACAGGGCAGGGAAATATGACTCAGTCTGTAATTTAAAGAAACATCATCTTCCTTCTGTTTTCTCTCCTTGGGTCTCTTGATCTTTTCAGGCGCACCTGACTTCCCTCTCTGGATGACAGAGCCCTAGTGAGGAAACACTGTCTAGACTGTTGAGAACAGAAACAGGAAGGGGAAGGGGAAGGGGAAGGGGAAAGTGAAGGGGAAGGGAAAGGGAAGGGAAGGGAAGGGAAGGGAAGGGAAGGGAAGGGAAGGGAAGGGAAGGGAAGGGAAGGGAAAGGAAGGGAAGGGAAGGGAAGGGAAGGGAAAGGAAGAATAAGGGAATGGACTGGAATCTGCCTCCCCGCCCAGAAGCAAGGTGGCCACTGCTTCAGAGATTATTGGAAAGCCAAGTATGAGCCAACGGTGATAGGACACCTGCAGTCTCATGGGAAGGGGGGTGGTACAGGTTCATCCTTCACACCCTCGGGGTCACGAGTTGCCCCCACGAGCGCCTCTCCGGCATAGCCATAACACCAGATGCAGAGAAACCAATCTCATAATTATCTGGCTCTTTGCAAAATCCAAAATCGCGCAGCCACTATAGCGGCCGCACAACATTATATGATTCTCGTAACTAGCTATAGAAAACAAAGGATTTCACGATGCCTTTTCAGCAATTCTGATTGTTGGTGGGAGGGAATTCTAAACAATAATGGTGCATCTTTTGTCAAAGTAATGAATTTAATCAATGTAGTGAATAGGTAAATAGAAATCATGTGCCTCACAGGCATTGTGTGGGGTGGGGGGTATATTGGGATTCTTGGTGTTGAAAAATGAGTTCTGGTGAAGGGAATGGTGTTTGATCATTGTATGACCGAGATTTAAACCTGAAAGCTTTGTAACTTTTCCCACAGCGATTCAATAAATTAATATAAGAAGAAAAAATAAATAAAATTATGAAAAAAAGTAAGGTGGAGTTCATGTCCAATTCAATCCGTTAATAGGTGGCTTGATAAATAGCAGTGCTGCTAGATTAAAAAAGGAACAAAAGGGAAGGGAAAAGGAAAAGGAGAAAAGAAAAGAAAAGGAAAGAAAAGAAAAGTTGGTGTTGGTATAAGGAGTCCTGTTCTATTAGTAATGGTAATAGGGCAGAGCTGGGATCCTTGGAGACGCTCTATGGTTCAGAGGGCAGTAGGGCAGAGGTGAGTGAAGAAAGGACATCGCACTCTCACCAGGAGCCGTCATGGCAGTCAATTCCTTGTGCATATTGTGAAACTGTGACATTTCCTGTAACTCTTGTTGGCTTTCCAAGATCATAGGATCTGATCTGCTGCTCTAACCAAAGCAGCAGCATCTAGTCAGAGCACTGGCGGTTCTGCTGAGAACGGGATGAGACTGAATGTGAAAAGCAAGTGGAACTGGGAATGGGAGGAGCAGTCTGTGGACCTTAAGATGTGATGCCTGGTCTGTATTGTCAGGTTTCTAGTGAGTTCTTGCTTCTGCAGATAATCCCTCATGCTGGGAGAGACTGAACTGCATGAAAATTTGGGATGTTAAGAGTCCCAGAGCTTCATGACACCAATGTCGGTTTAGAAATGAGGTGCAGGGTGACAGACAACAGAAAAGACTGCTGAATCCCAAAATGTCACACAGAGGTATTATCTCTTTCATTATCCTCCGTTATTGATTCTCCACAAAGGCAAAGGTAGAGGTTTTCAAGGCCTTGAATGCAGCCGTGAATCAAAGGTACTTGTTTGTGCTCACTCAAAGGGTTCTCCATTGCCACCATAGTGGCCCATAGCGCCCCCTGAGGAACCTCTTGAGAATTAGGCTTATCCGCTTCCAATATATCCCAGAATCACCAATAGGAGGTTTGAGACAGTTTACAAATGTGTGCACACTCAATATAAGAGCTCTGGGAAGAATGTGTTAAAACAAGGACCACGCTTATCTGACACCAAGAGATTTAACAGCAAGAAGGGAGCAGTGGGCAGTGGTAGGGCCCAGAACTGCCCCATCTGTGACCTGGGCTCCTCTGTTGGAGCGTATGGCAGTTGGGTACCTTTCTTAACTGAACCCAAGCACTTCTATTAAGTTCCTGGTAGGACGACGGAAGCTCGGTTCTCACTCTAGGTGGCAGAGCTCATGTCTTCTCAAGTTCAGAGGCTATCTTCATGTTCTCTCTCAAAAGGAACCACCAAAGAAAGTAAAGAGGTACAGCACACGGCCCAGTAGGTGCTCTATGAATTCTCTATTATTAAATTTCAGAACCGTGAAACGTGAGTTAAAACAAGAAAGCTATGAAAATTAAAGTTGGAAAGGTTATATGACCTATTCTAGATTAGAGTAAGGGTAAAGTCAATGCCAGTTTAAACCTAGCTATGTGTTTCAGCATCAGAAAGGGGGTCTCTTAGAGTATATTTCCAAGGACTCTGAATGATCTAGAAATGGTAATCTAGTCGAATAGCAATTTATTTATTAAAATCATGCATAGCATATTAAAAAAATCCAATCTCAGAAAATAAATATCATGTTAAAATAACTGGAAGACCCCAGGTCAGGTAGAAATTCATCTTAAAGTGCATTTGGGAAAGAACCCAAAAAACACTTTCCTTTGTATAATAATAACGCTCTTGCTTGTTTATAACAATGCCTGTTGCAAGCCGGGTAGCCCTGTCACCTCTTCTGGTTCTGCAATGGAGGCATTTATGGGACTCTCCTTTTTTAAGCCATGTTACTCACTTGTGTCTACAATCTCTCATTTCTTACAACAGTGACCAAATGACAAACCCTTGTTTTCTAAGCTGTCTGAAGAACACATAGTGACTGACCCTCAGCCTTCCCTTTGTCTTGGTCATTTTGGCTAGTTGTTGGAAGATGGTGGTTGTGGTAAAAGAACACATTTCTTTTTCTCTTTTTTCTTCTTCAAAGACATAACCTGATTCTGGTAACTATACCTAAAGCATAGAATCTGAAACAGGTACAAACCAGGTAAAAATTGCTCTATTTAATGTCAACTCATATAAAAAATAAAAGTGCACTGAGTCTAGGGGGCGGAGAGATGTACAGAGCAGAAGGTAAATATCTTGCACACAACCAACCCAGATTCAACGCCCTAGAATTGCGAGATGCAGCCGGTCGTAGCCCTGGACATCACCATGAGCACTGACCGGTGTTGCCCTGGAGGCTCCCTGTCAGGGCCCTGCACATCCCCGGAGGCCCTTAGTACTTAGTAATACCAGCATGGCTCCTGTGATTCCAAGCACCTGAGATTCTGAATTCTGGCATTGAATCATCATCTTGATTGACAAAGTGTCTGAGGTTCTGTCACTGACAATGCCCCGGCTGGACTCCTGAATGTCACTGGGAGTAAATAAATAACAACATAGAAAACATTATTTCAGAGTTTCAAAACAATTGCCTGTTTCAGGAATTATGCCTCTTGTGATTACTGATGGTAAATTTCTGACAGCTTCATTGCTTCACCTTCATTGATCATATTAATGCAAGTAAAATACCAACTAACATTCCGACTGAAACTACATTTACTGATTGAGAAAGAAATTCTTTACTGAATCAAATATAGATAGGCATGTATTGACATTTAAATTGCTAAATTGTAATTCACTGAGACCATATACTGAACATGAGTAAACTTGTTTCAAATAATATCATAGGAAAACCAAGTATTTACATAGGATTGGTAATAAGTATTTTGTATTTGATAGCTTCCCATTACTTACTACTCTAAACTATAGTTTTAATAAGTTTGTGGTAATTGTATATAGTTCCCCGAACGAGTGATTTGTTGACTTTTGCCTTCACACTACTGGTCATGAGTCATATGTCACTTGCTTGTCTTTCCACCCTCCATCTTCCACCCTCCCCCTGCTTTTCCTTTCCCTACTTATTTATTTAAAAGTATTACCAACCAGTGAATATAGTAAAGAAATATCGTGGCAGCTAGGAACAAAATACTCCAACTGCCTTGAAAATCAGTGCCTAGATTGCAGATGGTTCCTGTTCGGGTTTGCTGCATGTCTTTGAATCTCTGAGCCAGGTGGCATATGTGGTCATCTTCTCCTCCTCTGACTGATTCTAGGCAAGCAGGTTTCTCTGATTTAGAGATGCATAGTATTCTTTTCACAGTATAAATCCATCAGTCTTGCATTTCTAAATAGATGATAGTAGAAATAGGTTCTTTCAGTCTGAGGTTTTAATATTGTGAGTTTCATTATTCTTAGAGCCTCAGTTTTGTAGTCATTACAGCAGTAATAGCCGTTTCCATAGTCTTGTTCAGATGACATTTAAAATTGGATCTCGGAATCCAGAATATTTGATCTAAAAAAGAAAATGTAAATGAGAAACAACAAAAAATGCTGCTTTGAGTTCCAGTGTGTTTCTGTCATTAAGGTGATGAATTTACAGCAAATTCTAAACTATTTTCTTTATCATCTAACTTTATGAATAAGACTTTTGAATTTAAGATAGATGTTTTGTATATTCTGGTTCAGGTATTTGTAAATGTTCAAGAATTTGTGCGATTTAAAAATGCACTAATTTGGCATCTAAATTTATGTGGTTGTGTATGAGTGATAATACAGATGCTAAAAGAAGCACGAGATGGAAAGAATAAAATTAAAAATTCTATAACTTAGCTTCATTTTTCTGAATTTTTTCGTGTATTTAGAGGACTAGAAAATATACAAATAAAGCAGGTGCTACAATAATAAAACTGTGATAGAGAAAAATATGGACACTATTGTCTCTGTTTATGGAGAAGGAGGAAGATCAGTGAATATATTTAATTTTGTTATTTTTACCTTTGGGTTACACCAAGCAGTTCTTAGGGTTTAGTCCTGACTGTGCTGTATTCAGGGTGCTTCACTCAGATGTCACCCAGGTCCCCTGCATGCCAGGGAAGCTCCCTGCCCGCTGTTATTAATTCTTGTTTGTTTTTTGCCACATTTGCCCAGCAATGATCAGGGTCACTGCTGTCTCTGTGCCCAGGAATCACTTCTGGTGGTGTACGGTTACCATATCGGGATGGACCTACACCCTGCGCCTGCAAGGCATGTGGCCTCCCTACCTTAGTACCAGCTGTCCTGTCTCCCGGGCCCTCCATGTCCCATCACTCGGCCCCTCCCCCTGTCCCATCTCATGGCTCCCCTGTAGAGTGCAGACTACTAGCCATAAGCGTAGATCAGGGAGCCCAGGGGGAAAGACTGAACATGCTCTTTGCCAGAAGGTGCTGAGTGATCCGCAGGAGGGTGCAGTGCACTGAGGGAGGGGTGCAGTGCTCTGAAGGAGGGGTGCAGTGCAGATCCCGGGGTGCATGATCTGAGCTCAGGTGCTCTCTCAGCCCGCTTCCCTGTGCGCTGCGTGGTTGCAGTGTTCTCAGGCGCCCACCAAGGGCTTGGGCTTAAGGCTCGTGACCAGGCTCGATGGTAGCCCAGGAGAAGGCAGGAAACGTTGGCCCCTCCCATCACCCTGGCCCTTGGCGGGGAAAACATGTGGGGAGAAGGCACCAGAGCCTGGTCCCCCAGGCCGTCCCTGCCAAGTACCAGATCCTCACCACTCACTGAAGCCTCGCCGAGAGGAGGGTGTGTTTTCTCCTCGGGTTGGCTCCTTGGCGATCCCCTGGGTTAGGCAGTGCCTGTAGTCCCAAGGAGCAGTTCCTGAATAGGCCCCGCCTGTTGGGTCCACAGGGACTGGGGGAGGTTCATAGGCAGGACCTGTGCCTCAGAGCAAGTCCCAGCGAGGTGTGCGGAGCGATGCCCCTGCCCAGGCGCGTTGGGGGTCCCCCACGCCAGGACGGGGGAGGGCGCAGCACCCAGGGTTAGCCGCAGTGCAGGAAAATGTGGCTCCGATGCAGAAGATTTCCTTTTTCTCCTATGTTCTCTTCTTTTCTTCTGTGCTAGTGGATAAATGGCGAGCTGAAAGCGAGAAATCAAGCTACAGGGAAAGCAGGAGTTCAATCTGCATTCGCGCTCTTGGCAGACTGGCACACGGAGACAGAATTCAGCATCAATCCCAAGCCCAGGGCGATGAGATGCTGCTGCAGAACAAGGGGCTGACAGGTACTGGGCCACCCCTGCAGGAGCATCTTGGTTCCCCTCACGGCTGAGCCGCTTTGCTCTTGCCGCTGCCTCTCTTTAAACTAAGCTGATACGGTTCATGGGCTGGAGCGATAGCACAGCGATAGGGCGTTTGCCTTGCACGCAGTCAACTGGCCCACTGGAGTTGGGCTCCTCCGCCCGCTCGGAGAGCCCCGCCAGCTACGGAGAGTATCTCGCCGGCAGGGCAGAACCTGGCAAGCCACCCATGACGTACTCAATATGCCAAACACAGTAACAACAAGTCTCAGGATGGAGAGGTACTGGGACCCCTCCAGCCAATCGATGAACAACGGGAGGACTGTGACTGTGACCTGTGATATGGTCCATCTGACTCGATCTCTCGTTAAATAGTGCTGTCTTCTAGTGATCGATGTTTACCATGTCTGGAGTGGACCTTGCAAAGCAAAGCAAACTTTATTCCGAAATCTGAAAAATGAGCTGAATAAAATTACTGCATTTTGTTGTAGTAAGAATTTCCTTTCCTTTAAACTGTCATTGTCGTGTGATGTTGTGTGTTTAAAGTAAGGACCATCTTGATTTTAGACTGTCAGCGATTTAAAATAGCTGTTGGCTTGGCAGTTTTTCTGTACAGTCTGGCTACCGGATCTGAGGCAAAAAAGATTTTGATGTTCTCTTATTTCGATAATTGACCATAGTAAAATTGGATAGAAAAGGAGAAAATTAGCACCTCTTTTTCTTTATAGCTGACCACTTTTTTGGTTTTTATTCCTTAGATCAAGGGTTACAAACATGGCTTTTCTATATTATGTAACACCCTAGGCATTTTGACAGCTCGCAGTTTTCCAGGGTGCTTGATTGATTTTCCCCTGTCCGGATTGTCATGTAGATGTGTGGACTCTCTGTGGGACCAACTCCAGGCAATGTGTGTGGAGGATGAGAAGGGTGAGAAAAGAGAATCTTACTATGATTTGTCAGGCAACAGCGTCAGCTCAGCGGAGGGCTGCTTGAGGATTGGGGTCATGAACAAATGTGTTGATTTTTAAAACTGCATCAGAGGTGACAGGGTTAGAACAGTGCTTCTGTACACACATGTCCTGTAGAAAATCACTGCCCCTCCTCCAAACCCCCAGAATGCCCAAGGCTTCCACCCTTGCCTCATGACCCCTCTAGTGACCCTCATCCTTCTTCCCTCTCTTCCTCTTAAAATCATTTCTGTATTCCAAATCCAGAATATTGTTGTCACTAGATACTTTTCATCCCTTGCTTTTTGTGGGGCCAGGGGTGCCTCCCCAGTGGTGCTCAGGAGGCCTTGGTGATCCCTGGGTGATCTGAGGAGCTGAGCCAGTGCTTCTGTGCCAGGGTCCAAGCATGTGATCCAGGCAGGCCCACGTTCTCATGTCCACCCAGGTCATTTCAGCAGCCCTTCAGAGCTGCCTTGGCATGCTCTGGGAAAACTAGCATATCTCACCAAACATCCCCCTTCAAAGTAGTGGAGGCGCGCCCTCTGGCGGATATTTTACTTTCCACAGTCAGCGTCAGAAAAGGACCTTCCTAGTCTTAAAAACAAGTGGAAACAAAGATAAATGTGACTGCACTAAAGGCAGAAGCTCTGAACTTCAACGAAATGATGACCAGAACATAAGTATAGCACACGAATGGGAGAAATATTTACCCAACATTTTTCTGAGAGCGGTTAATATCCCCTGTGAAGAATTTTGGATATAGCCATTACTATAACATATTGCCACAGTGGTACGCAAATCTTAGTGGTACCTGAGTATAATAAAAAGTTATTAGTTAGATAGAAAAAACGTTCAGAAATGTTTATCAGATGTTACTGAGTAATGAATTCGCTTGTGGAGTTCTAGTCCTAGTTTTTGAAGCACTATTAGGTTTCGTATTTGCATCTGGGAATAAGCAGCAATTCATCATTATTATTTTCTCTGTATATTGCTATTATTGTCATTTAATTAGTGATTCACTTTAAGAAATTACAAAAGAAGAATTGCAAAATTAAAAGTGAATTATTTCATTTAGGTAAAATTCACATCATGTTAAATGCCCGGGCCCCAAAGGAACCACAGCTGCTGGTAGTGCAAGACTGGAGGGCTGCAGTCAGGCGCGAAGGGCCCTGCTGCCAAGCAGTGGCCTCAGGGCCGAGTTCTCTGTCACTTGTTCTGTCTCTTGTGTTCTATGCCCAGCTGCAACTCCCCACTTCCATATAACTTCACAATATCCTGTTTCTCAGTAATATAGCATATATATGATCAGCATAATTAAAAAGATGTGCTCATTTTATCTTATGGGTCTACACATCGGAAAATATCCCCATTGTATTTATAATATATAAAAGATATCTTATAACATGTGTATATGTGTATGAATAACCTGATAACTCGTGTATAAAGAATATGGAGAGTATTTTTATTCTCCTAGTGTTATTCTGTCTATATGACAGGATACTCTATATGTAATATACATACTCAACTTTTGGTTTTGGTCCATACTCTACTAACTTTTGATATGTTGCCAAGGAAAAGGCTGAGGTATCATTTTTGTTCCTTTGTAGATTTGGATGCACATCAGGACACTTGAAGAATATGTTTATGAGAGGGATAGCTTGGCTGTGTGTGCATGTCTACTATATTATTAAATCTTGAGAGCAACAGCATAACTTGATATGTAAAGATAAAGAGTATTGATTGTCTTCATGTTTAATGAGAAAACTTTTAAATTTTATATGAGAATGAAATACATTATGTTGTCATGATAACACATTTTGAAGTATGTGTAACAAATGCCTAGCATTTTACAACATGTTGTTTTTATACAGATGATGTTTTCAATATCCTGCCAAGAAGAAGGTTTTAAAATATTGATGCAAAGACAAGTACTTTTATCAGAAGATGAAGCACAGAAACTGTGCAAGGAATATGACCATGAAGCTTATTTTGAAGACCTTATAGAAAACATGATCAGGTGAAGTGATTTCAGGTTTAGAAAGTATGATATGTTTCTGAATCATTTAAATATTTTCCTAACCCTGTGTTCTGTTCCCATGGACAAACCTATATAGTCTATAAATATGTGCAGGAGCCTTTTATTTATTTATTTATTTATTTATTTATTTGCTACTATCCTACCCACCTCAAATCACAGCCCAAATTCTATCTACGCTAGTCCCTCTGGTGTGTCATGGAGTAATGGAAAGTCCCAGGTAAAGTTGCTGGAGCTCAGTTGAACCAAATCTAGAAATTCACGGTGTGCCACTTCAAGCAGAGAACTTTCTGATTTTCAAGGAATTTGATAATCATAAAGATTACTGGTCCTAAGCAAAATGGAACAACAGAAGTAAGATATCAGAAAACGAAGTCAAATCAAAGGTGGACTATACAGCCAGCAGGGCACATGCATATCCCAGCCAGAGTAGAACAGTAATCTAGGAAGCACCCCTGCAGACCTATGACCCTTCCCTTGCTTTCCCTACTTCCGTCCTCTTGTAAACATTACTCGTATTCCAAGTGAAGGTTGACTTCTGAATCTTGATAAAGGATTACTCTGTCACTTTTGATCCGAGTATCACTGAGTCATTGGGTCAGGCTCTGACCTGCCTGCCTGGTTGGTTGAGAACCACCAGAAATGGCCCGTGAGGTCTCTTGAGCATTGAGGGGCAGGGCTGCAAAAGAAAGTCAACAAATAAATGCATGTGTATTGCTTGTAACTAGTTATCTAAGGGGGTCATAATTTCAATAATTTTTTTTCTAACAGTGCTTCATCTTTAGACCTTGCTTTGTCAAGAAACAATGGTTTCCGGTACTGGAAAGCGATATTGGGACCGAGTTTTGTTGATGAAGCCAGACAATATTTTCCAGGGAGGTTTCATGTTAGAGGTATGAAACATTTTAAATGGGAGGCATTTTAGTATTTTTAATATAAAGTAATGCCTGTTTTTTTTTCTTTTTGGGTCACACCTGGTGATGCTCAGGGGTTACTCCTGGTTTTGCACTCAGGAATTACTCCTGGCGGTGCTCAGAGGACCATATGGGTTGCTGGGAATCGAACCTGGGTTGGCCGCGTGCAAGACAAATGCCCTACCCGCTGTGCTATCGCTCCCGATAGCACAACGGTAGGGCGTTTGCCTTACAAACGGCCAACATGGCCGACCCTAGTTTGATTCCTCCGCCCCTCTCGGAGAGCCCGGCAGGCTACCGAGAGGATCTCGCCTGCACGGCAAAGCCTGGCAAGCTCCCCGTGACGTATTTGATATGCCAAACACAGTAACAACAAGTCTCATGACGGAGACGTTACTGGGCCCGCTCGAGCAAATCGATGAACAACGGGAGGACCGTGAATGCCTGTTTATTTATCAAATAAACTAAACATATTCCAAACTTACATCTCTTTCAAGACTGAAATTATTTTTTATGGATTCCTTTCAGATAGTATCAGCATCAAATTTATTTATGAAGGGTCTACAAATATTTTGTTGGTGTTACATTTTAGAAAGGCTAATAAAGCCATATGTTTCAAATATACCATCTGACATACCCCCAAATTATCCTCAAAAATTGGTTTTATTGTCATATTTATACTTGAGATAACTATAATACAGGAAATTGAACTGCCATTGTGTGATTAGCAAACAAATGTCGACAAAATTGTAATTTGTGCTTGAGCCCTGCTTGGGAGAATCCATGCCTTCTCTCTTCTTTACCTCTAAGTGTCAATTACCATGTGGTTATCTTTAAAATTTTAAATTAATCACATCTTTCGTGCCTCCTACGAATCTGTCTACATCAGGGGTGATCTAATGTTGCGTGGTAAACTGTAGGTAATCTATAAACAATGTTCCATTGTCTTATGTTGTATTTTGTGATATTGTGCTTTAACAGTTTTAACTTCTTTATCTCAAAGTTTATGTGATCAATTTGCAATGTATAGTTTCCCTATCAACCAACTGAATGGGAGCATTTCATTAGAAGTTGCTGAAAGGGAATACAGTATTTCTTCCCCGCTGAATATACACAGTGGGTAGGGAATTTGCCTTGCATGCAGACGAACTGGCCAACCCAGGTTCGACTCTTCCACCCCTCTAGGAGAGCCCGGCAAGCTACCAAGAATATGTCTTCCACATGGCAAAGCCTGGCAAGCTACCCATGACATAATCGATATGCCAAACACAGTTTCACAATGGAGATGTTATTGGCCCCGCCCGAGCAAATCAATGAACAACCGAAGGACAGTGACAATGACAGTAACAGAATATACTTTAGCAATGATTAAACCTGACATACCACTTGAAGAAAGAGGGAAGCCTTTTTAAATGTGTATATTATTCCCCAAACTTTGTTAATTTTAATCTATAGAAGTGTTGAGAAAATACATTGATGAGCATTCATACACTTTTTAAAAAAACATTTATTGGTGAAACACCATGAGGTACAGTTGTACACATACAAATTTTTGTGCTTGGGTTTCCATTATACAGTGATCGAGTACCCATCCCCCCACCAGTGCCCATTTTTCACCACCACTGATCCCAGTATCTCTGCCACCCCCCATCCCTTCCATCCCACCCTGCTTCTGTTGCAGGGCATTCCTTTTTGTGCTCTTTTGCCTTTTGGGTCCTGTGGTTTGCAAAAGAGGCATTGAGTGGCAATTATGTTTGGTTTATAGTCTACTTTCAACATGCATCTCCCATCATGGGAGGATCCTCCCAACACCCTTTATTTGGTGCTCCCTTCTTTCTCTGAGCTGCCTTTTCCCCCAGCATGTGTGACTGGCCTCCAAGCTATGGAGGAGTGAAACTCCTGGTACTTATCTTGGCTATTCTTGGGTGTTAGTCTCCTATTTTGTTACTTTATGTTCCCCATATGAAGAGCATTCATACATTTGTGTTTAGATTCAACAGATAATTTTTGTCTATTATAAATTTTAATTTTCTTTTTTCTTCCCTCTTTTCTATGCTTCAGTTATAATTTAAATATTATTGAATTATGTTAAATTCCCTTACAAAGTTGAGAGAGATGGTATTTTTACTTTCATAAATATATTAGTATGGAAAATTGTTGAAAGTTTCTTAATGGTGTTTCTATTACTGGTACATCCTTCCATTACTGCATATATTCCATATAGCCATAACATATTTTGATTTTTTTAATTCAATTTTTACATTTCACTGGGGATTTCTTACATTAGTATACTGAAATTTAAGATATTATATGCCTCTCGTTTTTGTACAAAGTTTTAAACAGTAGAGTACTATTTTATTTAAAAATGCATGTGTTGCATCAGGCCAAAATCCATGATACATTGAAGACAAGGTCGGCGAATCCTCCATGATATTGAGACTAATGGTGTCTTCAAAGAGGACACTCCACTCACCAAGTGGAAACAGAGACAAACAAATGGGGCTATCTTAAATTAAGAAGCTTCTGCACCTGAAAAGATACAATGACCAGAATACAAAGACAATCTTCCGAATGGGAAAAGTTATTAACCCGATACCTATCTGATAAAGGGTTGATATCAAGGATATACAAAGCACTGGTTGAACTCTACAAGAAGAAAACACCTAACCCCATCAAAAAATGGGTTGATGAAATGAACAGAAACTTTCCCAAAGAAGAAATCTGAATGGCTAAGAGGCACATGAGGAAATGCTCCACGTCAGTAATCATCAGGGAGATTCAGATCAAAACAACAATGAGATATTTTCTCTCACCACAGAGACGGGTCCACATCCAAAAAAACAAAAGCAACAGGTGTTGGCATGGATGTGGCGAGAAAGGGACTCTGTTTCACTGCTGGTGGGAATGTCGACTGGTTCAGCCCTTTTGGAAAACAGTATAGAAGATTCTCAAAAAATTAGAAATTGAGCTCCCATTTGACCCAGCAATACCACTCCTGGGAATATATCCCAGAGAGGCAAAAAAGTACGGTTGAAATAACATCTGCACTTGTATGTTCATTGCTGCACTATTCACAATAGCCAAAATCCGGAAAACACCTGAGTGCTCAAGAACAGATGACTGGTTCAAGAAACTTTGTTACATCTACACGATGGATTACTATGCAGCTGTTAGAAAAGATGGAGTCATGAAATTTATATACAAGTGGTACTACATGGAAAGTATCATGCTAAGTGAAATGAGTCAGAATGAGAGGGACATACAGAGAAAGATTGCTTTCATCTGGGGAATATAAAGTAACAAAATGTGAGATTATCACTTAAGAATAGCCAAGATAAGTACCAGGAGGTTAACTCCATGGCTTGGAGGCCAGCCACACATGCACGGAAGAAGACAACTCAGATGCAGAGAGGAGCACCAAGTAAAGGGTGTTGGCAGGATCCTCCCAGGATGGGAGAAGCTTGCTGAAAGTAGAGTATAGACTAAACACGGTTGCCACTCAATGCCTCTTTTGCAAACCACAACACCTAAAAGGAGAGAGAGGGAACAAAAGGGAATGCCCTGCCACAGGGGTGGGGTGGGATGGGGAGGTGGGGTGTGGGAGGGATGCTGGGAGCACTGGGGGTGGGGAATGGGCACTGGTGGAATGATGGGCACTCAGTCATTGTATAACTGAAACCCAAGCACAAAAATGTGTAAGTCTACAACTGTACCTCATGGTGTTTCACTAATAAAAAGTTAAATAAATATATAAAGAAATAAAAATGCATGTGTGAGGTGGGGCCAGAGAATCAGTCCAATAGTACCAGCTAGAGGGAGGGCGCTTGACTTGAACTCAGGCAACTTGGGTTCAGTCCACTGCATCCGATATGGTCTCTAGAACCCCACCTGGTATGATTCCTGAGCACAGAGTCAGGAGTAAGCGCTGAGCACAACTCGGAGGAAGAAAGGAAGGAAGGGAGGGAGGGATGAATGGAGGGAGGCAAGAAGTAAGAGAGGAAAGGAGGGGAGGAAGGTAGAGAAATAAGAAAAGATGTGTGGCTGTGTAAAAATCTCTTTAGTGGTGGCCAGGGCGTGGCCTCGACAGCTCTTCTCCTGCCTGTCAGGTTCTGGGTGACCCGGGGCCGCGCCCCCAGCTGGGGCAGCCCGGACCATGGGGCATATGGTGGAGGAGAAGGGTCAAGACGGTTGATTGATCAGATGCCATTTATTCCATTCTCCCCACACGTCAGGCTCCCATTCGAATCTGCTCTGCTCCTCATTCACGTCACCCCCTGTCTCTCCGCTCATCTCTGCACTCTCTTTCGCAGCCTGGGCTCTCTCTCTCTCTCTCCATGTGCCTGCTCCAGTATTCTTCCACATTCTTCTCTCTCTGTCCCCCTTGCTATTCGCTCTGTGGTCCATCTTGCCGACCTGCTCTCTCTCTCTCATTCTCCAACTCTCTTGCCTCTCCAACTCCCCTACACTCTGGGCTGACACTGAACCCAGTCAGGGAGCAAAATCAACATCAGATAGCACTTCCTGAGAGCCCACCAAATTCAAAGAAAACACCACCTAAAAGGTATTTCAAAGTCCTTTCTGACTGCCCCAGGCAAAATACCTCCTAAGGTCTTTTTGTCCTTTCCTCAGTCCAATATCTATCAACATCTTAAGACTAGTTTTTTTTGTATGGACACAGTAAGAGATACCATTGAGGCTTGTAGGGCAGCTCTCAGGGGAACAGCTTGCCACAGACTCAGACTACAGAGCTCAGGCCATATTAATCATTCCTAACCCTAGCAGGGTCCGAATCTAGTTATTACATTTTGGATCATGTCAGAATTTCTCCATGCCCAAATCCTTAACTTATAGTTAAGCATTATGGCACTTTGGCCAGGCCCATCTCGACGCTAGGGTACTATATAGCTTACCTTTTGCCCTGGCTCCATCCAGTCCCTCATAGGGACCCTGCTTTTGGGGGTGCTAGGAAGTCAGAGCAGCTGAGGCTTAGGTGAGACAACAGATGCCCAGGAGGAAAATAACACTGAGAGTCATATTACAAAGGCATAGCATATACTGTCTTCTTGTATCCATACAAAAAGGGCATTGCTCTGAATTAACTATGCAAAGGACTTAGGGAGAAGAGAAAAACAATATTTACTAGTCAACAGAGCACTAAGAAAGAAGTTACAAATAAACACAGAGGAATGGGAGTACTGTGATGGGAGCAACCCAATAAATCTAATTTAACTGAGGTTCTGCAGGAAGGACAAAACAGTGTTATCCTACAGGGTTGGACAGGCAACTCAGTTGCCTGAGTGCATGGAGACCTAGGTTTCATCCCAGACTCTATCTGGTCTTCTGAGTCCCTCCAGGAGCAACCCCTGGGCAATGCTCTGGGAGTAGCTCTGAGCACTGCCAGTATAACTCCACACTAAAATCATACTAAATTCACACTAAAATCATAAGTGAAGGTTCAGTACTCTGGAAGCATTTAAACAGCCTTGAGTTTGGTAGATTCTACATCTGCATATCTGCCTTTAGCTTTTTCCCTCTGGGATAGTACATTCATCATTTTCCACCCATTTCTTCTTTACAACTGGTCTATTTAAACTTTCTATCTCCACTACAATTAAGTTTATTAGATCAATTTCAGTTTTCTATGAAATTATGTGTTCAATCCTAATAAAATTTGAAATCTGTTATGATTTTATTTGATTTCCTGCTTCAGTTGTTAGTCCCACTTGAATATTTCTAATTTTGATGTCTTTCAAAGTCAGAAGTTGATATTCTTTTCTTCTAATGCGTTATTTTCAATTTTGGCTAGCACAGCGGGTAGGGCGTTCGCCTTACAAGTGGCCAACATGGCCGACCCGAGTTGGATTCCTCCGCCCCTCTCGGAGAGCCCGGCAAGCTACCGAGAGTATTCGATATGCCAGACACAGTAACAACCAAGTCTCCAATGGAGACGTTACTGTGCCCGCTCGAGCAAATCGACGACTATTTCTAGTGTTAGCTTTAATGTTCTTATAGCTTTGAAGCTGGATTTTTAATTTATTTTCAATCTTTAGCTTTGCCAATAATTCTTTTAATATTTTTTCTGGAGTGGGCCACACCGGGCAATGCTCAGGGCTTCCTCCTGGCTCTACACTCAGGAATAACTTACGGCGGGGGTCAAGACCATATGGGATGCCAGGGATGGAACACAGGTCAGGTGCCTGCAAGGCAAGCACCCAACCTCTGTACTATTGCTTCAACCCCTTGTCAATAAATTTTTACAGGGGCTATGCCCAGCAATTGTTAGGATAAGGGACCACTCCTAGTAATACTTATAAGCTGCAGGCTGAAGTGTGACGCTTGAGTCCATCAGTATTTGGGGGCAACCTGGGCTACACCCAGTGGGGCTCAGTGAGGAGATCTGGGGGAGGGTGGCACCGGATTTGTTTCCCAGGAGCTCCAGCTCCAGGAGACTGCAGGGGGGGGGGTGACGGTCCCCCATCCCCCGCCCACACCACACACAAGTTCGCCAGCGCCGTGCAGTCATGAGTTACTATATTCTTGAACATTTATTTTTATTTAATTTTATCTTTAATTTTGATAAGTGAGACTCCAGGAGGTAGTGTTTCACGTGCTCTCCTGCGATCCCCAGCAGCAAAAGAGCCGCTGCAGCCTGCTCAGGGAGCTGTCATGCCAGGGCGGCTGTGCTGCACTGGAGAGGGTAGAAGGACCCCTTGGGCTCCGTCCCCGCCTGTGTCCAGGCCAAAATGGCCACCACCTTCTCCTCCTGTGTCCACAAGGCCCGTCCCGGTCACCGTGGATTGTTGGAGCACTAGCCTGCCTCTCGGCCCCCTCAGGGCGCTGGTCCTGGGGGAAGGCCCGGCTCACAGCGGGGAAGGCTGGCAGCTGCATCCCCGGGAGTCTCATGGGGGGTGTTCCCAGAAGGAAGGAGGGAACGGACGGGCAGTCCTGTCCCTGAGGTGGGCTCTGGCCAGCGGTAGGCTGGGCAAGGCAGACGGAGAAAAAGAACAGGACCGGCCTATACAGGGCCGGGGCTGGGGGCCTGGCCGATGGCGTTGCCAGTGAACGGCCAGTGTCCGCATGGACTACAAGTGCAGCCCTGTCGTGTTCTGGGTTTGGTGACTCCTCGCCACGCAGAGAGGGCAGAGCCTCGGGGAGCTGCTGCCACCCCCAAAGGACCACGATCTGGAGAGTTGCTGGGCGTCTGACCCCCAACACGCCTGCCCCCCGGAGGAGCAGCACCCTGACTCGGGTCGGGGCGTGGAGGCCACGGTCTGCACGGCGGTCTGGGGCCCATGGGCACAAGGGCACGCCGTGAGGCTTGGCAGGACACAGGGTCCCCAGGGTGATCTAGGCTGGGCTCTGCCTCATGCCCCCGACTCTTCGGACGGCTCCTGCAAGGTGAGCCGGCAACATAGAGAACTTAGGCACCGGAGGGTGGCCTGCGCACCTGTTGCCCAAAAAGGAGCCAGGGTGGAGCAGTGTGTGCAGACCCCCCCACTGTGTCCGAGTTGGGCTCCGGTCTGTGGGAGGCTGGACGAGGGCCAGGGGCCTGGCAGATGTTGTTGAAGTTGTGGCTAGAGGCCGGGAATAGCCCGGAAGAAAAAAGCCGCAAGTGTCCCAACAGACTCCCCGAAGTGCAGCCCAGTCGTGTCCTGGTTGTGGCAACTCCTCGCCATGGAGAGCAGGCAGAGCCTCGGGGAGCTGCTGCCACCCCCAAAGGATCACGATCTGGAGAGCTGCTGGGCGTCTGACCCCCCAAACGCCTGCCCCCCAGAGGAACAGCACCCTGACTCGGGTCGGGGCGTGGAGGCCACGGTCTGCATGGCGGTCTGGGGCCCATGGGCACAAGGACACGCTGTGGGGCCTGGCAGGACACAGGGTCCCCTGGGTGCTCTGGGCCAGGCTCTGCCTCATACCGCTGACTCTTAGGCCGACTCGGGAAAGCTGAGCCGGCAGAAGAGACCCCTCAGGCGTCAGAGGGTGGCCTAAGCGGCTGTTTCCTAGAAGGAACCTGGAGCCAGGGTGGAGCAATCCGTACAGAGATGCCCTCTGTGTCCCAGGGGCGGGTAGAGAAGTGGATCTACCAAAGTACAGCTGATCGGCGCCCGGGGTAGCAGGGGACATGAAGAGGCAAGGATGCCCTGCGGCTCGTTCCCAGCGTGCAGAAAATGGGGGGACGTGGTACATAGGTATACACTGGCAGCGGGGCTCCTGTGGCTGGAGCCATTGTCTGCAGAGGACACAGGGCACAAGGTTGGAGCCAGGAGGAGAGAGTAGAGGCCCCTGCTGACATGGGTGGGAGACCCCGGCACCCCCACAGCCTGAGCCCCTCCCCCTCCTAAGGTCCATGAGGTCACAGTAGCCTCTGCCCTCTCCCAGGGCCCCCCCGGCCATTTCTTGGCTCACTGCACTGTCCCCATGGGAGCACTCGGTCCTGAGGTGTCTGTGGCGGCGGGGGATAGTCAACTGGGCAGCTGACTGCTCTCCCGCGGTGAAGATGGGCTCCTGCCAGGGAGGAGGGGCCGTCAGGGGTCATGCACAGCTTCCCAGCAAGCCCTGTCTGAGCCCCAAGACCTGCCCAGCCCGTGCCCGAGGCTCCCTGAGGCACCTGCTTCCGGGGAAAGGCCGGGCACACCAGCTCTGGGAACCCAGAGACCAGTGTCCCTCAGGGACCTGTCGTCCACACTCCTGGGAACCTTCGTCTGTCCTGTGTCCCCCCGCCCACCTGGAGGGCAGTTCCACTGCTTCCCAACCTGGTGTGGTTCACTGGGACCCCCAAGGCCTCAGGCTCTGCCTGTCTCCCTCCCGACTCTCCTCCAGTGCCCTCACGGTGCCGCTGTCCACAGGGACATCTTCAACTTGTAGCCTGGCCCGTATGGCCAAGACAGGGAGTGTGCCCTGGCAGAGCCCAGGCGGGAAAGCCAACCCCCTCACCTCGGTGTGTGCAGAGCCTCTCCTCCTCCAGGCAGCCTTCCAGTGCTGAGAAGAAAGGGGGAGTGAGGGCCTGGGCCTCTCAGAAACTCAAGGAGGCTCCCCAGGCCTGGGCTCCTGCAGGGAACTGCAGGCTGGGCTCTCGCTTGATTCAGTCCCAGGGACGCTGAGCCCATTCTCAGTCCCTGTCAGGCCAGCACCCAGGTGCCAGCAGCACCCTGACCAGTGTGTGCACTGTGCTGCCTCACAGAGGCCCTGGGCCCCCTCTGAGGGTTTCTCAGGTCACCACTGTCCTGTTGGCCCCCGTGGAGGCCCCTGTGTGAGTGACCCCTGCCCCCGCAGGTCAGGGGGGAAGCGTGTACTCTCCCCGGAGCTGGGATCCCACAGGGACAGCTATTTCTCCCACAGTGCGGGAGGGGGTCTCCCACACAGACTCTGGCCCTGAGGTAACTGGGTCCCCCGGAATACCTCGCCCTGTGCCTCACATCTGCGAGAGAGAGGACTGATGCTCTCATCTGGCCACACGCCCCGTCTGCTTCTTTCAAACACACCTGCCCTCAGTCCCCCAGGACGTCTCCAGACTCTACCTGGTGCTGTTCCTTGACCGCAAACGGAAAACACATTTTTTCAGCAAAATCCAAAATAGAATGCCATTAAACCCCGAAAGGTAGGGGTCCTCAATCCAGAGAACCAGCCATTCGGGTAGATGTTCAGGAGTAATAGGAGAATAAGTGTGAGAATCCATGTAGAAGAGATCAGACAAGTATTCGCTTGCCTGTGGCAACTGAGCCAGAGAGCAGCAGGCCCGTTTATATACACTCTGCTGACATCACGGAACCCTGCGGAGTCACAAAGGTTCCCGGGCCGGGGAGGGTTCCCCATGCATGGCTGCCACCAGCCCTGCCCCACTCAGGCCTGAGTGGTCTCTCTACCCGCCTAGGCCTTAGGTTGCCCAGTCCTCCCTTCCCGCCCTTTACAAGCCCTGAGCCCTGCCTCCTGGGCCTGGCCTTGTTCTCTCAGGAACCCAGTCACCCCCTGCGTCTGCGCTTGCGGTCTGTCTGCCTCACCGAGCCTCTGACCCTGACACTTTCCTCTCGGCAGTGTCCTTGTTTCACATCCTCTTTCCTCCAGACACTCCCAGCAATGTTCCCACATGAACCTGGGCCTCGAGCATCCAGCCCTCTCCCACTGCGTTGGAGCCTCAAAATCCGCCACATTAGTTTGGTCTTTGCTCATCCTTTACCAAACATCTTTATTTTTGAAATAAAAACTCTTTCTTTGAAACAAAAAAATGAAACAATTATTTTACTATTGTGTACAAACACTAGACTCTCAAAGTGTAATTATTTGGCAATTTTTTTTTGTTTCTGGGGGGCCACACCTGGTGATGCCCAGGGCTTCTCTTGGCTCTGCATTCAGGAATTACTCCTTGTGGTACTTGAGGACCCATGGAGGATGCCAGGGATCGAAGGCAGCTTCTCCACGGTACTATCTCTTAAGCTTTCGGCATTTTAAAGGAATATAATCTGAATATCAATTTTTTAATGATTTTTACTCGTTTTATAATCATAAAGTAGTTCACAGGAGTTCATTACAGGTAACATTCAAACACCCATCCATCCAGTGAGCATCTTCCCACCACAACAAGAGGGAAGTGTGTGAAGGTTGTGGAAATTCATTCTGGGGCTAAATGTCAGTTTTAAGACTTTTCTCTTTGGGAAAAGTCCAGGTAGCGCTCTACTTTCAATATATAGAACTTTCCTTGTTCCTTTCCTCTTTAAATTTTATTTCTTTTCTACTTCCATCATAGTTTTATCAGGACTTAATGTATTATCATAATATTTGCTTTAAAGGCTGTTATTGATTACCCCTCATACATTCCACCATAAATATGTGTAAGCAGAAGGTAATATCAAATTTTATTTGTAGATTAACTCCTAATTACAACTCTAAGTAAAATGTACTTGATCAATATTTCCTGTTTTGAGTAATATTTTTAAATATCATTTAACAGGTTCACTATCCACTGTAGCACTCTCCTCCCATTTTTCATCAATCTGCTCGAGCTGGCACCAGTAATGTCTTCATTGTGAGACTTGTTGTTACTGTTTTTGACATATCAAATACACCATGGACCTTCCCAGGCTCTGCCGTGTGGACAGGATACTCTCGGTAGCTTGCCGGGCTCTCCAAGAGGGATGGAGGAATCAGACCCGGGTCAGCTGCGTGCAAGGTAAACGCCCTACTCACTGTGCTACCGCCTCATGTCCCCTTCCTTAATTCATGTCTTTATAGAATATTACTGCTACAATTCTTTTTTTTTTTCTTTTTGGGTTACACAGGAGAATGACTTACATCGCTTCTTGTTCCAGTCCTACTGATAGAAGTGCCTTCCATCAGAGGCTGTTTCTGTAGGTTCAGAAGGATTACTAGCTCTTTCATCTCTGCTCTGACTGCAAACACAGTATGTAATTGCACCATTCTCAAACCTCTTTCACGCTCTTGAAAAATAATGTCCGCTAGAGAGATTGTATAAGGTAAGTCACATGTCTCACATGCTGCTGACCTGGGTTCGAGCTCCAAAAATGTATAGTTCTTCTGAGCACCACCAGACATGATCCTTGAGTACAGAGCAGGATTAAAATTGAGCACTGCTGAATATGCATGCCACCCAATAAAAGATAAAGTTTTTGGTGCCCAACCAGCTCACAAAGGTGAGGAAGTAGAAGCAGGACCCCACTTTCAACTAAGTGGGTGAGTCTGAGTGGTCTGGAAAGGGCCAAAACGACACTCTGGGGCCAGCAAGCTCCGGCAGTATAAGACACAGTCCTCCCCTTCTCACATACCTCAGACCTAGCTAACCTTTAGATGTAAACATCCTCCCCTGTTTATCACAGACCCTGGTCTGGCGAAGTCCCGCCCTACAGGATCCCAGTCCTTGACCTCCGGCCCGGAAATTGTAACTGACCATGTTTTCCTTCCTGTTTCTGACCATGTTTTCCTTCCTAGAGACTGTAACTCTTTGCCTGGTAACCGGGGCCAAACAATGTATCCTTTAACGCTTGCTCTCCTGTGCCTCGGTTTTCTTGTTTTGAATCTTTCTGCTCAGTGGAATTTCCTGGAGGGGTTTACAAGAGGAGAGCGAATGAAGAGAGGCTGTGAAGGCTGCTGGGGCCACTGAGCCTGCCGGGGGCTTGGCCCGCCCTGCTTCTGCGTTCCTCTGCGCCTCTGACCGCTGGACTGTCTCCGTGCACTTTGGTACAACGAAAAGTAAGGCACCCTTCCAATTGAACAGCACTGCCTATTGTTGACTTCCCATCTTTGACTTCACATCTTCTCAGCTTTCAGACAAGACAATTAAGAAAAATTAAAAATTTCTGAGATTTTTGTGTTACATAACTGATGACACCCACATCATTTGCCACCCCTTTAGGCTATTCCTTACATTTTTCTCCAGAGCTTTCCTTTCCTTCCAATTTTCAATGTTTATATTCTTAGGGTAGACTTTGGGGCTGTCATTTTCCTTTTTTTTTATGTAGGAGTCCTGCTATTTATGCAGCCACTGATTCGCTGATTGAATTGAGCATGAACTCCACCTTTTTTTTCATAATTTAATTTTTCTTTTATTTATTGAATCACTTTGGGAAAAGTTCCTAAGCTTTTGGGTTTAAGTCTTGGTGATACAATGATCAAACACCTTTCCCTTCACCAGTACTCATTTTTCACCACCAAGAATCCAAATATACCCCCCTCCCAACCCTCCCAATGCCTGTGAAGCAGATGATTTCTACGTAACTCTTTTCTACATTGATTACATTCATTATTTCGACAAAAGATGCACCATTATTTAGAATTCCCCCCCCCCAACAACCAGAATTACTGAAAAGGCATTGTGAAATACTCTTTCCTATAGCTGGTTAACAGAATCATATAACGTTGCGCAGCTGCAATAGTGGCTGCGTGATTTTGGATTTCTGCAAAGAGCCAGATAATTACGAGATTGTTTTCTGTGCGTCTGGTGTTATGGCTGTGCTGGAGAGCTGCTACTGGGGGGCAACTCGTGACCTCGGTAGGGCATGAAAGACGAGCCGGTTCCACCCCCCTTCCAATGCGACTATAGTTGCCCTGTCACCGCGGACTCATACTTGGCTTTCCTATAAGCGCTGAGGCAGCAGTCACCCTGCTGCTGGGGGGGGGGGGGTTGTGGGGGAGAAGGCGGAAGGGAGCAACACCCTTTTGCTCCCGGGGAGGCATGGTGCTATATTTTAACCTATGGTCAATTCACTTTTCTGCTGCAAGCTGCCGGGCTCTGGACTAAGTCCTTTTACCTCTGGAGCCATGGCCATGCCAGAGAGCCGCTCCTGGGGGTAACTCGTGACCTCGGTAGGGCGTGAAGGATGAGCTGGTCTCCCTTCTCATGAGACTGCAGTTGCCCCGTCATGGCCAGCTCATATCTGGATTACAATAAGCTCTGAGGCGGCAGCCACCTTGCTGCTGCGGGAGGGGGGCGGGGCGGGGGGTTCAAGGCAGAAGGGATCAACACCCTTTCCTTCCCAAAGAGGCATGGCGCTGTAGTTTAATGCTTGGTCCATTCACTTTTCTGCTGCAAGCTGCCATGCTCTGGATTAAGCCCTTTTTCCTCTAGAGCCATGGCCGTGCCGGTGAGCCGCTCGTAGGGGGTAACTCGTGACCTAGGTAGGACGTGAAGGAAGAGCCACTACCGCCCCCTTCCCATGTGATTGCAGTTGTGGGGCTCTCACTTTCTTCCACACACTTTGGTTCATCTTCTCTAATCTTATGACCTTCATATGAGAAAGGATTCATCTGAAAAATCAGCATCACCTGCTTATATATCCGGACTGTATGTATACCCAGTAGCATCTGACATACAGGAGGCATGCAAAGCCACCAGGGGTGTTACAGGAATAGAGTACTATATGTGTTTGATTTTGTTTCTCTCCTTATCTAAAAAATGAGAAAGATCCTATGCTTACAAATGTTTCCTCTAAGAGTCGTCAAAAGTGTTCTCAGTTTCTTTCTACTTGTGTTTCTGGATCACATAAAATGTTGTTAGGGTGTGGTGTCAGATCTCCTTGCAGCAACAAGGACCACGTAGAGAATGCAACTCCCAAACAGGTAGTTTATTGTTTCTGGCTCATCAGGGTCAAGCCGTTTACACAGACACACAGGTCCCGTAGGTCCAGGCCAGACCCCGACCCAGGGTAAGGGAGTAACTTATATGGGCCCTCACTGACCATTACAGCAAAGACCACCATTATCATAACCAATAGATTTATAAGAATCCATTCTTAACCCATCCTATTTCTACTACTGAAAGTACATTGTTCCTGATCCTAGGAGCTTGAAGGGTAACATTTGGAGAAGTGGTTACATTGGATGAGCAAGTGAGCATATCTTGCAAGGAGTATGCGGTTACATTTAATGAAAAAACAGGCTCAGAGCATGTTCTGCAGGCACACTTAGTTATCGCTCTTACCTTGCAACCCACTTCCCTTGTCACCTGCCCCCATTTGCACATACCCTGGGGCACCTGTATCCAGGCAGCAGCCCCCAGGAAAATAGCAACTTGCCGGGCTCTCCAAGAGGGGCGAAGGAATCAAACCTGGCTCGGCCGGGCTGGCTGCTGCGTATAAGGCAAACACACTGCCAACCTACCGCTGTGCTATCGCTCCTGGGATTTGTAATTGGAAGACACAATTTTTTGTACTTCTAGATGGTGTGGGAAGGAAGGCCTGAGCAACATTTAGCAGTGCTCAAAGCTCACTTCTAGCTCTGTGCTCATGGGTCACTGCTGGTGGTGCTCTGGGACATGTGTGTTGCTGGAGATCAAACTTGGGTCAGCCACATACAAGACAAGCATCTTAACCCCTAAATCTCGGCCCCTAAAGAGAAAGTGTTTTTAATTAGAAGACACGATTTCCAGTGTTTGGCTTTGTAAGAGATATATTTTAAAAAGGTTAATCATAATTACCACCAAGTTTAAGATATTTTAAAATAGTGAGAAAAGACTTTTTTGAAACAACTCTAGGAAAGGAGCACTATGAAAACTGATATCGAGAACTAGTTCCATAATTAATAGTAGTTTATGACCAAATGACCGTGATCATGTAAACATTTCCAGACTTCCATACTTACAAGAACGCTTTCAATTTGAATGTCTCGCCACACGAACCAGCAGCAGCTTTCCAGCTCTCCTCCTCCTAAAATGATGCCTCTCCTCACTATCTCCCAGCCTCTGTCTCTTTACTTCAGTCACCACCTTCTGTTTTCACAGTCAGAATTAATTTTGATTCGGCTGTGTTTATGACTTAGGTAACTCTCTCTTCTGGGGCCAGAGTGATAGCACATCAGATAGGGCACTCACCCAACCCGCGTTTAATCCGTGGCATCCCCTGTGGTCCCTTAAGCACTGCCAGGAATGAATCCTGAGCACAGAGCCAGAAGGTGTTATGTCCTGGGAAGGTAATTTCGCTCGCACATTGACCAGACCAGATGCCAATGCAAGGCCCCTTGATTGTTAGCTCGAGCTAGGGTCCAAGTCTCATACAACGCAGTGGAGACTTGATAAGGACCCCAACTCCGAATTCTAAGCCATTGATATAGGATTGGGTTACATAGCAGCAGTTTTTGTAGGAACTGGCGATGTGGTTCCAATTTGGATCCCTGTCCAGTCCCGTGACTCCACTGCCTAGGCCCTCTCCACTTGGCTGGGGCCCACTGCCCATGGCCCCTCCTGATAGGCTGTTGCCACAGGGTGGTTTATCTGCCCAGGGTGGTATTTTTTTTTTTTTGGCAGTGGGACTTTGTGATGGGGAAAAGCGAGACTTAGGCCTGCTGAGTTTTGGTCTTAAAGTGGAGTCTGTCATGGCTCCACTTCGGCCTCACAAAGGAAGTCCTTCTGAGCACTCCCTGGTGTGACCCCTACTCACCAACTAAAAGACCCTTCTAAATAACTTTCTAGGAAGCTAATTTTTTTAGAATTATTAAAAATTATAGTCCGCGTATACTTTGTAGTTGACACTGAAAATAGGTATTTTTAGTTAGTACAGCCAATTAAGAATTTCTTTCCTTTTCAAGTATATCTTTCCATGAAAAATCATTAGGACATTAAAATAAATGGAAATCTTAGATGCAGATTTGGAATCACTCTTTCACTCTATTAAAACAGAATTTCAAAATTTGACAAAATATTAACTAATAACATTTCTCACTTAATCACTTAATCACTTAACTTCCCGTTAGTCGACGAGTTGCTCAAGCAGGCGCCAGTAATGTCTCCATTTGTCCCTGTCGCGTGCTAGTGGGCGGTCACGCGGTCTTTTGACAGCCCGTGGAATCTAGTCAGTAACAGCTCTTGTCCAGCGGTCGTCTTTAAATCTCATTACGTGACCAGCCCATCTGATTTTTGACACCTTGGCAAATGAGACAGCGTCCCTGATTCTTGATCGTCGACAGATGTCAGAACTCCGGATTCTTTCTCTCATTTGAGTGAAACGTGATATTCCAAGCATAGCTCTTTCTATTCTTCTTTGGGAGACCTGAATAGCTTTCTCATCCTGTTTGCGTAGGGCCCAGGTCTCTGAGGCATAGGTCAATGCAGGAAGAACAGTGGAATCAAAGAGATGTGCCCGGAGCCGGAGGTTCTTCGTCCTCTTAGCTATTTCTTCGACGTTCCTGAAGGCGTTCCAAGCTGCTCTCTTCCTCATGCACAGCTCGGGTGCCAGGTCATTTGTCATGTTGACTTCTCAACCTAGGTACACATAGCTGTTGCATTCGGAGATGGTCGTTCCGTTGAGAGT
This sequence comes from Sorex fumeus, assembly GCF_029834395.1. NCBI lineage: Eukaryota > Metazoa > Chordata > Mammalia > Eulipotyphla > Soricidae > Sorex > Sorex fumeus. Next base: position 22,421,617 of record NW_026606077.1, on the reverse strand, counting down.
GAATGGGGCATCAGGAACGAGGCTGTTTCTCGTAAACATTGTCTTCGTAAGATTCAGCTGTAGTCCTACCTTTCCACACTCACGGTCAAAGTCGGCCAGCATTTGTGCTGCTTGGCTGATGTTTGGTGTTATTAAAACAATGTCATCAGCAAAGCGGAGGTGGTGTAGTTGCCGACCATCTATCTTCACTCCCATTCCTTCCCATTCTAGTCCTCGCATGATTTTCTCGAGGGTGGCACTGAAGGGTTTCGGTGAAATGGTATCACCCTGCCAAACCCCTCTCTTGACATCAACGATCACTTCTTTGTAGAATGGTCAGATCCTGGTAGTGAATCCATAAAAGAGCTCACGGAGGACCTTGATGTATTGGGCTTGAATGCCCTGATTGGCTAGGGCTTTAATGACCGCTTCCGTCTGAACAGAATCAAAGGCCTTCTTTAAATCAGTGAACGTTAAACAGAGTGGCCTCTTGAACTCCCTAGAAACCTCCATGAGTTTGGTTTTCGTGTGGATATGGTCGATGGTGCTGAATCCTTCGCAGAACCCAGCTTGCTCGCATGGTTGTCCTTCATCTAGTGTTCTGCTAATCCTATTAAGGATGACTCGAGTGAACAACTTGTAGATGACAGAAAGTAGGCAGATCGGGCGATAGTTGCCAATGTCATGGATGTCTCCCTTCTTGAACAGTAGTACGGTCCTGCTGGTTTTCCATTGGGACGGAACCTTGCATTCAGACAGGTAGCGAGTGAAGAGCCGAGCCAGTGTATTGATGAGTACTGATGTCAGGTTCTTCAGGTGTTCAGGTCTAACCTTGTCTGGGCCAGGTGCTGTTTGTTTCTTTACCGACGAAATGGCGTGTCAGATTTCGGGAGGGAGAACGTTGGGAACGGCATATCCATCCTGTGGAATTTGGTATGTTGGCAAGTGGACATGGCTATCGAAAAGATTGGAGTAGAAGTCATGGATAATCTTCTCCATTGCCATTCTGGAGGATGTGAAGGATCCATCAGGACGTCGGAGGGCAGCCATCTTGGTCTTGTAGTTGGCGAAGGACAGGCGGGCGTAACGAATACCTTTCCCAGCTTCTGCCGCATCTACCAGTACTTCTGCTCTTCTCTCTTTGAGGTCTTCCTTGATCGCATCTCTGCACTGCTTTGCGAGCTCGACGTTAGCTTGCGGTTGCCTGGGGCATGCGCCAAACCACGCTGACGATTTTAGCTCAAGAGTTTTTGAAGACAGGCGTTTTTTTTTTTGTGGCTATCTCTCTCTTGGCATTCCTCGCACAGTCAAGGAGGTGCTGAACCAGTCGATCGTATTCCTCACCAATTTTGTCAACAATGGCATCTTCCCATGTTGCCCCAATAGTGCCAAAGAGTTCCCAGTTGGTGGTCGTTCTGGGAGTTCTCTTCTTGAACTTTGCAGCCCTTTCTCCCAGCTCTGTGAAGTACAATTTTGCTCGAAGGAGACGGTGGTCCGATCCCGTTTGGAATTTTGGGACAACAGCGACATCGGTCAGGCAAAACCCTCAATTGAATATGATGTGGTCTATTTCATTGTGGAATCGTCCACCGGGAGACTCCCATGTCCAACGTTTAGATTCTGCCTTCTGGAACTGTGAGTTACCATGGATGGTCTTGGTCGACATGATGAACTCAGACAGTCTCTCACCCTGTTCGTTCCGTTCTAGGCCATGGGTCCCTATGTGAAGTTCTTCAGCTGATCTTCTCGGTCCTATCTTGGCATTAAAATCACCCACAATGATCTTGTAGAAGGTGTGGTCTTCTTTATAGAACTTCTCCAGCTCCATGTAGAACTTCTCGATTTCTCTGTCATCATAATGAGATGTTGGTGCGTAGACAACGAAGATAGAAACGGCAGGCAGTAAGCCACATCTATTCAAATGTAAACGTCCAATTCGCGTTGTTAGGCATTCAGTGAATCAATACTCTTGGCCAAGTTTGTGTTGAAAAGGATACTGATGCCTCCGACACCTCTTTTATCGCATATTCCGAGGAAAAATTCTTCTCCAGTGTCAAAAACTGCATGGTGAGATTCGTGCCTTCTTGTCTCGGTCAGACCAATGATGGCATACTTGATCATTCGCGCTTCTAACATCAGGTCCTCGATGGATGTATCTGATGCTAGCGTACGTGCATTGAAAGTACAGATGATCATTTTTGTCTTCCTTCGTTGTGGCCGCCTAGTATGGCCTTGAGATTTTGTCGGCCTCTCCTTTCTCATCCTTCTCAGTGCTGCCACGTCGGTGAAGCCTTCAGGGTCAGGTGAATGAGACCAGTGTTAGTTACTGGTTTTGGCATATCGAATACACAACGGATAGCTTGCCAGGCTCTTCCGTGCGGGAGGAATACTCTCGGTAGCTTGCCAGTCTTTCCGAGAGGGATAGAGGCTTTTGGAGCGACCTCCAATCACCCTTGTAGGTGTTACGTATTTGAACCCTAGAAATATGGTACGACAATTCCGGAAGATGGGTATTTAGTGTCTTATGATGTGTTGCGAGGCCCGATGTGGCTGCACAGGTCCGGAAAGCATCCTGGAGTGTGGTGAACGCTGGGTAGTGGAGGTAGTGTCACTAAAATTTTCTCACTAAAATTGTTTAATATTTGGATGAAGTCATACAATTTTGATTTAGTGTTTCAAAAACTATTTTGGTAGTCTAATCTGATTGCCATCTGCTTAAGTACTTCCATTTTGAGGGAAGCTGGGGAGGCTGTGCCTAGCTACGTCCCTGTAGACCATCTTCACCCTCTAAGACCCATATGGGGACACGCCCCAGGGACAGCTGGCCACTGTGTGGGACACTCACAGCAGCAAGCGTAGGTGAAGCTGGAAGAAGGGGAGCTGTGGGGTGCATGAGGGAGACAAAGGCAGAGGCCAGGTGTCCTCGGGATTCATTTCCTGTGGCTCCCATCCCAACCTTCGCTCTCTCCCCTTGCACTGGGAGCCCCTGGGGTGCAGTGTCCCTGGCTCACCATGACTCCCCAACACTGCTGCTCTAGACTGTGGATCTAAAGACAGTCCTGGGGAAGGGGTCATTTCTCAGGGTGCGTTTCCAGGGCAACGCACAGTGTCCCATTGGAAAGGGGCCTGTGTGCACCCCCTCCACGCCCAGATGTTGACGAACACCCCGTGTCCACCTCTGCCCCCGTCTTCACATGCGGCTTCCGGGAGCATCTGCGCCTGGTTCTCCCCCGCACAGGCTCCAGGACATGGCGGGGGTGGGCTGGGACAGGGGGCTCTACGCTGTCGTGAGGGCAGCAGTGACCCACCTTTTCGGGGGGAGGGTGGCACCGGATTTGTTTCCCAGGAGCTCCAGCTCCAGGAGACTGCTGGAGGGGGGTTGACGGTCCCCCATCCCCCGCCCACCACACACACAAGTTCGCCAGCGCCGCGCAGACATGAGTTACTATTTTCTTGAACATTTATTTTTATTTTATTTTATCTTTAATTTTGATAAGTGAGACTCCAGGAGGTAGTGTTTCACGTGCTCTCCTGCGATCCCCAGCAGCAAAAGAGCCGCTGCAGCCTGCTCCGGAAGCTGTCATGCCGGGGCGGCTGTGCTGCACTGGAGAGGGTAGAGGGACCCCTTGGGCTCCGTCCCCGCCTGTGTCCAGGCCAAAATGGCCACCACCTTCTCCTTCTGTGTCCACGAGTCCCGTCCCGGTCACCGTGGATTGTTGGAGCACTAGCATGCCTCTCGGCCCCCTCGGGGCGCTGGTCCTGGGGGAAGGCCCGGCTCACAGCGGGGGAGGCTGGCAGCTGCACCCCCGGGAGTCTCAGGGGGGGTGTTCCCAGAAGGAAGGAGGGAACGGACGGGCAGTCTTGTCCCTGAGGTGGGCTCTGGCCAGCGGGAGGCTGGGCAGGGCAGACGGAGAGAAAGAACAGGACCGGCCTATACAGGGCCGGGGCTGGGGGCCTGGCCGATGGCGTTGCCGGTGAACGGCCAGTGTCCGCATGGACTACAAGTGCAGCCCTGTCGTGTTCTGGATTTGGTGACTCCTCGCCACACAGAGAGGGCAGAGCCTCGGGGAGCTGCTGCCACGCCCAAAGGACCACGATCTGGAGAGTTGCTGGGCGTCTGACCCCCAACACGCCTGCCCCCCGGAGGAGCAGCACCCTGAATCGGGTCGGGGCGTGGAGGCCACGGTCTGCACGGCGGTCTGGGGCCCATGTGCACAAGGGCACGCCGTGAGGCTTGGCAGGACACAGGGTCCCCAGGGTGATCTGGGCTGGCCTCTACCTCATGCCCCCGACTCTTCGGCCTGTCCTGCGAGGTGACCCGGCAGCATAGAGAACTTAGGCACCGGAGGGTGGCCTGCGCACATGTTGACCAAAAAGGAGCCAGGGTGGAGCAGTGTGTGCAGACCCGCCCTGTGTGTCTGAGTTGGTCTCCGGTCTGTGAGAGGCTGGACGAGGGCCAGGGGCCTGGCAGATATTGTTGAAGTTGTGGCTAGAGGCCGGGAATAGCCAGGAAGAAAAAAGCCGCACGTGTCCCAACAGACTCCCCGGAGTGCAGCCCAGTCGTGTCCTGGTTGTGGCAACTCCTCGCCATGGAGAGCAGGCAGAGCCTCGGGGAGCTGCTGCCACCCCCAAAGGATCACGATCTGGAGAGCTGCTGGGCGTCTGACCCCCCAAACGCCTGCCCCCCAGAGGAGCAGCACCCTGACTCGGGTCGGGGCGTGGAGGCCACGGTCTGCATGGCGGTCTGGGGCCCATGGGCACAAGGACACGCTGTGGGGCCTGGCAGGACACAGGGTCCCTTGGGTGCTCTGGGCCAGGCTCTGCCTCATACCGCTGACTCTTAGGCCGACTCGGGAAAGCTGAGCCGGCAGCAGAGACCCCTCAGGCGTCAGAGGGTGGCCTAAGCGGCTGTTTCCCAGAAGGAACATGGAGCCAGGGTGGAGCAGTCCGTACAGAGATGCCCTCTGTGTCCCAGGGGCGGGTAGAGAGGTGGATCTACTGAAGTACAGCTGATCGGCACCCGGGGCAGCAGGGGACATGAAGAGGCAAGGATGCCCTGCGGCTCGTTCCCAGCGTGCAGAAAACGGGGGGACGTGGTACAGAGGCATACGCTGGCGGCAGGGGTCCTGTGGCTGAAGCCATTGTCTGCAGAGGACACAGGGCACAAGGTTGGAGCCAGGAGGAGAGAGTAGAGGCCCCTGCTGACATGGGTGGGAGACCCCCGGCACCCCCACAGCCTGAGCCCCTCCCCGTACTCAGGTCCATGAGGTCACAGTAGCCTCTGCCCTCTCCCAGGGACCCCCCCGGCCATTTCTTGGCTCACTGCACTGTCCCCATGGGAGCACTCGGTCCTGAGGTGTCTGGGGAGGCGGGGGATAGTCACCTGGTCAGCTCACTGCTCTTCCGCGGTGAAGATGGGCTCCTGCCAGGGAGGAGGGGCCGTCAGGGGTCATGCACAGCTTCCCAGCCAGCCCTGTCTGAGCCCGAAGACATGCCCAGCCCGTGCCCGAGGCTCCCTGTGGCACCTGCTTCCGGGGAAAGGCCGGACACACCAGCTCCGGGAACCCAGAGCCCATTGTCCCTCAGGGACCTGTCGTCCACACTCCTGGGAACCTTGGTCTGTCCTGTGTCCCCCGCCACCTGGAGGGCAGTTCCACTGCTTCCCACCCTGGTGTGATTCACTGGGACCCCCAAGGCCTCAGGCTCTGCCTGTCTCCCTCCCGACTCTCCTCCAGTGCCCTCACAGGGCCGCTGTCCACAGGGATATCTTCAACTTGTAGCCTGGCCCGGATGGCCAGGACAGGGAGTGTGCCCTGGCAGAGCCCAGGCGGGAAAGCCAACCCCCTCACCTCGGTGTGTGCAGAGCCTCTCCTCCTCCAGGCAGCCTTCCAGTGCTGAGAAGAAAGGGGGAGTGAGGGCCTGGGCCTCTCAGAAACTCAAGGAGCCTCCCCAGGCCTGGGCTCCTGCAGGGAACTGCAGGCTGGGCTCTCGCCTGATTCAGTCCCAGGGACGCTGAGCCCATTCTCAGTCCCTGTCAGGCCAGCACCCTGGTGCCAGCAGCACCCTGACCAGTCTGTGCACTGTGCTGCCTCACAGAGGCCCTGGGCCCCCTCTGAGGGTCTCTCAGGTCACCACTGTCCTGTTGGCCCCCGTGGAGGCCCCTGTGTGAGTGACCCCTGCCCCCGCAGGTCATGGGGGAAGCGTGTACTCTCCCCGGAGCTGGGATCCCACAGGGACAGCTATTTCTCCCACAGTGCTGGAGGGGGTCTCCCACACAGACTCTGGCCCTGAGGTAACTGGGTCCCCCGGAATACCTCGCCCTGTGCCTCACGTCTGCGAGAGAGAGGACTGATGCTCTCATCTGGCCACACGCCCCGTCTGCTTCTTTCAAACACACCTGCCCTCAGTCCCCCAGGACGTCTCCAGACTCTACCTGGTGCTGTTCCTTGACCGCAAACGGAAAACACATTTTTTCAGCAAAATCCAAAATAGAATGCCATTAAACCCCGAAAGGTAGGGGTCCTCAATCCAGAGAACCAGCCATTCGGGTAGATGTTCAGGAGTAATAGGAGAATAAGTGTGAGAATCCATGTAGAAGAGATCAGACAAGTATTCGCTTGCCTGTGGCAACTGAGCCAGAGAGCAGCAGGCCCGTTTATATACACTCTGCTGACATCACGGAACCCTGCGGAGTCACAAAGGGTCCCGGGCCGGGGAGGGGACCCCATGCATGGCTGCCACCAGCCCTGCCCCACTCAGGCCTGAGTGGTCTCTCTACCCGCCTAGGCCTTAGGTTGCCCTGCCCTCACTTCCCGCTCTTTACAAGCCCCGAGCCCTGCCTCCTGGGCCTGGCCTTGTTCTCTCAGGAACCCAGTCACCCCCTGCGTCTGCGCTTGCCGTCTGTCTGCCTCACTGAGCCTCTGACCCTGGCACTTTCCTCTCGGCAGTGTCCTTGTTTCACATCCTCTTTCCTCCAGACTCTCCCAGCAATGTTCCCACATGAACCTGGGCCTCGAGCATCCAGCCCTCTCCCACTGCGTTGGAGCCTCAAAATCCGCCACATTAGTTTGGTCTTTGCTCAGCCTTTACCAAACATCTTTATGTTTTAAATAAAAACTCTTTCTTTGAAACAAACAAATGAAACAATTATTTTACTATTGTGTACATACACTAGACTCTCAAAGTGTAATTATTTGGCAATTTTTTTGTTTCTGAGGGGCCACACCTGGTGATGCCCAGGGCTTCTCTTGGCTCTGCATTCAGGAATTACTCCTTGTGGTACTTGAGGACCCATGGAGGATGCCAGGGATCGAAGCCAGCTTCTCCACGGTACTGTCTCTTAAGCTTTCGGCATTTTTAAGGAATATAATCTGAATATCAATTTTTAATGATTTTTACACGTTTTATATTCATAAAGTAGTTCACAGGAGTTCATTACAGGTAATATTCAAACACCCATCCAGCCAGTGAGCATCTTCCCACCACAACAAGAGGGAAGTGTGTGAAGGTTGTGGAAATTCATTCTGGCGCTAAATGTCAATTTGTAAGACTTTTCTCTTTGGAAAAAGTCCAGGTAGCACTCTACTTTCAATATATAGAACTTTCCTTGTTCCTTTCCTCTTTAAATTTTATTTCTTTTCTACTTCCATCATAGTTTTATCAGAACTTAATGTATTATCATAATTTTTGCTTTAAAGGCTGTTATTGATTACCCCTCATACATTCCACCATAAATATGTGTAAGTAGAAACTAATATCAATTTTTCTTTGTAGATTAACTCTTAATTACAACTCTCAGTAAAATGTACTTGATCAATATTTCCTGTTTTGAGTAATATTTTTAAATATTAATTAACAGGTTCATTATCCACTGTAGCACTCTCCTCCCATTTCTCATCAATCTGCTCGAACTGGCACCAGTAATGTCTTCATTGTGAGACTTGTTGTTACTGTTTTTGACATATCAAATACACCATGGACCTTGCCAGGCTCTGCCGTGTGGACAGGATACTCTCGGTAGCTTGCCGGGCTCTTCAAGAGGGATGGAGCAATCAGACCCGGGTCAGCTGCGTGCAAGGTAAACGCCCTACCCACTGTGCTAACGCCTCATGTCCCCTTCATTAATTCATGTCTTTATAGAATATTACTGCAACATTTTTTTTTTCTTTTTGGGTTACACCTGGCAATGCACAGGGGCTACCCCTGTCTCTGCATTCAGGAATTACTCCTGGCGGTGCTCGGGAGACCATCTAGGATGCTGGGGATTGAATCCGGGTCAGCCGCATGCAGTGCAAACGTCCTACCCGCTGTGCTATCTCTCCCACAGCGGGTAGGGCCTTTGCCTTACATGCAGCCGAGCCAACCAACCCGAGTTTGATTCCTCGGCCTCTCTCAGAGAGCCCAGCAAGCTACCAGAGTATCTTGCCTGCACGGACAAGCTTGGCAAGCTACCCACGACATATTCGCTATGCCAAACACAGTAACAACAAGTCACGATGGGGACGTTATTGGGCCCACTAGAGCGAATCGGTGAACAACGGAAGGACAGTGCTACAGTGCTACTGCTACATGAGACAGATTGTCTTAATTGAAAGCATTACCCAAAACTGTGTTTTGAAATGTAAGTTGCTGTGTCTTTGTTCTTACTCTTTTGGAGGAGTGACACTAAAAGCAGAAAATGAACAAGAGTCATGTCTTTGTTTTGTGAAATGAGAGGGAAAAGAATTCACGTGAAGTATAGACCCCAAGAACACTCTCAGAAAGATCACTTTTAGAAAAGTGAAAGCTGAAGTTCTGCAAATTATGAGTGCGACTAGTGAATTTGAAAACCCTGAGTCTTTTTTGTACAAGAGCAAATAAGTTTCTTTGAGGAAGTAGGAGAATGACTTTAGATGTTGGGGAACAGTTTTCTTCAAAGAACCCAGAGACGTTGCGCACCAGGTCAAGGCAGACGTGGGATCAAGGATGATGGACACTCAGAGAAACACCCTCTGGGAGCAGCTGATGGCTGTTCGCTTTATTGCCAAATACACACATATTTTATAGAACTTCTCGGCTTACAAGAACGTCCAATCGCACGAAGTTCAGCATGATTGTCCTATCATCTTTTCTTCTCTGCTTTGCTCCAGTAGAATCCCAATTAAGGCTAGGATGACCTGCTTAGCGTAGGTGACAGTTTCTGTGTCTTTGGCGCATGTGACTAGGAGATTGAGTGAGGCTCAAGGCTCAACAGCCCGTGCTGACATCCTTTCTTGCCAAGTTTGCCAAATACTTGCTCTTGTGATGCTTCGCTTGTGGGCCACTTTGCAAGTTCAAGTCTTATCTACTCCAGTGCCCGTCGCCATAGTCCACATCTAGATAGTTCCACACTGTACAAAGTTCCCTCTTAACACTGCTTTTCGCTGTCCCATATGTTCTGATATATCCTATCTTTATTCTCCTTTATTTTCAGGAATCTTCTGATTTCTTCTCATTGACCAAGAGTTCTTTGCTGCTTTTGTCTTCCTGTTCTTTGGGGATTCTGGTGATTCTTATATTTTTCCTCTTCAACTCATCCTGTAGTTCTCTGGTGTGCTGTCTATCACTTTTGGGATTTTCTTCCACCTTCTATTGGTTTCTAGAATTTTCCTGCATCCCGTCTTGGAGCTCACCAATGATTTCCCCAGACGTTGTTACTCCATTGAAATTTCTGCTTCACATGCCACACTCTTTGCTTCAATCGTTTCTGTTTGTACTTGTCTCAGTTCCACCTCATACTTTGCTGTGCTTTGCTGACTGATTGAGCCAGTGTTTCTGTGAGCGCAGTAGACAACATCACATCATCAGAAACTCAGTAGACATCACATCATCAGAAACTCAAGGATCATCCCCAGGCCTGGGCTCCTGCAGGGAACTGCAGGCTGGGCTCTCGCCTGATTCAGTCCCAGGGACACTGAGGCCATTCTCAGTCCCTGTCAGGTCAGCACCCTGGTGCCAGCAGCACCCTGACCAGTCTGTGCACTGTGCTGCCTCACAGAGGCCCTGGGCCACCTCTGAGGGTCTCTCAGGTCACCACTGTCCTGGTGGCCCCCGTGAAGGCCCCTATGTGAGTGACCCCTGCCCCGTGGGGTCAGTGACCGCAGGTCAGTGGGGAAGCATGTACTCTCCCCGGACCTGGGATCCCACAGGGACAGCCATTTCTCTCACAGTGCTGGAGGGGTTCTCCCTCACAGATTCTGGCCCTGAGGTAAACTGGGTCCCCCAGAACATCTCTCCCTGTCCCTCATGTCTGCGAGACAGAGGACTGATGCTCTCTCCTGGTCAGACGCCCCGTCTGGTTCTTACAAACACACCTGCCCTCTCTACCCCTGGAAGACTCCAGACTCTACCTGGTGCTGTTCCTTGACTGCAAACGGGCAACAAATGTCTTGAGCAAAAGCCAAAAGAGGATCATTAAAACACTTGAAAAGTAGGGGCCCTCAAGGCAGAGAACCAGCCATTCAGAAAGATGTTGAAGGATTATGGGAGAATAAGACTGAGACTCCATCTTCATGGGATCAGAGAGCTAATGACTTGCCTGTGGCAACTGAGCCAGAGAGCAGTAGGCCCGTTTATATACACTCTGCTGACATCACGGAAGCCTGAGGAGTCACAGAGGGTCCCGGGCGGGGGAGGGGATCCCATGCATGGCTTCCATTGCTCTTGCCTCACCCAGGTCTGGGTGGTTTCTCTGCCCGCCTTGGTCTCCGGGTTCTCTGCCCTCCCTGTGTGGCCCGTCCCAGCCTGAGCCCTGCCCCCTGGCCTTGGCTTTGTTCTCTCAGGGACCCAGACACCCTGTGTCTGAGCTTTCCGTCTGTTTGCCTCACCGAAACTCTGACCTGGCCACTTTCCTATCGGCAGCGTCCTTGTTTCACGTCCTCTTTCCTGCAGACCCTCCCAGCAAAGTTCCTGTGTGATTCTGGAACTTGAGCTCCAGGCGCTGTCCCTCCATGTTGGGTCTCGAAATCTTCCACATCAGGTTGGGCATGGTTCAGCCTTTACCACCTCTCCTCAGTGATGCTGGGTCCATTGCATCTCTGACACCCACTGCACTCAAGGACAGATAAAATAAATGGAATGCATCCAACCTCAGGCCATGGGGAGGGGCGTTGATGCCTCATTCTCTGTTGATGCTGAAGGTCATTGGCACCATGACTCGGCGTTATTGTGATCCTTTGACAAGCCAGGAAGTCGTTTTCATTGCAGATGTAAACAATCCCCATTTTTATGTTTCTTTGAGGCCACTTTTTGGTGTCAGCCAGCTATGCTCAGGGCTTCCTCCTCCTCTGCATTCAGAAATCAGCTTTGTTTACAAGAAATTTTGAACTATTTTATAAATGTATTTTTTTTTATTTAACCACTGTGAGATGCGGGTGTGAGATAGTTCCAAAGTTGTTCATGCTTGATTTTCAGCCCTACAATGTTCCCATACCTGTGACCACTAGTGTACATTTACTTACACAAATATTTCCAGTTTCCCTCCACTGCCCCCCCCAAAAGTCTTCTTTTATGAAGGTAATTCCCTCCCCCACACACACACCTTCTCTCTGTTTCTCTATTTGTCTCTTTCTATTTCTGTGTCTTTCCCTGTATTTCTCTCTGTCTCCTCACTCTTCTTTCTTTCCTTTTTGGACATTATGGTATGAAATACAGATCTCTCTCTCTCTCTCTTTGTATTTATATTTATATATACACACACATACAGGTAAATCATGTATTTGATGGTCAGTATCAGGATATTCATATCTTTTCCATTGGTCTGTGGGTCTCTCTTGATTCCAATACCATGTTCTTTTAATTACTACCTCATCCTAGTAATTTAAAGGTGAGGAAGGTGTTGTCTCCCATCTTTTAATCCCCAAGGATTGCTTTTAGCTTTCTGTGGAGGTTTATTTTCCATATAATTTGCAGAATGTTTAATCTATTTTTTTGAAAAAAAATCATGGGTATCATTACAGGGTATAGGATAACATTGGTTTCTCCTTTCTCCCTGGGTGCAGGGAGCTTAGGTTTATTGGGTTATACCTATCACACTGCTCCGGAGACACTCCCATTCCCTTGATTGTTGGAATATATCTCTAAACAGTTTTCGGCTTAAAATTGGATGGTCCTTTCTCCCTGGCCACAGGGAGTTTAGGTTTACTGAGTCATAATTATCACAGTTCTCGCAAGGTGCTCCCATTCCTCTTTGTTTATCTATAACCTCTTTCTATGTGCGCTGCTTCCCCAATAGGTCAATCACCTGTATCCCCTAATCAGACTCCGTTAACTTGTAAGGTCAGATCCTTCTAAGGACACTGACAGGACTTCTGTTGGTAAGTAAAACATTGCCTTTCTCTTTTCTGTATGTCCTTTTCATAATGACTTCAGAGCAATGTCCTTTTTGTACAGACACAGGAAGACAGTGAATGGTATGCTTTTGAAACTTGAGGGTTAACTGACTCCAGATATTTGCTGCTATTTCCTTGACTTAAGCCTTAGTTGTCCTTAGTTCCTAGCACCCCAGAAGGAAAGTCCCAACCAGAGACTGGACCGACCCAGGGCAGACACTGTGCTCCCCGGCATCAAAATGGTCCAGGCGAAGTGCCATTAATACTTCACTATAAGTCAAGAGCATGGTGATGGGCAAATTCTGTCTTGATTCAAAGAGTAACAACTGGATTAGGACCCTGCTGTGGTTAGGAAATGCATTTTAGGAGCTTTTTTGGTAGAGTAATTAGGATTTTCTCAGTATAGTATCATATCTTCTGCAAATAGTGAACACTTGACTTCTTGCTTTCCTATATAGATGCTTTTGTTATCTTTTTCTTGCCTAAGTACTATGGCAACCATTTCCCGTACTATATTGAACAGGAGTGGTGAGAATGGGCCACCTTGTCTTGTGCCTGATCTTAGAGGGAATGCTTTTAATTTTTCCCCATTAAGATTAATTATTGCTATGGGTTTTTCTATATTGAGGAATGTTCCTTCTAATCTCATTTTGTTGAGAGTTTTTGTCATGCTCTATCTTGTCGAATTCTTTCTCTAAATCTACTGGCATGGGTTTTGGTTGGTTTTTTTTTTGAGGGAGGTGTTGTTGTTTGTTTGGTTTTTTGCATGTGTCTAACCAGTTTTCCCAGCAGCATTTGTTGGAACAGGCTCTCCTTACTCCATTTCATATACCTAGCCTGTATTATGAATGAACTGCCCTTACATTAGAGGGTTTACCTCTGAGGTCTTAACTCTGTTCAGGTGGACTGCTTGTTCTAGTATCATGTGCTTTTGATCACTAAAGTTTTGGGAAAAGACAAGTTTGAGAGCAATCACTCCCATCATTTTCTCAGCAATGCTTGGCTTTTCTGATAACTCTTTCCTTCTCCTTTTCTGTTTGTTTCTTGGAAGAGTGGTGTCTGTTGCACACTGGGCTGTCCACATGACTTATTTCTAGATCTTTGATAAGGGATGGCCCCTGAGATTTCCTGAAGGAGTTAAAAGATATAAGCAGTGCAGAGGATTGACTAGGTACTGACCCATGTGCCTGACAGGCCAGTGCCTTAAGCCCTACACTGTCTTTCTGACCTCTGGTAGTTTTTTGGTTTTATAAGAATTTTAAAAGTATTTTGTATATGTCCAGAGAGATTGCCAAAGACATTTAATTTGCAAATGCATTGTGTCTGTAGGTTGGTCATCTTAACGATGTTGATATTTCCAAGGTATGAACATGGAATATGTTACCATCTCCATGTTGTGTTCAATTTCTTTTATAAGTGAAATAAAAGTTTCATCAGATATTTCTTTGATTTGCTTCGTTTAACTGGTTCTGAGATACTTGGGTTTTTAAAGACACAATCATAAATGGGGTAAATTTTTTTTATCTATATCATTACTTGTTTACATAGGAAGCAACTGTTTTAAGTTATTGTTGTTGTTTTGTTTTTTTCGACATGGACTGTGTAACCTGGTATTATACTGTATAGGCTTGTAGTTTCTTGGGGTTTTTATCTTTAGGTTTTAACACGTACAATATCATGTCATATGCCCACTGCAGCACTGTCCTCGCGATGTCCATTGATTTGATCCAGCAGGCACCAGTAACGTCTCCATTGTGAGACTTGTTGTTACTGGTTGTTTTGCATATCGAATATGCCACAGAGAGCCTGCCAGGCTCTGCCACGCGGGCAGTATACTCTTGGTAACTTGCTGGGGTCTCTGAGAGGGACACAGGACTCTAATCCGGGATGGCCACATCAGCAAGGCAAAGCCCCACCACTGTGCTATTACTCCAGCAAGTCATATGTTATTAGTAAACTTTGAGTTTTTTTTCTTTAATTTATATTAGTGAAACACCATGAGGAACAGTTGTAGACTTACAAATGTCTTCCTTATGTCTTTGAGTCTTCTTATTAGGTTCTCTTTCAGCTGGCATCCTTTGGGCTTCTTGGATCTGGATGCCTGCATTCTCAGCTCTGGGAACTTTTTATTTTGTCTTTTAAACAATTTTCTTAATGAATTAGTGTGAGGTACAGTTAAATTTACAAACTTTCATGCTTATGTTTTAGTCATACATTGATCGAGTACTCATCCCACCACCAGTACTCATTCTCCACCACCAGTGTTCCATGTATCCCTCCCACCACTCCCACCCCATCCCCATCTCCCCTCTGTGACAGGCGCATTCCCTTTTACTCTCTATTTCTCTCCTTGAGGGTGTTGTGTTTGCAATGCAGATATTACGTGGCGATCATGCACGCTCTATGGTCTACTTTCAGCACACATCTCCCATCCCTAGCGGGCCCTCCAAGCACCCTTTACTTGATGGTCCCTTCCCTACGTGAACTGCCTTTTCCCCCAGTATGCGAGGACTGCTTCCAAGACGTGGAACAATCCTCCTTGTCCTTATCTCTACTCTCCTTGACTGTTAGTCTCCCATTGTGTTATTTTATATTTCACAAATGAGTGCAGTCTTTCTAGGTCTGTCCCAGTCTTTCTGACTCATTTCACTTACCATGAGACTTTCCATGTTGATCCACTTCGATGCAAATTTCATGACTCCATTTTTTCTAACAGCTGTGTAGTATTACTTGTGAAGGTGTGCCCCAGTTTCTTTAACCAGTCATCTGTTCTCGGGCACTTGGGTTTTTTCTGGATCCTGGCTATTGTCAACGGTGCTGCAAAGAACTTATTGTTGCAGATGTCATTTCGACTATACTTTTTCTGCATCTCTGGGATATACTCCCAGAAGTGGTATTGCTGAGTTAAATGGGAGCTCAATTTCTCATTTTTTTGAGAAATATTCATACTAGGGGTATGGTGCCGCCAGCAGGTCAAACTGTGCCTGTGAGTCGAGTGCATCAGCCACCTGATGGCGCCTTCAGATTTTCAGATACCCCACAATTGCTACATGCCTTTGGCCAGACCTCAAAAACTTAGGGCAAAGTTTGCCAAGAAAGTTGATGGCTGAAAGTTAGGTGTGTGGGAGACACACCCACAAACTACCTCGGGCTCACCTATATAATTAGAGGATTGGCCTCTCTGGTTTCTGATCGAACTGCTTAACTGCTATGATCCCAGAGACTCAGAAACAAATCTCAAACACCAATGGCTTTTGGCTGAAGTGCGTCCAATCCCTGCTGTAGGTCACAGGCACTGGGCCACCAGAGGTGGAAATAGGTTTCGTGCTTTGGCCTGTTCCCCTGGCAGCCCAGTGGGCGCCATCCTTCAGATTGTCCTATGAAATAAATAAAAACAGTTATTATTAAATTTTAAAATATTTACATAATAAAAGATTGACAACAAATGAAGCTGCCTGTTCCTGTGTCTCAATGGGAACAAATTGCTGGGCTCTTACTGGACCTGTGAGTCAGATTCCCAGACCATCCTAGCCACTGCCGTCAAGGGCATTCTGGCCTTGGCAGAAGGTCTTGCAGCCTCAGCTCTCGCTGTAGGACTGCTTATCCTAGCTGAGCCCCTGCGAGAGATAAGCTTCATGTGGAACTCGGTCCCTTTGCTACTCAATGGGCCTGTTTGCACCCTCCATCCTCCCATTTTTCCTGTTTCTTTCACAAGTGAATTTCCTGTATGCTAATAGCCGTCAGCCCACAGTAAGTTTCTATCCATCCAACACCACGTATGTTCCTTGGTTCAGGGTCTTTGCTGGTAAGGAAACACAGGGCAGGGAAATATGACTCAGTCTGTAATTTAAAGAAACATCATCTTCCTTCTGTTTTCTCTCCTTGGGTCTCTTGATCTTTTCAGGCGCACCTGACTTCCCTCTCTAGATGACAGAGCCCTAGTGAGGAAACACTGTCTAGACTGTTGAGAACAGAAACAGGAAGGGGAAGGAGAAGGGGAAGGGGAAGGGGAAGGGGAAGGGGAAGGGGAAGGAGACGGGGAAGGGAAAGGGAAGGGAAGGGAAGGGAAGGGAAGGAAGGGAAGGGAAGGGAAGGAAAGGGAAGGGAAGGGAAGGAAAGGGAAGGAAAGTGAAGGGAAGGGAAGGGAAGAATAAGGGAACGGACTGGAATCTGCCTCCCCGCCCAGAAGCAAGATGGCCACTGCTTCAGAGATTATTGGAAAGCCAAGTATGAGCCAACGGTGATAGGGCACCTGCAGTCTCATGGGAAGGGGGACGGTACAGGTTCATCCTTTACACCCTCGGGGTCACGAGATGCCCCCACGAGCGCCTCTCTGGCACAGCCATAACACCAGATGCACAGAAACCAATCTCATAATTATCTGGCTCTTTGCAAAATCCAAAATCGCGCAGCCACTATAGCGGCCGCACAACATTATATGATTCTCGTAACTAGCTATAGGAAACAAAGGATTTCACGATGCCTTTTCAGCAATTCTGATTGTTGGTGGGAGGGAATTCTAAACAATAATGGTGCATCTTTTGTCAAAGTAATGAATGTAATCAATGTAGTGAATAGGTAAGTAGAAATCATGTGCCTCACAGGCATTGTGTGGGGTGGGGGGTATATTGGGATTCTTGGTGTTGAAAAATGAGTTCTGGTGAAGGGAATGGTGTTTGATCATTGTATGACGGAGATTTAAACCTGAAAGCTTTGTAACTTTTCCCACAGCGATTCAATAAATAAATATAAGAAGAAAAAATAAATAAAATTATGAAAAAAAGTAAGGTGGAGTTCATGTCCAATTCAATCCGTTAATAGGTGGCTTGATAAATAGCAGTGCTGCTAGATTAAAAAAGGAACAAAAGGGAAGGGAAAAGGAAAAGGAGAAAAGAAAAGAAAAGGAAAGAAAAGATAAGAAAAGAATAGAATAGTTGGTGTTGGTATAAGGAGTCCTGTTCTATTAGTAATGCTAATAGGGCAGAGCTGGGATCCTTGGAGACGCTCTATGGTTCAAAGGGCAGTAGGGCTGAGGTGAGTGAAGAAAGGACATCGCACTCTCACCAGGAGCCGTCATGGCAGTCAATTCCTTGTGCATATTGTGAAACTGTGACATTTCCTGTAACTCTTGTTGGCTTTCCAAGATCATAGGATCTGATCTGCTGCTCTAACCAAAGCAGCAGCATCTAGTCAGAACACTGGCGGCTCTGCTGAGAATGGGATGAGACTGAGTGTGAAAAGCAAGTGGTATCTGCAGTGGAACTGGGAATGGGAGGAGCAGTCTGTGGACCTTAAGATGTGCTGCCTGGGATGTATTGTCAGGTTTCTAGTGAGTTCTTGCTTCTGCAGATAATCCCTCATGCTGGGAGAGACTGAACTGCATGAAAATTTGGGATGTTAAGAGTCCCAGAGCTTCATGACACCAATGTCGGTTTAGAAATGAGGTGCAGGGTGACAGACAACAGAAAAGACTGCTGAATCCCAAAATGTCACACAGAGGTATTATCTCTTTCATTATCCTCCGTTATTGATTCTCCACAAAGGCAAAGGTAGAGGTTTTCAAGGCCTTGAATGCAGCCGTGAATCAAAGGTACTTGTTTGTGCTCACTCAAAGGGTTCTCCATTGCCACCATAGTGGCCCATAGCGCCCCCTGAGGAACCTCTTGAGAATTAGGCTTATCCGCTTCCAATATATCCCAGAATCACCAATAGGAGGTTTGAGACAGTTTACAAATGTGTGCACACTCAATATAAGAGCTCTGGGAAGAATGTGTTAAAACAAGGACCACGCTTATCTGACACCAAGAGATTTAACAGCAAGAAGGGAGCAGTGGGCAGTGGTAGGGCCCAGAACTGCCCCATCTGTGACCTGGGCTCCTCTGTTGGAGCGTATGGCAGTTGGGTACCTTTCTTAACTGAACCCAAGCACTTCTATTAAGTTCCTGGTAGGACGACGGAAGCTCGGTTCTCACTCTAGGTGGCAGAGCTCATGTCTTCTCAAGTTCAGAGGCTATCTTCATGTTCTCTCTCAAAAGGAACCACCAAAGAAAGTAAAGAGGTACAGCACACGGCCCAGTAGGTGCTCTATGAATTCTCTATTATTAAATTTCAGAACCGTGAAACGTGAGTTAAAACAAGAAAGGTATGAAAATTAAAGTTGGAAAGGTTATATGACCTATTCTAGATTAGAGTAAGGGTAAAGTCAATGCCAGTTTAAACCTAGCTATGTGTTTCAGCATCAGAAAGGGGGTCTCTTAGAGTATATTTCCAAGGATTCTGAATGATCTAGAAATGGTAATCTAGTCGAATAGCAATTTATTTATTAAAATCATGCATAGCATAGGAAAAAAAACCCAATCTCAGAAAATAAATATCATGTTAAAATAACTGGAAGACCCCGGGTCAGGTAGAAATTCATCTTAAAGTGCATTTGGGAAAGAACCCAAAAAACACTTTCCTTTGTATAATAATAACGCTCTTGCTTGTTTATAACAATGCCTGTTGCAAGCCGGGTAGCCCTGTCACCTCTTCTGGTTCTGCAATGGAGGCATTTATGGGACTCTCCTTTTTTAAGCCATGTTACTCACTTGTGTCTACAATCTCTCATTTCTTACAACAGTGACCAAATGACAAACCCTTGTTTTCTAAGCTGTCTGAAGAACACATAGTGACTGACCCTCAGCCTTCCCTTTGTCTTGGTCATTTTGGCTAGTTGTTGGAAGATGGTGGTTGTGGTAAAAGAACACATTTCTTTTTCTCTTTTTTCTTCTTCAAAGACATAACCTGATTCTGGTAACTATACCTAAAGCATAGAATCTGAAACAGGTACAAACCAGGTAAAAATTGCTCTATTTAATGTCAACTCATATAAAAAATAAAAGTGCACTGAGTCTAGGGGGCGGAGAGATGTACAGAGCAGAAGGTAAATATCTTGCACACAACCAACCCAGATTCAACGCCCTAGAATTGCGAGATGCAGCCGGTCGTAGCCCTGGACATCACCATGAGCACTGACCGGTGTTGCCCTGGAGGCTCCCTGTCAGGGCCCTGCACATCCCCGGAGGCCCTTAGTACTTAGTAATACCAGCATGGCTCCTGTGATTCCAAGCACCTGAGATTCTGAATTCTGGCATTGAATCATCATCTTGATTGACAAAGTGTCTGAGGTTCTGTCACTGAGAATGCCCCAGCTGGACTCCTGAATGTCACTGGGAGTAAATAAATAACAACATAGAAAACATTATTTCAGTGTTTCAAAACAATTGCCTGTTTCAGGAATTATGCCTCTTGTGATTACTGATGGTAAATTTCTGACAGCTTCATTGCTTCACCTTCATTGATCATATTAATGCAAGTAAAATACCAACTAACATTCCGACTGAAACTACATTTACTGATTGAGAAAGAAATTCTTTACTGAATCAAATATAGATAGGCATGTATTGACATTTAAATTGCTAAATTGTAATTCACTGAGACCATATACTGAACATGAGTAAACTTGTTTCAAACAATATCATAGGAAAACCAAGTATTTACATAGGATTGGTAATAAGTATTTTGTATTTTATAGCTTCCCATTACTTACTACTCTAAACTATAGTGTTAATAAGTTTGTGGTAATTGTATATAGTTCCCCGAACGAGTGATTTGTTGACTTTTGCCTTCACACTACTGGTCATGAGTCATATGTCACTTGCTTGTCTTTCCACCCTCCATCTTCCACCCTCCCCCTGCTTTTCCTTTCCCTACTTATTTATTTAAAAGTATTACCAACCAGTGAATATAGTAAAGAAATATCGTGGCAGCTAGGAACAAAATACTCCAAATGCCTTGAAAATCAGTGCCTAGATTGCAGATGGCTCCTGTTCGGGTTTGCTGTATGTCTTTGAATCTCTGTGCCAGGTGGCATATGTGGTCATCTTCTCCTCCTCTGACTGATTCTAGGCAAGCAGGTTTCTCTGATTTAGAGATGCATAGTATTCTTTTCACAGTATAAATCCATCAGTCTTGCATTTCTAAATAGATGATAGTAGAAATAGGTTCTTTCAGTCTGAGGTTTTAATATTGTGAGTTTCATTATTCTTAGAGCCTCAGTTTTGTAGTCATTACAGCAGTAATAGCCGTTTCCATAGTCTTGTTCAGATGACATTTAAAATTGGATCTCGGAATCCAGAATATTTGATCTAAAAAAGAAAATGTAAATTAGAAACAACAAAAAATGCTGCTTTGAGTTCCAGTGTGTTTCTGTCATTAAGGTGATGAATTTACAGCGAATTCTAAACTATTTTCTTTATCATCTAACTTTATGAATAAGACTTTTGAATTTAAGATAGATGTTTTGTATATTCTGGTTCAGGTATTTGTAAATGTTCAAGAATTTGTGCGATTTAAAAATGCACTAATTTGGCATCTAAATTTATGTGGTTGTGTATGAGTGATAATACAGATGCTAAAAGAAGCACGAGATGGAAAGAATAAAGTTAAAAATTCTATAACTTAGCTTCATTTTTCTGAATTTTTTCGTGTATTTAGAGGACTAGAAAATATACAAATAAAGCAGGTGCTACAATAATAAAACTGTGATAGAGAAAAATATGGACACTATTGTCTCTGTTTATGGAGAAGGAGGAAGATCAGTGAATATATTTAATTTTGTTATTTTTACCTTTGGGTTACACCAAGCAGTTCTTAGGGTTTAGTCCTGACTGTGCTGTATTCAGGGTGCTTCACTCAGATGTCACCCAGGTCCCCTGCATGCCAGGGAAGCTCCCTGCCCGCTGTTATTAATTCTTGTTTGTTTTTTGCCACATTTGCCCAGCAATGCTCAGGGTCACTGCTGTCTCTGTGCCCAGGAATCACTTCTGGTGGTGCACGGTTACCATATCGGGATGGACCTACACCCTGCGCCTGCAAGGCATGTGGCCTCCCTACCTTAGTACCGGCTGTCCTGTCTCCCGGGCCCTCCATGTCCCATCACTCGGCCCCTCCCCCTGTCCCATCTCATGGCCCCCCTGTAGATTGCAGACTACTAGCCATAAGCGTAGATCAGGGAGCCCAGGGGGAAAGACTGAACATGCTCTTTGCCAGAAGGTGCTGAGTGATCCGCAGGAGGGTGCAGTGCACTGAGGGAGGGGTGCAGTGCTCTGAAGGAGGGGTGCAGTGCAGATCCCGGGGTGCACGATCTGAGCTCAGGTGCTCTGTCAGCCAGCTTCCCTGTGCGCTGCGGGGTTGCAGTGTTCTCAGGCGCCCACCAAGGGCTTGGGCTTAAGGCTCGTGACCAGGCTCGAGGGTAGCCCAGGAGAAGGCAGGAAACGTTGGCCCCTCCCATCACCCTGTCCCTTGGCGGGGAAAACATGTGGGGAGAAGGCACCAGAGCCTGGTCCCCCAGGCCGTCCCTGCCAAGTACCAGATCCTCACCACTCACTGCAGCCTCGCTGAGAGGAGGGTGTGTTTTCTCCTCGGGTTGGCTCCTTGGCGATCCCCTGGGTTAGGCAGTGCCTGTCGTCCCAAGGAGCAGTTCCTGAATAGGCCCAGCCTGTTGGGTCCACAGGGACTGGGGGAGGTTCATAGGCAGGCCCTGTGCCTCAGAGCAAGTCCCAGCGAGGTGTGCGGAGAGATGCCCCTGCCCAGGCGCGTTGGGGGTCCCCCACGCCAGGACGGGGGAGGGCGCAGCACCCAGGGTTAGCCGCAGTGCATGAAGATGTGGCTCCGATGCAGAAGATTTCCTTTTTCTCCTATGTTCTCTTCTTTTCTTCTGTGCTAGTGGATAAATGGCGAGCAGAAAGCGAGAAATCAAGCTACAGGGAAAGCAGGAGTTCAATCTGCATTCGCGCTCTTGGCAGACTGGCACACGGAGACAGAATTCAGCATCAATCCCAAGCCCAGGGCGATGAGATGCTGCTGCAGAACAAGGGGCTGACAGGTACTGGGCCTCCCCTGCAGGAGCATCTTGGTTCCCCTCACGGCTGAGCCGCTTTGCTCTTGCCACTGCCTCTGTTTAAACTAAGCTGATACGGTTCATGGGCTGGAGCGATAGCACAGCGATAGGGCGTTTGCCTTGCACGCAGTCAACTGGCCCACTGGAGTTGGGCTCCTCCGCCCGCTCGGAGAGCCCCGCCAGCTACGGAGAGTATCTCGCCGGCAGGGCAGAACCTGGCAAGCCACCCATGACGTACTCAATATGCCAAACACAGTAACAACAAGTCTCAGGATGGAGAGATACTGGGACCCCTCCAGCCAGTCGATGAACAATGGGAGGAATTTGACTGTGACCTGTGATATGGTCCATCTGACTAGATCTCTCGTTAAATAGTGCTGTCTTCTAGTGATCAATGTTTACCAAGCCTGGAGTGGACCTTGCAAAGCAAAGCAAACTTTATTCCGAAATCTGAAAAATGAGCTGAAAAAGATTACTGCATTTTGTTGTAGCAAGAATTTCCTTTCCATTAAACTGTCATTGTCTTGTGATGTTGTGTGTTTAAAGTAAGGACCATCTTGATTTTAGACTGTCAGCGATTTAAAATAGCTGTTGGCTTGGCAGTTTTCCTGTACAGTCTGGCTACCGGATCTGAGACAAAAAAGATTTTGTTGTCCTCTTATTTCGATAATTGACCATAGTAAAATTGGATAGAAAAGGAGAAAATTAGCACCTCTTTTTCTTTATAGCTGACCACTTTTTCGGTTTTTATTCCTTAGATCAAGGGTTACAAACATGGCTTTTCTATATTATGTAACACCCGAGGCATTTTGACAGCTGGCAGTTTTCCAGGGTGCTTGATTGATTTTCCCCTGTCCGGATTGTCATGTAGATGTGTGGACTCTCTGTGGGACCAACTCCAGGCAATGTGTGTGGAGGATGAGAAGGGTGAGAAAGGAGAATCTTACTATGATTTGGCAGGCAACAGCGTCAGCTCAGCGGAGGGCTGCTTGAGGATTGGGGTCATGAACAAATGTGTTGATTTTTAAAACTGCATCAGAGGTGACAGGGTTAGAACAGTGCTTATGTACACACATGTCCTGTAGAAAATCACTGCCCCTCCTCCAAACCCCCAGAATGCCCAAGGCTTCCACCCTTGCCTCATGACCCCTCTAGTGACCCTCATCCTTCTTCCCTCTCTTCCTCTTAAAATCATTTCTGTATTCCAAATCCAGAATATTGTTGTCACTAGATACTTTTCATCCCTTGCTTTTTGTGGGGCCAGGGGTGCCTCCCCAGTGGTGCTCAGGAGGCCTTGGTGATCCCTGGGTGATCTGAGGAGCTGAGCCAGTGCTTCTGTGCCAGGGTCCAAGCATGTGATCCAGGCAGGCCCACGTTCTCATGTCCACCCAGGTCATTTCAGCAGCCCTTCAGAGCTGTCTTGGCATGCTCTGGGAAAACTAGCATATCTCACCAAACATCCCCCTTCAAAGTAGTGGAGGCGCGCACTCTGGCGGATATTTTACTTTCCACAGTTAGCGTCAGAAAAGGACCTTCCTAGTCTTAAAAACAAGTGGAAACAAAGATAAATGTGACTGCACTAAAGGCAGAAGCTCTGAACTTCAACGAAATGATGACCAGAACATAAGTATAGCACACGAATGGGAGAAATATTTACCCAACATTTTTCTGAGAGCGGTTAATATCCCCTGTGAAGAATTTTGGATATAGCCATTACTATAACATATTGCCACAGTGGTACGCAAATCTTAGTGGTACCTGAGTATAATAAAAAGTTATTAGTTAGATAGAAAAAACGTTCAGAAATGTTTATCAGATGTTACTGAGTAATGAATTCGCTTGTGGAGTTCTAGTCCTAGTTTTTGAAGCACTATTAGGTTTCGTATTTGCATCTGGGAATAAGCAGCAATTCATCATTATTATTTTCTCTGTATATTGCTATTATTGTCATTTAATTAGTGATTCACTTTAAGAAATTACAAAAGAAGAATTGCAAAATTAAAAGTGAATTATTTCATTTAGGTAAAATTCACATCATGTTAAATGCCCGGGCCCCAAAGGAACCACAGCTGCTGGTAGTACAAGACTGGAGGGCTGCAGTCAGGCGCGAGGGGCCCTGCTGCCAAGCAGTGGCCTCAGGGCCGAGTTCTCTGTCACTTGTTCTGTCTCTTGTGTTCTATCCCCAGCTGCAACTCCCCACTTCCAAATAACTTTACAATATCCTGTTTCTCAGTAATATAGCATATATATGATCAGCATAATTAAAAAGATGTGCTCATTTTATCTTATGGGTCTACACATTGGAAAATATCCCCATTGTATTTATAATATATAAAAGATATCTTATAACATGTGTATATGTGTATGAATAACCTGATAACTTGTGTATAAAGAATATGGAGAGTATTTTTATTCTCCTAGTGTTATTCTGCTATATGACAGGATACTCTATATGTAATATACATACTCAACTTTTGGTTTTGGTCCATAGTCTACTAACTTTTGATATGTTGCCAAGGAAAAGGCTGAGGTATCATTTTTGTTCCTTTGTAGATTTGGATGCACATCAGGACACTTGAAGAATATGTTTATGAGAGGGATAGCTTGGCTGTGTGTGCATGTCTACTATATTATTAAATCTGGAGAGCAACAGCATAACTTGATATGTAAAGATAAAGAGTATTGATTGTCTTCATGTTTAATAAGAAAACTTTTAAATTTTATATGAGAATGAAATACATTATATTGTCATGATAACACATTTTGAAGTATGTGTAACAAATGCCTAGCATTTTACAACATGTTGTTTTTATACAGATGATGTTTTCAATATCCTGCCAAGAAGAAGGTTTTAAAATATTGATGCAAAGACAAGTACTTTTATCAGAAGATGAAGCACAGAAACTGTGCAAGGAATATGACCATGAAGCTTATTTTGAAGACCTTATAGAAAACATGATCAGGTGAAGTGATTTCAGGTTTAGAAAGTATGATATGTTTCTGAATCATTTAAATATTTTCCTAACCCTGTGTTCTGTTCCCATGGACAAACCTATATAGTCTATAAATATGTGCAGGAGCCTTTTATTTATTTATTTATTTATTTATTTGCTACTATCCTACCCACCTCAAATCACAGCCCAAATTCTATCTATGCTAGTCCCTCTGGTGTGTCATGGAGTAATGGAAAGTCCCAGGTAAAGTTGCTGGAGCTCAGTTGAACCAAATCTAGAAATTCACGGTGTGCCACTTCAAGCAGAGAACTTTCTGATTTTCAAGGAATTTGATAATCATAAAGATTACTGGTCCTAGAAGCAAAATGGAATAACAGAAGTAAGATATCAGAAAACGAAGTCAAATCAAAGGTGGACTCTACAGCCAGCAGGGCACATGCATATCCCAGCCAGAGTAGAACAGTAATCTAGGAAGCACCCCTGCAGACCTATGGCCCTTCCCTTGCTTTCCCTACTTCCGTCCTCTTGTAAACATTACTCGTATTCCAAGTGAAGGTTGACTTCTGAATCTTGATAAAGGATTACTCTGACACTTTTGATCCGAGTATCACTGAGTCATTGGGTCAGGCTCTGACCTGCCTGCCTGGTTGGCTGAGAACCACCAGAAATGGCCCGTGAGGTCTCTTGAGCATTGAGGGGCAGGGCTGCAAAACAAAGTAAACAAATAAATGCATGTGTATTGCTTGTAACTAGTTATCTAAGGGGGTCATAATTTCAATAATTTTTTTTTTCTAACAGTGCTTCATCTTTAGTCCTTGCTTTGTCAAGAAACAATGGTTTCCGGTACTGGAAAGCGATAATGGGACCAAGTTTTGTTGATGAAGCCAGACAATATATTCCAGGGAGGTTTCATGTTAGAGGTATGAAACATTTTAAATGGGAGGCATTTTAGTATTTTTAATATAAAGTAATGCCTGTTTTTTTTTTCTTTTTGGTTCACACCTGGCGATGCTCAGGGGTTACTCCTGGTTTTGCACTCAGGAATTACTCCTGGCGGTGCTCAGAGAACCATATGGGATGCTGGGAATCGAACCTGGGTTGGCCGCGTGCAAGACAAATGCCCTACCCGCTGTGCTATCGCTCCCGATAGCACAACGGTAGGGCGTTTGCCTTACAAACGGCCAACATGGCCGACCCGAGTTTGATTCCTCCGCCCCTCTCGGAGAGCCCGGCAGGCTACCGAGAGGATCTCGCCTGCACGGCAAAGCCTGGCAAGCTCCCCGTGACGTATTTGATATGCCAAACACAGTAACAACAAGTCTCATGACGGAGACGTTACTGGGCCCGCTCGAGCAAATCGATGAACAACCGGAGGACCGTGAATGCCTGTTTATTTATCAAATAAACTAAACATATTCCAAACTTACATCTCTTTCAAGACTGAAATTATTTTTTATGGATTCCTTTCAGATAGTATCAGCATCAAATTTATTTATGAAGGGTCTACAAATATTTTGTTGGTGTTACATTTTAGAAAGGCTAATAAAGCCATATGTTTCAAATATACCATCTGACATACCCCCAAATTATCCTCAAAAATTGGTTTTATTGTCATATTTATACTTGAGATAACTATAATACAGGAAACTGAACTGCCATTGTGTGATTAGCAAACAAATGTCGACAAAATTGTAATTTGTGCTTGAGCCCTGCTTGGGAGCATCCATGCCTTCTCTCTTCTTTACCTCTAAGTGTCAATTACCATGTGGTTATCTTTAAAATTTTAAATTAATCACATCTTTCGTGCCTCCTACGAATCTGTCTACATCAGGGGTGATCTAATGTTGCTTGGTAAACTGTAGGTAATCTATAAACAATGTTCCATTGTCTTATGTTGTATTTTGTGATATTGTGCTTTAACAGTTTTAACTTCTTTATCTCAAAGTTTATGTGATCGATTTGCAATGTAAACTTTCCCTATCAACCAACTGAATGGGAGCATTTCATTAGAAGTTGCTGAAAGGGAATACAGTATTTCTTCCCCGCTGAATATACACAGTGGGTAGGGAATTTGCCTTGCATGCAGACGAACTGGCCAACCCAGGTTCGACTCTTCCACCCCTCTAGGAGAGCCCGGCAAGCTACCAAGAATATCTCTTCCACATGGCAAAGTCTGGCAAGCTACCCATGACATAATCGATATGCCAAACACAGTTTCACAATGGAGATGTTATTGGCCCCGCCCGAGCAAATCAATGAACAACCGAAGAACAGTGACAATGACAGTAACAGAATATACTTTAGCAATGATTAAACCTGACATACCACTTGAAGAAAGAGGGAAGCCTTTTTAAATGTGTATATTATTCCCCAAACTTTGTTAATTTTAATCTATAGAAGTGTTGAGAAAATACTTTGATGAGCATTCATACACTTTTTAAAAAAACATTTATTGGTGAAACACCATGAGGTACAGTTGTACACATACAAACTTTTGTGCTTGGGTTTCCATTATACAGTGATCGAGTACCCATCCCCCCACCAGTGCCCATTTTTCACCACCACTGATCCCAGTATCTCTGCCACCCCCCATCCCTTCCATCCCACCCTGCTTCTGTTGCAGGGCATTCCTTTTTGTGCTCTTTTGCCTTTTGGGTGCTGTGGTTTGCAAAAGAGGCATTGAGTGGCAGTTATGTTTGGTTTATAGTCTACTTTCAACATGCATCTCCCATCATGCGAGGATCCTCCCAACACCCTTTATTTGGTGCTCCCTTCTTTCTCTGAGCTGCCTTTTCCCCCAGCATGTGTGACTGGCCTCCAAGCTATGGAGGAGTGAAACTCCTGGTACTTATCTTGGCTATTCTTGGGTGTTAGTCTCCTATTTTGTTACTTTATGTTCCCCATATGAAGAGCATTCATACATTTGTGTTTAGATTCAACAGATAATTTTTGTCTATTATAAATTTTAATTTTCTTTTTTCTTCCCTCTTTTCTATGCTTCAGTTATAATTTAAATATTATTGAATTATGTTAAATTCCCTTACAAAGTTGAGAGAGATGGTATTTTTACTTTCATAAATATATTAGTATGGAAAATTGTTGAAAGTTTCTTAATGGTGTTTCTATTACTGGTACATCCTTCCATTACTGCATAAATTCCATATAGCCATAACATATTTTGATTTTGTTAATTCATTTTTTACATTTCACTGGGGATTTCTTACATTAGTATACTGAAATTTAAGATATTATATGCCTCTCGTTTTTGTACAAAGTTTTAAACAGTAGAGTACTATTTTATTTAAAAATGCATGTGTTGCATCAGGCCAAAATCCATGATACATTGAAGACAAGGTCGGCGAATCCTCCATGATATTGAGACTAATGGTATCTTCAAAGAGGACACTCCACTCACCAAGTGGAAACAGAGACAAACAAATGGGGCTATCTTAAATTAAGAAGCTTCTGCACCTGAAAAGATACAATGACCAGAATACAAAGACA
Source organism: Sorex fumeus (assembly GCF_029834395.1). Taxonomy (NCBI): domain Eukaryota; kingdom Metazoa; phylum Chordata; class Mammalia; order Eulipotyphla; family Soricidae; genus Sorex; species Sorex fumeus. The sequence continues at coordinate 22,392,893 of NW_026606077.1, read as the reverse complement.
ATCTTCCGAATGGGAAAAGTTATTAACCCGATACCTATCTGATAAAGGGTTGATATCAAGGATATACAAAGCACTGGTTGAACTCTACAATAAGAAAACACCTAACCCCATCAAAAAATGGGGTGATGAAATGAACAGAAACTTTCCCAAAGAAGAAATCTGAATGGCTAAGAGGCACATGAGGAAATGCTCCACGTCAGTAATCATCAGGGAGATTCAGATCAAAACAACAATGAGATATTTTCTCTCACCACAGAGACGGGTCCACATCCAAAAAAACAAAAGCAACAGGTGTTGGCATGGATGTGGCGAGAAAGGGACTCTGTTTCACTGCTGGTGGGAATGTCGACTGGTTCAGCCCTTTTGGAAAACAGTATAGAAGATTCTCAAAAAATTAGAAATTGAGCTCCCATTTGACCCAGCAATACCACTCCTGGGAATATATCCCAGAGAGGCAAAAAAGTATGGTTGAAATAATATCTGCACTTGTATGTTCATTGCTGCACTATTCACAATAGCCAAAATCCGGAAAACACCTGAGTGCTCAAGAACAGATGACTGGTTCAAGAAACTTTGTTACATCTACACGATGGATTACTATGCAGCTGTTAGAAAAGATGGAGTCATGAAATTTATATACAAGTGGTACTACATGGAAAGTATCATGCTAAGTGACATGAGTCAGAATGAGAGGGACATACAGAGAAAGATTGCTTTCATCTGGGGAATATAAAGTAACAAAATGTGAGATTATCACTTAAGAATAGCCAAGATAAGTACCAGGAGGTTAACTCCATGGCTTGGAGGCCAGCCACACATGCACGGAAGAAGACAACTCAGATGCAGAGAGGAGCACCAAGTAAAGGGGTTTGGCAGGATCCTCCCAGGATGGGAGAAGCTTGCTGAAAGTAGAGTATAGACTAAACACGGTTGCCACTCAATGCATCTTTTGCAAACCACAACACCTAAAAGGAGAGAGAGGGAACAAAAGGGAATGCCCTGCCACAGGGGTGGGGTGGGATGGGGAGGTGGGGTGTGGGAGGGATGCTGGGAGCACTGGGGGTGGGGAATGGGCACTGGTGGAATGATGGGCACTCAGTCATTGTATAACTGAAACCCAAGCACAAAAATGTGTAAGTCTACAACTGTACCTCATGGTGTTTCACTAATAAAAATTTAAATAAATATATAAAGAAATAAAAATGCATGTGTGAGGTGGGGCCAGAGAATCATTCCAATAGTACCAGCTAGGGGGAGGGCGCTTGACTTGAACTCAGGCAACTTGGGTTCAGTCCACTGCATCCGATATGGTCTCTAGAACCCCACCTGGTATGATTCCTGAGCACAGAGTCAGGAGTAAGCCCTGAGCACAACTCGGAGGAAGAAAGGAAGGAAGGGAGGGAGGGATGAATGGAGGGAGGCAAGAAGTAAGAGAGGAAAGGAGGGGTGGAAGGTAGAGAAATAAGAAAAGATGTGTGGCTGTGTAAAAAACTCTTTAGTGGTGGCCAGGGGGTGGCCTCGACAGCTCTTCTCCTGCCTCTCAGGTTCTGGGTGACCCGGGGCCGTGCCCCCAGCTGGGGCAGCCCGGACCATGGGGCATATGGTGGAGGAGAAGGGTCAAGACGGTTGATTGATCAGATGCCATTTATTCCATTCTCCCCACACGTCAGGCTCCCATTCGAATCTGCTCTGCTCCTCATTCACGTCACCCCCTGTCTCTCCGCTCATCTCTGCACTCTCTTTCGCAGCCTGGGCTCTCTCTCTCTCTCCATGTGCCTGCTCCAGTATTCTTCCACATTCTTCTCTCTCTGTCCCCCTTGCTATTCGCTCTGTGGTCCATCTTGCCGACCTGCTCTCTCCCTCTCATTCTCCAACTCTCTTGCCTCTCCATCTCCCCCACACTCTGGGCTGACACTGAACCCAGTCAGGGAGCAAAATCAACATCAGATAGCACTTCCTGAGAGCCCACCAAATTCAAAGAAAACACCACCTAAAAGGTATTTCAAAGTGCTTTCTGACTGCCCCAGGCAAAATACCTCCTAAGGTCTTTTTGTCCTTTCCTCAGTCGAATATCTATCAACATCTTAATACTGGTTTTTTTTGTATGGACACAGTAAGAGATACCATTGAGGCTTGTAGGGAAGCTCTCAGGGGAACAGCTTGCCACAGACTCAGACTACAGAGCTCAGGCCATATTAATCATTCCTAACCCTAGCAGGGTCCGAATCTAGTTATTACATTTTGGATCATGTCAGAATTTCTCCATGCCCAAATCCTTAACTTATAGTTAAGCATTATGGCACTTTGGCCAGGCCCATCTCGACGCTAGGGTACTATATAGATTACCTTTTGCCCTGGCTCCATCCAGTCCCTCATAGGGACCCTGCTTTTGGGGGTGCTAGGAAGTCAGAGCAGCTGAGGCTTAGGTGAGACAACAGATGCCCAGGAGGAAAATAACACTGAGAGTCATATTACAAAGGCATAGCATATACTGTCTTCTTGTATCCATACAAAAAGGGCATTGCTCTGAATTAACTATGCAAAGGACTTAGGGAGAAGAGAAAAACAATATTTACTAGTCAACAGAGCACTAAGAAAGAAGTTACAAATAAACACAGAGGAATGGGAGTACTGTGATGGGAGCAACCCAATAAATCTAATTTACCTGAGGCTCTGCAGGAAGGACAAAACAGTGTTATCCTACAGGGTTGGACAGGCAACTCAGTTGCCTGAGTGCATGGAGACCTAGGTTTCATCCCAGACTCTATCTGGTCTTCTGAGTCCCTCCAGGAGCAACCCCTGGGCAATGCTCTGGGAGTAGCTCTGAGCACTGCCAGTATAACTCCACACTAAAATCATACTAAATTCACACTAAAATCATAAGTGAAGGTTCAGTACTCTGGAAGCATTTAAACAGCCTTGAGTTTGGTAGATTCTACATCTGCATATCTGCCTTTAGCTTTTTCCCTCTGGGATAGTACATTCATCATTTTCCACCCATTTCTTCTTTACAAGTGGTCTATTTAAACTTTCTATCTCCACTACAATTAAGTTTATTAGATCAATTTCAGTTTTCTATGAAATTATGTGTTCAATCCCAATAAAATTTGAAATCTGTTATGATTTTATTTGATTTCCTGCTTCAGTTGTTAGTCCCACTTGAATATTTCTAATTTTGATGTCTTTCAAAGTCAGAAGTTGATATTCTTTTCTTCTAATGCGTTATTTTCAATTTTGGCTAGCACAGCGGGTAGGGCGTTCGCCTTACAAGTGGCCAACATGGCCGACCCGAGTTGGATTCCTCCGCCCCTCTCGGAGAGCCCGGCAAGCTACCGAGAGTATTCGATATGCCAGACACAGTAACAACCAAGTCTCCAATGGAGACGTTACTGTGCCCGCTCGAGCAAATCGACGACAATTTCTAGTGTTAGCTTTAATGTTCTTATAGCTTTGAAGCTGGATTTTTAATTTATTTTCAATCTTTAGCTTTGCCAATAATTCTTTTTGTATTTTTTTCTGGAGTGGGCCACACCTGGCAATGCTCAGGGCTTCCTCCTGGCTCTACACTCAGGGATCACTTACGGCGGGGGTCAAGACCATATGGGATGCCAGGGATGGAACACAGGTCAGGTGCCTGCAAGGCAAGCACCCAACCTCTGTACTATTGCTTCAACCCCTTGTCAATAAATTTTTATAGGGGCTATGCCCAGCAATTGTTAGGATAAGGGACCACTCCTAGTAATACTTATAAGCTGCAGGCTGAAGTGTGACGCTTGAGTCCATCAGTATTTGGGGGCAACCTGGGCTACACCCAGTGGGGCTCAGTGAGGAGATCTGGGGGAGGGTGGCACCGGATTTGTTTCCCAGGAGCTCCAGCTCCAGGAGACTGCTGGGGGCGGGTGACGGTCCCCCATCCCCCGCCCACCCCACACACAAGTTCGCCAGCGCCGCGCAGTCATGAGTTACTATTTTCTTGAACATTTATTTTTATTTTATTTTATCTTTAATTTTGATAAGTGAGACTCCAGAAGGTAGTGTTTCACGTGCTCTCCTGCGATCCCCAGCAGCAAAAGAGCCGCTGCAGCGTGCTCAGGGAGCTGTCATGCCGGGGCGCCTGTGCTGCACTGGAGAGGGTAGAAGGACCCCTAGGGCTCCGTCCCCGCCTGTGTCCAGGCCAAAATGGCCACCACCTTCTCCTCCTGTGTCCACAAGGCCCGACCCGGTCACCGTGGATTGTTGGAGCACTAGCCTGCCTCGCGGCCCCCTCAGGGCGCTGGTCCTGGGGGAAGGCCCGGCTCACAGCGGGGGAGGCTGGCAGCTGCACCCCCGGGAGTCTCAGGGGGGGGTGTTCCCAGAAGGAAGGAGGGAACGGATTTGCAGTCTTGTCGCTGAGGTGGGCTCTGGCCAGCGGGAGGCTGGGCATTGCATACGGAGAGAAAGAACAGGAACGGCCTATATAGGGCCGGGGCCGGGGGCCTGGCCGATGGCGTTGCCGGTGAACGGCCAATGTCCGCATGGACTACAAGTGCAGCCCTGTCGTGTTCTGGGTTTGGTGACTCCTCGCCACGCAGAGAGGGCAGAGCCTCGGGGAGCTGCTGCCACCCCCAAAGGACCACGATCTGGAGAGTTGCTGGGCGTCTGACCCCCAACACGCCTGCCCCCCGGAGGAGCAGCACCCTGACTCGGGTCGGGGCGTGGAGCCCACGGTCTGCACGGTGGTCTGGGGCCCTTGGGCACAAGGGCACGCCGTGAGACTTGACAGGACACAGGGTCCCCAGGGTGATCTGGGCTGGGCTCTGCCTCATGCCCCCGACTTTTCGGCCGGCTCCTGCAAGGTGAGCCGGCAGCATAGAGAACATAGGCACCGGAGGGTGGCCTGCGCACCTGTTGCCCAAAAAGGAGCCAGGGTGGAGCAGTGTGTGCAGACCCCCCCACTGTGTCCGAGTTGGGCTCCGGTCTGTGGGAGGCTGGACGAGGGCCAGGGGCCTGGCAGATGTTGTTGAAGTTGTGGCTAGAGGCCGGGAATAGCCAGGAAGAAAAAAGCCGCAAGTGTCCCAACAGACTCCCCGAAGTGCAGCCCAGTCGTGTCCTGGTTGTGGCAACTCCTCGCCATGGAGAGCAGGCAGAGCCTCGGGGAGCTGCTGCCACCCCCAAAGGATCACGATCTGGAGAGCTGCTGGGCGTCTGACCCCCCAAACGCCTGCCCCCCAGAGGAACAGCACCCTGACTCGGGTCGGGGCGTGGAGGCCACGGTCTGCATGGCGGTCTGGGGCCCATGGGCACAAGGACACGCTGTGGGGCCTGGCAGGACACAGGGTCCCCTGGGTGCTCTGGGCCAGGCTCTGCCTCATACCGCTGACTCTTAGGCCGACTCGGGAAAGCTGAGCCGGCAGAAGAGACCCCTCAGGCGTCAGAGCGTGGCCTAAGCGGCTGTTTCCCAGAAGAAACCTGGAGCCAGGGTGGAGCAATCCGTACAGAGATGCCCTCTGTGTCCCAGTGGCGGGTAGAGAGGTGGATCTACCAAAGTACAGCTGATCGGCGCCCGGGGCAGCAGGGGACATGAAGAGGCAAAGATGCCCTGCGGCTCGTTCCCAGCGTGCAGAAAATGGGGGGACGTGGTACACAGGCATACGCTGGCAGCGGGGCTCCTGTGGCTGGAGCCATTGTCTGCAGAGGACACAGGGCACAAGGTTGGAGCCAGGAGGAGAGAGTGGAGGCCACTGCTGACATGGGTGGGAGACCCCGGCACCCCCACAGCCTGAGCCCCTCCCCCTCCTAAGGTCCATGAGGTCACAGTAGCCTCTGCCCTCTCCCAGGGCCCCCCCGGCCATTTCTTGGCTCACTGCACTGTCCCCATGGGAGCACTCGGTCCTGAGGTGTCTGGGGCGGCGGGGGATAGTCACCTGGTCAGCTCACTGCTCTCCCGCGGTGAAGATGGGCTCCTGCAAGGGAGGAGGGGCCGTCAGGGGTCATGCACAGCTTCCCAGCCAGCCCTGTCTGAGCCCCAAGACCTGCCCAGCCCGTGCCCGAGGCTCCCTGAGGCACCTGCTTCCGGGGAAAGGCCGGGCACACCAGCTCTGGGAACCCAGAGCCCAGTGTCCCTCAGGGACCTGTCGTCCACACTCCTGGGAACCTTCGTCTGTCCTGTGTCCCCCGCCCACCTGGAGGGCAGTTCCACTGCTTCCCAACCTGGTGTGGTTCACTGGGACCCCCAAGGCCTCAGGCTCTGCCTGTCTCCCTCCTGACTCTCCTCCAGTGCCCTCACGGGGCCGCTGTCCACAGGGACATCTTCAACTTGTAGCCTGGCCCGTATGGCCAAGACAGGGAGTGTGCCCTGGCAGAGCCCAGGCGGGAAAGCCAACCCCCTCACCTCGGTGTGTGCAGAGCCTCTCCTCCTCCAGGCAGCCTTCCAGTGCTGAGAAGAAAGGGGGAGTGAGGGCCTGGGCCTCTCAGAAACTCAAGGAGCCTCCCCAGGCCTGGGCTCCTGCAGGGAACTGCAGGCTGGGCTCTCGCTTGATTCAGTCCCAGGGACGCTGAGCCCATTCTCAGTCCCTGTCAGGCCAGCACCCAGGTGCCAGCAGCACCCTGACCAGTCTGTGCACTGTGCTGCCTCACAGAGGCCCTGGGCCCCCTCTGAGGGTCTCTCAGGTCACCACTGTCCTGTTGGCCCCCGTGGAGGCCCCTGTGTGAGTGACCCCTGCCCCCGCAGGTCAGGGGGGAAGCGTGTACTCTCCCCGGAGCTGGGATCCCACAGGGACAGGTATTTCTCCCACAGTGCGGGAGGGGGTCTCCCACACAGACTCTGGCCCTGAGGTAACTGGGTCCCCCGGAATACCTCGCCCTGTGCCTCACGTCTGCGAGAGAGAGGACTGATGCTCTCATCTGGCCACACGCCCCGTCTGCTTCTTTCAAACACACCTGCCCTCAGTCCCCCAGGACGTCTCCAGACTCTACCTGGTGCTGTTCCTTGACCGCAAACGGAAAACACATTTTTTCAGCAAAATCCAAAATAGAATGCCATTAAACCCCGAAAGGTAGGGGTCCTCAATCCAGAGAACCAGCCATTCGGGTAGATGTTCAGGAGTAATAGGAGAATAAGTGTGAGAATCCATGTAGAAGAGATAAGACAAGTATTTGCTTGCCTGTGGCAACTGAGCCAAAGAGCAGCAGGCCCGTTTATATACACTCTGCTGACATCACGGAACCCTGCGGAGTCACAAAGGGTCCCGGGCCGGGGAGGGGACCCCATGCATGGCTGCCACCAGCCCTGCCCCACTCAGGCCTGAGTGGTCTCTCTACCCGCCTAGGCCTTAGGTTGCCCTGTCCTCCCTTCCCGCCCTTTACAAGCCCCGAGCCGTGCCTCCTGGGCCTGGCCTTGTTCTCTCAGGAACCCAGTCACCACCTGCGTCTGCGCTTGCCGTCTGTCTGCCTCACCGAGCCTCTGACCCTGACACTTTCCTCTCGGCAGTGTCCTTGTTTCACATCCTCTTTCCTCCAGACACTCCCAGCAATGTTCCCACATGAACCTGGGCCTCGAGCATCCAGCCCTCTCCCACTGCGTTGGAGCCTCAAAATCCGCCACATTAGTTTGGTCTTTGCTCATCCTTTACCAAACATCTTTATTTTTTAAATAAAAACTCTTTCTTTGAAACAAACAAATGAAACAATTATTTTACTATTGTGTACATACACTAGACTCTCAAAGTGTAATTATTTGGCAATTTTTTTTTGTTTCTGGGGGGCCACACCTGGTGATGCCCAGGGCTTCTCTTGGCTCTGCATTTAGGAATTACTCCTTGTGGTACTTGAGGACCCATGGAGGATGCCAGGGATCGAAGGCAGCTTCTCCACGGTACTATCTCTTAAGCTTTCGGCGTTTTAAAGGAATATAATCTGAATATCAATTTTTTAATGATTTTTACTCGTTTTATATTCATAAAGTAGTTCACAGGGGTTCATTACAGGTAACATTCAAACACCCATCCATCCAGTGAGCATCTTCCCACCACAACAAGAGGGAAGTGTGTGAAGGTTGTGGAAATTCATTCTGGGGCTAAATGTCAGTTTTAAGACTTTTCTCTTTGGGAAATGTCCAGGTAGCGCTCTACTTTCAATATATAGAACTTTCCTTGTTCCTTTCCTCTTTAAATTTTATTTCTTTTCTACTTCCATCATAGTTTTATCAGAACTTAATGTTTTATCATAATATTTGCTTTAAAGGCTGTTATTGATTACCCCTCATACATTCCACCATAAATATGTGTAAGTAGAAGGTAATATCAAATTTTCTTTGTACATTAACTCCTAATCACAACTCTAAGTAAAATGTACTTGATCAATATTTCCTGTTTTGAGTAATATTTTTAAATATCATTTAACAGGTTCACTATCCACTGTAGCACTCTCCTCCCATTTTTCATCAATCTGCTCGAGCTGGCACCAGTAATGTCTTCATTGTGAGACTTGTTGTTACTGTTTTTGACATATCAAATACACCATGGACCTTCCCAGGCTCTGCCGTGTGGATAGGATACTCTCGGTAGCTTGCCGGGCTCTCCAAGAGGGATGGAGGAATCAGACCCGGGTCAGCTGCGTGCAAGGTAAACGCCCTACTCACTGTGCTACCGCCTCATGTCCCCTTCCTTAATTCATGTCTTTATAGAATATTACTGCTACATTTCTTTTTTTTTTTTTTTGGGTTACACAGGAGAATAACTTACATCGCTTCTTCTTCCAGTCCTACTGATAGAAGTGCCTTCCATCAGAGGCTGTTTCTGCAGGTTCAGAAGGATTACTAGCTCTTTCATCTCTGCTCTGACTGCAAACACAGTATGTAATTGCACCATTCTCAAACCTCTTTCACGCTCTTGAAAAATAATGTCCGCTAGAGAGATTGTATAAGGTAAGTCACATGTCTCACGTGCTGCCTACCTGAGTTCGAGCTCCAAAAATGTATAGTTCTTCTGAGCACCACCAGACATGATCCTTGAGTACAGAGCAGGATTAAAATTCAGCACTGCTGAATATGCCTGCCACCCAATAAAAGATAAAGTTTTTGGTGCCCAACCAGCTCACAAAGGTGAGGAAGTAGAAGCAGGACCCCACTTTCAACTAAGTGGGTGAGTCTGAGTGGTCTGGAAAGGGCCAAACCGACACTCTGGGGCCAGCAAGCTCCGGCAGTACAAGAAACAGTCCTCCCCTTCTCACATACCTCAGACCTAGCTAACCTTTAGATGTAAACATCCTCCCCTGTTTATCACAGACCCTGGTCTGTTGAAGTCCCGCCCTACAGGATCCCAGTCCTTGACCTCCGGCCAGGAAATTGTAACTGACCATGTTTTCCTTTCTGTTTCTGACCATGTTTTCCTTCCTGTTTCTGGCCATGTTTTCCTTCCTAGAGACTGTAACTCTTTGCCTGGTAACCGGGGCCAAACAATGTATCCTTTAACGCTTGCTCTCCTGTGCCTCGGTTTTCTTGTTTTGATTCTTTCTGCTCAGTGGAATTTCCTGGAGGGGTTTACAAGAGGAGAGCGAATGAAGAGAGGCTGTGAAGGCTGCTGGGGCCACTGAGCCTGCCGGGGGCTTGGCCCGCCCTGCTTCTGCGTTCCTCTGCGCCTCTGACTGCTGGACTGTCTCCGTGCACTTTGGTACAACGAAAAGTAAGGCACCCTTGCAATTGAACAGCACTGCCTATTGTTGACTTCCCATCTTTGACTTCACATCTTCTCAGCTTTCAGACAAGACAATTAAGAAAAATTAAAAATTTCTGAGATTTTTGTGTTACATAACTGATGACACCCACATCATTTGCCACCCCTTTAGGCTATTCCTTACATTTTTCTCCAGAGCTTTCCTTTCCTTCCAATTTTCAATGTTTATATTCTGAGGGTAGTCTTTGGGGCTGTCACTTTCCTTTTTTTTTATGTAGGAGTCCTGCTATTTATGCAGCCACTGATTAGCTGATTGAATTGAGCATGAACTCCACCTTTTTTTTCATAATTTATTTTTTCTTTTATTTATTGAATCACTTTGGGAAAAGTTCCTAAGCTTTTGGGTTTAAGTCTTGGTGATACAATGATCAAACACCTTTCCCTTCACCAGTACTCATTTTTCACCACCAAGATTCCAAATATACCCCCCTCCCAACCCTCCCAATGCCTGTGAAGCAGATGATTTCTACTTAACTCTTTTCTACATTGATTACATTCATTATTTCGACAAAAGATGCACCATTATTTAGAATCCCCCCCCCCAACAACCAGAATTACTGAAAAGGCATTGTGAAATACTCTTTCCTATAGCTGGTTAACAGAATCATATAACGTTGCGCAGCTGCAATAGTGGCTGCGTGATTTTGGATTTCTGCAAAGAGCCAGATAATTACGAGATTGTTTTCTGTGCGTCTGGTGTTATGGCTGTGCTGGAGAGCTGCTACTGGGGGGCAACTCGTGACCTCGGTAGGGCATGAAAGACGAGCCGGTTCCACCCCCCTTCCAATGCGACTATAGTTGCCCTGTCACCACGGACTCATACTTGGCTTTCCTATAAGCGCTGAGGCAGCAGTCACCCTGCTGCTGGGGGGTGGGGGGTTGGGGGGGAGAAGGCGGAAGGGAGCAACACCCTTTTGCTCCCGGGGAGGCATGGTGCTATATTTTAACCTATGGTCCATTAACTTTTCTGCTGCAAGCTGCCGGGCTCTGGACTAAGTCCTTTTACCTCTGGAGCCATGGCCATGCCAGAGAGCCACTCCTGGGGGTAACTCGTGACCTCGGTAGGGCGTGAAGGATGAGCTGGTCTCCCTTCTCATGAGACTGCAGTTGCCCCGTCATGGCCAGCTCATATCTGGATTACAATAAGCTCTGAGGCGGCAGCCACCTTGCTGCTGCGGGGGGGGGGGGGGGGGGCGGGGGGGGGGGCAAGGCAGAAGGGATCAACACCCTTTCCTTCCCAGAGAGGCATGTCGCTGTAGTTTAATGCTTGGTCCATTCACTTTTCTGCTGCAAGCTGCCATGCTCTGGATTAAGCCCTTTTTCCTCTAGAGCCATGGCCGTGCCGGTGAGCCGCTCGTAGGGGGCAACTCGTGACCTAGGTAGGGCGTGAAGGAAGAGCCACTACCGCCCCCTTCCCATGTGATTGCAGTTGTGGGGCTCTCACTTTCTTCCACACACTTTGGTTCATCTTCTCTAATCTTATGACCTTCATATGAGAAAGGATTCATCTGAAAAATCAGCATCCCCTGCTTATATATCCGGACTGTATGTATACCCAGTAGCATCTGACATACAGGAGGCATGCAAAGCCACCAGGGGTGTTACAGGAATAGAGTACTATATGTGTTTGATTTTGTTTCTCTCCTTATCTGAAAAATGAGAAAGATCCTATGCTTACAAATGTTTCCTGTAAGAGTCGTCAAAAGTGTTCTCAGTTTCTTTCTACTTGTGTTTCTTGATCACATAATATGTTGTTAGGGTGTGGTGTTAGATCTCCTTGCAGCAACAAGGACCACGTAGAGAATGCAACTCCCAAACAGGTAGTTTATTGTTTCTGGCTCATCAGGGTCAAGCCGGTTACACAGACACACAGGTCCCGTAGGTCCAGGCCAGACCCCGACCCAGGGTAAGGGAGTAACTTATATGGGCCCTCACTGACCATTACAGCAAAGACCACCATTATCATAACCAATAGATTTATAAGAATCCATTCTTAACCCATCCTATTTCTACTACTGAAAGTACATTGTTCCTGATCCTAGGAGCTTGAAGGGTAACATTTGGAGAAGTGGTTACATTGGATGAGCAAGTGATCATATCTTGCAAGGAGTATGCGGTTACATTTAATGAAAAAGCAGGCTCAGAGCATGTCCTGCAGGCACACTTAGTTATCGCTCTTACCTTGCAACCCACTTCCCTTGTCACCTACCCCCATTTGCACATACCCTGGGGCACCTGTATCCAGGCAGCAGCCCCCGGGAAAATAGCAACTTGCTGGGCTCTCCAAGAGGGGCGAAGGAATCAAACCTGGCTTGGCCGGGCTGGCTGCTGCATACAAGGCAAACACACTACCAACCTACCGCTGTGCTATCGCTCCTGGGATTTGTAATTGGAAGACACAATTTTTTGTACTTCTAGATGGTGTGGGAAGGAAGGCCTGAGCAACATTTAGCAGTGCTCAAAGCTCACTTCTAGCTCTGTGCTCAGGGGTCACTGCTGGTGGTGCTCTGGGATATGTGTGTTGCTGGAGATCAAACTTGGGTCAGCCACATACAAGACAAGCATCTTAACCCCTAAATCTCGGCCCCTAAAGAGAAAGTGTTTTTAATTAGAAGACACGATTTCCAGTGTTTGGCTTTGTAAGAGATATATTTTAAAAAGGTTAATCATAATTACCACCAAGTTTAAGATATTTTAAAATAGTGAGAAAAGACTTTTTTGAAACAACTCTAGGAAAGGAGCACTATGAAAACTGATATTGAGAACTAGTTCCATAATTAATAGTATTTTATGGCCAAATGACCGTGATCATGTAAACATTTCCAGACTTCCATACTTACAAGAACGCTTTCAATTTGAATGTCTCACCACACGAACCAGCAGCAGCATTCCAGCTCTCCTCCTCCTAAAATGGTGCCTCTCCTCACTATCTCCCAGCCTCTGTCTCTTTACTTCAGTTACCACCTTCTGTTTTCACAGTCAGAATTAATTTTGATTCGGCTGTGTTTATGACTTAGGTAACTCTCTCTTCTGGGGCCAGAGTGATAGCACATCAGATAGGGCACTCACCCAACCCGGGTTTAATCCGTGGCATCCCCTGTGGTCCTCCAAGCACTGCCAGGAATGAATCCTGAGCACAGAGCCAGAAGGTGTTATTTCCTGGGAAGGTAATTTCGCTCGCACATTGACCAGACCAGATGCCAATGCAAGGGCCCTTGATTGTTAGCTCGAGCTAGGGTCCAAGTCTCATACAACGCAGTGGAGACTTGATAAGGACCCCAACTCCGAATTCTAAGCCATTGATATAGGATTGGGTTACATAGCAGCAGTTTTTGTAGGAACTGGCGATGTGGTTCCAATTTGGATCCCTGTCCAGTCCAGTGACTCCACTGCCAAGGCCCTCTCCACTTGGCTGGGGCCCACTGCCCATGGCCCCTCCTGATAGGCTGTTGCCACAGGGTGGTTTATCTGCCCAGGGGGGTATTTTTTTTTTGGCAGTGGGACTTTGTGATGTGGAAAAGCGAGACTTAGGCCTGCTGAGTTTTGGTCTTAAAGTGGAGTCTGTCATGGCTCCACTTCGGCCTCACAAAGGAAGTCCTTCTGAGCACTCCCTTGTGTGACCCCTACTCACCAACTAAAATACTCTTCTAAATAACTTTCTAGGAAACTAATTTTTTTAGAATTATTAAAAATTATAGTCCGCGTATACTTTGTAGTTGACACTGAAAATAGGTATTTTTAGTTAGTACAGCCAATTAAGAATTTCTTTCCTTTTCAAGTATATCTTTCCATGAAAAATCATTAGGACATTAAAATAAATGGAAATCTTAGATGCAGATTTGGAATCACTCTTTCACTCTATTAAAACAGAATTTCAAAATTTGACAAAATATTAACTAATAACATTTCTCACTTAATCACTTAATCAATTAACTTCCCGTTAGTCGACGAGTTGCTCAAGCAGGCGCCAGGAATGTCTCCATTTGTCCCTGTCGCGTGCTAGTGGGCGGTCACGCGGTCTTTTGACAGCCCGTGGAATCTAGTCAGTAACAGCTCTAGTCCAGCGGTCATCTTTAAATCTCATTACGTGACCAGCCCATCTGATTTTTGACACCTTGGCAAATGAGATAGCGTCCCTGATTCTTGATCGTCGACAGATGTCAGAACTCCGGATTCTTTCTCTCATTTGAGTGAAACGTGATATTCCAAGCATAGCTCTTTCTATTCTTCTTTGGGAGACCTGAATAGCTTTCTCATCCTGTTTGCGTAGGGCCCAGGTCTCTGAGGCATAGGTCAATGCAGGAAGAACAGTGGAATCAAAGAGATGTGCCCGGAGCCGGAGGTTCTTCGTCCTCTTAGCTATTTCTTTGACGTTCCTGAAGGCGTTCCAAGCTGCTCTCTTCCTCATGCACAGCTCGGGTGCCAGGTCATTTGTCATGTTGACTTCTCAACCTAGGTACACATAGCTGTTGCATTCGGAGATGGTCGTTCCGTTGAGAGTGAATGGGGCATCAGGAACGAGGCTGTTTCTCGTAAACATTGTCTTCGTAAGATTCAGCTGTAGTCCTACCTTTCCACACTCACGGTCAAAGTCGGCCAGCATTTGTGCCGCTTGGCTGATGTTTGGTGTTATTAAAACAATGTCATCAGCAAAGCGGAGGTGGTGTAGTTGCCGACCATCTATCTTCACTCCCATTCCTTCCCATTCTAGTCCTCGCATGATTTTCTCGAGGGTGGCACTGAAGGGTTTCGGTGAAATGGTATCACCCTGCCAAACCGCTCTCTTGACATCAACGATCACTTCTTTGTACAATGGTGAGATCCTGGTAGTGAATCCATAAAAGAGCTCACGGAGGATCTTGATGTATTGGGCTTGAATGCCCTGATTGGCTAGGTCTTTAATGACCGCTTCCGTCTGAACAGAATCAAAGGCCTTCTTTAAATCAGGGAACGTTAAACAGAGTGGCATCTTGAACTCCCTAGAAACCTCCATGAGTTTGGTTATCGTGTGGATATGGTCGATGGTGCTGAATCCTTCGCAGAACCCAGCTTGCTCGCATGGTTGTCCTTCATCTAGTGTTCTGCTAATCCTATTAAGGATGACTCGAGTGAACAACTTGTAGATGACAGAAAGTAGGCAGATCGGGCGATAGTTGCCAATGTCATGGATGTCTCCCTTCTTGAACAGTAGTACGGTCCTGCTGGTTTTCCATTGGGACGGAACCTTGCATTCAGACAGGTAGCGAGTGAAGGGCCAAGCCAGTGTATTGATGAGTACTGATGGCAGGTTCTTCAGGTGTTCAGGTCTAACCTTGTCTGGGCCGGGTGCTGTTTGTTTCTTTACCGACGAAATGGCGTGTCAGATTTCGGGAGGGAGAACGTTGGGAACGGCATATCCATCCTGTGGAATTTGGTATGTTGGCAAGTGGACATGGCTATCGAAAAGATTGGAGTAGAAGTCATGGATAATCTTCTCCATTGCCATTCTGGAGGATGTGAAGGATCCATCAGGACGTCGGAGGGCAGCCATCTTGGTCTTGTAGTTGGCGAAGGACAGGCGGGCGTAACGAATACCTTTCCCAGCTTCTGCCGCATCTACCAGTACTTCTGCTCTTCTCTCTTTGAGGTCTTCCTTGATCGCATCTCTGCACTGCTTTGCGAGCTCGACGTTAGCTTGCGGTTGCCTGGGGCATGCGCCAAACCACGCTGACGATTTTAGCTCAAGAGTTTTTGAAGACAGGCGTTTTTTTTTGTGGCTATCTCTCTCTTGGCGTTCCTCGCACAGTCATGGAGGTGCTGAACCAGTCGATCGTATTCCTCACCAATGTTGTCAACAATGGCATCTTCCCATGTTGCCGCAATAGTGCCAAAGAGTTCCCAGTTGGTGGTCGTTCTGGGAGTTCTCTTCTTGAACTTTGCAGCCCTTTCTCCCCGCTCTGTGAAGTAGAATTTTGCACGAAGGAGACGGTGGTCCGATCCCGTTTGGAATTTTGGGACAACAGCGACATCGGTCAGGCAAAACCCTCAATTGAATATGATGTGGTCTATTTCGTTGTGGAATCGTCCACCGGGAGACTCCCATGTCCAACGTTTAGATTCTGCCTTCTGGAACTGTGAGTTACCATGGATGGTCTTGGTCGACATGATGAACTCAGACAGTCTCTCACCCTGTTCGTTACGTTCTAGGCCATGGGTCCCGATGTGAAGTTCTTCAGCTGATCTTCTCGGTCCTATCTTGGCATTAAAATCACCCACAATGATCTTGTAGAAGGTGTGGTCTTCTTTATAGAACTTCTCCAGCTCCATGTAGAACTTCTCGATTTCTCTGTCATCATAATGAGATGTTGGTGCGTAGACAACGAAGATAGAAACGGCAGGCAGTAAGCCACATCTATTCAAATGTAAACGTCCAATTCGCGTTGTTAGGCATTCAGTGAATCAATACTCTTGGCCAAGTTTGTGTTGAAAAGGATACTGATGCCTCCGACACCTCTTTTATCGCATATTCCGAGGAAAAATTCTTCTCCAGTGTCAAAAACTGCATGGTGAGATTCGTGCCTTCTTGTCTCGGTCAGACCAATGATGGAATACTTGATCATTCGCGCTTCTAACATCAGGTCCTCGATGGATGTATCTGATGCTAGCGTACGTACATTGAAAGTACAGATGATCATTTTTGTCTTCCTTCGTTGTGGCAGCCTAGTATGGCCTTGAGATTTTGTCGGCCTCTCCTTTCTCATCCTTCTCAGTGCTGCCACGTCGGTGAAGCCTTCAGGGTCAGGTGAATGAGACCAGTGTTAGTTACTGGTTTTGGTATATCGAATACACAACGGATAGCTTCCCAGTCTCTTCCGTGCGGGAGGAATACTCTCGGTAGCTTGCCAGTCTTTCCGAGAGGGATAGAGGCTTTTGGAGCGACCTCCAATCACCCTTGTAGGTGTTACATATTTGAACCCTACAAATATGGTACGACAATTCCGGAAGATGGCTATTTAGTGTCTTATGATGTGTTGTGCGGCCCGAAGTGGCTGCACAGGTCCGGAAAGCATCCTGGAGTGTGGTGAACGCTGGGTAGTGGAGGTAATGTCACTAAAATTTTCTCACTAAAATTGTTTAATATTTGGAGGAAGTCATACAATTTTGATTTAGTGTTTCAAAAACTATTTTGGTAGTCTAATCTGATTGCCATCTGCTTAAGTACTTCCATTTTGAGGGAAGCTGGGGAGGCTGTGCCTAGCTACGTCCCTGTAGACCATCTTCACCCTCTAAGACCCATATGGGGACACGCCCCAGGGACAGCTGGCCACTGTGTCTGACACTCACAGCAGCATGCGTAGGTGAAGCTGGAAGAAGGGGAGCTGTGGGGTGCATGAGGGAGACAAAGGCAGAGGCCAGGTGTCCTCGGGATTCATTTCCTGTGGCTCCCATCCCAACCTTCGCTCTCTCCCCTTGCACTGGGAGCCCCTGGGGTGCAGTGTCCCTGGCTCACCATGACTCCCCAACACTGCTGCTCTAGACTGTGGATCCAAAGACAGTCCTGGGGAAGGGGTCATTTCTCAGGGTGCGTTTCCAGGGCAACGCACAGTGTCCCATTGGAAAGGGGCCTGTGTGCACCCCCTCCACGCCCAGATGTTGACGAACACCCCGTGTCCACCTCTGCCCCCGATTTCACATGCGGCTTCCGGGAGCATCTGCGCCTGGTTCTCCCCCGCACAGGCTCCAGGACATGGCGGGGGTGGGCTGGGACAGGGGGCTATACGCTGTCGTGAGGGCAGCAGTGACCCACCTTTTCGGGTGGAGGGTGGCACCGGATTTGTTTCCCAGGAGCTCCAGCTCCAGGAGACTGCTGGAGGGGGGGTGATGGTCCCCCATCGCCCGCCCACCACACACACAAGTTGGCCAGCGCCGCGCAGAAATGAGTTACTATTTTCTTGAACATTTATTTTTATTTTATTTTATCTTTAATTTTGATAAGTGAGACTCCAGGAGGTAGTGTTTCACGTGCTCTCCTGCGATCCCCAGCAGCAAAAGAGCCGCTGCAGCCTGCTCCGGAAGCTGTCATGCCGGGGCGGCTGTGCTGCACTGGAGAGGGTAGAGGGACCCCTTGTGCTCCGTCCCCGACTGTGTCCAGGCCAAAATGGCCACGACCTTCTCCTTCTGTGTCCATGAGGCCCGTCCGGTCACCGTGGATTGTTGGAGCACTAGCATACCTCTCGGTCCCCTCTGGGCGCTGGTCCTGGGGAAAGGCCCGGCTCACAGCGGGGGCGGCTGGCAGCTGCACCCCCGGGAGTCTCAGGGGGGGGTGTTCCCAGAAGGAAGGAGGGAACGGACGGGCAGTCTTGTCCCTGAGGTGGGCTCTGGCCAGCGGGAGGCTGGGCAGGGCAGACGGAGAGAAAGAACAGGACCGGCCTATACAGGGCCGGGCCTGGGGGCCGGGCCGATGGCGTTGCCGGTGAACGGCCAGTGTCCGCATGGACTACAAGTGCAGCCCTGTCGTGTTCTGGGTTTGGTGACTCCTCGCCACGCAGAGAGGGCAGAGCCTCGGGGAGCTGCTGCCACCCCCAAAGGACCACGATCTGGAGAGTTGCTGGGCGTCTGACCCCCAACACACCTGCCCCCCGGAGGAGCAGCACCCTGACTCGGGTCGGGGCGTGGAGGCCACGGTCTGCACGGCGGTCTGGGGCCCATGGGCACAAGGGCACGCCGTGAGGCTTGGCAGGACACAGGGTCCCCAGGGTGATCTGGGCTGGGCTCTGCCTCATGCCCCCGACTCTTCGGCCGGCTCCTGCGAGGTGAGCGGCAACATAGAGAACTTTGGCACCGGAGGGTGGCCTGCGCACCTGTTGCCCAAAAATGAGCCAGGGTGGAGCAGTGTGTGCAGACCCCCCCACTGTGTCCGAGTTGGGCTCCGGTCTGTGGGAGGCTGGACGAGGGCCAGGGGCCTGGCAGATGTTGTTGAAGTTGTGGCTAGAGGCCGGGAATAGCCAGGAAGAAAAAAGCCGCACGTGTCCCAACAGACTCCCCGAAGTGCAGCCCAGTCGTGTCCTGGTTGTGGCAACTCCTCGCCATGGAGAGCAGGCAGAGCCTCGGGGAGCTGCTGCCACCCTCAAAGAATCACGATCTGGAGAGCTGCTGGGCGTCTGACCCCCCAAACGCCTGCCCCCCAGAGGAGCAGAACCCTGACTTGGGTCGGGGCGTGGAGGCCACGGTCTGCATGGCGGTCTGGGGCCCATGGGCACAAGGACACGCTGTGGGGCCTGGCAGGACACAGGGTCCCCTGGGTGCTCTGGGCCAGGCTCTGCCTCGTACCGCTCTTAGGCCGACTCGGGAAAGCTGAGCCGGCAGCAGAGACCCCTCAGGCGTCAGAGGGTGGCCTAAGAGGCTGTTTCCCAGAAGGAACCTGGAGCCAGGGTGTAGCAGTCTGTACAGAGATGCCCTCTGTGTCCCAGGGGCAGGTAGAGAGGTGGATCTACCGAAGTACAGCTGATCGGCGCCCGGGGCAGCAGGGGACATGAAGAGGCAAGGATGCCCTGCGGCTCGTTCCCAGCGTGCAGAAAACGGGGGGACGTGGTACAGAGGCATACGCTGGCGGCGGGGGTCCTGTGGCTGGAGCCATTGTCTGCAGAGGACACAGAGCACAAGGTTGGAGCCAGGAGGAGAGAGTAGAGGCCCCTGCTGACATGGGTGGGAGAGCCCCGGCATCCCCACAGCCTGAGCCCCTCCCCCTCCTCAGGTACATGAGGTCACAGTAGCTTCTGCCCTCTCCCAGGGCCCCCCCCCCCCGGCCATTTCTTGGCTCACTGCACTGTCCCCATGGGAGCACTCGGTCCTGAGGTGTCTGGGGAGGCGGGGGATAGTCACCTGG
This sequence comes from Sorex fumeus, assembly GCF_029834395.1. Taxonomy (NCBI): domain Eukaryota; kingdom Metazoa; phylum Chordata; class Mammalia; order Eulipotyphla; family Soricidae; genus Sorex; species Sorex fumeus. The sequence continues at coordinate 22,373,318 of NW_026606077.1, read as the reverse complement.
TCAGCTCACTGCTCTCCCGCGGTGAAGATGGGCTCCTGCCAGGGAGGAGGGGCCGTCAGGGGTCATGCACAGCTTCCCAGCCAGCCCTGTCTGAGCCCCAAGACCTGCCCAGCCCGTGCCCGAGGCTCCCTGAGGCACCTGCTTCCGGCGAAAGGCCGGACACACCAGCTCCGGGAACCCAGAGCCCAGTGTCCCTCAGGGACCTGTCGTCCACACTCCTGGGAACCTTGGTCTGTCCTGTGTCCCCTGCCCACCTGGAGGGCAGTTCCACTGCTTCCCACCCTGGTGTGGTTCACTGGGACCCCCAAGGCCTCAGTCTCTGCCTGTCTCCCTCCCGACTCTCCTCCAGTGCCCTCACGGGGCCGCTGTCCACAGGGACATCTTCAACTTGTAGCCTGGCCCGGATGGCCAGGACAGGGAGTGTGCCCTGGCAGAGCCCAGGCGGGAAAGCCAACCCCCTCACCTCGGTGTGTGCAGAGCCTCTCCTCCTCCAGGCGGCCTTCCAGTGCTGAGAAGAATGGCGGAGTGAGGGCCTGGGCCTCTCAGAAACTCAAGGAGCCTCCCCAGGCCTGGGCTCCTGCAGGGAACTGCAGGCTGGGCTCTCGCCTGATTCAGTCCCAGGGACGCTGAGCCCATTCTCAGTCCCTGTCAGGCCAGCACCCTGGTGCCAGCAGCACCCTGACCAGTCTGTGCACTGTGCTGCCTCACAGAGGCCCTGGGCCCCCTCTGAGGGTCTTTCAGGTCACCACTGTCCTGTTGACCCCCGTGGAGGCCCCTGTGTGAGTGATCCCTGCCCCCGCAGGTCAGGGGGGAAGCGTGTACTCTCCCCAGAGCTGGGATCCCACAGGGACAGCTATTTCTCCCGCAGTGCGGGAGGGGGTCTCCCACACAGACTCTGGCCCTGAGGTAACTGGGTCCCCCGGAATACCTCGCCCTGTGCCTCACGTCTGCGAGAGAGAGGACTGATGCTCTCATCTGGCCACACGCCCCGTCTGCTTCTTTCAAACACACCTGCCCTCAGTCCCCCAGGACGTCTCCAGACTCTACCTGGTGCTGTTCCTTGACCGCAAACCGAAAACACGTTTTTTCAGCAAAATCCAAAATAGAATTCCTTTAAACCCCGAAAGGTAGGGGTCCTCAATCCAGAGAACCAGCCATTCGGGTAGATGTTCAGGAGTAATAGGAGAATAAGTGTGAGAATCCATGTAGAAGAGATCAGACAAGTATTCGCTTGCCTGTGGCAACTGAGCCAGAGAGCAGCAGGCCCGTTTATATACACTCTGCTGACATCACGGAACCCTGCGGAGTCACAAAGGGTCCCAGGCCGGGGAGGGGACCCCATGCATGGCTGCCACCAGCCCTGCCCCACTCAGGCCTGAGTGGTCTCTCTACCCGCCTAGGCCTTAGGTTGCCCTGCCCTCCCTTCCCGCCCTTTACAAGCCCCGAGCCCTGCCTCCTGGGCCTGGCCTTGTTCTCTCAGGAACCCAGTCACCCCCTGCGTCTGCGCTTGCCGTCTGTCTGCCTCACCGAGCCTCTGACCCTGGCACTTTCCTCTCGGCAGTGTCCTTGTTTCACATCCTCTTTCCTCCAGACTCTCCCAGCAATGTTCCCACATGAACCTGGGCCTCGAGCATCCAGCCCTCTCCCACTGCGTTGGAGCCTCAAAATCCGCCACATTAGTTTGGTCTTTGCTCAGCCTTTACCAAACATCTTTATTTTTTAAATTAAAACTCTTTCTTTGAAACAAACAAATGAAACATTTATTTTACTATTGTGTACATACACTAGAGTCTCAAAGTGTAATTATTTGGCAATTTTTTTTTTGTTTCTGGGGGGCCACACCTGGTGATGCCCAGGGCTTCTCTTGACTCTGCATTCAGGAATTATTCCTTGTGGTACTTGAGGACCCATGGAGGATGCCAGGGATCGAAGCCAGCTTCTCCACGGTACTATCTCTTAAGCTTTCGGCGTTTTTAAGGAATATAATCTGAATATCAATTTTTTTTAATGATTTTTACACGTTTTATATTCATAAAGTAGTTCACAGGAGTTCATTACAGGTAACATTCAAACACCCATCCAGCCAGTGAGCATCTTCCCACCACAACAAGAAGGGAAGTGTGTGAAGGTTGTGGAAATTCAATCTGGGGCTAAATGTCAATTTGTAAGACTTTTCTCTTTGGGAAAAGTGCAGGTAGCGCTCTACTTTCAATATATAGAACTTTCCTTGTTCCTTTCCTCTTTAAATTTTATTTCTTTTCTACTTCCATCATAGTTTTATCAGAACTTAATGTATTATCATAATTTTTGCTTTAAAGGCTGTTATTGATTACCCCTCATACATTCCACCATAAATATGTGTAAGTAGAAACTAATATCAAATTTTCTTTGTAGATTAACTCCTAATTACAACTCTCAGTAAAATGTACTTGATCAATATTTCCTGTTTTGAGTAATATTTTTAAATATTAATTAACAGGTTCACTATCCACTGTAGCACTCTCCTCCCATTTCTCATCAATCTGCTCGAACTGGCACCAGTAATGTCTTCATTGTGAGACTTGTTGTTACTGTTTTTGACATATCAAATACACCATGGACCTTGCCAGGCTCTGCCGTGTGGACAGGATACTCTCGGTAGCTTGCCGGGCTCTCCAAGAGCGATGGAGGAATCAGACCCGGGTCAGCTGCGTGCAAGGTAAACGCCCTACCCACTGTGCTACCGCCTCATGTCCCCTTCCTTAATTCATGTCTTTATAGAATATTACTGCTACATTTCTTTTTTTTTCTTTTTGGTTTACAAAGGAGAATGACTTACATCGCTTCTTCTGTCAGTCCTACTGATAGAAGTGCCTTCCATCAGAGGCTGTTTCTGCAGGTTCAGAAGGATTACTAGCTCTTTCATCTCTGCTCTGACTGCAAACACAGTATGTAATTGCACCATTCTCAAACCTCTTTCACGCTCTTGAAAAATAATGTCCGCTAGAGAGATTGTATAAGGTAAGTCACATGTCTCACATGCTGCTGACCTGGGTTCGAGCTCCAAAAATGTATAGTTCTTCTGAGCACCACCAGGCATGATCCTTGAGTACAGAGCAGGATTAATATTGAGCACTGCTGAATATGCCTGCCACCCAATAAAAGATAAAGTTTTTGGTGCCCAACCAGCTCACAAAGGTGAGGAAGCAGAAGCAGGACCCCACTTTCAAATAAGTGGGTGAGTCTGAGTGGTCTGGAAAGGGCCAAACCGACACTCTGGGGCCAGCAAGCTCCGGCGGTACAAGAAACAGTCCTCCCCTTCTCACATACCTCAGACCTAGCTAACCTTTAGATGTAAACATCCTCCCCTGTTTATCACAGACCCTGGTCTGTTGAAGTCCCGCCCTACAGGATCCCAGTCCTTGACCTCCGGCCCGGAAATTGTAACTGACCATGTTTTCCTTCCTGTTTCTGACCATGTTTTCCTTCCTGTTTCTGGCCATGTTTTCCTTCCTAGAGACTGTAACTCTTTGCCTGGTAACCGGGGCCAAACAATGTATCCTTTAACGCTTGCTCTCCTGTGCCTCGGTTTTCTTGTTTTGATTCTTTCTGCTCAGCGGAATTTCCTGGAGGGGTTTACAAGAGGAGAGCGAATGAAGAGAGGCTGTGAAGGCTGCTGGGGCCACTGAGCCTGCCGGGGGCTTGGCCCGCCCTGCTTCTGCGTTCCTCTGCGCCTCTGACCGCTGGACTGTCTCCGTGCACTTTGGTACAACGAAAAGTCAGGCACCCTTCCATTTGAACAGCACTGCCTATTGTTGACTTCCCATGTTTGACTTCACATCTTCACAGCATTCAGACAAGACAATTAAGAAAAATTAAAAATTTCTGAGATTTTTGTGTTACATAACTGATTACACCCACATCATTTGCCACCCCTTTAGGCTATTTCTTACATTTATCTCCAGAGCTTTCCTTTCCTTCCAATTTTCAATGTTTATATTCTTAGGGTAGTCTTTGGGGCTGTCACTTTCCTTTTTTTTTAATGTAGGAGTCCTGCTACTTATGCAGCCACTGATTAGCTGATTGAATTGAGCATGAACTCCACCTTTTTTTTCATAATTTATTTTTTCTTTTATTTATTGAATCACTTTGGGAAAAGTTCCTAAGCTTTTGGGTTTAAGTCTTGGTGATACAATGATCAAACACCTTTCCCTTCACCAGTACTCATTTTTCACCACCAAGAATCCATATATACCCCCCTCCTAACCCTCCCAATGCCTGTGAAGCAGAGGATTTCTACTTAACTCTTTTCTACATTGATTACATTCATTATTTCGACAAAAGATGCACCATTATTTAGAATCCCCCCCCCAACAACCAGAATTACTGAAAAGGCATTGTGAAATACTCTTTCCTATAGCTGGTTAACAAAATCATATAACGTTGCGCAGCTGCAATAGTGGCTGCGTGATTTTGGATTTCTGCAAAGAGCCAGATAATTAAGAGATTGTTATCTGTGCGTCTGGTGTTATGGCTGTGCTGGAGAGCTGCTACTGGGGGGCAACTCGTGACCTCGGTAGGGCATGAAAGACGAGCCGGTTCCACCACCCTTCCCATGCGAATGTAGTTGCCCTGTCACCGCGGACTCATACTTGGCTTTCCTATAAGCGCTGAGGCAGCAGCCACCCTGCTGCTGGGGGGGGGGGGGGTTGGAGGGGAGAAGGCGGAAGGGAGCAACACCCTTTTGCTCCCGGGGAGGCATGGTGCTGTATTTTAACGTATGGTCCATTCACTTTTCTGCTGCAAGCTGCCGGGCTCTGGACTAAGTCCTTTTGCCTCTGGAGCCGTGGCCATGCCAGAGAGCCGCTCCTGGGGGGTAACTCGTGACCTCGGTAGGGCGTGAAGGATGAGCTGGTCTCCCTTCTCATGAGACTGCAGTTGCCCCGTCATGGCCAGCTCATATCTGGATTACAATAAGCTCTGAGGCGGCAGCCACCTTGCTGCTGCGGGGAGGTGGGGGGTGGGGCGGGGGGGCAAGGCAGAAGGGATCAACATCCTTTCCTTCCCTGAGAGGCATGGCGCTGTAGTTTAATGCTTGGTCCATTCACTTTTCTGCTGCAAGCTGCCATGCTCTGGATTAAGACCTTTTTCCTCTAGAGCCATGGCCGTGCCGGTGAGCAGCTCGTAGGGGGCAACTCGTGACCTAGGTAGGGCGTGAAGGAAGAGCCACTACCGCCCCCTTCCCATGTGATTGCAGTTGTGGGGCTCTCACTTTCTTCCACACACTTTGGTTCATCTTCTCTAATCTTATGACCTCCATATGAGAAAGGATTTATCTTAAAAATCAGCATCACCTGCTTATATATCGGAACTGTATGTATACCCATAGCGTCTGACATACAGGAGGCATGCAAAGCCACCAGGGGTGTTACAGGAATAGAGTACTATATGTGTTTGATTTTGTTTCTCTCCTTATCTAAAAAATGAGAAAGATCCTATGCTTACAAATGTTTCCTGTAAGTGTCGTCAAAAGTGTTCTCAGTTTCTTTCTACTTGTGTTTCTGGATCACATAAAATGTTGTTAGGGTGCAGTGTCAGATCTCCTTGCAGTAACAATGACCACGTAGAGAATGCAACCCGCAAACAGGTAGTTTATTGTTTCTGGCTCATCAGGGTCAAGCCGGTTACACAGACACACAGGTCCCGTAGGTCCAGGCCAGACCCCGACCCAGGGTAAGGGAGTAACTTATATGGGCCCTCACTGACCATTACAGCAAAGACCACCATTATCATAACCAATAGATTTATAAGAATCCATTCTTAACCCATCCTATTTCTACTACTGAAAGTACATTGTTCCTGATCCTAGGAGCTTGAAGGGTAACATTTGGAGAAGTGGTTACATTGGATGAGCAAGTGAGCATAGCTTGCAAGGAGTATGCAGTTACATTTAATGAAAAAGCAGGCTCAGAGCATATCCTGCAGGCACACTTAGTTATCGCTCTTACCTTGCAACCCACTTCCCTTGTCACCTGCCCCCATTTGCACATACCCTGGGGCACCTGTATCCAGGCAGCAGCCCCCAGGAAAATAGCAACTTGCCGGGCTCTCCAAGAGGGGCGAAGGAATCAAACCTGGCTCGGCCGGGCTGTCTGCTGCGTACAAGGCAAACACCCTACCAACCTACCGCTGTGCTATCGTTCCTGGGATTTGTAATTGGAAGACACAATTTTTTGTACTTCTAGATGGTGTGGGAAGGAAGGCCTGAGCAACATTTAGCAGTGCTCAAAGCTCACTTCTAGCTCTGTGCTCAGGGGTCACTGCTGGTGGTGCTCTGGGACATGTGTGTTGCTGGAGATCAAACTTGGGTCAGCCACATACAAGACAAGCATCTTAACCCCTAAATCTCGGCCCCTAAAGAGAAAGTGTTTTTAATTAGAAGACACGATTTCCAGTGTTTGGCTTTGTAAGAGATATATTTTAAAAAGGTTAATCATAATTACCACCAAGTTTAATATATTTTAAAATAGTGAGAAAAGACTTTTTTGAAACAACTCTAGGAAAGGAGCACTATGAAAACTGATATTGAGAACTAGTTCCATAATTAATAGTATTTTATGGCCAAATGACCGTGATCATGTAAACATTTCCAGACTTCCATACTTACAAGAACGCTTTCAATTTGAATGTCTCACCACACGAACCAGCAGCAGCATTCCAGCTCTCCTCCTCCTAAAATGGTGCCTCTCCTCACTATCTCCCAGCCTCTGTCTCTTTACTTCAGTCACCACCTTCTGTTTTCACAGTCAGAATTAATTTAGATTCGGCTGTGTTTATGACTTAGGTAACTCTCTCTTCTGGGGCCGGAGTGATAGCACATCAGATAGGGCACTCACCCAACCCGGGTTTAATCCGTGGCATCCCCTGTGGTCCTCCAAGCACTGCCAGGAATGAATCCTGAGCACAGAGCCCGAAGGTGTTATGTCCTGGGAAGGTAATTTCGCTCGCACATTGACCAGACCAGATGCCAATGCAAGGCCCCTTGATTGTTAGCTCGAGCTAGGGTCCAAGTCTCATACAACGCAGTGGAGACTTGATAAGTACCCCAACTCTGAATTCTAAGCCATTGATATAGGATTAGGATACATAGCAGCAGTTTTTGTAGAAACTGGCGATGTGGTTCCAATTTGGATCCCTGTCCAGTCCCGTGACTCCACTGCCTAGGCCCTCTCCACTTGGCTGGGGCCCACTGCCCATGGCCCCTACTGATAGGCTGTTGCCACAGGGTGGTTTATCTGCCCAGTGTGGTATTTTTTTTTTGGCAGTGGGACTTTGTGATGGGGAAAAGCGAGACTTAGGCCTGCTGAGTTTTGGTCTTAAAGTGGAGTCTGTCATTGCTCCACTTCGGCCTCACAAAGGAAGTCCTTCTGAGCATTCCCTGGTGTGACCCCTACTCACCAACTAAAAGACTCTTCTAAATAACGTTCTAGGAAACTAATTTTTTTAGAATTATTAAAAATTATAGTCCGCGTATACTTTGTAGTTGACACTGAAAATAGGTATTTTTAGTTAGTACAGCCAATTAAGATTTTATTTCCTTTTCAAGTATATCTTTCCATGAAAAATCATTAGGACATTAAAATAAATGGAAATCTTAGATGCAGATTTGGAATCACTCTTTCACTCTATTAAAACAGAATTTCAAAATTTGACAAAATATTAACTAATAACATTTCTCACTTAATCACTTAATCACTTAACTTCCCGTTAGTCGACGAATTGCTCAAGCAGGCGCCAGGAATGTCTCCATTTGTCCCTGTCGCGTGCTAGTGGGCGGTCACGCGGTCTTTTGACAGCCCGTGGAATCTAGTCAGTAACAGCTCTAGTCCAGCGGTCGTCTTTAAATCTCATTACGTGACCAGCCCATCTGATTTTTGACACCTGGGCAAATGAGACAGCGTCCCTGATTCTTGATCGTCGACAGATGTCAGAACTCCGGATTCTTTCTCTCATTTGAGTGAAACGTGATATTCCAAGCATAGCTCTTTCTATTCTTCTTTGGGAGACCTGAATAGGTTTCTCATCCTCTTTGCGTAGGGCCCAGATCTCTGAGGCATAGGTCAATGCAGGAAGAACAGTGGAATCAAAGAGATGTGCCCGGAGCCGGAGGTTCTTCGTCCTCTTAGCTATTTCTTCGACGTTCCTGAAGGCGTTCCAAGCTGCTCTCTTCCTCATGCACAGCTCGGGTGCCAGGTCATTTGTCATGTTGACTTCTCAACCTAGGTACACATAGCTGTTGCATTCGGAGATGGTCGTTCGTTGAGAGTGAATGGGGCATCAGGAACGAGGCTGTTTCTCGTAAACATTGTCTTCGTAAGATTCAGCTGTAGTCCTACCTTTCCACACTCACGGTCAAAGTCGGCCAGCATTTGTGCCGCTTGGCTGATGTTTGGTGTTATTAAAACAATGTCATCAGCAAAGCGGAGGTGGTGTAGTTGCCGACCATCTATCTTCACTCCCATTCCTTCCCATTCTAGTCCTCGCATGATTTTCTCGAGGGTGGCACTGAAGGGTTTCGGTGAAATGGTATCACCCTGCCAAACCCCTCTCTTGACATCAACGATCACCTCTTTGTAGAATGGTGAGATCCTGGTAGTGAATCCATAAAAGAGCTCACGGAGGATCTTGATGTATTGGGCTTGAATGCCCTGATTGGCTAGGGCTTTAATGACCGCTACCGTCTGAACAGAATCAAAGGCCTTCTTTAAATCAGTGAACGTTAAACAGAGAGGCCTCTTGAACTCCCTAGAAACCTCCATGAGTTTGTTTATCGTGTGGATATGGTCGATGGTGCTGAATCCTTCTCAGAACCCAGCTTGCTCGCATGGTTGTCCTTCATCTAGTGTTCTGCTAATCCTATTAAGGATGACTCGAGTGAACAACTTGTAGATGACAGAAAGTAGGCAGATCGGGCGATAGTTGCCAATGTCATGGATGTCTCCCTTCTTGAACAGTAGTACGGTCCTGCTGGTTTTCCATTGGGACGGAACCTTGCATTCAGACAGGTAGCGAGTGAAGAGCCGAGCCAGTGTATTGATGAGTACTGATGGCAGGTTCTTCAGGTGTTCAGGTCTAACCTTGTCTGGGCCGGGTGCTGTTTGTTTCTTTACCGACGAAATGGCGTGTCAGATTTCGGGAGGGAGAACGTTGGGAACGGCATATCCATCCTGTGGAATTTGGTATGTTGGCAAGTGGACATGGCTATCGAAAAGATTGGAGTAGAAGTCATGGATAATCTTCTCCATTGCCATTCTGGAGGATGTGAAGGATCCATCAGGACGTCGGAGGGCAGCCATCTTGGTCTTGTAGTTGGCGAAGGACAGGCGGGCGTAACGAATACCTTTCCCAGCTTCTGCCGCATCTACCAGTACTTCTGCTCTTCTCTCTTTGAGGTCTTCCTTGATCGCATCTCTGCACTGCTTTGCGAGCTCGACGTTAGCTTGCGGTTGCCTGGGGCATGCGCCAAACCACGCTGACGATTTTAGCTCAAGAGTTTTTGAAGGCAGGCGTTTTTTTTGTGGCTATCTCTCTCTTGGCGTTCCTCGCACAGTCATGGAGTTGCTGAACCAGTCGATCGTATTCCTCACCAATGTTGTCAACAATGGCATCTTCCCATGTTGCCACAATAGTGCCAAAGAGTTCCCAGTTGGTGGTCGTTCTGGGAGTTCTCTTCTTGAACTTTGCAGCCCTTTCTCCCCGCTCTGTGAAGTAGAATTTTGCACGAAGTAGACGGTGGTCCGATCCCGTTTGGAATTTTGGGACAACAGCGACATCGGTCAGGCAAAACCCTCTATTGAATATGATGTGGTCTATTTCGTTGTGGAATCGTCCACCGGGAGACTCCCATGTCCAACGTTTAGATTCTGCCTTCTGGAACTGTGAGTTACCATGGATGGTCTTGGTCAACATGATGAACTCAGACAGTCTCTCACCCTGTTCGTTCCGTTCTAGGCCATGGGTCCCGATGTGAAGTTCTTCAGCTGATCTTCTCGGTCCTATCTTGGCATTAAAATCACCCACAATGATCTTGTAGAAGGTGTGGTCTTCTTTATAGAACTTCTCCAGCTCCATGTAGAACTTCTCGATTTCTCTGTCATCATAATGAGATGTTGGTGCGTAGACAACGAAGATAGAAACGGCAGGCAGTAAGCCACATCTATTCAAATGTAAACGTCCAATTCGCGTTGTTAGGCATTCAGTGAATCAATACTCTTGGCCATGTTTGTGTTGAAAAGGATACTGATGCCTCCGACACCTCTTTTATCGCATATTCCGAGGAAAAATTCTTCTCCAGTGTCAAAAACTGCATGGTGAGATTCGTGCCTTCTTGTCTCGGTCAGACCAATGATGGCATACTTGATCATTCACGCTTCTAACATCAGGTCCTCGATGGATGTATCTGATGCTAGCGTACGTGCATTGAAAGTACAGATGATCATTTTTGTCTTCCTTCGTTGTGGCAGCCTAGTATGGCCTTGAGATCGGCCTCTCCTTTCTCATCCTTCTCAGTGCTGCCATGTCGGTGAAGACTTCAGGGTCAGGTGAATGAGACCAGTGTTAATTACTGGTTTTGGCATATCGAATACAGAACGGATAGCTTGCCAGGCTCTTCCGTGCGGGAGGAATACTCTCGGTAGCTTGCCAGTCTTTCCGAGAGGGATAGAGGCTTTTGGAGCGACCTCCAATCACCCTTGTAGGTGTTACCTATTTGAACCCTACAAATATGGTACGACAATTCCGGAAGATGGGTATTTAGTGTCTTATGATGTGTTGCGCGGCCCGAAGTGGCTGCACAGGTCCGGAAAGCATCCTGGAGTGTGGCGAACCCTGGGTAGTGGAGGTAGTGTCACTAAAATTTTCTCACTAAAATTGTTTAATATTTGGAGGAAGTCATACAATTTTGATTTAATGTTTCAAAAACTTTTTTTATAGTCTAATCTGATTGCCATTTGCTTAAGTACTTCCATTTTGGGGGAATCTGGGGAGGCTGCGCCTAGCTACGTCCGTGTAGACCATTAATTCATGTCTTTATAGAATAATACTGATACATTTCTTTTTTTTTTTCGTTTTTGGGTTACACCTGGTGATGCACAGGGGCTACCCCTGGCTCTGCATTCAGGAATTACTACTGTTGGTTTCTAGAAGTTTCCTTCATCCGGTCTTGGAGCTCACCAATGATTTCCCCAGATGTTGTTACTCCATTGAAATTTCTGCTTCACCTGCCACACTGTTTGCTTCAATCGTTTCTGTTTGTACTTGTCTCAGTTCCACCTCATACGTTGCTGTGCTTTGCTGACTGATTGAGCCAGTATTTCTCTGAGCTCAGTAGACATCACAGTGTCCCTAAAGTCTTTATGTGAGAGTTTGCAAAGCTAGTTGATACCGATAGAACCTTCTAGGCTATTGTCTTCACTCCCTGGGCTCGGTGGGCTTTTGTGCTGCTTCTTGTTATCTCTGCGGGACGTGCTGATGACCCTCAGACAGGAGATCTCCAAGGAGGTGCTGGCCATCAGCATGGAAGGGATGCTTCCACAGGGCATGCCAGGCAGGCCTGTTGCTGCTGAGAGTGCCGTGGTGGACTGAGCTGGGTGCCGTCCCGGGCCAGCGAGACGGTGCTGACCAAGGTCATGCAGCGCCAGTGGGCGGACTTGCCAGTAGGTCTGGAAAGCGTCCTGGAGTGTGGCGACGGCTGGGTAGTGGAGGTAGTGTCACTAAAATTTTCTCACTAAAACTGTTTAATATGTGGAGGAAGTCCTACCATTTTGATTTAATGTTTCAAAAACTATTTTGGTAGTCTAATCTGATTGCCATCTGCTTAAGTACTTCCATTTTGAGGGAAGCTGGGGAGGCTGTGCCTAGCTACGTCCCTGTAGACCATCTTCACCCTCTAAGACCCATATGGGGACACGCCCCAGGGACAGCTGGCCACTGTGTGGGACACTCACAGCAGCATGCGTAGGTGAAGCTGGAAGAAGGGGTGCTATGGGGTGCATGAGGGACACAAAGGCAGAGGCCAGGTGTCCTCGGGATTCATTTCCTGTGACTCCCATCCCAACCTTCGCTCTCTCCCCTTGCACTGGGAGCCCCTGGGGTGCAGTGTCCCTGGCTCACCGTGACTCCCCAACACTGCTGCTCTAGACTGTGGATCTAAAGACAGTCCTGGGGAAGGGGTCACTTCTCAGGCTGCGTTTCCTGGGCAACGCACAGTGTCCCATTGGAAAGGGGCCTTTGTGCACCCCCTCCACGCCCAGACGTTGACGCACACCCCGTGTCCACCTCTGCCCCCGTCTTCACATGCGGCTTCCGGGAGCATCTGCGCCTGGTTCTCCCCCGAACAGGCTCCAGGACACGGCGGGGGTGGGCTGGGACAGGGGGCTCTACACTGTCGTGAGGGCAGCAGTGACCCACCTTTTCGGGGGGAGGGTGGCACTGGATTTGTTTCCCAGGAGCTCCAGCTCCAGGAGACTACTGGGGGGAGGTGACGGTCCCCCATCCCCCGCCCACCCCACACACAAGTTCGCCAGCGCCGCGCAGTCATGAGTTACTATTTTCTTCAACATTTATTTTTATTTTATTTTATCTTTAATTTTGATAAGTGAGACTCCAGGAGGTAGTGTTTCACGTGCTCTCCTGCGATCCCCAGCAGCAAAAGAGACGCTGCAGCCTGCTCCGGAAGCTGTCATGCCGGGGCGGCTGTGCTACACTGGAGAGGGTAGAGGGACCCCTTGGGCTCCGTCCCCGCCTGTGTCCAGCCCGAAATGGCCACCACCTTCTCCTCCTGTATCCACGAGGCCCGTCCCGGCCACCGTGGATTGTTGGAGCACTAGCCTGCCTCTCGGCCCCCTCGGGGCGCTGGTCCTGGGGGAAGGCCCGGCTCACAGCGGGGGATGCTGGCAGCTGCACCCCCGCGAGTCTCAGGGGGCGTGTTCCCAGATGGAAGGAGGGACCGGATGGGCAGTCTTGTCCTTGAGGTAGGCTCTGGCCTGTGGGAGGCTGGGCAGGGCAGACGGAGAGAAAGAACAGGACCGGCCTATACAGGGCCGGGGCCGGGGGCCTGGCCGATGGCGTTGCCGGTGAACGGAGGAGGGGCCGTCAGGGGTCATGCACAGCTTCCCAGCCAGCCCTGTCTGAGTCCCAAGACTTGCCAAGCCCGTGCCCGAGGCTCCCTGAGGCACCTGCTTCCGGGGAAAGGCCGGACACACCAGCTCCGGGAACCCACAGCCCAGGGTCCCTCAGGGACCTGCCGTCCTCTCTCCTGGGAACCTTGGTCTGCCCTGTGTCCCCCGCCCACCTGGAGGGCAGTTCCACTGCGTTCCACCCTGGTGTGGTTCACTGGGACCCCCAAGGCCTCAGGCTCTGCCTGTCTCCCTCCCGACTCTCCTCCAGTGCCCTCACGGGGCCGCTGTCCACAGGGACATCTTCAACCTGTGGCCTGGCGCGGATGGCGAGGACAGGGAGTGTCCCCTGGCAGAGCCCAGGCGGGAAAGCCGACCCCCTCACCTCGGTGTGTGCAGAGCCTCTCCTCCTCCAGGCAGGCTTCCAGGGCTGAGAAGAAAGGGGGAGTGAGGGCCTGGGCCTCTCAGAAACTCAAGTAGCTTCCCCAGGTCTGGGCTCCTGCAGGGAACTGCAGGCTGGGCTCTCGCCTGATTCAGTCCCAGGGACGCTGAGCCCATTCTCAGTCCCTGTCAGGCCAGCACCCTGGTGCCAGCAGCACCCTGACCAGTCTGTGCACTGTGCTGCCTCACAGAGGCCCTGGGCCACCTCTGAGGGTCTCTCAAGTCACCACTGTCCTGGTAGCCCCCGTGGAAGCCCTTGTGTGAGTGACCCCTGCCCCGTGGGGTCAGTGACCGCAGGTCAGTGGGGAAGCATGTACTCTCCCCGGACCTGGGATCCCACAGGGACAGCCATTTCTCTCACAGTGCTGGAGGGGTTCTCCCTCACAGATTCTGGCCCTGAGGTAAACTGGGTCCCCAAGAACATCTCGCCCTGTCCCTCATGTCTGCGAGAGAGAGAGGACTGATGCTCTCTCCTGGTCAGACGCCCCGTCTGGTTCTTACAAACACACCTGCCCTCTCTCACCTCCAGGAAGTCTCCAGACTCTACCTGGTGCTGTTCCTTGACTCCAAACCGGCAACAAATGTCTTGAGCAAAAGCCAAAAGAGGATTATTGAAACACTTGAAAAGTAGGGGCCCTCCAGGCAGGGAACCAGCCATTCAGGCAGATATGGAAGGATTATGGGAGAATAAGACTGAGACTCCATCTTCATGGGATCAGAGAACTAATGACTTGCCTGTGGCAACTGAGCCAGAGAGACAGTAGGCCCGTTTATATACACTCTGCTGACATCACGGAAGCCTGAGGAGTCACAGAGGGTACCGGGCGGGCGAGGGGACCCCATGCATGGCTTCCATCGCCATTGCCTCACCCAGGTCTCGGTGGTCTCTCCGCCCGCCTTGGTCTCCGGTTTCTCTGCCCTCCCTGTGTGGCCCTTCCCAGCCCGAGCCCTGCCCCCTGGCCTTGGCTTTGTTCTCTCAGGGACCCAGACACCCTGTGTCTGAGCTTTCCGTCTGTTTGCCTCACCGAAACTCTGACCTGGCCACTTTCCTATCGGCAGCGTCCTTGTTTCACGTCCTCTTTCCTGCAGACCCTCCCAGCAAAGTTTCTGTGTGATTCTGGAACTTGAGCTCCCGGCGCTGTCCCTCCGTGTTGGGTCTCGAAATCTTCCACATCAGGTTGGGCATGGTTCAGCCTTTACCACCTCTCCTCAGTGATGCTGGGTCCATTGCATCTCTGACACCCACTGCACTCAAGGACCGATAAAATAAATGGAATCCATCCAACCTCAGGCCATGGGGAGGGGCGTTGATGCCTCATTCTCTGTTGATGCTGAAGGTCATTGACACCATGATTCGGCGTTATTGTGATCCTTTGACAAGCCAGGAAGTCGTTTTCATTGCAGATGTAAACAATCCCCATTTTTATGTTTCTTTGAGGCTGCTTTTTGGTGTCAGCCAGCTATGCTCAGGGCTTCCTCCTGCTCTCCATTCAGAAATCAGCTTTGTTTACAAGAAATTTTGAACTATTTTATTAATGTATTTTTTTATTTAACCACTGTGAGATGCGGGTGTGAGATAGTTCCAAAGTTGTTCATGCTTGATTTTCAACCCTACAATGTTCCCATACCTGTGACCACCAGTGTACATTTACTAACACCAATATTTCCAGTTTCCCTCCACTGCCCCCCCCAAAAGTCTTCTTTTGTGAAGGTAATTCCCCCCATACACACACCTTCTCTCTGTTTCTCTATTTGTCTCTTTCTGTTTCTGTGTCTTTCCCTGTATTTCTCTCTGTCTCCTCACTCTTCTTTCTTTACTTTTTGAACATTATGGTTTGAAATACAGATCTCTCTCTCTCTCTTTCTCTCTCTCTCTTTCTCTCTTTGTATTTATATTTATACACACACACATACAGATAGATCATGTATTTGATGGTCAGTATCAGGATATTCATATCTGTTCCATTGGTCTGTGGGTCTCTCTTGATTCCAATACCATGTTCTTTTAATTACTACCACTTCCTAGTAATTTGAAAGTGAGGAAGGTGTTGTCTCCCATCTTCTAATCCCCAAGGATTGCTTTTAGCTATCTGTGGAGGTTTATTTTCCATATAATTTGCAGAATGTTTAATCTATTTGTTTGAAAATAATCATGGGTATCATTACAGGGTATAGGATAAAATTGTTTTCTCCTTTCTCCCTGGGTGCAGGGAGCTTAGGTTTATTGGGTTATACCTCTCACACTGCTCCGGAGACACTCCCATTCCCTTGATTGTTGGAATATATCTCTAAGCAGTTTTCGGCTTAAAATTGGATGGTCCTTTCTCCCTGGCCACAGGAAGTTTAGGTTTACTGAGTCATAATTATCACAGTTCTCCCAAGGTGCTCCCATTCCTCTTTGTTTATCTATAACCTCTTTCTTTGTGCTCTGCTTCCCCAATCGGTCAATCACCTGTATCCCCTAATCAGACTCCGTTAACTTGTAAGGTCAGATCCTTCTAAGGACACTGACAGGACTTGTGTTGGTAAGTAAAACATTGCCTTTCTCTTTTCTTTATGTCCTTTTCATAGTGACTTCAGAGCAATGTCCTTTTTGTACAGACACAGGAAGACAGTGAATGGTATGCTTTTGAAACTTGAGGGTTAACTGACTCCAGATATTTGCTCCTATTTCCTTGACTTAAGCCTTAGTTGTCCTTAGTTCCTAGCACCCCAGAAGGAAAGTCCCAACCAGAGACTGGACCGACCCAGGGCAGACACTGTGCTCCCCGGCATCAAAATGGTCCAGGCGAAGTGCCATTAATACTTCACTATAAGTCAAGAGCATGGTCATGGGCAAATTCTGTCTTGATTCAAAGAATAACAACTGGATTAGGACCCTGCTGTGGTTAGGAAATGCATTTTTAGGAGCTTTTTTGGTAGATTAATTAGGATTTTCTCAGTATAGTATCATATCATCTGCAAATAGTGAACACTTGACTTCTTGCTTTCCTATATAGATGCTTTTGCTATCTTTTCCTTGCCTAAGTACTATGGCAACCATTTCCCGTACTATATTGAACAGGAGTGGTGAGAATGGGCCACCTTGTCTTGTGCCTGATCTTAGAGAGAATGCTTTTAATTTTTCCCCATTAAGATTAACTATTGGTATGGGTTTTTCTACATTGAGGAATGTTCCTTCCAATCTCATTTTGTTGAGAGTTTTTGTCATGCTCTATCTTGTCGAATTCTTTCTCTGAATCTATTGGCATGGGTTTTGGTTGTTTTTTTTTTTTTTTTGAGGGAGGTGTTGTTGTTTGTTTGGTTTTTTGCATGTGTCTAACCAGTTTTCCCAGCAGCATTTGTTGGAACAGGCTCTCCTTACTCCATTTCATATACCTAGCCTGTATTATGAATGAACTGCCCTTACATTAGAGGGTTTACCTCTGAGGTCTTAACTCTGTTCAGGTGGTCTGCTTTTTCTAGTTTCATGTGCTTTTGATCACTAAAGTTTTGGGAAAAGACAAGTTTGAGAGCAATCACTCCCATCATTTTCTCAGTAATGCTTGGCTTTTCTGATAACTCTTTCCTTCTCCTTTTCTGTTTGTTTCTTGGGAGAGTGGTGTCTGTTGCACACTGGGCTGTCCACATGACTTATTTCTAGATCTTTGATAAGGGATGCCCCCTGAGATTTCCTGAAGGAGTTAAAAGATATAAGCAGTGCAGAGGATTGACTAGGTACTGACCCATGTGCCTGACAGGCCAGTGCCTTAAGCCCTACACTGTCTTTCTGACCTCTGGTAGTTTTTTGGTTTTATAAGAATTTTAAAAGTATTTTGTATATGTCCAGAGAGATTGCCATAGACATTTAATTTGCGAATGCATTGTGTCTGTAGGTTGGTCATCTTAACGATGTTGATATTTCCAAGGTATGAACATGGAATATGTTACCATCTCCATGTTGTGTTCAATTTCTTTTATAAGTGAAAAAAAAGTTTCATCAGATATTTCTTTGATTTGCTTCGTTTAACTGGTTCTGAGATACTTGGGTTTTTAAAGACACAATCATAAATGGGGTAAATTTTTTTATCTATATCATTACGTGTTTACACAGGAAGCAACTGTTTTAAGTTATTGTTGTTGTTTTGTTTTTTTCGACATGGACTGTGTAACCTGGTATTATACTGTATAGGCTTGTAGTTTCTTGGGGTTTTTATCTTTAGGTTTTTACACGTACAATATCATGTCATATGCCCACTGCAGCACTGTCCTCGCGATGTCCATTTATTTGCTCCAGCAGGCACCAGTAACGTCTCCATTGTGAGACTTGTTGTTACTAGTTGTTTTGCATATCGAATATGCCACAGAGAGCCTGCCAGTCTCTGCCACGCGGGCAGTATACTCTTGGTAACTTGCTGGGCTCTCTGAGAGGGACACAGGACTCTAAGCCGGGATGGCCACATCAGCAAGGCAAAGCCCCACCACTGTGCTATACTCCAGCAAGTCATATGTTATTAGTAAATTTTGAGTTTTTTTTTAAATTTATATTAGTGAAACACCATGAGGAACAGTTGTAGACTTACAAATGTCTTCCTTATGTCTTTGAGTCTTCTTATTAGGTTCTCTTTCAGCTGGCATCCTTTGGGCTTCTTGGATCTGGATGCCTGCATTCTCAGCTCTGGAAACTTTTTATTTTGTCTTTTAAACAATTTTCTTAATGAATTAGTGTGAGGTACAGTTAAACTTACAAACTTTCATGCTTATGTTTTAGTCATACATTGATCGAGTACTCATCCCACCACCAGTACTCATTCTCCACCACCAGTGTTCCATGTATCCCTCCCACCACCCCCACCCCATCCCCATCTCCCCTCTGTGACAGGCGCATTCCCTTTTACTCTCTATTTCTCTCCTTGAGGGTGTTGTGTTTGCAATGCAGATATTAAGTGGCCATCATGCACGCTCTATGGTCTACATTCAGCACACATCTCCCATCCCTAGCGGGCCCTCCAAGCACCCTTTACTTGATGGTCCCTTCTCTACGTGAACTGCCTTTTCCCCCAGTATGCGGGGACTGCTTCCAAGACGTGGAACAATCCTCCTTGTCCTTATCTCTACTCTCCTTGGCTGTTAGTCTCCCATTGTGTTATTTTATATTTCACAAATGAGTGCAGTCTTTCTAGGTCTGTCCCAGTCGTTCTGACTCATTTCACTTACCATGAGACTTTCCATGTTGATCCACTTCGATGCAAATTTCATGACTCCATTTTTTCTAACAGCTGTGTAGTATTACTTGTGAAGGTGTGCCCCAGTTTCTTTAACCCGTCATCTGTTCTCGGGCACTTGGGTTTTTTCTAGATCCTGGCTATTGTCAACGGTGCTGCAAAGAACTTACTGTTGCAGATGTCATTTCGACTATACTTTTTCTGCATCTCTGGGATATACTCCCAGAAGTGGTATTGCTGAGTTAAATGGGAGCTCAATTTCTCATTTTTTTGAGAAATATTCGTACTAGGGGTATGGTGCCGCCAGCAGGTCAAACTGTGCTTGTGAGTCGAGTGCATCAGCCACCTGATGGCGCCTTCAGATTTTCAGATACCCCACAATTGCTGCATGCCCTTGTCCAGACCTCAAAAACTTAGGGCAAAGTTTGCCAAGAAAGTTAATGGCTGAAAGTTAGGTGTGTGGGAGACACACCCACAAACTACCTCGGGCTCACCTATATAATTAGAGGATTGGCCTCTCTGGTTTCTGATCGAACTGCTTAACTGCTATGATCCCAGAGACTCAGAAACAAATCTCAAACACCAATGGCTTTTGGCTGAAGTGCATCCAATCCCTGCTGTAGGTCACAGGCACTGGGCCACCAGAGGTGGAAATAGGTTTCGTGCTTTGGCCTGTTCCCCTGGCAGCCCAGTGGGCGCCATCCTTCAGATTGTCCTATGAAATAAATAAAAACAGTTATTATTAAATTTTAAAATATTTACATAATAAAAGATTGACAACAAATGAAGCTGCCTGTTCCTGTGTCTCAATGGGAACAAATTGCTGGGCTCTTACTGGACCTGTGAGTCAGATTCCCAGACCATCCTAGCCACTGCCTTCAAGGGCATTCTGGCCTTGAGAGAAGGTCTTGCAGCCTCAGCTCTCGCTGTAGGAGTGCTTATCCTAGCTGAGCCCCTGCGAGAGATAAGCTTCATGTGGAACTCGGTCCCTTTGCTACTCAATGGGCCTGTTTGCACCCTCCATCCTCCCATTTTTCCTGTTTCTTTCACAAGTGAATTTCCTGTATGCTAATAGCCGTCAGCCCACAGAAAGTTGCTATCCATCCTACACCACGTATGTTACTTGGTTCAGGGTCTTTGCTGGTAAGGAAACACAGGGCAGGGAAATATGACTCAGTCTGTCATTTAAAGAAACATCATCTTCCTTCTGTTTTCTCTCCTTGGGTCTCTTGATCTTTTCAGGCGCACCTGACTTCCCTCTCTGGATGACAGAGCCCTAGTGAGGAAACACTGTCTAGACTGTTGAGAACAGAAACAGGAAGGGGAAGGGGAAGGGGAAGGGGAAGTGGAAAGGGAAGGGCAAGGGAAAGGGAAGGGAAGGGAAGGGAAGGGAAGGGAAGGGAAGGGAAGGGAAGGAAAGGGAAAGGAAGGGAAGGGAAAGGAAGGGAAGGGAAGGGAAGGGAAGAATAAGGGAATGGACTGGAATCTGCCTCCCCGCCCAGAAGCAAGGTGGCCACTTCTTCAGAGATTATTGGAAAGCCAAGTATGAGCCAACGGTGATAGGACACCTGCAGTCTCATGGGAAGGGGGGCGGTACAGGTTCATCCTTCACACCCTCGGGGTCACGAGTTGCCCCCACGAGCGCCTCTCCGGCATAGCCATAACACCAGATGCAGAGAAACCAATCTCATAATTATCTGGCTCTTTGCAAAATCCAAAATCGCGCAGCCACTATAGCGGCCGCACAACATTATATGATTCTCGTAACTAGCTATAGGAAACAAAGGATTTCACGATGCTTTTTCAGCAATTCTGATTGTTGGTGGGAGGGAATTCTAAACAATAATGGTGCATCTTTTGTCAAAGTAATGAATTTAATGAATGTAGTGAATAGGTAAGTAGAAATCATGTGCCTCACAGGCATTGTGTGGGGTGGGGGGTATATTGGGATTCTTGGTGTTGAAAAATGAGTTCTGGTGAAGGGAATGGTGTTTGATCATTGTATGACCGAGATTTAAACCTGAAAGCTTTGTAACTTTTCCCACAGCGATTCAATAAATAAATATAAGAAGAAAAAATAAATAAAATTATGAAAAAAAGTAAGGTGGAGTTCATGTCCAATTCAATCCGTTAATAGGTGGCTTGATAAATAGCAGTGCTGCTAGATTAAAAAAGGAACAAAAGGGAAGGGAAAAGGAAAAGGAGAAAAGAAAAGAAAAGGAAAGAAAAGAAAAGTTGGTGTTGGTATAAGGAGTCCTGTTCTATTAGTAATGGTAATAGGGCAGAGCTGGGATCCTTGGAGACGCTCTATGGTTCAGAGGGCAGTAGGGCTGAGGTGAGTGAAGAAAGGACATCGCACTCTCACCAGGAGCCGTCATGGCAGTCAATTCCTTGTGCATATTGTGAAACTGTGACATTTCCTGTAACTCTTGTTGGCTTTCCAAGATCATAGGATCTGATCTGCTGCTCTAACCAAAGCAGCAGCATCTAGTCAGAGCACTGGCGGCTCTGCTGAGAACGGGATGAGACTGAGTGTGAAAAGCAAGTGGTATCTGCAGTGGAACTGGGAATGGGAGGAGCAGTCTGTGGACCTTAAGATGTGCTGCCTGGGCTGTATTGTCAGGTTTCTAGTGAGTTCTTGCTTCTGCAGATAATCCCTCATGCTGGGAGAGACTGAACTGCATGAAAATTTGGGATGTTGAGAGTCCCAGAGCTTCATGACACCAATGTCGGTTTAGAAATGAGTTGCAGGGTGACAGACAACAGAAAAGACTGCTGAATCCCAAAATGTCACACAGAGGTATTATCTCTTTCATTATCCTCCGTTATTGATTCTCCACAAAGGCAAAGGTAGAGGTTTTCAAGGCCTTGAATGCAGCCGTGAATCAAAGGTACTTGTTTGTGCTCACTCAAAGGGTTCTCCATTGCCACCATAGTGGCCCATAGCGCCCCCTGAGGAACCTCTTGAGAATTAGGCTTATCCGCTTCCAATATATCCCAGAATAACCAATAGGAGGTTTGAGACAGTTTACAAATGTGTGCACACTCAATATAAGAGCTCTGGGAAGAATGTGTTAAAACAAGGACCACGCTTATCTGACACCAAGAGATTTAACAGCAAGAAGGGAGCAGTGGGCAGTGGTAGGGCCCAGAACTGCCCCATCTGTGACCAGGGCCCCTCTGTTGGAGCGTATGGCAGTTGGGTACCTTTCTTAACTGAACCCAAGCACTTCTCTTAAGTTCCTGGTAGGACGACGGAAGCTCGGTTCTCACTCTAGGTGGCAGAGCTCATGTCTTCTCAAGTTCAGAGGCTATCTTCATGTTCTCTCTCAAAAGGAACCACCAAAGAAAGTAAAGAGGTACAGCACACGGCCCAGTAGGTGCTCTATGAATTCTCTATTATTAAATTTCAGAACCGTGAAACGTGAGTTAAAACAAGAAAGGTATGAAAATTAAAGTTGGAAAGGTTATATGACCTATTCTAGATTAGAGTAAGGGTAAAGTCAATGCCTGTTTAAACCTAGCTATGTGTTTCAGCATCAGAAAGGGGGTCTCTTAGAGTATATTTCCAAGGACTCTGAATGATCTAGAAATGGTAATCTAGTCGAATAGCAATTTATTTATTAAAATCATGCATAGCATATTAAAAAAACCCAATATCAGAAAATAAATATCATGTTAAAATAACTGGAAGACCCCGGGTCAGGTAGAAATTCATCTTAAAGTGCATTTGGGAAAGAACCCAAAAAACACTTTCCTTTGTATAATAATAACGCTCTTGCTTGTTTATAACAATGCCTGTTGCAAGCCGGGTAGCCCTGTCACCTCTTCTGGTTCTGCAATGGAGGCATTTATGGGACTCTCCTTTTTTAAGCCATGTTACTCACTTGTGTCTACAATCTCTCATTTCTTACAACAGTGACCAAATGACAAACCCTTGTTTTCTAAGCTGTCTGAAGAACACATAGTGACGGACCCTCAGCCTTCCCTTTGTCTTGGTCATTTTGGCTAGTTGTTGGAAGATGGTGGTTGTGGTAAAAGAACACATTTCTTTTTCTCTTTTTTCTTCTTCAAAGACATAACCTGATTCTGGTAACTATACCTAAAGCATAGAATCTGAAACATGTACAAACCAGGTAAAAATTGCTCTATTTAATGTCAACTCATATAAAAAATAAAAGTGCACTGAGTCTAGGGGGCGGAGAGATGTACAGAGCAGAAGGTAAATATCTTGCACACAACCAACCCAGATTCAACGCCCTAGAATTGCGAGATGCAGACGGTCGTAGCCCTGGACATCACCATGAGCACTGACCGGTGTTGCCCTGGAGGCTCCCTGTCAGGGCCCTGCACATCCCCGGAGGCCCTTAGTACTTAGTAATACCAGCATGTCTCCTGTGATTCCAAGCACCTGAGATTCTGAATTCTGGCATTGAATCATCATCTTGATTGACAAAGTGTCTGAGGTTCTGTCACTGAGAATGCCCCGGCTGGACTCCTGAATGTCACTGGGAGTAAATAAATAACAACATAGAAAACATTATTTCAGAGTTTCAAAACAATTGCCTGTTTCAGGAATTATGCCTCTTGTGATTACTGATGGTAAATTTCTGACAGCTTCATTGCTTCACCTTCATTGATCATATTAATGCAAGTAAAATACCAACTAACATTCCGACTGAAACTACATTTACTGATTGATAAAGAAATTCTTTACTGAATCAAATATAGATAGGCATGTATTGACATTTAAATTGCTAAATTGTAATTCACTGAGACCATATACTGAACATGAGTAAACTTGTTTCAAACAATATCATAGGAAAACCAAGTATTTACATAGGATTGGTAATAAGTATTTTGTATTTTATAGCTTCCCATTACTTACTACTCTAAACTATAGTGTTAATAAGTTTGTGGTAATTGTATATAGTTCCCCAAATGAGTGATTTGTTGACTTTTGCCTTCACACTACTGGTCATGAGTCATATGTCACTTGCTTGTCTTTCCACCCTCCATCTTCCACCCTCCCCCTGCTTTTCCTTTCCCTACTTATTTATTTAAAAGTATTACCAACCAGTGAATATAGTAAAGAAATATCATGGCAGCTAGGAACAAAATACTCCAACTGCCTTGAAAATCTGTGCCTAGATTGCAGATGGTTCCTGTTCGGGTTTGCTGCATGTCTTTGAATCTCTGAGCCAGGTGGCATATGTGGTCATCTTCTCCTCCTCTGACTGATTCTAGGCAAGCAGGTTTCTCTGATTTAGAGATGCATAGTATTCTTTTCACAGTATAAATCCATCAGTCTTGCATTTCTAAATAGATGATAGTAGAAATAGGTTCTTTCAGTCTGAGGTTTTAATATTGTGAGTTTCATTATTCTTAGAGCCTCAGTTTTGTAGTCATTACAGCAGTAATAGCCGTTTCCATAGTCTTGTTCAGATGACATTTAAAATTGGATCTCGGAATCCAGAATATTTGATCTAAAAAAGAAAATGTAAATGAGAAACAACAAAAAATGCTGCTTTGAGTTCCAGTGTGTTTCTGTCATTAAGGTGATGTATTTACAGCGAATTCTAAACTATTTTCTTTATCATCTAATTTTATGAATAAGACTTTTGAATTTAAGATAGATGTTTTGTATATTCTGGTTCAGGTATTTGTAAATGTTCAAGAATTTGTGCGATTTAAAAATGCACTAATTTGGCATCTAAATTTCAGTGGTTGTGTATGAGTGATGATACAGATGCTAAAAGAAGCACGAGATGGAAAGAATAAAGTTAAAAATTCTATAACTTAGCTTCATTTTTCTGAATTTTTTCGTGTATTTACAGGTCTAGAAAATATACAAATAAAGCACGTGCTACAACAATAAAACTGTGATAGAGAAAAATATGGACACTATTGTCTCTGTTTATGGAGAAGGAGGAAGATCAGTGAATATATTTAATTTTGTTATTTTTACCTTTGGGTTACACCAAGCAGTTCGTAGGGTTTACTCCTGACTGTGCTGTATTCAGGGTGCTTCACTCAGATGTCACCCAGGTCCTCTGCATGCCAGGGTAGCTCCCTGCCCGCTGTTATTAATTCTTGTTTGTTTTTTTGCCACATTTGCCCAGCAATGCTCAGGGTCACTGCTGTCTCTGTGCCCAGGAATCACTTCTGGTGGTGCACGGTTACCATATCGGGATGGACCTACACCCTGCGCATGCAAGGCATGTGGCCTCCCTACCTTAGTACCGGCTGTCCTGTCTCCCGGGC
The DNA here is from genome assembly GCF_029834395.1 of Sorex fumeus. Taxonomy (NCBI): domain Eukaryota; kingdom Metazoa; phylum Chordata; class Mammalia; order Eulipotyphla; family Soricidae; genus Sorex; species Sorex fumeus. Next base: position 22,348,255 of record NW_026606077.1, on the reverse strand, counting down.
CCTCCATGTCCCATCACTCGGCCCCTCCCCCTGTCCCATCTCATGGCCCCCCTGTAGATTGCAGACTACTAGCCATAAGCGTAGATATGGGAGCCCAGGGGGAAGACTGAACATGCTCTTTGCCAGAAGGTGCTGAGTGATCTGCAGGAGGGTGCAGTGCAATAAGGGAGGGGTGCAGTGCTCTGAAGGAGGGGTGCAGTGCAGATCCCGGGGTGCACGATCTGAGCTCAGGTGCTCTGTCAGCCAGCTTCCCTGTGCGCTGCGGGGTTGCACTGTTCTCAGGCGCCCACCAAGGACTTGGGCTTAAGGCTCGTGACCAGGCTCGAGGGTAGTCAAGGAGAAGGCAGGAAACGTTGGCCCCTCCCATCACCCTGGCCCATGTCGGGGAAAACATGTGGGGAGAAGGCACCAGAGCCTGGTCCCCCATGCCGTCCCTGCCAAGTACCAGATCCTCACCACTCACTTCAGCCTCGCCGAGAGGAGGGTGTGTTTTCTCCTCGGGTTGGCTCCTTGGCGATCCCTTGGGTTAGGCAGTGCCTGTCGTCCCAAGGAGCAGTTCCTGAATAGGCTCCACCTGTTGGGTGCACAGGGACTGGGGGAGGTTCATAGGCAGGCCCTGTGCCGCAGAGCAAGTCCCAGCGAGGTGTGCTGATAGATGCCCCTGCCCAGGCGCGTTGGGGGTCCCCCACGCCAGGACGGGGGAGGGCGCAGCACCCAGGGTTAGCCGCAGTGCATGAAGATGTGGCTCCGATGCAGAAGATTTCCTTTTTCTCCTATGTTCTCTTCTTTTCTTCTCTGCTAGTGGATAAATGGCGTGCAGAAAGCGAGAAATCAAGCTACAGGGAAAGCAGGAGTTCAATCTGCATTCGCGCTCTTGGCAGACTGGCACACGGAGACAGAATTCAGCATCGATCCCAAGCCCAGTGCGATGAGATGCTGCTGCAGAACAAGGGGCTGACAGGTATTGGGCCTCCCCTGCAGGAGCATCTTGGTTCCCCTCACGGCTGAGCCGCTTTGCTCTTGCCGCTGCCTCTCTTTAAACTAAGCTGATACGGTTCATGGGCTGGAGCGATAGCACAGCGATAGGGCGTTTGCCTTGCACGCAGTCAACTGGCCCACTGGAGTTGGGCTCCTCCGCCCGCTCGGAGAGCCCCGCCAGCTACGGAGAGTATCTCGCCGGCAGGGCAGAACCTGGCAAGCCACCCATGACATACTCAATATGCCAAACACAGTAACAACAAGTCTCAGGATGGAGAGGTACTGGGACCCCTCCAGCAAATCGATGAACAACGGGAGGACTGTGACTGTGACCTGTGATATTGTCCATCTGACTCGATCTCTCGTTAAATAGTGCTGTCTTCTAGTGATCGATGTTTACCAAGCCTGGAGTGGACCTTGCAAAGCAAAGCAAACTTTATTCCAAAATCTGAAAAATGAGCTGAATAAGATTACTGCATTTTGTTGTAGTAAGAATTTCCTTTCCTTTAAACTGTCATTGTCTTGTGATGTTGTGTGTTTAAAGTAAGGACCATCTTGATTTTAGACTGTCAGCGATTTAAAATAGCTGTTGGCTTGGCAGTTTTCCTGTACAGTCTGGCTACCGGATCTGAGACAAAAAAGATTTTGTTGTCATCTTATTTCGATAATTGACCATAGTAAAATTGGATAGAAAAGGAGAAAATTAGCACCTCTTTTTCTTTATAGCTGACCACTTTTTCGGTTTTTATTCCTTAGATCAAGGGTTACAAACATGGCTTTTCTCTATTATGTAACACCCTAGGCATTTTGACAGCTCGCAGTTTTCCAGGGTGCTTGATTGATTTTCCCCTGTCCGGATTGTCATGTAGATGTGTGGACTCTCTGTGGGACCAACTCCAGGCAATGTGTGTGGAGGATGAGAAGGGTGAGAAAAGAGAATCTTACTATGATTTGTCAGGCAACAGCGTCAGCTCAGCGGAGGGCTGCTTGAGGATTGGGGTCATGAACAAATGTGTTGATTTTTAAAACTGCATCAGAGGTGACAGGGTTAGAACAGTGCTTATGTACACACATGTCCTGTAGAAAATCACTGCCCCTCCTCCAAACCCCCAGAATGCCCAAGGCTTCCACCCTTGCCTCATGACCCCTCTAGTGACCCTCATCCTTCTTCCCTCTCTTCCTCTTAAAATCATTTCTGTATTCCAAATCCAGAATATTGTTGTCACTAGATACTTTTCATCCCTTGCTTTTTGTGGGGCCAGGGGTGCCTCCCCAGTGGTGCTCAGGAGGCCTTGGTGATCCCTGGGTGATCTGAGGAGCTGAGCCAGTGCTTCTGTGCCAGGGTCCAAGCATGTGATCCAGGCAGGCCCACGTTCTCATGTCCACCCAGGTCATTTCAGCAGCCCTTCAGAGCTGCCTTGGCATGCTCTGGGAAAACTAGCATATCTCACCAAACATCCCCCTTCAAAGTAGTGGAGGCGCGCCCTCTGGCGGATATTTTACTTTCCACAGTTAGCGTCAGAAAAGGACCTTCCTAGTCTTAAAAACAAGTGGAAACAAAGATAAATGTGACTGCACTAAAGGCAGAAGCTCTGAACTTCAACGAAATGATGACCAGAACATAAGTATAGCACACGAATGGGAGAAATATTTACCCAACATTTTTCTGAGAGCGGTTAATATCCCCTGTGAAGAATTTTGGATATAGCCATTACTATAACATATTGCCACAGTGGTACGCAAATCTTAGTGGTACCTGAGTATAATAAAAAGTTATTAGTTAGATAGAAAAAACGTTCAGAAATGTTTATCAGATGTTACTGAGTAATGAATTCGCTTGTGGAGTTCTAGTCCTAGTTTTTGAAGCACTATTAGGTTTCGTAGTTGCATTTGGGAATAAGCAGCAATTCATCATTATTATTTTCTCTGTATATTGCTATTACTGTCATTTAATTCATGATTCACTTTAAGAAATCACAAAAGAAGAATTGCAAAATTAAAAGTGAATTATTTCATTTAGGTAAAATTCACATCATGTTAAATGCCCGGGCCCCAAAGGAACCACAGCTGCTGGTAGTGCAAGACTGGAGGGCTGCAGTCAGGCGCGAAGGGCCCTGCTGCCAAGCAGTGGCCTCAGGGCCGAGTTCTCTGTCACTTGTTCTGTCTCTTGTGTTCTATGCCCAGCTGCAACTCCCCACTTCCAAATAAATTCACAATATCCTGTTTCTCAGTAATATAGCATATATATGATCAGCATAATTAAAAAGATGTGCTCATTTTATCTTATGTGTCTACACATCGGAAAATATCCCCATTGTATTTATAATATATAAAAGATATCTTATAACATATGTATATGTGTATGAATAACCTGATAACTTGTGTATAAAGAATATGGAGAGTATTTTTATTCTCCTAGTGTTATTCTGTCTATATGACAGGATACTCTATATGTAATATACATACTCAACGTTTGGTTTTGGTCCATAGTCTACTAACTTTTGATATGTTGCCAAGGAAAAGTCTGAGGTATCATTTTTGTTCCTTTGTAGATTTGGATGCACATCAGGACACTTGAAGAATATGTTTATAAGAGGGATAGCTTGGCTGTGTGGGCATGTCTACTATATTATTAAATCTGGAGAGCAACAGCATAACTTGATATGTAAAGATAAAGAGTATTGATTGTCTTCATGTTTAATAAGAAAACTTTTAAATTTTATATGAGAATGAAATACATTATGTTGTCATGATAACACATTTTGAAGTATGTGTTACAAATGCCTAGCAGTTTACAACATGTTGTTTTTATACAGATGATGTTTTCAATATCCTGCCCAGAAGAAGGTTTTAAAATATTGATGCAAAGATGAGTACTTTTATCAGAAGATGAAGCACAGAAACTGTGCAAGCAATATGACCATGAAGCTTATTTTGAAGACCTTATAGAAAACATGATCAGGTGAAGTGATTTCAGGTTTAGAAAGTGTGATATGTTTCTGAATCATTTAAATATTTTCCTAACCCTGTATTCTGTTCCCATGGACAAACCTATATAGTCTATAAATATGTGAAGGAGCCTTTTATTTATTTATTTATTTATTTATTTATTTATTTATTTGCTACTATCCTACCCACCTCAAATCACAGCCCAAATTCTATCTACGCTAGTCCCTCTGGTGTGTCATGGAGTAATGGAAAGTCCCAGGTAAAGTTGCTGGAGCTCAGTTGAACCAAATCTAGAAATTCACGGTGTGCCACTTCAAGCAGAGAACTTTCTGATTTTCAAGGAATTTGATAATCATAAAGATTACTGGTCCTAGAAGCAAAATGGAATAACAGAAGTAAGATATCAGAAAACGAAGTCAAATCAAAGGTGGACTCTACAGCCAGCAGGGCACATGCATATCCCATCCAGAGTAGAACAGTAATCTAGGAAGCACCCCTGCAGACCTATGGCCCTTCCCTTGCTTTACCTACTTCCGTCCTCTTGTAAACATTACTCATATTTCAAGTGAAGGTTGACTTCTGAATCTTGATAAAGGATTACTCTGAAACTTTTGATCCGAGTATCACTGAGTCATTGGGTCAGGCTCTGACCTGCCTGCCTGGTTGGCTGAGAACCACCAGAAATGGCCCGTGAGGTCTCTTGAGCATTGAGGGGCAGGGCTGCAAAAGAAAGTAAACAAATAAATGCATGTGTATTGCTTGTAACTAGTTATCTAAGGGGGTCATAAATTCAATATTTTTTTTTTCTAACAGTGCTTCATCTTTAGTCCTTGCTTTGTCAAGAAACAATGGTTTCCGGTTCTGGAAAGCGATAATGGGACCAAGTTTTGTTGATGAAGCCAGACAATATTTTCCAGGGAGGTTTCATGTTAGAGGTATGAAACATTTTAAATGGGAGGCATTTTAGTATTTTTAATATAAAGTAATGCCTGTTTTTTTTTCTTTTTGGGTCACACCTGGCGATGCTCAGGGGTTACTCCTGGTTTTGCACTCAGGAATTACTCCTGGCGGTGCTCAGAGAACCATATGGGATGCTGGGATCCAACCTGGGTTGGCCGCGTGCAAGACAAATGCCCTACCCGCTGTGCTATCGCTCCCGATAGCACAACGGTAGGGCGTTTGCCTTACAAACGGCCAACATGGCCGACCCGAGTTTGATTCCTCCGCCCCTCTCGGAGAGCCCGGCAGGCTACCGAGAGGATCTCGCCTGCACGGCAAAGCCTGGCAAGCTCCCTGTGACGTATTTGATATGCCAAACACAGTACCAACAAGTCTCATGACGGAGACGTTACTGGGCCCGCTCGAGCAAATCGATGAACAACGGGAGGACCGTGAATGCCTGTTTATTTATCAAATAAACTAAACATATTCCAAACTTACATCTCTTTCAAGACTGAAATTATTTTTTATGGATTCCTTTCAGATAGTATCAGCATCAAATTTATTTATGAAGGGTCTACAAATATTTTGTTGGTGTTACATTTTAGAAAGGATAATAAAGCCATATGTTTCAAATATACCATCTGACATACCCCCAAATTATCCTCAAAAATTGGTTTTATTGTCATATTTATACTTGAGATAACTATAATACAGGAAACTGAACTGCCATTGTGTGATTAGCAATCAAATGTCGACAAAATTGTAATTTGTGCTTGAGCCCTGCTTGGGAGCATCCATGCCTTCTCTCTTCTTTACCTCTAAGTGTCAATTACCATGTGGTTATCTTTAAAATTTTAAATTAATCACATCTTTCGTGCCTCCTACGAATCTGTCTACATCAGGGGTGATCTAATGTTGCTTGGTAAACTGTAGGTAATCTATAAATAATGTTCCATTGTCTTATGTTGTATTTTGTGATATTGTGCTTTAACAGTTTTAACTTCTTTATCTCAAAGTTTATGTGATCAATTTGCAATGTAAAGTTTCCCTATCAACCAACTGAATGGGAGCATTTCATTAGAAGTTGCTGAAAGGGAATACAGTATTTCTTCCCCGCTGAATATACACAGTGGGTAGGGAATTTGCCTTGCATGCAGACGAACTGGCCAACCCAGGTTCGACTCCTCCACCCCTCTAGGAGAGCCCGGCAAGCTACCAAGAATATCTCTTCCACATGGCAAAGTCTGGCAAGCTACCCATGACATAATCGATATGCCAAACACAGTTTCACAATGGAGATGTTATTGGCCCCGCCCGAGCAAATCAATGAACAACCGAAGGACAGTGACAATGACAGTAACAGAATATACTTTAGCAATGATTAAACCTGACGTACCACTTGAAGAGAGAGGGAAGCCTTTTTAAATGTGTATATTATTCCCCAAACTTTGTTAATTTTAATCTATAGAAGTGTTGAGAAAATACTTTGATGAGCATTCATACACATTTTAAAAAAACTTTTATTGGTGAAACACCATGCGGTACAGTTGTACACATACAAATTTTTGTGCTTGGGTTTCCATTATACAGTGATCGAGTACCCATCCCCCCACCAGTGCCCATTTTTCACCACCACTGATCCCAGTATCTCTGCCACCCCCCATCCCTTCCATCCCACCCTGCTTCTGTTGCAGGGCATTCCTTTTTGTTCTCTTTTGCCTTTTGGGTGCTGTGGTTTGCAAAAGAGGCATTGAGTGGCAGTTATGTTTGGTTTATAGTCTACTTTCAACATGCATCTCCCATCATGGGAGGATCCTCCCAACACCCTTTATTTGGTGCTCCCTTCTTTCTCTGAGCTGCCTTTTCCCCCAGAATGTGTGACTGGCCTCCAAGCTATGGAGGAGTGAAACTCCTGGTACTTATCTTGGCTATTCTTGGGTGTTAGTCTCCTATTTTGTTACTTTATGTTCCCCAGATGAAGAACATTCATACATTTGTGTTTAGATTCAACAGATAATTTTTGTCTATTATAAATTTTAATTTTCTTTTTTCTTCCCTCTTTTCTATGCTTCAGTTATAATTTAAATATTACTGAATTATGTTAAATTCCCTTACAAAGTTGAGAGAGATGGTATTTTTACTTTCATAAATATATTAGTATGGAAAATTGTTGAAAGTTTCTTAATGGTGTTTCTATTACTGGTACATCCTTCCATTACTGCATAAATTCCATATAGCCATAACATATTTTGATTTTTTATTTCAATTTTTACATTTCACTGGGGATTTCTTACATTAGTATACTAAAATCTAAGATATTATATGCCTCTCGTTTTTGTACAAAGTTTTAAACAGTAGAGTACTATTTTATTTAAAAATGCATGTGTTGCATCAGGCCAAAATCCATGATACATTGAAGACAAGGTCGGCGAATCCTCCACGATATTGAGACTAATGGTATCTTCAAAGAGGACACTCCACTCACCAAGTGGAAACAGAGACAAACAAATGGGGCTATCTTAAATTAAGAAGCTTCTGCACCTGAAAAGATACAATGACCAGAATACAAAGACAATCTTCCGAATGGGAAAAGTTATTAACCCGATACCTATCTAATAAAGGGTTGATATCAAGGATATACAAAGCACTGGTTGAACTCTACAAGAAGAAAACACCTAACCCCATCAAAACATGGGGTGATGAAATGAACAGAAACTTTCCCAAAGAAGAAATCTGAATGGCTAAGAGGCACATGAGGAAATGCTCCACGTCAGTAATCATCAGGGAGATTCAGACCAAAACAACAATGAGATATTATCTCTCACCACATAGACGGGTCCACATCCAAAAAAACAAAAGCAACAGGTGTTGGCATGGATGTGGCGAGAAAGGGACTCTGTTTCACTGCTGGTGGGAATGTCGACTGGGTCAGCCCTTTTGGAAAACAGTATAGAAGATTCTCAAAAAATTAGAAATTGAGCTCCCATTTGACCCAGCAATACCACTCCTGGGAATATATCCCAGAGAGGCAAAAAAGTACAGTTGAAATAACATCTGCACTGGTATGTTCATTGCTGCACTATTCACAATAGCCAAAATCCGGAAAACACCTGAGTGCTCAAGAACAGATGACTGGTTCAAGAAACTTTGTTACATCTACACGATGGATTACTATGCAACAGTTAGAAAAGATGAAGTCATGACATTTATATACAAGTGGTACTACATGGAAAGTATCATGCTAAGTGAAATGAGTCAGAAAGAGAGGGACATACAGAGAAAGATTGCTTTCATCTGGGGAATATAAAGTAACAAAATGTGAGATTATCACTTAAGAATAGCCGAGGTAAGTACCAGGTGGTTAACTCCATGGCTTGGAGGCCAGCCACACATGCACGGAAGAAGACAACTCAGATGCAGAGAGGAGCACCAAGTAAAGGGTGTTGGCAGGATCCTCCCAGGATGGGAGAAGCATGCTGAAAGTAGACTATAGACTAAACACGGTTGCCACTCAATGCCTCTTTTGCAAACCACAACACCTAAAAGGAGAGAGAGGGAACACAAGGGAATGCCCTGCCACAGGGGTGGGGTGGGATGGGGAGGTGGGGTGTGGGAGGGATGCTGGGAGCACTGGGGGTGGGGAATGGGCACTGGTGGAATGATGGGCACTCAGTCATTGTATAACTGAAACCCAAGCACAAAAATGTGTAAGTCTACAACTGTACCTCATGGTGTTTCACTAATAAAAATTTAAATAAATATATAAAGAAATAAAAATGCATGTGTGAGGTGGGGCCAGAGAATCAGTCCAATAGTACCAGCTAGAGGGAGGGCGCTTGACTTGAACTCAGGCAACTTGGGTTCAGTCCACTGCATCCGATATGGTCTCTAGAACCCCACCTGGTATGATTCCTGAGCACAGAGTCAGGAGTAAGCCCTGAGCACAACTCGGAGGAAGAAAGGAAGGAAGGGAGAGAGGGATGAATGGAGGGAGGCAAGAAGTAAGAGAGGAAAGGAGGGGAGGAAGGTAGAGAAATAAGAAAAGATGTGTGGCTGTGTAAAAAACTCTTTAGTGGTGGCCAGGGCGTGGCCTCGACAGCTCTTCTCCTGCCTGTCAGGTTCTGGGTGACCCGGGGCCGCGCCCCCAGCTGGGGCAGCCCGGACCATGGGGCATATGGTGGAGGAGAAGGGTCAAGACGGTTGATTGATCAGATGCCATTTATTCCATTCTCCCCACACGTCAGGCTGCCATTCGAATCTGCTCTGCTCCTCATTCACGTCACCCCCTGTCTCTCCGCTCATCTCTGCACTCTCTTTCGCAGCCTGGGCTCTCTCTCTCTCTCTCCATGTGCCTGCTCCAGTATTCTTCCACATTCTTCTCTCTCTGTCCCCCTTGCTATTCGCTCTGTGGTCCATCTTGCCGACCTGCTCTCTCTCTCTCATTCTCCAACTCTCTTGCCTCTCCAACTCCCCTACACTCTGGGCTGACACTGAACCCAGTCAGGGAGCAAAATCAACATCAGATAGCACTTCCTGAGAGCCCACCAAATTCAAAGAAAACACCACCTAAAAGGTATTTCAAAGTCCTTTCTGACTGCCCCAGGCAAAATACCTCCTAAGGTCTTTTTGTCCTTTCCTCAGTCCAATATCTATCAACATCTTAAGACTAGTTTTTTTTGTATGGACACAGTAAGAGATACCATTGAGGCTTGTAGGGCAGCTCTCAGGGGAACAGCTTGCCACAGACTCAGACTACAGAGCTCAGGCCATATTAATCATTCCTAACCCTAGCAGGGTCCGAATCTAGTTATTACATTTTGGATCATGTCAGAATTTCTCCATGCCCAAATCCTTAACTTATAGTTAAGCATTATGGCACTTTGGCCAGGCCCATCTCGACGCTAGGGTACTATATAGCTTACCTTTTGCCCTGGCTCCATCCAGTCCCTCATAGGGACCCTGCTTTTGGGGGTGCTAGGAAGTCAGAGCAGCTGAGGCTTAGGTGAGACAACAGATGCCCAGGAGGAAAATAACACTGAGAGTCATATTACAAAGGCATAGCATATACTGTCTTCTTGTATCCATACAAAAAGGGCATTGCTCTGAATTAACTATGCAAAGGACTTAGGGAGAAGAGAAAAACAATATTTACTAGTCAACAGAGCACTAAGAAAGAAGTTACAAATAAACACAGAGGAATGGGAGTACTGTGATGGGAGCAACCCAATAAATCTAATTTACCTGAGGCTCTGCAGGAAGGACAAAACAGTGTTATCCTACAGGGTTGGACAGGCAACTCAGTTGCCTGAGTGCATGGAGACCTAGGTTTCATCCCAGACTCTATCTGGTCTTCTGAGTCCCTCCAGGAGCAACCCCTGGACAATGCTCTGGGAGTAGCTCTGAGCACTGCCAGTATAACTCCACACTAAAATCATACTAAACTCACACTAAAATCATAAGTGAAGGTTCAGTACTCTGGAAGCATTTAAACAGCCTTGAGTTTGGTAGATTCTACATCTGCATATCTGCCTTTAGCTTTTTCCCTCTGGGATAGTACATTCATCATTTTCCACCCATTTCTTCTTTACAACTGGTCTATTTAAACTTTCTATCTCCACTACAATTAAGTTTATTAGATCAATTTCAGTTTTCTATGAAATTATGTGTTCAATCCCAATAAAATTTGAAATCTGTTATGATTTTATTTGATTTCCTGCTTCAGTTGTTAGTCCCACTTGAATATTTCTAATTTTGATGTCTCTCAAAGTCAGAAGTTGATATTCTTTTCTTCTAATGCGTTATTTTCAATTTTGGCTAGCACAGCGGGTAGGGCGTTCGCCTTACAAGTGGCCAACATGGCCGACCCGAGTTGGATTCCTCCGCCCCTCTCGGAGAGCCCGGCAAGCTACCGAGAATATTCGATATGCCAGACACAGTAACAACCAAGTCTCCAATGGAGACGTTACTGTGCCCGCTCGAGCAAATCGACGACTATTTCTAGTGTTAGCTTTAATGTTCTTATAGCTTTGAAGCTGGATTTTTAATTTATTTTCAATCTTTAGCTTTGCCAATAATTCTTTTTATATTTTTTCTGGAGTGGGCCACACCGGGCAATGCTCAGGGCTTCCTCCTGGCTCTACACTCAGGGATCACTTACGGCGGGGGTCAAGACCATATGGGATGCCAGGGATGGAATACAGGTCAGGTGCCTGCAAGGCAAGCACCCAACCTCTGTACTATTGCTTCAACCCCTTGTCAATAAATTTTTATAGGGGCTATGCCCAGCAATTGTTAGGATAAGGGACCACTCCTAGTAATACTTATAAGCTGCAGGCTGAAGTGTGACGCTTGAGTCCATCAGTATTTGGGGGCAACCTGGGCTACACCCAGTGGGGCTCAGTGAGGAGATCTGGGGGAGGGTGGCACCGGATTTGTTTCCCAGGAGCTCCAGCTCCAGGAGACTGCTGGGGGGGGGTGACGGTCCCCCATCCCCAGCCCACCCCACACACAAGTTCGCCAGCGCCGCGCAGTCATGAGTTACTATTTTCTTGAACATTTATTTTTATTTTATTTTATTTTTAATTTTGATAAGTGAGACTCCAGGAGGTAGTGTTTCACGTGCTCTCCTGCGATCCCTAGCAGCAAAAGAGCCGCTGCAGCCTGCTCAGGGAGCTGTCATGCCGGGGCGGCTGTGCTGCACTGGAGAGGGTAGAAGGACCCCTTGGGCTCCGTCCCCGCCTGTGTCCAGGCCAAAATGGCCACCACCTTCTCCTCCTGTGTCCACAAGGCCCGTCCCGGTCACCGTGGATTGTTGGAGCACTAGCCTGCCACTCGGCCCCCTCAGGGCGCTGGTCCTGGGGGAAGGCCCGGCTCACAGTGGGGGAGGCTGGCAGCTGCACCCCCGGGAGTCTCAGGGGGGGTGTTCCCAGAAGGAAGGAGGGAACGGACGGGCAGTCCTGTCCCTGAGGTGGGCTCTGGCCAGCGGTAGGCTGGGCAAGGCAGACGGAGAAAAAGAACAGGACCGGCCTATACAGGGCCGGGGCTGGGGGCCTGGCCGATGGCGTTGCCGGTGAACGGCCAGTGTCCGCATGGACTACAAGTGCAGCCCTGTCGTGTTCTGGGTTTGGTGACTCCTCGCCACGCAGAGAGGGCAGAGCCTCGGGGAGCTGCTGCCACCCCCAAAGGACCACGATCTGGAGAGTTGCTGGGCGTCTGACCCCCAACACGCCTGCCCCCCGGAGGAGCAGCACCCTGACTCGGGTCGGGGCGTGGAGGCCACGGTCTGCACGGCGGTCTGGGGCCCATGGGCACAAGGGCACGCCGTGAGGCTTGGCAGGACACAGGGTCCCCAGGGTGATCTGGGCTGGGCTCTGCCTCATGCCCCCGACTATTCGGCCGACTCCTGCAAGGTGAGCCAGCAACATAGAGAACTTAGGCACCGGAGGGTGGCCTGCGCACCTGTTGCCCAAAAAGGAGCCAGGGTGGAGCAGTGTGTGCAGACCCCCCCACTGTGTCCGAGTTGGTCTCCGGTCTGTGGGAGGCTGGACGAGGGCCAGGGGCCTGGCAGATGTTGTTGAAGTTGTGGCTAGAGGCCGGGAATAGCCAGGAAGAAAAAAGCCGCAAGTGTCCCAACAGACTCCCCGAAGTGCAGCCCAGTCGTGTCCTGGTTGTGGCAACTCCTCGCCATGGAGAGCAGGCAGAGCCTCGGGGAGCTGCTGCCACCCCCAAAGGATCACGATCTGGAGAGCTGCTGGGCGTCTGACCCACCAAACGCCTGCCCCCCAGAGGAACAGCACCCTGACTCGGGTCGGGGCGTGGAGGCCACGGTCTGCATGGCGGTCTGGGGCCCATGGGCACAAGGACACGCTGTGGGGCCTGGCAGGACACAGGGTCCCCTGGGTGCTCTGGGCCAGGCTGTGCCTCATACCGCTGACTCTTAGGCCGACTCGGGAAAGCTGAGCCGGCAAAAGAGACCCCTCAGGCGTCAGAGGGTGGCCTAAGCGGCTGTTTCCCAGAAGGAACCGGGAGCCAGGGTGGAGCAATCCGTACAGAGATGCCCTCTGTGTCCCAGGGGCGGGTAGAGAGGTGGATCTACCAAAGTACAGCTGATCGGCGCATGGGGCAGCAGGGGACATGAAGAGGCAAGGATGCCCTGCGGCTCGTTCCCAGCGTGCAGAAAACGGGGGGACGTGGTACAGTGGCATACGCTGGAGGCGGGGGTCCTGTGGCTGGAGCCATTGTCTGCAGAGGACACAGGGCACAAGGTTGGAGCCAGGAGGAGAGAGTAGAGGCCCCTGCTGACATGGGTGGGAGACCCCGGCACCCCCACAGCCTGAGCCCCTCCCCCTCCTAAGGTCCATGAGGTCACAGTAGCCTCTGCCCTCTCCCAGGGCCCCCCCGGCCAATTCTTGGCTCACTGCACTGTCCCCATGGGAGCACTCGGTCCTGAGGTGTCTGGGGCGGCGGGGGATAGTCACCTGGTCAGCTCACTGCTCTCCCGCGGTGAAGACGGGCTCCTGCCAGGGAGGAGGGGCCGTCAGGGGTCATGCACAGCTTCCCAGCAAGCCCTGTCTGAGCCCCAAGACCTGCCCAGCCCGTGCCCGAGGCTCCCTGAGGCACCTGCTTCCGGGGAAAGGCCGGGCACACCAGCTCTGGGAACCCAGAGCCCAGTGTCCCTCAGGGACCTGTCGTCCACACTCCTGGGAACCTTCGTCTGTCCTGTGTCCCCCGCCCACCTGGAGGGCAGTTCAACTGCTTCCCACCCTGGTGTGGTTCACTGGGACCCCCAAGGCCTCAGGCTCTGCCTGTCTCCCTCCCGACTCTCCTCCAGTGCCCTCACGGGGCCGCTGTCCACAGGGACATCTTCAACTTGTAGCCTGGCCCGTATGGCCAAACAGGGAGTGTGCCCTGGCAGAGCCCAGGCGGGAAAGCCGACCCCCTCACCTCGGTGTGTGCAGAGCCTCTCCTCCTCCAGGCAGCCTTCCAGTGCTGAGAAGAAAGGGGGAGTGAGGGCCTGGGCCTCTCAGAAACTCAAGGAGCCTCCCCAGGCCTGGGCTCCTGCAGGGAACTGCAGGCTGGGCTCTCGCTTGATTCAGTCCCAGGGACGCTGAGCCCATTTTCAGTCCCTGTCAGGCCAGCACCCAGGTGCCAGCAGCACCCTGACCAGTCTGTGCACTGTGCTGCCTCACAGAGGCCCTGGGCCCCCTCTGAGGGTTTCTCAGGTCACCACTGTCCTGTTGGCCCCCGTGGAGGCCCCTGTGTGAGTGACCCCTGCCCCCGCAGGTCAGGGGGGAAGCGTGTACTCTCCCCGGAGCTGGGATCCCACAGGGACAGCTATTTCTCCCACAGTGCGGGAGGGGGTCTCCCACACAGACTCTGGCCCTGAGGTAACTGGGTCCCCCGGAATACCTCGCCCTGTGCCTCACGTCTGCGAGAGAGAGGACTGATGCTCTCATCTGGCCACATGCCCCGTCTGCTTCTTTCAAACACACCTGCCCTCCGTCCCCCAGGACGTCTCCAGACTCTACCTGGTGCTGTTCCTTGACCGCAAACGGAAAACACATTTTTTCAGCAAAATCCAAAATAGAATGCCATTAAACCCCGAAAGGTAGGGGTCCTCAATCCAGAGAACCAGCCATTCGGGTAGATGTTCAGGAGTAATAGGAGAATAAGTGTGAGAATCCATGTAGAAGAGATCAGACAAGTATTCGCTTGCCTGTGGCAACTGAGCCAGAGAGCAGCAGGCCCGTTTATATACACTCTGCTGACATCACGGAACCCTGCGGAGTCACAAAGGGTCCCGGGCCGGGGAGGGGACCCCATGCATGGCTGCCACCAGCCCTGCCCCACTCAGGCCTGAGTGGTCTCTCTACCTGCCTAGGCCTTAGGTTGCCCTGTCCTCCCTTCCCGCCCTTTACAAGCCCCGAGCCCTGCCTCCTGGGCCTGGCCTTGTTCTCTCAGGAAACCAGTCACCCCCTGCGTCTGCGCTTGCTGTCTGTCTGCCTCACCGAGCCTCTGACCCTGGCACTTTCCTCTCGGCAGTGTCCTTGTTTCACATCCTCTTTCCTCCAGACACTCCCAGCAATGTTCCCACATGAACCTGGGCCTCGAGCATCCAGCCCTCTCCCACTGCGTTGGAGCCTCAAAATCCGCCACATTAGTTTGGTCTTTGCTCATCCTTTACCAAACATCTTTATTTTTTAAATAAAAACTCTTTCTTTGAAACAAACAAATGAAACAATTATTTTACTATTGTGTACATACACTAGACTCTCAAAGTGTAATTATTTGGCAACTTTTTTTTGTTTCTGGGGGGCCACACCTGGTGATGCCCAGGGCTTCTCTTGGCTCTGCATTCAGGAATTACTCCTTGTGGTACTTGAGGACCCATGGAGGATGCCAGGGATCGAAGGCAGCTTCTCCACGGTACTATCTCTTAAGCTTTCGGCGTTTTAAAGGAATATAATCTGAATATCAATTTTTTAATGATTTTTACTCGTTTTATATTCATAAAATAGTTCACAGGAGTTCATTACAGGTAACATTCAAACACCCATCCATCCAGTGAGCATCTTCCCACCACAACAAGAGGGAAGTGTGTGAAGGTTGTGGAAATTCATTCTGGGGCTAAATGTCAGTTTTAAGACTTTTCTCTTTGGGAAAAGTCCAGGTAGCGCTCTACTTTCAATATATAGAACTTTCCTTGTTCCTTTCCTCTTTAAATTTTATTTCTTTACTACTTCCATCATAGTTTTATCAGAACTTAATGTATTATCATAATATTTGCTTTAAAGTCTGTTATTGATTACCACTCATACATTCCACCATAAATATGTGTAAGTAGAAGGTAATATCAAATTTTCTTTGTAGATTAACTCCTAATTACAACTCTAAGTAAAATGTACTTGATCAATATTTCCTGTTTTGAGTAATATTTTTAAATATCATTTAACAGGTTCACTATCCACTGTAGCACTCTCCTCCCATTTTTCATCAATCTG
This sequence comes from Sorex fumeus, assembly GCF_029834395.1. Classification (NCBI taxonomy): domain Eukaryota; kingdom Metazoa; phylum Chordata; class Mammalia; order Eulipotyphla; family Soricidae; genus Sorex; species Sorex fumeus. Next base: position 22,332,386 of record NW_026606077.1, on the reverse strand, counting down.
CTCGAGCTGGCACCAGTAATGTCTTCATTGTGAGACTTGTTGTTACTCTTTTTGACATATCAAATACACCATGGACCTTCCCAGGATCTGCCGTGTGGACAGGATACTCTCGGTAGCTTGCCGGGCTCTCCAAGAGGGATGGAGGAATCAGACCCGGGTCAGCTGCGTGCAAGGTAAACGCCCTACCCACTGTGCTACCGCCTCATGTCCCCTTCCTTAATTCATGTCTTTATAGAATATTACTGCTACATTTCTTTTTTTTTTTCTTTTTGGGTTACACAGGAGAATGACTTACATCGCTTCTTGTTCCAGTCCTACTGATAGAAGTGCCTTCCATCAGAGGCTGTTTCTGCAGGTTCAGAAGGATTACTAGCTCTTTCATCTCTGCTCTGACTGCAAACACAGTATGTAATTGCACCATTCTCAAACCTCTTTCACGCTCTTGAAAAATAATGTCCGCTAGAGAGATTGTATAAGGTAAGTCACATGTCTCACATGCTGCTGACCTGGGTTCGAGCTCCAAAAATGTATAGTTCTTCTGAGCACCACCAGACATGATCCTTGAGTACAGAGCAGGATTAAAATTGAGCACTGCTGAATATGCCTGCCACCCAATAAAAGATAAAGTTTTTGGTGCCCAACCAGTTCACAAAGGTGAGGAAGTAGAAGCAGGACCCCACTTTCAACTAAGTGGGTGAGTCTGAGTGGTCTGGAAAGGGCCAAACCGACACTCTGGGGCCAGCAAGCTCCGGCAGTACAAGAAACAGTCCTCCCCTTCTCACATACCTCAGACCTAGCTAACCTTTAGATGTAAACATCCTCCCCTGTTTATCACAGCCCCTGGTCTGGCGAAGTCCCGCCCTACAGGATCCCAGTCCTTGACCTCCGGCCCGGAAATTGTAACTGAACATGTTTTCCTTCCTGTTTCTGACCATGTTTTCCTTCCTAGAGACTGTAACTCTTTGCCTGGTAACCGGGGCCAAACAATGTATCCTTTAACGCTTGCTCTCCTGTGCCTCGGTTTTCTTGTTTTGATTCTTTCTGCTCAGTGGAATTTCCTGGAGGGGTTTACAAGAGGAGAGCGAATGAAGAGAGGCTGTGAAGGCTGCTGGGGCCACTGAGCCTGCCGGGGGCTTGGCCCGCCCTGCTTCTGCGTTCCTCTGCGCCTCTGACTGCTGGACTGTCTCCGTGCACTTTGGTACAACGAAAAGTAAGGCACCCTTGCAATTGAACAGCACTGCCTATTGTTGACTTCCCAACTTTGACTTCACATCTTCTCAGCTTTCAGACAAGACAATTAAGAAAAATTAAAAATTTCTGAGATTTTTGTGTTACATAACTGATGACACCCACATCATTTGCCACCCCTTTATGCTATTCCTTACATTTTTCTCCAGAGCTTTCCTTTCCTTCCAATTTTCAATGTTTATATTCTTAGGGTAGTCTTTGGGGTCGTCACTTTCCTTTTTTTTTATGTAGGAGTCCTGCTATTTATGGAGCCACTGATTAGCTGATTGAATTGAGCATGAACTCCACCTTTTTTTTCATAATTTATTTTTTCTTTTATTTATTGAATCACTTTGGGAAAAGTTCCTAAGCTTTTGGGTTTAAGTCTTGGTGATACAATGATCAAACACCTTTCCCTTCACCAGTACTCATTTTTCACCACCAAGAATCCAAATATACCCCCCTCCCAACCCTCCCAATGCCTGTGAAGCAGATGATTTCTACTTAACTCTTTTCTACATTGATTACATTCATTATTTCGACAAAAGATGCACCATTATTTAGAATCCCCCCCCCCCCCCAACAACCAGAATTACTGAAAAGGCATTGTGAAATACTCTTTCCTATAGCTGGTTAACAGAATCATATAACGTTGCGCAGCTGCAATAGTGGCTGCGTGATTTTGGATTTCTGCAAAGAGCCAGATAATTACGAGATTGTTTTCTGTGCGTCTGGTGTTATGGCTGTGCTGGAGAGCTGCTACTGGGGGGCAACTCGTGACCTCGGTAGGGCATGAAAGACGAGCCGGTTCCACCCCCCTTCCAATGCGACTATAGTTGCCCTGTCACCGCGGACTCATACTTGGCTTTCCTATAAGCGCTGAGGCAGCAGGCACCATGCTGCTGTGGGGGGGGGGGGTTGGGGGGGAGAAGGCGGAAGGGAGCAACACCCTTTTGCTCCCGGGGAGGCATGGTGCTATATTTTAACCTATGGTCCATTCACTTTTCTGCTGCAAGCTGCCGGGCTCTGGACTAAGTCCTTTTACCTCTGGAGCCATGGCCATGCCAGAGAGCCGCTCCTGGGGGTAACTCGTGACCTCGGTAGGGCGTGAAGGATGAGCTGGTCTCCCTTCTCATGAGACTGCAGTTGCCCCGTCATGGCCAGCTCATATCTGGATTACAATAAGCTCTGAGGCGGCAGCCACCTTGCTGCTGCGGGGGGGGGGGGGGCGGGGGGGGGCAAGGCAGAAGGGATCAACACCCTTTCCTCCCAGAGAGGCATGGCGCTGTAGTTTAATGCTTGGTCCATTCACTTTTCTGCTGCAAGCTGCCATGCTCTGGATTAAGCCCTTTTTCCTCTAGAGCCATGGCCGTGCCGGTGAGCCGCTCGTAGGGGGCAACTCGTGACCTAGGTAGGGCGTGAAGGAAGAGCCACTACTGCCCCCTTTCCATGTGATTGCAGTTGTGGGGCTCTCACTTTCTTCCACACACTTTGGTTCATCTTTTCTAATCTTATGACCTTCATATGAGAAAGGATTCATCTGAAAAATCAGCATCACCTGCTTATATATCCGGACTGTATGTATACCCAGTAGCATCTGACATACAGGAGGCATGCAAAGCCACCAGGGGTGTTACAGGAATAGAGTACTATATGTGTTTGATTTTGTTTCTCTCCTTATCTAAAAAATGAGAAAGATCCTATGCTTACAAATGTTTCCTGTAAGAGTCGTCAAAAGTGTTCTCAGTTTCTTTCTACTTGTGTTTCTGGATCACATAAAATGTTGTTAGGGTGCGGTGTCAGATCTCCTTGCAGCAACAAGGACCACGTAGAGAATGCAACCCGCAAACAGGTAGTTTATTGTTTCTGGCTCATCAGGGTCAAGCCGGTTACACAGACACACAGGTCCCGTAGTTCCAGGCCAGACCCCGACCCAGGGTAAGGGAGTAACTTATATGGGCCCTCACTGACCATTACAGCAAAGACCACCATTATCATAACCAATAGATTTATAAGAATCCATTCTTAACCCATCCTATTTCTACTACTGAAAGTACATTGTTCCTGATCCTAGGAACTTGAAGGATAACATTTGGAGAAGTGGTTACATTGGATGAGCAAGTGATCATATCTTGCGAGGAGTATGCGGTTACATTTAATGAAAAAGCAGGCTCAGAGCATGTCCTGCAGGCACACTTAGTTATCGCTCTTACCTTGCAACCCACTTCCCTTGTCACCTACCCCCATTTGCACATACCCTGGGGCACCTGTATCCAGGCAGCAGCCCCCAGGAAAATAGCAATTTGCCGGGCTCTCCAAGAGGGGCGAAGGAATCAAACCTGGCTCGGCCGGGCTGGCTGCTGCGTACAAGGCAAACAGACTACCAACCTACCGCTGTGATATCGCTCCTGGGATTTGTAATTGGAAGACACAATTTTTTGTACTTCTAGATGGTGTGGGAAGGAAGGCCTGAGCAACATTTAGCAGTGCTCAAAGCTCACTTCTAGCTCTGTGCTCAGGGGTCACTACTGGTGGTGCTCTGGGACATGTGTGTTGCTGGAGATCAAACTTGGGTCAGCCACATACAAGACAAGCATCTTAACCCCTAAATCTCGGCCCCTAAAGAGAAAGTGTTTTTAATTAGAAGACACGATTTCCAGTGTTTGGCTTTGTAAGAGATATATTTTAAAAAGGTTAATCATAATTACCACCAAGTTTAAGATATTTAAAAATAGTGAGAAAAGACTTTTTTGAAACAACTCTAGGAAAGGAGCACTATTAAAACTGATATTGAGAACTAGTTCCATAATTAATAGTATTTTATGGCCAAATGACCGTGATCATGTAAACATTTCCAGACTTCCATACTTACAAGAACACTTTCAATTTGAATGTCTCACCACACGAACCAGCAGCAGCATTCCAGCTCTCCTCCTCCTAAAATGGTGCCTCTCCTCACTATCTCCCAGCCTCTGTCTCTTTACTTCAGTCACCACCTTCTGTTTTCACAGTCAGAATTAATTTTGATTCGGCTGTGTTTATGACTTAGGTAACTCTCTCTTCTGGGGCCGGAGTGATAGCACATCAGATAGGGCACTCACCCAACCCGGGTTTAATCCGTGGCATCCCCTGTGGTCCTCCAAGCACTGCCAGGAATGAATCCTGAGCACAGAGCCAGAAGGTGTTATGTCCTGGGAAGGTAATTTCGCTCGCACATTGACCAGACCAGATGCCAATGCAAGGGCCCTTGATTGTTAGCTCGAGCTAGGGTCCAAGTCTCATACAACGCAGTGGAGACTTGATAAGGACCCCAACTCCGAATTCTAAGCCATTGATATAGGATTGGGTTACATAGCAGCAGTTTTTGTAGGAACTGGCGATGTGGTTCCAATTTGGATCCCTGTCCAGTCCCGTGACTCCACTGCCAAGGCCCTCTCCACTTGGCTGGGGCCCACTGCCCATGGCCCCTCCTGATAGGCTGTTGCCACAGGGTGGTTTATCTGCCCAGGGTGGTATTTTTTTTTTGGCAGTGGGACTTTGTGATGGGGAAAAGCGAGACTTAGGCCTGCTGAGTTTTGGTCTTAAAGTGGAGTCTGTCATGGCTCCACTTCGGCCTCACAAAGGAAGTCCTTCTGAGCACTCCCTTGTGTGACCCCTACTCACCAACTAAAAGACTCTTCTAAATAACTTTCTAGGAAACTAATTTTTTTAGAATTATTAAAAATTATAGTCCGCGTATACTTTGTAGTTGACACTGAAAATAGGTATTTTTAGTTAGTACAGCCAATTAAGAATTTCTTTCCTTTTCAAGTATATCTTTCCATGAAAAATCATTAGGACATTAAAATAAATGGAAATCTTAGATGCAGATTTGGAATCATTCTTTCACTCTATTAAAACAGAATTTCAAAATTTGACAAAATATTAACTAATAACATTTCTCACTTAATCACTTAATCACTTAACTTCCCGTTAGTCGACGAGTTGCTCAAGCAGGCGCCAGTAATGTCTCCATTTGTCCCTGTCGCGTGCTAGTGGGCGGTCACGCGGTCTTTTGACAGCCCGTGGAATCTAGTCAGTAACAGCTCTAGTCCAGCGGTCGTCTTTAAATCTCATTACGTGACCAGCCCATCTGATTTTTGACACCTTGGCAAATGAGACAGCGTCCCTGATTCTTGATCATCGACAGATGTCAGAACTCCGGATTCTTTCTCTCATTTGAGTGAAACGTGATATTCCAAGCATAGCTCTTTCTATTCTTCTTTGGGAGACCTGAATAGCTTTCTCATCCTGTTTGCGTAGGGCCCAGGTCTCTGAGGCATAGGTCAATGCAGGAAGAACAGTGGAATCAAAGAGATGTGCCCGGAGCCGGAGGTTCTTCGTCCTCTTAGCTATTTCTTCGACGTTCCTGAAGGCGTTCCAAGCTGCTCTCTTCCTCATGCACAGCTCGGGTGCCAGGTCATTTGTCATGTTGACTTCTCAACCTAGGTACACATAGCTGTTGCATTCGGAGATGGTCGTTCCGTTGAGAGTGAATGGGGCATCAGGAACGAGGCTGTTTCTCGTAAACATTTTCTTCGTAAGATTCAGCTGTAGTCCTACCTTTCCACACTCACGGTCAAAGTCGGCCAGCATTTGTGCCGCTTGGCTGATGTTTGGTGTTATTAAAACAATGTCATCAGCAAAGCGGAGGTGGTGTAGTTGCCGACCATCTATCTTCACTCCCATTCCTTCCCATTCTAGTCCTCGCATGATTTTCTCGAGGGTGGCACTGAAGGGTTTCGGTGAAATGGTATCACCCTGCCAAACCCCTCTCTTGACATCAACGATCACTTCTTTGTAGAATGGTGAGATCCTGGTAGTGAATCCATAAAAGAGCTCACGGAGGATCTTGATGTATTGGGCTTGAATGCCCTGATTGGCTAGGGCTTTAATGACCGCTTCCGTCTGAACAGAATCAAAGGCCTTCTTTAAATCAGGGAACGTTAAACAGAGTGGCATCTTGAACTCCCTAGAAACCTCCATGAGTTTGGTTATCGTGTGGATATGGTCGATGGTGCTGAATCCTTCGCAGAACCCAGCTTGCTCGCATGGTTGTCCTTCATCTAGTGTTCTGCTAATCCTATTAAGGATGACTCGAGTGAACAACTTGTAGATGACAGAAAGTAGGCAGATCGGGCGATAGTTGCCAATGTCATGAATGTCTCCCTTCTTGAACAGTAGTACGGTCCTGCTGGTTTTCCATTGGGATGGAACCTTGCATTCAGACAGGTAGCGAGTGAAGGGCCAAGCCAGTGTATTGATGAGTACTGATGGCAGGTTCTTCAGGTGTTCAGGTCTAACCTTGTCTGGGCCGGGTGCTGTTTGTTTCTTTACCGACGAAATGGCGTGTCAGATTTCGGGAGGGAGAACGTTGGGAACGGCATATCCATCCTGTGGAATTTGGTATGTTGGCAAGTGGACATGGCTATCGAAAAGATTGGAGTAGAAGTCATGGATAATCTTCTCCATTGCCATTCTGGAGGATGTGAAGGATCCATCAGGACGTCGGAGGGCAGCCATCTTGGTCTTGTAGTTGGCGAAGGACAGGCGGGCGTAACGAATACCTTTCCCAGCTTCTGCCGCATCTACCAGTACTTCTGCTCTTCTCTCTTTGAGGTCTTTCTTGATCGCATCTCTGCACTGCTTTGCGAGCTCGACGTTAGCTTGCGGTTGCCTGGGGCATGCGCCAAACCACGCTGACGATTTTAGCTCAAGAGTTTTTGAAAACAGGCGTTTTTTTTTGTGGCTATCTCGCTCTTGGCGTTCCTCGCACAGTCATGGAGGTGCTGAACCAGTCGATCGTATTCCTCACCAATGTTGTCAACAATGGCATCTTCCCATGTTGCCGCAATAGTGCCAAAGAGTTCCCAGTTGGTGGTCGTTCTGGGAGTTCTCTTCTTGAACTTTGCAGCCCTTTCTCCCCGCTCTGTGAAGTAGAATTTCGCACGAAGGAGACGGTGGTCCGATCCCGTTTGGAATTTTGGGACAACAGCGACATCGGTCAGGCAAAACCCTCAATTGAATATGATGTGGTCTATTTCGTTGTGGAATCGTCCACCGGGAGACTCCCATGTCCAACGTTTAGATTCTGCCTTCTGGAACTGTGAGTTACCATGGATGGTCTTGGTCGACATGATGAACTCAGACAGTCTCTCACCCTGTTCGTTCCGTTCTAGGCCATGGGTCCCGATGTGAAGTTCTTCAGCTGATCTTCTCGGTCCTATCTTGGCATTAAATTCACCAACAATGATCTTGTAGAAGGTGTGGTCTTCTTTATAGAACTTCTCCAGCTCCATGTAGAACTTCTCGATTTCTCTGTCATTATAATGAGATGTTGGTGCGTAGACAACGAAGATAGAAACGGCAGGCAGTAAGCCACATCTATTCAAATGTAAACGTCCAATTCGCATTGTGAGGCATTCAGTGAATCAATACTCTTGGCCAAGTTTGTGTTGAAAAGGATACTGATGCCTCCGACACCTCTTTTATCGCATATTCCGAGGAAAAATTCTTCTCCAGTGTCAAAAACTGCATGGTGAGATTCGTGCCTTCTTGTCTCGGTCAGACCAATGATGGCATACTTGATCATTCGCGCTTCTAACATCAGGTCCTCGATGGATGTATCTGATGCTAGCGTACGTGCATTGAAAGTACAGATGATCATTTTTGTCTTCCTTCGTTGTGGCAGCCTAGTATGGCCTTGAGATTTTGTCGGCCTCTCCTTTCTCATCCTTCTCAGTGCTGCCACGTCGGTGAAGCCTTCAGGGTCAGGTGAATGAGACCAGTGTTAGTTACTGGTTTTGGCATATCGAATACACAACGGATAGCTTGCCAGGCTCTTCCGTGCGGGAGGAAAACTCTCGGTAGCTTGCCAGTCTTTCCGAGAGGGATAGAGGCTTTTGGAGCGACCTCCAATCACCCTTGTAGGTGTTACGTATTTGAACCCTACAAATATGGTACGACAATTCCGGAAGATGGGTATTTAATGTCTTATGATGTGTTGCGCGGCCCGAAGTGGCTGCACAGATCCGGAAAGCATCCTGGAGTGTGGTGAACGCTGGGTAGTGGAGGTAGTGTCACTAAAATTTTCTCACTACAATTGTTTAATATTTGGAGGAAGTCATACAATTTTGATTTAGTGTTTCAAAAACTATTTTGGTAGTCTAATCTGATTGCCATCTGCTTAAGTACTTCCATTTTGAGGGAAGCTGGGGAGGCTGTCCCTAGCTACGTCCCTGTAGACCATCTTCACCCTCTAAGACCCATATGGGGACACGCCCCAGGGACAGCTGGCCACTGTGTGGGACACTCACAGCAGCATGCGTAGGTGAAGCTGGAAGAAGGGGAGCTGTGGGGTGCATGAGGGAGACAAAGGCAGAGGCCAGGTGTCCTCGGGATTTATTTCCTGTGGCTCCCATCCCAACCTTCGCTCTCTCCCCTTGCACTGGGAGCCCCTGGGGTGCAGTGTCCCTGGCTCACCATGACTCCCCAACACTGCTGCTCTAGACTGTGTATCTAAAGACAGTCCTGGGAAAGGGGTCATTTCTCAGGGTGCGTTTCCAGGGTAACGCACAGTGTCCCATTGGAAAGGGGCCTTTGTGCACCCCCTCCACGCCCAGATGTTGACGCACACCCCGTGTCCACCTCTGCCCCCGTCTTCACATGCGGCTTCCGGGAGCATCTGCGCCTGGTTCTCCCCCGCACAGGCTCCAGGACATGGCGGGGGTGGGCTGGGACAGGGGGCTCTACGCTGTCGTGAGGGCAGCAGTGACCCACCTTTTCGGGGGGAGGGTGGCACCGGATTTGTTTCCCAGGAGCTCCAGCTCCAGGAGACTGCTGGATGGGGGGTGACGGTCCACCATCCCCCGCCCACCACACACACAAGTTCGCCAGCGCCGCGCAGACATGAGTTACTATTTTCTTGAACATTTATTTTTATTTTATTTTATCTTTAATTTTGATAAGTGAGACTCCAGGAGGTAGTGTTTCACGTGCTCTCCTGCGATCCCCAGCAGCAAAAGAGCCGCTGCAGCCTGCTCCGGAAGCTGTCATGCCGGGGCGGCTGTGCTGCACTGGAGAGGGTAGAGGGACCCCTTGGGCTCCATCCCCGCCTGTGTCCAGGCCAAAATGGCCACCACGTTCTCCTTCTGTGTCCACGAGGCCCGTCCCGGTCACCGTGGATTGTTGGAGCACTAGCATGCCTCTCGGTCCCCTCGGGGCGCTGGTCCTGGGGAAAGGCCCGGCTCACAGCGGGGGAGGCTGGCAGCTGCACCCCCGGGAGTCTCAGGGGGGGTGTTCCCAGAAGGAAGGAGGGAACGGACGGGCAGTCTTGTCCCTGAGGTGGGCTCTGGCCAGCGGGAGGCTGGGCAGGGCAGACGGAGAGAAAGAACAGGACCGGCCTATACAGGGCCGGGGCTGGGGGCCTGGCCGATGGCGTTGCCGGTGAACGGCCAGTGTCCGCATGGACTACAAGTGCAGCCCTGTCGTGTTCTGGGTTTGGTGACTCCTCGCCACGCAGAGAGGGCAGAGCCTCGGGGAGCTGCTGCCACCCCCAAAGGACCACGATCTGGAGAGTTGCTGGGCGTCTGACCCCCAACACGCCTGCCCCCCGGAGGAGCAGCACCCTGACTCGGGTCGGGGCGTGGAGGCCACGGTCTGCACGGCGGTCTGGGGCCCATGGGCACAAGGGCACGCCGTGAGGCTTGGCAGGACACAGGGTCCCCAGGGTGATCTGGGCTGGGCTCTGCCTCATGCCCGCGACTCTTCGGCGGGCTCCTGCGAGGTGAGCCGGCAACATAGAGAACTTAGGCACCGGAGGGTGGCCTGCGCACCTGTTGCCCAAAAAGGAGCCAGGGTGGAGCAGTGTGTGCAGACCCGCCCTCTGTGTCTGAGTTGGGCTCCGGTCTGTGAGAGGCTGGACGAGGGCCAGGGGCCTGGCAGATGTTGTTGAAGTTGTGGCTAGAGGCCGGGAATAGCCAGGAAGAAAAAAGCCGCACGTGTCCCAACAGACTCCCCGAAGTGCAGCCCAGTCGTGTCCTGGTTGTGGCAACTCCTCGCCATGGAGAGCAGGCAGAGCCTCGGGGAGCTGCTGCCACCCTCAAAGGATCACGATCTGGAGAGCTGCTGGGCGTCTGACCCCCCAAACGCCTGCCCCCCAGAGGAGCAGCACCCTGACTCGGGTCGGGGCGTGGAGGCCACGGTCTGCATGGCGGTCTGGCGCCCATGGGCACAAGGACACGCTGTGGGCCCTGGCAGGACACAGGGTCCCCTGGGTGCTCTGGGCCAGGCTCTGCCTCATACCGCTGACTCTTAGGCTGACTCGGGAAAGCTGAGCCGGCAGCAGAGACCCCTCAGGCGTCAGAGGGTGGCCTAAGCGGCTGTTTCCCAGAAGGAACCTGGAGCCAGGGTGGAGCAGTCCATACAGAGATGCCCTCTGTGTCCCAGGGGCGGGTAGAGAGGTTGATCTACTGAAGTACAGCTGATCGGTACCCGGGGCAGCAGGGGACATGAAGAGGCAAGGATGCCCTGCGGCTCGTTCCCAGCGTTCAGAAAATGGGGGGACGTGGTACATAGGCATACGCTGGCAGCGGGGCTCCTGTGGCTGGAGCCATTGTCTGCAGAGGACACAGGGCACAAGGTTGGAGCCAGGAGAGGAGTAGAGGCCCCTGCTTTCATGGGTGGGAGACCCCCGGCACCCCCACAGCCTGAGCCCCTACCCCTCCTCAGGTCCATGAGGTCACAGTAGCCTCTGCCCTCTCCCAGGGCCCTCCCCGGCCATTTCTTGGCTCACTGCACTGTCCCCATGGGAGCACTCGGTCCTGAGGTGTCTGGGGAGGCGGGGGATAGTCACCTGGTCAGCTCACTGCTCTCCCGCGGTGAAGATGGGCTCCTGCCAGGGAGGAGGGGCCGTCAGGAGTCATGCACAGCTTCCCAGCCAGCCCTGTCTGAGCCCCAAGACCTGCCCAGCCCGTGCCCGAGGCTCCCTGAGGCACCTGCTTCCGGGGAAAGGCCGGACACACCAGCTCCGGGAACCCAGAGCCCAGTGTCCCTCAGGGACCTGTCGTCCACACTCCTGGGAACCTTGGTCTGTCCTGTGTCCCCCGCCCACCTGGAGGGCAGATCCACTGATTCCCACCCTGGTGTGGTTCACTGGGACCCCCAAGGCCTCAGGCTCTGCCTGTCTCCCTCCTGACTCTCCTCCAGTGCCCTCACGGGGCCGCTGTCCACAGGGACATCTTCAACTTGTAGCCTGGCCCGGATGGCCAGGACAGGGAGTGTGCCCTGGCAGAGCCCAGGCGGGAAAGCCAACCCCCTCACCTCGGTGTGTGCAGAGCCTCTCCTCCTCCAGGCAGCCTTCCAGTGCTGAGAAGAAAGCGGGAGTGAGGGCCTGGCCCTCTCAGAAACTCTAGGAGCCTCCCCAGGCCTGGGCTCCTGCAGGGAACTGCAGGCTGGGCTCTCGCCTGATTCAGTCCCAGGGACGCTGAGCCCATTCTCAATCCCTGTCAGGCCAGCACCCTGGTGCCAGCAGCCCCCTGACCAGTCTGTGCACTGTGCTGCCTCACAGAGGCCCTGGGCCCCCTCTGAGGGTCTCTCAGGTCACCACTGTCCTGTTGGCCCCCGTGGAGGCCCCTGTGTGAGTGACCCCTGCCCCCGCAGGTCAGGGGGGAAGCGTGTACTCTCCCCGGAGCTGGGATCCCACAGGGACAGCTATTTCTCCCACAGTGCGGGAGGGGGTCTCCCACACAGACTCTGGCCCTGAGGTAACTGGGTCCCCCGGAATACCTCGCCCTTTGCCTCACGTCTGCGAGAGAGAGGACTGATGCTCTCATCTGGCCACACGCCCCGTCTGCTTCTTTCAAACACACCTGCCCTCAGTCCCCCAGGACGTCTCCAGACTCTACCTGGTGCTGTTCCTTGACCGCAAACCGAAAACACATTTTTTCAGCAAAATCCAAAATTGAATGCCATTAAACCCCGAAAGGTAGGGGTCCTCAATCTAGAGAACCAGCCATTCGGGTAGATGTTCAGGAGTAATAGGAGAATAAGTGTGAGAATCCATGTAGAAGAGATCAGACAAGTATTCGCTTGCCTGTGGCAACTGAGCCAGAGAGCAGCAGGCCCGTTTATATACACTCTGCTGACATCACGGAACCCTGCGGAGTCACAAAGGGTCCCGGGCCGGCGAGGGGACCCCATGCAAGGCTGCCACCAGCCCTGCCCCACTCGGGCCTGAGTGGTCTCTCTACCAGCCTAGGCCTTAGGTTGCCCTGCCCTCACTTCCCGCCCTTTTCAAGCCCCGAGCCCTGCCTCCTGGGCCTGGCCTTGTTCTCTCAGGAACCCAGTCACCCCCTGCGTCTGCGCTTGCCGTCTGTCTGCCTCACCGAGCCTCTGACCCTGGCACTTTCCTCTCGGCAGTGTCCTTGTTTCACATCCTCTTTCCTCCAGACTCTCCCAGCAATGTTCCCACATGAACCTGGGCCTCGAGCATCCAGCCCTCTCCCACTGCGTTGGAGCCTCAAAATCCGCCACATTAGTTTGGTCTTTGCTCAGCCTTTACCAAACATCTTTATGTTTTAAATAAAAACTCTTTCTTTGAATCAAACAAATGAAACAATTATTTTACTATTGTGTACATACACTAGACTCTCAAAGTGTAAATATTTGGCAATTTTTTTTTGTTTCTGGGGGGCCACACCTGGTGATGCCCAGGGCTTCTCTTGGCTCTGCATTCAGGAATTACTCCTTGTGGTACTTGAGGACCCATGGAGGATGCCAGGGTTCGAAGCCAGCTTCTCCACGGTACTATCTCTTAAGCTTTCGGCGTTTTTAAGGAATATAATCTGAATATCATTTTTTAATGATTTTTACACGTTTTATATTCATAAAGTAGTTCACAGGAGTTCATTACAGGTAACATTCAAACACCCATCCAGCCAGTGAGCATCTTCCCACCACAACAAGAGGGAAGTGTGTGAAGGTTGTGGAAATTCATTCTGGGGCTAAATGTCAATTTGTAAGACTTTTCTCTTTGGGAAAAGTCCAGGTAGCGCTCTACTTTCAATATATAGAACTTTCCTTGTTCCTTTCCTCTTTAAATTTTATTTCTTTTCTACTTCCATCATAGTTTTATCAGAACTTAATGTATTATCATAATTTTTGCTTTAAAGGCTGTTATTGATTACCCCTCATACATTCCACCATAAATATGTGTAAGTAGAAACTAATATCAAATTTTCTTTGTAGATTAACTCCTAATTACAACTCTCAGTAAAATGTACTTGATCAATATTTCCTGTTTTGAGTAATATTTTTAAATATTATTTAACAGGTTCACTATCCACTGTAGCACTCTCCTCCCATTTTTCATCAATCTGCTCGAGCTGGCACCAGTAATGTCTTCATTGTGAGACTTGTTGTTACTGTTTTTGACATATCAAATACACCATGGACCTTGCCAGGCTCTGTCGTGTGGACAGGATACTCTCGGTAGCTTGCCGGGCTCTCCAAGAGGGATGGAGGAATCAGACCCGGTCAGCTGCGTGCAAGGTAAACGCCCTACCCACTGTGCTACCGCCTCATGTCCCCTTCCTTAATTCATGTCTTTATAGAATATTACTGCTACATTCCTTTTTTTTTCTTTTTGGGTTACACAGGAGAATGACTTACATCGCTTCTTCTGTCAGTCCTACTGATAGAAGTGCCTTCCATCAGAGGCTGTTCCTGCAGGTTCAGAAGGATTACTAGCTCTTTCATCTCTGCTCTGACTGCAAACACAGTATGTAATTGCACCATTCTCAAACCTCTTTCACGCTCTTGAAAAATAATGTCCGCTAGAGAGATTGTATAAGGTAAGTCACATGTCTCACATGCTGCTGACCTGGGTTCGAGCTCCAAAAATGTATAGTTCTTCTGAGCACCACCAGACATGATCCTTGAGTACAGAGCAGGATTAATATTGAGCACTGCTGAATATGCCTGCCACCCAATAAAAGATAAAGTTTTTGGTGCCCAACCAGCTCACAAAGGTGAGGAAGCAGAAGCAGGACCCCACTTTCAACTAAGTGGGTGAGTCTGAGTGGTCTGGAAAGGGCCAAACCGACACTCTGGGGCCAGCAAGCTCCGGCAGTACAAGAAACAGTCCTCCCCTTGTCACATACCTCAGATATAGCTAACCTTTAGATGTAAACATCCTCCTCTGTTTATCACAGACCCTGGTCTGGCGAAGTCCCGCCCTACAGGATCCCAGTCCTTGACCTCCGGCCCGGAAATTGTAACTGAACATGTTTTCCTTCCTGTTTCTGACCATGTTTTCCTTCCTAGAGACTGTAACTCTTTGCCTGGTAACCGGGGCCAAACAATGTATCCTTTAACGCTTGCTCTCCTGTGCCTCGGTTTTCTTGTTTTGATTCTTTCTGCTCAGTGGAATTTCCTGGAGGGGTTTACAAGAGGAGAGCGAATGAAGAGAGGCTGTGAAGGCTGCTGGGGCCACTGAGCCTGCCGGGGGCTTGGCCCGCCCTGCTTCTGCGTTCCTCTGCACCTCTGACCGCTGGACTGTCTCTGTGCACTTTGGTACAACGAAAAGTAAGGCACCCTTGCAATTGAACAGCACTGCCTATTGTTGACTTCCCATCTTTGACTTCACATCTTCTCAGCTTTCAGACAAGACAATTGAGAAAAATTAAAAATTTCTGAGATTTTTGTGTTACATAACTGATTACACCCACATCATTTGCCACCCCTTTAGGCTATTCCTTACATTTTTCTCCAGAGCTTTCCTTTCCTTCCAATTTTCAATGTTTATATTCTGAGGGTAGTCTTTGGGGCTGTCACTTTCCTTTTTTTTTATGTAGGAGTCCTGCTATTTATGCAGCCACTGATTAGCTGATTGAATTGAGCATGAACTCCACCTTTTTTTCATAATTTATTTTTTCTTTTATTTATTGAATCACTTTGGGAAAAGTTCCTAAGCTTTTGGGTTTAAGTCTTGGTGATACAATGATCAAACACCTTTCCCTTCACCAGTACTCATTTTTCACCACCAAGAATCCAAATATACCCCCCTCCCAACCCTCCCAAAGCCTGTGAAGCAGATGATTTCTACTTAACTCTTTTCTACATTGATTACATTCATTATTTCGACAAAAGATGCACCATTATTTAGAATCCCCCCCCCCCCCCCCCAACAACCAGAATTACTGAAAAGGCATTGTGAAATACTCTTTCCTATAGCTGGTTAACAGAATCATATAACGTTGCGCAGCTGCAATAGTGGCTGCGTGATTTTGGATTTCGGCAAAGAGCCAGATAATTACGAGATTGTTTTCTGTGCGTCTGGTGTTATGGCTGTGCTGGAGAGCTGCTACTGGGGGGCAACTCGTGACCTCGGTAGGGCATGAAAGACGAGCCGGTTCCACCCCACTTCCCATGCGAATGTAGTTGCCCTGTCACCGCGGACTCATACTTGGCTTTCCTATAAGCGCTGAGGCAGCAGCCACCCTGCTGCTGGGGGGGGGGGGGGTTGGGGGGGAGAAGGCAGAAGGGAGCAACACCCTTTTGCTCCCGGGGAGGCATGGTGCTGTATTTTAACGTATGTTCCATTCACTTTTCTGCTGCAAGCTGCCGGGTTCTGGACTAAGTCCTTTTGCCTCTGGAGCCATGGCCATGCCAGAGAGCCGCTCCTGGGGGGTAACTCGTGACCTCGGTAGGGCGTGAAGTATGAGCTGGTCTCCCTTCTCATGAGACTGCAGTTGCCCCGTCATGGCCAGCTCATATCCTGATTCCAATAAGCTCTGAGGCGGCAGCCACCTTACTGCTCGGGGGGGGGGGGGGGGTAAGGCGGAAGGGATCAACACCCTTTCCTTCCCAGAGAGGCATGGCGCTGTAGTTTAATGCTTGGTCCATTCACTTTTCTGCTGCAAGCTGCCATGCTCTGGATTAAGCCCTTTTTCCTCTAGAGCCATGGCCGTGCCGGTGAGCCGCTCGTAGTGGGCAACTCGTGACCTAGGTAGGGCGTGAAGGAAGAGCTACTACCGCCCCCTTCCCATGTGATTGCAGTTGTGGGGCTCTCACTTTCTTCCACACACTTTGGTTCATCTTCTCCAATCCTATGACCTTCATATGAGAAAGGATTCATCTGAAAAATCAGCATCACCTGCTTATATATCCGGACTGTATGTATACCCAGTAGCGTCTGACATACAGGAGGCATGCAAAGCCACCAGGGGTGTTAGAGGAATAGAGTACTATATGTGTTTGATTTTGTTTCTCTCCTTATCTAAAAAATGAGAAAGATCCTATGCTTACAAATGTTTCCTGTAAGAGTCGTCAAAAGTGTTCTCAGTTTCTTTCTACTTGTGTTTCTGGATCACATAAAATGTTGTTAGGGTGCGGTGTCAGATCCCCTTGCAGCAACAAGGACCACGTAGAGAATGCAACCCGCAAACAGGTAGTTTATTGTTTCTGGCTCATCAGGGTCAAGCCGGTTACACAGACACACAGGTCCCGTAGTTCCAGGCCAGACCCCGACCCAGGGTAAGGGAGTAACTTATATGGGCCCTCACTGACCATTACAGCAAAGACCACCATTATCATAACCAATAGATATATAAGAATCCATTCTTAACCCATCCTATTTCTACTACTGAAAGTACATTGTTCCTGATCCTAGGAGCTTGAAGGGTAACATTTGGAGAAGTGGTTACATTGGATGAGCAAGTGAGCATAGCTTGCAAGGAGTATGCAGTTACATTTAATGAAAAAGCAGGCTCAGAGCATATCCTGCAGGCACACTTATTTATCGCTCTTACCTTGCAACCCACTTCCCTTGTCACCTGCCCCCATTTGCACATACCCTGGGGCACCTGTATCCAGGCAGCAGCCCCCAGAAAAATAGCAACTTGCCGGGCTCTCCAAGAGGGGCGAAGGAATCAAACCTGGCTCGGCCGGGCTGGCTGCTGCGTACAAGGCAAACACCCTACCAACCTACCGCTGTGCTATCGCTCCTGGGATTTGTAATTGGAAGACACAATTTTTTGTACTTCTAGATGGTGTGGGAAGGAAGGCCTGAGCAACATTTAGCAGTGCTCAAAGCTCACTTCTAGCTCTGTGCTCAGGGGTCACTGCTGGTGGTGCTCTGGGACATGTGTGTTGCTGGAGATCAAACTTGGGTCAGCCACATACAAGACAAGCATCTTAACCCCTAAATCTCGGCCCCTAAAGAGAAAGTGTTTTTAATTAGAAGACACGATTTCCAGTGTTTGGCTTTGTAAGAGATATATTTTAAAAAGGTTAATCATAATTACCACCAAGTTTAAGATATTTTAAAATAGTGAGAAAAGACTTTTTTGAAACAACTCTAGGAAAGGAGCACTATGAAAACTGATATTGAGAACTAGTTCCATAATTAATAGTATTTTATGGCCAAATGACCGTGATCATGTAAGCATTTCCAGACTTCCATACTTACAAGAACGCTTTCAATTTGAATGTCTCACCACACGAACCAGCAGCAGCATTCCAGCTCTCCTCCTCCTAAAATGGTGCCTCTCCTCACTATCTCCCAGCCTCTGTCTCTTTACTTCAGTCACCACCTTCTGTTTTCACAGTCAGAATTAATTTTGATTCGGCTGTGTTTATGACTTAGGTAACTCTCTCTTCTGGGGCCAGAGTGATAGCACATCAGATAGGGCACTCACCCAACCCGGGTTTAATCCGTGGCATCCCCTGTGGTCCTCCAAGCACTGCCAGGAATGAATCCTGAGCACAGAGCCAGAAGGTGTTATGTCCTGGGAAGGTAATTTCGCTCGCACATTGACCAGACCAGATGCCAATGCAAGGCCCCTTGATTGTTAGCTCGAGCTAGGGTCCAAGTCTCATACAACGCAGTGGAGACTTGATAAGGACCCCAACTCCGAATTCTAAGCCATTGATATAGGATTGGGTTACATAGCAGCAGTTTTTGTAGGAACTGGCGATGTGGTTCCAATTTGGATCCCGTGACTCCACTGCCTAGGCCCTCTCCACTTGGCTGGGGCCCACTGCCCATGGCCCCTCCTGATAGGCTGTAGCCACAGGGTGGTTTATCTGCCCAGGGTGGTATTTTTTTTTTGGCAGTGGGACTTTGTGATGGGGAAAAGCGAGACTTAGGCCTGCTGAGTTTTGGTCTTAAAGTGGAGTCTGTCATGGCTCCACTTCGGCCTCACAAAGGAAGTCCTTCTGAGCACTCCCTGGTGTGACCCCTACTCACCAACTAAAAGACTCTTCTAAATAACTTTCTAGGAAACTAATTTTTTTAGAATTATTAAAAATTATAGTCCGCGTATACTTTGTAGCTGACACTGAAAATAGGTATTTTTAGTTAGTACAGCCAATTAAGAATTTCTTTCCTTTTCAAGTATATCTTTCCATGAAAAATCATTAGGACATTAAAATAAATGGAAATCTTAGATGCAGATTTGGAATCACTCTTTCACTCTATTAAAACAGAATTTCAAAATTTGACAAAATATTAACTAATAACATTTCTCACTTAATCACTTAACTTCCCGTTAGTCGACGAGTTGCTCAAGCAGGCGCCAGGAATGTCTCCATTTGTCCCTGTCGCGTGCTAGTGGGCGGTCACGCGGTCTTTTGACAGCCCGTGGAATCTAGTCAGTAACAGCTCTAGTCCAGCGGTCGTCTTTAAATCTCATTACGTGACCAGCCCATCTGATTTTTGACACCTTGGCAAATGAGACAGCGTCCCTGATTCTTGATCGTCGACAGATGTCAGAACTCCGGATTCTTTCTCTCATTTGAGTGAAACATGATATTCCAAGCATAGCTCTTTCTATTCTTCTTTGGGAGACCTGAATAGCTTTCTCATCCTGTTTGCGTAGGGCCCAGGTCTCTGAGGCATAGGTCAATGCAGGAAGAACAGTGGAATCAAAGAGATGTGCCCGGAGCCGGAGGTTCTTCGTCCTCTTAGCTATTTCTTCGACGTTCCTGAAGGCGTTCCAAGCTGCTCTCTTCCTCATGCACAGCTCGGGTGCCAGGTCATTTGTCATGTTGACTTCTCAACCTAGGTACACATAGCTGTTGCATTCGGAGATGGTCGTTCCGTTGAGAGTGAATGGGGCATCAGGAACGAGGCTGTTTCTCGTAAACATTTTCTTCGTAAGATTCAGCTGTAGTCCTACCTTTCCACACTCACGGTCAAAGTCGGCCAGCATTTGTGCCGCTTGGCTGATGTTTGGTGTTATTAAAACAATGTCATCAGCAAAGCGGAGGTGGTGTAGTTGCCGACCATCTATCTTCACTCCCATTCCTTCCCATTCTAGTCCTCGCATGATTTTCTCGAGGGTGGCACTGAAGGGTTTCGGTGAAATGGTATCACCCTGCCAAACCCCTCTCTTGACATCAACGATCACTTCTTTGTAGAATGGTGAGATCCTGGTAGTGAATCCATAAAAGAGCTCACGGAGGATCTTGATGTATTGGGCTTGAATGCCCTGATTGACTAGGGCTTTAATGACCGCTTCCGTCTGAACAGAATCAAAGGCCTTCTTTAAATCAGTGAACGTTAAACAGAGTGGCCTCTTGAACTCCCTAGAAACCTCCATGAGTTTGGTTTTCGTGTGGATATGGTCGATGGTGCTGAATCCTTCGCAGAACCAAGCTTGCTCGCATGGTTGTCCTTCATCTAGTGTTCTGCTAATCCTATTAAGGATGACTCGAGTGAACAACTTGTAGATGACAGAAAGTAGGCAGATCGGGCGATAGTTGCCAATGTCATGGATGTCTCCCTTCTTGAACAGTAGTACGGTCCTGCTGGTTTTCCATTGGGACGGAACCTTGCATTCAGACAGGTAGCGAGTGAAGAGCCGAGCCAGTGTATTGATGAGTACTGATGGCAGGTTCTTCAGTTGTTCAGGTCTAACCTTGTCTGGGCCGGGTGCTGTTTGTTTCTTTACCGACGAAATGGCGTGTCAGATTTCGGGAGGGAGAACGTTGGGAACGGCATATCCATCCTGTGGAATTTGGTATGTTGACAAGTGGACATGGCTATCGAAAAGATTGGAGTAGAAGTCATGGATAATCTTCTCCATTGCCATTCTGGAGGATGTGAAGGATCCATCAGGACGTCGGAGGGCAGCCATCTTGGTCTTGTAGTTGGCGAAGGACAGGCGGGCATAACGAATACCTTTCCCAGCTTCTGCCTCATCTACCAGTACTTCTGCTCTTCTCTCTTTGAGGTCTTCCTTGATCGCATCTCTGCACTGCTTTGCGAGCTCGACGTTAGCTTGCGGTTGCCTGGGGCATGCGCCAAACCACGCTGATGATTTTAGCTCAAGAGTTTTTGAAGGCAGGCGTTTTTTTTTTTTTTGTGGCTATCTCTCTCTTGGCGTTCCTCGCACAGTCAAGGAGGTGCTGAACCAGTCGATCGTATTCCTCACCAATTTTGTCAACAATGGCATCTTCCCATGTTGCCGCAATAGTGCCAAAGAGTTCCCAGTTGGTGGTCGTTCTGGGAGATCTCTTCTTGAACTTTGCCGCCCTTTCTCCCCGCTGTGTGAAGTACAATTTTGCTCGAAGGAGACGGTGGTCCGATCCCGTTTGGAATTTTGGGACAACAGCGACATCGGTCAGGCAAAACCCTCAATTGAATATGATGTGGTCTATTTCGTTGTGGAATCGTCCACCGGGAGACTCCCATGTCCAACGTTTAGATTCTGCCTTCTGGAACTGTGAGTTACCATGGATGGTCTTGGTCGACATGATGAACTCAGACAGTCTCTCACCCTGTTCGTTCCGTTCTAGGCCATGCGTCCCGATGTGAAGTTCTTCAGCTGATCTTCTCGGTCCTATCTTGGCATTAAAATCACCCACAATGATCTTGTAGAAGGTGTGGTCTTCTTTATAGAACTTCTCCAGCTCCATGTAGAACTTCTCGATTTCTCTGTCATCATAATGAGATGTTGGTGCGTAGACAACGAAGATAGAAACGGCAGGCAGTAAGCCACATCTATTCAAATGTAAACGTCCAATTCGCGTTGTGAGGCATTCAGTGAATCAATACTCTTGGCCAAGTTTGTGTTGAAAAGGATACTGATGCCTCCGACACCTCTTTTATCGCATATTCCGAGGAAAAATTCTTCTCCAGTGTCAAAAACTGCATGGTGAGATTCGTGCCTTCTTGTCTCGGTCAGACCAATGATGGCATACTTGATCATTCGCGCTTCTAACATCAGGTCCTCGATGGATGTATCTGATGCTAGCGTACGTGCATTGAAAGTACAGATGATCATTTTTGTCTTCCTTCGTTGTGGCAGCCTAGTATGGCCTTGAGATTTTGTCGGCCTCTCCTTTCTCATCCTTCTCAGTGCTGCCACGTCGGTGAAGCCTTCAGGGTCAGGTGAATGAGACCAGTGTTAATTACTGGTTTTGGCATATCGAATACACAACGGATAGCTTGCCAGTCTCTTCCGTGCGGGAGGAATACTCTCGGTAGCTTGCCAGTCTTTCCGAGAGGGATAGAGGCTTTTGGAGCGACCTCCAATCACCCTTGTAGGTGTTACATATTTGAACCCTACAAATATGGTACGACAATTCCGGAAGATGGGTATTTAGTGTCTTATGATGTGTTGCGCGGCCCGAAGTGGCTGCACAGGTCCGGAAAGCATCCTGGAGTGTGGTGAACGCTGGGTAGTGGAGGTA
Source organism: Sorex fumeus (assembly GCF_029834395.1). Classification (NCBI taxonomy): domain Eukaryota; kingdom Metazoa; phylum Chordata; class Mammalia; order Eulipotyphla; family Soricidae; genus Sorex; species Sorex fumeus. Next base: position 22,310,423 of record NW_026606077.1, on the reverse strand, counting down.
GTGTCACTAAAATTTTCTCACTAAAATTATTTTATATTTGGAGGAAGTCATACAATTTTGATTTAGTGTTTCAAAAACTATTTTGGTAGTCTAATCTGATTGCCATCTGCTTAAGTTCTTCCATTTTGAGGGAAGCTGGGGAGGCTGTGCCTAGCTAAGTCCCTGTAGACCATCTTCACCCTCTAAGACCCATATGGGGACACGCCCCAGGGACAGCTGGCCACTGTGTGGGACACTCACAGCAGCATGCGTAGGTGAAGCTGGAAGAAGGGGAGCTGTGGGGTGCATGAGGGAGACAAAGGCAGAGGCCAGGTGTCCTCGGGATTCATTTCCTGTGGCTCCCATCCCAACCTTCGCTCTCTCCCCTTGCACTGGGAGCCCCTGGGGTGCAGTGTCCCTGGCTCACCATGACTCCCCAACACT